>NC_080100.1:36192019-37474519 GCF_950005125.1 Chionomys nivalis | reverse complement strand
GAGCCAGCTCTAACGACCTCCAGGATTGACGAGCTACCTCTGGGAGTGCTGAGCATCCTCCAGGAATGCTGAGTGACCTACAGAGTGACTGGAACCATAGCCCCAACTCCACTAGAAGAGAAATCATCTGAGCCAGGATCCACTGGCGCATGGAAGAGTGATCACCCAAGACACAGCCCAAATACACCAATCAGAGGTAAAGATGGGTAGACAAGGTAAGAACAACTCAACACCACAAAGAGCAACACAACAGTAACAAAAACTAGTGACTTTAAAATAGCAAGACTTGAAAACCAAAACCATACAGATGAAGCAGAAGAAAATGACCTAAAAATAACTTTAGGAGAATGTTTAAGGCCCTGAAAGAGAAAATAAGAAAATCTTTCAAATAAATGGAGGAAAAGACAAACAAAAATTGGAAGAAAGCAACAAATCCCTTAAAAAAAAGAAGGAATTATACAGGTTAAAGAAACAATTCAAGACTTGAAAACCGAAATAGAGACAATAAAGAAAACACAAACTAAATGAAGAGAAACTCAAACACGACAAGGTTGCCCATCCACTCTCTTCATATCTTGAGATTCTAGGTAGAGCAATAAAACAACAAAAGGACATCAAGGGAATACAAATCAGAAAAGAAGTTAAACTCTCACTATTATGATGATGTAATAGTTCACATGAGTGACCCCAAAAATTCTATCAAGGAACTTCTACAACTCATAAATACCTTCAGTAATGCAGCAGGATGCAAGATTAACTCAAAAAAAAAATCAGTAGTCCTCCCTTATACAGATGATAAATGGGCTTGGAAAGAAATTAGAGAACCATCACCTTTCACAATAGCCACAAATAACTTGGAGAACCTCTAACCAAACAAGTGGAAGACCTTTATGACAAGAACTTTAAATCTTTGATGAAAGAAATTGAGGAAAACACCAGAAAATAGAAGGATCTTCCATGCTCTTGGGTAGGTAGAATTAACATAGTAAAAATGGCAATATTAGCAAAAGCAATCTACAGATTCAATACAATGACCAGCAAAAATCTTCGCAGACCTCGAAAGAACAATATTCATTTTCATATGGAATTGCAAAAAAAGAAAAGAAAAGAAAACCCAGAATAGCCAAAACAATCCTTTACCATAAAGGAACTTCTGGAGGCATCACAATCCCTGACTTCAAAGTCGGCTACAGAGCTACAGTACTGAAAACACCCTGATATTGACATAAGAACAGACAGGAGGACAATTGGAACGAATATCAATCCACATATCTAAGAACATCTGATTTTTGACAAAGAAGCAAAAAAATGTAAAATGGGAAAACAGGATATTTGACAAATGGTGCTGGCATAACTGGAAATCAATACATAGAAAAATGAAAATAGATCTATAATTATTACCATGCACAAAACTCAAGTCCAAATGGATCAAAGACCCCAACATAAAACCAACTGCACTGAACCTTATAGAAGAGAAAGTGGGAAGTCCACTTGAACACATTGGCAACGGAGCCTACTTCCTAAATATAACCCCAGTAGCATAGACACTGAGAGAAACAATTAATAAATGGGATTTCATGAAACTGAGAAGCTTCTGTAAAGCAAAGGACACGGTCAACAAGACAGCCTACAAAATGAGAAACGATCTTCTTCAACCCCATGTCAGACAGAGGACTAATCTCCAAAATATATAAAGAACTCAAGAAATTGGTCATCAAAAGAATAAACAATTCAGTAAAAAACGGGTTACAGACCTAATCAGAGGAAACGAAAATGAGAGGGAGGAAGGAGAAACATAGGGGAGTGGAGGAAAATATATAGCTCAATAAAAACAATAAAAAAGGAAGAGGAAGTAGAGAAAGAAGAGGATGAGGATGGAGAAACAGAAGAGGAAGAGAAGAGAAAGGGAAGAGTAGGGGAAAAGAAGTGATTAGTTCTGGTAGTACTGATTCCTTTAGTGAGAATGAAGGGATTTGGCATGGAGAAGGCAGTGCATGACCACATACCCACGGCAGTGAAGTACTGGCCAATGTGAAGAAAGCATAGATAAAGTGGATTCAGGGATGAATGATGGGAGACAGTAAGGAAAGAGTATGAATTTAGGTCTGATTTTTTGAGGAATTTTTCTCTTAAGTATTTATACAGAAAATACTTAGATGACTGTTGACCCCAAGTGGGATATAACATATGAGGCTATTATTTAGATGTAAAGGTCCAAGCAAGAGTAATTCAGAGGAGAGAAGAGAAAGCACAGAAATGGTTTTGAACAGGTGCAAAGAGAGGTTCATGAAGGTACAAGGAGACTTATATCAGTGTGATGGAGTAATCACAGGGAATCATTTCCTATTTCTCTGCCATAATTTCAAAGAAAATAGAATCTAACGGTCAACGATAGGTGAGGATAGGGAAGATGCTGTTGGAAGCATGGAGACAGTCATGAGGGCATGGTCTCCAGCTCAGGGTGGGAGTCAACTAGAAAACATGGGAGACTTCTGGACATTTCTGGGAGCTGAGAGGCTCTCAGGGAAAAAAAAATGCCCCTTTGAGACAGTCTCATGTATCTCAGATACCATCACATGTTTTTTTTTCATTGAACCAAAGACATAAGTTTCCAAGTTACAGATTTTTATTTACATATTAATATATGTCAAATATTTACTGAACAACCCTAATTTGCTATTTCTTTTACCCGTGTGTGTGTGTGTGTTTCTCAATAGCACATATCTCTTAGGTGTGTTAGGCATTGTCCTAAATGCTTTGTTTGTATTATCTCATTAATATCTCCCATGCGACCTAATAAGATTAGCATTTTTCTTAAATAAAGATGTTGAGACAAAAGGTTTAAATACTTGTCCATAGTCAAGGACAGCATTTTGTCAAACTTTATGCAAACTAATCTGGCAGCTCAGCAGGCAAAAGTTGCTGGAGCAATTAGAATATGGACGTTTCTGTGAGCCAGAGGGCCTTTCTTGACATCTGGGGGTGGGGGAGTAAGATGCTAGAGAGGAGAATACAGAAATAGTCAAGATGGTGATGAATGAGGTGATGATTGATGATGAATTGCTTGTCACAAGATCAGTGTCTTGCAAAAATCTGTAAACCAAATTTGAGGACAATAAAGTGGGGGCGTTTTGTTCAGCTTTATGCAATTGATTTGTTCTTCTAAAAGAGGGTATAAAATTATAAATTATAACTCCATGGTTATAGTTAGCAGTTAAATGCAGATTTATAACATATCCATGGTTATAGCTAGCAGGTAAATGCAGATTTATAACATGTCCATGGTTATACTTAGAAGGTAAATGCAGATTTATAACATGCTGACATTGTAGTTTCTGAAATGGTACGGTAAAGTTAAAGTAAAACTCTCAATACTGTATTGAGTTTACAGAGAATGTGTTAAGGGTTGACCTTGTAGTAGAATTAAGTAACCTGGCATGTTTCTACAATGAGTATACTATTAGGGAAAGGAAGACCTAGTAAGATATACAGGACAAAATAAATTCAACTTGTTATTTCATACAATATATTTTTTATCATGTTTTCCCTTTCCCCCAACTCTTAGGTCCTACACACACACACACACACACACACACACACACACACACACACACAGACTAAATACAAACATCAAAATAATGAAAATCAAAGCAAACAAACAAAACTTTAAGGCAAAAAAAAAAAATGCCCCGCCTAAAAACAAAGAAAAAAGAAAAGCCAAAATGAAACAAAAGTCCACAAAAGAAAAATGGAGTTTATTTTCTGCTGGCCAACTACTCTTGGAAAAGGGCTATCCTGGACTCTGGTTGACACACCCAGTAACGCACCACAGGGAAAACTTGATGTTCCTATACCCAATGTTACCATTCTAGAGCACATGCCAAAGAATTTCAATTTTAATGGCTACTAATAATTTTACTATAATTATTCCTTCTTTTAGAAAAAAAGTTAGTCATATTTAAGTAGTTTAATACCTAAACCAAATTTAAACAGGCTGAAATGGGAATATAAAATTGTATCAATATTAGATACTATTTTAACTAGTATGTACAGTATGTTTGTATAATTTAGAGGGAAATATATTTGTGCTGCTAGAATTGAACTTTTCTATAAGACTAGGATTTTTCTCCTATAAGTCATTTTAATAGGGGTAAGTCTTGGAAGGGTAGGAAAAATCAGTTCACACTTGCAGAAAGATTTTTCTCGAGCCTTATAGTTTCACAGTTTTTTTTTGGTTAGGTTGAAAAGGGATTTAACAAAAATATTGCTTGCCTCATACAATTCTGCAAAGCTAGCTATGCTCATTAATATGATAAATGAAAATTGGTGTTCGGTTGATTATAATATATGGAGTTGTTTTTGCATCCCAGATGTCACTTCCTGTGGGCAATGAGTTTGCGGATTCCCAAATGGAAAGTGTTTTCTCACGTTCTAATTTTTCATATCTTTAATGTACATATTTTTTGTTTCACAGACATTGGTGCCAACCACTGTCTCCCAGAAAGAAGTATCTCATTAACCTAGCCATTTCTCCATAAATAATTAACCTAATTATTTCACTTAATTTCTGCATTACTGGGTATTTATTAAGCTGACAAATCTGAAAATACTTGTTCTTTGTGCTTGTCCTTATCAGAGACAACACAGTTTTGAAGTGGCATTGGAAAATGGTGAGCTTTTTCCAAAGAATTGTGTTGTGCTGTTGGGATTATGTGGGGGTGAGTAGTGGCAATAGGTTGGAAGTTGTTTCTTTCTCTTGGTAACATCTTCTATAAGCGCAGAATTAAATATGTAATTTTTAATTTGATTTAATTAAAATCATTTAAATATGATTATAGAATTACTTACCAAATTCTAGATCTCAACAATTTTCTCCCAACCAAATTTTTAGTGTGCATACAGCTTTTTGGGCTGGTCTTTGTGATATGTGACCGCTACTGAAGAGAGAATGAATTATGCATCATTTTTCAGGCTGCAAATATAATTCACTGCTATTTTCCCATAAATCTACACTGTGACACCAAGCCAGTAGTTTACTCCAGGTAAAGGGCCCATGTCAGAAATAAGTTAAATACACACAGGCCAAGAATTGTGGCAGACGGCATTCTGTTATACACTTGTCTCTTAAATCTATTTTTCACTACAAAGTTTACGCTCCAAAGTAATCTTCTGTAGTTAATTGGGAGCACAGGACTGAGCATAGGATGGCTTCACTGTCTGCCACCAACATATCATTGTCAGTATGGTGCTAATAATTTACTTCATCCACCCAAACTAAGTGTATCAATTTACAGGCTACTGTGTGTTGTGTTGATGATAATCTGAAGTTGGACTTGTCCATATTAAATCCTCTTATTTCTATCTCAAGTAGTTAATGATTCTCAACCTGGAAATATGATGATAAAAGAACTGGGTGTTTTAAATAAAAGTCTGCTGATAAGTAGCTGTTTGATTAAGTGTATGTGGCAGAGTCCTATGATTCCCAATATAAGTTAAATGCAATACTTTTCTCATAAGGTTGTAATATGAATTATATGAGATAGTACATGGAAGCTTGTCTAGTGTATAGGGCCTCAAATGATCTGCTTAAAAATCATTACCCTTATCATCTGTTGTATCTAATCATTTTCCTGTACAATTATAATTAAATTTTGTCAATCATGCTGACATTACTAAGTGAGTTTACTAAGGATGGTACCGAAAGGTACACCACAGTAGTTCTTATACCAGAGGGTAAGACTACAGTGTTCCTAACCAGGATTGCAAGGAACTGAATCAACCAGAGGCTATTTACTTTAAGGTAAATACTATGTTTTCAATTGTATGGAAGAATAAAGATGACTATTCTATCAGTATACTGAAAACTTTCTCCAAAACATCCACATACTACATAGAAATCTAGTATTTGTTATAACTCTGATTTTTAATTAATAAAATGTCTTTTTCTTACATAGTAGTTTTTAAAAAACTATTATGAGTCTACACTAAGTATTATCTATCATCTATCTGTCTGCCTGCTTGTCTGTCCATTTATCTATCCGTCCATCCGTCCATCTAAATATCTATCTTTCTGTCTGTCTATGATTTTATATCAATATTATCTGTATATCTATCTACCTATCTGTGTAACATCTATCTGACATCTACTATGTATTTATCTAATTATATGTTTAGTGTATATGTCTTCTTATATATTAATGTGTATGTACACCTACACACATGTATAATACATTTATCCATCTTAAATTGGATTAAAAAACAGATTGCTATATTAAATTAAATATCTTTAGTATATGTTGGCATTCTATATTATTTTAACAGTTGGATTTTAAAAATCAAGTGATGATGGATAGTAACCTAATGAGATTTTTATTTCCATTTAATGAAAAATATTTTCAGATAATAAGGGATAAGATTTTAGACTAAATCATTTCTTTTCCTTTATTATACCTCATATACCACTAGATTCAGATTTGATAATTATGTTCTCTGGTTTGTCCTCCAAATAATGCCTTGAGCCGGGCGGTGGTGGCGCACGCCTTTAATCCCAGCACTTGGGAGGCAGAGGCAGGTGGATCTCTGTGAGTTCGAGACCAGCCTGGTCTACAGAGCTAGTTCCAGGACAGGCTCCAAAACCACAGAGAAACCCTGTCTCGAAAAACCAAAAAAAAACCAAAAAAAAAAAAAACAAAAAAAAAAAAACAAATAATGCCTTGACCTCTAGCTCATAAGCAGCCAGTTTCCAGGGAGATGCTATTGTTATTTTGTGAGTTCTGAATGGCTAAGTGAATTGAAGTTGTCTTTGTTCTACATTTGACTAGTCTGAATAGATATGGACAGACTCTGAGCCACTGGTATATTAAAAATAAAAATGAACAATTACAAATAAAAGAATATTCATTATCAAAATGCTTCATATTTTCAAAGCACCAATACAGAAGCTTTCTGAGATTCATAGCACACCATCATTTATACTCAAGAAATGAAGTGACCGTCTTTCAGAAATCAATTCATAGCTGCTATTTGTCAGTAAAATCAGGTAAGATCTTCTGTAAACAATATTTATGAAGTCCATGACATATGACTAGTTAAGATTGTAGGTGAGAGACCCACAGGATTCTCCCCATATCCATAGCTTCCATTGACTGCCTAACACTTCGCTGAGTACTTAAGAACCAGAATACCAGGAGAATTTCACATTAACTTCAATTGGTTATTTACAATCTTTCCTGCAGTACAACAGCAGCATTTGCTGGACTATGAAAGCCTTCAGTCTTTGGGCTCTTTTCCCTAAGCACGTAATAGAAGCCCCTCATATGATGAAAATGTTCTTGTTTGATAAGGTATGATAAAATGCTTTTGAAAAATAGTTCACTGAGAAGGAGAAATTTAAGTCTGAAGAGAAAGACAAGTTGTCATCAAAGGTCTCTGGATATAAGGAACTGATCCGGGCTTAGAACAGAGCTGGAGATGAATATTTTATTATGGGAAAATTGTCTTTTTTTGTTGTCCAGGGAGGGGTAAGAAACCAAGGAGTCAATAGCCGCGTATGTTGAACTGACACATAGGAAGTGAATGCAGTAGACCTGAAGAAAAAATGAGCCATGTCAAAATATGTTCATCACATAGGGCTCTAGTGACCATTAGGGATGGAGCTGCCATAGGTCCTTAACAGGAGCAGAGCACGAAGAAATTAGGATGACAGGGAAAGTCTTAGGGCTATGTGGCTAAGGGACATCTGAAAAGGTGTGGGGAATAAATTATATCCTAAGTTCATCTTTGGTCTTTATTGAATCGATCTTAGTCCTGTTTATTGTTGACATCAAGTGTATAGTGCTCAAGAAGAAGCATCCAGATTCTTAAGGACTTAAGGCTGTCAAGTGGAGGGCATAAGCTACACATTGTTCTTATGCTCAGGAGTGACTCTTATTTCATGGAGTTGGTACACAGTGGCATTGTTTAGGTGGGAGTCTGAAGGTTGTCACTTACTTTATTTATTATGTTCAATATTTAAGAGGATTATAAGTACATTCTTAATTTATTAATGTACTAATGCAAGCAAGCACATCGACACCATTCAAATGAAGTTGCTCTAAGCCTTACTTCTCTAGATAAAGTGTCCAGTTCTCACCCTCTACCATTCTGCCGATGGCTTAGGCCCAACAGAAACAAGCCTTTATGGGCCTGCTCATCTGAAAGTGTTGGATGAGTGCATGCAGTAAAAGCAAAGTTAGTCCTCTTGTTTCTCAACTTGAAGGATCCCCGAGTTGTTTGACTCTTGTGTTTTATATAAACCTTGTACATTCTAGACCATAGCTAGGGACTAAGAGTCCCCAGTGAATTGCACATTGTGAATTAGATACCAATGCCTTCTTCAGTCTGTAGTCATAAGAAAGGAACCTGTTCAGACAATCTTATAAGAAGACCAGAGTCATATTTTAAACTCCCCTCTCAGCTGTGGCCTTGATATTAATCTTTCTCATAAAGTATATCTTAAAAAACAATATGATTGCATGTTGCAATGTGCATGCACGTTGAGGACCCTCAGTGAACGGACTCACTCACATTGGGCCTAAAATCTCATATAGGAATTAAAGTGAACAAAGAACTCAACCTAAACCAATGTGAGTCATACCGTTGATCATAAATATTTCATAAAGTTTGCTAAACCCAATCCCACAGAGTTCAAAAGAGGACTGATTACTCATCCCATGGAGTTGCCAAGTGCAGAAAGAGCAATGGCTAATATTGGTTATGTGGTCTGAAACAGAGCAATTGCGCTTGCATTCCTGTTAGTAAATAATAAGCGTTTCATAATAGGACAACAAACACTGGATTATCCAGCATCTTCTTCCCTCTACACTAGTCAGTGTTGGTATCAAATGTAAAGAAATTTATTCACACCTTCTGCCATCAACCACAATCTTTTGAGGCAGCTGGCTCAATTAATATTTAAGCAGGTTCATTTGGATATTCTTCATAAATCATGAGAGAGTCAGCTGTGATTATAGTGCTCTCCCTTAAATTCAGTTTTCGACCACCATATGATTAATTTATTTAGATGTAGAGCTAGATAAAATATTTTGTGATCAAGTTAAAATAACACTAATTGCAATAAAAAAGCAAGCCTAGATTTTCAGTAAAGACAATTTTATTAGCAGAACTTTGGTGATATTTTGTTTGTGTTTTAACAAATAAAGCTTGCCTGAAGATCAGAGTGCAGAACGAGCCACACTAGTTAGCCATAGAGGCCAGGTAATGGCAGCCACACACCTTTAATCCCAACACTCGGGAGACAGAGGCAGAAGGATCTCTGTAAGTTCAAGGTCACCCTGGGCTATGCAAGATTGATCCAGCCTGAAAGAAACAGAGCCAAGAGGCAGTGTACTAATGAGGTGGAGACAGGAAGTGATATGGCTGGATGGAGAGAGGAATATAAGGTGGGAGAAGACCTTAGGATTCAGTATGAAGTTTCATAGAGATGACATTCAGTCTGAAGATTTACAGGGACGGGATCGTCCATTCAGTCTGAGGATTCAGTAGAGCTAAGAACCAGTGGCTGGCTGCTCTGTTTCTCCAATCTTTCAGCTTTCAACCCCTAATACCCAACTCTGGGTTTGTATTATTAAGACCAATTAGAATTTGTGCTATACGGAATAAAGTTTTTAATAAAAGCAATTTAACATTTCTATATCAATTGAAAAGAAATTAACAATTTGTTAATTTTAGCTTTTTATCCCATTACATAATTTTACCACCTTTTTATATTTGTTTCTTTCAACTTGTTTGGATTCTCTATAGATTTTACGTCATGCATCCTGACCCCATTCAGCTTCCTGTCCCCTCACTTCTGCTCTCTGCCTATGCAACCTCACTCACAAAACAAAACTTAAAAGAAAAACCAAAAACCAAACCAAATCCCCCCCCCACACACACACACAAAAGAATCTTGTTGTGGTAGTGGTAGTATGGCCCAGTGAGTCACAAGGTTACACTTTAGCCCATTCTTCTTTACTTGTAAGTGTTCATTGCTATGAGTCATTGGTCTGGTTCAAGGCCTCTGGCTTCTGCTGCACTATAGATACTGGGTTCTCACTGGAGTTCATTTTGGATATTGTGTTGTTGTCCTGTGTTGTGGGAATCCTGCAGTTTTGGATTTGTAGGTTCCTCCCCTTCACATGCTCACCCACCTGGCCACAGGTTTCAGCCCAGATCCCCCAGGAATCTGTGTTATCTTTTGTGACCTCGTGGTCCACTAAACATCAATAGAGACTCCAGCTCGGATAGGACCATGGATCCAGACATGGTCATAACAGGGACTATGGCTCAGACATCACCTTGGTCCCAGGTGGTAGCACTGGGCACCCAGATCAGAATTTCCCCAGCCCCAGACACTAGTGTGGCCCCAGGTGGCAGCCCAGATCCCTGGCATTGGCACAGCCCTCAACGGTATCAGGAGCCCTGGACATCAAAATAAACACTGGCTACAATACACCTATGGACTCTGACATGGCTCTCAGCAGCAGCCCTGGCCTGAACAACACCACGGCCCCAGGTCACAGGCTGGCAACTCAGATAGGCAGGAGCCTGACAGCGGCAGCGCTCCCAGACACCATTATGATCACTGGATGTGGCTTAGACCCTGGGAATTTATTTGACCTTGTGTGGCAACATGGACCATTGGACATCAACACAGACCTTGGCTGTGGCAGGACCACAGACCCAGGCTTGATCCTCGGCAGTAACCCAGATCTGGATGTCATCATGGCTCCAGGTTGCACCCAGATCCGCATGGTTCCCACAGCAGCATGGTCCTCATTCACAATTATGGCACCAGGTAGCAGCTCAGACTCCCAGCATGTGCATGGCCCTCAGGGTGACAGGACCCACAGACAGCAACACAGGCTCCTGGGCCATTTCAGGGCCTCAAACAAAGACTTGGCCCTTGACAACAGCCCAGCCCCCCACTCCTGGACTTGAGTGGGAAGCAGGCCATTCCTATCAGCCTGTTCCTCACTGCTCTGACCTCTTCAGATACACCTCCCTCCCTAGTCTATGAACAGTTCTGCTTCTCTCTTTCTTCCATTTCCCCACTGTGTACTCGCTCACCACAATGGTCCCCTGACACCTGGGGGTCTTGTGGTTGAGTCACAGGTGGTCGAGCTCTGCCCACCCCAGCCACAAGGTGTGGTGTGGAGATGTTGCTTTTTCATCTGTTGCTTGCCTGGGCCTAAAATCACAGGCTTGTTATGATGGTGAGCAACAGACCTTTGGTGCTGGCATGGATCCTGGAGAGTTCTGGGCCTGCCAGATGACAAGGTGTGGTGGCAGGAAGGGTGAGGGTATGCGGGCATCTGTATCCTCCACCGTTCAGGTCTGAAAAGTGCTGAGTGGGTCCTGGATAGTTGTCCCTGTTTCATATTCTTGATCTCAAGGTTTAGTTTTCATTATTACATGTCTATATAGAAAAATTAGTAATGCTTCTATGTAAGGCATAAGTAAAATGATAACATGTATACCTGCATTGCAATTCTTGTAGTAACTAGTTAAATGAAAAAGCTAATGTCTAGAACATTTTCTCTAAATAGAATATTAGAGTAAAATACACACATACAGTCATAACTATATAAATACTTGTCTTTTGGAGTCTGTAATTTTACAAAAAGATTTTCAAATAAAAATATTTCCAGGTAGGCTATTTAATAAATGCACAATATATTTTATTTCCTGGGTTGATGCCCAATCTAATCTTCTGGGGATTATTTGTTCAGTGCTTATAATACAGTTCATATTATTTCTGTCATTTAAAAAATAAACCTATCTTTTTCAGGTGTATTTTTTGGAACTAGTTTTAGATTATATTTTTCCATTATTCTTTACTAGAAAGGCAACCAGCCAACCATAAAGATGTTTTTAAAATGTAAAGTCTACATTAGAAAATGCATCTAACACTAGATGTAAGGAATTTTAATTCTCACTATTAATATTTTGTATTTTCTTTTAATTCAACAAGAATGATAGAAGACTGTTAGCCTAGAATACTCTTGCTTTCTGGAAATGAAATTAAGCCTTACTCTTAAATAACATTTATTGGGTCTGTCTCTGTTCGCCTGGGCTTAATTTCTTAATTCCTCCTCTTTTTACAAATAAACTCCTGGAAATCTCCTGGGAATCGATAAAATTCAGAGCTGTATGGATTTTAGCAGGAGGGGATTTGGCTCCAGTTTGGGGCCTGGGGGTATCTTCTTTATTCCTGTTAAATGAGCTTTGCCCATATACTGTTGCAGTCCTGATGCAGGAGCCACACTCCTCCTTCTTCCAGAAAAAGGCTATCTCTTGATAGTCTTTGTCCAGTCCACCTGTGATTTTTATATAACTCCAATGTAAAATGGTATCTGTGGATGAACGCAGAAGTTTGAGGTTCGTATTCAGTTCACGTCCATCTAGACAAAGAAAAGCCTGCTCTAGTCAGCCATGGGGAGTCTGAGTCTCTAGTATGAAATACAGCTCCAGGACACTGCCTTGGCCTGGGGTGTTCTGTTCTTTTGTGTAATGAGTAACGAATTAACAGGCACTTCATCCTGTCCTCTGGATCTGGAGGGGTTTTTCTAGTGGCTGTGACTGTCACAGCATCTGCTCTTGTAAGTGGGACTTGTGGTTCAAAGATGTCCTCTTATACAAAGTTCTGTCCTGCCTGAGAGGTAATCTTTCTTTGTCTCTCGCCTCTCTGTCTCTCTCTCCTGTGTGTGTGTGTATGTGTGTGTTGTATGCCGTTTCTTCTATAGTAAAATTAAAAAGTGTTGGAGGGGTTTATTTTTATTTTCCTGGTAGGATTTTAGAGCACTGCTACTCATCAGGCTGTCGCCAGGGCATGCATCTTCAAGCTCTTCACAGTCTTCATCCTCTTGGCTTGTGCCTGAGAATATTGATTTTTAAAACACATCAGATGCGACCTCATGGTCGTAACTTGCCCTGGCTTCCTGGGCTTTGTAGCAAGCGTTCTCTCTGTTTTGTGTCTCAGCTTTTTGGGTCATTGCCTTCTTATCTTTTTTGATAGATCTCTATCTTCATTCCATCATTGTATCTGAATACTGCGATATCGATATTGATAATCTACTTTTGTAGCTGTTTCTGTCTTGTATCTTAATGTTCCTCGAGAAGGGGGTGCAGACGTGAAAGTGTTATCCCATATATTTGTCTAAGGCCCTACTTCAGCCATATGTGCAGCCTTGTTTGCTTTCTTTATTTCCCTTGTTACTGCCCTCACTCACTTCCAATGCTTTTCTGGGTAGCTGGTGGGACCTTTGAAAACATCCTTTCACCACAATGCAATAGCTCCGGCTTACGTCTGGACACTCACCATCTAGTTTGCTTGTATATTAAAAGCCATCTGGACATCGGAATTCCTTCAGATGATTTATAGTGTATTGTCATTCTAAAAATTAATTTTAGTCTCCGTGTTACCTTATACTGACCAGGTTTCTGAGATAAATGGGAAATCCATCCATTTTCGTGCTTCTGAACTTAACTGAGCGCCTGCAATTTGCTGGGACTGATCTGAATGTGTTTTAAAAGGTTGTTTGCTTTCATGGTTTGGCAAGGCCCTGATCGGGAGCAGCTCTCAGTGCCGGGTGGCAGCAGAGAGAATACTAATAAGTGTGAGTCATCTGCAGTAAATTAAAAATATAATAATAAAGGGAAATTAAACCGCTACGTGTTTGGGTGCTTTCTCTATTACCATAAATCTACACTCTCCTCTGTTCCCTAAAAGAGAGTGGGTGTGGCAGAAAGCATTTGTGAATTTTCATTAGCATTTTTGGAGACAATTGCTCTATTAAATGATTCAGGATTTAGCTGCTAGCTTTCAAAGCTCAACTTAGGTACATTAGACATTTAATTCTTAGGCAGCAGGTCTACCCAGTACCATAATACATTAGAATGAAAATATCTGTTAGCCTCTAGCCCAAATTGTTTTCTCTCTCCCTCCCCCTCTTCATTACTCTTGTCTTCCATATGTCTTTATTCCCTTTCACCTCTTCTTGAGAAGGAAATGATGATGAGAGACCTAAAGGTTCAAGCCTACTGGTAGGGAAAGAATATACTTACTCACCTTCCCAATGGAGATTGTTAAAAAAATACTTGAGAATTTTAATGTAGAGCACTATGCTTGTTTCACGGTATGTAAAAGAATCAAAGCATTATGCTGTGCCCAGAGTTTCTGACTTGGAAGCAAGCATGTCCCTCTTATAGAACTGTATGTGATGCTTAATTTTGATTATCAACATGGGTGCACTAAGAAAGGAATAGGGTCAGTAGTGAAGTACATCTTTGGGTGTGTGTGTGTGAGGCTGTTTCCACAGAGGATCAGCTGGATTCCTAACCCCTGGTGTTGGTATGTCACCATCTCATGGGTTGTGTTCCCAGACAAAACAAGTAGGAAAAAAAGAGAACCAAGCAAAAGGCATTTACCTTCCTCTCTTTGTTGAGACAGATGTGAGCAAACAGGCTCATGCTTCTGTCACCGCAAACCAGAGCTCTTCCCTTTGCTATGTCCTCTCCACCATAAGACACTAGACCCTCGGATCCTGACACCAAATAGACCTCCTCTTCCATAAGTAACTTCTCAGGACTTTTATCACAGTAACAAGAAGTATAACTAATACACTTAAACTTCTTTAACTTCTCTTGGATAAGTTCATGTGAATGTGTATGAGTACAGCCGTACCAGATATGAAGCCAGATCTGGGCTTGATTTTGAAGCCTTCTTTCCACTTCTCTAGAAACATTGCCTTTCCTTGTCTCCATTCAGTTTTGATTCACACCAACTTTTATTGCACTGTAGATTACCCAGGCTCTACCTAGTAAAGATTCTGTACTTCTGTCTACTTGCTGGACCAGACAAATAGCCATATGAGTTTGGGTCATATTATTATCAACCCCACTATGCAAAACCCTTTTTATTACTAACACCGTTGTTTACTGCCACAAATGATGCTAATTTTCTAGGAACATGATCATTTTGGCACTCTGTACATGTTCCAGTCTGTGCCAACCTTCAAATCACAGAAAGCTGTTAATTCCAAATCACCTTTTTATAAAATACACTTTGATGTCCTCTTTCAAATTGGCATGAATGCCTTAGACAAGTGGGAGGACAACGTGCTTTGTATCTCTGAGGCCTTAGCTTTGGCAAGGGTGTAGCTCGTGTGATGATGTGCAGTGGTAAAATGCTTTCTGCGATCTGATACAGGTTGAAGATACGTGCCAAAACCAATACCGAGACACTCTGCCAGATGCTCTCAGCGCAAGCAATAAATTAGCTGCAAGTCAATCTCATATTTCAGAAGACAGGATGTAATGTTGAAGAACTCGGGGAGGAAGAGTATTAGTTGTTGATGGGAGGAATAGGAGCTGTATATCTTTACCCATTCCTTTCGAAATATCAAAATGAGCATGCTAAGTCAATGATGCTGTTTCCATATGCATGCTTAGAGTAGCAAATTCCAGTGCAAATATCCCAGAGCAACATGAGTTTTTGACCACATCTCCATAAGCCATTGCTAAGGAGAGATGATACATCTAGCCTACTGGTGTCTGTCAGGCTAAAAGCTATGATCTCTCTCAGCCCCCTGTGTGTGCCTCCCACCTCCATATCTCTATTTTCTGTCTCTTGTTTTCACCAGTCCTTTTTCTTTTTTCACTATCTTATCCCCAACCTTTCTCCTTTCTAGTTAATGATATTTACTAAAGAGTTTTTACATCAGTTATGGAGATTGCCCTTACAGTTTGTATAGTATTCTATTTTGTGTACTGTGGTTAAATGAGTCCTTAATAGAGAACAAGTGACTTTTCCTCCACTTGTTTGGTGTGACAACATAGTTACAGTAAATGACTTGTGTTATCTCAAGAATGGGTGCAATATCCTTGGGATATCTCCAAAATAAGGTTGCTATTGACATTCTTATGGCTACATTAGAATCTATCTTAGTGCGCGGTAGAAAGCACATTTCCAAGTTTATAATTTTCTAAGGCTACACTGTTGTGCTATAAGTATTCTACAAGAAGCTAGGAAAGTTGATGAAATTTTCTATCAAGGTCCTCTTTCACATGGAGCTATCCAGCAGAATGGTAGATTGGGGAGTTTTCCACCCATATCTCTTGTAACAACAGTAATTTGGAAGTCACCCATAGATGCTTCCCTTAGGAAGACCGACTGAGGAGACACTTCAGCTGGAGTCTTCTGTGGTACATTGGCCTTCTAGTGTGTACAAACATTTTTCTGATGGTTCACTTATATATATATATATATATATATATATATATATATATATATATATATTCACTGACAGTCTTATTCATATATGTGTATAGTACATTTTGTTTGCTGTCACCTTCCTCTCCTGTCTCCCTCATTCCTATGAACTCCCATCTCTACAAGTCTCTTACATTCATGTCATTTTCTTGTGACCATTGACTACGGGTCTGGAACTATTCATTGGAGCTTGATACACACTGTTTTCATCATGGAGTACACTGTTGAAGAAAATGTCTGCTTTGCCTGCAGAATCCATCAGAAAAATATGGTTCAGCATGAAGGAGTAGGACCAAGTAGACCCCTATACAGTCTGTTACTGGTTGATGAAAAGTCCAGCCTTGTGGAGGCAACCAGTACTATGATCATAACTGCATTGTCCGACATACACAGAAGATGTCAGGTCATAGTTCTTATCTTATGGCTTTTCTATCTTTTTAGCACCTTTTTTGCCTTGTTCACAGAGACGTAGAGGAGGAAGTATGAATGTCCTGTTTAGGACCCAGCCCCAAACCTTCCCTTATTCTCAGAATTGTGAGCATCTATGCATTCAATATTATTCACTGGGCATGGAAGTTTCTCTGAGTAAATTTAAGAGCAGCATTTATAATATTATCAGAAATATTCAGAAGGCAACATGATGCCATATCAACTTTGCTAAACAATAGCCTATTTTTTTTCTCTAGGGCCTATTAACTCCTCAGTGATGGCTTTTTAATTGGCTTTACAATCCCAGACATGGATTTTCTTTTGTAGACAAGGCTCCAAAGCCAATCATAGAGCATTTGGTTGCCCCCTAAACTGTTGTGTCGCTATTTCACCAGTATGCTCATCTTGTCTGGCAGGTTGGTATGGAAGGTCATATGATTCTCAACTGGATAAGTGCTAGACAAGAGTGCCTTTACACACACACACACACACACACACACACACACACATGCACACACACACATGCATATGAGTGGGTGAGGGGAGACGGAGAGAGAGAGACTGGTCAAAGTCTCTAGTTCAGCTCCAGAGGGTTCCTCTGTATCATGCACCCAAGGCATGTATTATTTTCACCAAGGAGTCATATCTACTAGTTCTGATGAGCAACATTGAGGAATGTCAAAAGCCGATATTTTGAGCGGATCACCTGGGACCTCCATGACCAATAAGTCATAAGGAGCTGTCCTACAGCTGGCTCTAAGACTTTTGTATAACAACTCCTGGCTTTTAGGTTCAACATTATTTAGCTTTGCTGGCTATTACACCCTTCCAATTCTAATAATTTTTAGTTGGCTTACAAAGTAGTAGGTATCCACGTGCGTTCCAATGTTCTCTTCATATATGCTAACCCTTCCTCTGTGCTCCTTTACCTTGACCATTCCCCTATCCTCATCCCTGCTTAATCCCCTTGAATGTTTACCCTCTGTGTTTTCATATTACCTAAGTTCTGCTATCCCTTCTCCATTGAGACCTCCACCGTGCTACCGAGCATTTTCTAGTGTCCTAGCATCTACAAGTAATCCAAATTAAATATACAAATCTAAAATGTAGAATCTAGGATCTGTATATTAGGGCATGCAGCATTTGTTCTTCTGGGCTGGGCTGTTTCAATCATTATAATTTTCCCAGTTCCATTCATTTACTTGCAAACTTCATGATCTTGTTTTTCTTTACTAACATTTCATTTTATATTTGTACCAATTTCCCTTATCAATTCATCCATTAATGTACATTTAGGCTGAATTAATACCATAGCTATTGTGAATAGAGCAGCAATGAACATGTTTAGGAATGGAACCTTTTATATTTTGTGTTTTATTGCTTTATTTATAGACAAAATTTCTCCTACAAAAACAAGTACTAACTAAAATTTTAGTTAATAGTAATTCTTGCTAATTTCTTGTTTAACAGTTTTCTTTATTCTCTAATAGTTCATTTTTTTATTTTATACCTTTTAGATAAAATATAATTTACTTACTTTCCCCCTTTACTCGCCTTCCGAGACCCCAAATCCCCCCTTTATCTCCTTTCATATTGCCTTCTCACTGTCAAACTGATAGTGTTTTACTTTGATTATTATTGTGACAAATACATATATGTGTATGTATGCATAAATATGTGAATACAATCCATTGAGTTCTTTTTGTTATTTACATAGATACGGTTTCAGGGCTGGCCACTTTGTATTGGAAAAAAGGCTCATCACTAGTAGAAGCTAATTATCAGAAATCGTTAGTTGTCTCCTCCCATTCTCCCTCCCCATTTCCATGGTAGTAGGTTCACTGACCTTATCATTGTTCGGGATTGTTTATGTAACTATTTCTATAAGAGACTCTTTCATACCAGATATCTTTGTATCCTGGCACTTACACTTTTTCTGCCTCCTTTTCTTCAATGTTCACAGGGTAATAAATGCAGGAGCTGTGGTATAGATGTATCCATTGTAACTGGACTCCCCACAAACCATTGATCACTGCACTCTGGCCAGGTGTGGTTTTCTGTGATGGTCTCCATTTGCTGCAAAGTCAAGCTTCCCTGATGAGGGGTGGTGATAGCTACATCTGCCTGTGGGTATAAGTATAAATTTAGAATGTAGTTAAGAATTATGCTGGTCTAACAAAGTGATGGAAACAGATTCCCTATTCATGATCTCACTACTGCCAGGAAGTTTGCTTTCTCTCAAGTTGAGCAAACCATAAGTCCAATTAAACTGTGGGTTACTACTAACGTGTGAGTGTCACATATTATACCTTTATGTATATTTTGCCAAGCTGGTCATTGTTGTGATTTAGAGGTGTCACTCTGGGTAGGAATATTAGTTGCTTTTCTCCCTTGTCAGCTTGCATAGCATATTCTGGTACTATTGGAGCTAGAACACAGAAAGAAAACATTCAGGTTAGAACCCACTTAAGTCCTATGTAATAAGTGTGTAGTGTCCTTGGCAACAAGGGCTTTCCTCCAACTACCGAAAGACAACCAAGGGCAACAGTAATACCGTTTTGGAGATCACCTGGACCACCATGACCAAATGTTCACAGGGAAATTTCTTGTGCCTTGTATCAGGCTTTTTGTTAATCTATGTTTACTGTAAGTAAACAGTCAGACCAAGAGGCACAATCTCCCCTAAGCACATGTGCGCATGCATTCACCCATATATATGTTTATATGTACTATATACAACTCCAGGGAAGCACACAACAATGACGTTCCTTAAGGCTTTATCTTTATTTTTTAAAGCTTTCTCTAATGCATGTAAGGTGATCAGTAAATGTTCTTTCTTTGCGCTTCCACCCCCCCATACTTGTTTGTCTTCTTTCCACGGTTAGAGCATGTTACATGTCCATGCTTTTGTCTCATATTTGTTTCCTTTAGTTTATAACTAAGTGTAGACACTGATGATAACTTACTATTACTAAGGTTTCAATCATGCTTTAGCAGTGTTCTCAGCTATTGTTTGAAAGAATAGAGTTTAATAAACACATGCACACTGACAGCTTGGATAGCATTTTGTGTCAATACTTGTTGGATATGGTTCTACTGTTTTCTTGTGCTGAGAGTTTCTAATACAAAGTCTGTTTAAAAGTGAACTTTATCTTCCCTAATAATTACTAGGTAATTTTTATCATGCAACCAAAGTATTCCTTTTTTATTTGTGCTATTTAACACTTTTAGAAGGCTATTAGAGTATTGGCCATTCTAGAAAATTTTCCGAAGCATGATAAATCATTTCCTTTTTGTTGCCTTGTTTATTTCCTTTTTTAAACTGAAAATAATTTTTGCATACGCAGTTATGGCATACCATTTCAGTATTTTTCTAAGGGATTTTATTTTTGTATATGTCGTTAGTGTATTCATCACTTCTCTTCTGTTATTTTAAAATTATTTCTTTATTTTAATTTCTTGCTCCTTTGATTTCTTTCCTTTTTCTAATATGCCTTCCACCACACCTGTTTTATGTGACAGTCTGTACTGAAATGGATTATTAGGATGGCTTTTTTTTTCTTAGTTTCTCTCCCCAGTTCTGTTGTTTTCATTTCATGTGTTTCTGTGATTTGGGTACCACTTCCTCTCCTTTGTCTGATGCACTCCTCACCATTCTGTGTTTTCATTGCGATCTTCCTCTAGAGCTGCAATTACTTCAATAGTTTTTTAAAATTCGTGTCTCAAATTCAAATGATATTTCCCCCTCTTTGGTACTAAAACTAAAATGTTTCTCTATGGAAACGTTTTCCACCCTCTCTTCCTTCCTCTTACCAATGGTGTCCCACACAAAGGTGATGATTTTCTCTTTTAGAACAAGGCATACTTGTTCTAAAATACTTGGCATTTTATGTATTTTGGAGATCAGACCTTTGTCAGTTGCGGGGTTGGTGAAGATCTTCTCCCAGTCAGTGGGTTCCCTTTTTGTCTTAGTGACAGTGCCCTTTGCTTTACAGAAGCTTCTCAGTCTCAGGAGGTCCCATTTATTCAATGATGCCCTTAATGTCTGTGCTGCTGGGGTTATACGTAGGAAGTGGTCTCCTGTGCCCATGTGTTGTAGAGTACTTCCCACTTTCTCTTCTATCAGGTTCAGTGTGTTCTGACTGATATTGAGGTCTTTAATCCATTTGGACTTGAGTTTTGTGCATGGTGATAGATATGGATCTATTTTCATTCTTCTACAGATTGACATCCAGTTTTGCCAGCACAATTTGTTGAAGATGCTCTCTCTTTTCCATTGTATACTTTTAGCTCCTTTATCGAAAATCAGGTGTTCATAGGTTTGTGGGTTAACGTCCGGGTCTTCTAATAGATTCCATTGGTCGACTTCTCTGTTTTTATGCCAATACCAAGCTGTTTTCAATACTGTAGCTCTGTAATAGAGTTTGAAGTCAGGGATGGTAATGCCTCCAGACGATCCTTTATTGTATAAGAATGTTTTGGCTATCCTGGGTTTTTTGTTTTTCCATATAAAGTTGATTATTGTCTTCTCCAGATCTGTGAAGAATTTTGATGGGATTTGATGGGGATTGCGTTGAATCTATAGATTGCTTTTGGTAGAATTGCCATTTTTACTATGTTGATCCTCCCAATCCAAGAACAAGGGAGGTCCTTCCATTTTCTGGTGTCCTCTTCAATTTCTTTCTTCAAAGAAACTAGACCGTAAAAGGCTAATCAACCCAATTATAAAATGGGGCACTGAGAGGAACAGAGAATTCTCAACAGAAGAAGTTCAGATGGCCAAAAGACACTTAAAGTCATGCTCAACTTCCTTAGCGATCAGGGAATTGCAAATCAAGACAACTTTAAGATACCATCTTACACCTGTCAGAATGGCTAAAATAAAAAACACCAATGATAGCCTTTGCTGGAGAGGTTGTGGAGAAAGGGGTACACTCATCCATTGCTGGTGGGAATGTAAATTTGTGCAATTACTTTGGAAATCAGTGTGGTGGTTTCTCAGGAAATTCGGGATCAACCTACCCCTGAACCCAGCAATACCACTCTTGGGAATGTACCCAAGAGATGCCCTATCATACAACAAAAGTATGTGCTCAACTATGTTCATAGCAGCATTGTTTGTAATAGTCAGAACCTGGAAACAACCTATATGCCCTTCAATGGAAGAATGGATGAAGAAAGTATGGAATATATACATATTAGAGTACTACTCAGCAGTAAAAAGCAATGACTTCTTGAATTTTGCATGCAAATGGATGGAAATAGAAAACACTATCCTGAGTGAGGTAAGCCAGACCCAAAAAGAGGAACATGGGATGTACTCACTCATATTTGGTTTCTAGCCATAAATAAAGGACATTGAGCCTATAATTCGTGATCCTAGAGAAGCTAAAGAAGGTGAACCCAAAGAAAAACATATAGGCATCCTCCTGAATATTAAACTTCATCAGGCGATGACAGGAGACAGAGACAGAGACCCACATTGGAGCACCAGACTGAAATCTCAAGGTCTAAATCAGGAGCAGAAGGAGAGAGAGCATGAGCAAGAAACTCAGGACCACGAGGTGTGCACCCACACACTGAGACAATGGGGATGTTCTATCGGGAACTCACCAAGGCCAGCTGGCCTGGGTCTGAAAAAGCATGGGATAAAACCGGACTCGCTGAACATAGCGGACAATGAGGACTACTGAGAACTCAAGAACAATGGCAATGGGTTTTTGATCCTACTGCATGTACTGACTTTGTGGGAGCCTAGGCAGTTTGGATGCTCACCTTACTAGACCTGGATGGAGGTGGGTGGTCCTTGGACTTCCCACAGGGCAGGGAACCCTGATTGCTCTTCGGGCTGACGATGGAGGGGGACTTGATTGGGGGAGGGGAAGGGAAATGGGAGGTGGTGGCGGGGAGGAGGCAGAAAGCTTTAATAAATAAATAAATAAATAAACAAACAAATAAATAATAAAATAAAATACTTGTCACTTCCTGCACTACGAGTTTGAGAAGGACACAGCAAGAAGGCACAGAGGTATTAGGTAGCGATCCTGATAGCTCAGTTTCCCCTTCCATTGATCCAAGAACCCCTGTTCTACCAGATGTCTTTTGGTCACCAACACCCGGACTTTTAGTAACAGTCCATGTGGTTCTTTCCTACACTGAATGCTCAAAGCCCAAAGCCAGCCACTGTGTGGGGCTGTTTGGCTTATCTGCAATGTTTTGGCCATACCCATGTTTAGAAATCATTTGCTCTCGGGTGTTAAAAAGATCTTTTAGTTTTCTAATATATACTACATATACATAAAATATAATGTATTATAATATATCAAAAGTTTTCATATAAAACATGCTTATATAAAAATTATTTTATTATAATCAACCTCCATTACTTCTCTTCCATCTCTCCTCTTCTTCCAAGTCCTCTCGTCTTCAAAACTAGTCTCTTTTATACTTTAATGCCTTTTTTTTAAAAAAAAAGTATAAATTCCATATATTAAAAAACAAAAGCAAAAACAAAAACATAACATCAGGCTTTCTAAGTCTGGCTTATTTTGCCTGACATGATCTCTAGTTAATGCATTTTCCTGAAATGAAATGTTTCATTCTCCTTTATGGCCAAGAAAAAGTTCATTGTGTCTATGTACCTCATTTTCTTTACACATCCATCTATTTCTAGGCATAGAGACGAATGCCATAATGTGGCTATTGTGAATAGCGCCCTTATAAACATGGTGTGCATGGTAACCCAGATTCTATAAGGCATAGACCCAGGGATGATTCCGTTGAATCATTGGTAAGAGATGGGGAGAACATAACAAGAAATGAGAAAATCAATCTAAATACGGGTCATTCCGTTTAGTACTAACAAAATAACAAGTAAAATGGTTTCCTTAATGATATGAAATACTGAGAGACAAAGAGGAAAATATTGTTTCTCATTTCTTCTATCATTCTTAGATCTTTTTGGCCAGGATGAGTATACAGTACCCACAGATTTTTGATACTATGACAACATTCCATGATTTACTTGTACACTATTGTTATTTTCTTCTCATGAAAGTAAAGTTCATCAGAATTTTAGAAATGACGTGCTAGTGACATAATGTAAGCAAGAAAAATAGGAGTCCCAGGTGAACCAAAAAACCCAGTCAGATTCTCTATCTTTGGTTCAGCTTTAATTCCTTATGAAGCCCTGATTTGTGTCTTGCGTTCTTTTATGTTTGTGTGATATAGCTTGTGTGTTACTAGTTAGTTTTACTAAGAGCTTGCCTCAGGTGAGGAGCAATTAGAAGTGAGCATCTAACCACTGTGTGTGCTGATAAATTATAACTAAAGATGCAATGACCTAGAAACCATGAAATTAAACACTAAAAAAAACCCAGGTTCCATTATTCCTCCAGGAGACAACAGAATTGCCTTAATCATCAGTTTCCAGGGGTTTGGCAATGGTCCTCATCTTTATAGTTTCATTAAAACTGTATATCAGTGTTCAATGTCTTGTAAAAGTAGATGATCTTCTAGCCAGTGCTATTGGCCCACATTATAGAGGACGCCCAGATGAATGCATGCCATGATAAGCAGCTCAGTTTGCATGGACCTTCTTTCTTCCAGCAAAGTCTTATTCATTTTAAATATACAGAAAACCTGAGTCACGGAACTTTATAATATTTAGAGCTGTTTTTCTCTTTTGAAAAGAAAGTAAACATCTCACTCAGAGATTCCATCTGCAGAGAACTAGTCACAATAATAATCTCATAAAAGGTCTATGATATGATTTCTCTTCCTCTTCTCGATCCATGCCAAATGTTTTCCGAGGTGCTAGACTCTCTTTTGTGAATGTTGATTTCCACGGAGATGAAGACCAGTGAAGAGTGTTCACACACAAACATGGCTCAAGGTGTAACAAAGTGAGTGTGTCAGTTTGCTAGGACCGCCAAAACAATGTGGCAAACCGGGTGGCTTAAGGGCAGAAATGTGTTCTGGAGCATTAATGATTCCATCTGATAGCCATCGGGGAGAGAGCTGCTCCAGACTTCATTCCTTGCTTTGTATAGTGATGACCTTTCCCATATCCTTTCCAGTCTGTCTGTATCCATAGTCAAATCACACACTTCAGTCACATGAGATGAGAGCCAACCTTACAGTGACAATGTCACTTTAAATTTATTGCCTTTGCAAAGACTGTATCTCCATATAAGCCTGCATTCTAATGGGCCATGAATTTTAATTCCAATTTATGAATTTAGGGATGATACAAAATACAATTTAGTCATACGGACAATTTAAATATAAGCATTAGTCATGCTTCCATCCTTCACAATGTTAAACAATGCTATTATAATGTGTGCTATTTAAAATAGTCTAAGATCTCTATTTTTATTAACATTTAAGTTACCCTCAGCTTTGCGTGTAATGTTTGAGAAAGTAGTGGCTTGAATTACTGCCTTTTGAATTGACTCTTTTACTGCAGACAGCTCACATCATAGGTATTCAGTATGTCTATGCACTTTGTGACTTGTGTTGGATGAAAGTTATGGTATAGTTAGTATGGGCAGCACAAAGATTTAAATCTCTATTCTGTTGGCTCCAAGATTAATATCCTATGTATGGTCAAGGTTATTTTAAGTTGTCATTTATCTGCTTATCTTTTCAAAAAAAGTACTGATTTCTATATCATAAAGCTTAGGGCAAAATATTGAAACAAATATTTAAATTTTACTATTTGTACACAAGTCTTACAAAAGGCACATGTAAATAATGTGATAATTCAGGTTAACATATGTAGAACTATAGACTGGCACACAGAACTTTACACACTACAGATTCTTTGCACAAATCAATTTTCAGATCATTTGTCTTTTATCCTACTGCAGATCATCTTTTATCCTACTGAAGAACTCTTCTTGTTTAATTACCTCTTCATCCTTCTGGATGGAATATTGTATGAGCCTATGATATTACAGCAGGATTCAGTTTCTTCACTGGTTTCTGTAGAGTTCTAAAAAATGCTGTTGTATATCCCCAACAGCAGTATTGCTGAGTCTTTAGGTAGATTGTTTCCTAATTTTCTGAGAAGTCACTATACTGACTTCCAAAGCAGCTGTGCTGGTTTGCACTCCCACCAGCATCGGAGGAGTGTTCCCTTTACCCCACATCCTCTCCAGCATAAGTCGTCATCAGTGTTTTTGATCTTAGTCATTCTGGCAGGTGTACGATGGTATCTCAGAGTTGTTTTGAATTGAATTTCTCTGATCACTAAGGATGTTAAGCATTGCCTTAAGAGTCTTTCAGTCAATTGAGATTCATCTGTTGAAAGTTCTCTGTTTAGGTCTGTACCCCATTTTTTTTTATTGGACTCTTTGTTCTTTTGATGTCAAGTTTCTTGAATTCTTTTTTTATTTTGGAGATCGGTCCTCTGTGAAATTTTCCCAGCTTATTTATGTAAGCATTTAGTACTATGAACTTTCCTCTTAACACTGCTTTCATTGTATCCCATAAATTTGGGTTTGTTGTGTCATCCTTTTTGTTGAATTTTAGGAATTCTTTAATTTCTTCCTTTACTTCTTCTTTGACTCACTGGAGTTCAGGTAAATATTGTTCAATTTCCATGTATTTGTAGACTTTCTGAAATTAGTATTGCTATTGAATTCTAATTTTAAACCCTGGTGTTCAATATAATACATGGAGTTAATTTAATTTTTTTGTATCTGTTAAGGTTTGTTTTGTTACCTAGTATATAGTCAATTTTTGAGAAGGTTCCATGAGGTTCAGAGAAGAAAGTATGTTCTTTTGTGTTTGGATAGAATGTTCTATAGATGTCTGTTAAGTCCATTTTAGTCATAACATCTGTTAGTTCCCTTATTTTTCTGTTAGGTTTCTGTCTGGCAGATCTGTCCAGTGGTGAGAGTCGGGTGTTGAGATTTCCCACTATTAATGTGTAGGGTTTAATGTGTGATTTAAGCTAGTAGTGTTTCTTTTACATATGAGGGTGGGTGCCCTTGTATTTAGAGTAAAGATGTTCAGTATTGAGATTTCCCCTTGATGGAATTTTCCTGTGGCAAATATGAAATGTCATTCTTTGTCTCTTTCAGCGAAGTTCTTAAGCACCATAGTCCTGACTCAAAGGTTTAGTCATGAGTAGGATGTCCTTCAGGAATAGATTATTCATCACAACAGCAGGAAGAGGAGATGGCTCCACTGGCGAGGACCTGCAGTGGCACAGGGCAACAAACCAGAGGCTTTGTGGTGATTCCTTCCATGGCCTGCATGCAGACAGTCAGCCCAATGAGTCTATAGGAATCCATTCTGGAACTCTACTCTTAAAAAAAAAAGATTTATACCACCTCAGAGAAAACAAAAGGGGATTTACTTGCTCTCTCTCATAACAATCTTCTTTACTACAGTGAGGGTCAAAAGAGAATCATGAAGTTCATGTCACTGCCCCCTGGCACTAAGCCTGCATTTAGCAATCTGAACAAGACTTCAGGTTAAGCCACATAGACCCTAAAGGAAGATTGACTCATTCTTAATTTTGGTTTTGTTTTGTGTTTTGACTGTTCTGTTTTGTTTTAATTGGTATGTGTGTACTTGAATGAATGTACCACATGTGTGCAACCGCCCACAAAGGCCAAAAGACGCTATTGGTTCTCTGGGAACTGGAGTTGCAGGTAGTTGTGAACTGTCAGATGTGTGTGAGAAATCACACCCGGGTCTTCAGTAAGAGCAGTAACTCCTACCCTTATTTGCTGAACCATCTCTCCAACCCAAGATTTTATTTTGTAGTATGTACATGTGTTTTGCCTACATGTATGTATGTGTACCATATGTGCCTGGTACCCAAAGAGGCCAGAATAAGTGCCAAGTTCTCCGGAACTGGATGTACAGTGGGTTGTAAGCTTCCATGTGGGTTCTGGAAACCAAACCTGGATCCCTTGCAAAAGTAGCAAGTGCTCTAAACTGTTGAGCCATTTCTCTGGCCTTGAGGGCAATTTTTAACAGCATTGTCCAAATGACAAACATTACCAGACTGTTCTCAAGTGATCTCCTGAGAGATCCACCACAAAAGATCACATGACTCATTTAAGCATGACATTCAAGGATTCCAAACCTAATTCACCAGAACATTCAGAGTCAAGCCTACAGCCAACAATTTTAAGTGATTAAATACTTGATATTTTGAACATGTGCTGCAAGTGATGTAGTGGGGTTAAATGCATAATTCACACAAAGCAGTGCATTGGACAGGAGACAAAATCAAACACATACAACGGAGATTTCCTCAAACTAAAAAACTCTTGAACAGCAAAGGAATTAATAAATAGTGAAGTCTTCTACAGAAGACTAGAAAGTAATATCAAACTTGGTACATCAGAGAAGGAGGTAATAACACTGTGTTCACAGACTATATAAGAACTCAAATGTCCAATTTAAATGTCAAAAACAAACAGACATTTTCAAAAGAAGATGTAAAAATGGGAAATTCACCAACAGAATTCACCAGGGAAATATACACCAAAAACTATAGCAAGATACCACTTTTCCTTTTAGTTAGAATGCCTATGATAGAAAGACAACAGCTAAAAATGTGTGGACATGGACCACAGCAAAAGTAAAACCCTTTCCCATTTTTGGTAATATATATGTATATTTATGAATTCCACCAAGATGGTTTAATAAATACATACTCTAATAACGTTCAAATTGATATATCTAACTTTACAAATTATAATCAGTCCTTTATGATGAAAACATTCATAATTCTTGCTTTTAGCCTTTTAAAAATATACAGTCTATTATTTTAATCTGTATCCATCCTACTTTGCAATATAATAGCAAAACTTATTTCTTATTTGCATAATATAATATCTGTGAGTCAGTCTTTCCACATCTTCCTCTCTCTCTATCTTCCCCAGCCTCTAGTAATCCTATTCTTGCTCTCAACTTCTTTTTTAGAAAACACATTTGAGAGATCACACACACACATACACACACACATACATATACATCATATACGCATGTTAATGCAGACACTATAGAAAACAGCATGGCTGTTTCTCCAAAGCTTAGAGTATAGAGTTACTATATAATACAGAAACTCTGCTGCTGATTATACTCCCCAAGAAAAGGAAATCGGTATGTTAAAGAGACATTTGAAGGTGCATGTTTTTGCTGACTGAGTCACAGTAGCTAAGAAAGGGAAATGAGCTGTGTCCATACACAGAGGCATACCAGCCAGACCAGCCAGGAAAGACTAAATTTTGTCATTTGCAATAGCCTAGAGTTGGAGAGTCTTAGACTGAATAAGCCAGAGATGCAAAGACAAGTACCACACAATCTCTCTCATATGTGTTTTCTTTCTTTCTTTCTTTCTTTCTTTCTTTCTTTCTTTCTTTCTTTCTTTCTTTCTTTCCTTCCTTCCTTCCTTCCTTCCTTCCTTCCTTCCTTCCTTCCTTCCTTCCTTTCTTTCTTTCTTTCTTTCTTTCTTTCTTTCTTTCTTTCTTTAAGATTTCTGCCTTCTCCCCGCCACCACCTCCCATTTCCCTCCCCCTCCCCCATCAAGTCCCCCTCCCTCATCATCCCTAAGAGTAATCCGGGTTCCCTGCCCTGTGGGAAGTCCAAGGACCACCCAGCTCCGTCCAGGTCTAGTAAGGTGAGCATCCAAACTGCCTAGGCTCCCACAAAGCCAGTACGTGCAGTAGGATCAAAAACCCATTGCCAGTAGCCCTCATTGTCCATTATGTTCAGCAAGTCCGGTTTTATCCCATGCTTTTTCAGACCCAGGCCAGCTGGCCTTGGTGAGTTCCTGATAGAACTTCCCCATTGTCTCAGTGTGTGGGTGCACCCCTCGCGGTCCTGAGTTCCTTGCTCGTGCTCTGTCTCCTGCTCTTGATTTGGACCTTGAGATTTCAGTCCGGTGCTCCAATGTGGGTCTTTGTCTCTGTCTCCTTTCATCGCCTAAATGTTTTTCTTTGGGTTCACCTTCTTATTTAGCTTCTCTAGGATCACGCATAATAGGCTCACGTCCCCTATTCATGGCTAGAAACCAAATATGAGTGAGTACATCCCATGTTCCTCTTTTGGGGTCTGGCTCACCTCACTCAGGATAGTGTTTTCTATTTCCGTCCATTTGCCTGCAAAATTCAGGAAGTCATTCTTTTTTACTGCTGAGTAATACTCTAATATGTATATATTCCATACTTTCTTCATCCATTCTTCCATTGAAGGGCATATAGGTTGTTTCCAGGTTCTGGCTATTACAAACAATGCTGCTATGAACATAGTTGAGCACATACTTTTGTTGTATGATAGGGCATTTCTTGGGTATATTCCCAAGAGTGGTATTGCTGGGTCCAGGGGTAGGTGGATCCCGAAATTCCTGAGAAACCGCCATACTTTTTTCCAAAGTAGTTGCACAAGTTTGCATTCCCACCAGCAATGGATGAGTGTACCCCTTTCTCCACAACCTCTCCAGCAAAGGCTATCATAGGTGTTTTTTATTTTAGCCATTCTGACAGGTGTAAGATGGTATCTTAAAGTTGTCTTGATTTGCATTTCCCTGATCGCTAAGGAAGTTGAGCATGACCTTAGATGTCTTTTGGCCATTCGAACTTCTTCTGTTGAGAATTCTCTGTTCAGCACAGTGCCCCAATTTTAATTGGGTTGATTAGCCCTTTACGGTCTACTTTCTTGAGTTCTCTATATATTTTGGAGGTCAGACCTTTGTCTGTTGCGGGGTTGGTGAAGATCTTCTCCCAGTCAGTGGGTTGCCTTTTTGTCTCAGTGACAGTGTCCTTTGCTTTACAGAAGCTTCTCAGTCTCAGGAGGTCCCATTTATTCAATGATGCCCTTAATGTCTGTGCTGCTGGGGTTATACGTAGGAAGTGGTCTCCTGTGCCCATGTGTTGTAGAGTACTTCCCACTTTCTCTTCTATCAGGTTCAGTGTGTTCTGACTGATATTGAGGTCTTTAATCCATCTGGACTTGAGTTTTGAGCATGGTGATAGATATGGATCTATTTTCATTCTTCTACAGGCTGACATCCAGTTTTGCCAGCACCATTTGTTAAAGATGCTTTCTTTCTTTCATTAAATACTTTTAGCTCCTTTATCAAAAATCAGGTGTTCATAGGTTTGTGGGTTAACGTCCGGGTCTTCTAATAGATTCCATTGGTCGACTTCTCTGTTTCTATGCCAATACCAAGCTGTTTTCAATACTGTAGCTCTGTAATAGAGTTTGAAGTCAGGGATGGTAATGCCTCCAGACAGTCCTTTATTGTATAAGAATGTTTTGGCTATCCTGGGTTTTTTGTTTTTCCATATAAAGTTGATTATTGTCTTTTCCACATCTGTGAAGAATTTTGATGGATTTTGATGGGGATTGCGTTGAATCTATAGATTGCTTTTGGTAGAATTGCCATTTTTACTATGTTGATCCTCCCAATCCAAGAGCAAGGGAGATCCTTCCATTTTCTGGTGTCCTCATCGATTTCTTTCTTCAAAGACTTAAAGTTCTTGTCAAATAGATCTTTCACTTCCTTGGTCAGACTTATCCCAAGATATTTTATGCTATTTGTGGCTATCGTGAAAGGTGATGCTTCTCTGATTTCCCTCTCTGCTTCCTTATCCTTTTTGTATAGGAAGGCAACTGAGTTTTTGGAATTGATCTTGTATCCTGCCACATTCCCAAAGGTGTTTATCAGCTGTAGGAGTTCTTTGGTAGAGTTTTTTGGGTAGCTTATGTATACTATCATATCATCTGCAAATAACGAAAGCTTAACTTCTTCCTTTCCAATACGAATCCCCTTGATCCCCTTATGTTGTCTTACTGCTATTGCTAGAACTTCAAGCACTATATTGAAGAGGTATGGAGAGAGTGGACATCCTTGTCATGTTCCTGATTTTAGTGGGATGGCTTTGAGTTTTTCCCCACAACAGACAAAGGTCTGATCTCCAAAATATATAGAGAACTCAAGAAAGTAGACTGTAAGGGCTAATCAACCCAATTAAAAAATGGGGCACTGCGCTGAACAGAGAATTCTCAACAGAAGAAGTTCGAATGGCCAAAAGACATTTAAGGTCATGCTCAACTTCCTTAGTGATCAGGGAAATGCAAATCAAGACAACTTTAAGATACCATCTTACACCTGTCAGAATGGCTAAAATAAAAAACACCTATGATAGCCTTTGCTGGAGAGGTTGTGGAGAAAGGGGTACACTCATCCATTGCTGGTGGGAATGCAAACTTGTGCAACTACTTTGGAAAAAAGTATGGCGGTTTCTCAGGAATTTCGGGATCCACCTACCCCTGGACCCAGCAATACCACTCTTGGGAATATACCCAAGAAATGCCCTATCATACAACAAAAGTATGTGCTCAACTATGTTCATAGCAGCATTGTTTGTAATAGCCAGAACCTGGAAACAACCTATATGCCCTTCAATGGAAGAATGGATGAAGAAAGTATGGAATATATACATATTAGAGTATTACTCAGCAGTAAAAAAGAATGACTTCCTGAATTTTGCAGGCAAATGGACGGAAATAGAAAACACTATCCTGAGTGAGGTGAGCCAGACCCCAAAAGAGGAACATGGGATGTACTCACTCATATTTGGTTTCTAGCCATGAATAGGGGACGTTGAGCCTATTATGCGTGATCCTAGAGAAGCTAATTAAGAAGGTGAACCCAAAGAAAAACATTTAGGCGATGAAAGGAGACAGAGACAAAGACCCACATTGGAGCACCGGACTGAAATCTCAAGGTCCAAATCAAGAGCAGGAGACAGAGCACGAGCAAGGAACTCAGGACCGCGAGGGGTGCACCCACACACTGAGACAATGGAGATGTTCTATCAGGAACTCACCAAGGCCAGCTGGCCTGGGTCTGAAAAAGCATGGGATAAAACCGGACTTGCTGAACATAATAGACAATGAGGACTACTGAGAACTCAAGAACAATGGCAATGGGTTTTTGATCCTACTGCACGTACTGGCTTTGTGGGAGCCTAGGCAGTTTGGATGCTCACCTTACTAGACCTGGACGGAGCTGGGTGGTCCTTGGACTTCCCACAGGGCAGGGAACCCGGATTACTCTTAGGGATGATGAGGGAAGGGGACTTGGTGGGGGAGGGGGAGGGAAATGGGAGGTGGTGGCAGGGAGAAGGCAGAAATCTTTAATAAATAAATAAATAAAAATAAAAAAAAAGAATAACACCAATGAACATACTAATCTGTATAAACACAACACCCTGTGGCCTGAACCATATGCAAAGAACTAGAAGCAACTGAAGAAATCTGGAAATGGGAGAGGGGGCCTTTCCCCAAATATACACAAAAGTAGCATTGTATGGACTGAACAAGTTATATTTAGGAATATATCTATATCCATATGGACATTTAATAATAATTAATGAAAATGAACACAAGGATTTTAAAGAGTGGGGAGTGGTATCTGGATGGGTTTGGAAGGAAGAATAGGAAGGGAGAAAAGTAATTATAATTTCAAACATAAAATAAAATCAAGAAAAAATAGCTATGGTCCCCGTCCTCCAACTTTGCATGTTAATCAGAATGTTTTTGCTTGCAAATGAAAGAAACAGAACTCAAATTATGTTCAACTATTTAAACCATGATGATAATATGAACCAGCTATTAGATTAGCTATAAAGATAGGACTCTATTATCATTCATTTTTAACTCTATAGACTCTTTCCTCTCAGTTCTATTCCCAGAGTCCTTTCCATCTGGAAAGGAAAATGGCAGCACAACCTAATGGGAAAAGAGCCTCTTCGTGTCCACATTGTGTATCTCCACATCAACCCTGGGAAGGATCCTGCTTAACTGATTGGAATACATGTCTGCTTCTGAGACATATCACTGCTAATATGACAAGGGACAGAATGAATGGCTAAGAAATGAAAAACAGGATCTGTGCTAGAATTCTAGGGACTGACTGGTCAGGTGTAAAGCAATTAAACTCACTTGCATAACTATATAACTGTATAATCTAAGTATCTCCTTATCCCAAACCTGTCTTCCCCTCCCATTTCTTGCATTCCCATTGGTGAATTAACGTAGAAGCAACGCTTTCAGGTTCCTACCATGAAAAGCTGGGTTTACGCTGCTTATGTGGACAAAAAGAAACCAAGTGTCCTGTCTCTCCCACTTCAGTCACTGGCTGACCCAACCTTGGGTGTTATCTAGGTGATAGGGTTAACTGTTACTTAACAGAGTTAATTTTGCCTAACTGACACTAAAAGAACTCTATGTTTAGGTCATCAGCCAAAACAATGCTGTCATTTTGCTAAGAGTTACTCTGTTGCTTCTTTGTTTTCCTTTCTCTGCAAGTATTTCAGAGAAACCACAGATTCATTTGAAATTATAGCTACTTTTGGTGGGCCCGGAGTATGTGCTTATTGAGGTATGGGGGAAAGATCAATCATCTTCACCAGGTTTGTGGATAGGCTTGTTTCACAAACACACATGTGCATGTATGTGCATAAATGTGTATGAATGTTAAGGTAGCTTAAAAATCACAGGTATATTTCTGTAAGTGTGGGGAAATTCTTCAAGTGTTTTATAACAGTTTTATCAAATAACTCATCAATAGTTTAAAAAGGAAAAGGACACATTGCACACTTATAAAATATAACTAAAGATTTCCTTTCTGATGCCCCAAACACTATTTGTGGGTTTATACTTGTAGCTGTTTCTCTTCCTGCTAGACTGCTTAGAGCAGAGGTTCTCACCCTGTGGGTCATGATCGCTTTGGAGACTGAAAGGCCCTTTCAGAGGGTCACTTGAGACCACCAGAAAACACAGATTATGATTTACAACAGTAGCAAAATTACAGTTATGAAGTAGCAATGAAAATAATTTTATGTTTGGTAGTCACCACCACATGAAAAATGATATTACAGGTTCACAGCAGTAGGAAGACTGAGAACCACCGACTTAAAGTGTTGCTATTATTTGCCCCAATTAACCCATGGTTAAAATGCATATGTCTTCTTGCATTCTTCATTAACATTTTTAGCAATGTTCGGTGTGAAACAGCGTTCAGTTAAAAACAATAAGGTCTAAGACTTGTCTACCTCTTTTATAGAACATAGCCAGAGAAGCTGCAATTCATAATCCATGATAAACAATATTGGCTTAGAATCTACAGGGAATGTCTAATATACCAAAAGGTGAAAAGTCAAATGGGGTCAAGAGTTGTCTCGTTGACAAATGGTAAAATCTACCCATTGGCTCCAGTCAGGCCAGACTGTGCCCTTAGACACATTTCAAGAAACAATCCCATGTTGAAGTAGTTTGTTTTATGGTTTGATTGTTACATATATATTATTCTATCCTATTGACCTCTACAGATACTAACTCAAATATAAATAAAACTCTAAATTTAACAGTAGGAAATGCATATGAGAGAGAACATATAACATTTCTCCTTCTGGGTTTATGGTACCTTTCTCAATACAATGTAACTTGACTTCTTCCTTTCCAATTTGTATCCTTCAATCTCCTTCAGTTGTCTTCTTGATCTAGCTAGAACTTCGAGTGCTGTGTTGAATAGATATGGAAACATTGAACAACCTTGTCTTGTTCCTTAGTTTCATGAAATTGCTTTGAGTTTTTCTCCATTTAATTTAATGTTGCCTATAAGCTTGATGTAAATTGTCTTTATTGTGTTTAGGTATGCTACTTGTATCCCTAATCTATTGAGTACTTTTATCATGAAAGGGTGCTGGATTTTGTCAAAGGCCTTTTATGCATCTAATGAGATTGTCATGCTTTTACTTTTTCTTTCAGTTTGTTTATATGATGGATTATATTTACTAATTTTTGTATACTGAACCATTCCTGAAACTCTGGGGTGAAGCCTACTTGATCGTGATGAATGATCTTTTTAATGTGTTCTTAGCTCAGTTTATAAGTATTTTATTGCATATATTTGCATCTATGTTAATAAAAGAAATTGGTCTGTGATCCTCTTCTGTGTTTCATCTTTATGTGGTTTGGTTATCAGGTATCTGCGGCCTCATAAAATAACTAGGGCAATGTTCCTTCTCTTTCTAGTTTGTGAAAAATTCAAGGATTGTTGAGATTAATTCTTCTTTGAAAGTTTGGTAGAATTCTTTGCTAAACCCAACTAGCTCTGGGCTATGAGTACATTATTAAAACCTATGCTTAGAGTTCTGTGGAAACTTTCTTAGCTGACACTTTTTGCATTGTCCAATGTAAGACTTTTTGCAGGCATCGATTCAATGTGAAATAACATTTGTAAGACCCAGAAATAAGTGAATAGGGATGCTTTATAAAATTGAGTTCAATTATTGTATTTTGAGAAAAAAGAGTAAAACTTATGGAATATTCCATTTTACTATGAAAGTCTTTGACTTAATTTTCCATAATGTCTAGATGCATTTGTTGACCCACTTGAGGTTGCCCTGCATAACAAAAAATCTATTGCCGTGCTTCTTTTGAAAGCATATGAAATTTCATGAGCTTATAATAAAATCATGCACAGCATCTTTTGAATTTCCCTACAAAAATTTTATATTCTACCATACTCTATCTTTTCTAATCTTTGTTGTTTTTGCCTCCTAATACATTTTCTAAATAGAAATCCATTTTTATTTGTGGAATCTAACCTTATAAAATGCTTTGGTTAAAAAGGTAAGAGGTAAAAATCAATTCTTAAGGTACTTAAAGTAAAAATTCTGAAATTACTGGGTTCCTTTATTTACTCAATAGATGTGCAGTAAGAAACTGAACATTAGGGATTGTGCGTAGTCATATTCATGACAAGAATGGACCTCTTCACTTTTCTCAGGGCACAGAAGACAAATAAGAGGGGAATGATAGCCGGGCGGTGGTGGCGCACGCCTTTAATCCCAGCACTTGGGAGGCAGAGGCAGGTGGATCTCTGTGAGTTCGAGACCAGCCTGGACTACAAGAGCTAGTTCCAGGACAGGCTCCAAAACCACAGAGAAACCCTGTCTCGAAAAACCAAAAAAAAAAAAAAAAAAAAAGAAAAAAAAAAGAGGGGAATGATATAAATCAATCTGGTTTTCCTCACTTTGTGTAGTTTCTAGTTTCATCCATTTACATAAAGATCTCATGATTTCAGTTTTCTTTTCAGGCAATTAAAAATGCCAGTATCATGATGACAATGCAAATTTTAAGAATTAAATTTCAACTTGCATGGTTTTTTATGTTGTAAAGAGATACAGCTATAAAATGTATTCTAGGTTAAATGTATTACAAGTTTGATAATATTTCTGAGATAAGTGACTAGAAATTGAAGTTTAAGACGAATTCTTAATGAAATTATTTCTCACTGTTGAATGAATGTTCATGTTTCAATAGACAATAGTTGGTACTAAATTACTATTTCATTTTATTTCATTTATAAAAGAAATTTAATAATTCTATTTTAATTAACAATTTTTTGATTATGTAATTAACACTATGCAAATATTTAAATGTAAAATAAAAGGAAAATTAAACACTTATGGGAAAATATATGAAGGGATAAATTAAAACTGTGTTAGATAAAAGTATAACAAAAAATATGGGGGTCACTTACATTGAAGGCCTCTTCTAGTTATGACCTACAACTTCACATTCCAAACTGTTGGCTAGATTGTGATCAAATATAACCATAATTTATCCAAATATGATCATGAGTATGCTGAACATATTTAAATGTAAGGTATAGACACAACAGAATGAAATATTGGTAGTCAGCAGCAGTCATCACAGAAATTTATCCTCAGAGAAATATTATCCTGTGCGTTTTGAATCTCTAGAGACTAGAAATTTGGAGAAATGTACTTTGAAATGCTCATGGAGGTATGGGGGAGGGGTCTTCCTGTAAGGGGTTGAATAGAAGGCTCCTGGTGTTTGTGGTCAGAGTGGAGGTCCCCTGAGACCAACCTTACTGATGAAAACTAAAGACAAGGGGGGACTATGTTCAACACATAAAATAGAGAAGATTAGTAGGGAAAGTGGAATTTATTTTTATGTGAAAAGTAAGATGAGGCCAGAAATTAAAATAAATAAATAGTTTGACAGACAGACAGATAGGCAGATAGATAGCTCCCAATAAAGGGCAGGTAAAGAGATAAGATCCACAGTGGGGAGGGAGAGATAGTTTGGTGCTTAGTTGAGTAAGTAAGGATAGAGTGGTGCCTTTCTTCATCCAGAGCAGCCTGGTAGCTTGCGCTGTGTTTTTCTTTCTTTCTCTTTCATTTTTTATTTTTATTTATTTTTTATTTTTTTGAGACGACGTTTCTCTGTGTAACAACTGTAGCTGCCCTGGAACTAGCTCTGTAGATCAGGCTGGCCTCAAACTCACAAAGATCCACCTGCCTCTGCCTCCTGAGTGCTGGGATGTAAGGTGTGCATCAGTGTGTTAGCTATATTTCTATCCCAAAACCAGATAGGCAAAAACATTGACTTAGCTTAGGCCCCGTTTGGCAGCAATGCTGTAATTTCCCATCATACTGGAAAAATCATTAAGGCTGAGAGCTTTCTGCTACAGAAAGACAAAGGAAGATGTTCAGAAGTGTGGGAGAGACTGGGAAACAATCTTTCCTTCATTGTCCAATTGTCACTTCTTGTATGGTGTTATAAGTGCCCTGGGCAGAGCTAGCTCTTGAATCAATAACAGGAAGGTCTTAGATAACACTTGGACTCTCTACTAGGGATGGTCCCGCCTACCTCAGACTCTACAAGTAGCAACAAATAGCCCAAACACTTTGGATGCTTCTAACATCATTTTCTCTATTTTGTGTAGCGCTGAGATAAAGATGAATCCAAATCACAGAACAGTCCAAAGTCCAGAATTCCCTGCAAGTATGTACTACCATGCAAGGGAAAAAAATCTTCAGACAAGCATATGGAGTATGTAAGGAAAAACTAAAAGCCTTTGAGTGAACAAGACATGCGTTTATGAGTCGCAACTTATTCCTTTTGCAATATCAAAAACTTCTCTCCTAGTTGCCCAGTGTTGCAACACCTCCTTCCTTGTTCTTGTATCACATCTGCTCTAGGAACAGGAATTTCCTTCCATATTGGTTTTGCAGATTTGCACTCTATCAAAGGCCATTGGCGCCATTTCCTTGTATGTGATCTCTTGTTTGATATAATCATTACTGAGGAATAATTGTTGGTTTAGGTATGGATATGCACATGAAGTAAGCTGAAAGCTTGGGGTTTTTGCTCCAAACTGAATTCCAGGTATGTCAGAAATCTGATATCACTTGTCTCTTGGGAGCATTGCTTAAACGATCTGTCTAAAATTTGTCAGATTCCTTCTCTCTCTCTCTTGCCAGAGATACCTATCTTGTGAAAGCCCTATCATTTAGTATATTTTTCTGGTAATTTTTCCCCTTGGAAGATCATTTTATATTAACATTTATCTTTCTAGCACAGAAGTATATCTGAATAAGCTAAAACATTTATATGGAGATTAAAATATGAATGTGTGCTTGCTGAGTAATATCAGAGATCTTCCTAAAACGTGTATGAGAAAACTGTGACATCTGTAAAAATAATGAAGGAAATTAAAGAAAAAATTATTTAACTTTAGTATCAGGACACTATTGCTATATTTTAGGCAGAGTTCTTAAAAGTCTGTGTAATATTCTCTATTTTATTGAAGGCAGTCATTTATGTATTAGTACATTTTCACAGTATGAACAGAGTACCCAGCCTTACAAAGCCAGTGACTGCAAGTGAGATCACCGAGGCCCTTGTTTCTATGGCACCATGTCTTACCTCCCCATCTGCATGGCTGTGAACTTGCTTGCTCCAACTTCTTCATTTCCCTTTCCTGCTGATATCTCTCCCCTTTATTTCTTGGAATCCCATGATACTTTCAATGAATGAAGATAATTCAATTCCTTGTCATTCTTTCTCCCTCTCCTGATTGCAGCCCTGTGAGAGAGACATGCTGTGTAAGGCCACTGTCACACGTGACCAGCCATGAACGAGTAGCCTCTGATCTGATATACATGAGATGAGAGAGGAACCACTTTGTGATGGTTTGAAAAAATGGCCCCATAAGGGAGTGCTGCTATTAGGAGGAGGGACCTTGCTAGATGAAGTGTGTCAAGTAAGGATGGGCTTTGAGGGTTCTTTTGCTCAAGCTTCCCTCAGTGTGACTATCAGTCATCTTCTTGTCGCCTCTGATCAAGACATAAGGACTGGCAGCTCCAGCACCGTGTCTACTTGTCTGCCATGTTCCCTGCCATGATGATAATGGACTGAACTCTGAACTGTAAGCAAGCCATACCAATTAAATGTTTGTTTTTTAAATAAGAGTTGCCATGGTCAAGATGTCTCTTCACAGCAATGAAAACCCTAACACACACTTTCATCTCTAATTTCTTGTTATATTCTGCCACACTGACCCTAATATCATGGAAGGTTTTGGTGTTTAGTTTTTTTTTTTTTTTGTCGGAACATAGGTACTTTATCATTTTACTGTAAATTCTCTCTATTTGGACTAAAACCCAAACCATTATGAAAGTGACAGAGAAAAGAAAGATGCAGACCCTGAAAGCCATCCTCACGTCCATGTTGTACTGGCCAAGTCAAGCTTCAACAAAATATCGGAGATCTGCAGCTTAAGCAATAGACATGTATTTCCTCATACTTGTCAAGATTTGCAGTGTGAAATCAGAGCCCAGCATTTTTGTGTTCCTAATAGGCATGATTAATGAGAGAATCTCTATTCTCTTTGTAATGGCAGTAGTGACCTGGTGTTGTGGAACTTTTCTGATCTCCTTCAAGGGAATTTCTCTAAATATCCTGCTAAGATGATATGCTTGCAATGGAAAGCGTGACCCTGGACTTTTTACTCCCTCATGCTGATGTCACTCTCTTTCCATGTGGTGATGTGTCTCAAGCTGAGTGGATGGAAAATCCCAGTCTGTTTCCTAGTATGGAGAGAAAGCATCCATCATGGGCCTTATTCTGTCCTTCTTCAAGACTCTCCAGAACATCAACAACGATCTCACTGATGAAGAACACTAAAGAATCTTCGTAATCTAGCTAAGGGGCAAGAGGGAGTGGGTAGAAGGTAGGCAGTGGTTTGGGCAGATGATTGCCTTGGATTCTCTGTGATTTAGCATAGAGTGAACAGGAAATACCTTAAGTTCTACCATTTGCTGGGAAAAGAACAAGAATCTTATCTGAGCTAATTAGTTCAAGACCAGTTTATAAAGACTTGGAGGGACACCTCCTTTGTCCAGGACACAAGACACTTGAACAGAACCTATGAAGATAATGAGCAAGGCAAAAATGCTTCACAGATAGGTCTACAAACTAACCTTCATGAAGTGGGTTTACCTAATTTACTAGACAGAAACTGGACATAATTTTTCATTAAGATTCTCAGTCAAGTCACTAGAACAATTTCAATGGAGACATAGAATAAGCTATGTGTAAATACAGGTGTTGTGGTACATCCTTGTATTTCAAGTTCATTTGGAAACCAAGATGGGATGAGTCCTGGAGCACAGGGGTCACATTTCCCATATTAAAAATCAATCTATGTATCCCTTAGACAGATGAATGGATAAGAAATTGTGGATGATACATATATAGAACAACATGCAGCTTTAGAATTCTTCCACATACAAAACATGGACAAACTCTGAGAATGTTAACCTGAGTGAAACTGGTGACTCACAGGAGGTCAAATACTACATAGTCCCGATTCACAGCACGAAACTAGAACGATGCTGGAGAGAAAATGTCGGAGTTAGTAGTCAAGCTGGGCTAATAAGCTCTAACAGTCTACTGTGTAACAGAGCACTGGTTATCCACAGTCATTTCTTGCCACTTGAGAAATTGGTAGAATCTAGATTTCAAGTTTCGTGTGCTCTGTTCAGTTGAGAGAGAGAGAGAGAGAGAGAGAGAGAGAGAGAGAGAGAGAGAGAGAGAGGAATTTGAATGTACTTTCACTTCTTAAGCATGATTTAATTTTTCAATTTGGAACATTTTCTTAAATTTATTCACTTGCACTGTAAAAGAGATGCACTATAAAAGAGAATAGGGAAGCACACACACACAGAGAGAAAGAGAGAGACAGAGAAAAACCTTTGTATACAATAGCCTTTAGGTAAAAGAATCTGGATTAGACATAAATTCTATATCATATTTGCAATTTTCCAATTCCTTAAAAGGAAAACATAAAGACTCTTAGGAGAAAGAAATTTATTTCAAAACCTGTTTTTCTGAACTCTTACATATTGAGTAAATTAGAAACCCAGACATGCCCAGAAATCTCAATGCCAGTGTGTATTCAAGATCTGTAAGGAATGGTTTTCTGGTGTGTTTTCTTTCCTATTTTACATTGAGCAGAGGCTTTGCCTAGAGGGTGAGAAATACCTGCAATTTCTGTTCATTTTGCAGTCAAGGCTGTGTAAGATGATGGATAAGGTGTGTGTAACAGCAGTCTCACCAGCTGCCCTTGGAAACGCAAGCAAATAGGTGATATCACATTTCATGACTTGACCCTGATGAGGCATGGCACTTATAATGGGAACAGAAATGCCTGCCAGTAAGACCAAAGAGCTTTGAACACATCCCTTTAAGGCAGGGTGACGAATTATCCGTCTATTTAATCTCAAAGAAGGAGAAATAATATAGGAGGAACTTGATTTCCCATGGAGCTTATTGGAAGGGCTGGATCCTTAGAGTTTTGAAATAACACACGCACAGTTGTGTGTATGGCTTGATGCTGGCAGTGACCGCTAAATGAAAACACTTAAAATTCTGTAGGTGGAAGAGAAGGAAATGAGAAGATTGCAAAGTGGAGGCTACCTATTCCTGTCACTGCCAAGAGGCCTTCTGACTGAGGACTATACAGACATGTGGTGTTCTGAGTTTGGCTCTGGTGTGAGACGTAGTTAGACACACTGGGATGAATGCAGAAGTTAGGCAGCTTAGCTTCCTTCCTATCTGTGTGAACACGTACAAACTATTTTATCTATCCTTGTCTTATTTTTCTCACTCACAAAATAAAGACAATGAAAACTTCATGGGTTTTTTTCTAAGTATTAAATGAATAAACACTGCTCTCTTGAGCATTTTTCTAGAAAATGGCTCTCCACAAATGTTAATTGTTATGGATGAAAATTTCCTTATGTGAAGACTATTAGCTGAGTGCTAAAGCAATTTATAGATGAATGTTGGATTTAAGAAGACAAATAGAACAAAATTACCTTTTCATATTTTATATTTTATTATTCACAGTCACTTTTCTAAACACTTTATCATGCCATCTACTCCTCTAATCAATCATATAAACTAGATACAGTTTTCATGTGTATTTTCACAGGGAGAAAAATTCTTTCAATCAGTTTACCCTCTGAAACCCATATTCTAGAGATGTGGCATAATATAATTCTATATGTTATATGTCATTCTTCTTCTAAATGCCTTTTTGTATGTGAAATACAAATAGTGTCTAAAATTATATTGTACCATGGCTCAAGGGAACAATGTACTGCTGACCCTTGTTCCTTTATACCACAAAGTAAACATAGTATTGATTTGTGACACCCATCTGTCAGATTTCACCGTCTTTAAAATCTGTGTCCTGTATAATGTCGGCCCTGAAACAGCTTTCTCCATTGAATCCCATACTTATCCCTCTGTGTTCATATCCCATGGGGCTCTTCCCAAGTTTGCTTCTTCAGCCACCAGTTGTTTTCTTGAACAGTTCTGCAACAGGCATTGCTTGAGGTATGGTGCCTCCGTGGTAAACAGGGTAACAGAATTCTGCCCTAATGCAACTTTATGTCTTTGGGACAAAGAAGCGCGCTGATTAATAATCCCATATGCACACAGATCACTTTCAAACAGTAGCAGGTTTTGTAGGGAGGATCACAGAGCCATTGCTGTTTGATGTGTCTTCATACTGAGTTGCAGACAGTTCTTTAAACTGGGACTCCAGAGGGAAGGAAAAGTTGTAGTTCTTTTCATTGTAAGAACGAAGATTAAGGTAATGGAAGGGAGGTTGTGAGGAAGGGAGAGGAAGATGGAATGGGAGAACTCTCATAGGTTCAAAGTGAGGAAATCAAATGCTTTTATAAGTAATTCCAGTATCGGCAATGTTTTTATTATCTTTCTTAATTTTGAAAGGGCTTTTCAGATGTAATACCTCCGGGTTACATAAATTTTAGCCATTCTATCTTCAAGTGATTTTTTTAGTGATAAAATTTTAATTTTGAATAAATAAAATTGTATAATCAAGTTTTTAGAAAAAAAAAAATCCCTCCATCCCTCTGCCCTTCCCTCCTTCTGCTCTCATTTTCCTCATTCCTGCCTCACTGCATCTACCTGTGTCTCTCATAACACACTATAAAATTGCCAGGTATTATCTTCATATTTGTTTCTGAGATGAGTGTATATTCATGGTGGTTTATGTTTGTTTTTTCCTCACTTATCATGGTAAGTATTAGGTTTTTTTGAAAAGTGAATTTTGTTAAGAGACTGAGAGACTAGAGAGATGTCTGAATGATTAGGAGCACCTGGCATGAGTACTCAGGGGATAAGTAATTCAAGTTATTGATGGTATGCTTGAACCAGTTAAAAAAAGTCAAGTGTTAATTATTTGGGAGCTTTGTAAAACACTTATAAAAACAGCCACTATTTTTAAATTAATATACATAAATCGACCATTAATTAAAAATGAAGAAGGAAGGCAAAGTTCTCTCCCCCTTTAAAAACTAGCACTTACTGCACAGGATCCAGGTTCAGTTCTCAGCACCCACATAGCTGCTAATGCACATCTGTAATTGCAGTCAAGGTGTAGGATGCCCTCTGTTGGCATGCACAGGGACTGCACACACACAGGGCAGGTACATGCAGGTGCAACACTTGTACATGTAAAGTAAAAATGAAATTTTTCTTAACTGTAGAGATTGAGATCGAAATAATTGCCTGGGAAAAGTTGTTAGAGAAGATACATTTAAAGAGATATTGAAGCATTGGAATGCAACAGATAAAATGCTTAACACAAAAACTGTTGGAATCCTAAGTGACCTGATGAAACTCTTTGGTGTTTGGGCAAGATATGCAGAGAAGGCAGACTTGCAGCCATGGAAGAAAATAAGGTACAACTAAAGACACAGCTTTCGGGGGTCATCATATGCTTGGAATTTAATGGATAAGCATGAGCAATTCTAAAAGCAGTCTTCCGTGGGACACCTGGGGCAGTCTCCACTTGTATTTGATATGTTTCTCTTGAAGCTGGGGTGAGTCCTTCAGTCTTCGTAGCTTAGTCATGCTCCTCTGCCTACTGTGGATCTTGTCTGAGCACTCGGGTATGTCAACATGGGAAATGTTCACACAACATTTCTGCAATCATTATCCTTTTTGTTTACCTGTGTTCTTTCTCTGTTTCCAGGATATTAGTTGAAGCATAAGATGAACACCATTTAATCTATTTTCCCTTTTCCATCACATTTTGTTTCTCTCTTTTAAAAGTTCTATGTTTTAGAAACCTTCACTGTTTCTATACCAATCCTTCCATTGAATATTTTGTTTTAAATATCCTACTTGTAGTCATTTGCTCCTTCCTGTTCTAAGATTGGTGCTTTGTTGGGACATCTTGTTTTTGTTTTAATAAGCAATATTTTAACTTTCTTATAAAGTAATCATTAATGGTAATCACAGCACACAAAGGTGATTCCTACATCATCAAAATCTGAATCTATCTGACCTAGAACTCCTCATCCTGAGTCTCAGCTTCCCAACAGTTGAGATTATGTATATGCACTAACGCATCTGGCCAAGAAGTCACATTTACATTGATAACCTACGGGCTGAACTTCCCCTTTCATTGAACTTTAGAGTTTCCTGCAGAAGCCAGAGCTAAGCATTAGTATAGGAAACACCTGTCTGTGAAACAGAGAATTTTCAGCATAAGGGTTGAGTTCATGTACTATTCAGGCTTCTAGAACAGCAAGTAACTTTGATTTTTTTTTAAACTTTGTAAAATTAGACCAAAAATTTCTTATATTGTGTTATCCTATTTTATCTATTTTATAGATGACAACGACTTTTCAATTTTTTATTTAGAAGGTTATGGAGAAATAAGAGACTGCCAGTATGAGCTGTCTTTTGACTGTATCTTAACAGTAAACTTGCACATTATCGTGGGGCGTTGTGACTTTTACAATCTCCTTTTCATCAGCTCTCGCTTAACTTTATTCCATAAAAGCACTCCTTACAGAAACGCTTCCAGCAGCTTTTAGATTTTTATTTCATCTCCTCTTCCCCAGGAGACAAGTTAAGAGCATAGATCACAAGTTCTGAGGATATTACTTTCATTTATATCTTTATAAATTTAGATAGACAATTTTATAACAACAGTTCTAAAAATCCAAAACAAAAGGAGTTGCATGTGTAAGGCATAAACAACCGTTATGGGGATGTTATTATTTAACTCTGAAGGCATTATTTCTTTCCTTTTTCATTATTTTCGTTTGAAAGACTGCTTTCAAAATAACAGTTTCTTACCACAATGCAAAGCCAGCAGATAAAACACAGAGTAGCTAGAGTCTAGGTTTATGGTATGATACTTTAGGTCCTTTTCAGGGTTCTGATGACTTCACAAGGAGGACAAATAAGATTATCAGTCTTTTTGTTACATATTCTGGGTATATGAGAAGTCCATCTTTGGATCTCATTGCCAAGTTTCAGGCACTTAAAACTGCTGGCCACTTTCCCAAAGGACCCAAGTTTGGTTCCCAGCATCCACATGGGACAGCATACAACAACCTGTAACTCCAGTTCCATGGGATCTAACACCCTCTTCTGGCCTCTGTGGGCATGCATAAACACAAATAAAAATAAATCTTGGCAATTAAATCTTTTAAATGAGAATCTGTTGATGGCACAAAACAAATTTCATTGTTATAATTTTCATGTGTTTATGATGCACTTCGATCATGTTTACCCTTCATTACCCCCTCTATGTCTCCACCCATCTCTGCTGGTCTCTGCTGGTCCCTTTTCTCTTTTTTTCTTCCCTGCCTCTCTCTTGTGAAATCTAGGTTCCTCATATTAGAGCAAACACAACACTTGCCTTTCTGAGTCTGGCATGTTTCATTGGGCACAGTAATCTCTACTTCCATTTTTTCCTGCAAATTGACATTATCTCATTCTTCTTCATGGTTGAATAAAATTATACTGAATTTTTGCCTTTTTAAATATTCCCTTTAGATCTATTCATTTCTGATACTCCCCTCTTCCCTGGGATGGATGAAATCCAGAATCTCTTATTGTATTTCCTTGTCACTTTTGCACTTTAAGCATAGAGGAACTAGAACAATAACTATAGCAACAACGTGATGCAAAAGTGGATATGGGAGAATCTGGTTAAGGCTCTTCCCAAGATTGAGTCACACAACAACAGTAAGCTGAAAACTAGAGGTAGAAATCTGATATTATATTTATATAAATTAATCATTTAGCTCAATATCTATGGATATCTGAACACTGTGGAACTCCCAGTAGCAAGAACTCCCATCCTGGAAATACAAAATCAGAGTGAGCTGATATTCCCACAATATGAGAGCTGGGCTTAGCAGGGCAAGGGTTGGATAAAATGTGGACACTAGAGGAGGCACTGAGGAAGAATGAGGGGATTGAGGGGGAATCTTAATTCAAGAGGGAGATCTATTTAGATGTCACTTTTCAGTGATGTAGTCCATATTTTTGGGCAGTGGTTCTCAACCTTCCTAATGCTGCACCCCTTTAATACAGGTCCTCAGGTTGTGGTGACCTCCAACCTTAAAATTATTTTTGCTGATGCATCATAACTGTAATTTTGCTACTGTTATGATTTGTAATATAAATATCTGTGTTTTGAGATGGTCTTAGGTGACCTTTGTAAAAAGGTCATTCAACCCTCAAAGGGGTAGCAGCCAGGGGTTGAGAACCACTGCTTTAGTTTTTATTTCCATGCTTTCATTATGTCTCTGTGTTGCTGTACACGATGAAGATGGGCACAACTCAGTGTTTGGACTTTGTAACTTTATACATATTTGCTGCTGGTTACCTGTCTGTATTTCACAGGACATTTTTCCTGCTCATGTTGGCTTAGTGTTTCTTTGACACTCATTATACAAATGTCTCCAAATTTCCAAATTCTGCTGTGCAGAGACTTGAGTTTGTCACATGCAAGTTGGCATTCAATTATACACCTAAGTTAGGGAAGAACTCCACACTTTTCCTCCGCCTTAATATATGACTTAAATGCCAACTCTAAAACTTTCTATATGTGAGAAAAAAATTTTCAGTAGTTGGGGTTGTTAAATATTGGAATAGCTTTTCTAGTAAGATATTAAATGTTCCATTGGAAGACATCTTTAGTTAGATAACTGCTTATCTTAAAAATATCTAATGTAGTGAAAGTTGGAAATGGAAAATTTTAATAACATCAAACTAGAGATGGTGTGTATGTGTGTGTGTGTGCTCACACAATTAATACACATGTATTAGTTGGGATGTGCAGAATTGTGATTATCTAAGAAGCTGTCTCCAGAATATCAAACCTCATAAATGGTAAAATGGAAACTTTATTTAAAACATGGAAGAAACTCGGGACCAGAAAGATAAGACTGGTTGTCCAGCATCTATAATAATGTGGGCCACTTACATTCTTTTAACAATATTTGTAGAGTGATATTTTCAATCGCAGGGAGTCAAGAATCAAGCAGAATGCATATGGCCATTTAGCGCTCACTTGTAGTCCCTGCCTGACAAACCTATGCTCTTCACCATGGGAGGAGGCGCTTTGGGACAGGTTGACTTGTAGCGTGTTTATTTCCTCTACTCTTCCTTCACGTTATCACAGACATCTGAAGAGTCTGTGGAACAAACAAACAAACAAAAAATTCAATGCTTGGAGTTTGGCCCTTGTGGTTTCCAGCACAGCCTTCTAGTTGCTGTTAGAGAGAAGGTCAACACAGAGCAGTATTTTTCTGAGTTTGAACTGAGATAGAAAATGCTGCAAGGAGTTTCCTCAAGAGAGACCTAATGTCTTCTGTGTAATGAAGAAAGCAGGCGATTTTCCAGAACTGGGAGTGTTAGCTACATAAGCTGGAATTTTTTTCTGAGCCTTTTTGATGTGATCCTTATGGAGTCTTCCGCTTAGATGAGATAAAAGGCAGTGAGCGGGAACAGTGCGTATCTGGTCTTCTCGTCCTGTTAGGAAAACAGATGCACCCCAACTTCAGACTGCTTCTTTTCCTTGTTGCTCATTTATTCTCTCCCTCTCCCTCCATGCCTCCCTCCCCTTTGTTTCCTTTTTCTCCCCTTCTTCTTTCCAGGCCCTTGCCTCTCCTTTAACCTTCAACCCTGTGTTATTGTTGCTGTTGTTATTTATACCTTTAACTTTTCTTTCCTTGACCATTTCGTTGCCTAAGTGATTTTTACATCTTTGTATTAGCACCTGACCCTGCCTTCCCCACCCCGTGGGGTAGAAGCAGATTAAAGAAGGTCAAGAGCACAGGCTCTCTGCTTCAGACACCTTGCTTTGAATGCTGGCTAAGCCTCTTACTAACTGGGGCATCCTGGGCAAGTCACTGAACTTTACTATGTTAGAACTTTCTCACCTACTTGGTAATACTTTACATTAATTAGTGACTATAGCAACAAAGTGAGATACTATATAAGAGTGCTTAGATAAGGAAACAATTTTTCTAATATACACTCGAAAATGCACCATACACACACACACACGCACACGCACACACACATTTCACATTAATGTTTATGTCAGGGTATACATTTCCTCTGGAGCCTTCCTCTATAATGTTAAGGGTTTCAACTTCTATATTTAATGCTAATAAATATAAGAGTCAGTTGTTTGAAACAAATTTTTATAATTATTTATGTTCCTCTTTAAAGAAATTTATGAGGAAATCAACCACATAGAGTGCATAATCCTTAGAGAAAATTGGCCAGCTCAACTTCCTCTTACTTATGTGAGCCCAGAAGCCTATGTAAGCTTGTCATTTTTGCTGGGAGTCTGGAGACTTAATGAGGCAGGAGACAGAAGGAAAGTGCCTGTGTGCCAACAGAGACTTCATCTGTCAACAAATGAGGATTGTGTGTGTGTGTTCATATTATTATTTTTCTTTACATAAATAATTGACTTTAGCAAATAGTCACAATTTACTATTTATGATGCAGTATACTGCAAACAAGATAAATCAAAAGACCTATAGTCTGGCCCCAGCCCTCTAGAAACTACCAGCGCCCACCTGCTAAGCCATATGCAGTTTGGAGCAGGTGGCTGTGCTCATTGCTGCCATTGATCTTCGTGATGTACTAGCGGATGAAACGTCTTCAAATTTTTGTTAATAACTTCACAGCTGTTATTGTCCTTTATTATTGTTCTGTTGTTTCTTGCTGTCTGTGAAAGGAGCATCTGTCTGGACACTTTATGATCAGAAATAAACTTCAGAAGTGTCTGGGTGATCTGCTAGACAGTCGCACTGATTGCTTCTCCTGATTTTCTTTGTCAGTTTCTTTCTTGGAGGCAGTAATAGCTAGGTAAGAGAACACCACCCTGGGAAGAACAGCAGCCTGTTTCTGGACAACATAGAAAATGAAGTCATACAGGCATTCTTTAGCTTGTAATTAAACCACTTTCAAAGTCTCCATTAAAACCATGCATCACATAGTATGTAAAGGAACTCCTGTTGGATGAAAAAATTCTCTTTCCTTTGCTTTATATGCAACATGTCTGAGAAAGATGGAACAGAGTAAGTCTTTCTTTGTTTCTTGTTTTCCTACCAAGGAAACATGGAGAGTCTAAACGGAAGTGCTGTGAAGGGGCCGTGGAACCTTGATGACAGCTGAAAAGTCACAGAAATCAGCCCAGTCATAGGAATATAGACCTTGGTGACAACTATAAAGTCATAGAAATCAGCCCAGCCACAGGAATATTGATAGCAATTTGGCTGGTGATCTATGGTGGATCCCATGTTTGTAGAGCAAAATGTCCCGGAGATTTTGGGAGTCATTGCTTCTCCAGATAAAATTTGGGATAGTTCATAACTTTCTGTGAGAGCTAGCCACAGCGTGGATACATTCTGAAACCCCAGCTACTTCATGAACCCATGAGGCTCTTGTACCTTTGGATTTTAGTCAGCTGAAATAATTTAAATATTCCTTTGATATGGAGCAGAGATTTTTTTCTTCACAGAGTTGTAAAAGAGTTCCATTTTATCTAATTATTAAACTCTTAAAGAAAATAAGGAAAATGTGTTACATTTACACAATGGAGTACTACACAGCAGAAAAAAATAATGACATCTTGAATTTTGGAGGCAAATAGATGGAGCTAGAAAACATCATTTTGAGTGAAGCAACCCAGATACAGAAAGACAATCATCACATGTACTCACTTATAGGTGGTTTTTAAACATAAAGCAAAGAAAGCCAGCCCACAAATCACAATCCCAGAGAACCTAGATGACAATGAGAACCCTAAGAGAGACATACATAGATCTAATCTACATGGGAAGTAGAAAAAGACAAGATCTCCTGAGTAAATTGGGAGCATGGGGACCATGGGAGAGGGTTGAAGGGGAGGGGAGAGGCAGGGAGAGGAGCAGAGAAAAATGTAGAGCTCAATAAAAATCAATAAAAAAAAAACTAGTGATGGCTGCCTATATTTTGCAGTAAGTGGAACAAATGTATAAATTTGGGGTCACAGAAGAGTTAATATTTAATAATTAGCTAGTATAATACTTAAATACAATTTAAGTTGTGAAAAAATCAAATAGTGACAATAGGATTTCTTGGTGTGTGTGTGAGAGAGAAAGAAAGAGAGCGCGTGCACACATATATACCTAGTGTCAATTAGGAGTGTTGGTTGTAATTGCTCATTTTGTTTTAAAACACCTCATGCCAAGAATGCACATTGTTAGAAATATGGAGTTAATTGCATGGGATATGCAGAGAGTGGACCATGAACAAGCAGAAAGTAACCCATACGTTCTAGTGAAATGAACGACACAGGCCATAGGTTATATAACTTTGAGAAACTATTATTCTACACACACACAAATATTACTACCACCCCTACAGTGGACTCTTTATGAAGGATAATGGTGGGAAACTGAGAACAGAAAACCGTAGTGACGCAGTGACGTAGTGACGTAGTGATGCCCAGCCATAGACAAGGCCCTTGGAGTTCATTTTAGGCTGGTAATATGCCAGCTTCCAGGACTTTCTACATAGTGACACACACCATAAACAGAGATATTGCTTCCTGCGTGGTGAGTTATAAGTCATTGTTTTAGAAAATTCCAAAGGGAGCTTTGTTCAGAAGCTAATAAAACTTTGGCTTGCGGCCGACAGAGACTAGAGAGATAAATGCATCCAGGGTACTTGGTGCTTGTAGAATTTAAAGTCTTTCATCTGGAGAAATAAAGAAAGTTGGGAAGATTGAAAGGGGAATGTCTCCAGTTTGATTAATAAGTGGAAGAGGGGATTCAAAACCTATTTATAAACAAATGATAAAAATATTTCACAATATAATCAGACTTTATTTCTATGACAAATTGTGTTGAAGAATGTTAAGTGGGGAAGCTTGATCAGTCATTGTGCTGTGCCGGGCTCTGTTTATTTGCCTTCATCCAAAAAAGAATGAAAGGAACCTAAACACAATAGCACAAGTTCCTTGCAGTGGGTGCTACAATTTAGGCACCCACTGAGGGAAAGGCCTTTCCTTTTCTTTAAACCTTTTTTTTTTCTTTTTTCATACAATATATTTAAATCATGTTTTCACCTCCCTAACTCCTGTCAAATCCTCCCTACCTCTATCCACCCAACTTTATGTTCTTTCTACTTTCTCAAAAAGGAAGGAAGAAAAATAGAAAACTCAAAAAATAACAAACGGTAAAACCAAAAAGAAGTGGGGAGGAGGGAGGAGGGACAAAGAAGAAAGCCAAAGGAAACATAAAGTGCCCCCCCCAAGACCAAATGATAACACACAAACAGAGTTTGTTTTGTGTTGGCCAATTACTCTGGCGCACGGGGCCTGCCCTTGCATGTTGTTGATACGCACAGTGACACTCCATCTGGAAAACAAAACAAAGCAAAACTGATTTTTCTGTCCCAGAAATATCAGATGCAAACAACTCCTTGGTTAGTGGTGGGACCTTGTTTTCACTTCCTTCTCAGTGTTGGGATTTTTGTTTGCCTTGATCCTGTGCAGTTCTTTTATGGACTAAGCCCTTACCTTCTAAAACTAGAAACCATCATAAGTGAAGAAATGATAAATCGATATTTTGGTATATATTAAAGTATAAGGTTATATTAATCTAGGGCCACAGGCACTTTTTATTAAAAACACCTGGAAAAGTGGATATTGGCCAAATGATTAAAATAAATCAGATACATAGAATAAATTATGTACAACATAAGAACTATCCTTAACAATATTATATTGTATTCAAGGATTTTGCTTCTTTGGTAAACTGTAGTTCCACTTACAATAAGGAGATGATAGCTATTTGAAATAAGAAATATTTTCATTTATATAACTGGAGTCTCAATTTCACTAAGATAGTGTATTTATGTATAAATATATCTTATAACATCATGCTGTACTCTTCAAATATACACAATGAGATTTAGTTTTAAATGAATATTTAAATGAATTTAAATATTCAAATAATTAAAGAGGAGAAAGAATGTTTATAGAGCATGAAATTGTGGCTTAAAACTCATGGCAGATCAGACTGTGAGAAAAATTCCCAGACTGTCTTTCAAGGATGTCTTCTTAGATCATAAACCTCGATTTTACTACTCTAAAACCAAAATCTTACCACTCAAAACACAACTGAACACAATGAGGAGATTAAAAACCTGATGAACATGACCTTTAAGAGAAAAATCCAGTTATTATTTGAGGTGTCATTTTGATATCTCTCAAATCTGAAACTCTACTTCAATTACTTTTTAAACAGAAAATATCATTTCTATTGACTCAAAAACATGAGACTATTAAAAATATAATCATCTTAAAATCTCTGAGTTGCTTTAGAAATCACTTTTCAAGTACAAAAAAGCCATAACAAAGCTGACTGCCTCTGTTCCATATTTAAGGACGAGTTTTGATTTCTTCAGCTAAAAGCCACATGTAAATTAATCAAGAGTCCAGTGCTTTTATAACGTAATGAATTAAGTAGTTTTAGAATAATTTCTCTTTTCCTGGTCTTTAAGAACCTCTTGCTTGCCTTGAGTTTTCATTGATATGACTCAGTAACTGGCATATAAATATGAATAGAATCAGTGACTGAGTAAGGCAATGGAGCCTGTGATTCTAAGCTAAAAAAAGGGTGATTTACAAATATCAGTGAGAGCTGATTATAAGTAAATGAAATAATCTTTATTGAAGCTGAAACTGACAATAACATCCATGAACCTTTGAGTGACTGCCCAGTCCTAATGCCAACACAATAAAGACAAGGATAATCATCCTTTTGCTTTACTGAGATGCTGTGGGAATGGCTTGGGAAAGGGCTTCAAGTGGATTTGTAGCTCTATACTTTATGCATCTACTAAAGGTGAAATTAGAGGTGTTAACCATTTTTAACACATCACCTGTAAGTAGTTTTTGTTGATTATCCAAACTTTAAGGTTTAAAATAGTAGCCTATTATCTCTCTGCTTGAGCCATCAAATGGGGTCGTCCATTTACATTTTTCCTTGACTTCATTCTGCAGCACAAAGCCATAAGACCATGCTACCTTAATTAATAAGCATGTGGTTAATTGAAGCAAGTGTTGGTATTCTGATCTATGGCAACCTAACACATTAGGGATCATTCCTGCAATCAGGCATGATTATACTGTTTATTATAAGATAAATACCTATGAGTGGCATTCGTTTGAGATTTTATATTTTTCTGGCCTACTTTCTGACCCTACCAAAGGCATGAATGAGATACTAAGACCATTTATGAACAGATACAAGTTGACCTGAGTTAGTTGTGGAACTTGAAGTGTCCAAGGCAGGCTTCATTTCACAGGATTAACTCACTCCCAGAAATAGAAGAACCAGGCCCGGAAGGACATGAAGGTAACTAGGCAACAAAGTCCTTCAGTTGAGACACTGGAAGGATGGTGGTCACTTTTTTGGTAGAATATAAATTTCGAATTAACTGTAAGGATATCAAGGAAATTGGGATATTATGAATCCCTCTTGACAGTCATGGGGATTTTCAGGAACTGGTGAATCAATTATTAGAGAAACAATCAGTGTAAATTTAACAACATATAGCAGTTATTTCATCAGCCATCCTGGTTAAGTTAATGTGATTCAATCTGACAATGGCTCACATAATTTATTTATTTATTTATTTTTTTATATTGAAAAAAAATTTCCGCCTCCTCCCCGCCTCCCATTTCCCTCCCCATCCTCCCGCCCCTCTCCCCCTCCCCCACTCCTTTTCTCCTCCCTCTCCAGTCCCAGGAGCAGTCAGAGTTCCCTGCCCTGTGGAAAGTCCAAGGTCCTCCCCCCTCCATCCAGATCTAGGAAGGTGAATATTTTGATGTGTGAGCTATTATATACACAATGGTAGAGAGAGAGAGAGAGAGAGAGAGAAAGAGACAGAGAGACAGAGAGACAGAGAGAGAGAGAAAAGAAACCTTGCTCTTCAGAGTGGATTGATCAGTGGCTTCTTACTCTGGTATGAGCTGTGGGCGTGCACAAGTGTGTGTGGCTCAACTTTAGGACCCTAGCCACTTGATTGCAACATCACATGCTAGTTAAGATATCTTGAGTTATATATATTTAATAATCTTGCAACTAATTTCTTGTGCTTATTTTTTCTAGAGAACGAAGTATAAAATCAATCCTATCACATGCATACATTTATTTGTGATGTTTTAAGTAATAATGAAAGACTATGGCTATAATTGTCACATGAAATAGTAATTTTGACCTAGTCAGTCATTGTTTTATATTTAGTGGCTAACTTCCATATGCTTAAGCAAGACTGTGATAAACACAATTGACTTATTTTGCTGTATAACTTATAGATTCATAGTTTGACTCTTCTGGGAATATCCCAATAGTAGAAAAGCCAGTAGTAGGAATGTTAGATGGCCAAAGATTTTTTTTTTTGATCTAAGCCCTGAGCTTAATGTCATATTCTTATGAAGGCATGCTTTCTCAGATTGTGTTGCAATAGTGTTGTTAGAATCAAGTGAAAGAACCTGTGGTCTCATCCCAAGAACTCACTTAGTCATCGAACATAACATGGTACCCTCTCAGTTTGGGAACCAGGATGGTTTCACCTTGACCTCTGATGCATTATTTTCAAAATGTTATTTTAAAATTATTATAGTGATAGCCATACTGGCTTTATATTCCATCTGTATGTATAGATTACATTATCATTTCATACTTTAAGTCAGATGAGCTAAAACCTGGTGGAAGGAACAAGGAATTCACCATCACAGGACTTGCCTTTGGGTTTTTAAGGTGACTCTCAATGTGATGTAAACACTATCAAGTTAGAAAACAAAAGAGCCAATAATCCTACTCACAGAAGAAGAAAGTAAGAGATAAATATGATAATATAAGTAAAATACTTAATAGAGTGCCTGTGTCTATGAGTTAATTTTAAGATTGATTGGTACACAAGAGTATGGGCAATTTTGCTGAAGGTCAGTTTCAGCTAAGAAACCTAAAGGTTTCTATCCCAGAGTCCAATCAAGTGGCTTACTACCCTGGGGGTATAAGTTTTACACATAAATATCATTCAGATTCATAGCCACAATGTGTAAAGATGGCATATTCTGACTTTTTAAATCAGGCAAACAGAACAGTGTAGTGAAAAACATAGAATCATGATAGATAGTACTTTGAGTCTTTGTTTTTTTTTTGTTTTTTGTTTTTTTGTTTTTTTTGGTTTTTCCAGACAGGGTTTCTCTGTGGCTTTGGAGCCTGTCCTGGAACTAGCTCTGTAGACCAGGCTGGTCTCGAACTCACAGAGATCCGCCTGCCTCTGCCTCCCGAGTGCTGGGATTAAAGGCGTGCGCCACCATCGCCCGGCTGAGTCTTTGTTTTTATTACCCAATGTTGGCTGACTAATGATCCCTGACAGAAAAAATTGCCCATGTCCCATTCCCTAGAATCTGAATATGTAAAGTTATATGGACACTGTAGTTCAGATGAGCATCCACCACTATCTGAATGGAAAAGGTCTGATCACCAAAATGGTACTAATGGTAGATGGCTGAGGAGGAAGGAAGACTTGATTGGGGGAGGGGGAGGGAATGGGAGGTGGTGGCGGGGAAGAGGCAGAAATCTTTAATAATTAAATTAATTAATTAATAAAAATAAATAAATAAATAAATAAATAAATAAAAAAAGGTGGGCCTAGTGATAGACCTTTTAGGCACTGGGAATATTCCCCAGAATCAGAGACTGGAATCCCAGTCTGTTTCTTTTCTATCTCTCATTCCTTAGTCACAAGATGAGTTATTTATGCTTCTACCATGATACCCTGACTGACAACAAACCCAGATGTAACAGTATGTTAGACCATTGATGGAAACCTCCAAAACTATGGACTAAAATAAACCCTTTTTCCTGTATAAGTGGATTGTCTCAGGTATTTGTGTAGCAGATCAAAGCTAACTAACAAAATTACAAAGTGAACTAATTTAAGTATGTTTGGGTAAAGAGATTTACTTTGACTATCCAGAAAGGAGGTATCTTTCATGAGCACAGGTGGCCTTATAAAAGAGAGACAAAAGAAGAGAAGGCCAAAGATGGAAATGTGACAACAGAAAACAAGGTATTGGTATGTTTAGCTGAGGAATTCTGGTAAACTATAGATGCTGTAGGGCAATAGGGCTGAACTCCCCTTTGAGGAGCGCTGATAAACTATAGATGCTGTAAAGCAATAGGGCTGAATTCCTCTTTGAAAACTATAAAAGGAATCAATACTGTGATATCTGGACTTTAGTCCATGGGACTAATTTAGGCATCTGGCCTCCTGAACTCTAAGCTAATAAGTTTGTGCTGTTTCAAGTCACGGAGTTTGTTTTAAAGCAATAGGAGATGGGTTATTTCTCATCTAAAGGGCTATGTTGAGGTCTTTACCATCTACCGAAGCTGCCTTCCCTTGACAGTTTCTTGTCTTGGCACATGTGCTCCTCTGCCCCTCCTCCTGACTTTCTACATCATTTCTTTTCTCACATCTTCTCCATGTCCAAAATTCCTGCGTATCCTATGGGTGGAGGTAGAGGCACAAGGCCAGCTAAGAAAAAGTTTTCTAGAAAAAGAAAGTCTGGAGAAATGGGTCAGCAGGCAAAAGCTCATAATAGTCTGTGAGAGGACGGACCTACATTCAGTTTCCTGCAGACATGTCAAGATGCTCACAACCCAAAACTCCAGTTCCAGAGGAACTGGCACTCCTTTTGGGTTCTGTGGGTAGTTACACTCATGTCCACAAGCACACACCTTAAAAATACTAAAAATAAATGTTTTTAAAGAGAAAAAGTATCTAAGATGCCTTAAAAGCCTTGTGGGCCTTCTCTAACACATGAAAAGGACTCTGCTCATTAAACGTTTTCTTTTTAGCTCATTTAGGAACCACACCTTAGAAATGCTTTTATTGAAGAAAAAAAAAAACCACAACCAGAAGCAAATTCCATTTCTGCTTCCCACATACCTGTGGCCAAGTTCCTTTCTTTAGATTGCTGTCACCACACTGAAGTAGAAATCAGGATGAAAACTGTGATCCAGGATGGCTCTTTGTCTTTTCTATACAATATCACAATGCTTCTTTCCAAAGTGTTCCTACCAATTTTTAACAGGCTAATAACTGCGTGGCTAAATTTTCATAGTATCATTAAGAGTGGGGCTATAGGGAATTAATGCTGAGGTTAACAGTGAAGGTTAATGGCCATGTCTGACATTTGGCATGTAAGATTATAGCTGTAATTGGCATCATTCAGGAAGTGTTTTCTGGTATGATAAAGATGCCCACCAATAGTCACTTCTCCAGAATGTATAAAGGTGGGATGATAAGTACACATCTTCCTTCACAGGGAACTATCAACAGTGGTTTTTGGAATGAATACTGATTTTTTTCCTGGAAATTCCCAATGCAAAGCTCTTTAAACTAAAAGAGATCATCTATGAGATAAATAAGAAAAAAATGCTGAGGAAATTTGCATAATGTTTCTCATCCTACAGCTAAAAGTAGACCAGACTTGATTATTAAATAGCTATTATAATTATTAAAAGGAATAGAAATAATAGAATATAGAATAGAAATATAGATTCAGATCTACTAGAATGATTGTTGCAAGGCACTTTTCCTTACCTCTCTATAACTGAACTACCTGTTGAATTGTCTACTCATTCTAAGGAGGGGTCTTCTCCCCATCATTAATACTTTCTAGAAATGTCCTTAGACACCTACCCAGAGGCATGTCTGTTAGTTGATTCTAGATCCCATCTAGTTGACCATAAATATTAGCCATCACTATCTGGAAATGGACTTTAATCTTGCGTAGCTTTTCAAGAGAGCAAATTGCTAATGAAAAGATAATTGGTTTGATGCTGATAGCCATAATCTGACAACTGGTGTGGGAGGTCCTTCTGTCTATATGTTGCTTTTATTGGTTAATGAATAAAGAAACTGCTTTGGACTTATGGCAGGGAAGAACTTAGGTAGGCAGAGAAGATGGAACTGAATGCTGGGAGGAAGAAGGCAGAGTCAGACGCCATGGAGCTACCAAAGTCAGACATGCCGAATCTTTGCCAGTAAGCCACTGCCACATGGCGATATACAGATTAATAGAAATGGGTTAAATTAATATAAGAGTTTGCCAATAAGAAGCTAGAGTTAATGGGCCAAGCAGTATTTTAATTAATATAGTTTCTGTGTGGTTATTTTGGTTCTGGGTGGCAGGGACAAACAAGCAGCCTTCTCCTACAGACCACATTATTTTATTTTTTTGATTTGAAGACTACATTATTTATTTTTTGATGCACTCTTTAGTTTTAAGTTAAATTAATTTTTTGAGTTGGTAGTTTCATATATATGTATCCATGTTACTGTGATCTTTTTATTTAAGAGCTATGAAGCTCCTAAGTCCCCATATTTATATTTGTTTTTAACTGATGACCAGAACAGACATTAAAGGGGTACCAAATAATATTTAAAACATAAATATGTGGTGTTTAAATGAGTCTAACACATTTATTTCAATTATTTTATTTTTGATTAAAATCTTTCAAAACCCTTCCTTCTGACTTTTTGAAGTGTGAAGTACATAGATCTTATATACAGCCACAATACTACAGTAGCATTTTGGTGTGACTTGCTCAAATTTAATTGCAATTTATATCAATTCAATATTCCCCCTCTCTCAGCATCCATCTGGTAATCACTATTTGCAATTTCCACAAGATCAATGTTTTTAGATTGAAAGTATAAGTTAAGTTTATGAAGTCCTTGACTTTCTTGGCTAGATTCATTTTATGTAATGATCTCCAATTATACTCATGTTGTCATAAGTAACAGGATTTGGGTTTTTATTTAATGACTAAATAGTATCCTGTGGTGTACATACACCGAAAATTTTAATAAAACCATGAACCGATAGATAATTAAGTTGTCTCCATTTCATGGCTACCACGAACAGTGCTGAGACCAACAAAGGGGTGCTCATGTTTTTACATACTGATTTCAATTCTTTTGGTAGTGCATATAGCAGGAGAAATGCAAGATGGTGTGATAATTCTGCTTTTGCGTCAAATATTTGCTCATATCAGGGCTGAAGCGATGACTCATTTGGTAAGATGCTTACCATATAAGCATGAGAATGTGAGTTTGTATGCACAGAACTAATATAAAGGTCTGGACACAGTGGTGGAAACAGGTAACACTCATTGTGGGCATGGGTAATAGTGACAGATTCTTGAAGTTCATTGTCCAGCAAGTCTTCTAAGTTGATGGGCTTCAGATTCAGTGAGAAAAAGAGAAAAGAATATATCAAGGTGGAGAGTCGCCGAGGAAAGGCAGCTGATACCAACATCTGCCCTCTACAGATGTACATGCACATTTGAACCCATACCAACACAGACACACACCTCTCAATACACGCACAGCCATGCACAACCATGGGTTTCCTCGTGACATTTTCATACACACATGTGCATTGACTATTCTCACTCCTGTTATCCACTCTCACCCATCCACAGATGGTCTCTTTCCATTTTTAATATTCTTAAAAAACTGTTACGTTCACTCCCATCCCAGTATTTACTTGTAGCTCCAGTGGTGTGCAATGATTCCCTTTTTCACATTCCAAAAGCCCTCTTGGCATGAGTCTTCTTGATATTAGTCATTCCCATTTATTTGGCTGAGACATTGTAGTTTTGTTTTCTTTCCTAGATATTTAGCATTATTGAGGTTTGTTTGCTAACTTACAAGCCACTAATATGCCTTCTATTGAGAATTGTTTATTTCAATCCATTGTCCACTTTTTAATTGGGTCATTTCTTGTTTTATATTTATATTATGTTTTGAGAATTTTGCATATATTCTTGCAATCAGTGCTATTTCTCACATACATAACATATATGCTATATATATCCATGTGCACATAAGTATATACGTATGTATGTGTATAAACACACTTTGACATAAGCATTTGTTTATGTCAAAATATGTCAAAACATAAATATATTTATGGCATATCCATTTAAGAAAGGATTGTAGTTCTTCAGTGTGTGTGATATGTTTTGGTATTTTTCCTCTTTACAACATTTCCTCTTTATCTAAAAGGATGCTGGACAAGTAACAGTAGGGAAGCAAACAAGGGTTTTTTTTATTGTTTTTATTGAGCTCTACATTTTTCTCTGCTTCCCTCCTTCCCTCCCCTCCCCATATCTACCCTCCTCCTGACCCTCATGTTCCCAATTTACTCAGGAGATTCTGTCTTTTTCTATTTTTTATGTAGATCCATGTATGTCTCTCGTAAGGTCCTTTTTGTTGTCTAGGTTCTCTGGGGTTGTAGAGTGTAGGCTGATTTTTCTGTGCGTTATGTCAAAACGTTATTTATGAGTGAGTACATATTATATTTGTCTTTCTGGTCTGGGTAACCTCACTCAATATGGATTTTTCCAGAACCATCCATTTGCCTGCAAATTCCAAGTTGTCATTTTTCCCATTGTGTAATATTCCATTGTATAAATGTACCATATTTTCTTTATGTATTTTTCGGTTGAGGGACATCTAAGCTGTTTCTGGGTTCTGGCTATGACAAACAATGCTGCTATGAACATAGTTGCGCATATATATGCCCTTGTGGTGTGATTGAGCATCCTTTGGGTATATGCTCAAAAGTGGTATTGCTGGATCTTGAGGTAGATTGTTTCCTAATTTTCTGAGAAATCGCCTCCAAAATGGTTGTACAAGTTTGTACTTCCACCAGCAATGCAGGAGTGTTCTCTTTACCCCACATCCTCTCCAGCATAAGCTGTCAACAGTGTTTTTGATCTTGGTGTAAGATGGAATCTCAGAGTTGTTTTGATTTGCATTTCTCTAGTGGCAAAAGATATTGAGCATTTCCTTATAACCACCATTTTGCAGAAAATATGATGAGTTTTTAAAAAATGTATATTAGCTCATTGAATTCTCACAGCTTTCATACCCAGTAAATTGTTTCACACTTTTAAGGTATCTTCTCAGAGAGATTTAGTAACATTCCTGGAAGAAATGGGATTTGAATGTAGGCTTTGTACAATTCGAAAGCTCCAAATGTGCTAGGCATCACATTAAACAATGTGTCCCTGAAATGAGTGGATTTGATGAGTACTCTTACCTTGGTTAGCTCTAGAATGACTCAGGAAACAGTGTATTGAGATCGTCAGGAAAGTTAAACAAGTAGTGTTTTAAATCTAGAGATGAAAACACAATGAAGGAGGAATTATGTTATCAATTTCATCAAAGTTAAAAGCCTGAATTATTCAGTATGAGTCTAGATATTGATCAAGTTAAATGAATAAATGCCAACTTCCCGCTCTGTAAAGATGAGATTCATATTTTTTCCAATAAATCGTTAATTTTCTTTCTTACAAACTTCATATTTCCTAGGCATTGCCTAACCTATAATAAGGTTTTGTTACATGTTCATGAATTATAAAATTCTTTTATTTCAAAACTCAATTAAAATTATCATTTATAACATTGAACTGTTTAATAATGAAGTGGTTCCTTAAAATCTCACAGGATAGCCAGGCGGTGGTGGCGCATACCTATAATCCCAGCACTTGGGAGGCAGAGGCAGGCAGATCTCTGTGAGTTCGAGGCCAGCCTGGTCTACAAGAGCTAGTTCCAGGACAGGAACCAAAAGCTATGGAGAAACCCTGTCTCGAAAAATCAAAAAAAAAAAAAAATCTCACAGGATAATAGCTAGAGAGTAAAACTAAGTTTTTGGTATTCTTATAATTTTCATCAAACTCCCTAATAGTCTATTTTTATATTTCTTATCATCAGCCTTGACTATTTTCATAGAGAAAATTTTCATAGAGAAAATGGTCAAGGCTGATAATAAGAAATATAAAATTAATCTAAAAATTCATCATGTAATACTATAATGGATATGATATGGTATTTCTCTCAAATGATTTGCTTAATATCAATAAGTATTTCAATAGTTTACTATTTATAAATATCACGTTTTTTATGTATTATTGCAGTAAAAAGTTCACTGGTTTAGCAGATGCTAAATAAAGATTTATTTAAAGGGTACATGTAACTATATTTTTAAGAATGGTTGGTTTACTGGAATCCATTTTGGTTTTCATTCAGACTCCTGTCTCAGGGACGGTGTACACATGAATTTATGACTGGTGGTTGCATGCTGTCAGTCTGAATTCTGCAAGTGCCTGAAGGCTTGCAGTGAGGACTAAGCCTCTTTATTTTTTGGCTCAGTGTTTTCCTGGCTTTCGTTTTGATTTATTCTACAATGGCAGGATATGCTGGGAACTGCCGTTATGATGAAGAAAAGAGAGATGAATAGCCTCTGCTGTGTTTGATTTCCTTTAAAATCTACTTCCCACATAAACAACCTTTAATATTTTTGCTAATAATTATGCTTGTTAAATAAGAAGGTTCCTTCTCGTATCTATAAGATAAAGTAGAGCCCCTTCAAAGATGATTGGTTAATTCTCCTTAACTTTCCACCTAGATAAATTTCATAGATACTGCAGCTGCCAAGAGGATGCCTGCATCAGAATGGAAGAAAACATCCTCTTCAAAAGTCAGAGAAGGGCTCTGCAGTTGGCTACGTCTATGAGGTCTACATAGTCCTAGTTCCATCCCGAAAAGTATTCAGTCTTAGGTTGCAAAATTATGAAGAATAGTAAATCAAAAGTACTCTTTTAAGATTATGTAGCTGTTTATAATGGCTTACAGAGATGACTGTATAACTTAAATCTCAGCATTAGAATGAAAAGTTATTTACAATATGCAAATCTTCCAGTCTTGGATATTAATTTATACTTTCAGCAATGTGTGGATCATGGTAATTGGGAGAAATTCTGTTTAGCTAGGACTTTGGGACATAGAAATTCATTAAGTTGCTTCAGACTCTTCTTCTAAGAGCTTTTTGGATTGATGAGTGTTGGAGGGATGATTGGAGGGATTATGGAGGCTGCATGTATGCTCTAAGAGATCACTGTTGATATAGCTGGATTGAGTTGGGATTTGAGGTCTTCCTAAATTGGAAACAGTAATGCAAATATAAAACAACAGTAATGCAAATAAGGCAGTTTTGAGGCTTATATGTCATAACATTCACATATTAACTTATAAGTCTACCACTTCATTTCTTTCCAAAGAAAACCCACAGTTTCACCCTAGCTATGGCAAATGCCTCTTTTGTATTCATAATTGTTGTGTAAGGCTTTTTGTTTGTTTTAGTGTAGTTTTTCATCTATAATTTTATCTAAAATACAGAATATTAAAATATATGTTTCTCTTTTACATTTTTATTTTATGATTTTATTTTTAAGATATAATGCAATTGCTGCATTTCTCCCTTCTCTTTCCTCCCTCAAAGCCTTCTTGTATATTCCTTCCTGTTCTCCTTCAAATCCACAGCCTTTTTTTTCATTAATTGTCATTACATAGGCATAAGTATATACAGACATGTTCCTAAATAGAAACTGCTCAGTCCATCTAATCTCACTTCCATGCATATTTGGGGGACTAATCATTTAGCATAGAGCAACAAATTAGTGAACTTATTTTGTTTCCATTTTATTGTATATGCTGAGAACAAACCAAACGGAAAAATCTCTCTCTGGAGAAAACTCTGAGGAAATGTACACTCTTTTGGAAGTGTCTGTGTCTGCTTTAGTCAGAGTGAAAGTCTCGAGGTCCAGGGCTGGTTACATCAGAAGCTCATCTTTGGATGAACAAAACCACTTGTCTCTGTTGTAGTGAGGACATTGTGCCTTTGATGCTACTAAGGGTTTGCTCAGCATAGATTTGAATTCATCCTTTTTCCTAATTCTTTTTATGATAAATGAAGTGCTCATATTTTCATTTTTGCCAATTCTAAGTACATCAGCAACAAAAAATGTCTAACCAGGTGATTATTTTCCTTTTTAATTGATTTTAATTGATCTCTACATTTTTCTCTGCTCCCCTCCCTGCTTCTCCCCTCCCCTTCAACCCTTGATTTTATAAATGTAGCTAACTTATTTTCAAAGGTGCATCTTTTTGATCCCAATATAATGTAAAATTCATATTACCTTCTTATTTTTATCATTATGCAAAGCTATTTTTTCCCCTCTCAGCTGCCTCTTCCTGAATTGGAATCAATGCAGTGTAACCTGCCATTGCTGCTACACAGTGTCCTTCTCTAGGGAGTGCCTTCATCTTTTCCTGGTGCTTCTGAAGTCAGCCTTGATGATGCTCCACAAACACTTTACAGCCATTTTGTTTGCACTTTTGAAGCACTGCTTATAGGAAAAATTACACTCTCACCTTTCTCTTTAAATGCCGTTAAAAACTTGTAAATGGTGTGTTTCAATGAGGTGGATTATGGAACTCTGTGACAGATTTTTTTTTTCCTATGACAGATGTCAAGTAATACTCACGTATTTCACAATGGTTACAAACTTATATTTTAAGCGAGCATCAAGGTACACATTGCACATTTGTCACCACTCCTTACATTTCAGTTGGAGACTGAGATGTGATGGTTGAGTCCTTCTGACCCATTCCAGGTTTCAAGGTCATTGGCTAGTTTGATTTTTGAACTTCTCCTACTTAATAAGTATTTGTTCCAATCACACAAGTTTGTACTCTACTATCAATGCCCTTAATTGAAACTATAATTTTGAGTGCTCATACTTGGAGACATTAAACTGTGCTAGTTCTCTGATGTTAGACTCTCAAGAATTCTTAATATCTTCACACTGGCTTAACAGGAAAAATAGCTAAGCAAGCTTTCATATTTGTAAATCAGACAATAGCACAAATACATTTGTAGTTGTTAATTTTTTTCCAACTCTTTGGCGCCTGACACCCAGCTCCCAGATACAGAAACTTATACTTACTTATGAGTGCCTGGCCTTAGCTTGACTTGTTTCTATTCAGCTTTTCTAATTTAAATTTTCCTGTTTCTCTATAACTACATTTTGCCTCTGGACTTCTTACCTGTCTTTTTTCTTTATATATTTCTTTCCTTCTTTGGGTGATTGGTATCCAACGTCATCCTCTCTTCCTTTTCTCACTCTTCCCTCTTCTCTAGATTTCTCCTCCTATATATTCGCTCTGCCCACCAGCCCTGACTATTTCTCTCTTCTGTTTTGCTATTGGCTGTTCAGCTCTTTATTGGACCAATCATATGTTTTAGGCAGGCAAAGTAACACAGCTTTACAGAATTAAACAAATATAATGTAAAAGAATGTAACACATCTTTGCATCATTAGACAAATATTCCACAACATAAACAAATGTAACACATCTTAAACTAATATGCCACAAAACATTTATGGTAGGAAATTGAAAACATTTATGTGAGGCAATGGTTATATGTCGAGTGTGTATTCAGTAAATAGTAAAATAGAAATTCCATGTTTTAAGAACACCAACTAGTTTGTGAGAAAATAGACTGGTTTATAAGAAAAGGTATTCTTAGGTTCAAAAGATATGTCAGTCTCTGAGAGAAGGCCCAGTCCCATGTGTGGAGTTATTGATGCTCTTTGTGATCAAGGTGGGATATAAATTAACATTTGATGGTCATCATAACAATACATAGGTATTCCCCAATCTTGAATTGTGGATATTTCTGCTAATAGAGATTTAAAAATAATAATTGATGCCCTAGAATAGCTTAATTTTGCTGGTTTGTAGTGGCTACAACAATGCACACACAGGACACTCACACACCGCTGCTAAGCTTAAGGATGATTGTGGATTTTGTACACTGATAATCCTTGTGGCACACACAATGTAAGAGACACACATAGGAACTCAATTTAAGAGTAAGTAGAAGGATAAGACTCAGAGGAGAGACTTCTGCAAAGCAAGAAGGAGTATGCAGAATGATGAAGGTATGACTGACAGAAAGGTCTGAAAAGAAAGTGATAGTGGGGCAATGAAGAACGGTGAAAACAGAAACAGTCCTTTGGAGCCGATTCCTTGGGAGTTATGGTCATGGAGACCACAGCTGAAATAACCAGGAGTTTTGTCAAGGAGATTTGACCAGGAACCATAGAAAATATAAAACTACTTCTTCAAAAGAAGATTGGCATTGCAGTAAGAAAAAACATAAGACAGATGCTAAGGAAAATGAAGAAATTAAGAAAACAGTTGAAATTGAAAAATAATTTAAAGAGAGCAAATTATACTTGTAGCTACAAATATTGTTAGTACTTCCTGCTCAGTGTATAGCATCCTTCATACTTCATCTGATTCAATCTCCATAAAATGCCCATAGAATGTCCTGTAATTATTATCTCTATTTGGATGAGGAAATCAAGTCGGAGAATTCCTACAAACAGATAAGGTGTCAAGATTTAAAGCACAAGCCTTTAAAGAGGTCCACATCTAGCCATTTTGTTATACTACCTGCCTGGGATGGAGAAAAAGAGACCTTCAGTAGAGCGTTAGTATGTCAGATCCAGTCACAGTCAGCGATGGGATTATATATGTGTTGAAGAATCAGCGTCCAAAGAAGAAATGGGAAAGGATGCAGGACAACTCAGTGTGTGCCTTAGAAGGAAGATTAATTAGACTCTAATGCTTTCCACTTGGTACAGAGAGAAATGCCTTACTATTTAGAGAACCAGGGAAACAAAAGAATAGCGTCAAGAGGAGAGTATGAATCAGTGATCACCGGAGTGTGTGCTAGGAGTCTGCTAAGATGGAAATAAGTAATTACCAAAGAACAGTAGGTGGCTGACCCGGGATAACACTTACAGTAGAGGCTGCCTGCATCTCAGCTCAGCTTGGTGTCTGAGAGCACAGGCTAAGTTGGCAACGCTGAGGTAGAAGAGGAGCTGTGATTGCTTAGCCGGGGGAACTGGATGCTCTCAGGCACTTCACTCCTATCTCTGTAATCGAAAGAGGTAAGAGTGGCAGAGAGTGACAGCAAAATTGGTCTGTGTAATTTCTATTGGCTTATGATTAAAGAGAAACATTTTAAGACCTTATCTAAAAGATTATAAAATGTTTGAGTTTAAGCACACTCCATATCTTCAGTTTTTCTCATTTCTTCCACTGAAATATATTTCATTTTATAGGAATTCAATAAACCCTGTGACTTTATTGTTATCAAAAGGATTATAAGGGACTTCAGGAGTGCGTAGGATTGGCAGAGGTATCTATCAGAAGAAACTTTTCATGGTGTGTTTAAAGTTAACTCTTTCCGGGAGAATGAAGCTGCTGAAATTCCTTCCAAGCTCTTCCATCCTGATCCTAGGCATCTAAAGTAGAGGATACAGCAGAACCACAGCTGGAAGATTGCTGATCCTAGGCATCTAAGTGTGAATCCGTCACAAACACAACCACAGCTCCATGAGTAAAGATAAGAAACAATGGGTACTAATTATACAAAACACAAAGCTCCATGGATAGGGCACACGGAAGGAGGCTACGTCTGTCGCTCCTTCCCCTTGTTAAAGTGAGAAGAATGATTAGACTGTGAGATAATAGCTTATGTGCACAGTCTATTTAGTATTCTTGTTCCTCCATTGTAGGAGCTCCATAAAATAGAGTGATAATTTGACTTCAGATTTTCATTCACTCTGCTAATGAGGGTAATAAATTTGTACTAATTATATAAACAAGCAAATGAAGATGGACGCTAAAAAAATGATTTTACGCTAGCTCAGAATTGAGTATAATAAAGGGTGATTTGTGTAGGAGTAAACTCACAGATCACAGTCCCCTGCACCAACGGGGAACAGGAACCAAATCCAGCAACGGGGAGTGAGCAAGCGCATGCTTTAAATTGGCATTTATAGTTTAATAGGCCACGCCCAAGTGAGCTGGTATCTTAAAGACTACTGGCTGAAGGAGTTCCTACAGCAAGAAACACACACCCTCAGATACATTATTTTTCTGTAGACAGGTGAATCGCATGCTCCCAAGTACAGCAAATTCTTATTCGGATCAGGATGGCACAAGGTTCCAGCTCCAGTTATATGATCTACCACGTGTTACAATGCTGCCTGTGCACAGAGCCCGAGTCTCTACATAGCTGCAGCATGGCATTTTCTAGACAGTGTTTAGTTGACTTCATTATTCTGGGATTCTCAAAGGCTTCCACAGCGGTACCCATTCACACACACTGCTCTCTTGGAGTGTAAGGCTTTGTCCAATCACTCATGTTGTGTGGCATCAAGTGACTGCAATGCCTACAGCAGGGCCTCTTTGCAGTCCAGTGACTCCATTTTTGAATTTATTATTGCTCGGAGCCTCTGAGGGACCACGGAGCTTTTTGTAGACAGGACTAAGCTTTATTTTATTTAGAGAATACCTTTGCCTCCATTTTGCTTTCTTTCCTGATTTTTTTTCTAAATAAGCTCCTAAATGTAAGTTAATGCAGTAAAGCAACCACGTGGATGTATTTGTTAAAAATCCACAAATGATCACAATAAGCCAAACTAATTGATTTTATTAAAATTGACACTTCATCCACATTGCTAAAATCCACAGTTAAAGGCTTACCTTCACCTTTCCTTGAACTAAAACACTGAAAATAATAATAAGTTTATGACTGGAATGGGAAAGAAAAGACAGAATAATATAGTTTCACATATTAGTGCTTTGCTATACTTCTTAAGCCTATTGGCTTTTTAAAGGGAATGACTTTCCACCATTTTTGGTGGCCGGGTTAGCCCCTGCATCTTTGGCTTTTCTGCTTCATATTACATTGATTTAGCTGCATTCAACTGGCTGTTACTTTGAACTGAGATATTCAAGAAGGCTTTACTCTATGGGACCTTAGTGGATCTCTCTATGATCACTGTAACTTTTTTCTACAGCAGTCACTATTCTCTAGAAACAATAAACTCAATAAGGTGAGACGTGTGTATGTTTGTATGTACTGGCAAGTCTAAAGTCTTCATGATGGACTGGAAGTGACTAAGTATTATGAGTATCTGCATAAAAAAATTCCCTATTCCATTGGGGAAGTCAAATTTTTTACGAGGTCTCGATTACTTGATTTGACCATCCTATGATGGAGTATAGTCTGCTGTTACTTAAGCCCTACTAATGGAATGTGAACCTCATCTAAAGGATGCCTTCACAGCAACATCCAAGTGCATTTGACCAAATGTATGGGTTGCTCTGCCATAGACAGAGCGACACACGCAGTCAAGAATGAAATGTGTCTGTGGGTTATCTTCATCTTGTCGTTTAGTTAAAGCTTCTGTATAGGACAGCAGTTTGTTTGCTAGAGAGATGTGATTTATTGCAAGCCTGGGCCTGAGGTTTCAGGACACCATTGCTGCTGCATCTACTAGTCAGGAGATGTCACAGATAACACTTTGCAGTAGACAGTTGTAGGCCAGAAGCCACCTCACTCTTTCCTCTGGCTACAGTCAGTCACACCCTCCCTGTTGTTAAATTGTAGCTGTAAACTCATGTTTGAAGCTTACAAAACAGTAGATTTGGATATGGCTTTTCTAAAGGTCTTTAGTCCCCACTGCATCCTCCATACAACCCTTGGGCAAGAAATCATTCACTACCACATTTTATGGTTTGAATGTAATCTCAAGGTCACATTTTACTAGCATTGCCTTTGATTTGATCAGAGACAGTTTCTTGCTCGGGGAAGCTTTCTCCATCGGGAGAGATTGAGAATGAGAATTTTATTGTCTAAGATAACAAGTTCAGAGTTAGATTTTGTAGCTTCTTATATTCCACCAACAAGACTTGTTGAATATATCTTTGCTTATTTCTCCAAGGTGGTATTGATTATGAAACCTAGCTGGCTACATTTGGATAGTAATAGACCTAGAATGAATGTAAATCAAACAGACAAAAAAAAAAAATAACAACTCACTGAAATACCTGGTACCTCTGAGAGTGCCCATATCTACTTCACAGGCAATCACGGTCTGCCTTATAACATGACAGATTCAGCCCAATCAGACTTTATTTAGTGGCCTATCTAATTAGAGTGCTTCCCAAGCCTGTGTTAGCACCATGCGTTATAGTGTAAATATGGGAAATAGCTAGCTCAGAATTTGCATAAGAGGGACTTACAGAAATGTTAGACGACCAAGAGGAAGTCTATATGGAAGATATCCTGTAGCAATCTTTCATGGAGAATGGTTTGAGTCAAACCCATATGAATTCATATCCTACCTTTTATTAGTGATGTTGTTTGAAATAGATGGTTATTTGGGGGCTTCTGGTTTGCTGCTCATAAAATAATAAACGTATCATAATACTGCAGGAAGTGAAGTTCCCAAAGTTCTATGCAAAAATGTCTATTACATATTATATATATGCATATATATTTATATCAATGACAATTTTCAAATAGACATTGAAATTATCAATGTCGTTTCATCATATCATGGTTAGACCATAATCAAAAATTAGCACTTACCAATGTCAAGGTGATACAAGGTTAAATGAAAAAAAAAAACAAACAAACTTGAAGGATAGAAGAAGTGGTATTGATTATGAAACCTAGCTGGTTACATTTGGATAGTGGCCAAAAGGCTGTTGGGCTTGGTAAAAGTGGCAGTTTGAACTTATGGATCATAGGGATACAAGAACACACAGTTGTATCCCAATTGTAGGGTAGGTCAAGATCCTAGGTAGTTAAACAAAATCAAAAATTAGATATTAAAGTTTGGAGAGTCCTCCATCCAAAATAATGATGTAGACAAGCAATCTCAGCAATTAAGATTTGGAGCCTAGTAGTATCCAAAGAAGTGGTTATGTGTTCAAGAAGGGAGAGAAACATTTGATAACTTACATAGATTTCCAAGCTATACTTTAAAAGCTGTTACAAATGATGGTAGAAACTGGTCTTCTATGGGGACAAATCTTGCCCCGTGGGTTGGAAAAGACCTCTAACTAAACTGGGCATGGGCAGAATGTTACCCAGCTCTCGGTGTGTTTTAGAGCTTTTATTTTCATAGTGTTCTTTTCAGTTATTTTCGTGTCTCATCTTTATTTTATGGGAGATATGTATATTAAGTTTTCTCGGCTTGCAAACTGACTGTGGCCTTTGTGATTTCTTATACTTGTAGGTCAGATTAGTCATCTTCTCGAGCGTGCTGCTCCTACCTAGAGGGAAATTGGGATCACTCATGTCCCTGTCTGCATTTCAGGCGTACAAGTGAGAATTTTCCTGGATCTGTCTGAGGATCTTATCTTTCCTCACACTGATTATTATTCTAGTCTGAAAGCTAATACTATCTTCTAGAGTCACCCTGTTCTTTCATTTTTCATCGAAATGTTCTGAATAGGATAAAATGGATTCATTTAAAGCCATGTTTAAGGAAAAGGATGATGTCCTGATTAAAAAAGAAGAAAGGAACCGGGTAGACACAGACATCCGTGCAGGTCTTTTTAGGGCTGCTTGTTTCTTTCTCACATACAGTTCCATTAAAAATTCAGTTTGTTTCTTTAAAGATTGTGATTAGAAATGCACCACATGTCTTGCTAGGAATTTTATATTGTTGTGTATGGTGTAGTCCACTTCTGTGTCTTTTCTATAACTCTCTATGTTGGAAATACATCAGTCCACAGATGTTTCTACTCCTTGTCAAATTTCTATTGCTTTTTCATAGGTATACCGCTGTTACAGTCATGGCTTGGTTTGGTGACCAAGCATCAGTAACTTGAAGATCTATAGTATCTAAAATGTATGATGAGGTGTTTATACCTGTTGATATTATTTCTTTATCACCCTGTTTCTTCTGAGACCCTACATTTGAGGAAATGGAAGTTGTTGATAATTGTAACCGTCTGCTTTGATACTGCAATTAAGATTTTTGATGAGGGAGTCATAAGTTAGGAAACCAGCTCTCTGCAATCTGCTCTGATGTTTTATGTCATAGGCCAGGAGTCAGAAAACTTTTCCTGTGAAGGCCTGAGTGTAACTGTCCCCAGCTTTGCAGGTTAGCCATCTGTTAGAAATAGCAAACTGCCATTATTTCAGCACAAGCAAGATCTACTGGATTTGGCTCAATACCTGAACATAGACTGACAATCTGAACATCCCCCTCTGGTCCAAAGGTTCAGGTTTTCTCTGCTTCAGTGACCAGAGTCAACTGGTCTGAAAATATTAAATAAAACATTATAGAAATTAGAACGTTGTAAGTTTTACTAATTTTGATGACCACATTTTGTTATACTTTTTTATTTGGTTAGCTTTATTGCTAATCTCTATGTATCTAATTAAGAAATTAAATTTTATTATAGGGTTGTTAGCAAAGGAAAATTATATCTCTACAGTATTTGATACTATCTATCATTTCAGACAAGTTTCATCTAGGACACTATTAGGTCTTGAATGTGTCTGATGAAGGAAACAGACAATGGTTAATAAAATCTTGGTGTGATACAGTCTCTTCAGCATAAAATCAAGACACAGACAGGCAAAAATGTTGTATTAAAATGTTTAGAGGCTGTGTTCTTTTTTTCTGTCCCCTTCCTGAATGCATCCACTTTGAGCCAGGGCTCTTCGTTTCAGTCAAGCATTATTTGTCTTTATATAGTCTTAGCCGAAATGTCAGCAAACTGCTACCATGGCCTACGCCCTGCACTTCCTTTTCTTCTTGTCACATGCAAGGTATTCTACAGGTGCTTTCCATCCCTGGGTGGCATGCGCAATAACAGAGCAAGCCCTCTGTAGAATTGCATTCATCTCTTGTTCTGGTGTTGACACATTAGGAGTCCTTGTCTCCCTTCGTATGTTTTGAATTCCCAAAGAGAAATGCATCTGCTTTGAAGTGATTGGTGAAGCTAATGGAGCCTTCTGTGCTTGCAGACCTGTCTTCCTCCGTGAGGCTCGCAGGGGCTGGTCAGGTAGTGGAGTAACACTCTTGTGCTCATTAGCTCTGGGTTGTGCTGGTTCACTCCCAGAAAACAGTGCAGCCTGGATAAATTTCTCCTGCAAAATGACACAGTTCAGCCAGCAACAGCTGTCCCACTTATAATGACTTGTGTCACGCAGCATGGACTTCTGCCTGCTGTCGATGTAACTGAATTGCAACTAGAAGGCTTTTGTTTAAAATTATTGGACATAGTACTAATCGATGGCTCAGCAGTGACTCTGAGGAAGGATTGACAAGCGCCACTGTCTGTAAGACTGAATAAAACAAAGGATTTTAAAATGAAAAAGTCTCAATTTTTCCCATTAGTTGTACTATGGTTAAGAAAAAAATCATTTTGATCACAATATTTAAGTAGAGAGTACCATTTAACACATTTTTACAAATAAATGAAGCCAAATGAGAAAAGTATGTAGATGCTGCCATATGGCATTTTTTTGTCATGCCAAATCTGTTTTTGTGCAAATAAAGTTTTGGAAATGGAAAAATATGAGTTTTAGAGTTTGCTTACTTTCTGGGAGTTTGGTATGTCCAGTTCAAAAAATTTATTAATATTTAATCATAACTAATGTCTGTCAGCTTAAAACACAGCGATCTGGGTGCCTGTCTATTAATGTAGTAAAAAATAGAATTTCTGTAACAGCAAACACATTTAAAAGCATGAATTTAACACTCTAAATCTAACACTGTTCCAATATACTTCTATCTTTGACCCTATGGATAAGGAGATAAGACTTAAAATTTATCCATGTTGCCTACTTGCTTCCTTGCTGAAGTTAAAGTATAAAATACAATTGCTGAGGCAGGCAATCAGGTATAGGCACTTGTCATTCAAGCCTGATGACCTGAGTTTAAACCCCCAAATCAAGGATGGAAAGAGAAAACTCACTCTCAAGGGCTGTGCTCTTACTACCGCTAAAGTACATGCACATCCACACACACGCGCGCGCGCGCACACAGACACACACACACACACACACACACACACACACACACGCTAAGTGAAATAAAGGTAGACGAAGAAATTCCTCTTTCCAGAGCCTGAAATAAATTGAATGGCATAGTAATTGAGGTATGATTACTAAAGCTGTAATTAATGCTACAGAGAAAAAAAATGCACCAAACGATGCTGCATATGTAGGCCTACTAGCTTAAATGAAAATGCATATGGTAAATAGATGGTAGGCACAGGACCACATGCCTTGCGAGAGGACTGCTCAGCTTTCTCAGTATTTGCACTGGACCTTCCTCTATTGGAAAGCATTATAGCCTGGGGAAAGTCATGTCTTGTCAACAACCAAAGTGACTACTTATCTTAGTGTTAGTACTTAATTTATCAGGTCTCCAAGAACTTACTTCCGCCATAGACATATGTAGCGGGACATCATGCATTCCGTTATGTCTGATTCTGCGGTGAGCTCTTTGTGAGACTAACTTCACTAAGACTTCACAGCCACTGCATGAGTGGAAATTATCAGCTGGCTAGTGTCTCTGTGGGAACCCACGAGTAATAACTTGTCCGTGTCTTTGAAGAGCTGTGTAACAGTACACTGGAGATAAGACGGAGGACGACCAATCTGTAGGAAGACAAAGGAAGTGAATTCTCTTGTTTTATAGCCTTAGGCACCAGAGCATTAATCTTATTTCCTCTGGTATTCTTTGAGAGGCTGATCATAGATGTCTATCTAAAAGTGCTCTGTTCTCTAGACTCATTTTTATTTTTCTATGGGGGTACAGATATTCTGCACACAATCCAGCAGCAAAATTTACTTTTGTCCCAGTTCCTCTGACAGCGATACACAAACAAACTAAAGTTTATGTCCTAGCTAGCATGGTTGGAAGGATTCAAGCCAATTAATTCTAGAAAGCAATTCAGGTCGTCCTAAAACAATGTCATCATCCCTGTCCTAAAAAAGAAAATGTGAGTTTATAGTAACCGATCACATCGGCAGGAGTGCAGTTCCTCACCTGTGCTTATGCTGGGCTGGTGATGCTAAGGCTGGGGCTTCTGGCCCCTTTAGGCTTGCGTGCTCCGAGATACAGGGTCTACTCTAGGATAAGCTGTAAACTTTTAGAATTTTTCTAATGTGATCTTATTTTACTTTTGACATTGTCTATCTACATATTCTGTTATTTTTATCCCAAACAGCTGACACTGTTTAGTAGTGTATAATGTCCACTGTATTTTATGTTTGAGCCCGATTCTGATATTGTATGGAAACAGACATTCTGGCCACCCATTAATAAATAATTGTCAAGTAGAAAAATAAGTCAGTAATTTAAATTTAGATTCAGTTTTTACTTCATGAACTCTTTGCCTTGCAAATAAGATACGGAGGAAAATTACACTATACCATATATTAAATAATGATTAACATCTAAATTGGAATAAAGACACACTAGAAGATACTGTAGACATTGTGATTTAATCATTGACTTAATTTCTTTCATTGAATATGATTTTCTTTTTCCAGCTTTCTATTATTTTTAGATGCCTACATGGTACATAAAGTATTTTATATTTCTACTATGTCTGTGAAATAGTTTCATTATATGGTCTCTTCTAGTTTCATTCATTTTCCTAGATGCAGGTTTAAAATTAATCTTTATAAAATATTATGAGCCCTAGAAATTCAAGCGGTAGCCATCTGGGTATATATCAGATAGCGAATATTGAAGCATGTCAGGTTAAATTGTCTTCTTTTCCTGAAGGAGCAACATATCAGATATGCCTCACTCTGCCTCAGTTTTAGCAAGTGCTTAATAAAATGTTCCATGTTGAATATATGGCTAAGATGCAAGCGCCCTTGCTGAAGTCCTAGGTTCACTTCCCAGCACCCATATGGTGGTTCCCAGCTCTCTAGTTCCAGGGGACTTCATGTGGCCTTCTGGATTCTCTAGGTTTCTACATTCATATAGGGCATATCAACTTACACAAGCCCATACACATAAATATAAAACAAAGACTTTCCTTTAAAGATACAAGGATATGAGATCATGAATGAATGGTTGTGTTCGTGGATGGTCCACAATAATGAATTATTAAAGGTGATCTCTGTCACCATGTTTGTCAATAATTACATAGAAAAATTTAAGCCCATGGGAAGCTAATTCACAGATGATGCTAGGATGAGAGGAACAGCTAATGTAGTTGATAACAAACTGAATGTATAGATAATACTTACATCGTGGAGCAGAAGCTTAACTAGAAATAGTACAAAAAAGCAAAAGTGAAAAATTTCAAAGCACCTAGGTAAGAGAAACCCACTCATGTTTGGAGAGCAGACAGGGAAGAGGTGAAAAATACTTTTAATAGTAATTGAAAGTGCAGGTGTCTGTAAAAATAAACATGAAAAAACATTATGACCAAATATCTATTCATCTTTGGGTTTCGTTAATAGAATTGAAATTAGAACCCTAAGGGTATTAACTGAACTTTGTGTTTAGTTCTTCTCCCCTATTCCTGAGATTGCAGTATAAGTAGTCCAGGTGACTCACAAAAGAATATAGATGACTGATATAGCCCTTGGTTGATTCTCAGAACTTGAGGGTGGATCCTTATTGTTGAGGACAGCACGCACTTAAGACAAGGGACTCAGGTTTAAGCTGAATTTAACCTGAAAGTCTCTTTCCATTGGGCTAGCGTCTGTGAAAATGCAATGTAAGCTCTCAGGGCAAAGGAAGCCACTAAATCGTCATACCCAGCTGCAGTACCTATGAATCATTATAACTCCCAGCATTGCAGGATATGCATAAAGGTGCAGAAAGACACTCATATGCTGGCGGCCATCAATAGTTGTCTGATTGGAATTAAGGTTCACTTAGTAGAGGAGAAAGTCATGCCTGGTATTGGAAACCTAGCCAGCTTCCAAGTGCTAATGGTATTTAGGATATAATATACTATTCAACTTACTAGCCCAGCATAATTCCTTACTACATTCTAAATGGTATCCTTAAACCCACAAACAAGTGTAACTACTACCCCTCATCAAGGAAGCCTCTCTTTACAATGAATGAAGACCGTGACAGGAAACCCCAATTGGAGATAATGCAGAGATTTGGATTGTAGTGACACTCTCCCTGATTGAAACGTCTATTTCAAAACTTCCATATCTATGACTCAGAAAATATCATGGAAGAAGGGGCAGAAAGACTGTAAGAGCCAGCATACCAGGATGTCAACTATGGAAAAGTCTTTTATAGAAATGGATACATAAGCAAGAATTGAAAATTGACTATATCAATGCATGTGTTAACATGTAAAGGGGGGAGTTCCATTAGACTCTACCCACAGATAAAAAAACTACAGGTAATTTATGACTAATGGAAATTCCCCCAGTAGCAGTAGATGGAGACCATCACAAAAATCCACAACTACTCATAATGCAGAAAACAACTATGGTATGCATATGCCCAGTCAATACATCCACAACCCAACCCCTATACCTAAGACTCAGATAACGTTGTTGAAGAGAAGGTGAAAAGATTGGAAGAGCCAGAAGATCAGACATCTGCTACAGACAGTATCTTCTGTAGAATGCAGGGAGTGGCATCTATGAAATCTTAACAATGCAGTCTCCTAAACAAGACCTCTTCAATGACAACACCAGTCGACATCTCAGTGTGGATGGGGAAAATCTCATAAAACCCCACCCCTAGATAAAGAGATAAAGGCAATTGGTGGCTGCAAAAAGGGGGTACTCAGTCTTTCTAGGAAAAAGCCCTTGGCTAATTCCAAATGGTCAACCCTAAACACATACACATGTGAACAAAAAAAAAAAAAAGAAAAAATCATACTAAAAAATAAAACAAATAAAATTTAAAATAAATTTTAAAATTTTAAGAAGACTTTATTGAGTTAGTACAGTACATCCACAAATTACAATCATTATGAAAGTCTGAACTTTATTATAAATTACAAAGCTGCAATATCAAGTTTGGGACCTTGAGGTGTGCTCCAGGTGATCCTTTTATATAGAATTTTCAGTATCTGAATTAGTGACAAAAGTTTCAAGATTGATAAACAACTACTTCTTCTTCTTCTTCTTCTTCTTCTTCTTCTTCTTCTTCTTCTTCTTCTTCTTCTTCTTCTTCTTCTTCTTCTTCTTCTTCTTCCTCTTCCTCTTCCTCTTCCTCTTCCTCCTCCTCCTCCTCCTCCTCCTTTCCTCCTTCATTTTGAGACATAGTATCTCTATGTAGTCCTGGAATTCACTCTGTAGACCAGGCTGGCCTTGAGCTCAGAGAGATCTGCCTGCCTCTGCTCCTAAGTACTGGGATTAAAAGTGTGCGCCACCTTACTACTACCTGGTAGTTGATGCCTTATGTTGAACTCATATATTTGTATGGAAGCCAACCATGTAGAATTCATGGTTCAGCTTTTTGTTCCTTTCAGCCCACTTTACAAATTTACATTATACTTCTTGAACCTTCAGGAATTTGAATGCTATGCACCTGAATGAAAGAATTGGGGAACAGGAGTAGGTGAGATGACTTGAAAGTTAACTGCACTTGTTGCTCTTGCAGAGGATCCAGGTTCAGATCCCAGTATCCACATCTGGAGGTCCACAAACTCCTGTAACTTTTCAGTTCTAGGTGATCTGATGCCCTCTTATGATTTCTGAGCATTTGCACACTTATGGTGTACATACCTCCCACAGACAGACAGAGACAGACAGACACACGCACGAAGAATAAGATAAACTAGCTAGTCATAAAAATAGAACTGGGGAATGCATGGATGCATAGTTAACTGTGGCGAGAGTGGAGCAAATGTATTCAGAATAATTTCATAGAATACACAAAACCTCATGTGGTTAGTCCTAAAAAGGTAAAGCCACTTGGATAGGATAGCACAATAGCACCACTTATATTAGAGTAGTTTCTCATGGTGACTTGGCAAGTTTCTGTGTTTTGCCTGTGACACTCAGTACCTAGTATTGAGGCAAAACTTAGTTGAGAGTAGTGAACTGTGTTTCAGGAGCTGGTGGGGTATAAGATTTTGCAAGCAGCCATTCAGTCCATTTTGTTTGCTGCATACTTAGACCTTAAATCAGTGCCTACTTCATTATCATCACCATCATCATCATTTATGCTGTGGCAATGCTTAAATGTGCATTTGCAGCTCATTTATGGGATTCTCCAGTTGTTCCTATCCTGGGCAGTCCTAGATGCTTGTGTTATTGCCATACCCAATATGGTATTAGTTCCACAGTCTTTCTTTATGCTGTCTATTCAGTGTTTTTTGGTTCTTCCTCTTTACCTTATCCCGTTCACTACAAGCAGTGCTATCTTTGGGTATGTGCCATCATTCACTGTCATAACATGGCTGAAGTATCTCAAGTGCATTCCTGTATCCTGCAGTTTACTTCTGTCTGTAGATGGAGATGTTTCTCAATGTCATCGTGGCACAGCCTGCCCCCACGTGTGATGCCTAGAACCCTCCTGAGACATGTCATCTCAAACACATTCAGCCGTTGTTCTGAGGAGCGTTTCATTGTCCAGGGTTCAGGATTGTAAAAATGACAGCTCAAGACAAGGGTCTCATATACTTGTAATTTTGTTGTTGTTATGTCTTTTACTGACCAAACCTTTCTAGTACCTAGAATGCAGCCCTCGCTATCCCTATCCACCTCTTGATGTTTGAAATAGCTCCCTCCTTTGCACTGAGTTTTCCTCCCATATAGACAAAGTGGACTGTTTGCTTGAAATTCTGATTCTTTATCACAATGTTAGAATCCTGTGTTCCCTTCCCATGTGTTGTATCTCAGTCTTCTCCATGTTTACTTTCATATAAGGCTTTGACTTACTTCCATCACTCTATTTACCATGGCCTGCAGCTCATTTGGACTTTCAGCAAGTAGTGCTGTATCATCCCCGAAACACAAGTTACTGAATCTCACACCATCCATCTGCATGACTATCTCCTCATCCTCCAGGGCAGTTGATATTATTAATTCCAGAAATATATTAAAGAGCAGTGGTGAGAGGACGCATCCCTACAACACTCCTACGATTGTCTTAAACTCATCACTTAGTTCCCCACAGACTTTGACTAATGCGAAGTTGTCTTTATAGGCATTTTCTAGTATTCTTCTGATTTTCTCTGAGTACCTGTAGAAGCTCATTTTTCCCCAAAGTCCTTTCCTCTAAAAGCTATCGAATGCCTTCCTGAAGTTGACGTAGCAGACATGTAAGTCTTTTCCAAATTTTTCGTATTTTTCTGCCAGTTACCTTAAAGTAAAGGTCTTATCAATTATGCTCCTGTTAGCTCTGAATCTGTACTGGGTGTTAGGAAAAATCTTAAGATGAGCTGCTCCACCCACACAAAAGAACTCCAATCAGACCAGATTAAACCAAATCAAATGCCCATGTTTAATAGACAGCACATTCCTGGGTGTCCAGGAGAGCATGGCGAGGGAAATATAGAGGGAGAATATACACAAACCCAAAACCACATGTTCCTTGTTCCTGCATGACCCTAAATACCCTGTGGGGTCAGTGCTTGGCAGGCTGGGAGTTGGAGTCCAACCACAAAGCACTTGCCAGGCTGGAAGTGAGACTTCCAATTCAATATTACACTAGGATTTCCTCTGATATGCCCTTGATCCTTTGCAGAATAATGGAGGAGATCTTGCTGCCTATAATTTAGTTTGTAATAGAACTAACGGTCCTGCAATTTGAGCAGTCCAGCTTGTCCTTCTTCTTGCATATGGGAATTATGACTGAGTGCTTCCATTCCGTGGGATGGAAAACTTCGTGTTCCCAGATCTCTCTCAAGAGTCTAAGAAGTGCCTTGGCTCCTGAGTCTATTGTAGCCACCTCCAGCTCCACTACCGTGATGCCATCCACTCCTGGGGCCTTCCTGCATTTTATTCTCTATCTCACGTCTGTCAGTATTTAATATTCCCTCATCACCTTTGGTGTTCATGTGCCTACCAAAATGTTTCTTGTTGTATTCTACGTTGATGGGGGTCTTTGTATTGTATTCTTATGATTTTCTCTGGGTATTAGTTGCATTATAGATGTCCATTAAATACATTCAGAATTCCTGATGGAGGATACCCAAATACAGAATGAATTATGGTTCACACTATATAACTATAGTGAAAATTCATTAACTCCACATAGGTAGAGAGTAATGGGATAAAGTGAGTATTGAATTAGTTGTGAATTAAAGTCATTTCCAACCCTGAAAGAATTTTTTTGGCAAGTGAAATAGAATGAAAATGAATTAAACCAAATTATAAATAAAACAAAATAAAAGTTAAATATATGTATGTGATTTAAAAATGAGAAGTAAAATATATTACCAAGTCCTTGAGGTATGGATAAGAACATTGATTCCTGGATTTTTAAACTGATTAAGCAATCCCTTAGCTATATTTTCTGGTGATTAATTATATCATTTATTTATAATGTTTTCTGTGGTTTTAAACATTTCAGCTGCGTTGTGCCAATGAAGAAATATTTTATAATCTAATATCTGTAATATAACAAATTTTTTGTTGCCTTGAGCTTTAGAATGCTTCATTATTCTATCCTTCAATGAAACCCATGGCAACAAATCAAACCACTGGGAATGATTTTGATTTCATTGTTTGAAGTAGCAACTGAAAAGCAACATTTTGAAAAATCATCTTATGAATAACTTCGAAAATCTTATTCAGAGGCCAAAATATGGTAGAGAAATATAGCTAGGTTTTTGGTTTTTAAGTACTTATAAAAATTGTCTGTACCTTTATTGTGATTTTCTGACTCTCTGAACATTCTAAAAATTAGGGGAAAAAAGCAAACTTCCTTATAACCTTGAAGCAAAGAAAAATCTAAAGACTTGCATTTGAATGTCAGGACCGGGTGGATTTAGAACACAATCCTGAGGAGTAAATGCTAAACATGGAAAACAATAAATTATTAATTTCTTAACGTCTTTCAGTTTATTTGAAGCAGATATTCTAATTAATTTTTGTGGTAAATTTTATTCAAAAGGGATAACATATTCTTCTGTGTAGCCAGTTTCAGGACCAAAAATCAGAAGTTTTTAATTGTGAACAGGTCAGTGACTGCTTATTGGTGGGGTTAGACCAGTGAACTAATGTGTTTCAGAAGATAATCAACACTGAAGAAATTCCTGTTTTGAAAGGATATCATATAGGCATAGATTCCTATGTCATCATTAGCATCATTTTGATAATGTTGAATATGCACAGCTTCCCTCTCTGAGGAATGCTTAGCAATTTATAGGTTTGTTTTAATTAGTTTTTCAATGCATCCCAGTTTTAGATTTAGTCTTTTTTAGAACAGTGCTACAAACCCTTTCATTTAAGTGACTTCTGCATGCTTTTGTAATTTTGTAGACTCCCTCCTTGCATAGCATTTTATTTTTCTCTCTTTGATTTGAAATAGAAAAAAATCCATAAATCTTACTTATGAAAGTATGGGGAGTAGAATAGACCCCAGAGACTCATTGACAAGCTCCAGCTGTCCCAATTCTTGCTCCTTCTGTATCCCCACCACCCACACTTCCTCCAGTAGATTCTAGTGAAGTCAGCATATTACTTCATATGTATTTCAGTGTATATCTAATGGCAGAATTTTAATTATATCATTATTTAAATACTTATAAACTTATCTTTTATTTTGTAATGTCAATTTTCTCTACTTTCAGAAATAACATTTACTTAAACAAGGTTAACAGAATAAATCATCTGCCTTTTAATTCTCTTTGAGACTATTAAGTTCCCATTTCTGTCCACTGTAAAAGTTTCAATGAAAATATCTGGGTTATATATTCAAAGAACTTTTCATTAATAAGATTTTGATGATGGCTGCATGGGAGTCTAGCTAAAATTTTTAGCATTGCTTGCTACATTTAAAACCTTAATAAGTTTTATGTTTCATCATTTTGAAAGAATGAGAATATTTTATTGTATATTTGCCTTTATTATGATATAATTAAAAAATAAATAAATATGTACACACAGCATACATTCAAGGTTCATTGCACAATGATTTGGTATATATACATATATATGTGTATGTATTAATATTTATATATATATTGTAATAGCTGTCACAGTAAAATTATCCATCTCCACATTAATATTTTTTCACTGTGTGTGTGTGTGCAAACACATGCATGCTTGTTTATTGGGAATGTGGGGACATTTGACACCACTCTAAGCAAATTTAAAGGAAATAACTTGATATCATTAACTATGTTTTACATTATTCTTTGAACATATCAATCTTAAAAATTCTCTTGAATGAGAATTATCAACTTTCTTCCACATTCCACACCTCAGGAAACACCATTATGCTGTTTGACTCTATAGCCTTAGGTTCCATATGTAAGCATGACCATATAGCATTTGGATAGTTCACTTAGCCAAGTGTCCCCAAGAGCATCAATGGCAGGATTTGCTTCTCTTTGCTAAATAACATTCCATTGTATAGATACCCTACATTTTCTTTAATCATTTATCAATCCATAGACATTGAGATTGTTTCCATGTCATTTTCATTATGATTATTACTACACTGGTTTTTAAAGTGTGAGACACTGCCGTTCTTGGAGTTCTAACAAGGTTATGAAAGTTTTTTCTTTTCTTACATATTTTCAACATTGGTTGCAGATATCCTAATATATATGAGATAATGTCTTTAACGTACACTAATCTGTTTTTGAGAGTTGTTGGACACCTTCTTATAAATGTACTTGATATTTGTATGTCTTCTTCAGAGAAGTGTTCAGCCCATTACTCATTTGTATGTTTGTTTTTATTTTATGTGGGTTTGTAGTAAATGGCATCGGGAATTAGTGCATGCTAGCCCCCTGCTCTACCAGCTGAGCTATATTCTCAGTCTGGTAGACCTTTTGGAAAACACATCATTCAGATAATTCAGACTCCCCAAAAATATTTTGGGGGGCATCTTCAAATATGAAGTTGATATGAAAGTCACAGAGGAGCCACATATCTTTTCTATGTATGATTCCAATTTTTCTTTGAATATAGATTACCTAAAATAGAAAAGGAATATCTATTGAACCATTTATTGATTATAGTTGACACTATGTAGCCAAGACTATACAAAGCTCCTATGTGTCTTATGTGATTATGACCATCTGGTACAGTACAAATGTGGTTCATCTTTAGCCTGAGCAACCCGAGGTCTAGGGGCTGAGGAATAAGCTACGGTAAAGCTTTATTACCCATTTGAAGTGTAGTTCTTGATTCTGCTTTTGAGTTATAGAAGTTCCTTGAATGTTTTGATACTTATATCCCTGTGTCAGTTAGATGACTTGAACACATTTTTAGCACTTCATAAATAGAAAATATTTTTAATTTGTTTATTATTTTCTTTCATTGAAGTTGCTCTTATCTTGATAACAAATCACCTGTGTCCCTTTAGTTATATTTGTGGTTTTGGAGATACAGCTAATGGATTACTCTATCATGGAGTTGTCCTCCCTCCTTCTCTCTTTTTGGAGATTTATGTTTTCTAGTGTTTAACTGTTTTATGAGCTATTGTATTTTATGTAGGATAAGGCTCATATTTCATTCTTTGTCTGGTGGAGGAATTGTTTCACCAGCACAGTTTATGGTGAGACTACCCTCCTATCAAAGTGCACTCGTGGAACATTTGTCAACATTAGTTGGCTAATTTTAGATGTTTATTTCTGAGATCTCTCATCTGTTGTGTTAGTTTATATTTGTGTGTGTAAGCAACCACTGTACTATTTGATAACTATAACATTGAGATTTAATTTGAAGTAAAGGAGTGTGATAGTTTTAGCTCTGACCATTTTCATTATTGCTTGGGCTATTTAGAGTATCTTGTGGCTCTCTCTAAAACTTTTAGAATTTATTCCATTTCTGTGAAAATTTCACTGAAATTTGATGAGAATTCTATTGAATCAATAGATCAATCTAGACACTATAGATATTTTGGCAATATTATTGTTCTAAAATGAATGATCATGTGATATCTTTCCATACATCTTTAACTTCTTCCATCAGTGTTTTATAATTTTAAGTTTTTAGAGTTCTAACATATGTTTCATTTCTCTGGTTACATTTATTCCTGTGTTTTAATCCATTTTGATACTATTATAAGTGGGATTTTTACAAATTTGCTTTCAAAGATTGATGTATGTGCATACATTCTCAATCAAATGTTCATGTTAATTTTATGGGCTGTAATTTAGTAAATTTATTAGATACATTAATAGTAGTGCTCAATAGTATCCTTCAGGTTTATAACTTATGATTAAGATAGGATCATGATATAATGATATGTCACCTACAGACTGTGTAACTTCTTTTCAACTTGGATACTTTTATTTCTTTTTAATTGCTCTGGTTAGGACTCTCACTACTGAAATTCAGCAGAAATGGTGAGACTGCTCCTTCATACTTTGTTCAGATTCAAAAAGAAAAGACTTTCAAATTTTAATGGCTAAGTAGTATGGCGTTAGCTTCAGGCTTCTCAAAATCAATGTCCATTATGTTCAACAGTATTTATTCTATCTTAGTATATTGAGTATCATAAAAGGATGTTTAAATAATTACAGGTGCAGTGATCTCATGAATGTGGTAGTGAGGGCATGTTCCAAAGGCATCATTTCACCTCTCTTTCCCTTCCTCAGCTCTTACTTCCCACATTCTTTTGCAATATGTTCCCTAAGCCTTTTTGGAGAAGTTAATATCCCATATAGAGCTGAGCACTTAGTCTTTAATTCACTTCGGAAATTATTCCTTTCTCCATTGATGCTGTCATCTGTAAATAGAAGCTTCTCTAACCAAGGTTGAGAGTGACTCAGGTCTATGAATACACACATAAATATTTACAGGGCTATTTGACAGCATGAACATTTAGAGAAACAACAATATGTGTGGTTACCTATGCATGACCCACAAGAGAGCAGACCAGCCAAATCCTAGAATAGATACAGTAGATGATCTCCAGGCCTCACCCTGAACTGAGATGCTTTTGGTAATAAGTAATTACAGGGGTGTGACCCAGAATTGTTCTTACTTGAAAATGTGGCTTTGAGTAGGTTTCCCATGCTTTAGTTCTAGTAGGTAATCCTCCACCCATGTATGTATGATCATTGCTAACTGGAATAAGTAGATTCCCCTCCTCACAAAAAGGGACATTAAGTTGGGAGGAGAACATGTTAAAGGATGATACAGGAAGATTTGGAAGGGATTTGGTGGGGGCATATAGGATCGTATTTCATTGTATACATGTATGTAATACTTAAAGATAAAAAGGATATTTAAATGGGTTACATGATTTCCTGTGTATGTTGAAATGATCACAAATCATATCATTTCCTTCCTTATCATCTTACTAAGGAATATAGAAAGTACTCTAAAAGTTCACGTTTGAGTATCTCATCTCAAGTCAGTGTTGCTACTTTGGGGGGTTGTGGAACCTTTGGGAGAGAGGAACACAGGTGTTGGAGACAGCTCACAAGACATAGAATGCATCACTTGCTAGGGATAGCATGAATAAGTTATATCCATCCATCTCTGATTTGGTTTTATTTCTTTGCTTCCTGGTCTAGATGCCATGTGAAGTCATCTGTCACATAACTCCCACATCGTTGGGGTCACCCCATCATACTTTTCCCTTTTGATAGACTGAAATTCTCCCAAAACCATGAGCCAAAATATATATCTTCCTCTTATGTTGTTTCTATCAGATTCTTTATAACAATAAAAAAAAAACTCAAGAAACTCTGTTCTTACAGTGTGTCAGATTTACTGATTCATGTATGCTGAATTCCACTTGAATTCCTAGGAGTAATTTCACTTGAATGTGAGGAATGGTCCTCTCTGTGTACTGGAGTATTTTGTTGGGAATTTTGGTCTGGAGGTCTGGCATGTTGCACAAGTGCACATCAGGGATTCTTACTGGTTTATTACTGTGTTTGTGAATGGGTATGGCTCCTTCTAATGTCTTACTGGCCCACGATGACTCACAGGATGGACCCTGGGCAGAGAAGTTTGGTACCGGAACTAAGATGAGCAACAACTGAGTCAGATCAGAATTCACATCTCAGACCAAGCCTGATTACTCACTGTCACTTTCCCGTGTCTTTAAATTCTGTTCTTCACAATGGATCACAAGATTGGTCAGAAACTCTTGAACAAACAAGTTCAGAATTGCATTTTAGTTAAAAACACTGTGCTTTGGTATGTGTAAACCCGGTTTCAAAACCAGGTGTTATCTCTTACAAATAGGGTCACTCTGAACAGTATAACTGCTCTCTGTACCTCATTTTCCAGATATGAAAAGCAGTCAAATACTAGTGTTTCGTGCAGGCTTTCTGAGTACCAAGATTCTGTCTGCACAGGGTGTGTAGTACAACAAATACATTTTTGTCAAAGGTGGGATTGATTGCGTCCTATGTTGTCATTGTTGGAGTTTCTAATAAGCATGACCACGGGTCTAAAGTAAATATTCTTTGATCCACAATTTATCATTGAGATACTTTATCCAAACACTAATGCTAAAAGCAGAAAAGTCATTGTGGCTCTCTGAGTGGAGAGCGATTGCACTTTCTTTACATAGCCCAATATTTGTTACTTTATTTTATATTCTTAAACCTGGCTTATTATCATAAATATTTCCTTACCTAAATAATGATTTTAGTTTTGTTATTTCACACTTATAATAATATTTTATTGGCTTTTTTAAACTTAAATACAAGTAATATATTCTTTATATTCTTGTTAAGATTGTGCTTTGACTGCTCATTCATCAAGAGACAGACTCACCCCTCCCCCCCCAAAAAAAATACCAAGAGAATAAGGTGGCTAGATGTTAACGTAGTTTTCTAAGAAGACATGCCTTTTAAGGATCAAATATTTTCAACAGAGAGAGAGACCTTCAACAAGCAGTGTTAGTATTTTTCCTACTGGTATGAGTCTATTGGCAGAAGTCATGTCTATATTCCATTTTTCTCCCTTCTACTAACAAAATACAATAAACTTCATTTTTAGTGTCATACAGTAAAGTTCATTGCTATTTACAGGAGGTTAACTGGATCCTAAAGTTACACATAGACTTTATTATTGATGAGAATATTACTGATGGAGAAAATTTTTGCATTCCTTTTAGGAAATTTTTGACATTTTAGGAAGCTAACTAAAGGAAATGGACATAGAAAATGCCAGTGTTTCTGTCTCTCCTAACCAGCATCACAAAACCACAGTCTATACTTGAGTTGAGCCCTTTAGATGTGAGAGAACTAACGGCTCTCTTTGTATTAATCTAAGGTGCAAATTTTTATGTTTACAAAGAGTTCAGGCTACAAGTGCATTTTCTAGGTCAGTATACAAATACCCATTTGAAAATGGATCCTGCTAATTCGGCACAATTTTCTTTTCAATAGGAAAAGCCTTTAGGTATTTATGTCATTGCTTTGCCTTGTCAGTTTTCTATGGTGTTAATTGGGTAATATTAGCATTTAAAGACAAAACATACACAATCAGTAGTGAGATAGAGAAAAATTGGGCAGAACGGTGAGTGAATCTTATTACTGGTACTCAATTATTACTTTACTATGTAATTAAGGGTTTTTTAGATATAAAAGAATAGCAGAGAGAGGGAGGCAATCTACTCTTAGCATCTTTTATTTAGATTCCAAGTGTGATTTTCAGTTCAGTTATAGTGATTTGTTAAATTGAATCCTGATCCCTAAGAAGTTGTTCTGAGATTCAAAATGATCTTGTCTATTCCATAAATAAAATCCAGGCAGATCTTACTCTCGCAGAACATGGGATGCAATAAATGAATCTGAAAAGTGGACAGAAATGTGATATTGGAAGTAATTAAAAGTCCACCCTCATCTTCAGCTGACCTCTGGCCTGTCCAGTGCCTTAACACACCAAGTCCTCAGAGCTCCAGTAGGAGTCTTTTGATTCTTATTTTAAAATTAGGGCAGGAATAGTCACCATTCTGTCTATTCACTGCTGTATCTCACATCCACAGATGATTAATTTCAGGACCCTTTGCATATGCTAAAACCTTTGGGTGCTTAAATCCCATCCATAAAGTGGCTTATTAGGGAACTGGAGGAGGGTCTGGGGTTTAGAGTTCTTGCAGCTCTTCGAGAGAACTTAAGATCAATTCCCACTATCTCCTGGGCTAGGTGGCACACAAGTGCCTTTAACTACTGCTTTAGGGTAAACAAAGCAGTTTCGGCCACCACAAGCACACATAAACATGCAAACCCTCACATAAACACACACACACACAGACACACAAATAAAAATAAAAATAGACATGCCAAGATAGAAAGGGAGGAAATCACAGGATCTTACCCCTACAATCTACTAAGAAACATTAGGGGTGAGAGAAATAGTCTTCAATAGGGAAGGGCATACCAGTTGTTTATTCAGTATCAAATGGTCATCCCTGAAAAATACAGACAAGTAGCATTATACAGACTGAAAAGGTTATATTTGGAAATATATATATTTCCAATAATTGACATATATGTAAGGACTACAATGGAATCCATGAACAGAAGAACAAATATATGGGAGGGTTTAGAGAGAAGAAAGGGACAAGGTAAGTGATTTGATTATATTATAATCTCAAAATTAAAATAAATAATGAATTATAAATCTTTCAAATGCTTCAAGCCATGTATAGACTTCAATATACTTTGAATCATATCTGTTCTTTGTAACATATAATACATTTTAGCATCCTATGAATGCATAAATGATGATCAGAGATTAATGACAAGCAAAACATCAATATATGTTCAATATAGATAATTTAAAAATATTGTCTACCATGGTTGAATACACAGATGTAAAGCAGTTGTCTAACTGTATTTGAAAAGATGTTTGACATGTGAATAGACTAAAGAAATCCAAATAGCTTAAATTTTCAGAGATTCTTATTTATGTGTTTCATAACTTAATAATAGTTATGAAATGTCAAATATTATTACTCAATTTCCCAAATTTTACAGTTGAAAACTGGAACCAATACATCTACATGGTTAATTAGCTTTTCCAACAAGGTTTAGTTAGCATATTTTTGTCCCAGGCCTTGGCCATAAGAATACAAAGACTGCTTTAGCAAGCTCCCCTCCTTTCCAAAGTAACCATGCTCCCAGGTTATCAAAAGAAATAGAGTTAGTATACATCTATGTCCCTAGAACTAGGGGTAGGAGAGACAGATGGACCCTAGCCAATTGGTGAGCTCTAGATTAGTAAGAAAAAATGTCTTTAAAAAAATAAGACAAAGAACTATTGAGGTAAACCCTGGACATAGACTACTGCCTTTTACACATATAAACACATGTTCACATACCTCTGTATGAACACAGTCATTAAAATGTTAACATGCACACACACACACACACACACACACACAGTATTTATCCTACTTTTATGTTTCTGAGAACCTCCAAGTCCTCTGTTATTGCTTTTATTATACTTTTTTATTGTACTTTAGTGAGTAGTGATTATGACTTTATTATCTTTCTTCCTAAGTTGATAAGAAACACTTAAAAGAAAGGCACTACCTTGATTGGCTCTATACTCTTACATCCAGAAGGTTCTTAACTGTGTGTTTAATAACTACTTGTTTGAGGAAAAAAAGAAGTATCACACTTTAAATGAGCTTAATGAAAATATATATGTATATACATATAGCATAGCTCTTTCTGTAATAGTAAACCCCAAATTTTAGTAACTTGTTCCAACAGATGATTATTCATGGCCCATATAAACAAAATTAAATATTGATGAATGACAATTGATTTTTCTGTAAACAATAATTTTCTATAAACAATTTTTTTCCGTTTCTTGGCTCTGCCATCTGCAAAACATGGAGAGAGATGGCAGCAAGAGAGAGTGAAAGAAATGTGGCATTGTACAGAAAGTTGTATGTGCCATGTTGAAAGTGTCACATAGCTCGTCAGCTACAAATCCTTGGTATATAACACAACATTCTTCGACTTGTCTAGACATACATTCAAGGAAGTATAGCATGTGGGATACCAGTCTGCTTTTAAAGAAACATGGACAAAGAACAAAAAGTGAAACTTTGGAACATTCAGTCCTAAATAAGATGTCTCCATCAAACCCATGCCCTCAAGGATTGTTACTGCTGTAATGAACCAAAAGCAAGTTGAGATTTGAAAATGGTTTATTTGGCTTATACTTCCACATTACAGTCCATCTCCAAAAGGGAATCAGGACAAAAAAAATCAAACAGGGCAGGATCCCAGAGACAGGAGCTGCTCCAGAGGCCTTGGAGGGGTGCTGCTTACTGGCTTGCTCCTCATGGTTTGCTCAGCCTGCTTTCTTATAGAACCCAGGACCATCAGCCCAGAGATGTACCCACCCACAATGGGCTGGACCTTCTCCCATCAATCACTAGTTAAGAAAATGCCTAAAACCCGATCACAAGGAGACATTTTCTCAGTTGAGGCTCCCTCCTCTAGCTTATGATGTTGACATAAAAGTAGCCAGCACAACAAGTGACCCCTTGTCAGGTTGACACATAAATACATCATTGTTAAGACATAGCTTGTCATTCCTTGTTCATCCTCAAGAGCATACATTAACAAAGATATCACAATATCTTTACAAACTTAAAGAGTTCAGCAGCCTTATGTACTCAAATACCTTTAAAGTTATCTCTTAAAAATATACAGCCTCCTTTAAGATTCAAATTACCTGTAAAACTCAAGTTGATATAAAATAATCAGCACACAAACTAAAAGAAAATGGAAGCGTTCACACCATACTAATTGATGGTTGTGTGTGTGTAATAGCCATGGATGAAAAGAAGAGGCAAAAATGTTGAAAGAGAGTGATGAATGGATTCATGAGAGGCTTTGGAGGGAAGAAAGTGAAGGGGAAATTATATAAGTATATTATCTCAAAAATAAATATTTTAAGAAAGTGAATGTTTCATTTTATTATTTTGACTTCTACTGTGTTTTATTATTTAAAAGTAATATTTTTATTATGGAGTTTATAGAAAGTAGTAATTAAGGAAGATTAAAAAAACCAAGGAAGTTCACTACCAATAATAACACCCAAGAGGTTTTGACACACTTTTAGAATTTTCTATGAATATATAACTCTTTTATGTTTTCGATGTAAATTTTTATAAAAATGAAGATTACTCTATCTCTTCTTTTCATTCAACATTTCATGATAATCATATCTTCACAAATCCTCTGCAGTATTTTAACAGCTTCACAGTAATATTTCATCATTTGACATACCCAAGTTTTCGAAGCCAACTCCTCAGCGAGGCAATTACATTATTCAGTTATTCATCATTATGAATGAGTCTTAATGAAAGACTTTTAGTTGGAACTGTGTCAAATACTCCTATTAGACTATTCTAAACTGTCAAAAGTATTTTCAAATGTTAGTGCACATATGAATTGGGATTACTATTTTTATTCCTAAGCTCTAGTCATGAAGACTGTGATCAGACAGATCTAGAACAGGTTCTGTATGTTTGCACACACCCTCTGTGGTCCTAACACAGGAGGTTAGCAATGCAATGTTTGGAAAAATGATGGCTTGAAATATTGGAAATACTCTCTTCCCACTCCTTACATGGTATCTTTTCTTTCCTTTTCTTCTTTTTTTTGCAATAAGATTCATATGGTGATATGCAAGATATTCATCAGTATGACTATAGGATAGGATCATTTCAGGTTCCCTCTCCTCAGTTGCCCAAGGAATTAGCTGGGGACATCTCCCTGGACACCTGCGAGCCCCTCTAGAATCAAATCTCTTGCCAACCCTAAGATGGCTCCCTTAATTAGGATATATACTTCCCTGCTCCCATATCCACCCTTCCTTTATCCCAAACATCCCATTCCCCCCAGCTCCCCCCATCCTCCCCTTCTCACTTTTCTCTCCCCCATTTCCCCTTAGCCCCATCCCACTCCACCTCCAAGTTCCCAGTTTTTGCCCGGCAATCTTGTCTACTTCCCATATCCAGGCAGATGACTCTATGTTTTTCTTTGGGTTCACCTTCTTATTTAGCTTCTCTAGGATCACAAATTATAGGCTCAATGTTCTTTATTTATGGCTAGAAACCAATTATGAGTGAATATCTTGTATATCACCATAGAACCTTCATCTGGCGATGGATGGAGATAGAGACAGAGACCCACATTGGAGCACTGGACTGAGCTCCCAAGGTCCAAATGAAGAGCAGAAGGAGGGAGAACATGAGCAAGGAAGTCAGGACCACGAGGGTTGCACCCACCCACTGTGACAGTGGGGCTGATCTATTGGGAGCTCACCAAGGCCAGCTGGACTGGGACTGAATAAGCATGGGATAAAACCAGACTCTCTGAACATGGTGGACAATGAGGGCTGATGAGAACCCAAGGACAATGGCACTGGGTTTTGATCCTACTGCTTGAACTGGCTTTGTGGGAGCCTAGCCTGTTTGAATGGTCACCTTCCTGGACCTGGATGGTGGGGGGAGGACCTTGGACTTCCCACAGGGCAGGGAATCCATACTCCTCTTCAGACTGGAGAGGGAGGGGGAATGGAGTGAGGGGGAGGGGAGAGGAGTGGGGGGAGAGGAGAGGAGTGGGAGGAGGGGGAAGGAAATGGGAGGCAGAAATTTTTTTCAATTAAAAAATAAATAAATAAAAAAGATTCATATGACTTTGGTAGTTAGATTTTTATTTCTTTCCAAAATAGGGAATGAAATTCAGCCTTCCACCTTATACCTGATAAACTTGCTCTCTTTACTTTTAAAGCCTAATCAATGCACATTGTTCTATAGTATGAAAAGGCTCCATGCTATTGCGTTTTCAAGTGGGAAGTAAGACGTTGACATCAGTTATCAACTGCTTTGTTATGTTCAGTATAAAGGTAAAATATGTAAGGGATGGGTTTAAACTGATGGTATAGGGGCATAAATATGAAGTCTATTTTTAATAGATTTTTATCTTCTCAGAAGACGTTGCTCTCTGATGCAGCTTCACTGAGAATAGGATTTCTCAAGCATTGTCATCTCGCCAAATTGCTTGGACTGTTTGAGGCAATGTTCTAACTGCAATGCTACTGCCCAGAGTGGGCAGCAAAGCACTCGATAAAGCAATGCTAACTTCAGCTAGTAATATTCAGTGTGGCCAAAGATCTGTTAGTTTCACCTTTCATTCTTCTTGTGTTCATTCTGAACAAAGGTATCTACTGGTTTAACTTACTAAATTAGGACTTATCAGCTATCAGAAGGTTGATCAAGTTTGAAACTTTGTCCTATGAGGGTGTTAGCCAATACCTAGGACTCACCTCTCCTGTGTGAATGCTAACAACATTACATGTGTATCCTTCCCTCCTCTGCCCCATCCCCCAGTCTTGTATTTTTCATTCAATTAAATATTGACTTTCCCGTATGTTGTTGCAAAATCACCATATTTTGGACCCAAACGTTGTTTTAAAATTTACTTTGTTCAAGCTCTTGATTTATGCCTAAGATAAGAACTCAGAAAGGTTTAGTGGCTTTTTAGACCCCACTTGTCATTAAGTGGCTCAGTGGGACTTAGAGTCTTTATCTCCTGATTTAACCACAGGCTATCATTAATTTTGCTTGTTTATGTAGAGTTTATCTGAGCTCGATTCTGTTCACTTTTCAAAATGAGTGTGAGGATTATGAATGTGTGGTCATTCAGTGTTGTTTTTGAGCAGTGTACGCTGTACCAGGAACTATGGCTGATAAGGCAGAGTTACATAGTGGTGTTTAGTCTCATATTTAATTAAAAGAGCTATTGGGTTGAATTCATTCTTTGTAAATTTACTTATTCATTTTAAAATCTATCTTTTCTCATTTTACATACCGACCCCAGTTCCTACTCTCTTCCCTCCTCCCACTTCCCCTACCTTTGATCATCCTTCCCACTTATCCAAGGAAAAAGATAATTTTTGATTTGGAAACAACCAAGAAAATAAGCATCAAATGTAACATAATGTTATGAAAATATTGTAGAGGGTTTGCTTGGATTCTAATGATGATGGCCACCATTGTCTTGAGCACAAACCTTGGTAGTCATTAGTACTTTACATGCATCATACCTGGGACAGGCAATGATCTTGAAAAGTAAATACATGTTTCAGAGGCAATAATCTCAAATTTTGATTAAAAAATCAGTTAAATGCTCAAAGATATTAGTACAATAAAGAATGAAACAAGGATTCATTAAGGATACTCAAAAGTTGCCGTGGTCTGAATTCACAGCAAACATGCTAATATTTGGAAAGGTACTTAACTCCCTCAGTAAATACTTCACTTAGAGCACTCAAAAGTAAGAAAATCGCCATTTATGACTGTTTCACAAACTCAGACAGTTAGCTCTAAATATCCCCACAGGCATATTTTCCTTTGACTCTTAAAGGTAAATATTGGCACTATTATTTTTAAAATCAACTGATTCCTTAGAAAAAGGTTACACTTCTCAAAGAACACAAGTAATAAAGTGGGAATGCAAACATTCAAAAGCTCAGCTCTCTTAAAGCATACTGCAACATTTGATGTCTTCGTGATTTTGAATAGGTAGATATAAATATTACTAAAGCAAGCTTTTCAACTACTTAAAACTAATTATTGTTCACTTGGTGTATTTTCTCTCAAGTATAATCACCGTATTTAATTTTCTATTTTATAGTAGAACTGGTTTCCCTTTGCACGTAGATAGGACAGAGAAAGCTTGCAAGAATTAAGTGTAGTTTAAATCCTATTGGATTTTCTTTTATATCTTCCTCACAACACCTTAGCTTAACACTTGGAAAGAAACTTGAAAATGTGCATTATAGATCTAGTCCTACCTAGGAAATAAAAAATAAAAGTCGTGAACTTGCCATGGTGCCACATGCTATTATCTCAGCATTCAAAAGGCGGAGGTAGAGGGAGTAGGATCATCATCCTTTGATTGTATAGAAGTATTCTCCTATAGGCAAATGACAAGAGGACTGAGAAAGAAATCAAGAAGCAACACATTTCATAATAACCTAAAATAATAAATATGTTGGAGTATCTCTAACCAAGCAAGTGAAAGACTAGTATAATAATAATAATAACAATAAAAAAACTTCAAGACATTTTGAAAGCAACTGAAGAAGTTACCAGAAGATGAAAAGAGATCCCATGTTCATGGTTCTGTAGGATTAATATAATAAAAATGGCCATCCTACCAAAAGCAGTCTAGAGATTCAATCCAGTCCCCATAAATCTACATCTACAATTACAAGATATGCTAATGTAAGGGTGGCCCAAAGCTTGAAAGTAACCAACCCATATCTGAGTTGCATAAAGCTCACTCTTCAAGATGAAACCTATATTCAAAATTGCTTGGATGACCAAGAATCTGCAACTAGATACTCTAGAGAGCGAGAGTGGAATCAAATGCTACTTTTCTAAATAAATAGATAGGTATATATAAATAAATAAATAAATAAATGTAGTAATAAAATGACTCATAATGCCATTATGCTATACTTTTGTTCACAGAACCTTCCCTTACAGCAGATAGAAAGAGACACAGGGAGCCATTACTAGACTGTATGTAGAGAGTAAGAGACTTTGAAATACTCAGCCTTGAAAGGCATGTATCCATCAAATCCCTTCCCTCAGAGCTCAGGGAACCCTGCAGAAGAGGAGGCAGATAAAGGGCAAGAGTCAGAGGGAATGGAGAACACCAAGGAAAAGAGGCCTTCTACATCAACAGGATGGGTGAACTTATGAACCCACAGAAACTAAGGCAGCGTGCACAGGTCCTACACAGGTCTGCACCAGATGGAGTCCTAGAGCTGAAATGAGACGTGGATATCCACCCCATCCCTAACCCAGAAGTTACCTCCAAATGACAACACTTGCAAATAAAAACTTTGTTTCTCCAAGTGAGTCTCACTGGAGAAACAACTACTCTTAAGGGTAGGCTGCCTATCCATCAATAGATGGCCAACGGGAAACAAACCCAAAGGCATCTTTAGAGTGTTCTTATCTCCTAATGTCCTGTCAGTCTTTTTCTTTTGTTTCGTTGTTTTGTTTATCATTATATATATGCTAATTATGTTGTATTATTATATTATATTATATTATATTATATTATATTATATTATGTTATATTATATTATGTTATATGTTGTTATTGGCTTTCATTACCCTAAAGGTTCTTTGGTAATATTTTATTGCTTCCAGTTTTGTGTTTTTATTGGGAGAGCATCTGGATGAGAGAGGAAGTAGGGAGGAAATGCAAGGAGTAGAGGGAGAGGAAACTATAATCAGGAAATATGATATGAGAGAAAAAGGTATATTTTCAATCAAAGGAAAAAAAATCCGTGTTTGCCACTACACACAGGCCATTCATAAAAAGTGCTCTTTCAAGTTTGTTCCTGGCATTTCTTCCACGTTGATGTCCTTGGCGTCTGTTCTCTAGAGACAATGATCCTTAGCAGGAATCACCTGGTGGTGTTTGTTGTTTTCATACTTACTGTGTTCTGTGTTGAGGATTGCGTGTCTGTTGAGATAGACAGCCATTGTAAGTTGATGTAACAGCCTTCAAACTAAGTGTTTTTCTCCTGTTCATGTGTCTTGGGGTATCCGCGTATTGTGTGCTGTTGATTTGTTTTTAATTCACCTCAGTAGTACACTCTCCCTAGAACTTCTTTGTTTGAGAATCATGAGTTTGGGCACAAAGCATGCTATATCGGACAGAGAAGCCCACTAGGTTTAGACACCAATCATACTAAACCAGACAGTGGCCACTGTCCTGGCAGGTCTTTCAAGAGTGGAAACACTGGTGATTTGGGCAGGTGTAGTGAAGACAGCAGAGAATGACAGTCAGCACTCTTCCATGGTTATTTACACAGTGTTAGTCACAGCTGCTCTCAGGTGATGGGGGCTTTGACAGGACAGTTGATAGTCTCTCAGTTACTTAAAAGTGATTGGTTAGTTGTTACCATTGGATTCTTTGATGTCTGTTTGTAGGTTGTGTGTGTATGTATATGTTGTGTATGCGTATGTGGTTCATGCTCTTAAATATCCAGCTGTACATACCTGTGCACAATCATATGAAGGCCAAAGCAGGATGACAGAGACTTTCTGTCACTCTTTGACATATTGCCCTGAGACAGGGCATAAGCTTGCCATTTCAGCTAGTCTGTCTGACATCTGAGATCTTACGATCTGACGGTTTTCCACCCCTCAACAATTAAATTCCAGCTGTGCTTGGCTTTTTATTTGGGTGCTAGAGATTCAGACTCAAAGCCACATGTGTGCTAAACAAACACTCGACCCACTGTGCCATCTCCCCAGTGATTCTGAGACTGACAACTGCAGTCTCCATGAAAAGTCTGAGGCTTTTATCCCATGTTTGGATGCTGCGGTAGACCCAAGGGCCTACTAGGAAAGGACAAGACCTGACATCTCAGCTCCCTCTTGATGACACTCATACCCAGTCTCATTGGCGGGCCCCAGCCTGACAAGGTGTGGTGTGGCTAGTTCAGAGACCACACATAGATTCAGTCTTGGCAAATGCTGTAGTTTTCCCTCTGCTGCTGTGGCAGAAGGGTCTCTCCAAGATCAGGACCTCAAACCCCTTTAACTGAGTGGCTGGGGACATGGTGGCAGCTAGGAACTTATGTGCTCCTGGTTCTTTTTCTTTTTTTCTTTTTTTTTTTTTTTGGATTTTTCAAAACAGGGTTTCTCCGTAGCTTTTGGTTCCTGTCCTGAAACTAGCTCTTGTAGACCAGGCTGGCCTCAAACTCACAGAGATCCGCCTGCCTCTGCCTCCCGAGTGCTGGGATTAAAGGCGTGCACCACCACCGCCCGGCCTGTGCTCCTGGTTCTTTAAGAAGAAATGCACACCAGGGTTCCCTGAGCCTGGGTTATGGCTAAAACTAGGTTTAATTTTTTTACTGCTGGGCTTATTCTTCCCAAGAACATATTAAAGTCACTGCATAATGACACATACTTTTTATTAATTCTGTTCACTCTGTTGAACTTTTCCCCAGGCTTCCGAGGAAACATTGCATTCCAGTAATGAAGAAGAGGACCCCTTCCGTGGGATGGAGCCCTATCTTGTCCGGAGACTTTCCTCCCGCAGTATACAGCTCCCTCCTCTTGCCTTCAGACAGTTGGAACAAGCTGACTTGAGAAGCGAATCAGAGAACATTCCTCGGCCAACCAGCCTCCCCCTGAAAATCCTGCCTTTGATTGCTATTACATCAGCAGACTCAAGTGGGTGAGTGCCTTTGGTGATGTCCACAGTATACATTTTTGACAGTGCTTGTTACTTGTGATCTTTGGGGTTTGTTTTTGCTCCATTTGATTTGAGGAAGACAATGGGTTTTTGTCTCCGCAGGATGAGACATTTTTGCAGAAATGTTTCACAGGAAAGTGTTGGAAAGTATTGGTGACAGCTCCTAAGCATCCAAGAAAAAGAATTTGTACCAGGAAAACATACACTGGACATAAATGATTTTTGAAGTTCTTAACTAATGATAACTAATGGGTTCATTATCATGGGGGCAGACACATGCAGAAAAGGTAGGCGATAATTCATTGAGGCAAAATGAATCTGAAATCAAGACTAGACTACACTGTAATCAGAATAAAGAAGATATGCAATTATATTCATGAGCCTAGTAATTTGGCCTCTGACACTTCAAGGTGTTGCTTACCTGAAGTCTATTTTAGTAGCTATTAGTACTTATATTAATAAAGAATCTTCATTCAGCCTTAATAGCTAGAAGAGACAAAATCAAAGTCTCCTCCTTGTGGCTTCCTACCTAGCAGAATCCGTCTCATCTTTTTGTTGTTCTGCTTGGCAGAGAATATTTAACTCTTCAATAGCAACACTGGCTCATACTACAGAGTGAAACGCGAGCCAGTGAGATAGGGGCACATCCACTGCTTGCTCACCTGGCCAGCTGCATCTTAAACAGGTTTTTGTGGAAAGGAATAAGAATGAGACCCATATGTACACAGACTAGCAAGTATTTCCTAGGAGATGCCAGGAAAATCGACTTAGGGTACGTAAGGGCCACACTTCTTCATTCTCTGCAGGGTGAAGGGAATTCCTAAGGAAGGCACTTTTCAGATTTACAAAAAGTTGTGCTCAAAAGTAATTTGTCCAGTAACTCAACTCCAAAAATATTGAATTTAGTCTTCAAGCCCCGCATTATTTACAAAAGAATATGAAACAATTACTACTCAATAAGAGGATAACACTGTAATAAAATGGAAAGTAGAAATATGCATTATTGTCCTTTTACTTGGTAAAGTATAAATAAAGATTATATATACTTATATATATGTATATACTAATATATATATATATATATATATATATATATATATATATATATATATATATATATATATATATATATATACAGGTGAGAATTGAATATGGCAACCTGACCTGAAGATTCTTTGAAAAACCACTCTAGGCCTGAACTTAATTTGGATCAGGATCACTAATGTTTATTGGTATAGAGGGATGATTCAGACACCAGGATAACAGGCGTTTCCAAGATCACTCCTAGGTGATTTTCTTGGAGAACTCCCAGATATAATTAGTTATACTTATGGTTATGATTTATTATAACAATCAGTTTTAATGAAAAACTGAGAAGACACGCAGGCACCAGGTCAGACCCAGCCTTTCAAGACTCACCTCTTATGATGGAGTAAAACGGCTGCGACTTCTCCATCCATGAGTTGCAATGGTGTGCTGTAAAGTCTTCACCGGGGAAGCCCTTTTCTAGGGAATACTGCTAAAACTCAGTATCCAGATTTTCCATCGTGAGCAATCACCCTCTTCTCCACCTAGGAACCTAGGATGCACCAGTCCATATCTGGGAGGAAAGTGGGTGGGAGGCAGAAGCCATAGTGTCTCTGCAAATGGTTTGGGCACAGAGAGCCAAACCTGCCGTATAGCAAATGGTGAGAAAGAACCCTCGTGAAATAAATCCCCAAACACCAACTCATGGCCATTCTTTCAAATCGACCTTTCTAAATTCAACCGTCAGCCCTGAGCAATTCTGTTCTGTATACAAGGTACATCTTAGAGTAATTATCTTACTTTCTTCACTCTTAAGGAAGAGGTTTTCTAATTAAATTTCAATAGACTAATTAAGTCCCTGGTATACTCAATCAACGCTGGTATCTGAAAAGGCTGGTGACCAAATGTCATTTCTTCTTTTGAGTTCATGTGTTTTCAAGTGAAAATGATAAACTGTACTTAATATTACCTCTGTGTGGCTTGATAATACGTATAATTAAAAAGCTGAGGTTAGAGCTAAACTCATTTAATTAAATTTGAATGTGTTGTTCAAAACAAACAAATAGTCCCCAAGTGCCCAGGAACTTCAGGATTCCAGATTGTCTGCATCCTAGGGTGTTAGTTTTTTCAAAGTTTGTTTTTCTTTTGATGAAGAACCAAAGAATTAAGTATAAGCAATGCGATGACTGTTTGCATATTTATATTTATGAAGAAGGATGTAATTTCTGTTTTACAAAGATGAGACAAAGATGACTTTTTCTTCCCAAAAGTAGCCAAGAGAAAACACAAAGAATAACCAGTTGGGGGAAAATAGAGACAAGGGAGTTAGTTATCCAAGGGACTTCTGTGGCCTAAGGAGGCAAAAATGAAGCATCAGAAATTAAGCAATGTAAATGGCAGAAAACGGAAGAAAAATCTAGGGTTGTTGCCATGTGGCCATTTCATTGAAATTAGAATAGTAGATACCTTCCAAGTCATTTCTGGATGGAAAAGAGATTCGTGTTACTTTAGCTAAGCTAAGCACAGGATAGTTAAGGCCAGAGTGCTTCTCGGGTTCTCCTGTCATATATATGTTTTACATGTCATATATGTTTTGATGGGATAGGAGACTTTCATGTCATTTAGATTTATTTTACTTTCATGGCATCAAAGCTTTTTTGTTTTAAATATTTTTTTAAATTTTAATTAAAACATAATTACATAATCTTCCCTTTCCATTTCTTTCCTCCTTTTGATCCCTCTTATGTCTTCTTCTCCAATCCTTCCCATGCCTAAATTCCTCTCGAGCTCATGACTTCTTTTTCTTTGATTATTGCTGCTATTTATCTATATAATCATAAAAATATAATCTACCAAGTCCAGTTTACTGTTGTTCCTATGTATGTGATTTCAGAGTTCACCACTTGCTAATTATTCTTCAATATGATATGGTTGTGTAAATTATCAGGCAGTGGTGAGTCTAGAAGCACATTCTTCCGGTGGATACCACACTGGGAGCAACTGGTATCTTCTATGGTAGAAAATCACACTGTGGCCCTGGGAGAAACTGGTACCTATGTAGGAAACTTTAGACCACAATAAGGAGGCTGTAGACCCTAGCACTTCCTCTCTTTGTGAAATATTTGATTCATAAAAGCAAAACAGAGAGAGGGCTTTCAGTTAGTAAGACTTGCATAATGCTGTTTTGAAATATTTTCCTTTGTTCCTAGTAAGGGACTGATCTCTATTTTCAGCTTTTGAATCATCAGTGTTGTTATTATTTTATAGTTTCACATATGTACAGCTTGTACACTGATCACTGTGACCCCGTGCCACCTCTGTCCACAAATAACTATCCTATTCATTTTGTTTTATGATCCACCCAGACTAGTACCATCTGTGTGACCATGGGTTTGGAACTATCTATTAAAGGCTGATGGATTAAGTAAGGTTACAGAACAGAGGACAGAATCTGCACATAGCCCATAGTTCATAGATAAAGGGTAGGGGCCCACAAGCCCCTCCCATTTCCTTGGTGATTGTTAATAGGACCAGTCTTGTGTGGACTCAGTGAAGGTAATAACAGTTAATGTGAGTTAATGATTACAATTGGTGTATGGAGTCTAGAGAATAGCTGTTTTCTAAGCAGTGGAAATGAGTTTGAATATATTCTTTAACTGCGGTCTAAAATTATACCTAAACTGCTAGTTTGTTTGTGTGTATGTGTGTGTGTGTGTTATTGCAAGTACCAAACAAGATTGTTAAGACTTGACACACCACGAAACTTGAACCCATCCATCAGTTAGTGTTCCCCATAGGGTAGGATATTTCAAGCTCTCTCGACATTTATTGACTCTCTTTGAAGTAGGAGGGACAGCTGTTAATGGCTTGAAATCTTATGAGGTTAGCAGTGAAGTAATCTTGAGTGCTGCGATTTTATATACATCCTTCCTAAGTAACTTACAATCCATTAGTGTTTGAAAATCTTATTAAGGCATGCAGTACACAAAGTAAAATATGTAAACCTTGAGGCTGTGTCTCTTTTTTGACTTTTAATCAATAAAGACTAGTGTTGCCTGTTCTTTGACTTCACAGAGACAAGATTATATCGCAGCATGCCTTGTGTTCAGCTTCTTTGATTAGAATGTATTTTGCTTTTAATTTGTCAATATTGGTGAAAATATCATTGGTTTCTTATTTTTCTTAAGATATGTTATTCATTTTGTAAATATATCATAATTTTTATATAGAAAATTTTCATTTTTTATGATTTTTATTGAGTTCTACATTTTTCCCTGCTCTCTCCCCTACCCTTCAACCCTCTCCTGTAGTCCTTATGCTCCCAATTTACTCAGGAGATCTTGTCTTTTACTACTTCCCATGTAGATTAGATCCATGTATCTCAGGGTCCTCATTGTTGTCTAGGTTCTCTGGGATTGTGATTTGTAGCATGGTTTTCTTTGATTTATGTTTAAAAACCACTTATGAGTGAGTACATATGATAATTGTCTTTCTGGGACTGGGTTACTTCACTCAGTATGATAGGATATATCATAATTTATATTCCCATGTCTCCTTAGTGGTTGATATGCATGTGGGTTGTTTCTGGCTTGTTGTTATCATGACTACAGCTTCAGTGTATATTTTTGCCCATGTCTTCTTCTGGGTATGTGGATTAATTCCCTTCCGTTACAATCTTAGGAATGGAATTTCTGTGTGAATCAAAAGTGCATAGCTTCCTCTTTTCTCTTCTGAGTTGGTATTTCCCTGCTATGTCCTACATGGCTTCATTCTGTAAACCTGACTGAGGCCATGTGGAAATGAGAAAATGACAGACACTGAAGAAAGAACAGATACACAAATGGAAAAGTTATGGTTCATCTGATGGAGTACTCCACTATGCAACCCTTAAACTCAGTGTGTTTGCTGTGTGCAATGCAAGGAGGAGGAGGCAAAGTTTCTGCAGTGGAGCAATCTGAGTTTGCAGTCATTGTTCCTGCTGGTTTTCACACACACTCTTCAGCCAGTCATAGATAGTCTTTTCTACTTGAACCGGAGGAAAACTTTTCTATTCCTCTCAGCTTCAACAGGGGAAGGTTTTATCATCCCTATAAAACTGAGGTTTGGGGATTCTTGACATGGCTCTGCCCATATCAACAATATACATTCAGTCAGGACTTCTGCCCCAACAATTTCACCCAATACCTACCAATGTACAGAAATTACAGTTATTCTCTATTCTAACCATTGATGCTTTTAGTCTTTTTTGAGTTTGTTTATACTGGTGAATAGGTATCTTAATGTGGTTTTAGTTTATGTTTTTCTGATGAATTTTGATATTATATATTTTGACATGTTTGTTGAACATTCATATACCTTCTTTGTGGTATATACACTTGAATATTTTTCTAGTTTTTTTCTTTTACTTGTTAATTTTGAAGGATCTTTAGGTAGTCTAGACATAAGAGTTTTATTAGATAAATGTGTTGTGGTATGAATATTTTCTCATAGACAGTTGTTTGCATTTTTATTTCCTATTTTTTCCAACATTTTATTTTTCTATTTTCCCTTAAAAAATGTGAACATTTGTATCTGAGAGATAAATGCTACCATGAAATAGCAGGAAAATTAGAATATAGGAGACCTGGAAAAATAATGGCAGAAGGTAAGAGAAAAGCAAAGGGAGAAAAAGCAGAAAAGGGGGAAAATAGTACCATGAAAAAGAATGGAATGTGTAGGTTTCTGAATAGAGGAAGTAGACCCATTTAATAAGGAGACAGCAGTTAGCACACATGCCACTAACTTTCAGGGATGTTTGCTGGCGCTTCAGATCATAGATAGCTGCAAAATGGATATGCAGGTAGTAGAGATACAGACAGAAGAATGTTGAGAATGAAATTACACTGTGTTTTTGGTGGTTGGGAAGCAATTGGTCAGGAGTTGGGGTTCTGAATTAGGCTTGGCTGTGAGTTCTATCTCGTTCCTCACTAGCATTCCATCCTGGGAAAGAATGTTAAGTGCCTAGTTTTGTAAGGGTAAAGTAGGAACAATGCAGTCTCTCTTTCATGGATTAGTTTCAAAGACAAAAATGTTAGCGTTGTTTTGTTTTTGACATACCATGGTGCTTGATACACAGCAAGAGCTTCTACTACTATACTCTCTATAAAAAGAATTGGGAAAAAAACCAAATTTGATGTCAATGTTGTTAGCTCCCTTACAGAACCTGGCTTTAAAGACCCTCTACTAATAATGTTTGGGATGAAATGGATGTTCTAACAGATGTAGGAGGTAGGCTAACTTTTATTTCTGGTTCGGAAAGTCACCATGACTTTGGGACTTGTCATATGCGTGTCAGTAAATCTTCATCTTGCTTCCAGTCTCTGTTGACAGATGGCAGCCCTGATCTGAGAGCAATTCAGCTATGTTTGAAATGACGGTAGAGGTTGTTTTTCCAGTTTACTTCTGAAGGTAAACACCAACTTCTAAATATTTCCCCAGAAAGAATTGTGAGTTTTCTCTGACCCCCAAGCCCAGGAACTGGCTTATGGTTCCTGGGTGACCCATGTAGCCCAGATAGTCTAAGAGTTTAGCTTGCCACCTACAAGACAAGCACTCGCTGCATAGGTGTGCAGAGGAAAGGAGGGGAAGCGGTGCCGAATCTCTCTAGTCATGCTCCATTGCTGCATCAACAACAATAAAAGGAGAATCGAGGAGCAAGTTGTTCCCTTGTGGTGGGATGACACAGCTCTGGATGGATGTCTATCCGGGACTGAATGTGGGAGGAGAATATTACGAGTCCTTTCTCATCACTGGTGTCCTATTACCTGTCTGGAGAAGTACACTGGGTACATTTATATCACGGTGTCCTATTTTAAAAATGAAAAGAATTTAAAGGAAGAAAGGATCCCTCCTGGGGATTCAATAAGGAGAGCATGGGAGAATTATTTAGTCATAAAAAATCCATTTTACAAGGCTCTTACAGACTCATTTCCCCGAGTTGTGTGTCATTCACATGGGGGCTGGTCCCAGATGTCAGTGAGAGGACAAAAATCTTTGATCAGCCACTCATCACTGAGTCTGCGTGAGTACAAAGAGTACACCAGAGTGAGTACACACAAAAATAAAAGTTAAGAAATACTTTGAGCATTTTGTGACTAAACTGGAATCCAAACAGAAGATGAACAGAAGAAAATCAGAAATACGATTAGAGCAGATGCTCTGTCCTTTCAAGCTTGTGCCTCTAACTCTGAGGGGCATTGACAGTAGGCATTTTGTATTTGAGGTATTTCAGTTGTAAAGATTTATGAAGCTAGCAGTTTGTATGTCACGGCCTCCTTATTGAGCCTGCACCTTCGTATTGACTAGATGCTCAAGTATCAAGAGATTCATTTGCCGGGTCTTATTGAACATTATTTAGAACATCTATAATCTCTAGGGCTCAGCTGCCTAAGGCTAGTGAGGGACATATAATGATGATTGTGAGAGGTTCAGTAGCAATACACTATACATGGTTTTAAAAATGAATAACTACAAAGATATGAGAAGCAATATTCCTAACAGTGTTGAAGATACAAGTCACATAGAAGAAACTCAATTCTTTTTGCCTCTGATTCATTTCAATTCAGTTTATTTGCATAATGTTCTTTTCTAAAAATTTTAAGATAATCACCAAACATCATAGGCTTTTTGTTTAATTAAGTCTAGTCTACTTTGGCTTTAAAATTTGTGATTCTTCAAGATTAAAATTAGTCTCAGAATAACGGAGTGCTTTCTCCTTACCGTGTTTCTTGACAAACAGTATTTTATTGTTATAATCAGTAGCAATTTCTGTTTCTAATCCAAAATAAGCAAAAAAGTTGCTGACTGTTTTTCTTTACACATCATAGTTTACAAAATAATAGGGTATTCGTCAAACTTCAGTGTCCTTTCTTCAGACTTTGATTAGTTTTTAAGCTTGCAGAACTCCCGGGATTCCCTGACTGTGTGATGTACCATGATACTTTATGTATATGCAATATAGTGGTTTATAGCAGAGGGTTTTTATTTATTAATTGAGATGTCATATTTCATGGTCTTCAAAACATTAAAGAGGGTAGAAGACATGAATTCATCACATTCTCACATCTGGTATCAAATGCTAATCATTCCTCTTGCCAACTTGACTTGTTTAAATTATCTAAGCTTTTTAGGAGTCAAATGCTTTCTAACAGTGAGCCCACTGAACTCCGTATTTTATTGTGAAAAGTAACAAGAAACACTAATATGTAAATCTCATTGCCTGACTCTGATTCTACATCAACACTGAAATAATATTGATAATGATAGTTTCGTGCTTTGAAAGAAAATGGTCCTCAAAGGGAGTGGCAGTATTAGGAGGTATGACCTTGTGGGTGTCACTGTGAGGGCAAGCTTTGAGATCTCTTTTTGCTCAAACTTCCCTCAGTGTGACTGCCAATGACTTCCTGCAAGATGTAGCGCTCTCGGCTCCAGCACCACATCTGTGTGTACACTGCCATGCTCCCTGTTGTGATGATAATCGATTGAAACTCTGAACTTGTAGGAGAGCCACTGCAATTAAATGTTTTCTTTATAAAACTTGCCATGATTGTGGTATCTCTTCATGCAATAAAAGCCCAAGCTAAGACAGTCACTCAGGAGGCAAAGGTGCTAAGAAAGTAAGCAGTAGTAAGGGAGGGTGTCAACAGTTGACACACCAAGTCAGTTAGTGTAGACATCCAAAGAAAAGTTTAATCAAGAAGGTGGAGAAGTAATTCCCAGGATATACAAGTGGATAATCAGAAGTGCACTCACAGAATCTCAGCTTGGAGAAACAGAACAGCCTTCCCTCAAGGTGCCACAGGGAAATAGCATCCTCAGCAGACACCCCGTTAGAGAAGACATTAGAATGTGAGATGACCTTTTAATAGAACGGCTGTAAATGAAGTCGAACAGAAGAGAGAACCATGGGGAGAAAAAAAAAATCCAGCAGGATTTCACTGAGCATGAGAACAATGAGAGTAGGATTTAAATCGGGGAGAGAAATGACAGAGCAACAACAGGGTGAGATGTTGAAAGAATAGAGAGAAAGGAAGTTCTGTCTCACGTGGTCCTCCGACAGGTGGTAAGGAGCGCTAAAGTCCCCAACATTTACGGCATCACCCAGCTGTCTTCTACCACACAGGTGTTCACTAAATGAGGAAGGTTGACTATGGCTTGTAAAGTCTCTGAGAGTTCCATTGTGGTACTCTAGTGCTGTTGAGATTTTAAGCATCTACTACAAACAACAGCATCTACTAATACTTGAATACATTATTCGTGTTTCATAGATTTAATATAACAGAATATAGCAAAGAAGTTTTGTGTTTTTCTTTCTTAAAAAGATGGGTTCTCATTTTATGTCCAGTTAGATTATAAAGTATTTTAAAAGTTTCAGAATGTAGCTCTAAGTATTTTACTAGTTAATGGAATCATTTAAATGTTCTGAGGTAGCATTTGGTTTTTCAAGTACAAATTTCTTTTCCTAGAAAGGATGGCTGACTTAAACACTGTAGTCTCCTTTTCTGTTCTCAAACACTATTTCTGGGATGTGAGCTCCATTCCAGCTCATCATGCCACCAATTTTGGCAGTAAAATGAAGAGTGAAATTATATTCTATGTGGATAATTCTATTTAAAGAAAGTATTCTTCAATAGATTAAGTCATTATAGTGGCCTTGATAAAACAATACATGTACTGTACTTTTTTCATGAATTTAAAAACAATATATTGTTTTCACATGTTAATATAAAGTAAATTGAGGTCTGCCTTCTCTTTTATAGAAGAAAGAAATCATTTTGGCTATGGTTGCAAAGAGATAAGAGTTCATCGACACCATAGTAGGAAGGAATGGCAGCAGCAGGAGGCAGCTGAAAACACACATTTTCCTATTGCACACATGGAGTTGATAGAGCAAACTAGACATGGCATTTGGCTTTAAATTCTCAGCGTCTGTCTCCAGAAAGGCCAGACCCCTTAAACTTCCACAGACAGCACCACCAACTGAGAACTACATGTTCAAAGGCCTGAGACTATGGGAGACACGTGTCTCTCAATCCACATGTCATCAGGAGGCTCTCCTGTCTCCATGTACTTTTCTACAAAGTGTTTGTTTCATTTTTTGAGATTATAATCACAGCACTTCCCCTTCTCTATCCCTCCTCCATACCCTCCTACATATCTATTAGTTGCTTCATTCCTTCCTTCAAGAGCTTACACGGTACCTTAGGGTACCATGAAATCTTAAGTCTTTGTTTTTTGTTTAACACTATCTGATAGGATTGCATGCTTGAGACCTAATATTACAAGGCTTATATGTGACATTTATGTGAGCACGAATTTTCATTGTAGTTTTTGTTATTTTGGCAGGGCAGATTTTAGTTTGAATCCAAATGTCCTAAGCTAGTATTTGTGACTAAAATTTAGCAACTGCGTCGTACGCTATATTTGCAAAATGACAGTGTACTTCATAAAGACCAAAGCAGAGAGCACTGGACATTGTCTTCACAAGAAATGTGAAGGTTGATTGACTCCCAGAAGGCTGTTACCACAAACTAAGACCAGAACCAACGTCTTATTTTGGTTTATAGTTTCTAGTAAGTTCAGCCCAAGAGACTGATAAGGGCCACTAGCTTTAGTTAATTGCTTCTGTAAAACTTCCCATCTGTCAAAGAAATCCTGTAGACAAGATGGTAGTGAAAATTTACATGCATGGACCATTATGTAGTTATGAAGATGATGGCTATGATAAGTATGGATGTCTTTAGAAACCATTTGTGAAAAAACAAAATACACATATAAAAGTTACAGTACTGCAATTTGCCTGCATGTGCCCAAGTATTGGAAAGCATGATTTCCTGAAATAATTTATTTCATCAGCAATATTAAAGTGAAATTAAATACAAGTTTATTTATCTGTTTTATTAATCTACATATCTGTAAATCCCTGATATATGATAGAAACTGAGTGAGATACTAGGGAGAAAAGTGTCAACAAGTTTAAGCGAGTCTGTGATATGTGTGCTTATATGTAATCAGATAGAAATTTGGCAGCAATGGGGCAAAATCCTTGGACCTTCAAACTTCCCCCAGATTGCTTTATGTAGTTCTCTGTTGACAACTTTAAAGAGAACACCCTCATAAACAAGCAAGAAACCAAAGAAAATTAAGTATTAGCATCACTGAAACAAAGGAGACGCCAACATCAAATTGTAGACTTTCAGAAAGGCAAAGAAGCCATATTGATAAAGTCCTCGGGCAGTCAGAGCAAAGCTCTGTACCTCTGTGTGGGTCAGGCTGATCCACCACGAAGTATGCAATTCTGATAACTGGGAAAGATCATGGCGATGAATTTATTTCTCCTAATGGTGTGGCTAGAGCCAGTAGGCACCATGGTGTTGACCAGTAAACTATACACTATTAAGCCCCTGACTGTTTGCTAGTTTGGCTTCTTCATGCTCAAGGCTGACTCTTCAAACTCCCTGTCCATTCTCAATACTATTCTGTATGCATTGATGAATTTCTACTGTTTGTGTCTAGGTGTTGATTTATGTTGTTTTTGGCTCAGGATCCTGGTAAGCACACAGCCCTTGAATTTATTATAAAAATGTACTGAGTATAGAAATCGAGATGTTGGAAGTGCTTGGAGTTTTGTAGAATTTGTTTTTTGTTTGTTTGTTTGTTTTTGGGTTTTTTTGTTTGTTTGTTTCTCTGTACCTTTGGAGTATGTTCTGAAACTTGTTCTGTAAACCAGGCTGGCCTTGAACTCACAGAGATCCACCTGTCTCTGCCTCCCAAGTGCTGGGATTAAAGGCCTGCGCCACTGCTGCCTGGCCAGTTTTCTAGATTTTAATTGTCCTATCAGTAGTAAATTTAGTTGAAAAAGGCAAAAGAAAAATTAAATTTTATTTCAATGATTTTTAAATATATATATATTGTATTTAACATATATAAATGTTTAAATATATACTATATTTATTATATATTATGTATAAGTATTATATTTATATATATTATATTTACCTATATATGTAACAGAATAAGGGTAGCAGAGGGAAGAGTCTCTTGAGATGGCCCTGGCAAACTTAACAAAGCTCTCAATGCAGAGATAAAGATAGAGCTTGCATGTAATTATTCCCCTTTGACTGTTCAAGCTTGTAGGCTTAAAACGGACTCCTAATGAGAGTGGTTTGCATTGCAATTAATTAAGAGCATGAAATTAAAAACTGAATGCCTATCCCTCTGGAGAATATTCTTTATAAGTATTTTTTAACTTCTCTATCTTGATGTGAACTCTCTCCTTCCCTCTCTGTCTTCTCCTTTTACTTTCTTCTTTCTTCCACCGAAAAAGAATGAACTCTGATCCCTAAGAGTCTACTAAGAGAAGCATTCTTCTTAACATCGGAGCAATCCTTTATCTGTTTTTAGTGCCTCGAGTTTACCAGTGGTTTCTGATATAAATGTTTGAAGGCAATCACAAGGGGGAAGAAAGAAAGAAAAGGAAGATAAAAATGTCCAGAAAACTTTTGGCACAAATGCTCTTGTCTTCTAAAAGTCATTTTTCTTTGTTGTAGTGGAAGAGTGAAAGAGAGATACCGAGAGACACAGAGAGACAGAGATAGACAGAGACAGAGGAGAGTGGGAAGAGATGAATATATGAATATGCATGAAGTTCTTATGAATAATTATTTCAGAGATATAACACAACTGAAAAGTTGAGAAAATAGATATTTGTCAAAACAACAGTTTCAGAAGCTTAGTGGTCATGCTTTGCCCCCAAGCCCTTCTACCATCAAAACACAGTCTGTCTCTATTCTACCCTCACCTTTCAAACTTCAGTTTTAATCACATGCTTCAGAATTAGTGTTCTTATGCCGTCTTCTTTGCTAATAAACTATCTGCTCTTTGTGGGGTGATTTCTAGTAAAACAGGTTGTATCTAGAACAGCCATGCATTGTAACGTGTTTAGTGACTTGCCCTGTGGTTATTCTTAGTATGATGAGAAGAAATGGATTCTAAAATTCCTCACCATGTTAGTTTAGATGCATGTGCAGTATTACTTCCAACGTCAACAAATGTGATGATTGACAAACAAAAAATGTGAAGTAGTAGTCAAGAAGAAAATTGGGCAGCAATATGAAAGCTGAGAAAACTACATATTAAGACATGATACCTGTATGTGTATGTGTATACACATACACATACATGTATATATGTGTACGTGTGTATAAATTCTCCAAGCCACATAAACAAGGTAATAGTCCTCATTGTTTTTCACCTCCGTATCTTGGAAAGTTGACAAGTGAAGAAGGGTGTATTAGCATGTATGTACCTTATGCTAACACTGCCAGCCTTGTGTATGTACCACTGTTTTCACGTCATAACTAGGAAAAGTGAACCATGGAGAAAACAGAGTCAACGAAAACTAAGTCATAAACCAAGATCTAAAAATACCAAGTTTTAACATTATATATTCCAGAATGTCCAGGACCAATTTTCACGTAATTTTTGTGCTCTATCGCAATCTACCCAGCTGCTAAGGGTATGAGACAACCCCCTTGCAATTCTTATCTCCCCTCTAGAATACATGGATGCTTTGCCTTGATACACTTGGTCTTTCCAAAGAAGTTCCTACTAAACACCAGTAGTTTCTCCAAGAGTGAGAGACACGAGCTGAGTATTAATGGGTAAGCATGTTCACATCTGCTATGAAAGCCTATGGCAATGACAGTGGTTCCTGAGACATTTGAGATTCGGAAAAAAATAATCCCTAGGTCCAGATGGGAGGGAAGACAGGGAGGAATTGGGTGTAGTAGAGAGAGGGAAACTGTAGGCAGGATCTGTTATATGAGAAAAGAGTCTACTTTAATAAGATAGAGGAAAATTATTAAGGTCAGTTCTCTTTAAAGATCCCCGAACCAGTTGTGTTTGGTTTTATTCTAAGTCTCTGGGGTATCCTGCCTCTGGGTCCTGACCCTCAGGAATAAGCTCCCCCTCAGAAACTGGGTCTTCAGCTGGTCCCATCATTACTTGGTCACTCTTACAGTTTCTGTGCTATCTTTACCCCAGCACATCTTGTAGGCAGAAAAAAATGTAGATTAAAGGGTTGTGGCTGGGTCATTGTTCCAGTCCTTCCACTGGAAGTCTTGCCTGGTTACAGAAGATGACCAGTTCTGGGTCCTTACTCCCTCTTTCTGGAAGTCCTTGCTAAGGTCACCTTTATAGACTTTTCGGAGTTTCCATTGCTCTAGGTTTCTAGCTCATCTCAGAAATGCCCCCATGCAGCTTCATATACCATGGCTGGCTGATATCCACGGGAGGCCTGCCTTGTATGTAAAGGGAAACAGAGAAGAAGGAGTTTATGGGACTAGTGCCTGGGAGGAGGAGAGAGAGGGGAAACTTTGGTTGTGTTGGAAAATTAAACAAAAATAGTAATAAAATCTTCCAGAATCTGAAATTCCCCCTCACCCCCCCCCAAAAAAAAACCCTAAACCTAGAGTCTGGCTTAACAATTAGGAAATTATATTGCAAGCATTGCAAGTCCTTAATATACTGCTTTGAAAGTGTTAACAATACAAGATAGTTTTATATAACTATATTAAATACCATAGAAAGGAAATTTTTACTATAGACTAAAATTTTTCAAATCAGAGCAGCATGTTGCATAACATGGCACCCAGATCTGTGATTATATTGCCAGTGGTCGTTGTTTAAGCAATGTAAAATTAGTTTTAGAAAAATAACCATATAGAACTGCTCTAAGGTCTGTTTAGTGATGAGGAAAACAAAACCAGAGAACAGTTTCAAAACAAAATTTTCACCAGTTGAAAGATCTAAACCAATCCTTACTTTTTTTCATCCTGAAAAAAAATGACTGAGTAGTCTAATATTACAGAAAAAAAAATTTTGGGTTGGCTCCTAATTTGCATTTAAATTATTCTTATGACAGCGTTGTTGTAAGCACAAACAAAAGAAAAGATTACTTTGACTGACAAAGGCCTGTACACCTGAGAACTATATTATCTATAAAAAATTTAAATTTGGGGTTTTAGTCAACACTTCTAAAAGGCATTATGAGAATATGCGTAATTTTGCTTCTGGAGTTTATCTTTCTAACAATCCCTCTGAGAAGGAAAAGTTCTAGCCTGTCTTCTCTGGGAGACTCGTGGCATAGATGATGTGTTTGGCTTTGAAAGCCAAGTGGAAGTGAAAATCACTTTGTTATTGCTTTTATTGTAATTTTTATTAAGCTTGTTCTTTGGTAATTTCAATATGTATATAGTGTTTATTGTCATTGTCCTCACTTATTTCTCCTCCATCCCTATCATATCTCTTCCCACACTCCATTCTCTTTCTTATATCCACATACTTATTTGTTTGTAACCAGCTGAATACAACTAGGACCAGTTGCCTTTGTGTGACCATGGGTTTAGAACTGTCCATTCGAGCATGGTGGACTACCCAGTGACTGTTCATTTAATGCTAATGCCTCTGCCTTCCCCAGAACAGGAGGAATTTACCAATAATTTAGCAGAAAGGATAGGACCCTATGCATTCTTCCCCAGCCCATGATTGAACGATGATAGACCCAATCCTGCACACTCAAGAGACAGGACTAAGACCCTGGTTTAGGACTTCGAATGATGAAACAGCACACAAGTGAGAAAAAGAGCCAAATTCCACACCTGATTGGAGCAAATAAATAAGATCAGCAAAAGCCTCGTGGAGTGGGAAGGAACACTCTCTATTATAACACTCATAAATACATGCTAGCTACTTGGAGTTTATTTTGAAATGCTTAAATAGGATTGACTAATTTACTTTAAAAGTACGGGTTTCAAACTTTTTGTTTCCATCACAGAATAAATCAAGGTCAAGAAGATATTGGATCATAACACGTTCATTATTAATTGAAGTGTTGACGATGGAGCATCCAAGAGCCCTGTCCTAGGCTTATCATAAAGAAATTTAGAAGCTTCTTTCATGGAAGTGATTACATCTCTTTTCTGACACATCTTCTAAATGTGTGTAGAACATGATTTATTTTAAAAATAAATCCTCTTTTACCTTTTAGTAGTATAGGGAACTTAAAATATGCTTTTATCATTCATATTGCTTAACATTTCTGCTGAAAAAAATGAATAATCTCATAGATTCTGTCAAAGATAGAGTTAAGAAATCATTATGGTGGGACTAGAAGGATGGCTCAATGGTTAAGAGGACTTCTTATGTTTGTAGGGGACCAGGTTCAGTTCCGAGCACCCACATGGTAGTTCAGAACCATCTGTAGCTCCAGTTCCAAAGCACATGGCACCCTCTCCTGACCTCCTCTCCTGTCCTCTTTGGGCACCAGGTTTGCACATGAGCCACCAAAACACACAAAATAAAATAAAGGATTTTTTTAAAAAAATAAATGATTATGGAAATAAAAGATTAAGTACTTATCCCCAGAGGGCAGTCCAGTTAATCAGTATAGTCAGTTTGTCATTTTAAAGGCATCTTCAAGATTTAAAAAAAAAAAAAAAGGAAGAAGCAAAAATAGTGCCCAGAATAAATCACCTCATTCTAAATAGAGCTGTGGTTTCTTAAACTGTGACACAACTTAACAGGAAGCCTACAATAAATTAGTGGAATTCTCCATGTAGCACAAAGTATACTTTGCTAATGAAAATGCAAGTAATAGAATGTTTGGTGTGGGTAGTCAATATCACATTTGCTATACTGAGGAAAAGACTTGTCTTCTCAATTCTGAGGTTAAATTAGGATAGAGAATCTGGGCGTTGGAAACCAGCCTGTTTCTCTGTTCTGTTGTTTTACTGCTTTCAGTATGGCTCAATGCCATTGTGTTCTAGTAAAAATTACCTTTAATGGACTGCTGGGAGAGCATGCAGGGCGTGGGAGTGTGGGAGCGACTGCTGGGAGAGCATGCAGGGCGTGGGAGTGTGGGAGCCTGGGCGAGTTCCTACAAATGTGAATAGAGTGGTTCTTTCGTCGCATTTGAGAGCGTTGGTCAGAATCTTTAAGTCTATGGAGGGAAGCATTAGGGAATTAGAATATTTCTTGAAAAGAAGAAATTAGATCTAATTCCCGTTCCTCTGAGGCTTTTGTCCAAGTCTGAGAGCATCATCTTGGGAACTAATTTGGAGGATCAGAAGATCTTTGACACCTTAAGCAAAGGGGACGTAGGAGTGGAACACGCTCCCGGAAGTCTGTGAATCAGGGTCTTATGCCCTCTTGTTAAGCAGTGTGACCTCCAGTGGGAAGGGTGATAGTTTATGTCCCTTTCTATAGCATCTTAACAGACAGATGCACAAAGGCAGATTGCATCCGCATTCTTCTCCTCTTTCTGTTTTTTTATTCTTTTCTGCAGAGAGCATTCAACATTGTAGGGACACTGGCTAAAATTTGGAGCTGAGGTCAGCTAAGCTGCATTGTCCTCTTCAAGTGCAAAATTAAAACTCGTTAATAGGAATAAAACAGATACAAATGAATAGTTATAGTGGGAAAAGAAATCAGTACAAATTCTAAAAAAGGATATGACATATAAATATCGGAGAACATTTTAAAACTGTTTTGTTAGCTATAGAATGTAATTCTATAACTTTGACCCCAGATGTCAGCTGTATGGTTTTTTGATGGAGTCTTCAAATAATGCTGAAATTAATGTGCCTTGTGTGAACATATTTTTTAAAAATACAAGCTTTTATCATGGGAAGTTTAAAATTTTAAATTTTTACTGGTACAGCCCTTTTAGATATCAGTATGGCGATTTCTCAGAAAATTAAGAAACAACCTACCTCAAGACACAGCAATACCATTTTTGTGTATATAGTCAAAGGATGCTCAATCGTACCACAAGGACATGTGCTCAACTATGTTCATAGCAGCATTGTTTGCCATACCCAGAACCTGGAAACAACCTGAATGCCCCTCAACCGAAGAATGGATAAGGTGTACTACACAGCAGAAAAAATAATGACATCTTGAAATATACAGGCAAATGGATGGATCTAGAAAACCTCATATTGAGTGATGTAACCCAGACCCACAAAGACAAATATCATATGTATTCACTAGTAAGTGATTTTTAGACATAAAGCAAAGCAATTCACAATCCAAGAGATTTTAGACAACAATGAGGACCCGAAGAGAGACATATATGGATCTAATCTACATGGGAAGTAGAAAGAGACAAGATCTCCTGAGTAAATTGGGAGCATGGGAACCATGGGAGAGAGTTGAAAGGGAGGACAAAGGGAGAGGAGCAGAGAAAAAATTTTAACTCAATAAAATCAATAAAAAAATTTAAATTATTAACAGTTTAAAAAGTTTGATGATTTTATGTTAAATTATGAAAGCAAATGTTAAATTTTGAGAAATCTTTCAGCATGTATTGCATGTATGAATTAGATGATTTTAGAGCAATTGCAGAGTGTATGTGTGTGCTACTAATTAGTGTTAATGTATCTTCTTATTCTGTAAATGCTTTGTCATAGAGGTCCTTGCTGTGTGTCATAACTTGAATTTTTGATCATCTTCATTAGTGTCAAAATGCTATACCAACCATATCAGGAGAATAATTAAACTTCCTTCAGTGTGTTCATTTTGATTCACTCTCACTTGATTAATTCTATTGTCAAGCTATTTGAGAACCAATTTACCATTTCTTCTTAAAATATATCTCTGTCTCTCAATGAATTACCCCTTTTTGGGAGTATCTGAAAAAAAATTAGCTACTTTTTTTGGTATGTAAATGTTTCTTTGATTCAATCACAGCTTTATTGGAATTTTCATATTCCAATAATAAAATTCAAAATTCTATTTAGTGATTTGTTTTTCTATTTTTTAATGAAAGGATGTAATGATAAAAGATGTATCTTTCAGACACATCTGTATTGAGTTCAACAACTTCCCACCTCTATTACTGAAAGATTCGAAACATCTGTCCAATTATATTATGAGATATTGGAACACTATATGTTTTCGTCTTTCAGGTCTTTCCAAAAACCTGATTAAGTGAGCAGATTGACAGAACGTCATTTCTCAGAGACTGTGAAGATGTCATTTCTCAGTAGACAGAGTCAGGCAGTTTAAACCCAAATCCCCTCTGCTCCTCTCCCCTTTATCTGGCCCCTCCCATAGACATACATACATGCACACCACAACACGTGGCTTTATTGCATCCTTCATTCCTCCACATTTTTACTTCACACACCACCCTTTCCAGCAGTATTTGTTTTGTTCCTTTCTTTCTCCTCACGTTAGTATCTGAGTTTCACAGAGACAGGTCTGTTGCTTTCTGTCACAGACGTACAAATGCACACAGATCTGAATTTGGGAGGCCGGAACTTCAACAAAGTGTCAGTCGACCTGGTTCCTTCTCGAGGCTCTCAAGTCTAATTGGCTACAAGCCTCTCTCCGAGCTTTTGGAGGATGCAGACAACTGCTAGCAAAGCCTTGGTGGGAGGCTTCCTAGCTCCTATCTCTGCATCTGTTCTCACATGCCTTTCCTCTATCCGTGCTTCTGCATCTTTTCCTGTTCTGTTCTTCAAAAGGCATTGTTAAGGAAGCCGTAGATGATTGCACTTGGTATCAGCCTAGCCTAGGTTGATCTCACCCTGGGATCCTTGCCTTAATCACATTTTCAAGACCCTTGCTATAAATTGAGGTTCCTTCTCATCTGGTGTGGGCTTCAGTTCAGCACACTGTGGAAGGGTAGCGTCCTGTCTTGCTCACTGCCACATCCCTAGCTCCTAGGACAGAACCTGAGAGGTAATTAGTGCTCCTTATGTTTGCTGAGTAAATACATTGAGGGCCTACAACACCCAGATGCTGAACACATAGAGGGCTGGGACTTAACTCATCCTAAGATGGTTCACTTTCTTTGCTCCATTTGCGTACAGACCTAAGGATAAAATGTTATCTCTTACAGTGTTAATATATTTTGGATTTCTTAAGATAATACAGCACACGTGACTAGAAATCTGTAAATAATAGATCAGTGGGCAGCAGACACATCTGGAATCACAAGTCATTTGGTTGCTCCTTCCATGCAAGAATTCTTTTGCTTTCCTTGGTGGTGATGTATCTTTTTGGAAGACACAATCTTGTCAACGAATGACATTTTCATCTGCAAAGTCTTTCTCCTTTGCCTAAGAGTATATGCAAGTATGAAACACATGTAAATAAAAATTCCACTTCAAAATACCAATAGCAAGTTTTAATAGTGAATTTTTTTGTAAACATAGTCTTGTCATTTTAAATTTGTTTTCTATGATTTTTACTTAAAATATCACAGGTGGGCAAAATGTAATTCAGTGGGGGTGGGGGAGGCCAGAAACAATTTCTAAGAGTTTATATTTTCAATTAAGATATCTCCTTCCCTACTCCCATATCCGTCCTTCCTCCATCTCAACCATCCCACTCCCCTAAGCTCTCCCCAACCCTCCCGTTCTCCCCACTTTCTCCTTCTCCCCTTTTCTCGACCCCCTTTCCCCCATGCTCCCAACTTTTGCCTGGTGATCTTGTCTGCTTCCAATTTCCAGGAGGATCTATATATGTTTTTCTTTGGGTTCACCTTATTACTTAGCTTCTCTAGGATCATGAACTATAGGCTCAATGTCCTTTGTTTATGGCTAGAATCCACTAATGAGTGAGTATATACCATATTCATATTTTTGGGTTTGGGTTATCTCACTCAGGATAGTCTTTTCTACTTCCATCCATTTTCATGCAAAGAGGCTTGGCTCTGGAGGGGTTCCCAGGAGTCCATAGGGATGACCCCAGCTAGGATCCTGGGCAGTGGAGGAGAGAGTGCCTGAACTGACCTTGTCCCATAGTCAAACTAATGACTATCTTGAATATCACCATAGAACCTTCATCTGGTGATGGATGGAGACAGAGACAGAGACCCACATTGGAGTACTAGACTGAGCTCCCAAGGTCCAATTGATGAGGAAGGAAGTCAGGAACCCCCACAAAGGGTTGGTTCACCCACTGAGACAGTGTGCCTGAGCTAATGGGAGCTCACCAACTTCAGCTGGACTTGGAATGAACAGGCATGGCATCAAACTGGACGCTCTGAATATGGTTGGAATTGGGGCAGACTGAGGGGCCGATGAAAATGGCACTGGGATTTGTCTCTAGTATGTACTGGCTTTTTGGGATCCTATTCTCTTGGGATGCATACCTTCCTAAGCCTGGATATAGTGGGGAGGGCCTTGGACTTCCCACAGGGCAGGGTGCCTTGCCCTCTCTTAGGACTGAAGGGGGGTGAAAGGGAGAGGGTGAGGGAAGTGGGAGGGAAGTGGGAGGAGGGGAGGAAGTGGGAACTTTGATTGGTATTATTTATAAAGTAATAAAAAGAGGAAAAAATAAATGAAAAGGAAGGAAAAGATTTGGATTCACCCTAAAACAAAGAGTTTATATTTTCCTGTGAAAACATTTACTAGAAATGCCAATGGCTCTCATTTCCTTTTGTAAATTTACGTTTTATAAAAAGCATTATCCAAATTGCCTGTTTCCTACATAATATCTGTGAGTCAGGAGATTATCCTGACTATCCAGGCTCTCCATTGTGAAAATCAGACAGTATTGATGAAACAGCATTATTCATTTTTATGCTGTACTCATTCACCATTTAGTTACTTAATTAGACAATAAACTTAGAGCTTGCAAGCATGCTTAAGGCAACAGTTTACTCATAAATATTCAGACCCAAATGTAGCATCCTAATATCTTGAAAAAAATCTCACTGAGAAGAAAGTAAAATATGCTTTGTTACATTTAAAGATGGCAGCCTGATATCCCTTTGGTATGAGACAATGGTCTGTATTCTGTCAATTATATTTTAAATAAACTCTGAGTGGCCAGTAGCCAGGCAGGAAGTATAGGTGGGACAACCAGACAGGAGGTAGAGGCAGGGCTATGAGAATTCTGGGAAGAGGGAAGCTCTTTCTGCAGTCCTGATCCAGCCACAGAGCAAGCAAGATGTGACTGCCTTGCCAAAAAAGGTACCAAGCCACATGGTTAACATAGACAAGAATAATGGGCTAATATATAACAGTTAATAAGAAACCTGAGCTAATGTGCCAATCAAATTATACTAATGTAGACCTCTGTGTGATTTCTTTGAGACTTAATGATTGTGGGAACCAGGCAGGACAGAAACCCTGACAACATCTCTTTATCTATTTTCTTTCCTTGGTAAAATTATTCAATTAAAATATTAGTTTTTTATGTATTACAAACTAAGTGAAATATATGTAACAGGCAAGGGCATCCCCATTCTGTGCAGCAGCAGCATTTAGTTCATCGTATAGACTTGCACTCAAAGGAAAGATGCTCTCATTTAGTTCATCTTATACACTTGTACCCATAGAAAAGATTCTCCCCTTTAGTACATCTCATAGATTAATACTCATAGGAAAGATGCTCACATTCAGTTCATCTCATAGACTTGCACTCATAGGAAATAATGCTCACCAAAGGGCCCAGAGAATATTTCAGATAGAAGATTTACATTCTGAAAAGTTGATGCTTTTGCTGGTGAACAAGCCCCACATGCATTCACACTGACACATTAAGTTGCTGATTTAAGAGCAAGATAAGCTATGTATATCCATAGTAGTAAAACTGTGTACCCTGGAAAGGAGATAGCACTTCTTACACCACCAATGCATTCATGCTTTCAAGAGGAAAACTGCACCTGAGAAAGTTACTTCTCAAATTCTTTTGAGAAAAGAAAAACATTGAAGAATATTTTGTGGACTGATTGATTGATTGGCTACTGAGGTCACAGCCTTATTTAGTTCCAAGAATGATTTTTCAGGTGCTAATTAGACATGCGTGCTATTGCTTTTAGGAAAATAAACTTTATACAGTGACAGATTTTAATTTCTGAATATCTGAAGATATGCAAATGTATATTTTTAAAAGTAAAATGAACTTTTAGAATGCATTCTTTAAGCTTTCTTTTCTGTTATTTCTATGTAATGAAATGTCTTTGGGTGATAAAATCAAACCAGTTGAATCAATTTGTTTTGGTCCTCTAGTTCTTGTTGTTGACTATGGGGAGTGGGGAACAATCTGCAAGGTCCTTATGAAAATGTTTTAATATATGCTTAGGGACTGAATATATGACTTAGTGATAATAACTGTTATTGTTATCTCAGAGGATCCAGGTTTTGTCCCCAGAACCCACATGGTGACTCACAACTATCTGAAACTACAATCTCAGGGGATTCAATTCTCTCTTCTGATATCCATGACATTAGGCACACATGTGGTATACTTGCAGGCAAAACACTCATAAACATAAAATAAAACAAATATATAAAAAGAGAAGTGCTTGAAATCATACTTAAATAAGCATAGACTATTATCAGTGTCTACCTTTTTTTCTGAAATCATAGCTCTTTGTCTTTTAAAAAATATGAACACATCAAATTCCCCTAAAAATCAAACTGACATGAAACAGTTTCATCTAGTTCCTAAGCACAAAGGGACCTCCCTGCCTTTGTTTCTCTATAAAACCTGTATTAGATTCTTGTTTTGTTGGCTTGTTTTGTTTTTTACTATAACTTTGTTGTGTGCTAGGATGTCTATTTATAATGCAAGCACCTAAAATAACACCTTGGCTATGATGGACAGATACTGATAGGAGCATGCAGGGGACAGATGGGATTGTAGTGAGTACCTGTTGTGGAAAGTCCTTCTGTCTATGTATTGCTTTTATTGGCTAAAGAATACAGCTGTTTGGGCCAATGGCTTAGCAGAGTAAATCCAGGTCAAAAATCAGAACAGATATATAGAGAGAGTAGGTGGAGTCAAAAAGAAACGCCATGTAGCTACCAAAGGAGAAAGACACAGCCACTGGAATCTTTCCAGTAAGCCACAGCCTTGTGGCAATACACAGATGAACAGAAATGGGTTAATTTAAGATATAAGAATTAGCCAGGACTATGCCTAAGCTATTGGCCAAGCAAAGTTGTAATTAATAACGTTTCTGTGTGATTGTTTGGGTCAGGATAGCTGGGAAATGGATGAACAGATTCTGTTTACACATGCCTTCAAGTGATCTGAGGTCAACGAGCTGTCCTGTAATGGTGCAGGTTGTTTAGCTTGATGGAAGATGTGGTGGTTGCTTAGGTCTGGCAGGACTCCGTCACTTGTCTCATTCAAAGCCCTGCTCCCTTCTACAGTATGCCCTGCTCTCTGGGACCCACTTCACAGCATGTCTTAACTTTTGCTTCTGTGCTGTTTTCCAGCTCACCCTCTAGTCGATGGCCTTTCCACCTGTCTCTGCGAAGGCCAGAAATAATATAGTTGCCCTGTAGAGTCAAGCTCTTATTCCTTCTTCAAGAAATCTGTCTGAGGACTGTCAGGAAGGAAACATGACATGCCACAAAGGAAACTCAGATGGGAGAACAATGAAAGGTTATTTAGCTATTCCTTTGAAGAAATAACAGCAGGTCTGCTGTAGAACATGCTCTTGCCATTTTAGAGTAAATGTCCCAATGGAGAAAGGGTGATCTGGTTGGAAGTGTCGCCCAAGGCAGCTAAAGGTGACAGTGTTAAAGGAAGGTGGTAGTTTTCTTTTGACTGAGTTGGCAAAAGATGGCTGTGTAGAGAGACATTGTACAAAAGAGCCTAGCACTTGCCTGCTCCAGAGAACCAATCCTCCCTGCTGGCTGTTGCTGTGGTTAAAATAAACGGGACAAGAATATTAAGCAGGGAAAATCCTCCTAGCTATAGTAAGTGGAGTCCTTATGCTTGGATGAAGAAAATAGAGTAATCTTTAGCTGTCCTGCAAGCTGAAAGCCTAGATGACTTCTGTCCAATTTGTGTGCTCTCCCCCGGGATTCCCGCCATATTTGGAGTTGTGCAATGGACTTGGACGGTGGCATGTTCCTGCGAGTTGGCAGACACTCAGTGAACAGAATGACTGATTTGCTGCTCGGACTGCATATGCCAATTGAACTGCCAAGCAGGCATTGCCTGAGGGAAATACCAGCTTCAATGGAAAAGAGCTCTAGTTAAAGAGATTAGGTATTTATCAGTGTCAACTACTATTGTCCATAGTGTTTTAATTTTTCCAAAAATGTACATGCACGACCAATAATTGAAACAATAAAAATATGTGCTAGGGTGCAACTCTTTGGCCCTAGATCCCCTGTTCCCCAGCTCCCTCTTCCTGGTAGGCACAATTACCTTTGTTAATTTCTTATGCAAATTTAGAATGAGTACATAAACAAGCACACAGCTGCTTTTAGCTGTTACGTATATTGATGGTTTTCAATTAGAAAATCAATTTAATTGTAATAATTACAACCACTTCAGTGTTTTTTTTATTCCTGTACTTCACGCATTATGAATGTGATAGCAGTCTAGGAGGGAAATGTTAATATTTCTGCTGTAAACTTAGAAACGTCAGTCTTATAAATTTTAAAACTTCTTTATTTGCATTAGACATATTCGTCGTAGAAAATTTATACAGGCATCCAGAGGTATGAATTAATTTTAATGCAGCACTCACAAAACTTATGCCCAGTACTTTAGCCTTGTTACATGTGACTTTACACACATATACTTAAAGATTTGGATAATAGGATCATTTTATGTGTCATGTTTGTAACTTGGTGTTTTCTCCAAACATTCTTTACATGTTTGATATTATGAACACTTGTTCTAGAAAATTTTTTAATAATTCAGATACCAACTTAGGAAAGCTGTCTAAATCCTGTGAGTGCTGTGAAAATATTCTACACATCTGTTCCTTCTCCTTGGGAAAATTCCCAGGGGGAAAAAAAAAGGCTTACAGAGTCAAAGAATAAATTATTGTGTTAGATAAATTCATGTGATGGCTGCCAGATATGTAATCACTCATAGAAACTCTATATGAAACCAATGATTCCTGTCGTTATTTTGTACCTCTGTCCTAATCCTAATACAAGGATTTTCAGTGTGCAATCCGAGAAAAAGGGGCTTGGTACACTCATGTGACACTCTTCTCATCTTTTTTATAGGCTTATTTTACATGGTATGATAACAGTATTCTGAGAGAGAAGAAGAACTTTCAGTGCAGTGCCCTCTTGCCGCTGGGCCCTGGGAATATGAGTGAATTCCTAATGTACTGGTGCCTGCCAGCTCTTATAGCCACAGCCCAATTTGTCAACCTGATTTGTCAATGACCCCTGCTTTTTTCCTACAACCCTCAAGCATGATTTCCCCACCTAAGCCCAGTTCTTCATGATGAAGACTGCTCAGACAACTGCCAAAATCTTGTTCAGAAATTTGAACCCAGAAAATTGGCTTCTTGTGTTAAAATACTTCTTGGGAGGGTCTGTCTTTTAAGTAAAATCCTAGTGTTTTGAACACTCATTTTCTTTCTATGTGTGTATTTTGTGCACACACAAGCACTCTTGAATATGGGTGCTTGGGAAGCAGGAAGAGGATGTTGACTCTGGAGCTAGAATTGCAGACAGTTGTGATCCATTCAATATGTATTCTGAGACTGAAATTCTGTAAGAGAAACATTATTCTTAATGACTGAACCATCTCTCCAGCCCCAAATGTCTGGATGTCATGGATTTAAAAATCCATGTCATCAATAATCCCAAACAAACCACTTCTTTCTAGTTCCCTCCTTTAAGGAATATTAGAATCATTCATGAAATCTAGGTTTTAGCAAGCTTGTTATGTCTCCTAGTAATATCAGAAGCTACACCCATAACGTACATCTCACCAATATGACTGCACAAATATGAACTGAGCACAACGACACAAGTGGACATACCAAAGTGGATGGGGGAAAGCCCACAAGCTTCAACCCTACACAAAGAACTATAGACAACTAAGAAAACTGTGAGCTAGAGAGGTATCTTTCCCAGGGAAGAATACCCCCATTGATTGTCTAGTTCCAAATAGTCAGCCCTGGAAAAAATATACACAGGTAACATTTTATGAATTGAATGTTATATTTAGGGCTATTTAAATATGTACATATACATATATTCATTCAAGGACAACTAGTGAAAAAAGAAGTCCAAATGAGAAGCAGAAGGAGGGAGAACATGAGCAAGGAAGTCAGGACCGCGAGGGGTGCACCCACCCACTGTGACAGTGGGGCTGATCTATTGGGAGCTCACCAAGGCCAGCTGGACTGGGACTGAAGAAGCATGGGATAAAACCGGATTCTCTGAACATGGCGAACAATGAGGGCTGATGAGAAGCCAAGGACAATGGCACTGGGTTTTGATCCTATTGCATGAACTGGCTTTGTGGGAGCCTGGCCTGTTTGGATGCTCACCTTCCTAGACCTGGATGGTGGGGGGAGGACCTTGAACTTCCCACAAGGTGGGGACCCTGACTGCTCTTCAGACTGGAGAGGGAGGGGGAGAGGAGTGGGGGGAGGGGATGGAGGGAGGAGGAGAGGAGTGGAGGGGAAGAGGAGTGGAGGGAGGGGGAGAGGAGTGGGGGGAGGGGAAGAGGAGTGGAGGGAGGGGGAGAGGAGTGGGGGGAGGGAAAAGGGAGGAGGAGGAAATTTTCTTCAATAAAAAAATTCTTAATAAAAAAAAGGAAAAGAAAAAAGAAATCATGAATTAGAAAGGGAGTGAGAAGGGGTAAATGGGAGGTTTGGAGCAGAGAAAGGGAAGGGAGGAACATTGTCATTGTGATTATATTATAATCTTAGAAGTAAAATAAAAAATTTAAAAAGTATCACTGTAAATCTTCATTAGGCTTTGTTAGCAGATCTTTTCTATTATGGTGAGATAGACACAGTTTTAGTTGGCTGGCAGAGGAGGTAGGAAGGGATTGATGACGTTTTAGTCATCATTTATCCAAATGCATTTTGTAATGCTACAAATGTACAAAAACTCCTTAGAATATTAGCATTGGAAATAATGAGATTAGCGCTGGGTTTGATTGGCCTGCATAATCTGTTGCCAAGAATAGATTGAGAACGGAAAAGACATTAGTAAATATGAAGTCCCTAGCACTACTGAAGAAAATATTCTGAAGCATTAGGGCTTATTTTTATAATTGAATTAATATTTAGTTTTACTTCCAGTTTTATCAAGTGAGTGTTAATGGTGAAATTAGTTGGCTCCAATAAAGTTATTTCTTTTGTATAAAAATAATAAATATGATTAAAATGATAGCTTAATACCTCATTTTCATGACTTCTAATTTCTAACGAATGCAGATATTTAACAAATAAGTATATGAATGCGTAATTAGCAAATTATAATTTTTACTTGCAGTATTTTTCATCTGACTGAAGAGAAGTTTTTAAATATATTATATCTCACTTAAAAAGTAGACTTCTTAAAGACTAAACATTTGTATGTAAATAACTAGAACAAAACTATGTGAGATTTAAGTACACACCAGTGCTTATGTGGTAGATATTTTGAAGTTATTAGGCATAGAGCATGATGAAACATTCACGGCTATGTCCCTCTACAAAAATGTTAGAGTAATAAAACTGGTCATGGAGCACCTTTTTCATGGAATGTTTTAATTATACACTTTGGCTATCAAGTAATTCCAAAACGTGGTGCTAAAACAATGTTAATCATATATTACTCTGCATACCTGGAAGCTGAACACGGTTAAGTGAAGTGGCTGGTCTTTGTGCATGTCTGAAGTTTCCAGCTGAGTTATCTAGAGTGTCTTCCACTCGAGCATCTGGTGGTTGACTCTGGCTACAGTCTGGACTTCATTTGCTCTCTTTGCTCTCGTTCTCTTTCTCCCACCCCACCCCCTCTCTTGATGGTTTGAGCTTCTCCATAGCACAGTGGTTGGGACCCAAGAAGCAGCGTCCACACAGAGTGAATGAACTCACTGTACTAACTGACTTGAAAGCACGTGATAATGCTTTAACCACATTTTTTTCAGTTAGATCACCAGCCTCCTCCAAGGTTTGAAATGAAAAGTTAAAGGATCTGTGAAGAGAAGACCAACAACTATGTGTGATAACCTGACTATATCTGTGTGTTTCTCTCTGAAAAGCACAAATGGCTGTGGACGATGGGAGTAGGATCCACTAATGCCGGGTGAGGGATTCCCTGAGCAAAACATAAGAGCTTAGCCGGGCTGTGTGGGGCACGCCTTTAATCCCAGCACTCGGGAGGCAGAGGCAGGCGGATCTCTGGGAGTTCAAGGCCAGCCTGGTCTACAAGAGCTAGTTCCAGGACAGGCTCCAAAGCTACAGAGAAACCCTGTCTCGAAAAACCAAAAAAAAAAAAAAAAAAAAAAAAAAAAATAGGGAAAAGAAAATGGAAAATTCTTCTACTTAAGGGCAAACCAGAAATAACTAAACAAGATACATATGAAGTTTTGCAGCGTGTAGGTAAAGTAAAATGGTTTGGCTACCTTCATATAATTTTCAGAGAAAAAGATATGCCACTGTAATGTTGAGTTGGGTTTATATTTGGGAATGATGCAATAACTTATTAAATGTGGCCTCTAGGTAGATAAAGGGAAACAGAGGAGACCTCCTAAATCTAGGTTACATTTGCTTTCAGGAAAATTTAATAATAAAGGTGGCCCTTGTGGCTGTTGTGGCCTGAGGTTGGGTGACTTGCAGTTGAGTGCAAAGCCTCTTTAGCCCTGATGACATCTCATTGGCAGGATTGTGGTCAGAAAGTAGGTGACACTGTGCACCCTTCTCAGAGCCACATCTGTTGTTCACTTAAGGAAAATGACTTTTACTATGAGCTTATATTTTCCCAACAATTTTGGTTGGAAATGGTGTTTTCTTTCTGAAATTTTGGTAGACCTTGTGTTTTTAGTTTTTAGATGGCCCTACTTGAAGAAATATGTCTTGTAGGCCCTAACACTTAATGCTCCTCTAACAAGGAGGTGTGTTATGAAACATTTCAAAGCCTTTGCATTCAATATTGTTAATCAGTCAGTCTTGAATGTAAAAGGATAGTATAAGTTCACTGGAATACACCGAAAAATTGTATTTTTCATTTTTTTATACTGTTAAAGGATTATTTCTGGTTATTGCTACCTGCTACTATCAATATCTATCACCAAGGCTAAGATTATATGAATATAATATTATTTTTCTTATATGGGATTTTTGTGAGGTTTAAAATGTTAATCCTTAAAAAGAATTTAGAGTCATGTATGGTATATCAGATAGGCCTCAATATTGTTACTGATGATATTGATAATGGTTCTTTTGAAATTGCTTTTGTGTATAAGAAATCAATTTTGTGTTTTTCTTGACCTAGACAGAATGATGTCTTATTCTCTTTATTTGAGTTAATTCCCTGCCCCTTTCTTTCTTTTTTCTTTTCTTCCTTTCTTCCTTCCTTTCTTCCTTCCTTTCCTCTCTTTCTTTCCTCTCTCTGTCTCTCTCTCTCTTTCTCTCTTTTTAAATTATTTATTTTAAGTGGGGGTTGTATTTTGCTTGCATGTATTTCTATACATTTCATGTGTGCCTGGTGCCCATGGACACCAGAAGAGAGTTAAGAGAGCATTGAATCTCCTGGAACTGAATTACAGGTAGTTATGAGTCACCACATGAGTGCTGGGAATTGAACATGGGTCTTCTAGAAGTCAGTGCTCTTAACTACTGAACTATCTTTCCAGTTCCATGCTGTTATTCTTAATAACTATTACTTAAAAAACATATTTAGTTTTAAATTACTCAAATAAATTACTCAAAGCAAAATATCAAAAAGAATAATGAATACATTAATAATAAAATAAACCAACTTCTAGGGAAAACAAGCTATAAGAACAAAATAAACTTTAATTAGATAAAGGCCTGACAAGAAAGGTTTTGCCCTACTTCATAGTCTAAAGCTGTGTGACTTTCAACCTTCCTAATGTAATGATTCTTTTATACAGTTCCTCATGTTGTGTTGACCCCCAAACATAAGATTATTTTCATTGCTATTTCATAACTGTAATTTCTACTGTTACGAATTGTAATGTAAAATACTTGTGTTTTTTAGCAGGCTTAGGCAATCCCAGTGGGAGGGTCATCCAATTCCCAATGGAGTCACAACCCACAGGTTGAGAATTGCTGGCCTAGACTGAAAAAGTAGAGAAAGGGCAGCCAGGGCTAGGAATGGAAACAAATGGTGGACAGAAACCACTTGACTCCCTGTGCAAGGTTCATATTCTCAGTCCTGTCTCAGAAAAAGAAAAGGTAAGAAAGAAAGAGGGAAGTTGCCAGGGAGGGAAAAGACAAGGAAAGCTGGGGGTGGGGAAGCAAAGGCTGTCTAGATCATGCTAAATGATATTGCATATCTTTGTTTCTTCTTTTAACCCATGGGTATGTACCTATCTGTCTGTTTATCATCTATCTATTCACCCATTTATTCCTCCCACAGAGATGTAAAGGTAAATGATGTCCATATGGAACAAAGTAGTCTGTCACCTCTTTCCTATAATCATTCATATTTACTCAGGCTTTGGTTACAAAAGAAACTAAATAATTTATACGTTCTCTGATGGTAACTTTTACAATGAGGTCTACAATGGTAGTCCCCCTTCCCTTTCTGCCCTCCTTCTGTCAAAAGGCACATTTAACTACCTAGCTACTCGACCATAAATACTACACTAGTAACCCTGGTGAATGATAGGTTGGAAAGCTCAGCTCAAAGGTAACCAGTTCGTGTTTAAAGATGCTGTGAGTTATGTAAAGCATGGAAGGTACAAGATGGAAGGGAGGTAACACCACACAGTAGAACATAGATTAATATAAACAGCTTGAGTTATAAGAGCTAGCTGAGAGAAGTCTAAGCTAAAGGCTGAACTTTCATAATTAACACAATTCTCTGTGCCATTATATGGTAGCTGCCGGGCAGGAAAGAGAAAGACAGTTACATATGGCACCCAACATGGGACATGTATATCCATCTAGGACTCGAGAAAGTTTAAAAAAAAAGTTCTGAGTAGGCAAGATGCTTACTTAGGTCCTACTGTGGTCTAATGGCTCTCTTAAGAGGCTCTGCTCTGGGCACTTGAATGGGATTTATGAGGCATTGGTGACACTTTGCTGGGTAGTGGGAGGCTAGATAGAAGTGCCTACTGGAACTGGAGCAGAGAGACCAGTTCTAGGCCAAAGCCCACAGTCATGAGTCTATGCTCTCATCAACCTGAAGGAGGCAGAGCCAAAGCTAAGGCCACAATTGAAAAAAGTACTCCATTGTGTAAATATTTCATTTTCTTTACCCATTCCTTGGTTGAGGGACATAATATTATTTCCTGGTTCTTGCTATTACAAATAAAGCTGCTATGAACATAGTTGAGCAAATGTCCTTGTGGTATGATTGAGCATCCTTTGGGTATATGCCAAAGTTGTTTCTTAATGTTTAGAGAAACACATATATACTTAAGTTAGCATCTCCTGAAAACTGAAACAGAAAACTAGATTGACAAAGGAATAACTTTTTTTAAAAAAAATTGTTTATTGTGTCTCATAGCTTAACTAGGGAGTTTTATAATTCCTCCATGCAGTATTTAAAAAAATAACAAGAAAATTCTATTACATTGTATTACACACACACACACATGCACACACATATATGCTCAAGTATGCATTAATTGCCATAAACTAGGTGAATAATAATTTTTCTGGCTTATTTTATGTCAGCTTGATATAAATTATAGTCATTTGGGAAGAGAAACTCTCAATTGAGAAAATGTCTCTATATGATTGACCTGTAGGCAAATCTGTGGAGCATTTTCTTAATAGGTTGTTGATGTGAGAGGGCTCAGCTCACTGAGAGTGATACCAATTCTGAGCTGGTTGTCTCAGGCACTAGAAGAAGGCAGACTGAGCAAGCAATGGGAAGCAAGACACTCCTTCATGGCCTCTGTATCAGGTCCTGTCTCCAGGCCCCTGATTTGTCTGAGCACCAGCTCTGACTTTTCTCAGCAAGTGAGTGGGATCTGAGAGTTGTGAGCTGAAATGAATCGGTTCCTTCCCAAAGTTGCTTATGATCATTGTGTTTTATCATGGTAATAGAAACTGAGATAATCAAGGACTACTTAATTAAACATGTTTTGCTTCTGTTTAAGGATGAAATGAGAAAATAAAATAAAAGCTATAACTCGAAGGAAACATTGAGACTCAACATCAGATTGTAATTGTTCAAGGCCACTGAGTATTGCATAGCTAATTAGGATTAAAATCCATAGAATGAAATTTCAACTCAGCATTCTTTCATTTATGCTAAACCATCTAATTCATTTTTAGCTGATTATGTATTCCTTGTGTTGTTGACTTTCTTATATGAATGTATTTGCTTCCTAAAGAAACTATAGGCATAGGTAAGTGACACCATGTGCCATAAGTGCTAAAGGAAAGTTTCTAGAATTTTATAGGAACTCAGCATTCATTTGTTCATTATGAGCTCTTAGCTTCATAGATGCCAATCTGAAATTGTTATTCATCTCATATTTTTTCCTTTCCCTTTCAGTAGTTTAGTATATAAGAACAGCAAGCCATGGTAATCTTCGGAACAAAATTAGAATTCCATAGTGCACAGCCACTGTCTCCTCCCTCTGAAATTCCCCAGAAAGGAGCAGGCAATTTTTTACTACATTTCTGTAATATGAAGAAAATAATTTAATTCATCTCTGCTTCAGTTGCATCATATATATGTATATAAAGAGAGAGAATTTGTATTCAGCGTCACTCAATCACAAAAGAATTCCACACTAATTTAGCTTATTGTTGTATAAATTCAACCATAATCCAGGCAATAAAATGATCCCAAGAATATAACAAGTCCCCATAGGGACAACCTGGTAGAACATGTCAAGGGTGAAGACTGTTTTTAGCTTTGGACAAAGGCTTTTTTACACGAAGGAGCTCACATGTGCTTGCAATGCATTAGTTGCACCATTACCTATAATCAGTAACCTATTATTGGAGTATATTTTTTTGCACCTCTGTCAGAGTGTCCTGGTGAAACAATAATTGCCTTTGGAGCTACTCTGGAGAGTTCATGTTCATCTATCATATACTTTAAGATCATTTACCTAAAGAAGCTTCCACTTAAATGTGTCATTTAGATATGAATTCCTCTTTGTCCATAACTGCTTTTTACCTTTTGAGAATGTACCAGCTTTCAGCAAGTATGCATAGCCTGAATCTAGGCATTTCATGATGCTTGGACTGAGATGAGTGTCAGTCAATGCATATCCCGTTAAAAACTCAAAATTTCAAGATGTCTTTTGATTCAGTTTTTTGACTTTAAAAAGAAAAGTCTTATTTATTTTTCTTGGCCAATCTCTTGTTCTGTGTTCAGAAGAAGTTCATTTCAAACATCATTGCAACAATTTGCTGAACATGGAAATTTGTGGGGTATGTGATTTTTAATTTTAGTGAGGACCTTGTAGTCTACCACGGCATGTGATAGGCTGCTTGTTTGATGTGTTTCTATCAACTTGCCAGAATCTGGAATCACCTAGAAGAGAAACAAGGAAGCATGCCTCTAAGGCAGTGGTTCTCAATCTGTAAGTTTTTACCGCAAAGGGGTCACATATCAGGTATTAAATTTATGATTTATAACAGCAGCAAAATTATACTTCTGAAGTAGCAATGGAAATAATTTATGGTTGGGGGTCAGCACAACATGAGAAACTGTATTAAAGGGTCGCAGCATTTGGAAGGTTGAGAAGCACTGCTCTTAGAGCCGATCTAGTCTAAATTAACTGAAAGAGGAAGACTCCCTCCAATTTTGGGCAACACTGTTCCTTGAGCTTGGGTCTCAGACTGAATCAAAAGGAGCAAGGAAACTGAAAACTTGTATCATCACTTACTGTCTGCTTCTTAACTATGGATGTAACAGCACAAGCTTCCTTCTGCCACTGCCATGGCATCTCACTGTAGACCTGGGAATTATAAGTCAAAGTATACCTTTCCTTCCTTAAGCTGCTTTTGTTGGATCCCAGCAATGAGATAAGTAATTAATATACCCAACTTAAACCACTTTGGTTTATAGAGAGAAAGGAAGGAAGGAAGGAAGGAAGGAAGGAAGGAAGGAAGGAGAAAATGTTAATTTGTCAGAGCTTCAAATTAATTTGATCAGAATGAGCACCATTACCAGAATGTACTAGTTCTTACATCCTCTGCAGTGTGGAAGGAAATTCAGACATGGGTTAGTTTCTTCGGGACACTACCATCTGTTGAGGGTCCTCATTCTTTCCTCTTGATGAGAAGGGAGGTATTTTGTAAAGTGGCTGGGTTTGAATTCTGCTGGGACTAGCTGATCTGATGGCTCCTCTCTATCAATTGCCCAGTGCTACTCAATTGCCCTCAAGCATTTTATGGACTCACTAAACCAGATTTGGGGCATCGCTTTCAATCAATGGTTCTCAACCTTCCCAAGGCTGTGAACCTTTAATACAGTTCCTTATCTTGTGGTGACCGCCCCCACCACCATAAAATTATTTTTGTTGCTACTACACAAATGGAATTTTGCTACTGTTATAAATCTTAATGTAAATATCTTTTATGCAGATGATTTTAGGCGACCCCTGGGAAGGAGTTGTCCAACTCCCAAAGATCTTGTGACCCACATGTTGAGAATCACTGCTTTAAGTGAAAGTCATTATGCAGAAATGGCTGTTTTAATTTGAAAATCCCAAGAATTAGTCTGGACAGAGTTTCAAAATTATTAGTGCTCCCCAATGCCACCTGATCACTTTTGCTTTCCATTACCTGACTGGCATGAGGCACTGGGACATTGTCGCCACAGAGACAATGATCCCTTTTATGTTGTAGCATGGCTTTTAGCGGAGAGCGTGGATGGCAAATGTTGGAGAGGAAAACAAAAGCTTCAAGTACGCACTGATAGTAAGGTGTAAAAGACACAGAATGCTAGCTTTTGATGCCAAACAATGGACTATAAATCATCTGTGCCTGCTTCAGTTGCTCAGAAATGAAGCCTCCCTATTGAAAAGCTCACAGGTCTTCATTGGATCCTGCCTCTTTAAGCTTGGCCTTTTTTGGGAAGTGGTACAAACTCAGCACACCAATTCTAGCTCTGAAAGAAAGGTCTGGGCTGGGCTCCAAGGGTTTTCTGTGTCTTTCTGGTAGGCTTGTAATGATTTTTCATGAAAAGCAATTGATTCAAATTTTGTATTTCATCTTTTTATTATTTTAGTCAATAGTAAATGATATTCCCTTCTGACATACTCCTTTCTGAGAAGTAGAATTTAGGGCAAATTGCCATTTCAATTATTTATTGTGTTCTAGTAATGCAGTATTGAATACCCCAGAACTGGGGAAATGAACTATTTCCACAAACCTCAATGAAAGAACAGGAAACCTTGCCAAAATAATAATAAATTATATTGCTTTTCAGTGGGTTAATATTTTTAGGTAATATTTCAGAAAATAACTAACATTTTAGTAAATTGCATAAAAAAGATAACACTACAGTGCAGTTGTTTATATTTCATGTAATCTATGTTCCTTGTACTAATTAGGATCAAATACGTGTGGGTTCAAATAGAGATAGCAAAAAGTTAAGAAAAATAAATTAAGATGATCCACCACTGAGCACTGGAGTAGCTTCCAGAGACCAAGAGAGGGAAGAACAATAATATGAGCAAAGGGTCAAGACCATGATGGGGATGCCCACAGAAACAGTTGACCTGAGCTAGTGAGAGCTCACTGACTCTGGATTGATAGTGGGGAAACCTACATAGGACCAACCTAGGCCCTCTGAATGTAGGTGACAGTTGTGTGGCTTGGGCAGTTGTGGAGTCAGTAGCATTGGGGCCAGGATTTGTCCCTAGTGCATGAACTGGTTTTTGGAGCTCCTTCTTTTTTGAAGGGATACTTTGCTCAGCCCAGATATAGGGCCGGAGGGCTTAGGTCCTGACTCAAAGACTGTGTCAGATTTGGTTGACTTCACTTGGAAAGCCTACCCTCTCTGAGGAGTTGATAGGGGGCAGGTGTGGGAGGAAGATGGGGGAGCAGGTAGAAGGAAGGGAGTGGGAATGGGATAGGTAGGCAAAATGAGAAATTAATGTTTTTAAAAAATAAATTTAATTTTTGAAAAAAAGAAAATTAAGATGAAGGTAAGGGGAATAGAGTTGGTTAGAGCAGAGGAAAAAGATGGGTAGGAAGGAGGAAAGAAGATGGAGTAGGAGATGAAATATTTGCAGCCTGTGAGAATTGACCATCTTACAAGTGGCTGTAGGTATCTTCATCTCTAGTGAGCAAAGGGGAATTGCACACTGTGTGATTAAGAAGATTGTGTAGATGAATCTGAACATAGGTTTCCCTAAGATAGATAAATAGGGCCATGTGGAGAAAGAAAGAAAGAAAGAAAGAAAGAAAGAAAGAAAGAAAGAAAGAAAGAAAGAAAGAAAGAAAGAGAAGTTGTAAATCTGTCCAAAGAGAATTTAAAATAGCTCAAGTGCAGAGTCTGTCCAAGGCAGGAGGTAGACTCCAGGATCTTCCAGACCTTCTACCGTTTAACACTGCATCATTAAGTTAACATTTCTTTAGCCTCCCTTTAAGTCCAGTCAAATTCCTTGAGTGGAAGTAGCATTTCTCTGGACACTTTCAGAGTCTGTCTCGGTCTGTCCCCTGGGTACAGGCTCTTAGAGCTTCTTCCACAGATATGTCAGCATATTAATGCATTCTTTGGCTCCAAGTGACCTTCCCTCCCTTCATTTCCTCATTTGCCATTCATATTCTTGCTTCCCTTGGCCTGCATATTAGTCCCTTGGGCCCAGCATAAGTGCTTCCAGGGCATGCTTCTAACTGCACAGTAACTGGACGATGACTAAGGTGCTTTGCTATTCCAAAGCAGCCGTGCTCTTTAGAATTCTGCAACATCACTCCGAAGAGTCAAGGCAAATAGGATGTCCGGGAAGACACGGAAGCACTAAAAAGGACCAAGCAAAGAGCTCAGTTGCTGAGTGAGCTGCTGCCTTTCTGTGAACTGCACACAGAAGTTGTCAGTCATTTAGAGTGCTCAGCATTTCAAGAGAGGGAGGGGAGAGGCCTAGGTGAGGATGCTTTTTCGATAGAGGAGCCCTGAAAAGAAAATGATGCCTGTGAGAGTCAGAGGCTAAATGGCTGCAAATAGGTCTAAGAGGATTGAAGACTAGACTACAGGTGAAGGTTCTCTCCACTAAAGGATGCACGCAGTCTTACAAGCAAGGTAGAAGCATGATAAATTAAAGAAAATGTGTGCCAGGGGAAGCAGAGCTTTCAGGCGGTGGATAATGGAGATCTTTAATATCACGTGGTTGGTTTTCCATTGCTGATACCATCGTTGTCATTACCAATGTATCAGGGGAATAAGAGCTCTTTCGTGACTTAAAGTTTCTTACAAAGGCGAATCCCCCACCTTCCCTGAATCTTAGTGTCCTCGTAAATATAAAGGGTTAAAAATAATTCTCTCCCATGGGGGGTCGCAGTTTTCTCTTTTGTTTATCAGCTTCTACTTTATATCAGAATAGAAGCATATTCAAGGATCTACCATGTTAAAAATAAATAAGACAAAGACCTGCCTTTACCCATCTTTATTTTTTATCAAGGTCTCTTTCGATATTTTGGACTAGAAAGATAGGTAGATGATAGAGATAGATAGATAGATAGATAGATAGATAGATAGATAGATAGATAGATAGATATGAATGTGACACCCACCCATAACATGAACATGCACACACACACACACACACATTTACTGGCCTTTTATGTGTGAGCTCAAATGATCCTCCTGCTTTAACCTTCCAAACACTGAGTAGCAAGCAAGGATCATAGCCATGTAGCATCATATCCAGCTGAGCTGGTAGTTATTTGGGTTTTTGGACTCCACCTTGTAAATATGATAATAAGCTGCCTCATTGGCCTTTGCTCAGGAGCGCTGAGCATCCTAATGTGTTTGGACAATGTGCACCTCAGTTGCCAGCCGGTTTTTAGTTATGGCAATTCTTCCCGGCCTTCTTTTATTCCCTGTTATCCTTGAAGTCTGTATTATTCTATCGTTTGTCACCATTCCACTAATAAACTGGCTTTGATTGAGATGAGCAATAATTCTGTATCTAAAATGAAAGAATTTTCTGATTTCTCTGTTCCTTCATCTCCCAGAAAATCCAATTCTTCACCATCATCACCTAAAAACACCCTCTCTCCCTGATTCTCCTGACACTATTCTCCTGCGACCCAAACTGTGAAGTCTGGGACACATGAGATAACTGGAGCCTTTCTCTCTGTGTGAATTTACCATGTTTTAGCATCCTGCATTGGTCTACTGAAAATGCTAGCAGAAAGGTTACCAAGAGCTGCTGTTCTTCTCTGAGGTCCTGTTTGCATCGCTTCATAACAGCCTTTAGAATAATGCTCAAAGCCATGTGAACCGGGCCTACCCAAGGCTGAGATTCAGAGAAGGGCCAAATTTTGGCATGATAGTTTAAAGGGATATATAGACTCATTCTTCACTGAAGCTAGAATAAACCAACCAAACAAAAACTCTATTCATCTAAAACCACTGAAAGTCATCCTAAAAATAAAGAGCAAGAGAAAATCGCTCTGTAAGACATCTATGTGAATTCTGTAACGTGGGAGCCTGTGGCCCTTGAGCTAAGACTTCTCCCACACACCCCCTTCTCATCTCACTCCAGATTATTGTGGCCAGGAGCAATTGCCACAGCTCCTGCCAGATGTTTTTCTGGGGAGGAATGGTTCTGATACTTTTACCCCTCTGTTCCCACCTCCACCTCAACTGCCTTGCCTCCCAGAGTCCTAGGATATTGTGAACTCTCTCCTTCTGGCAAATCCCCCTCCATCATTAAATGGGATGCCCACTGTAGGCACAGCATGCTGTGAATGTTAAGACTTTGTCCCCCTGGCATTCCTTTGGTGATTATCTGACTCTGGGATTTACAAGTCTGGGGAGGCCAGGCTGCTGAGTACCCCTCTGTTCCACTGAGCTGAGCTCCTTCGGTTACTCTGTTATTGTCTCCATTTACTCCTCCTGAGCCTGGCTTAGAGATGTTTTGGGGATGGGGGGAGAACCAGCTCATAAAATAAATAGTTCTTAATGTCCTCCGCAGGCACTAGCATCATTAGTGATAGTATTTGGGAAAGTTCAGTGCTGAGAGTAACCTGCAGACTTGTGGAAACTGTGGGGAATGGCAACTGGGGAAAGACGGGCTAAAATACAAACGAGGTGGCAGGAGAGAATTTAATTAAGGTAGGGGTAGGAGTGGGCTTTAGGGGAAGAGCTAGGAAGTGTTCTGCTGGTGTCAGAGCAAGTACAGAACACTGAACTTGGAGCTATGCTTTTAAAGGCATAGAGGCCTGACTGTTATATTAGTTTACAGAGTAATGTATGCCCGAGATGCAGAAAGCAATTATAACCATTAACCACACAACTAGTGGACTTTAATGAGCACATATGTTCAAGGAAAGAGAACCTTGCCAACATCACACCCAAGGCAAGATGTACACAAAGATGACCAGCTCTGGGAGTAGGGTGTGTAGGCAAGCTTGGATAGCTAACTTTGTAGAGGAAATGGATTTTATTTAAATAGTCGAGGCAATTGTTAAAAAGCAATCAATAATAACCCCAATTCTATTCACTGGTCAGACTCAAGGACCTTAGCACACACACACAATATGACTGAAAGGAGAGAGATGGAGCTAGAAGAGGATTATCCTACCCAAGGGGATGAGTTGGACCTTGGAAGCAGAAGCTTTGGGGAAAAAATTGTACCTCTTTTGATGATTGAGGAAGAATTGAAACACTATTAAGCTTCTCTTCTACTTTTTGCTTGAGAAAAACAAACTTGTAATGTCATGTTTTCTAATCTAAATGTATATACTGTCTAATAATAAAATAATTAAAATATATTTATTTTAAAAAAATAGACGGTCATTCCTGATGGCAGGGTACAGTGCTCAGAGTTCAATTCCCTAAGGCATATACAAGACTCAAATATCTTATTGAATTACACCTCCCTCAACTCAAAACTTATGTATCACTCAGCCTTCCTGGAATTTCTACTCAACCTCAAATGGATTTCTGATGAAGCACAGCCAAAGGTTCACTACATCTATATCACAGTGTTCCTAGTCTCATGTGCAATGCCAGGAGAGGCATCTTGGTGTGGAAGGTCCTTCTGTCTATGTGTTGCTTTTATTGGTTAATGAATAAAGAAACTGCTTTGGGCCTATAGCAGAGCTATAGGGGAAAAGAGCTAGGCAGAACTAAGCTGAATGCTGAGAAAGAGAAGGATGGATACAGAGAGAAGCCATGTAGCCTGCCGGACAGATGCTGGGAACTTTAGCTGGTAAGCCACAGTCATGTGTCGATACACAAATTAATAGAAATGGGTTAAATAAATATGTAAGAGTTAGCCAATAAGAAGCTAGAGCTAATGGGCCAAGCAGTGATTTAAATAATACTGTTTCTATGTGATTATTTTGGGGCTAAGCAGCCAGGAACCAACAAGCAACCTCCTTACTACAGCATCTCACTTTTTACACCCAAATTCTGATATCCTAGCACCTGCCTTATCTCTATTCCACCTTGTAGAAGCCAAGTTCTTCTAAATATTTGAGTCTTCCTCTCACCTCTATCAACTAGTGTTGCTGCCTAGTTTCTCTTTATCTCTTCTTACCTGTCAATTTAAAGTCTCCAAAACGGGTGCCCAAATTAGGGACACTCTCCTAACTGGTGTCCACTTCAGTGCTATGGCCAGAGACATTCTTTGAACTTCTCATGCCATTGCGAGGCTGTACTTGTTTCCTGAAGGCTCTGTGAGGAGGGGAGGGCCCTCCACTTGCAGGAACACTCACTCTGTAGCTCGGATTTTGTCCTGGGAAGGTATCTTCAGGGAAGATTCTGTTTATGCTATGTCCATACTCTCTGTCCTGGACTCCACCCTTGTTTTGGGAGTCCCTGTATATGTAGGCAATAGGTCTTGCTTGGATCCTGTCTAAGGCCTCTGTTAGGAGCTTCACCATCCGCTCCAACATTCAAAAGAAAATCTTTTACATCACAGTGAGGGTCCCTCTCATAACCATGTTAAAGCTATTTCACAGCTTCCATTCCATTACTTCTGGGGTAAAACGCATACTCTTTGTTTTTCCTGTGATGCTCTCCAAGGCCACTCCTACCTGACTCCTTCTCTTCTTTCGCATCATTCATGCTCCTCGTTCCCCAGGAGGCATCAATCTGCTGCACCATCCATCTGAAATATTACCTAGTTTTCCTCCACAAGGCATCTTTATAAGTCAAATCAAAATTGCTTTCTTGGAAAGTGCTTCACCTCACCACCCATCGCCATCCTCTTGAAAGGTCAGAGGGATTGTTTGGTTGCTTTCTTTTTTGAAACAGGGCTTCTCTATGTAGCCCTGGCAGTCCTGGAACTCCCTCTGTAGACCAGGCTTGCCTTAAACATAGGGACGCTTTTTTCTTGATTGCACTTAGGTAATTATTTAATGACTATTTACTTTCTCTATTAGATTATGAACAAAGAGAACATGGAATTGTGGGTAATACTCACTCTGGTATCCCTTAGTGCCCAGGCCATTGACTGTCCTCCAGGAGCTATTCTGATAAGTGTTTTTAAGTGTGTGTCAAATGAAGAGCTTCGGGAGTAGCATAGATGTGATCTCAAAAGTAGCATATGCTAGGTTTTGCTACCATAACAGTCTGTTTTGTAACATAAGCACACAGACGTATCCATGAATTTCAGTGCCTTAACGAGGTTTATATCTTGCTCACTCTGAATTCTTATTGTGCTTTAACTGGACACTCTGACTCTGAGTCCTAAGCTGATGGAAGCTATTACCTGAAGCCTTGTTTAACATTCAGTGTCAAGAATAGTTTAGCATTAGTAATCAATGACCCAGGCAGGAAATAAAGTACTTCATCTCCATATACCAACCAACAGCCAAAAGGAACAAGATGGCTTTTACTAGATTTAAGGGAACCAGTTGATATAATCCTGTCACATGTAAATAAAAAAAGAATAAAAAATATATAGCCATTGTAAGGCTTCCCAGAGGCATATTAGTATAGGTCTGAGTACGATTAGGATGAAAATTTATCTGACAGCATGACAGAAAATTTCAGGTAAACAAGATAAGTGACTTTAGTTAAGGGATGGGATTTGGACAGTCTGGGCTTCTGTAGGAGAAGAAATTGTAAACAGACTAAATAATGTCTGAGTATGTGTGCGAGGCACAGCAATATGCTTCCAAATTTGCTCAAGAGCCACAGGGGACAATGGAAGGATAGATTTGACCTTTAGCATACTCATGATCTTCTCTTAAATATTTTTAGCATAATGAGGAAATATTCTCAGAGTAATGTATTTAACATAGGGCCTAGACAATAACTCGAAGCCACTGTACTCTTTCCACATTTGAAGTTTCTAGTTGTCAACTGCTTTTCTCCCATGCTTTGCCAGTTGTCCTGGTGCCTCAGAGAAAGCTGCATCTGACATAGCCAATGGAAATGCTTTAATCCCTCTTTGTCCCTCTGTCCATCCATGAGCAAGCAGATGCCAGTGACCCTGTCAATGTGTAAGCTAAGTGTCTTTAATCTCACCTGTAGTTGGTACTTTCAGGGACTTAACCGAGTAGAGAGAGTCTTACCACTGACATAAAGTGAAGGTTGGTGTCGAATAGTAGGCTTTATGGGAACTCAGATCCAGTGGATGGATCCAATTCAGTCAATCTACCTCTGGAGCTAGGGGCATTATTCAGGCAACTTAACCTGTTTTCTCTAGGAAAACATTTGTGTTGAATAAAAATAAGCAATGTACCACCATTACAGCTTCACTAATAGAGAACAGACTTTCTTGGAGGGGAATTAGATGAGAACATGAGAACCTTCTCCAACAGAACTCACCACCCACAACTGACTGCAGATCAATCAGCAGTGTAGAGAGTGATGTCAAGCATTTCCTTAATCTTGAAGGAAGTGCTAGGTAGTAACTAAATATGGCCTTCTGAGTCAGTCTGCACCATTTTGAACTGAAGCTACTGTTCTCTGCTCTTTGACCTTGGAGCAAGTTATCCCCTCATTCTCAGTCATGGTTCCTTGTGACTATGGAGTAAAACAGACCACTACTCTTCATATTCATATGTTCAAGTCCTACCCCCACTAAAAGTATATTTGTAGGTATAGTCTTTAGGACACAGTTATGGCTTAACGAAGGCTCAATGCAAGAGAATAGGTGGTTTTATAAAGATGAGAAAGTTGGAGTGGGGCTTCCCAGTTGGCATGCATTGAAGAAAGGCCCTATGGGACTCAACGGAAAGGTTGCCATATACTATCTAGACATAAACCTTATTAAGACCAAGTGTGGTAGCTCCCTAATCTCAAACTTTTTGTCCCCAAAAATGTAAGGAAACAAAAATTTTAACACTCCCTTCCCATCTATGATATTTTCTGATGACAGTTTGTGTTTTCAATAGACTTACATAAAAATATAGATAATGAGCTCAGAGGGTGGCTTCTGCCTGTAATACCAGTGAGATAGAACATTCACCATGACTTGGGGACCAGCCTGGGCTAGAGAGTAAAACCATGTTTCAAAAACAAAACAACCCCCCCCCAAAAAAAACAAACGAAAAATAAATCAAGAATCAACACCCAAACAAATATCCAAAGATAATGAATGATACTGTTTATGTGGTAGTGTGGTTATGACAATTGAATGGATTGCTAATTACATAAGCAAGCTCTTAAAATGGTGCTGATGATGTTAGCTAATAATAGTTTATTCTCATTTTTAGTCCCTCATTTGATAGCATCCTATTTAGGGATTCCCCTTAACACGTGGAATCAACCTGAAGAGCTTAGAGTGTGAATTTGGCTTCTCATAACCTTGTCAGGATGACTAACATCTTCAAGCCTTCTTTTCCCTCTTAGTTGTCTTGTCTGAATAGACATCATCCTGACGCTAATGCTGACTGTCCTGGGGGGCTGTCATGGGGATTGAAGAAGATCTGTATGTAGATGTATCCCAGGCTTTTTCGGCCTTCCCTGCATGCTGTTTCCTATCAGCCTTACAGAATGGAAGAGCTTCCTAATTTATGCCACCAAATGAAGAAATGCTCTTCAGAAAACCTTGACTCTTGTAGAGGAGCAAATCAAGGAGTTGATCCCTAAACATGGAAATCTACCCACGCTCTCCCCAATCCTTTCCTACTTCTCCTTTATAATTACAAGAAAGGAGTTTGGTGTATTTTTTGCCACACTCCCTACTTTTGCCCTTGAGATCTTTCCATCCTATAATGCAAATTCCAAAATATCAAGGTTCACTCCACTCCCTGTAAACATATTATTGAAAACTCAGGAAATTAAGAACTCGGTGTGACTACCACTATGCAGTGAAGCAGAGCTGCAGAGTGAGGTTTTCTGTTTTGTTTTGTTTTTCCCTTAAAGTTATTTAGTGGTACCTTAGAATTAAAATTCAGTCTCATATCATGGTTATTGTTGAACAACATGAAGTCAGGAAGTGTAAATAGATCTTTGAACATATTGGTAGCCATAAATATTCTTAAATTCATATGTAGATAAAACAGCATTTTGTGCAGGAATCCTGCTCAAACCTTAATGAGTGAATCACACCTGAAGGTCACATTAAAATGCAGGTTCTGATTCAGAAAATCCCCGAGGGACCCAGAATTCTACAGTTCAACAATGCCCCAGATGGAACAAACTGCCTAACTCCTGACTACTTTCTCAATAGCCTGGAAGGAGCTGGTCTGATCAAAAGCCAGTGACTCTGGAGGTTTTACTAAAAGTTTTTGTTCCGTTGTTTTTTTTTTTTTTTCATTTTGTATTTGCTAATATATTCTAGATGCAGGATGCTTTTAAAATACAGATGGCAAAAGGATCAAAAGCCAACTTGGCAAGACTCAGATTTCTTTGATTAGTTTCTCCATATGTTGCGCACACCTAAACCATTTACAATGGCCATATAGTCTGTCCCTTTCCCAGCAGATACAACTCTGTATGCCTTTGGTAATTGTTTTTTGTTTCTGTCATCCAGAACATCTTAAATCATCTCCTTCTTCCTGAGAACTGTTCTTTGGTTTTGACTTCTACTGTTTTCTTTTTTAAAAATAAATATAAATAGTTAATTCTGAACCAAATATGAGTGGCAATGGCCCAGGACCATGGAATCAATTCTGCTTCTGCAGCATGAGTGCTAGGATTAAATGCATATGCCACATCCTTGGCCTAATTTTTAACAAAAAATATCAAAAATAGACACTAAGGGGAAAAGGAGCCTATTCAATAAACGGTGCTGGAAACACTGGATATCCACCTGTAGAATATTTAAAATAGATTTATATCTGTCATTCTGCAGATCAATTAAAGGGGTTCAAAGACTTTAAATCCTGAAACTGTTTAAGGAGAACGTAGGAAACGTACTCTAAACAGAGTTCCTAACAATGAAGGGGACTGCCTAAAAAACTTCTTCACACCAAGGAAAACTATTAGCAGAGAAAATAGTCTATATAAGAGAGGGGGACATGTAATTGTGCTAATGCTTATTCTTTCCCCCTCTATTTTTATATTGAAAATAGATTTTTTTCATACAAAATAGTCTGATTATTGTTTTCCCTTCCCCAGCCCCTCTGAGGAGAAAATTTTACCTACTATGCTTTAGAAAGGAAAAAAAAAATCTAGTGTATATAAAGGGATGCAAAAATTAAACAACGGAAAATATAAACCTATCAATCAATTAACAAGCAATGGAATGAAGAAAAACAAATGTACAAGTACTTTTTAGAAAGAGTTCAATATCTCTAGCCTTTTGAGAAATGCATATTATAACTACTTTGAGCATAGGGTGGTGAGATGTTTCAGCCCTTAAGACTGCTTGCTGCTCTTGCTGACATCTGGTGTTCGGTTCCTAGAATCCATATTAGTCTACTTAAACTTCCTGTAACCAGCTCCAGGGAATCCAACACCCTCTTCTGCCGCCACACACAAGTGCATGTCCACATCATATAGAGACATATATATGCATAAATAAATTTAAAAAGCAAAACTTAGTTGGGCCTAGAGCTGTTTGGCAGTTGCTGGTCACCTGGGGAGGGAGAGTCAGTATCATCTGGGGTATGGCCACTCAGATTGCCCATGCTGCAGTGGGTGACCCAATACCATGCATGTAACAGCAGCACTAAATGGATTCAGTAGGATTCTAAAGACAATAAATAAATAAATAAATAAATAAATAAATAAATAGACAAAATACAAAGTTGGGAGTCGATGTAGGCTAGGGGGTTGACACAGCTGAAGACAGATGATAGAGGGTATAACTAATCAAAATAAATCGTACATATGTATGAAATTTTCAATGGCTATAAAAATAAAAAGTGTGTGTGTGTGTGCGTGTGTTGTTTGTGTACTTAAAGAAGACATGAAGTTGGAAAGGAAACCTGCTGAGAGATTCTTGGGTGACATAGAAAAGTTACAAAAGGTGGTCAAAATACATTGTATACATGTATGAAAACTTTAAATATTAAGTAAAAATATTATGAAAATACTACAATGACAAAGAATATGAAATTGTGTAGGTGAAAAAATAAGGAGGATCTGAGAGGAGTTGTGGGAGGGGAAGGAATGTGATCAAAATATATTTTAATATAAAAAAAATTTAAAATAGCCAGGTGGTGGTATCACATGCCTTTAATCCCAGCACTCAGGAGGCCAAGGCAAGAGGATCTCTGTGAGTTAAAGGCCTGGTCTTCAGAGTGAATTCCAGGACAGCCAGGGCTGTCTGTTATACAAAAAAGCCCATCAAGAAAATCAAAATAAACAATAAACAAACAAATAAATAAACAAATAATATTTAAAATAATAAAATTACCAAGATTTCAGATTTACCAGTTCAAATGGTTATTATAAAGAAAAAGAGACAACAATAAATTTGGACAAGATTGTAGAGAAAAAGAGATTCTTATTCACTCAAGGTAGGAGTAGCACCTTGTACGGTCATCATAGAAATCAATATAGAAGCCTCTTAAAGAATGAAAACTCTAAGGACATATGCCATAGCTCTGCCACTCCCACTTTGACCATGTATCCAAAGGAGCCTCTTTCCTACTGCAGAGATCCTCGCTTACCCACATTTATTGCTGCTTTATTAAGGAGATAGAGGATGAGGGAGAAGGGGAAAGGAACAGGGAGAGAAGTCAGAGATATTTACCCCCCACTGTTGTAAGGAGGCCACTTGTTAGTTCCTGGCTGCTCGGCAGCTCAGAGCCAGAACGATCACACAGAAACTGTATTAATTAAATTACTGTTTGGACTATTAGCTCTAGCTTCTCATTGGTTAACGCTTACATCTTAATTTAACCCATTTTTATTAATCTGTGTATTGTCACGTGGCTGTGGCTTCCTGGATAAAGCCATCTGGCTCCAGTGGGGCTACATGGCTTCCTTATCTCTGACTCCGCCCTTCTTTCTCCCAGCATTCTGTTTAGTTTTTCTTTTTTTTTTCTTTTTGGTTTTTCGAGACAGGGTTTCTCAAGACAGGGTTTCTCTGTGGTTTTGAAGCCTGTCCTGTTTAGTTTTTCCTGTCTAGCTCTGTTCCCCTATAGCTGTGCTATAGGTCCAAAGCAGTTCCTTTATTAACCAATGATATTCACAGCATACAGAGGGAAATCCCATATCACCCCACCCCCCTGTGGGTCCCTGGGTAGAAGGAAGGGAATGACAAAGGACTGCCTCTGGGTAGAGAAGGGACAGGCAGGGCACACAGAGGAATAGCAGTTTATAAAGTTAGAAAGGGAAACCCCATGTTAGGCTGAGGTGTTTAATTTTAATTGGGCACGTTAATTAGGTGAATCAGAGGGCTCTCTTGATTGCTGGACTTCTGTATTTTGATAGCGGGACCTTCCTCAGGAGGAAGTGGTCAAATGAGGGAATAGACTTGGTGGCTAGCTTTAGGAATATAATCTAATGATTTTTAGCAAGGGAGAGGGAATGGGGAAGGTGAGCAAGTCCTGCTAGAGCCATGTTTGCCAGGCCCCTGGCTGGTTAGAGTCCCTTCAGTCACCACAACATGAGGTACTGGATTAAAGGGTCACACATTAGGGTGGCTGAGAACCACTGCTCTAAAAGTCCAACCTCAAATTACATTTCCTCTTTTCTTAAATAAAATTTTTCTCTAATGTCCTCGGTATGAATATGAATCTCATTCAAGATACGATATTATTTTACCAAATTTTCTTGTTCTGGCATTTTTATTCTACCACATATATCTTCAGTGAGATCTCCAATGGCTCTAGAATCTGACCAAGTTTGACAAAATACCACCAACAAAATACCATAAATGTTTTCATGTGAGATTGCTGTATAATTTGTATAAATGGAGTCAACTCCAAATATTTGAGTATTCCTAACAAGATTCAATAAAATAAAAGTTTCTCTACTCTAATACAGAGACCAAGTAATAGCATAGGGCTTTCGAGAACCTTCCAAGGCTGATGGTACCGGATTTATTATCTGGAATTCAAATTCAATCTTTCAGGTTCAATTAGAGCCTGCATTGTTGATAGATACGGGTAAGTCCCTCCCAAACTGTGGGGTATCTAGACACATTCACAAGGAGGTAGCCATCAGGACATGTTATGCTATGATAGGAAATATAAGTAGCTATAATGGATTGACTATCATATTTAGAAACCTTTTTATTTTAGAATTTTAACATTGATTCAAATGTAATAATCCATTTTCGAGACCCATTTAATATTTTTTTCTTAGTAGGAAGTTTTACTATTTTGAGTTCCATGCATTTGGATTTAAAACAGAGTTACCTCAAAGATGCAATTCTTTGAGGGATTTTATGAGGATCTTTACCAACCTAAAAACTATTTTTCAAAAAATTATACTGCATAATGAGAGAATGTCTTTTATGAAAGTAGTGAAAATTTTGACTCTTTGAAACATGAGGACTTTTGGGAACAATAGGAAGTTGGTTTATATTTAAAAAAAACAACAGAAACATGATTAATAGGAGGATATATCCTTATCCATTTTTTTGTCTCATTAAAAGGTAGGCCAGAAACATTTCTGACATCTAGGAACATATAGAAGGGAAAGTTCTAATTATCTCACACAGTTTTTAAAATACATAAATATGAGTTTGAGGAATATGTTGCAAAAGTGAGAGTTGGAGGAATGTTAGAGGAGTTTCGAGTCCAGTTACTTAGGGTGTTCAACTATTGACACAATTGTTGGTGTGCCATTCAACTTTTCCAATACCCAGATGGATGTGTTTGTAGTAGGCATGGGTTTGAAGCAACAAATCCAAATGCAAGCATTTCTTTCCTCAAGTCTTGTAGCACAAAAGGTAGATAGAGCTTCCTTTCCATCCAGACTGAAGGGACTCTTTAATGTGTCATCGTTTCTAAACTGAGAAAAATCACCTGGTTTAGCTGTTGTTCACTTAGCTCCTTGACTCTTGGAAGCTCATATGCCTTCCAGGAACAAGAAAATACATGACTTCTGTTATGTACTGTTTCAACCTACCAATCCCCAATCATGTCTGAATCCTTTCTCAGATATCTTTCCATCCATCTCTCTTTTCTCAGAATAGTTTTCATCATTAGTTGAGCCCTCCAGAATCATAGTCATATGTCGTCATTTTCATCCTCAGTAAAACTCTGTACCAATGTCTCTTTTATTTAAATGCCGCATATCTCCCAAGGACCACAAGGAATGCTATGTCCTTTGTGCTATGTTCTTTATCCCCGGATGTGAAGGCACTTCCTCCCTCTTCTTCATTACTGACATATAAATTCTGCCTGCCCAGATCTAATCAGAGACGCCTGCCGCTGTCGCTATCAAGACCAGAAGAATGTCATTTTACCACTGTCACCCCAAATAATGTTCCTAGGAGATCATTGTCAGTAACTTGATTGTTTTAAAGAGTTTGGGGACATCGCTAACTAATCTAAGTACAAACAGGAGTGAATTGAAATTTTCATGATAAAATGAGTTCTCAGTCAGTTATCAGAAAGAACCTTTATGATCCTCCCATGTGGTCTTAAACATAGGTCTCCATTTGCACACATTCCCTCTCTAATCTCTTTTGCTGGGTTTCATAATCTTTAAAAAATGCCAGAGTTAGTTTTTTTCTTCTTTATACTAGTGGAATAGGTCACAATTTAAGAAAAATTTATTGTTTGAACATTGCCTGTCAAGATTGTCTGAAACAGCTTCATCTTTCATAATCAGGTAAATTTTTAAATATTTTCTGTTATGCCTGATGGCAAGTCTGCCTCTCAGCGTTCTGCAGACCTATAGCTGTTTTTGGTTAACTAGTTAATGTAAGCTGATTTACCTAACCATAGTACTATAAGAATTATTTTTCTCTATGTTTCATCTTTTGTCTGTCTAGTTGGAAAACACATGTAGGGATGGGGGTGTGACTTGACATAGTTTATTAATGACAATATAAAAATATTAATGTTCAATTATCTTAATCTATCATATATGATGTGGGGTTGTTTGGACAAATTATATTCCTTGGGAACCTTTTTTCTTACCCTACTGATGGGTGTAATGACATTATACCAAATGTGCAGGCTTCAGCCGTTTCTGAAAAGTCCTTAGTTACTGGTGGCACGTAGTAGGATGCCTGCTCTCAGAACAACTGTAAAATGTTTGCTGCATGCAAGATGATTCCTCCAGTGAGCTTTCACAAACTTTGAGCTGAACATGGTATCTTATTGCAGGATCCCCAAAGCTATTTGATACTATGATTTTCCTTCCTCAGTATCACTCTGTTTACTCTGGAGGCAGCACCACAGAGTTCTACCCTTAATTGAAGAGACAGAAAATCACGACTTAAAACTTAAAAGTTTGGAGAGCAAAAGACACTTTAGAGACAAATCAGTAATTATGGAGGTACCGTCTCCAATTGTAATGTTTTCCTCTGCCTCAGTGCTAGCAATCAAAACTACGGACTTAATCTGAAGCAGGGTCAGGACTTTAAATATGAAAGAAATCGCTTGAATTTGAGGAATTATACGTACAGTACAAGATGTTCCAGCAACAAATGATCTGAATCCTGTTTAAGAGCAATGATGTGGAGACCAGATGCCCTCCTCCAGACCTCCAGAGAACATTTGGCAGGGCCGCAGATCTCTTATGATCATGCAGAGAGGCCTCAGTGTTTCTTGAAGAGCTAAGACATGCTCCTGGGCTGAGCAGTGGGCAGTAGGGAACAGATAGAGATATTTTCTATGTGCTTGGGGTTGCCCAGCGCCCTTCTGGAGAAGTGTTCTCCAGAGGTTTGTTGATTTTAACTAATCTCTTCAGTCAAAATGCATTTTCTGCCATGTGTGAACTTTCTAAGTCCACTGGATTTAATTTGATACATACAGCCTTTCCAGACACCCCCAAGTTGGAATAAATAACCATATCTTCCAATATGTTCCCATTAGGTAAAAATACAAGTACTTTCCTTAATCTCCATTCTTAATCTCACAATGGTAGTGACAGGTCATTGTAGTGCCAAATAGAAATCAGATTGCCACTTACCAACTACTTGACATTGGGCAGTTATTTAACCCCATTCTGGCCTCAGTTTCTACACCTATGAAATGACCATCATAATAGTAGCAAGTTCGTGATTTTTAAATCGTTAACTGTGACAACCCAGATGAAATTCTTAAAAGCTGCCGGACTCATGGTTAGCACTTGCAACTATTGCTCATAGACAGCCCTTGACTCACTGGGGAGAAAGTTGCTTTGTAGCACTGCCCATGAAATACATAGTTATTTATTGATTTAATCTATTATCAATTAATTTATCTATATGAAATTAGTAGAATCCTATATAAGTGTGTAGATTCAGATAATTTCTGTAAAAAAATCATCCAGGTAGATATGTGGAAATAGTCATTAATCTGATTTAAATTTAATGTGTCTACTTATATTAAGCATATATGTATAAAAGTTCGTTATATAGATATGTCAATAAACAAAATGGGAAGGATAATATACTGTATGGTTCTCTTTTGTTTCAAAAGTATTGCAACTATCAGGTACGTGTTCAAACACTACCTAATTTACAATTGAAAAATAAAACATTAGCAATTTCATCTTAGTGCAACCTGTCTTGCTTTCTTTGAAAGCTGCAGAAGAAAACAAAAGGAAAGATTAGGAATCTATAAAATGTTAGAAATCTTTCCCATGTACAGCTATCATTCCCATGGTCCTCCATGAAGAAGGGTTTCTCTTCCATGCAAATTGCCTGGAACTTAAGGCTGCCAGTGCCATCAAAATAAGAAGAAGTTTTATTTGGGTCCTTGTTTCTGTGCAGTATTTCTGAGAGCAATTCTTTCTTTCAATGACTCTAAATAAAATTCCTGCTCCTCTTTCAGAAGGCAGAGGCCAGAGCATCCTTTCCTGGATCAGTTGGGCACAAGCTATGCCACACTGTTGGTTTTCTGTACAAATATGCTTAGAAGAGCTCAGAGCCACATTGATCTTAGTGTCAGTGACAGTTTTCAAAGGCTTTGATCACAGGTTTCCACAATCTCAGTGGCTGAAGGGAGGACATTTTCTCCATTGCAGTTCTGGAATCCAGAGGCCTGAAGTCAGTTTCCAGGTCTTGTTCCATCCAGAGTCTAGTTAAGAACTTCTGGTGATTCTAGGCAGTTTTTAGTTTGTGGCAGTCAACCGTTCATCTTTCCTGGGCCATTATCTCTGCTTCTCTCCCCTTCATATCTCTCTTGTCATAAGGACAGATGTCCTTGGAAAACAGGACCTCTCATCTTCAGATCTTAATCTAAGTGCACTTGTACGGTCATATTCCGGATAAATATGTCCTCTGTAATTAATTTTCATTTTCAACCCATTACAGATTCCTTTTGACTAGGGCTGGCTATGTTTTGTCTACTACTGACTATGCATGCAAACTTTGTTTGTATTTGCATGAAACTGATTACACTGCTCAAGCTTTCATTATGAATTCCAAATAGAGATAGGGCTTTCTTACTCGTTGCTTTCGTGGTAAACATATTTTCAGGAAAGAGGTGCCCAAATTTTGTGGCTGTTGTGCAAGATGAGCTCAAATTGTATAAGCGAGTAAACTTGTGGTTAAGTCTGCTTGTAATCCACCAAGATTCTGTATTAGAGAAATCATGCCCCAAACAATGAATAAAATCTATAGAGAAGGCAGGTTATAACATTATAACTGAATGCATCTCTACATTATTAATGACATGTTTATGTGCTCAGTTATGACCAACAGCTCTCAACCTGTGGGTTGGGACTCTTTGGGGAGCTGAACAACCCTTTCAGAGGAGTCTCCAAAGAAAATCAGAAAACATAGAAAGTTACATTGCAATTCATGACAGTAGCAAAATTACAATTATGAAGTAGCAAACAAATAATTTTACAGTTGGGGGTCACCCCAACATGAGGAACTGTATTAAAGGACCACAGCATTAGGCAGGTTGAGAACTATTGCTTAAGACAATTAACATATAGAAGAAAATAATACTACATAAAATACAATATCTAACTTTGCAGATTCTCTGGGATGGGGGTCAAAGCAATAAAGAAAATATTGCAGATAAAATACTCTTGAACTATTCAAATATTTACTAACATGGCTTATTTTAGAGCTAATTCAAGTGGACGAGGTGGTATAAGGTTGTTATGTCTTGAAATATGGAAGACTATTAATTATCAAACAGGAATAAATGAGTAGCTCAAAAGTGATAAAGAAGAGCAGAGGTGGAGTTTTTCAGAAACCACTAAGATCAAAATTATAAATTATCTGCAGATAAAGGGGGATTTGGAAAATGTCCACATGTTTACTTTGCTAGTCTCTTTTGAGAGCTTACAGCCAGCATAAAGAACTTATGGAGAAAATTTTTTCAGGAGATTAATTTTTACACAAATACATGCAAAATTTTGGATTTTCATACTACAATAGGTCAAGATTATAATATGGTTTTAAAGGATGTCTATCTTTTTACGACTCAGAAAAGCATTTTTATTTAAACTCTTTCCCTGGAGCCAAAAGTGTCAATCTACACTCAATCAATGTACTTCAAACTGTCCTGGCTGGGGATGGTGATTTCAAAAGTGAGCAAGCTGCCTTTGGGCTCATACATACAAATGGAGCTTTCCAAAGTCTTGTATTTCAGAGGACATATGAAATTGTAAGGAGAAACAAAGAAAGAGAAGGATACAGACTTAACCAGACAGTCTCAGGAGGAACACGCAAGGTTTGCAGCCTTGTATCAATTCCATATTTGTTCATCCTTTTAGTAGAACAAGGTAGGAATCCAAGAGGCTTTGGATGGTGAACCATGGGTCACTTTCATTACTTCCTTCTGTTAGCCCTTCTTGTTGTTTCTGAAATGAAGACTTCAGAAAGTCCTTCTCTGTCATAGCCTAAGGATCTGAAGAACTATGTTGAGGAGGGCTTTATATTAACCTTTTCACTTTAATATCTTTCCTTAGTATTTACCTAAGAGTCCCCTGGACAAACTTCTGAGTCAATCCATGGTCTATACCAGCGCAGAAATCTACCAATTGGCATGAGTTTGCCTTGCTCAAACTCCTCACTCAGTGCTGCAGTCATTCATGCTGCTTACGGTATGTGGCACAGCAGGTTTGTCACCCAATCCAAATTCACGAAGCGTTGCTTAGCCTGAAAATTTCCTTTCATACCATGCATGCAACCAAAACAAAATATAATTTAAGACATCAGCTCATAACACTTACAATTAAATTCATTAATCAGGACAGTTTATGGAAATGTCACACGTGAACCACAAACTTCATCAATATTCAAGCAGGGAACAACTAGACAATCACATTTCTTAGTAATAAATGTTTCATCTTGGCAGCTTTATTTTCTTATAAGAAATGCAGATTACCCTCATCAGGCAGCTTGCACTCCTGTTTGGAAACTTTTCAGTTATGTATAGCGATAGAACTTCTGTTGTGGTTCCGCTCCTATTTTCCTGCCTTCTCCATTTGCCTTCTCCATTTGCCTTCTCCAGATTGCTGTGCCTTCATTATAATTAGCATCTGCACCTGCACTCAAGAACCAGCCCTCAATTGCAACCAAGTCAGTCTGTTTTGAAGCAAAAGGAAACAAAAACCCCGCCAAGTTCAAGTTCCAACATGTCTAGTTATAGATGTGGACAATATACTCAATACTTTGCTAATGTTTTCTTTCCTGTAGGACTTTTTAAGGCATAAATAGTTAGTTTCTTTTATATACCCAAACATCATTGCATAGGTATTTCTGTCTATTTAAAAATGCATGTATGGGTGTTTTGTTTGCGTGTATATCTACATACCATGTGGTGGCCAGGGAGGCCAGAAATGGGCATCCAATCTGTGGGACTAGAGCTACAGATGGTTATGAGCTGCTGTGTGAGGGCCTGGAATCAAACCTGGGTCTTCTGCAGGAGCAGCCAGTGTTCTTAAAACTGCAGAACCACCTCTGTGGTGTGAAAGGGTATTTCCAGACTGTGCTGAAGTGGGTTCTAGTTATTTATTTACACTGTAGTGTAGGAATACCAGATGGTGTTTCCTATACTACTTTCAGACAAAGCATTAGTCTCACTTCCTAGATTTGGAGTCAGAAAGAAAGAACATGAAAGCATGCTTGGATATTGATGGTCCCTCAAGAGATGAAAGCAGGAAGATAAGGAGAGGTTAGTGCTTGAGAGGAAAGGTGTCTTGTAGAAGAGCATGGTGAGAACAATTTCAGGAGGAAAATCGATGCTCTAACACTCCAAATGTACAGCATCACCAAGCAAGCAACGCTCGATTCACTTCTAATGTTCCCATGCCACCACCTCTATGGAAACCAAAGACTTCATCTTCCATGATTGTGTTCCTCAATGGCAGCATTAATCTATGTGCTTTGCAATTGTTTGAAGTAATTTGTCTTCCTACTCCTTCCTTTGGAAGGCAAATTCCATAGTTTTTCCTTTTGCCTTTCTGGAGCTCTTATCCTGCTGAGTTCCTGCATTACAGTCAGCCTCATACTCTCTTAATACTCTGTCCTCATGACTTCCCAGGGCAGCCTGGATCACTGTTACAACACAGTGGTTGCTGGGTGGTCTTTGGGTCCCATTTGTCTACTTCTTAATTGGTTCCAAAAAAGTAGCCATTATTTTTCTGTCTGAACTAATAACAGGTCATGAAGCTCTCCTGCACACCCAGCAGAGAAAATATATATATGGCCCTTTTTGCCATCATCCGAATTGGCACAGCTGTTTGGAGTACATATATGCAAACTAGATCATACAGCATTCAACAAAGTATCCTGTTCCCCTTCCACATTTCTTAAAAACACATCTCTCTAATATTTTCAAACTTTTAATTTGCCTTTTAATTACATGGAAAAACTCACTGGTTTACATGTTAAAATTCAGTTTTTTGTTCTGTTCAATATTTCAAAGTAATTTTAATTCTGAAATATTCAATTCTATCTTGCAAAAAGAACCGATGATGATCCTTCTACATCCTTCCCACCTTGTTGATAAAATCACAGCTGGAATCTTAAGTTATTTTGAGTTTGTTTCCAGGTTGATTCTAAGTTATTGATCAATATTGTCTGAGTACAGTATTTAACCAACAAGTGTCAATTACTTTATCCCAGAACACTGTCGTACTATATTACCCAGCTCCATCTGTGAGGGTGTCTTAGAAGACTGTTAGGTCATTCTGAAACTGATCTCACAGCTTCCCCAAAGACCAAGCTCTGTTAAAAAGAGGAGAGAGAGGTGAGGTGAGCAGATGCCTCTTGAATGTGTTGTCTTTAGAGTTTGCAGCGTGCTCTTAGAAACATTAAAAATCAGTATCCTGTATCTGAAAGTGTTGCCCCCACATCTACTGCCTTTCCATTTGCTGACTTTCTTGAAACTTGAACTATTGAGTTTAAAAGTTGGACTTTACTGTGTTTAATGAGAACTTATGTCATGATTCAATATCATGTGAATAGTTACCATACAGGCTTTCCCCTATAAAATACAAGCTAACACTCTGAAAAAGCTGACTTTTTGCTCAAATTATTTTTAACATTGGACATATTATCTCTTTACTAAGTCTGATAATGGTTATTTTAAAATCATTAATCTTAACAAGCATCCCACTAAGAAGTGGTTCACATTAGTAGAGATGTCACATAAGCTATTATTTATAGTTATTTGCTGAGGGGTTTATGTGACCCACATCATTCTTAGTAGTATATCTGTATTAACTGACTTAGAACTTACATCAACCCTATATTGATAAAGTAAATGCATTTGCTGTTATCTTTTAAAAGATGAACATATTGAAGCTTAGAACAACAAACACATCAAAAGCTTCAGAGATAGAGAGTGGTATCAGGGATTTAAGTCCAGATAACCTGGCCATAGTACCTGGTTTCATAAATACTATTTCATGATGAAGGTCATCTTTCAGCTTATTTTAGGTATTATATACTGCCAGTTCAAAGCTAAGTAGATAGAAAGAAACAACAACAACAACAACAAAGTCAGACTTGGTGGCGCACGCCTTTAATTCCAGCACTTGGGAGGCAGAGGCAGGTAGATCTCTGTGAGTTAAGGGCCAGCCTGGTCTGCAGAGCAAGTTCCAGGAGAGCTAGAACTACACAGAGAAACCCTATCTCAAAAAACAAAAATAAATAAATAAACAAACAAACAACAACAAAAAGAAAATAAAAAATACTATTCAGTTCAACTGAACATTTTCTAAAATGCTTTAGGTCCAAAAGACTGGTACCTCAACAATGCTTCTTTCCACTAAAAGAAGTCATTATTTTAAAACTTCAGTATTTAAACACACCTGCCAGTGTGCAGTAATTTGTAAGTAAATACTGGAGTTTGTGATATAAGTATAGTTACTTCAAGTATGGGTCTGAAAATGATAGAAATAAGAATTAAAAGTATTTACCATTAACCATTTTTTCAGGATTAATTATAATCTAAAGCAAAATGGGCTATATGGATGTTGAGTCAGAATAGGTTGTTAAAACTGATTATAGGCTATGTGCTGATGCTGATTCAAGACAAAAGGCTACAAGGTAAAAGAAGAATGTGTTTCCAATAGTGCCATCAATGTCGAAGCATATATTGCCAACACTAGTACAATGTTGAGGTTTTACCTTAATTGTGTCTGTGGTTTCGGTGCATAGTTTAGTATTTAAACAATAAAAGTTTACATCATATCAATTATTCTCTGATTTTTTTTTCAGATTATTTTAAACCCACTGTGTAGATCTAAATAGTAGTTATACAATGTAACTTCTTTAATACTCTGGTGATAATGCTGTGAAGGAAGCATCTCCCCTATCACTAAACAGACAACCAACTTCACCCTTGTGAACTCACCTTTGCAAAATGATGCCCTTCATGCTCATTAGCCTAAAACAAGTGCTAATGGAAAGGCCCAATCATTTCTTTAACCAGAGGTCCCCATGTTCTCATGAAATGTTCATTACATGTCAGATGAGGGGAGAAATACAGACAACATTTCTCCCTCAAGAAGAAAGTTGCAGGTCTCCCAGGGCGTTCTTACCAGGTCTGTGATTTGCAGATCTAGAGTGTGGTGCGAAAGGAACTTGATGGGAAATGCAAATCAAAAGGAGAATGGTCATCTTGCCCCAGATATTAACCCTAGGACCACAACAAAACCAGAAGACAGCAAATGCCAGGCATTGCTCTTGTTTTTTTTTTTTTTTAAACTTATTACAGTCCTCTTCAGAAAGTCCCTACCCCTGCCTATAAGTTGATCTGTACTCTACTTCATCTTTTGGCAATTTCAATGTTTTAATTCAACATTGATTGTGATGGTGATTCTTCCACATTTTGTTTAGAATTACTTTGGCTACCTTTGGTCTTAAATTTTCAGAACATTTTTTTCCCTGAAATGTCTGTGAGAAATGGCTCTGGGATTTTGATTGGTACTTCATAAAATCTTGAGAATCATAATAAAAAAAGAAAGGAAAGAAATAGTCATGAAGTTGAGAGGGGAAGATGTTAGGGGGTGGGGAGCAGAAATGGAGATTGTGCTATGACCAAAATACATTGAATACATCTACATGAAGTTCTCAAAGAATAAAGAAAATGTATTTTTAAAAGGCAGTAACAAATTCTAAAAATGAATGAGAGAAAGGACTTTACACACTATTGATGAGAAAATAAATTAAAATAACTATTATGGATCACATTTTTGAAGTTCTTCAAAAAATTGAACCTACCATTTGAACTAACTGTCACACTTTTGGTTAAAGATACAAAGGAAATGAAATCAAAGGAGAGAGACCGGCATGTTTATTGCAGCGTTCTCGGTAATAAATATTTGGAATTGTTCTAGGTTGATCAGTGATGAATGGACCAAGAAAATACAGTAGATGCATATACATAATGAAATATATGTTAGGTACAAAGATAAAATAAAATCCTGTAATTTATAATAGTGTGGAAAACATAGGAACTGTCTTTACTGACGTTAAGACGCAGAAATCAGTTACCTCATATTATCTAAACTAAAAGCAGTGACCTGAATGAAGAATAGCAAATGCTGAAGACAGGTAAGATATAGAGAAATGACTTGTTTAAAGCAAGCTGAATAAACCACATTGATACATATATACTTATAAAAATAAATATTAAAATTGGGGGAAATGGATGAGTCTCATGGGTAGAACAATGGTGGATGGTACTTTAGGCAATGCGAATCTGGGCAGGATTAAGAAAGGGTCATGGTTTGGTAGCCAAGAAAGGGCATTTTGGAGAAAAGCACAGGTATATTAAATCCAATTAGTCTGGTAAGCAAGGCCTGGCACATTTAATGAAAGAATAAGTGTGCCAGAAAATTCTCCCGATTGGACTGTGCAAATTTTAATTGATCCCCATGAACAATAATGGTTGAAAGAAAGAAAGTGAAAAGGTACCCCTACGGCAGTCTTACAAATAGGTCTACAGCCTTCTTCTATGTACATATCTCAAAGCTAAGTTGAAACACTAGATTGTCATTGGCGGTGAGATGTTTCACAGGTGTAAACTAAGCAGATGGCGGTCATACCAGCCAGCTCTGGCAAGAGTTTGCTAAATATCACCATATGCAAACAATTAGAGAGAAATATTTTCAATTTTAATTCAGCCAATTTTTAGGTGTCATCATTGCTTTTGGCATAACTCAACCTGATCTGCCAAAAATGTAGTTGGTGCTCATGATTTTGTAGCTTTATTCTGTATGAATGTGTATTGAGTTTGTCTCTGATTGTCTTGCTTAAATAATTTCACTTCCTCAAATATTTGAATATTTAGTGCCTTATAAAAACTTACAAACACTCTCCAAGTTTTGAGAGTTAAGGAGATGAGGTGTGACTTTCTTGAGGCTCCGCAGTAGCTCGGGTTTCCATCTGCAGGTGCCAGTGGTGGCCGATCCTCTTGTCAGGCACATACTTAATCTCTGCACTTCTGACACAAAGGAGGGGCACCAGCTTTTCGGTGGCTGTTGGCCAGAGGTTACTCTTCATTCCTGGAATACTTTCTCAGTTCACCTCCATGGGCTTTTCTATAGGCATAGACTCACTACAGCATGGCGACCTAGCTTTACCAAGCCCAGAAAAAAAGGGAGAAAAAGGACTTGCGAGCACAACAGAGCAAGCCTTATGTAAAAGAAAAGAAGTATGAGAGCAATGGGCTATCCTTTTGTTAAGTTTCATTTGTTAGAAGTAAGTTGGCATTCCTGTCTACCTACAAAATGAGGGAATGACTCAAAGCAATGGCTAGCAGGAGGCGGGGGTCGGGGCATCACCAGAATCCTGTCTGCAATGTTCCAAGAAGAATACCTAGTCCAAACATAGACACCATTTTTAGTTTTTTCTGGAAATCAAATTTAAATAATCAGTTGTTCAAATGTCAAGAATGAATTTTTTAAAACATAACAAATGTTTAATACTTGGTTTAAGTATTCCTATAAAGCATTTGTGTGTAAAGATTTTTAATTTTTTTCTATATTCCAGATTATATTAGAAAATTAGTCTTTCAAATGATTTTATATATATATATATATATACCAATATATATGATGGTATTTTTCTTCAAAATTTTCCCTTTTCATGAAGATTATTATATATATTATAAAATAATATGGTATTGCATTAATGTTTTAGCTACTTTTAAGTTTAGAAAATGGGTTATATATTATAACTAAGTATTCTTTAATCACACTGTGTTTATAACAGTTTGTAAGAGAAGATATGATAATAATTCATTCTATATTGTCTTATTTTATAATTTTTGTATAGCATATTAGAGTTATATTAGATTACATTTGATATCTACAAATGGTCATCTACAACCATCTAGTGACATTGAAATCGTATGTTTCTAACTTCCAGATTCATTCTGACATCTTATTTGGTAACTACTTATTAAATAGTGCCCATATTTTAGGACTTAAAACACAAGCACAGATGGATTGCCCATCTCTTATTTCATTATTTGATGCTTTCAATACTCAGAACCAGGTAGGAGGGTGTTAAAATGGCATAACGGATGAATGAAGACATTAAAATCCAATGTGCCCAATGCGCTTTAGGTTATAAGTTGAGGAACTTTGTGATTAGGGCTGAACCCAAGCCTTCAATACCACAGTATTCAGCACTTTGTGGACTTTTTGTAGCTTTGAGATAATAAATTACCCTTAATTTCTCAGACAAGGTGATAAATGACTTGCTATGAGCAGGTTGCTTTCCTTAACTTTGTTTCACCAGAAGTAGATAAAGTTTTTTGTTGAGTCACACAAAGTTGACTCCAGAGAGAGCTAAGCTGTAAGTCAGCTAATTGCTGGTAATGAGGGCTCAGCTGAGAGGCTGAAACAGACTGAGACTAACTGGCAAAACCACCCTGTGACATCAGCATCCTTAGCACCATGCTTTGCCTAAACGTGCTAGCCAGGTGCTGAGGTCAATATAAAATTCAGTCAACACATGGATTGTTTTCTGTCCTTTGACCTTCACTATAGTCTCGTCAGCAATACATGATGAAAGACATCTTTAAGAAACAATCTGATTCAGTGTCCTACATCTTCAAAAACCATTCTATTCACAGCCAGAATCCAGCGATTCTTGAAAACATGTATTAAATGTCAGTGTTATCTGGAGCTGTCTGTGGAAAACATTTCAGGCATAGAATTATGCCTGTGTTAATTTGTAGTGAAGCAACAATGCGAATCAAAGGTTCCTCAAACAGGCTCTAGGCTGAGGGGACACCGAATTAACTTGTCATAGTCTGTTTACTAAGTGCATTGATTTCACACTAGGAAAACTCTCATTTTTATACAATTTGTGTTTCATAAGTGAGTTAGCAACCACATTTTGACCAGTATTATTATATGGCTTATTGTTTGTTCCATGTTTATCTCTCTCTCTCCCTCTCTCTCTCAACTTGACTGAATGAAGCAAAATTTCTCTTTTTTAAGAAAACACCTGCAAAAGTATCATACAGCAGTTCTTCTAAGCCGCTTACATATATTCCTGACTTTGTTTCCATGTGGATACTGCCAACTGGTGTTTCTAGACTGGCATGTGGGCTGAACATTGCTCATTTACCCTATCTGAAGTAAGGCAGTCTTTTCAGGGGGAAGGGCTGCTACTGTTTTTTTTCCCTCTCCCAATTACAAGGGTTCAAAGGAATAATAAAATAAAAGGTGTCCTGTGGGCTGTACTTTGTGATTGACAAAGAACCTTGGGAATAGTGTTCAGTGAAGAGCAGAGTCCTGGGAAGGAGGAGATTAAAAACACAATAAAACCTGTGGGAAAAAGTCATTTACATGCAAGCATTTCAGATAAGTAAATATTTTTCCCATGTAGACCAATGTGATTTTTAAGAAACTATGTACAAGAGAACTGCTTTCTTTTATTGGAGTGATAAGGGTCCGGATGATTCATGTCAACATAAAGAAATGTGCTCTAAGGAATGAACATTGCCATCAGAGGGAATACCTGATTTGCTCATATTTCTATTAAGAGTGGTTCACACAAAATGAAAGCAGAAAATCAATACAGTCCTAACATAATGAGAAGCCATAGTCCCTCGTGAGGTAAAATGTCTGAAGAGACAGATGTTCTATTCAGGTTATTTTGAGGGCCATAACAAGGAGACTGTTGATTATTTACGTTGCAACCAGAAAGTATTACAAAAGCATTTTCTCTTTCCCAATCCTAAGGCAACATAATTTTTCTTTCCAAGATATGATGAAATCAGCAGCTACCACAAACCTTATTGTCAGTGGTCTGCAAGACGCAAACTCAATAGCTATTGGGTTCTCTGGACAGCTGGCTACTGCCATTCACTGATAATAAAGTGAGAGACATTCTAATATTATTTCATGAGCCATATCATCCCTTGATTTTTAGGACCATGTTGTGGGAGCACATTCTGCTCCTTCAGCCAATAGCCTTTAAGATACCAACCCATTTGGGCATGGTCTCTTATACTATAAAAAGCAGCGGTAACTGTGTGCCCACTCTCTTGCTTCTGGCTCCCTCTTCCGGCTGCTAGACTCTGTTCCTGTTGGCTCAGAGGGCTGTTGTCTAGGACAGTGATCTGTAAGGTTTCCCCTTAATAAATAACCCTTTTATTATTCATAATTATGAACTGGTGTGGGATTGTTTTGTGACTTACGCCTTCAGGATCATTTCATTTTCATCTCTCTATCCCCTAGCTGTACAAGTGTTCTGCCCGCATGCATATATGTGCACTATGCTCATGCCTCGTGGCCACAGGGATCAGAAAAAGGAGTTAGAACCCAGGAACAGGAGCTATAGAGAGTTGTGAACTGCTATGTGTGTGATGGATACAAAACTCAGGTACCCTGGAAGCACAACCAGACTTCTTCATCAACTGAACCATCTCTCCAGCCCCAAGCTTTAGCTTTTGTGTATTTAATGTCTAGGTACATTTTGTTTATTAAGCAGAAGTCTTTCTAATGTGGAGTTTTAAACAATTGTCTGGCTCTCTCGCATACATAACAAAGTGCAGTTCTCATCAGCTTTCCCACATACGGTATATCACAGCAACTAACATATCTGCATCCTTATGGGGCCAGAAGTTCAGGGCACAGGAATTTTCTACTAAAGTATTTAAAAGATTCAGCATTACTTAGAGAGGTAATGGGATTCAACCAAACTGTCTTGATCACAGATACTAGATTTTGAAAAGCAGAATAAAGTTCTTGGCGATTGTTTCATCCAAAACCTTCTATACAACAATAAGAAATAAAAAAAATTATCCAATGTGGCTTTTGTAATTGATGGTATGATTTTCTTTTTTCTTCAGTGATTTGTTACCTGCTCAAGAAAAATGGCTAAGCCTATCTTTAAGGCTTTTGCCCTCACTTCAATAATGCGGTCTCTGTGTCTATATTCTTGGCTCCTCTGTCAGTCAGGACCATGTAAAGGTCAGTTGCCAACACAGGTCTTCCTTGTGACCTAATCTAAAGCAACCTCATTCCCCTGCTAACACACTCCTTATTTGAACACTCTGAATACCATACCACACTCTGCTTTCTCTGGAGTGTTTGTTTTTATATCTATCATGTGTTGTTGTTCATTATAGTGCATTAAATAAGAAAGTAGCAGCTGTGACTGTTTTATCCACTGCTGCATCCCTAAAGACTGAAATAGTCCCTTGCAGTTAGATGGTACTCAATAATTGTTTATTCAATAAATGAACGATGTAATCATTGTTACTTCTCCTATTTGTGTTGACGATTGACAACCACCAACAGATTAACAACATAGAATCCTTTCAGCCTTGCATATGTCATTACCAAGACACAAAACGAGTTGACCTGACCATGACAGATCAAGGTAAAGTCACCATGCATCTTTGATATTGTCAGGCTGCTCTGTGATGAACATGTTCAACAGGATTTGCTTATTCATTTTCTCCACAGCATGCTCAGCCCATCACTGAGCACGGTCTTGTTTTTCTGTATCTGAGACAAGGAAAACAGTGATTTCAAATTCCTGTTGATATTTTCTTTTCTAGGAAATGCTTTAGTCAAATAATTTTCGTGAGTTATGTTAAAATATAGAAAATCAGCTTCATTTTTTAGGCATCAGAAAAATAAACCTTACTTACTGAACACAGAATTCTTGAGTTTCTTCTAGGTACCAGCCTCTCTCATTGAATGGGGCCATTACATATACTAGTAAAATTAGGCATGTGCTATTAATCAATACAAGACTTTTTAAAATCACTCTCTCTCACACACACACATATATATGTATATAGTGTTTCTGTCTGTGTGCATGCCTGCAGGGAGAAGAGGACATTAGATCTAATTATAGATGGTTGTGAGTCACCATGTTGTTCCTGGGACTTGAACTTGGGATCTCTCAAAGAACAGCCAGTGTTCTTCTTAACCTCTGAGCCATCACCAGACCCCAACACAAGACTTTTTAATTTGAAGGTAAAGTTTGGCAGCAAGTCAGGTAAAGGCATTTGCCATCAAACCTGATGACCTGGTTTTATTCCTGGAGCACACATGATGGAAGAAAAGAACTGACTCTTGAATTTTGTCCTCTGACCTCCACACATGTGCCTGCCCCACAATAAACACGTGTAAAATATTTCACTTTACATAGATTTTACTCTAGTAATGGCAGAGTTGATACTTTAAGTACTCCAAAACTTCTTTCCTATATATTTTATTTGTTAGCACATTCTATGTTCTACGAAACATAATACTTAAAAACCTTGAGTTTTATAAAGCTTTAAAGTAGTTATAATTGTATATGAAAATTACCCATTCATAGACATTAATTCATTAGTTTATGTTTTCAAACATAGAAATTAAGTAAATACCATCACTATCATGTATTAATTATACTTCTATAGCATACAACATACTACAAATTGGACCTAATCAAAACATCATTCAGATATCAAATTTGTCAGTTATTGACTGAGTGTTCCTGGGAAGTAGATACCTTATAAGTGAAGATATTTATTTTTTAAGTGAAGATATTTAATACAGTAAATATTAAACTATGGTAGGTTAAGTCAAATTTTAAGTCACTCAAAACTCATTTGGATCCTTCAGGGTAGCTTGTCTCCTCGGCAGACTGCAGTGTAGACCCCACCATTGGCCTGAAATTCTACTGCATTGTGAATTCTGACTTGTAGTATGGACATGGAAACTTCTGACAGCAAGGTACTCTTTGTGACAGGTGACAAGATGAGAAAGTGTTCCTTTAAGCAACGCAGTGTCTACAGTGACATGTGAACTGCCTAACCCAAATGTTTAACAATCCCTTGAGGTGTTGAAAGCAGCACATTTCATGTGTGTGTATGAGACGGGATCAAGAGGGAGCCTGACACCCAGAACTGCAAGCTTTCTTCCCAGTCAACTCTTTGACAAACTCTGAATAGGATGTTGATATGTCCATCAGTGGCACTTGGTCTGATTCAGGATCAATTTGTCATTTTGGGCATGGATGTAGCTCCCCCTCCTTCACATGTGAAAATAAGTCAGGCATAACCTCATAAAACAAAACAAGGTTTTTTAAATCATATGACGAACAATTAAAATGACATTAGCAATGTCGATCAAAAATTGCTCTAAACAATGGAAAGAGCTAATCCCCTGATCATTTAGTTATTTCAAAGCTTGGTGTTTCTTGTTTACAGGTAGACCGGTAACTTAATTAGATAGAAATCCAAAGGTTTCCACCCTCAGGATTATCAACAAACAAAATGCAGAAATGAGGCATGCAAGCTCACAGCAGAATGAAAATGACAGCTCAGGATAAGCAATACGTTATATGAGGTCATGAGAAGCAGAGATGGAGGAGGCCAGCATTTAAAAGCTGCATTGCTTCTTCTTTGGTATCCATGAGGCAGCATTGAGAAAATGCTAGTGTTCCCATTGGGTAGGAAGATGGTAAAGAGTTCACTTGTCCTCTTTCTGAAACAGTGGGGGATCGCAAAAGTGGTTGCTGACAACATTGTGAGGGCCCTTGATTGCTAAGATATCAAGACTTTATTCTTCGAGTGATGGGGAGTCCTTGAAGATTTGTACAGGTCAGAGGTAGGACAAAGACAGCGTGTCAGAGTGACTAAGCTGATTAAAATGTGCATAACTTCTTGAAAATAAAGAGATGAACAGAAAAAGAAAGTAGTCAGAACACTGGCTTTTAGCTTTAATATGCTTAAGAATGCACCTAGGGAGTTGGCTAAAATTGCCGATTCCAGAGCCATACTCCAGAGAGAGACTCAGTGAATCTGCAGAGGGCCCCTCATCTCCATCTTAACAAGGATCAGTGTGATTCTGATTTAAGTGGGCTTCAGTCCATGATTTGAATAATACTAAATTTGAAGACTGTCACAATAATCCTGGAGTGAAGTGGCCAAAGTTTATAATGTAATTTTAGGACTACAAAGAAGTCTGTAACTAAAAAGGAAGCAAACAATGGCTGCTAAGAAAGAATTGAGAAGGTCTAGAAATATTCGGGTCATAAAATCAAAGGGAAGTAATAGTCTAATGTGATATTAGTATATCTTAGTCAACATGGTTGATGTGTTTGCTTACAAAACTTGATTTGTTAGTTCACTTAAATGTCAGTGCTCACATAGATTATGTCCTCATGAAAAATGAAAGAATTATAATATGGATAAAGACACATGTGAGTAAAAAGATGTGAATTAATACACGTGTAAATAAAATAAATATATTAATATAAATATAAGTAAAACATAGACCAGATTTTAAAATGGTTCCGTCATATTATATTCACACATATGTGAGACTTAAGCCTTTCACATATGGATTTAATGAATCCTCAGTCAAGATTCCTGGATTGTTTTTATCATTAGCTTTTCAAACTGTATAAAGTTTAAAAAGTTATCAAAATTGTCCCCAACTAGGCCAACTCTAGTGACTGCAATGGTGCATCCTAGATCTAGGAAAGAACTAATTCTGACTTGGAATAATCTCTTCTATTTCCTAGAGTTCTCACTGTGAGCCTTGGTCGTGATTTGGGCAATAGGTCACATGTATGTGGAGACTATTGCTGTTAGTGTTTAGCTTAAATTAATAGGTCACCAGGAATGATATAAATGAAAAGTATTAGGACAATTAAGTTTCACTAGAAATTACAGTAATTATCAAGAGGCATTTCCTTCCTGGATTGAAGCAAATGTTGAGTCTGGTGTCCTTACTGGCTTTCATCAAACAGTGAATATTAGCCAGGAGGAATTTTTCCCAAAAGCAATGCAACCTTCTCAAAGTATTTTTTAATTTCTTATATTTTATACCTTTTAAAAACATATACGAACAATTCAGCTTTCTAGCTAATAACATCTGATCAGTTTTATAGATTGTCTTCATAGTTAATGTTAGGTAGCATATGTTTGTAGGAGCTAGGAATGCTGCCAAAAATTATGGCAGTTAAAAGACCTAAATTTCAACAATGGAAGGGAAAATGCAAAGTAACTCAAGAATCTTGAGCTAAGAGTTTGCATGAAGATTGCTTTCTGTTAGAGTCAATCATGATCATAGCCCTTCATGCTACATGAAGAAGCCCTGTCTGGAAATGCCGAGAGAGAGAGAGAGAGAGAGAGACAGAGAGACAGAGAGACAGAGAGACAGAGAGACAGAGACAGACAGAGAGAGAGACAGAGAGAGAGACAGAGAGAGAGAGACAGAGACAGAGACAGACACACACACAGAGAGAGAGAGAGAGAGAGAGAGAGAGAGAGAGAGAGAGAGAGAGAGAGAGAGAGAGAATGAAAAATGGGAATTTGGAGAACTCTCCAGACATCCAGACAAACACTCCAGCTGAGTAGAGCAGGGAGCCATAAAGAAAGTTGGAGAGACAGGTAATTTGTGCTGAGTGCCTTCTGTGAGGAGACCTACATCAACCAGAACTGTTCAGATTCAGACAGGTTCTCATCCACACGGGCCTCTCTAAGACTGACATGAAGGACTTTGAAATCATCTTCTGTACAGTGACTCTCAGTTTTCACAAAAACACAACAAGGGGGTTTTCATCATGAAGGCAATTTTCTAAGTGGTGATTTGATAGTGACAGGATTTGCTATATTTTAGTCACCAGTGAACTGGTTTTATAAAGATAAATTTAGCAAGTGTTTTAGATTTTGTAGGCTCTACATCATCTGTCTCAAGTATGTCATCTGCCACAGAAATGTGAAGTTTCATGGGCAATAGGTAAAAGAACTGAGCATCTCCATGCCAATAAAGCTTTATTTATACAAACAGGTGGGGAATTGGGTTTTCCAGGTAGCCACAGTTTACCAAATCTGTTGAATAGTTGGCTTATAATAAATATCTTTCCTAGTTTAATATGCTATTTTCCCTAGTATAAATCTGTATCAAAAAGATCAAGAGTAAAATTACATATGCATATGCCCTCAGGATCTGTTAGTGAATCTCTTTACGACATTAATGTGGAAGAGTTTGAAGGTGCTGCTTTGTACATAATACTAGAAAATTGTCACCTGTTGTTTGTGCTCACCAAAAAGCTGTCTCTAAAAATGGAGTTGCCCCTCATTTTTGACCCAAGCATGTTTGTCTCAAAGTGTCCACCAAGGTCTCTTGTCTGGGGATAGACTCCCCTAATTCTAGAATATTGAGGGGAAAAGGGGAAACAAGTCAAGGAACTTTGTGTTCCTGAGAACAGGAAGGTAGGCCTTTTCAATAAATGTTACTATTGACTATTCTACTATCCAAAAATTTCTACATTGAGAAATAGAACTGAAAAAAAGAAGTATAGGCATTTCAACCAAGATAAATTCTACCATGGGCAGTTAAGTTGTATAGAGAAAGGTCAGCTGGAAGTGCCGGCTGACTTCCTAAACTTCTCCAGTCAGGTTCTGAGGTGCTGGGGTTTGATGATGCCATCTCTATTCATTGCTATGTGTTCTTGAACTTGGAAACCTCACCCAAAAGGACACTCTGCCTGGGACTCTCAACAGGGAACTTCAGGTGATTGCCTTGAAGGAGCTCCCTCAGTCAATATCTAGTGGTTGCTTGTAAGCTTCTAAATTTAGGATGCTTCATTTCTGTTTATTCTTTAACTATGAGGTATTACCCAAGGGCCATTCTGTTAATTTGACATATCCCTCCTTTCTTCTTCCCTTCTTTCCTCTAAAACTGAAGGCCTTAAAGAGGTTCCCCAATCCATTCCTGCTGAGGACCCAGTTTTTTGATGATGTCTTGCTCTCTGTCAGCCTGTATTCGAGTTCTTGTAGAACTTTAAGCCATCAGTGAGTATTTTAGTGGGTTATGCACTGTTTTTTGTTTTTTTAAGTAAAGCAAAAAAAAGTATTGCCAGCATGCTGAGGACCTAGTTCAGTCCCATTCAGTCTCCCCAACTATGGTTTAGAATCTGTGATCTCCCACAAGTTCAGGTCTCCATCAGTTTCCTCCATCATGATCTTGACCCCAAGATCTATCCCTGGTGCATCAGCTGGCTTTTTGAAGCCCATTTCCTATGATAGGATGCCTTGCTCAGCCTTGACGTGGTGTGTGTGGGGGAGGGTCAGGCTTGGTCCTGCCTCAACAGAATGTGCCAGGCCTTGGTGACTCTCCATGGGAGGCCGTACCCTTTCTGAGGAGTTGTAGATGGGAGGTGGGTTAGGGAGAGGTAGAGGAAGTAGGAGGAGGGGAGGGAGGGGAAACTGTGGTTGGTATGTAAACTGAATAAAAGATATATAAAAATTAAATTTTAAAAAAGTAAAGCTAGGTGAATTTTCTTCTCTCTTTTTTTCATCTCTAATTTTACTTCATGTCTACTCTGGAATTTGGAGGAAAAGCAAAACAGAATGAGTGTCGATTGAGCAATATGCCAGATGTTGGAGTGGGCTTTTCACTATACTACAACAACTGTTAGTCATGACATTTTAATGAATAAGGTATTATTATTATCATTTTCCTAGTGAGGACAAAAGTTTCATGGCTAGAAAACACCAGAAGCTAGTTTCTAATCTATGTACTTATGCAGTATAGTTCACAGAATGATCTATGATAACCAAATATCAAATAGATCAAACCCTTATTGAATGAGTGAAATTGTTAGGCATACAGCAAATTAAATTAAAAGAATAAATGGTGAGTAATAGATAGATAGTAATGGATAGAAGATAATACGATAGATAGATAGATAGATAGATAGATAGATAGATAGATAGATAGATAGATAGAAGATAGATAGCTAAATAGATGGATTGATATATACATATAATTCAACAAAATCATATGTGTGTATATGTAATAGATACTGTGCCAAGAATTTTGTATTTATTAATCTTCACAGTAACTTCATGCAGTTGCTCCTATTATCATCTCATTGATGAATAATGCCTGACAACTAGGGTAATGTAAATCATTCCAGAAGACAGATCTAGAAGACTTTGAGTGTTTCTGCACACACTATCCTTTCTCTCAAAATTCATGAAAAAAATTTTAATGCACAAAAATACTATTTAATTACAATGAGACTTCAGTTCACCTATTTTGAATAAAAAGATTCATTGTGTGCAGATTTTTTTGGCCAATTGTAAGGAAGAACTTGGTGAACTAGCCTAGTTTATGGCTTGTAATTGGTCAGTAAGCCCACTTCTTGGTATCTTCAAGAAGCCTCTTGCACATAAAATCTAGATTTATGTTTAGTACGCTCCTCAACAATTCTCAACAATTTAATGTGTTCAAACAAAGATCTTCCTATTATTTATGCATGAAGAAAACATGCTGTTTGTTGGGAACTAAGTAAAGGGAAAAGCTATTTAACTTTAGCAAGAACATACCATGGATGTGATGTACATTTGGAATGGTAGTGCTGTGCTCCTGAGAACAGTTGCTCATGGACTTCTTTCGCTTCCAAACACTGTGACAAAACTATATTGATTCAAATAATAATAATAAACAAGCTTGGGCTGGTGAGATGGCACAGTGAGTATAGGCATTTACTGCCAAGTCTGATGACCTGAAGTTGACCCTTGTGATACAGATGAAAGAAGGAGACTACCAATTTCCTTTCACTGCCATCTGACTTCCAAATATGTGCTTTAGCATAAATGCACATCTGTACACACACACACACACACACACACACCACTACTACCACCAAGAACAACAATGAATGTGATTACGTTTTTAAAAATATAAAAGTCTTACATCACCGTGTAATCTCTGAGAAGCCAGAACGAGCACAAGTTAGAGTCTGATTCATAAATCGTATGCATATTTTTCTTTTCTTGAAGTTATTATTTTCCAATATTCTACTCATAAACCGTACAAAGATTTAATGATTGAACAGAAATAATACATTTGCTTTTCTTTTCTTTTAAAGTACTACTTCATTAAAACTGCATTTACAAGTGAGGTAAATTCCTCCCATGTTAGTGGGCGAGTGTGTTCCAGAACTGATCCCAATTCACTATACTTCTGGAAAAGACCTGCATTTCCTGAGGATTGAACACTGGGAGCTGATCTGAGGTATGGGATACTTTAGATCTAAAGAAAAATAATTGTGATACTACAGACAAGTAACACACATGCTATCCTCCGAGTACTTGGTGTGCTTGCCCATCTTCTGTACTTAATGGTCATCTGATTCATGGAGGAAGAGAAAAAAGTTATTTTATACAGACATATATACATACATACACACACACACACATATATATATATGTTCATATATTATATGAACAGAGACTACCATAGTGTCTTACATGACATCTGAAGTAAAGACAGGCCTGAATTTACACAGATAATCTCTGTTAGCAATGACAGCAGCATCAAACAAAATTATTAAAATTATTGTTCACGGTACAAAATGGATTGCTTTATTTGCCTTTTATAAAACCATGCCATGTGCACTTTATCACGATTCTGACTCACATTTCTGAGTTTCAAGTTATTTCTCTCTGGCATTTATTTCCTTCTTTTAAACAGAATGGTTCATTGTCTGGGGATTCAAAGCCTGTTAATAGAGGACCAGGTGCTGGTACTGCAGAGGAACACACAAGGGCTCCAACACTAGAGATGATCTCGGGAAGGGGCAGTCTGAGGCACATCCCTAGCTTTGCTCATGCCCACTGTGTACCTGGGATATGATGCAGTCTTCCCAGTGTTTCTCTGTCTTTACTGAGTTAATTCTTGAAAATCAGGGAGAACAATATCTGCTTAGCCGAGATTCAATAATTACGAGTTATCCTCACACTTTAGGAACCTGCCCTGCCTCTTAGTAATTAAGTGAACACTTCACCTTCATTCTTGTTCCTCCGTCCTCTGCAAACTCTAGGGTCTGACTATCAAATAACTTTCTGGTCCTGTGATGGCTATGTCTGGATATCCAGAAGACATAGGCTATTGAAGACTATATGCATTCTGGGATCAGAAGAATCACAGGAGACGAATGGAACAGGTCCTTATGTTTGAATACTACAAATTTTCCCAAAATATTTTTATCTTAACTCAGTGTTCATTTAAGCTAAGCTTGGAAAGGGGTATAGATCCTACCTTTTTATCTTGTTTATCTATTCATTTGTTTACTATTTATTTTATATGTCTTAATGTTTGTTTGTACATCATACACATGCACATCAGGCCCCTAAGACTGTGTGGCAAACAATTGTGAGCCACTTTGTAGGTACTGGGAATTGAACCCAGGTCCTTTGGAAGAATAGCCAGTGCTTCTGACTGCTGAGCCATACCTCTAATTCGGACAGATTCTATTTTAAACAGCACAATTATTTTTGTCTTGGAGTTCTACTTGGATTTCTCACAATTTTTTATGCTACCACAGTCTGGAAAATTTGCCCAGTGGTTTAATTTGGCAAAGCGACAAAAATGGAGTGTGTATAAATGGCCTGCAGCTTTCTCTCCTAGAGATGGAGTATAAAACTTCACCAAGCATGCTACTTCTTCCTACTGCTCTCACTTTTGTCTGTTCTATGATAATGTCAGAGATGATGGAAGATTTCTGCCTCTTGGGGATTCTGGTGGTCACTGCTATTTTTATTAAGCAATATCTAGTAATATTATTAATATTTATTAAGCAAATGAATCCGAAAGGTACAGATGCGAAGCCCATAATTCAAGAGCTGCAATGTTGTTCATTGTCTCTACCTGCAAGCTTCTTTCTTCTTTGCTATACCTCCTCTTCCTCTCCTAATCTTTAGTAGCCATTTGAGGTTTAGTGAACTGAATAACCAACCTTTCCATTCTTAAATACTTTTATAAAAGTCACAAACACATGTATGCTCTAAAACATTGTTATTTGAGTATGATCCATACAATTGTCATGTCTACTTTGTCTGGAAATATCTTTGTAATACTGAACTTCAATCTTGCTTCACAGCTATGAACCCTCTATTTTAGTTTAAGAAATGAAATATTACACCAAAAGACAGCATTGGGTTTTTCTTACTACTACTAACTACCTCTACTATGTTGTTGTTGTTATTATTGTTCTCCTCCTCTTCTTCCTCCTCCTCCCCCTTCTTCTTTGTAATATAGGATATTCATATGTAGTCCTGGTTGTTCGGTCACTCACTATGTGGATTAGACTGGCCTTAAACTCACAAAGATCTGCCATCTTTGCTTCTGAAGTCCTGGAATTAAATTATGTGTTAATAATTTTGTTGCTTCAACATTAGTTTGTTTCCCATGTTTTGTCACAGCACTGGTGGCATTTATCTCCATAGATGAGCTTGCATGTAAGACATTTTCTATGCCATGAGCCATGGAGTAGAATTGTGAATCAACTTGGATGTGAATGCTTATATTTTGAAGATAATAGCAATGTGTTTGCTACTACTGATGCATAAGAATCCCCAGTGTTATATATCTTTTACTAAATCTGGTATTTTCTAGCTCTTTTTCTGAAGTATGGAAATAAAAATCCCCAGTTACTATGGCCTCTGCTCCCTGTGTGATTACTAATTAGATCAGTTTTCTTCCTCTTAATCACCAGTTTCTCTCCACTTCTGCATAATATCCAAAAGCATTTTATTGTTTTTCAGTTTTCAAGGATTTATAGGAATATTCATTTTGGAATAGTCCTTTGCAAACTACATGCAATGTGTAATATCATGTCCTGGTTTCTCACTTTCTTGATCAATTTTGTGAATGCAAGTTCAAAACATTAATGCAGTTTAGACTACCAGTCTCTCGATGTTTGTTCGTGCACCATGTAGAAAATACACTCTCCAGTATGTGGATATCATAATACACTGTTAATACTATCAGTGGGATGAGTGGTTTCATATAGATTTAGAGCATAGCAATATTAGCTGAAACACTACACCGCCCATCCACTGTTAGCACTGATTAACTCATCCATGGCCATTTTGCTTTTCAAAGGTCTATGTTTAATTTATCCCTCTTTTTCATCCTTGAAAGAACACTGGGTATGAGTACAGCTTGGCAAGGTCTCATGTGACACTACAAGTCATCTGACATCAAATACAAAACCACACTTTGACCTGAAGTTCCCGCCTATGTAAACTGTAGTTACAGCTGCAACACTTCAATTCTGAAACAGTAATTGCAGCAAGGACTCCTTTTTCATAGAGGCTTTTGCAATTTAGAAAGATTATTTGAAGTATATATTTTCCCATCTGGTTAAAATGACTAAGTATCTACCTCTTCGGCCCTTGTGGTTGGTCTTGGCTTCGTAGCAGCAACTTCTTTCAGATCATCTCTTTATACACCGTTGAGACCAAGAATGACAATTCAATGTATAGCGATTCTCTTCACGTGTTTAATTGTTGAGCACCAGAAGTTAAGCATCCTTCTCAAGAAGTCAGCGGTTAGGAACGCTTGACAGATGGACATTTAGCCCCTGAGTAATTACCCTTCAAGTGTCACGAAACACTTTAAATCTCCTGTGACATCTTCTGAGGGATGTGAAAACATCTTCGCATTTTAAGAGTATGCCAGCTGTATACCTGTCCATCATCCTGGAGTCATTTGAGCAAGAAAATTATATACAACTTCAAATACGTGTGCCTCGCCGCCTTATACGGAAGCCTTTATATGAGTTTCCTCAGCAAAGCAAAATCCTTTCGCAGGGCAACAGACGATTCTCTCCACTTATGGTAAATATATATTGCCCAGATATCTTTTTCCCCCTTGTTATATAGAATGTAAGATTTTTTTCTAATGACTGTAGTGTAATACTTTCTAGACCTTTTGAGTATTATAATTCTTACTTTAAAATCTAACAATGTGAAAAAATAACGACATCTTGCATTTTGCAGGCAAATGGCTGGAGCTAGAAAACATCATTTTGAGTGAGGTTGCCCAGACACAGAAAGACAATTATCAGAAGTACTCAGTCATAAGTGGTTTTTAAACATATACAAATCACAATCCCAGAGAACTTAAACAACAACGAGGACACTAAGAGAGACATATATAGATCTAATCTACATGGGAAGTAGAAAAAGACAAGGTATCCTGAGTAAATTGGGGGCATGGGGACCTTGGGAGAGGGTTGAAGGGGAGGGGAGAGGCAGGAAGGGAAGCAGAGAAAAATGCAGAGCTCAATAAAAAAATCAATAAAAAATGTAACAATGTGTATAGAAATATGATTACCAAATCCATAGTCTTCATCATGATCCAAATGGACCTCCTTTGATGTATTCTAATTTCTAAACAGCCTCCACCTCACTTCATCTAGATCATCTGTGACTTGACTATTTTCTATTCATAACAAGCTTAACAGTTTCTTTGCACTTGCTTGACCACAGCCTGTAAGGTTGACTTACTCCTAACATCAGGTTCCTACTGTTGAAGATTCCCTACCATAATAGCCCTTCCCCTTGGCCAGCTTATAGAAAATAACACACCCAAACATCAGGCTCCAGTTTCTTAAATCATCTGACATATTTGCATACAAGTTTTACCTGCTCCCAGTGGAAAAATGAAAAGGTAGAAATTTTCTCTACTTATCTGTCTTCTACATCCCTAGAGTATGTTTGGCACGTATTAAGCATTCAACAAACATCCCAATGAGTGAGCAAGCATTCAATTTGAATGAACAGGTCTTTTTCATGTAGAGTCAGGGTCATACTGGCTACACCAAATATCCATGTAGACTACTTAGTTCTTTTCATCTCTGCTGAAAGACATGCTGACATCCAAACATTAAAAATGTAAAGAAAATAATATTGTTAGATTTGAGCAAAATAGTGTCTGAAAGTATTTGGTAGAGTGCCAAAATTTAAATGTTCAGTGAATGTAATGTACTTACTTCTAACCTTTATCTTTATCTGGTGTCACAAAGGAAATGCTGGCTTCTGTGCAGTTTGGGCCTATTCATTTCACCTCTTTCTTAACATCCTCTCCCCTTCCAACATCTTCTCAGGGACAATACAACGTTGTTTTTCTTCCTATTCTAATGTCCTTGATTTACCTCTACAGTCAGCCAATTCACATTGTAACTACAGACCTTCAACCCAGTTCGCCCATAGGGACTCCTTTTGACAATGTAGCACAGTTATCACATTGCCTTGAAGAGACACAATGAAGTGATTCGTCACTTGGTATCTGCAAACTTGTCCATCTGAATTCCTCACAGATGTATGTAATTTCTTCCATTTTCGGGATATCCAAGGAACCCTTATTTCTATTATGTATTTGCTTATGTCAGTCGCTATATATGGTATACAATACAATCACATATGAGCTTATACACCATGAGAACAGTCTAATTTCATTTCAACAAATGCTTGTAGTTTCAGCTTAATTTAGAAGCCATTTACTCTTTGTGAAGACTCACAATGCCTTAATAATAAAATATTCTTCCTTGTGGTTTAGAGTTGAAAGCTTGGTCACAAAAGCAACATTGAGATATGAGGGGTTTTTGGTGGGGGAGGGTATTCGACCATGAAGAATCTGCCCTAATCAAGTGATTAAGCCATTGAAGGATTCCTAACTTGAAAGCATCACTGAGCTATTATCAAAACTAGAATATCAGTCCTGATTCAAGGAAACAAGCCATTGGAGAAGTCTGTTTGAAAGGTATTCCTTATCCCTGTTCCATTGCTTCAATCTCTGCTTTTCAGATGCCCTGAAGTAGGTAGCTCTGATCTGCCATATAGTTCCTATGAGGGTCTACCTGGCCACAAACTCAGCAACAGCAAAACGAAGCCACCATGAATCAAAAGTATTGAAACTAAGAGATAAAGTAAATTCTTCCTTTCTAACGTTATATTCTCAGGTCTTTTGTTACAGCAACAGAAGCTGACTACTGTATTCCTCTTATTATCTGTAGCAGATGTGTGTGTGTGTGTGTGTGTGTGTATCTCCCATAAGTTAAATATGGAGGTTTATTATTCCCCTATAAGATACAAAACTCCTGAGAACATTATCTCTTTGTGTGTCTTCAATAATTGAGCACTAAAGTAATCATGGGAATTGGCACTTATACAATATTTTCTTTGGCAACAAGTGTCATGATGGTGTTAAAATACTGGTTTCTAGTGATACTGAGCCACCAACCAGTTTGATATTGCTACACTGGCAAGAATTTAATGCCATGATAAGCAAAAAAAATATACTTAAGGCAAAGGTTTTAGCTCAACATTAATTGAATTAAATGTAATAGAAATTTTAATATTATTTATTCTAATATATGTCTAGATATTGCATAATCTTAAAAACCCTTTCTATATCTCGGTCTGATGCCTGATTCCACTCAATAGCAAGAAACTGGATGAACTCTGAGGCTATTTGTGAAATTTTTGAATATTTCTAAGTAGACAACAGTTTGGCCTTGTGTAACAAAACCTCCAATGCAAGAAATTTCTAACTTCAAATGAATTGACACCAAACTGATGCCTTTTAACAAATGCAATAACACAGCGGTGTAGGACATATGCAAAGTAATAGTCTTGTTTAAGTCTTTCTCTTTTCACCAAGATAGACATTGGCCCTTAAATGTTGTGACATACTCTTTAATTCTGAACTATGGGCTAAAAGAACAGGTGCTGGCTTTCTGTTAGCTGTGAATTGACATCTTCTCCTCAGAATTATTGACCAGAATGTTCTCCCTTGCTAATAGTAACACATTGAGTGATTGATTGTCATTAGGTAAGACTTGAAATGTGTTGGCACTAGAGGGGTAATATATAATCTCTATCAAATTCATGGCCATGACATCAGCCCACCACTTAGTTCAGTTTGTTCAGGAAAAGGGAACTATTTATTTACCTGAGTGTCTATTTTCATACAGATGTAGGTTGTGGTAAATAATGATAATATTCAAGAATGCTCCATGTTAACCAATTCACAAAGATTGTCCCAGGCAGCGTCCTGTAAAATTCTAAGATCTATGAACAATTGAGAGAGGACAAGTAACTTACCTGACAAAAATATCAGAGAAAACCAGTGAGTCATCTGAGCTTCTTAAATTCTTCATGTTTCAACCAGTTGGGGACTCTCCATATTAGTGGATAGCGGTTTTAAATGGAAGAGAGGGGATTCTAGACTTTGAACAGTTATGATTTTCTCTAACATGGAAGCAACCAGAGTAATCAATAAAATCAATTTTTCTGTGACAGCTGTGAATTAAGATGCTTTTGATTGCAAGTGTTTGAGACTTGTGATTGGTTAACCAGTAGCACCTAGTATGTCTTTATAATTGTACAATGATGAATTTGGGTGAATGTGTAGTTACCAATAAATCACAGCTCTCTGAAGAGTATTTTTTGAAAGAATATTGAGCCCTCCCCATTAAGATATTGATTTGTCAAGCAAGAGTATTGCTTCACAAACTTGATTCTCAATCACATATTCCTTGCAAACTTAGCAAAAGCATAAAGCCCCTTGTCCTGCTTCAAGGAATCTGTGGCTATATATTCTGAATTAGTTATCCAGCTTATTGTGACAAGACAAAGTTAGTAAAGACTGTTCTAAAAACCAACACCCAGCCTTTAAAACCCTCACAGCTGGTGTTCCCTAGGCACAGGTCAAGATGGTAACTACTGATGAAAATAATACTTATGATATTATGAAAATGACAGAATGCTTCCATATCTGTCAAAAACCATTAAAATTGCCAGCTTGTATTACGCATCTTATTAAAAATCATTGTTGCGAGTATATTTTCATTAGAAATAATCACAAGATTCTGTGAGTTAGTGAGAGTACGATGCTGTACCCAGGAGGCAGGCAGATGATCCAGATAAGGCCACATTAGTAGGAACAGGTGAGTCAGGAGCCTGCCCGCAATCTCTGTTCTATTCAACATCCCTTTAAAGTCAATAATCTTTAGCAATTAGGGAAACTTGAAAATTCCAAAAGTAGGCAGCATGTCAAAGGGTCTCTGTGAATTTAAAAGAGCTCCTAACTTGTAATTCCATTGTGAACAATGTAAAGTTTTTAAAACATAATGGCAAGTATAAATAAAAGAAAATATTCCTGAGTCACCAGGAAGTAGCAAATGGATGATGAGAAGTGGACCAGGCTTGACTGTTCTGTTTAAAGGATCATAAATTCCTTGACTATTTGCATTTCTGAGAAGTTAGGAGTTTTCGGTTGAGTTATAGCGCTACAGTTTGAGGTTGAAAACAGGTGGGAAGTGCTTCAGACGAAAGTTGGATTTCACATATTTCTTTGAAATAGTTCCAGATGTTAAGAGGGCTAAGAATTACAAGGGAATACAAATCAGATTATGCTTCAGAATACTTTAATATTTTCTTTCTTCTCACATTTGAGAAGATATTGGTTCAATCCCCTCTAGGAGATAGAAAATGTTTCCGTCACTGTCACACTTGTGCCTTCCAGGGGAGGGTGTTTTAGTCATGTCCAGTTTCAGTCCTCCGTAGAGGAAAGGACGCGTCAGAGACCTTTGCCTCCTTTCTCAGGTTTTGTACATGACCCCTGTGCGAGCAGAATACCCAGGCTAGCAGGCTGCAGGCAAGGGACATGTCCTATCGGGACATGCCATCTCATCTGCTCTGGGGTCTTGGGTACAGTATTAAACTGTTGCCAGTTCCAGAAGAAGATGTTTGTGTATTTTTACAGAAGAAGAAGCTTGTATATTTCATGGACTGTTCTGACAAGCAAAGAGCATTCATTTTCACTATTGCTACTTTCCTCCTGGCATCTATACTGAATGTTCACTGTGTAGAGATGATTGGATTTTCATCGCTCTGAGGGTTCCTGATTTTAAGTACTCTTGTACATATTCATTCATGTTATGACATTCTGCAGAAAACAGAATGATTAAGCTGCCAATGACTTCTTGTGAGTTCAAAATATCTGACAAATAGCGGATGGTGTACTGTGTTGATTTCCACAGTGACAAATCATAGAATTAATCGTCAGGAGATGGCATTATATGATCCTTAAGTACTGTGACAGTATCAAAGAAGTGCATGAAATGTCCTCATAGTGCTCTGAAATATCTTAATGTTTTAAAAATATTTGATCCTGCAGGAAAACATTAATTCTAGGAGATTAAAGTTGAATCCAGACTGTAGCATCAAGTGTGACTATTTCTGTGGAATGATGGCACGGTGTGTTTTAAAATACTTTGGTAATAGAGCTGTGTTCCGTCAAATGTGGCAAAAAAAAGCAAATGCTGCCAGGCTCCAAAGGTAGCAACTGCTGAAGATAACCAGACATATGTAATGGAAAAGACACCTCAAGCTTAAGCGTGGCCAGAGAGCTCAGCTGTAGCTCTCTAAGCAAAAGACCGTTCATCTTTATTTTCAGCTAGCTCTCCTCTCCAAGACCAAAACACTAGCTGGAACATCTCCAGAAGGAAATAGTGTGAACATTCTTTCTGCTGTAGGAACGATTCACAGAATATTTAATTTTGTGTCTCAGAGACAGACTAAATTGATCTTAAATATTAGATCTCTATGAAGATTCAAATTTTTGCCACAAACACACACACACACACACACACACACACACACACACACAGAGTATTCCTTGCAACTTTGACAGGTTGCATCCCTTTTCTTTGGAAGCCCGCTTCCTGCGGCTCATTTTCAACAAGCTCTGAGAACCAGCCAGGAATCATCAAATGCATTTCTGTGAGAGGAGAGGACCTAGTCAAGCAGCTAGGAGCAAACCTCGGGGCAGCGGGGAGCAGGAAGGGAGGGAGGCGCGGGCACAGGGAGGGGAAGGATCTAGAGAGCTGGCCTGACTCCTGACTGGCTGGAGTGGTTTTGGAGAAAGTCAGAGCACCAGCTGGCCAGTCGGGAGCTGTCCAACTTTTCAGCAGCTCTGAGATCCAGTTTCAGATGCCCGGACTCAAGAGCAGGCTACTGCTGCGAGACAGCTTCTAGCTGCCAACAATTCCTAATCTCCTCGGCGGTGCCCTGAGAAAGGAAGAGAAGAGGGGGAGGAAGAAGAAACCGACCATCAGAGAAACCGTGCATCCGAGTCTTGGTTACTTAGGAGCAACCACCGCGCTTCTCTGCCTTGTCCACCCAGCAAGGATCCCTGAGCCATTCCGTAATCGCACCCGCTAGCAGAGCCCCCTCTCGGTGGCCTGGAGCTTCTGGCCGCTACAAGTCGGAAGCTGAGCCCAGCCTCTGTCTCAGGAAGCGGCGGCAGCAGTAGCCCGAAGGCGCTCGGGCTAGCACGGTGGACCCGGCGGGGCAGCGGTGCACAGAGCCGGCCAGGATGGAGGCAGAGGGCAGCAGCGTGCCTGCCCGGGTGGGCAGCGGCGAGGGCAGCGACGGCACCGGCGGGGCTGCACTCAAAGCCCCTAAGCATCTCTGGAGGCACGAGCAGCACCACCAGTACCCGCTCCGGCAGCCCCAGTTCCGCCTCTTGCACCCCCATCACCACCTGCCCCCGCCGCCACCACCCTCGCCCCAACCCCAGCTGCAGCCACCGCCACCGCCCCCACTGCCGCCACCCCCGCCGCCGCCCGGAGCTACCCGTGGTCGCTACGCCTCGAGCGGAGCTAGCCGCGTCCGGCACCGCGGCTACTCGGACACCGAGCGCTACCTGTACTGCCGCGCCATGGACCGCACCTCCTACGCGGTGGAGACAGGTCACCGGCCCGGCCTGAAGAAATCCAGGATGTCCTGGCCCTCATCATTCCAGGGACTCAGACGGTGAGTCGAGAGCGCCCCCTCCCCCACTCTGGCAAAGGGTCACCTCCCCCTTCTCCAATTCTCCCTGTTAGTTGCTCAACACCAATCTTGGAATCCAGGGTCAAATACAAGACACTCAGGGAGGGCGAGCAGGGGCGTGTCTGTTCTTGCCCTGGAAGATACAGTTCAGGTGTGAAATAGACCCGAAAGTACAGCATAATTGTTAACTGGTGTGTGTGTGCGCGTGTGTGTGTGTGGTGTTTCACTGGTTTATTTGTGCCATGCGCCTCCCTCTCCCCACTCGTTTCCATCCCACCCCAGCAGTGAGATTAAACCTAATTCAGTTTGTATCTAGTGGAGGGAGGGTGAAGGCGCGAAAGCTGGGGGTGGGGGAGGCTGCAGTCCAAGCCTGGAAACCATCCATAAATCTGTCCAACGCACTCCGAAAAGAGGGCTCAACCAGGCAGATCTAACCCGAGAGGGCACAGGGTGTGGAGGAGACCAGTTGGTCGCAGGAATTGCAGCACAGGGCTTGCGAACAACTCTTGTCAAGTTCAGAAGTAAATTGAACAGCAAAGGGGAGAACAAACACGTGGGTGACTTGGAGAGTTTGGAGCAAAATGTTCAGCAATCCTTACGAGAGGGAAGGAGGAGGGATGGAAGTGAGGATGCTGTGGGAGTCAGACTGCGTCGGTGTGTGTGTGCTTGTATACACTCGGAGTGGGGTGGTAGTGGTGGTCCCTGAACCACCCTGCTAAGAAGGCACCTCGTTTTAGCAGCGAGCAAGACATGGAGATTTGATTACAGTGATTTCCCCTTAGCATAAAGTGCTCCGGGTGACAGGGCAGGGAAGCCACATGTCAGCTTGGAGTTTTAATAGATGCCACGGAAAAGAGTACTGTAAAGGACAATTACAGTGGCTGAGCAATCACCTCATTCTTAATTCAAGTGTGGAGGTGGATTTTGGCCCCATTTGGTGGTAAAGACATGGGTCCCTCCCCATACACACACAAACACACACACACACACTGGGGGGGGGTATTTTACATACATGCACACAAAGTAACACAAGGGTTTTAGGAGTAGCTGATCCTTCCCATGCTCTTTGGCATAGCGGGTCAGTCATCTAGCCTCAGATAGGGGCAGGCACTGCTGCTTTTCTAGCCAGCCCCCATCCTGGACAATGGGTAATTGTGCATCCAAGCTGGCTGTGTAAACAGGAAAACCTGGGGCTGAGATCATTTGTCTAGCTCTTACTGACAAGAGGTGGCATTAATCAGAAAATAATAATGGTTTCAACTGTATGTTTACGTGAGGATGTGCATGTGTAAATATGTTTCCTCATGTGCTGTATTCCCTACGAAGGAAGAGCATCTAGCCAATCAGTATTCTAACCTTCACGCATGGCCATTCTTTCAGCTGGAATGTATCACTTTGCTCTTTTCCTTCCTGGCTTCCTTGCTTTCCCTGTTGATGACACTGTGTCTGTTAAATGTGAAAACAGAGAACTGCAGCTAATCTCAGTTCAGACCATTGGGAAGTTTGATGACTGATGCTAATTGCAGACATTAATAAATCAATACACAAGTTTCATTGTTTGTGGTGCATATTGCTACATCACACATGTAGTCTCACTCTTTGTGTAAAGAGGAGGTCATCCTCCCCAGTGGCTGAGCATCAGACCATAGAGGCCCAGAATATCAGAATAGGGACAAGGAAATTATTCTGCACATTTTACCTATTCATAGAAAAATTTGGTTATGAGTCCTTAAAAATATTAAAAAAATAAGCATTCTAACTTAATATGTGGGTTGATTGCATTTGTGGAATATCTTAATTGACTACATTTTTAATAAAATAGATTTATTTTGGGAGGATGGAACTGAGCACAATAAGCTAATTGGTATGGAAGCATTGCATCATTGGTTTGAGTTTATTTTTTGTTATGCTCTACACATTGATTAATTGTTCTATCTGAAATTACTTAATTGAATGGTTCAGAGAAAAACTAAGATGTGTAACATTTACATGTTGTCTCAATTGTGGCTCATCTGATATATTAATGCTATACTATTTAGGGATTTATGACTTTAAATTCTTTATAGCACTTGCTGCGTATTTCCCACATGTTCACACACTGAATGTAATCTTTCCTTGAATAAAATTCATTTGTAAATTAATATACTTCGAAAAGGGAATAGATATATTATTATTCTTTAGAATGGTTTAAATGATTTAAAATAATTAGGGAACTTTCATGTCAATTTCCTTAGTTGGCTCTTCCAACAAGGTTAAGTTGAACCATATTATCTCCATTTTATAGACAAGAACACTGAGCCCCAGAGGATGTAAGTAATTTCTTCAACATCACACAGAATAGAAGGACCAAAATTGAGACTGAAAGGCAGGTCAACTAAGGCCTTTCTGAAATAAATGTGTGTGATTTTTGGCTTAAGTTGACAGTATCAAGAATATGTGAAACCATTCATGAAATTTGTATCAACCTATACTATAGAGTATAAGCCAAATAAAAAAAGGAGATATCTAGATCATCCTAAATATGACAGCATAAGCTTCTGGAATCAATATGGGCTTTTAATCTTTATTCTCAACTTGTCCTGTCCAATTAAGCTGGTATCAGTTATCACAAGATAAACTTTGAATTAGTTGACTTTGTATAATATATATAATAATAAACAGCAATACATGAATTCATGCCTAGAAACCTTAAGAATAATAAAAAAATCTGTGACTACTTTCAATTATCTTCTATGGTACCAAAAAGGGTACAAGTTATGTTTGTACACACACACATACACACACACACACACACACACACACACACACCATGATCTGAATAAGGGTTTAAATTGTCTGTGAAAATTAATGTATGAAAAAAAAAACCTCCTTATGAATGCTGGGGAAAACGATTACTTATGGATTATTAAGAAAGTTATGCCTCTGGAAAGCTATTTCTAGCAGGTACAGCAGCATGGCCAGATGTTATTATCTTGGCTGCAATTCTGAGCATCAATTATAATATGTGAGGCAATGGGGAAGAGGCATCTATTTTTTTAATGAAAACATTGATATCAACAGTAAGGATATAGCTCTCAGACAATGATGGTCCATTACTTTGATCTCATGGAAAATGTGACTGTATCTAATGCATTTTGTATTAAGATGTATCTAGCAAGGTAAATTTGTTTATTAATATCAATGTAGGATGAATCTGGAAGAATGAAATTTCCAAAGATAATAAAATAGTTCTTCAAGAGAACTAAATAAAATACCAACAAATATTAAAATATTCTTTAAGTTATATATATCAAATTTATTATTTCCAATAATAACTCTTCAAATTACTGTAGCTGTTTAGCTTAACTGATAAGAGCTCTTTTCTTTTACTTTTCTTTATATAACAAAATGTTTTTTATTAGTAAAGTATATTTCAAACTTTACAATAGCTGGAAATTCTTATCAAAGAATAAGGATGGGATATTCAAACATCATAGGTGATTTTTGATTCTATAAAAGCATTAAGATAACAGAGATGTAAATTTCATGAAAGTGATATTTGAGTTAGAAAAGTTAGAGAAAAACAGCTGAAGTGTCTCATTGCAATAAATATAAATCTAAGTGTGGTGTAACCTTGACATAACATTAGCTTTTTAAATGCATGGACTTCTAATATAGGAAAGGAAATTTTACACTGTAATATTACAGTACTCTTAAGATCAACGTCAAGATGGATGTGGTTTATTGGCTGGGCACTGTCATAGCATATTCAAGGCCCTGGTTAGCTAGAACTATAGCCCCATAAATAAAAATATTAATAAAGAATCGACTCTCGTGGATTAAAAGAGCTATTCTCCATTTTCTTAAAAATTGATTCCATCAAAGACTTTCAGTGCAGCATTTTTCTTCAATGAGGTGTGTAAAGATAACCTAAGTTTGTGGTACAAATCTTGAGTTTCACATTACCAAACAGTCTGCGGGGACATTGGCAATGGGGCCAGGATTTATCCTTAGTGGTTGAACTGGCTTTGGGGGGCAAATTCTCTTTGAAGGAATACCTTGTTCAGCCTAGATATGGATGGGAAGGGGGCTTGGTCTTGTCTGGAAGTGAAGTGTTAGACATTGTTGACTTCCCATGGGAAGCCTCACCCTTTCTGAGGAGTGGATGAAGGGTGGGTAGGGGAAGGGTGGGATGAGAGCAAGAGAAGGAGTGGGAATGGGGGTAGCTGTGTAAAATGAGAAAAGATTATATTAAAAACACTTTAGTAAAAAAATTATAATCTCAAGAAAACAAGAACAACAAAAAAGAGTTGTTATTTACACTGTGTGTTTCAATAAATTCAAGTTTGGGGTTTTATAAAAAAAAACCTTTTTATATTTTTATTCTTTCAATGTTTTATAGCTTGTATAAGGTTTATAACATTTAAAATTTAATTAAAGGCACTAAATATTAACAATATAAGAAAAGGACATGTTTTTCTATTTCTTTGTGTTTTCAATATAGTAGTAGACTTCTAAAAAGAAAATAGATTTAAATATTTTCTCCTTGTGTTTTTCCACTGATAGACTGTCTTCTTAGCTTTTTAAAATACCTTTTCTGACAGCATGTTCCGAGACGTTAATGTGTTAGAAACACATTGGGAGTCTATCATCATATAATTTGGCTCTGGACATTTGAACCCTTCCATCTCTCAAGGAATTGGTGGACAAGAGGAGGCAGAAATTGGTGGTGGGGATAGATTTTTAAAAGAAGTATGTGGAAAGAAAGACACATAGGAACTTGTCTTCCAAAATGGAATGCTTGTGCAGTCTTACCTTTTCAAGTTGACTTCAGTTGCTCACTCCATGACAGTATTGGGGGAAAAGGAGCATTGTCCGCAAACAAGGGGAAGAACTAACCTGCCTGAATACCACCCATCACTCCTGTAGAATTGCCCATTCAGTTTATTGGCAGAAGCAGAGTGCAATTTCCACCTTCCATATCTCTTGACAATTAATTCACATTTATACACTGTGGTCATCTGTTTTGCTCTGTTTTGTTTCATTAGGACACCAGGCAGTCAGGGTTGGCTTTTAACTCACTAAGTATCTGAAACTGGCTTGAATTTCTGACCTCTCTCCCTCACCCCCCACCGCCTTCTGGGATTACAGACATATATCACTATGTCTGGCTTTGTGGGCCTCTTTTTATTAACCAATGTCCTCATCTTCTAAGCAATCGCCTTAAACTAAAAATGTAAAATTACCGTGGATTTACCCTATCATGCCCTTGGAACTGCAGTATTCAGATATTGGTGAAAGGTGACTTCAGAAAATACTCTTTTCACTTTCCTTTGTGAAGACATTCTTACACTTCAACCCACCCCACACCCCACGCCCCACGCCCCACACAGACTGATAGGTTGGTCATTAATTTAATGTGTGTTTAAAGAGGTATCTGGAGAAATATCCTTAAACAATGCATGAATTAATTATCTGAAAATACTAATTCTTTTTAAATTATTCAAATCTTTCAAATCTAACATTTTCAAAAACCAAGTCCATCTCACAGCCTATTACCGAAATTCACATTTAAAAATATATAATCTGCATATCTATAACTTAAATGCTATCGTTTTAGCTCATATCAGCAATATTGCTAAGGGATTATAGCAAGTAGTACTGTATTATATTTCAAAAAATGCCATCGTTATTTTTATTTCAAGGAACATTTTCTGCATTTAAAAATAGGAATACTAATTTTTCCCAAAGAGATGGCATTTTGCATTATATTTTTAAAAAACTCATTGATGAAGTTTGTGTGACTCCATACACATGTTTGCCAGGAGTGTCCTCTGCCATGTCAGATATGTGAGAGCTCTCCTGATACTCTAGGTTTTCTCTGATCCTGTGTAATCATGTGCAGTTATTGATCTATCTCAATGTAGGGTGTCACCATTTATCCCATTGTCCTAAGTCACTGGTTTTTCTTGGACCCTTTTTCTCCCATAATGCTGGATCTCAGAGACCACTGAGATCTTCCAACTTGACCTCTGAAGTACCATGCCTTCCCTTTGGTATTTCCCTCGGTGAAACATTTACAACATTCAGGCATTTGCAGTAGCCTGGCATGACCGGCAATTCTCACCTCCACTATTCTCCATTTATTTCCCGTACCATATGTCAATCACATTGTCTCCTTGTTTGAAATCTTAGAGTAACTTCTGTTAGCCTTTGAGATAAGATCTAAATCTCTTAGTCTGCATCTTTGGAATGTTAACCTTGTCTATCTTACTTTGGGAAAATCTTACTATTAATCCCCACATCCACCAAACCTATCAAACACTCAAATTCTTGTCAAAGATAGATTCTTGGTGTGATTAATGCCATCCCCGTTTTTTTCTGGGGAAAAAAAGTTCTTCTTTCTAGTTCCTTTCCTATGGCCTGTAGCACCTCATTCTCATCTCTTTTAAAGAATTAAATAATATCTCTTTGGACCACTAAGAGATACTAGGCGTGAGTGAGAGAAATAGTCTTCCTTAGGGAAGGGCACACCAACTGGTTATCCTACAGCAAATGCTCAGCCCTGAAAACATATACATATACACTGAGAAGGTTGTATTTATATATTTAGGAATATACATATATGTGTGTGAATGTGTGTGTGTGTGTATTTGAATTTGAAAGTGAGAAAGGGGGTTGCAAGGGAAGGGTTGAAGAGAGGAAAGGGAAATTATCTAACTATATTATGATTCCAAAAGCTGAGAAATTATAACAAAAAAGAACATCCATTTGATTTCATATTTGCCACCTTTGGAGACTTTGGAGATAAAAGAGGGAGTGATATTCTTTTGTACATTATATTTCGGTAGTTACCCACTGTAATTTAATAATTAGTGATATTGCTTCTTCCTTTGGGCATTTAAGAACTTTGCATAAAGTATGACTTATATGGGTACTCAATGAATGATAAGATTTTAATGTGGAAATAACAATGAGACCTAGCCTTTTTGGTTTGAGCTCTCTCAGACAAGGTATATTTGATTTCCTTAATAATATCTATGAAGCACACAGAGCCAGTGATATTTTGCTCATTTTGGAGGTTATAAAAGGAATATTGTCTCTTCGAAAAATAGATGCATATCCATTTCCAAATACAGGATTTAGACATGAGTTTTAAAAGCCCTCGGCTGATGATATCCTCATAATACTGACGTATCTGCTGGTACCCGTTGCTATCTGATGAGAAGCAGCCTATAATTTGCTTTAAGATATGAGGGCTGAGGGGAATTACAGTGATTATGAGGAGAGATAGCACTTCTCATCTACCTTGTGAGAATGTTACATCAGAATAAAATAACCCTGAAGTAATCCCTCCCCTTTAATTTAGACAAATGCCTATGGAGTCCATCCTCACTTCTGCATCTGGGGGCTCAGAGAATCCACTGGGATATGACAGAGTTCAAAGATTTTTTCATCATGTTCTCAATTCGTGTCCTGGATACAGGAAAGTTAAGATACTGTGCTTTAACATTAACTAAGCCATTGACTAAATCCTCTAAGGGAACAACTGTGAGAGCATCATATGTATTTGGGTGATGAGTCTCATTAGGGTAGCTGAAGTGAAGCAGCATGAAATGGTAAATTTTTTGAAGTGTATAATACTGCAAGCAGTAACGGCTTTAGAGGTTTTAAGACCAACATAGTCTCAATAAATATTTAGGGAATTATTTCACTTGAAGTTTGATTTAAATATTTATAAGAGTAGTAAACATTTTGAAAAAGAAGCTTTTTTGTCACCAATGTGATTTTGGAACACATCATATGGGCTAGTACTTCAGGTGGTATGGTATTAACTCATGAATAGACTATGTATTTGTGGAATGTAAAGAAGTCAAGAATGAGACTCATGAATATATAAAATTGGAGGGGCTGGTTAGGGTAGCATCCCAACTCAGTGTATGTATGGTAAGTTAATGTATGGTGTTCATTGGCTTATTGAAATAAATGTTTTACCTCGTGGTACAAAACTAATACTTAAAAAAGTAGTAAAATGTGTAAAATCAATAATAAAATTATGAAAAGCAAAAGAAAATAGACAAAGGACATAAAAAGATAATTTTAAAAGAAATATTAATAATAAATATGTATTTAATTTTTTCATCAGGCTAACTACGGAGTAAAATTGAAAATACATGTTATGTAATTTTTTCACTTATCATATTTTAAGTGATAGAAAGATGAAAAATTCAAAGGAGCTAGAGGTATAGATAAGTACCCATCTTTTTTTAAAAGAGTTTTAGTGTAGGGTATAAATTAGGAAAATGTTGATGAGTAATCAAACAACATGTATCAATGTTTTGTACAAATGCCTTGCCAAAATAATTCTAAGCATGGAAATTTGGCTTAGAATATAATTAAATGCATAAGCAAAGAAGTGCTATATCACAACACTGCACATACTAGCAAATATCAGAAAATTACCCAATAATCTCTCAATGGACAATTATGGACAATGATGTTATACCTGCAACGAAAGACTGCTACATTAAAGCAAATCAAGAAAGATCGTCTGCATTAAAATGTAGTGATAAACTGCATGTGTCGTTATGAGGATGAAAACAATTTGGAGACTAGAACACAGAATATGACTCATGTTAATATTCTGCATTTGTGAACATTTATATTTACATGTCTCTTTCTTTCTCTCTCTCTCTCTCCCTTTTCTTCTCCCTCTCCTTCTCTCTCTTCCTCTCTGCAATCTCTGTAGAAGCAAAACGCTACCAATTGTTTCTGGCATTTAAAGAAGAGGTAGTTAGGAGGTCTTTGTTTTTCTACTTTGTGTTTTTTTTCCTTTACTTGATTTCCTTTAAAAAGTCAGCATAAGCTGACTCAATATATAATATACAAAAATAACATATTTCTTTCCTTTGTATTTTCTACCTAATTTTGTCAATATATTTTGTTTATAACCCCTTTCCTCCCTGACTTCTAAAAATGAAAAATGTTGCACTATGAACTAAATTAGAGCAAGGTAAAACAAAGCAAAGACACCATAAAGGAGAAAATAACAGCATGGAGATAATGTGCAATATGAAAGCAAACCAGCCATGCCATTGATTAATGATTAATTGCCAAAAACAGCTCAGAGATTTAACTGTGTGCTTCCTAACAATGAATTCAAAAAAGGAAACGTCAGTTTGAGATGCATGTATGCCAGGAGGTTAACAAATGAGTTGATTTATGAACACATTTTTGGTGAACTGTAAGAATCCAAAGAAATATTTCCCTATGATGTCTTACAAGAAAAACACTATGGGACATGACACACACGGTTTCATCGGCTTCTCTACACTTCATCAAGTGTGAATTAAGTATGAGTTTTGCTTATAGCTGCAACTGTGTTTTGATAAAGCTCTGTATTGATGTCCTGTTGTTGAAGACATTCAAAGTCTACCAGTATTGGAGCCTCAGTTGGCATTCTTTCTGTGAATCTTCCATTTATTTACTTTCATGGTTTGTGCATTTCATTCATGCATATTACGTGTTTTGGTCACTGACACCTCTCGTACCCTCTTCTCCAGTTCCTCAACTATCCCCAATGATTTTTTTCTTCTCAATTTCATGAGTTCTGTTCTTAAACCAAATGTCTACTTAGAGCTGTCTATTGGCATTCTTCCTGGTTCTTTTCCTTCTGCTCCGAATGTGCTACTTGTTATATTAAAGGGAGATGGCTTGGGGCCTGAGAAGATGGGAGAGTTGGTAATGTTTGCTGTGCAGTCATGAGGACCTGAGTTCAATTCCCAGGAACAAATAAAAAAGCCAGGCATTGTGGAACTCTTGTAATTCTAGAGCAGGTAAATTGAGATAGGAAGACCCTTGAGTTCATGGGCCACCTGCCTCGGCTAATTGAGGAGGCTCAGGCAGATGAGTATCCTTGTTCAAACATCAGGATGTATGGTGCCTAAGGAGGAGCAACCCAAGTTTATCCTCTGCCTTTCATGTACAAGCATATTATCACATGTACACACACACACACACGCACATACACAGAAATGCAGATACTTTTCTAGCACGGTATTCTCCTAGGCGTTCTCCTCTAGAGGCAAAGTTCAGTCTTATGTGCTTGTCCAGATACCTGAATTTTATGTGCATGCTTTATTGTTTCCCCACAATTAAATACTATTTGTTTCCATGACTCCCCCATCACTATTTTTTGACCCGATTTATCTCTGTCACTGCAGCTTTCAGGCAGGTCCAACCTGACTGACTCAAGCTTGGTCCTGATTTAAAATCCATCAATCTAAATTCAGTCTCTTTTCATTGCTGGTAGGACATGGAGCTGAAGAAACTCAGCCTGGCTCACCAGCTCTCTGATTTTCTGACATGATGTGACCATTTCATTCTCCAAATATTTATAGCTCTGTTTATTCTTTCCCCCTCACTTCCCATTGAATGATCCAGATAAACTAATTACAAGATGCAGCCCCAGTTAATACATGGGCCTAGGCCAATCAAATGTTAGGGACATTTGCTCTCAGTCATTCTCTGAACACTGAGGACACCTTTTGTTTATTGTGATCGTTTCATTTACCTAACAGGAAGATGCATTTTTATCCTAATTGGAAGTGATTTTAAATCCTAAGATATAATTTTGGTGTCTTCTCAGAATTTTGTATTTTTTCATCACTACTTGGACCCATTTTCATCATCTGAGGTCTTTCACTGTATTGAGGACCAGGTTCTCATCTAGGGATCATTTTCCAGGCGTTTTTACTACTCTGAAATCAACATGGGTGTTTCAAGGTATTGACTGAAGAAAGATCATCAAACATTGATAAGTAGTTGATGTTCTTATCACATTTTGCAAAAATAGTCAACAATATAATAATGACATTCAAGGGAATATATGCTTAAGGAGCAAATATCTGTACTAACAACTCAGAACTGGCCACAAACATAATGTCTTTTGTAAGTAAGAATATAGGCACGATTCCACTTGAGTAGGCATCCATCCATATCAACTGGTGTGTCTTCCACACAGGAGCCTATGTATGCTTTCCCTCATTTTAGATGTTTGTGAAACCTTTCCATTCTTTATCTTCCATAATAATTCATACCTCAAATTTTATACAAAACCACATGTTTTGGATAAAATATTCTCAGCTCCCCCAAGCCTGTCATATACCGTGTAGATTTCCTTTATAGAATTTGTGATATTTTAGCTGCATGATTAACTTTATGTTTATCTGCTTAATGTCAACATATTTTAGCAAACAATAAACTCCTCTGCAAGCATCTATCAATTTTGTTTCCACCTAAACACAACACTTTCATGCCATTTGCACTGCAAGAATTAGTAAAGAAATAAAACCTAGAGTTTATAAGATTACCCCCTTTATAAAAGTAGCAATCTATTATTTTAGAGAGAAATAATTCCAAATTCAGGAACTCTTCCTTATGAGGTTGTTTTATGTTTTGTTGGTGGTGGTGATGGTGGTTGTGGTGGTGATGGTAGTGTTTTTTGTATATGGAACTTACAATTTGTTTTACAGAAAAGGCACTGAGTGCTAGAAAGGGCAAGTCATATCTGATAATAGGATATTACTTCTGGAAAGAAGCCTGTCAAGCAAGAAGTCAGTGAAGCAGTAGCACTGTAGACTATCAAGACTGTGATACTGTGGGAAGAGAAAAAAAAAAAAAAAACGAGATATTAATTTTATGTCACTTTGTTTGCACAGCGATTTAACTTAGTGCTAATCATCTAACCTTTACTTATATATTAAAATATTTTCTTCATATTCATTGTTTGTGTCCACCCAGGTCAAACAAACGTGAAGTATATAGAACTACTCAGACCCTCGCCATCTGGCAGTTTCTTGGGATGTGGAGATCCAATAAAAATAATTTTTTTATTTATAAATTAAAAGCCAACGAAATTATTCAAGAAATTTCACAACAGTGGGGGTCAAAGAAGTATATGCACCATTATTCTCACAAACTGGTGTTCTTAGCTTCACAAAGGTTTTACTTGGACGATGCACTTGGCTTTTATTTTTGTAAGGTTAGACAAGAAAGTGGGTCGTTAGTTCTGTTGACATGGAGTATTCTGTAGGGCAAAGCTACAACAGTGTATTGAAAAATCATTAGTGATAGATTGTAAAATATTTTGTGATCACATTATAATATAGTAGGTAGCAAAAAACCTAACAAGAAAGGACAGTTCCATGTTGTTTCTATAGCCACTCTGGCACAAATATCCTCAACTCACCTGCATTAACACGTCCTTTATGGTGTTATGATGTTCATGTGAGTTCAAACATAATGATGACAAATCTCATTAAATAGACAGAAAACGAAGAAAAATATTATAGATTCTTTCATATAAAAAAATCTACCTCTTTTGCTAACCTTAAGATATGATTACATGAGCAACTGAAGTATATGGCAAGCAAGTTCAAGATGAAAAATTTTAAAGACATGATTTGTCTAAGCTGCATTACAAGTTTAACAATATTGATCCAGAAACTCCATTAAATGGTTGTAACATATACAAAGTTATCTAAATATTTAAACCAATAAGAAAAGCTACTGAAGACACACCATCTATGGAAAAGCAATGTCACATACCGGCCCCCAGTTAGTCCGGCAGCCTGTTTATTACCTTAAGTACCACTCTTTTGTCTATTCATTTGATGTGAAAGTTTAATGTGATTAATGAATACTTTCGATCTTCTCAGTATAATTAAAACCCTACCTGTAAAAATGAATAAAAAGAAATTGAATTATAGAAGACAAAGCTGAAATACAATCATTTTCCATTGAATATACACAGCCATTGGTTCATAGTGGGATATCACTGTCAGTTGACTGTGATTAGGTAGATAGTGGACACAGCGAAGATGTGTCTTTAGTAGATGACCAAAGGCTGCAGGTCCCTCACTTCAAATGGATATTCCAATGTTCCTGCCAAAATGCGGTTCTCCAATTACTATTCAGCATGTGCTGTGTAGAACAGGCCAGGAGAGCCAAAGAATTAGTTCCTTAATTTTCCCCATGATGTCAGCAAGGCACAGAGATTTTAATTATGGAAGTTACATAGCTTGTTTTGAGATTTAAAGCTCATTTATCAGATATATGGAGTAACAGATGGGAAGAAATTGGGGGTATCATTAAGATGTCCATTGAGCACATTAGGTAAGATTCAAGATTGTCATTATTGAGCCAATGAACTGGACAGACAGTTCTCAGAAAAGACCACAAATGGCCCATAAGTATTTTTTAAAGTGTTCAACACCCTTACTCATCAAGGAAATACAGATTAAATCTACCTAGAAATTCTAACGCAACCCAATCAGAATAACCATCATTTATTAAAAAAGAGAGAGAGGGAGAATAACGGCAACAACAACAACAAAAGAATGAAAAGAAACAACAGCACTTACTGAGGAAAAGATGCTTTTACTGCCAGAGGAATGTAAGTCAGTACAGCTACAATGAAAATCAGTCTTGATATTTCTCAGAAAATTAAAAATAGAATTACCATATGATTACCACTTTTGAGCATATGCCCAAAAGACTCTCCATCCTACAGAGATATTTGCATAACGATGTGTATTGCTACTCTTCAAAAGAGAAAAAAAGTTCCTAGAAGTTCATAATCAGAAGGCTAAACAATGAAAAGGTGGTGCATACTTACTATGCAAGTGTTCAGCCATAAAGAAAGATGAAGTTTGTCAGAAAATGGGTGGATGTGAAATGTATTAAGAGAGGTAGCCCAGACTCAGAAAAACAGCTCTCACCAATGTGTTGCCTAGGTTCAAATTTTTACATATGTATATTAATGGGGCAACATGGATATAGTCCAGAAACGTAGAAAGACACCTTGAGGGAGATGAGACATAGAAAAGTACACTGTAGAGAATAAAAGTACAAGTGACATGAAAATACATAGAGGCATTGGGTGGGATGGAGCATTCAAGGAGAGAAAGGGGCAGGGAGAGAGGCAGGGGGAGGGGCAGTGGCAGGGAGAAACAGCCGAAACAAAGTATGCATAAAAATGATATAAGAAACATGTTACTTTTTATGCTAATTTTAAACTTAAGGTATAAGAAGAAAGAAGTGATGATAGTCTGGAGCTAATGATATAAAAGGAATGATGGCAAAGAAGATCTGAGTTTAAGAAATATTTTATAGAGGAAATAATGTTTGGTAGCTGGTGATTTAACACTATAAAATAAAATAATCTATTAGCTGTATTCAAGGAAAATATGATTAAGGAATCCATAAGTATCTGGGCATGTAAGGAAAATATAAAATATTAATTACCTTTTGGCTTCTCTGCAGTCATCCTAATTGCTAGTTTATAGTGGGGGCAAATCTGAAATATTAATCAAGGCAAACAATTTAAAAGTATTCAACTGCAGTTTAAATTTGCAGTGCTGTTGTTGTAGATGAAAAATTATTATGCCATTGCAATAAGGAGAACAAATGCTGTTTTATTATGGGAGCAAAGTAGATATGTTCCAATGAAGACCACTACAGATTAACACATTCCTTCAAATTGGTTCTCTGATCACCTTTGAAACTAGCAAAGAATATCATGTCAAATTATTTCCTCTTAGGAGGCCGCATAAAGCTTAATGAACTATATGTGTGTGTGTTTATATGTGTGCGAGTTTTTGTGTGTGTTTTTGTGTATGTGTTTTATATGTGTATGGGTATGTATGTGTGTGTTTGTGTATGTGGGGGGGATATCTATCTCTTTCTGTCCTCAACTCCAGGCTTTGCAGCTTTTGTTTTCTAATCAACTGTTTCTGTGCACACCAATCCCAGGAAATCCACAGACGATGGTGTATGTCTGCATAATTTTGAAACCTTGCCTAAACTTTTTTTCCCATGTTCATCAATTGAATTTTGTTTTTGATATCTACCAATGGATATTATCTATCTCCATATAATTTCTAACTATACTGCTAACCTTTTCATTTGTTATACCACATTTGTTAGACCTACCAAACACTTATGCTAACAACAACATTCAATCCTATGAACACCCTCTAATTTTCCTTTGCTCTTTTAGTTCTGAACAATAATATTTTCTAGGAAGGCTATTTTCATGAACCATTTCAATAAATAATTCCTTAACTTTTCACTTTTTTAGTATTTAAAAACTCCATTAGTATGTCAAGTTTTAAATACACAGCAAACAAAGATTTTTTGCATGTATATTTTCATATATTTCAGTGATATGTTTAAATTCTGATTATATACTTATTTTTATGTTTAATTGATTCATAGAGCAAACACTATAAATTTCCAATTTTTTTTTCGTTATCCTTCTTTTTGGTTACCTTGTTAGTATTAGGATGCATACACAACAGCATTTTCCATTGTTCAAAGAGAAAAGGAATTTTACATCTTTCTAGAAAATATTAGGGGCATCTAACTACCAACAAATATTTTAAAAATATTTCTAGATCTCCTGAGTAAATTGCGAGCATGGGGACCTTGGGGGAGGGTTGAAGGGGAGGGGAGAGGCAGAGAGGAGAGCAGAGAAAAGAGTAGAGCTCAATAAAAGTCAATAAAAAACATAGGTACAGCCAACTTAAAAAATATTTCTAGAACATTTTAAAATGCACTATCCTAAAAAAAAAAAGAAGAAGTCTTCCTAAAAAAATGTTTTAAGAAAAATGTAATGGGAGGGTTCTCTCCCACTCTCTGGTTCCTGAAAAAGCACTCTGAGGCTTAATATTAATTTCAAACTGCCACTATTAATGGCTTAGGCTTAATACTATGTAACTTTTACATCTTAAGTTAACCCATTTCTATTAAACTATGTATTGCCATGTGGCCATGGCGTTACCTCACATCTTGCTGCTCTGGCAGCTCCTGGTGTTTCCCTGACTCCACCTTCTTTTTCTCTGTGCCTTTGCTTTGATTTCCTGCCTACCTATATTCTGCATTCAGTCTATTCTTCACAATCAGTCAGAAAAGGGTATATTGGTGGGGAAGAGAAGAATATTTTCAGGTATATACTTGTCTATCTGGGTGATATTGCTGGTCAGATCAGCTGCTGAAAGTTGGAGAATTTGCCTATAAACATACAATTAGAAATGTTATGTAGATGATTGTCACCAGTATTATCACTATTATTGTCAACATCATGATCACCATCTTTTCAGCATCATCCTTTATTGAATAACAAGTCTGATAGTCCTAGAAGTTTTATATAGATCACACCGTACTTCATCCTTTTAGTAATCAATCAAGCATGTACTGTTACCAATATGCCATCATGGAAAATTGTGTCACACAGAAATTAAAGATTTACTTACAAGTCAAAGCCAAAGACCTTCTCACTCCAGAGTTCTAGTTATTTCATTTGGTCAGAGCTCAAGACTCAGAAGAATAAAATAATGGTATAAATGAGTTGAAAATTACTGGAATTCAATAGGCATCAACAAGAATTCACAAAGAATTGGTATCCATGGAACAGAAGCTCAAGGATAGAAGCCAGAGGAATGATAACATTGAGAATAGAAGAAGGAAAAGAAAAGCCAGCAATAGATCCTAAGGAGTTTTCATATCCTTGTTTTAAAAGAGTGGTTGGAGGGAGGGTCAACAAAAATCCTTCTTTGTATTCAATAGAAATTATATCTGGACAATGGACAAAGATGAGTACATAAGAAAATAACCTTCCTGCCATGATCTGTGTATCAATCATAGAACGGAGGCTCTGTAGATGTTTCCTCAAGTAGTTAGGCTGGCCCTTTCATCAATGGTATACAGAAAGGGAAGAAAGGTACCAAGTACCTAGAACTTTGCTATGTTGTGCTTTCACATCCTGTTTACTTAATAAGATTGGACTTCAGCTATGCTACCCCCGCAGAGTTGTTCTTTCTGGAATTGGATTAATCATAATTAAAAGTTAAACATTGAGGTTGAAGATCCTTACTTTTCAGATTAGTGCTACATTTACTTTATCTTAATCTCGTATGTTTGACAAAGGGAAAAGGGACTGCCAAAGTCCTTGAAACAACTGAATACAGGGGCGTAGATTATAATAAAAATTGACAATGAGGAAAAGAAGTCTATCCTAGTGTAAACATTAGTGTTTGTGCATGAAGAAAAGGAGTGGTATTGCTCACTGTTTTTCCATTTAACATCACTTGGGATTCTCTGACTAATTCTATGCTTTTTAATGATGAAGAAGTCAACACCAGTAGAAAGAGGAAGGAAGCTGCCTATTTCCTTTCACAAATGTCATCACTCCAGGATTCCTCTGTCTTTCTAGTCATATTAGGATTTACTCTACCGCTAGCACACCTTTTCTTTCTTTACAGTTGACATTCCCTTCTGGTGCATATTAGATTCTTCAATATTTATATTTCACTTCTTATTCATAACATATAAGAGCAATTGATGTGCAGAAATTTCCCATCTTGTGATGGGGACAGATTTGTTCTTATGTTCGCTGAAGATGCTGGGAATCAGAGTGGTAAGACAGTGACTGATACCAACATTTTATGGGATTCACTAGGAATCTTTGTTTCTGAAGACCAGAAGGGGGCACCAGATCTCATTACAGATGGTTGTAAACCACCCTGTGTGTGCTGGGAGTTGAACTCAGGGCCTCTGAAAGAGCAGCCAGTACTCTTAACTGCTGAGCCATTTATCCAGCACAAAATCTTTGTTTCTAATTAATGTCATTGCTATATGCTAAGTAATATACTAGACTGTTTTGAATTTTTTTATTTCAATAGACTTTTTTTTACTTATTTGGGAAAAATATGCTAGCTTGGACATACTGGCATAAATCATTCATTTTCATAAACAGAGTTCAAAGGCACTGTGAGTGCCATGGCTTCCTGTTCTAGCATCACTTATTTTCCTACTTCTGTACAGCACCATTGTGTGTGTGTGTGTGTGCGAGCGCATGAGTACATATATAGATACATAAACACACACATATGTGTTGTGATAAAAACATTCTGAATGATTCTCTCTTCTTCATGTCTGTACTACTTGCAATGTATTATATTGAACTACCTTTGTGAAAGTTTCAGATATCGCCAGTTTTACATGGTTCTGCCTCAAGGAATCTCATGCACTTTTAAACCTTGGAGAACAGGAAACCTTTTATAATTTCCCCTTCCAGATTTTTGGCTCAATCTAGGCTTTTGCATGGCTGATGTGGCAAATCCCACTCCCGTGTCTGGTGAGCTGTGCAGTTAACAGCCTTAGCCCAGATATCCCACTGCTCAGCTGACGACAGCCCCAAATGGGAGTGTGGCCTTAAAACAAGCTACAGCATGGCACGTGATCACCAGATTGCTTCAGATCTGCTCAGTCATCCCCCTCGCTGTGTTAGCCTTTAAAAATCTGTGTCGTCTGGGTATGGAGTATGAAAAGAATTGTCCCTTGATCTCTGTGCAAGTTCTCGGAATTTTCCCTTCCAAATCACAGGGAATTAGAATTGAACACTTATGGTTTGGATTGAAGTAGCATGCATGTTTCTTCTTGAAACCTCTCAAGACATATGTATTCTGTGGGAACATAGGAGGGCAGGAAATGAAGAAGAGGAACACAGGCCTAGCAAATTGGCTCCAGAAATGTCCCTACAGCGTCATATCTGCAGAGCAGCTGCTTAGACACGGGCACTTTGTTTACAGGAACATCTGAAGATGGGAGATAGTCTCTAGCACTATTTGTAATGGAGTTGTAGGTATAGAGGTGACATTTGAAAAGACCTCCTTTTCAATGTAGAGACTGACATTCTAAATCATTTCACACCTGCCTGTAGGGGTTTTTCTCTCCTGCTCTATTTTTGTTTTTAATTTTAATTTTTTTTTGTTTTGTTTGTGTGTTGGCTTGATTGCTCTGGGACAGGATGTCATGTAGTTTATCCAGGTTGGAACACCATTCACTATGTATCTGAGGCTGACCTTGAAATGATCCTCCTGTCCTAACCTCTTGGGTACTAGAATTATAAAGTGTGAACCACTTTGCCTGGCTTGTCTCCACTAATGTGTATTACTCATTTAACGAAATGTGAAAAAAAATTCCCTTTTAAAAGCCAACTCTATTTTGTTCTAAGCTTATTCACTATCTGCTGTTGAGACGTTAGCTTCGTTTCTGTAGAAATGTGTATGTTCCTTGAAATGAAGCTCATTCAGTAAACTTTAATTCAGTGTTAATGGACAGCGAAAACACCATTTCACTGTTCAGCAATTAGAGCGAGAAGATGCTGAGTAATGGTGGTGACTCAGGCCTTGAACTTTAATCCCAGCACCTGGGAGGCAGAGGCAGGTGGATCTCTGTGAGTTGGAGACCAGTTTGATCTACAGGGTGAGTTCCAGGACAGCCATGGCTACACAGAGAAACATTGTCTTGAAAACAAACACAAACAAAGAAGCAAACAAACAAAAAAAACAGAGAAAAAGAAGAGGAGGAAAAAGAGGAAAGAAAGAAAATGATATGGGGAGAAGGAACCAGAATTAAGGTTCATCAAAGCGGATCCTGTCAGTAATTGCTACTATTTCTTCTTCCAAATTCTCTTTGCCCAAAATTACTATTTTTAAATAAGCCAAACAATTGTCTTATATGTATTTTTTCACAGAATAGAAGGTTAGGGAAAATTACAATATTATCTAATCTCTCCAAGGTGAGATATTTAGTAATCAGATTTTTTTTTTTGCTTTGAGAATTTTGCTAATTCATAAGAGAATTTATTTTCAAATTAATAATTTCCTACATTAAAATTTGATGCTGAACTTCCTTTTAGTGTCTTTCTTCTGTTGTAAACCTTATGATAGATTTCCATGGTCCCAAGGAGACTGTTCAGAGCCATAAGATCTGCAGTTGTGGCCATAGTCTCCACAAAGTTCTATTGTCCCTTTTCTATCCTTCCCTCTCTTTTCAGCCATCCATGTCCATTGTCCCCTCTCTGCTATTCTGGAGAGTAACTCTGGAGTTAACAGAGGACTGCAGTCTTCAGTGTTATTGAGAAAATTAGGGACTGGGAGGTCAGATGGAGGTGTTGTTGATCCGAGAAGAACTCATGAGTATCAGTAGAGATGGAGCTTTAGTGGGAATAAAGCAGAGTCAAGAGGAGCTTGTAGAGACGCGGAGAAAATGGCGGCAGGGTAGAAATTGATGACTAATTTGATCAAAGGAATGAAGTACGGTAAGTGTCAGTAATGATTCCAAGGTGTCTGGTTGATCAAATGAATCGATTTGCCTTCATCCAAGATACATGGGACAAAACATGAAATATATTTTGAGATGAAGTTAGTGAAAGCAAGTTTGCTTTCTCTCTTGATGACAGATATGTTCATTTATGGACACGATGTACATTTTCAGTAATATACAGGTATCAAAGTTGTATTAAACTTCTACTCTACAAGATAGAACCACTTCCTATGGTACTGAGAAGGATTACAATAGGTTTCTTAAAAATTGCAACATATTACATTATCACAAAATTAGCATCTTCATTTTTTTTTTTTGGCTCATTCTACCATATGGAACTTAACTGGGTCCTCTTTCAAATTTTCACAAAGCTTCATCCAAAGTAGTAGACATGACTGGGTACTGGTTGTTCTTTCAAATTCATGGTCCTTATAACTGTATGATTCGTAGAAGTCTGCTGCTTCAAGGTCAGCAGCATACACAGACTCTGACTCTTCCACTTTTATTTGAAGAGCTCACCGGTCAGAACAGTTCTTCTTATGATAATTATACTTTGAATAAATTTCAAGCCAAGCAGTTAAGGATCTTAAGTGAGTCTGACCAGTCCTTTGCTTTTACTATATTCCATTATAAGCAAATTAATAATCCCATAATACTCAAGATCAGGAGAAAGGGTTTATATCATTGCTGGGGTCACAACATTCTGTCTCACTACCACCACATTGTGTATTTATTTCTACATAAGTGAGTGAATGTTTATGTAAGTAGATAACAAATTGAAATACTCCCAGTTATGTAGTAGCATTATACTTCTTGCCCATTCCTTGAGTTTGTTTTTTCCTGAAGTTTCTCCAGGCTCTTCTAATCTCATTGTTAGATATTCATGCTATTATCCTGGCTTCACCTTTCTTAGACAAGAGACCATTAAATTTTCTCTGGAATGTACTTTTCGACATAATTTCCTCATCTTGGCAGCAATGGTAAGAGAGCCTTTAGTAAATCATTCATCATCCAGAATGAGCTTCGGCAGCTTGGAGTGGGGCCATGGCCTACATGTGGGATACCACGAGCCCGACTTTTTGTAATGTAAAATATATTAATAAGGTAGATATGAAGTCACCTCTTAGTTATCATTTAAACAAATGAATAAATTTGTGATGTTTATTTGTTTCTGATGTAGTACAAATGAATATTAACCTCTTCTTATCTAATAACCCTTTAGTGAGATTTTCAAAAGTGTTGGTAATAAAATAAAATTTTCAAATGGACTTATTCTTAAACATTCTAGAAATAAAAGTAAAAGATTTTTCCATTTGTGCATATTTCTACATATCACCCAATAAAAGAATTAGAGATGGCTTAAGGAGATATTTTTATATAAGCACACTGTTCCATGGCACGAAACAGGAAAGGAAATACATGAGTCACCCCAGTTAATGCGACTGAACCCAAATTCTTACTACAACAGCAAAGATTATAGCATTTTGGCAGCTTGGTTTGCTCTCGTTGATGCAAAAGAAGAAACATATGGGTTCTTTGGGGAACCACTGTGCTTGTGTGTACTAAGTGGTAACACTGTTTTCTACATGTGGCTTTGTGGGGCTTCTAGACAATAAAGTCAGCATTGGTCTAGTAACTGGTTGGCAACAAATCCAGACACATCTGAAATGGGACCTTTTGTTCTCTTCACCTTCTTAGAAACTGATGCACGAATGTTAAAGCTAACCTAGGCAGGTGGTCCAAGCGCTAAATTATTATTGACCCAGTACAGGTAGTTTTGGTTCCTAGATAAAGCTCTTGACATTTAGTGATGATAACATCCCTAAGATGTCTCTCAGTTAAACATGATAAAGATCCACTTCTCCCTGAAGCTTAAGTAGGATTTGGGAAGGAAACTTCAAGTGAAACTCTCCATGGGGAAGTGGAATGTTATACTGTGCTGATTCAAATTGAGCAACAGTCTCCGAATCCCAAAAAGAAAGGTAGTAATGAGGAAATCAACTATTGAGTTAGACACAGGTCACATTACCTTTCATTCAATAAACATTCAATAATATATACTATCAGAATATAAAACATCTTTTAACATCTTTCTGTTCCTATAAGTATTGATACAAAATTCCTGGTCATTAGCAGTCAAAAATCTACCTCTGTGACTACTGCTTACAGTGAAAATTCATCTTGCATTTTCTGCACTTATTAACAGGGAAATATTCTTTAATATATCATACAATATTTAAATCCACTTAAACATAACTGTCAGCTCAAGCATTTTTACTGCTATTTTCACATTTTATTAGTTGTTTGATAATTTTGTGTGATGCAGTTTTATTATATTCAAGCCCCCACTCCTCAAAAACACTTCCCTCCTTTCCAGTCCACTCAACATTTGTCTTCTTTTTTTATTATTCCATCAAGTATAATATGTGCTGTTCATGAACTCCTGGTTGTATGATCAATGTACCAGGAGTCACACAGTTCCAAAAACTGACTCCCTTTCCAGCCTTGTCTTCCACAATATTCTCTAAGCCATGGGAGAAAGGACAGTAATATAGATGTCTCATCTAGGGCTGAGTATTCCTATTCTCTGCACCTTGACCAGTTGTGGGTCTCTGTGTCATTTACCATTTACTACATGAAGAAGCCTCTCCAATGGGGATTTAGAGAAACACTATATTCCGTCATTAGGAGTCAGTTTAATATGCTGATGTAGCACAACAGGAGTACGCTCTCCCTGGGCCTATGTCCTGCCCTTCAATAAGTTTTTAGTCCCTGTATAGGTTCCAGGTATAGGGTAGACCTTTAGTTCTATCATAAAGTGACTGGTTACACCCATGATGGTGTTGTCACTATTGCACCAGTGGGTGTGTCTTGACAGGATGCCATTACTGTAGCATGCAGAGTTTACAGCTAGGCAATATTGATGATTCCATTTTTTTCCTGGAGAGTGTGTATAGCATCCTCCAGCACTGTGAAAATGAACCAATCAGGATGAAGCTTCCAGGTCAGTACCAACTTGATTTCTCTGTGTCCTATGATACAAGTTTGTAGTGTTTTTGGCTATTGGTCTTCACCATCAAGTTCTGCAGGGAACCCAAGAGTAGTGACTATTAACTGTTAGGTTTTATGGACCTCTCTATCCAGAAAATTTTAAAGAAGTAACCTATTGATGACCCTGGTTTTTAATTTGCTATCCTGGGGTGTCTTGTAGGGGCATTCTTTATGCTAAAACATTCCAAATCATTTCTGGCTCTCTTAAATATTAAGTGTATTATCACTATCTCTAGTCTTTCTGCCATGCGAAGACTGGAATGCAACTTGCTACCTTTTGACAAACCTCCCCTCGATTCCCTTCCTCATCAGCTAATCTAATCTCAACTTCTATATGAGTGATCAATTTAGCACATTGCACACACAAGCAAAACATATTGCTCTTACCCTTTGCCTAGAGAACTGCACTTAACATAATGTCCTCCAATTCCATTCCTGCCACAAAGTACAAGGTTTGATTCTCTTTTATGGCCAAATAATATTTTATTGTGTATTTGCATAATTTTGTTTATCTGTTCCTCAATGATGGACACCCATTGTTTCCATTTCTTGGCTATAGTAAATAATGCTGCAATAAACATGTGAGTTCACATGCCTCTTCAATATACTTATTTCATTTGCAAACATGCCTAGGTACTTAATAGTGGAATTTCTGGGTTGTTATATGGTGATTGTATTTTTATTTAGGGGAAACTTCCATCTCATTTTCTATAATGGGTCTAGTAATCTACATTGAATCAACAGGGCCCAAGATTCCATTGTCCTCCACAATCTCATCAACACTTGTTTTCTATAGTGGTTTTGACACTGGCCATTCTTCCTGGGGTGAGGTGATGTCTTACTGTGGTTCCAATGTGCATTTGCCCAATGGGGAGTGACAATGAGCACTTTGTCATTTATTTGTTAGCTGTGTGTATGTCTTCCTTTGCTAAGTGTTTCTTTAGGTCTGATGTCCATTTGTAATTGGGTTATTTAGGATCTTTTTTTTCTTTTTGTTCTTTCTTACTTGCTTGCTTTTGGGTTTTTGAAGTTTTTTTTTTTTTATCCATTCTATATGGGATCTGTTATATATATATTTGTAAAAGTTTTCTTCTATTTTGTAGGTTGTGTCATTCTTTAGTTACTTTCTTCATTGTGTAAATACTCTTTAGTTCGATACTGTCTCATTTTAATTTGATTTTCATGCTTCCAAGTCTTATCCCGCCCCCAATCCTTGCCCATTCAAATGTCCTAAAGCATGCTTGCTGTGAGTTCTTCTGGTTGGTTTACATCTCATGTGTATGTCTTTAATCCATTTTAAGTTTTGAAGACAGTGATCTCGTTTCATGTATTATTGTGAGTGACAGCAACATGGCCTTTTTCTTCCCACTGAACATTTTTCTCAGAGGAGTTAGCTGGAAACGAATGCATGTCATGTTGCAGGAGACAAAGTACAAATGCAGTTCCGACCTGGCTGTCTTCTATTAAGCTAGCAAAATAGGAAACATTGCCAGTTTTTTCACTTTTTGTTATTTTAGGGAAAAGTTTTTTAATTGTAGTTACAATTTGTTTTGAGAAGGAATTTGGAAATAAGTATTCTTGAATTTCTCAGATCTTAATGGTAACTATTTTACAGAAACGAAAAGCTTCAAGTCTTACAGAATTTTGAGGCTGTAAAGAGAGTCAGAGATCAAAATGTTTGAGAAATACTTTTCTAATTCATTTCATTGACAGAGTTTTCGTGACTTTGTTTTGTAAGTATTTTCGATAGCGTTTCCTCCTAGAGTTCCATAGAAAACCTTACAGCCAATTGGCTTGTGTAAGATAATACAAGCACTTGAGTAAAAATCTTTTGGGTATCAAGATTTTTCACGCACTCTCTTCCCAGCTCAGTCTCTCTGGTCTCCTGTTCCCTTTCCTGGAGGCAACTGCTATTCTTGCATTTCCTGACAAGAGAACATTTGTTTACCCAAATCCTGGTACATGATCCACCCTGTTTTGCTGTTTGCTCACTTCCCTTAATAACATAACAAGAGACTGTTTCCTGTATGTAGATCCACCCCTGCACTGTTAACAATTGCAGTGTGCTCCACACAAGGATGTGACATAATTTTATCAGTCTCCTCCTGGTGAATGTTAGCTTGTTTCTCATCATTGATATTACCTACAGAATTGCAGTGACTAAGTTTGTACTTAATTATCTGTTCAAATAAAATAAGTGTATTTTTCATTGATATCAGAGGAAATATATCTAGTTTAAAGTTTGAACTGGGCCTTATGGTATCTGCCCTATAATTCTAGTTTCTGGAGTGACTGAGGCAGGAGAATTATAATTTCAAGGCCTGCTTGAGCTACAAAATGAATTTAAAGACAGTCTGGGTTTTATGAGCCTATTTAAAAACAAGGGGGTGGTGGGGGGGGGACAAAGGATAAAGCTACATGATAGAATGTTTGACAAGTCCACATTTAAGTAACACCCAAAACATTTTTTTCTTAAGTATATACATTGATATCAAATAAGTTTACCCTCCTGTGACTACTTCTACTTTCAAAGCACTTTATGGCATACCGTAGAATGTTTAATGTTTGCCAGTTTGGTCATTGACAAATAATGTCCGATTTATTTTCATGGTTATCTCGTTTTTTGTTGTTGTTGTTTTGAAATTTTTTTCAAGACAGGGTTTCTCTGTGTAGCCCTAGCTGTCCTGGAACTCACCCTGCAGACCAGGCTGGCCTTGAATTCACAGAGATCCATCCACCTGCCACTGCCTTCTGACTGACATCTTCTCTTTTTCACTGAGGCACATGAGTTTCCAAAAATCAAATGTTTGTGTTGAATACAATATGGAACAGCTTGAAACACTGTCAGGTCCCAGAAGGACATCCTTGAGGAGCATCCCTGGCTGTAGGAGTCTCATCTCCCTTCCATCACTCTATGTTTCCTTTCATTAGCTTCAGAACCTATCTCTGAAATGAGAAGAGTCCTTAATATTCCAGATGTAGGTGTCTATGCTATTGAATTGGACTTGTTTGAAAATTAGCTTCAAATAGTGGGAACCGTCCATACTAATACTTTATAGATTTACATGCATATGCTCACATGCTCTAGAAGACCTTTTTTTTTTAACTTGTTTTTTAAATTTATAGTTAGAAAACACGGCTTGGATGGCCTCTAGAGGAGAATCATAATTAATGAAATAACTCTGTGTCAGATGGAAACCTTAGTCTAACAAATCACCCCCAAACCTCATTAGACATTGTATACTCCCCATGGACACCATTGGAAGAGGTTTGATTAGGGGGACGGTGACAACTTCAGTGTCATCTGTCACAGTTGCCCCTGGGACTCTTCAACATTGAGAAAGACTTTCAGAGGAAAGATGTCTGTTTTTATATGTTAAAGATTTTGTCAATAATGGAGCTCTGCTATGTTTTGACATGCCTTCTTTCATACATTTACATCATTTTCTGATGACTTCTTCATTCTTGGCTCTTTTTTTTTTTGTGATGAAATCAGCATAGTTGCCCTTGACTTTGTTTATCACAAGACACTTTTGGAATTTGGAGTAGCTCAATAAAAGGGCTCCTCATTTGAGATGAAAGTACTATCTTGCCTTTAACTAGAGTATGGGGTTTGAGGTTTCAGCACCAAAATGGTGAAAGTTTTGGTGAAACCCTGGAATGTAATCAGATAGGGTTTGTTAGGAATGTTTCTTAGAATGAACCTCTTTACTGATGCAAATAATTCCAATCAGACTGAATCAGACTAAATAAAAGATTCCCATGTTTAATGCAGTATACCTGCGCGGCACCGGGAAAGCATGGCAAGAGAAAGAGAAGGGAGAGGTGTTCTTTCTCTGGTCAGCAGCCTAAATAGCCTGTGGGAGTGGTCTTGACCCTCCCTAGGGAAGGGTCACCACTTGGTGGGCTTACCAGAGGTGGAGTCCAGACTAAGAGAACTCTCAGGGGAGGGGCTTGAAATGGATGTCAGAGACTGGGGTGATGCTTCCACCCAAATAGAATCCAGATAACAAGATTCTCAGTAAAAAAAAGCTATAAATGACCCCTGCCTACTGCAGATCTGAAAAGTGGTTTTCTGGCAATGCATATCTAACTATCATTGCTTTAATCAAACTTCTGTGAGCAAGTAGGAGGATTGTTAAGAAGCGACACACTGAAATTGGAATTGTTGATTGCATAGGCTTTCTGTTCACAGACTTATTGCTCAATAAATCAGTAGTGAATTGCATTTTCTATACATCTGAAGATTAAAAGAACAGAAGGAACTTGAAGGAATCTCTTTCTTCCCTACTGGAGCCAGAGACCAAGTGCACTGACTGGCGAGGTAAAAGAAAAGCTCAAGTTTAAGCCATTAGAGTTACTGGTTCATGCGAATTCAGTGTTCCTCTGTGGTTTGGACTGTCAGATTCTTTGCCTGTAGGAATAGAAACACTTACCTTGCAGTGAGACACTGGGAGACTTACAACTGACAGTTTGTATGAAATAACACACAAAACAGCATTCAATGAGCAACATTTTTTCCCCATTGCTCTAGTAGTGGTGGTCATCTCAAATGGAATATCAGAAAACTGAATTATCAAGAACAAGAGGCCCTGGTCAGTCTGCGCAATCCACTCACCCTGTTTCAAAACAAGAGAGTACAAGAAATTTCTGTGAAACATCGTGGTATGGTTTGGGATTTAGCTGCCCTGAATGGAGCAGAACACAGGCTACGTATTAACTTTGGCTTTATAAAAGGTTAGCTTGTAAGCCCAAAGTAACTATGAGAAGCCTCCATGGTACTTCAGGATTTCAAATAATGGATTTTGTCTAAAGTAGAATTCAATCTTGAACAACCAAATCGTACCATAGAGCCTTTAAATTCTTTGTTAATACTTATATTGCATAAAAGAATCATCAAAATACATTCATCATTGAAAAATATATTTTTAAGAACAGCAACAAACAAAAATCTTTAAGTTCAATTCACCTTGATTTTATGTTTTTTTTTCTCTTTTTTCTACTGAAGAATCATAAAACAGGTTTTGCAGTTGAGTTGCTTCCGTTCGGTTTAACAGTCACCAAATCTCCACCTTCATTTCTACCTCTCAGAAAGAAATATAAAGAACACTAGCTCATTTCACAGAAGTTACAGCTCCCTGATCTCTTTGATAAAGTTGATTATTATTCCTGGCTGATCCTACCCCCAAAGAGAGTCAAATGACCTGATATGGGGCTGGCTAAATCACAGTTCACTAAAGCAGAATGTTTGTCGCTGGGCTTGGCACCGCAGCTCTGAAGAGCAGGCCTATCAGCTCTGAGCAAGTCCACAGGAGGACATTGTAATTGAAGTCAAGTGTCGGCACATCCTACCTGCTGTCCCCATCTTTCTCCTGGAACCAATGACGCAGCCCCAGGAGGCACAGCTGCAATGATTATCCGTAGGGCACGCTCTGCAGGCATCTGAGAGTGAAAAGTCCTGCCGCTCCATTGGATTTGCTCTTCCCGTGGGGCTATACAGGAAATAATACTACTCAAAATAACACACTCAAGCCCAGAGCACAGTCCATGGTGAGGATTCATAGACACTCATCACTCATGCTATACACGCTCCCAGCTGTTTATCAAGCACACTGAAATCCCCTTCTCAACTGCAATTAATTATCAGCCAGTAGTGAATACGACAGAGAGAGGGAAAGGGAAATATGAGGTAGAACTAGTTTGGTTTTGGAAAAAGCCAATACTATACAGTGTTGATTGATTGAACAGGTGTGTTCTTCAGCATTTATTTTTCTGAATCGATTCACAAGAAATCTCGTCTACATCCAGGTTACAGCCACAGAAGAATAAAAATAGCCTAGACATTTAACAGTTTCAATCTTAAAAAGTCAGAGGCATTTGAAAAGATCCAATTAAATCTTTTAATTTGGCAAGTTCCAGCTGACCACTGCTTAGCATCCTCTGGACCCCAGGGGCTTGGTCTTTTACGCATCTAAGTGGAATGGCTGCCGCACCTTCGCGGAAGTCTGCACAAATCCTTCTCTGAAGAATCTTGGAGGGGAGGATGTCTCAGTTAAGTTAAACTCCCCACTAGCTCAAAAGTATGATGCTGGCCTGCATGCTGTCCTTAAGAGCACTGCATGCAGAGCCCTGAGCAGTGACTCACCTTTCTAGGGAGCCAGTTGGGGTTTGAAGCTGCATCATCCTTTTCATCCTTTTTTTCGAATTTTCATCAATGGCAATGAGGGATATTTTGGAAACAGTGGTATTTCATTTTCTTTCTTTTTCTTTCAGGACCAGAAGAAAGCATCCCCTAGACACAGTACCCAAACTATCACAAGCATCAGTTCAATTGAGAGAGAAAAAAAAAAAAACTTATGTCAAAAATTAAAATCCAATGCTTATGGAACTCAAAGACATTTAGCATTTGTTATCATTTCTATTAGAACTCAGATCCATGAAAGAATAGTGAAAAAGATAGCATTTATAGTTAGGTCACAAATTCAAGTATATGGGGGAAGAATGAGAATGTAAAGGTAGCTTCATAATGTAAATGTTATTTTACAATATGTAAAGTTATTTCTGTTGAATGTCTGACCTTCGTATATGCTTCAGTATTCAAGCTCAATCCTAAAAGATACTAGATACATGACTCAAAACCCTCAATGGGTGGCACTTCCAATAAAGATTTATAACTCTTTAATCATAAAATATAGACTATATTGAAGTCAAAACAATCTTTCAACTATGATTTTAGGCCTAAGTTAGAAAAATACAGTAAGTAAAACAAAAGTTACAACATTACTTAGACACAAAAATAAAGAGCTATTATTATATCTTATTTTGAAGAAAGAAAGAATCCTCTGGGTGTGATACTACCAAATTCTGGCAGTCTGTTTGCAGGCACCCAAGCAAACACCATTGCTTCAAGGAACTTAATGATAGGGACACCAGTTTAGAATTATGTTAGCTGTCATTCAAAAAGAGATTAAGAGAGGGTAGATTGTCAAGATTGGTTTTTTAAAAAAAGTTCAAACATTTGATCAATAACAATTTATACTGCTTTGGCAATCCTTAATATTTTGTGGGTCATGGGTCCATTTGACAACTGAAGAGTTTGGCCTGTTTGTCCCTGTGAGGAGGAAGGAGAAGCAGTATTTAAATGTACATAATGAAAATCATGTTCTATTTCTTTGCTTTATGTTTAAAAACCACCTATGAGTGAGTACATGTGATAATTGTCTTTCTGTGTCTAGGTTACCTCACTCAAAATAATGTTTTCTAGCTCCATCCATTTTCTTTCAAAATTCACACTGTCGTCATTTTTTTCTGTTGTGTAGTACACCATTATGTAAACGTACCACACTTTCCTTATCCATTCTTTGGTCAAGGGACATTTAGGTTGTTTCCAGGTTCTGGGGATGACAAATAAAGCTGATATGAACATAGAAAGCCAGCCTACAAACCACAATCCCAAAGAATTTAAACAACAATGCAAAGAGTGACTTACATAGATATAATCTACATGGGAAGTAGAAAGAGATAAGATCTCCTGAGTAAATTGGGAGCATGGGGACCTTGGAGGAGGGCTGAAGGGGAGAGGGGAGAGCCAGGGAGGGGAGCAGAGAATAAATGTAGAGCTTAATAAATATCAATTTAAAAATGTATAAAAAAAGAAAAGAAAACCATGCTGCAGAAGTTAATCTTAGCTTAGAAAGCTGGTAGTCCATGAACAGAGAGGCTGAGTTCATCTCTGACAATCTGTTCATCATTGGCCTTGACCTTTCGGTTCCAGCACCACATACTCTGTGAAGTGGCTTTTATTTGTCACTGCCATTCACTTCCTTGATGTTACAAATGAGAAAATGTTGGCACAGGAAGGGAAAGAAACTCTGTCATGGTAAGAGAGCAGCTAATGATAGAACTGGGTTCAAGTCTAGGCAGCTGGTGCTGTGATACATAGCCTCTAACAATAGCATACACTGTAGCTAAGAATACCCACATCAGTGTTCATGAATCCCCAGAAACTGTGTGTTAGTACCCCTACTCTATGATTGTAGAATCCACGCTGTAGAAGCATCAGGTATCTTACCCAAAATGGCCTGCACACAAATGTGTGCACATGCATGCACACACACACACACACACACAACCCCATGAGCATAGGAGTTAAATGACACAGGAGTTAAAATAAGTCAAGGATGTTCATGAATAGTGTGATTATGCATGATTACTCCATTTTTTGTTTCCACTTACTCTGATTTAAGCAAGTATCACTTTCATATAAAAATTTTATATGTTATGAAAATGTAATGAACTCTTTTGACATTTAAAATGTGTCAAGTGGCCAAATCTCAGCCTTACAGATCAGGGATTGTTTACTTGGGTGAATATTTGACAAAGATACCCATCTTAGTTAAGCTGTGAAGAGAAACCATGATTATAGCAACTCTTACAAAGAAAAGTATTTAATTGTGATGATGTACTTATAGTTCAGAGGTTTAGTTCATTATTATCATGGCAGGAAATAAAGCAGTATGCAGGCAGACATGGTACTAAAGAAGAAGCTGAGAGCTGTTACATCTTCACTTGAAGGTAGCAGGAAGTAATCTGAGACACTGGGTGTGGCTTGAGCATATATGAGACCTCAAAGTGCACCTCCATTTTGACACACTTTCTCCAACACAGTCACACTTCTGTAATACACGCACTCCTACAAAATCACAGCTCCTAACAGTGCCAGTCCCTTTGGGGATCATTTTCTTTCAAACTATCACAGTACCCCTGAGATTGACACACAATTTCTCTAACCTGAGAAACGAACGGACTCATTTTGTTAGATACCAAAGGAAGGTGTCTTGGGGTTTCTATTGATGTGAAGAGACACTATGACCATGACAAATCTTTTAAAGAAGAATATTTAATGGGGCTGACTTACACGTTTTTAGGTTCAATTCATCATTGTCATGGTGGGAAGCATGACGGTACACAGGCAGACATGGTGCTGGAGAAGAAGCTGAATTCTGTGTCCAGATAGGCAGACAGCAAGAAGACTGAGTGGCTTGAGCTTCAGAAACCTCAAAGCCCATACCCAGTGACACACTTCCTCCAACAATGCCACACCTACTCCAACTAGGCCATACTTCCCAATAGTGCCACGCCCTAAGCATTCAAATATGATTCTATGGGGTCATTCTTATTCAAACCACCACAGAAGACATACTAAATAACTGAACTATTACTGTAATGAGAGACAACAATGATTTGTTATTTGTAACAAGTTCAAGGCCCAGATCACTTGCATTGATTTATCATGAGTTTGGAAATAGATAGTTCTGAGTCTAATAGAGACACATTTGTATAGGCTTAAGAGTGGTTCCACTCCACATTCTCTGCAAACTTTATTCTAGGATAATTATTTCCTACATGTGCTCTTCTGGTAGAAATAGAACAATTGAACAGAAACAAGAACAATAAACATGCATTCTTACCCACCTCTTTCACGACATTTGGTAACACTCCGTGGCTAAGGGCAAAGTCATGATAAAAGCAGATTTTCCTGCTCATAACTCAAGAAAATTGCACAGCAAGTAATGTGGATACAGGACATAAGAAGTCATGTATCCTTCTTCAAAGAGACAAAGAGAGGGAAATTCTGAGTCTCTATTTAATTTTCTTCAAATAACCACTACAGTTCAGGCTTCAAACATGAAAGCATCCAATAAGAATGTCAAGGTCAATTTCAACTATTGAGCATGTATGCAAGTGCATTTACCTCCCCCAGGCATAAAATGAATCTCTTTCATAGATGAGCCAAAATAAAACTTAGGTATTTGTTTTTCTTAAAAATAGAGTTCAAATAGTTATGAGCCAAACAGGTAACTCCTATTTCTCTAATTTTAAGGTCTGCTATTCTGGTTATCCAGTTAATGAATGCACATATGACATATTTGGATCCTTTAAACATTACCCACTTATTCTTCAACATAAATTTGGGAGGCTTAGAAGCAAAGTCCAGATGAAACATTATTGGTGCATCTGATTCATTGAGAACTGACTTGAGCATTCCATCCTCTGAAATCTTATTTGTCCTAAACTTAGTAGTTGATAACTCACAAAAATAACCGTTGATTCAGAAATGAACTTGCTCATCAGAGAGCTAGAGACCTACTAGCTTTTAGTCATAATTTATTTATAATTTCTCCCCAGTGGTGTTCAGGGATGAAGTCTGAGAAAAAGAAAAATTCAAGTATTCTTTTTCATATATTTTAAAATATAAGAGACTTTGATGTGCTCTGGGAACTGGAGTCAAAAAAAAAAGGAGAATTGAAAAGAATGACTTCAGTGAAATTAGAAAGGTCCAGTAAGTCATTCAGAAATAATTTAAAAGATGAATGTAATTTCCTACTATAAAAGCATTACAATTGCAACAAATTCTTGTTTATCATCACATGCCGATTATAGGTGTTCTTTGCTCTGGGATAATGCACCTTTTTTTAACCTCCAAAACTATAAAGGCCTTCTTAGCTCTGAATCCCAAGAAATGGCCTTAAATGCAATCCACTTTCTATAGGCCCCAGTTTTTGACTGACATTGTGACCTGACAGGGCCTTTCTTTGTTTTTCAAATTTAATGTAATTCATTTTAATCTCTTTTCTTTTTGAGTCTTATACATATATACAATGTTTCACCATACTCACCCCCTCATCCTCTCCAAGACTACTCCTACTTGCTCCTGACAAGGTCTGGTCTCCTCCTCTTCTTCTGTTTCTCTTCTTCCCCTTCTCCTCCTTCTTCTCTTAGTAACTTGCTGATTCCAGTTGGAACTTCTGGAATCATAGGATCATGGGTATATAGTCAACCTCTGATGCTTGCGTACATATCAGGGATCACACCCCCAAAGAAAATGATTTCTCCCTCCTTCAGCAGCTGTCAGTTGTCAATAGCTCTTAGCTAGGGGTGGGGCCTCATGGTTCCTCCCCATCCAAGTTGGAAAGCTGACTGACTCGAACTTGTGTGGGTCTTGTACAGGGAGCCATGCAGCTGTGAGTTCACAGGTGAAATAGCTCTGTTGTGTCCTAAGACAGTGCTTTGTACCAGTCCGCTTCATCTTCTAGCTCTTATGCAATATTTCCACCCCTTGCGTTATGTTGTTTCCTGAACCTAGTCAGGGAGAGGGTTTTATAGATGTCCTGTTTAAGGCTGAGCACTACACAGACTCCTGTTCTCTATACTTTGTCTAGTTGTGAGTCTCTATGATACTCACCTTCCACTGCAATATGAAACTAGTCTGATTAAGGGTGAGAGCTTTTATGAAAGCGATGGGTATACAGGTCAGCATCTGGAACTCAATTTGATGCTATTTCCTTTTAGCAAAGTAATGCTAGGTTCTCTCCTAGGGCATAGTAGCTCTCCAGTCATAGGTTTTTGGTCACTTTTACAATACCAAAATTAGTTCCTCTACTTTAAAGAGAGAACCTCAAGTCCAATCAGAAAGCAGTTACTTATAGCCATAACACACATGCCACTGTTACATAAAGGGGAACGTCTTGCCAGATTAGTCATTATTGTAACTCGGAGTTCACACCTGAGAAAGAGAACTGATGACTTTACTTCCCTGAGAAGCCTGAGCATCACTTTAAGGTCTGAGAGTAAACCTGCAAGGAGGAAGCTTCCAGTTCAGTGTCTGGGCTCTTCTTGGTTCTTTGATTCAGAAATCAGAGTCAGAAAATGACAGTTGGTAAGGAGACTATGACGCAATAACTACTCTTGCTCATGACTCAAACAAAGCTGAACTGAATGAGTCATCCACTTCCTTCTATTTCCAAATCCATGATTCTAAGCAGCTTATTTGGTGTATAAAATGATATGATAAAATAGAATACGTCTGCCTTTTACAAAGTGGGTGGGTTATAGAGAAAAGAAATCTTAATAAGATGTATTTTCACTGAAATATCCTTGTAAAGGAATATTGTGAAAAGGTGACTAAAATTCCTCTCCAACATTTGAAGGCAATGGAGTTTTAATACTCAGAAATGAACACTTTGAGACTTGATCTCAATTCTTCTTGTATTTCAATGTATTTCTAGGAATATATATACATACATATGTATGTGTGTGTGTGTGTGTATATATATATACTCTTGTACTTTTCTCTTGTGATTTTCATCCCTTGAAACTTCAACTAGATCTATTTATTTTATCCTTTGACACATTGCATAAGCTCAAGATTAGGTCAGTAATGGGAGGAAAAGGTCTCTGCGCATTGAGCAGGTGCCCTGCCAGTGACCTAGTGAGCACAGTGAGGCAGCTGTGACATTACCTGCAGCTGCTGTGACTGTGCGTTGTGTATTCATGATTCAGAGGAAATGCTTCCATGTAGTCATCACTGTAAGATGGCTCCCCTTAGCCACGCATGGAAAATTTATGCATCATACTGCACTTCTCATTAATGGGAGAAACACACACCTACGGAAATACATTCTTCACATTACTGTGCTGACGAATTCTGACTGTATTTCTCCTACATCCAATAAAGTCATGTGGCAATCAGTTCTCTACCTATGTTATTCTGACGGGCTGTACCTATGACTCCAAACGCTGGAAGAGTAGAACGTGTGTGGAATACCAATGCTAAAGCAAAAAATGCAATTTCCTATTTTCTGTTTTAGGCAAACAAAAGCAATCAGTAACCAAGCTGTTATAGCAAGCAAGGAGCAAGCTAGATAATCTATATGGTTTCCTCCCGCTTAAAGAATATTGGGTTCTATGCCAGTTACCGGAAGAGTCATAGGAAACTGAACCAAATAAATAGTTTGAAAAACAATAAATGAATCAAGGTTAGAGGAAAATCCTGGAAGTAATTTGTATCTGATTTTATTTGTCATAAATGCTGCCTATAAAATTTTAAAATAAAAGGAACATAAAATTTATCACAAAACCTCATATTTATAGACCTTGAAAGTTTTTATGACTGCCATATAAAATTACAACATTCTTGCCACAGAATGTTGTATATTTCACATCACCAGAATTTGTAATTTGCTTGTTCCATTAAAACTATTCTCAGCTATATCTCTCAGCTTTTTAAAAGGAGGGTTAAAGCTACAAACGTATACTTAATAAGAAAAATCAGGAGGTAAAACCAAATGAGCATGATCGTAGGGAAAGTAACACTTGCGGTCATGACTTACTTGTAGGGTCTTCTCTTCTAAGCTTTTTAAAAGAGTCTCTCTCTCTCTCTTTGTGTGTGTGTGTGTGTGTGTATGCATGGCGCGTGTGTATATTTATAAAAGCAATGTGCTAGGCATCTTTACGTTTATATTTACCTGCATTGATTAGTGATATGGAGAGGATGTGTTTCAACACGTGGACAACACGCTTTAGTGGGTATCTAGTATTCTAGCTTATAGATGCAATTTATACATTGATGACTAGTTTTCATTGTGAAACAGTTCTGCTCTCTTTAGTAAAAATGGTGAACGTGATTCAAATTTTGATTCAAATTTTGTTGATTCCTTGGGTTAAAGTTTTAAAGCATAATTATTGACCTAATGATGTACAAATAAAAAGTGATAGATACAGACTTTTTCAGTAAACCTTCCAACAACTTATAGGGTAAAATGGTGATTCTTTACTTCAATGTTAAAAGTGATCAAAAACTGGCATTTTGGTTGTTTCTCTTGCATTTCTTTTGAGTAGTGTACTTAATCTTTTCATGTTTGACCTATTTAAAGCTGTATACATTTGCTTGTTAATATCTTACAACCATTTGCATCTTGAAATGTTTATATTTTTATTGCGTCTTACAAGATAACCGATACTTTGTCGTTCATACTGTTTTCTCACTTCAGTCGGTGATGCCTTTCTTGCCCTCGTGTCTCTCAAACTCATTGCATTGTAAAATATTATTAAATATCAGTCATCTCCCCCTCCGGCTTCTCCTTTTGAAGCCGTGCTTGGAAAGAATTAGCCTCAAACATCCACCATTTTTCAAGCATTTAGGGTATTTACATCTGGATTTTTTTGAATTCTATCCTTGTAGTTCTTGAAAACACTGCATTTGACCCTCATTTTAAAGTAATATGTGAGAGCACAGCCAGACGTTTGTCCTGGCAGTATATTTGAAGAAAATTGCTATACAATCAATATACTGTCGTCACTAGTAGAAGAGTCAGGGGGAAAGAAAGCACCAACTACAATCCAAATCACAACCTTTTAGCCACTCTCTCTCATTTTTCATCTCTCCTTACCAGGCCAATGGGATCTTCATACTTTTCCTTTGTTTTGAGAGATGGCTTGCTATCATGTATTTCAAGCCCCAAACACTGTGCTTTTGCATATTTCTGAGTTTAGTTCTCAAGCAAGGAAATGATTCTGTCAAATGCAGGGAGAAAGAGATGTAGGGAGATGAGGCAATGTAGATTACAGTGCCCAGTGCTATATATGTGTGTAAATGAGTTCCTGAGGATACTGAAATACAGATGCTCTCTCACTGTGTGTGTACATGCATGTGTGTGTGTGTGTGTGTGTGTGTGTGTTTTGGGGGGATGATGATAATGTTGATGATTCAGGAACTACACTTTAAGTAGTAATGACAAGGATGACCATTAATAGTGGAACTTGTCATGTGGGTACAGTGTGTGTGTGTGTGCATGTGTGTGTAGGTTTTTACATGTCTGTTTCTTTCTACCCACCCCTTCTTCTGCTACTGTCAACACAATATGTTTGTCCCTCTGACTACTTTCATTCTAAGACACTCAAACTCCTGCTTTTACTCATTGGGATAAAGACAGAAGTGAGCACTTTAAAATCTGAAATGCAAAATGACAAAATGCAAAGAAATTATGATGGTAGAAAATCCAGGGACACGTGTTCTAAAAAGTTGCAAAAATGCTTTTTGAAGGACCTTATGAAAATCCACAATTAAAATATTTTTTTTGAAGATAAGACAACTTTAATCCAAACTAAACCAGAAAGGCTGAAATATTCATAATTGGTATTTTATACTCCAGCCATTCTTTAGATATGGAACATTCACAATTATTGCCATGCTAATGCCTATTGTGAATGTTCTTGAGATGAGAACATTCTATTCCCACAATTTCACATCACAATGTATTCTTAGGAGACAGGAAGAAGAAATTACTGCCATTCAATTTTAAGACTATCATATTTTTGGATAGCAATGACAAAAAGGAAGGCTATTTGTTTTATGCAAACACACTTTTGGTTCACATAATTATCATCTTACAAAACTTAATGTGAATTTGATAAAAATAATTGTTTTGAACTATGTGTCAATTGCTTTGGGCAATTGCTCTTGTATTGTCCAAGAGTCACATATGATTTGGACAATACTTTTTTCTTTTATTTTCAGTAAAGTGTACCAAGTAAGGACTAGAGGCTCAAGTGTGAATTAATTGTCTTTCTTAATAACAGTGTCAACCTGTGAGGAAATGGGGTTTAACTTAGAGCCCCAAATAATCAATTGGTCCCATGGGATTTCCCCTTTGTTTTGTTATTCGTTTGTTCAAGTCATAGGAAGGTATTAACAAGATGTTAAAGCTATCAGGATGTTAAAGAGAAGAGCCAGGGGAGAGACGATCTCTCAATCTTTTCCTCTCATCCAGCTGCCCATGCCTTCTGTCTTTAGCTATCACTGTGTTTTATAAGTGACAGATAATCCATTAACCATGGGAAGAATCTCTGCCTGTGTGGGAATGTCCCCATAGGGGCTTCTGAAAACACACACAGTCTTCTCTACTGCAAACTGACTGTCTACTGTAACATGAGCAAAGGGCTCTGCCTTTGAGCCTAACCTGTCAACTCCTTAGTAATCTGTTACTAGCATTCCACAATTACCAGCAGGAAACAAGAGCAGCCTTTTTTATACCCACATCTTCTGTGATTCTCTCACTTGAAAGATACTTCTCTGTGCGGTTTTAATGGGATCTGTCATGAGATTGCTGTTAAGATATCTATCAAGATCTGGGCGGGGTTGAAAAACTGCACTTCCAGATGGTTTTCTCACACAGCTGGCACATCGGCGCCTGTGGTTGGCAAAGGCTTGGTTCTTTTCCAGGTGGACGATATCTAGAGGACAGCTCAAATCCCATCTGTGGCACCGAGTCTGCTTCACAGAGGAGATTGCTCCATTAAAAGATGAACTTGAAAGCTGTAGGGTCTTATTTATTTTTTATTATGGAGTGTCAGCAGTCACTAGCTATCACTTCCTGTGTTCACACAGATCAAACTTACTCAGTGGGGGGGGGAGAGAACTCCACAAGAGAGTGAATTACAGGAGGCAAGAGGGATCACTGGGCGCCATCTTGTAGACTAGCTACCACTAAAGACTGTTACTTGACCCAAATGAATCACTTCCACCCATGTAAAATGTACTCACCTCTCTGTTACAGCTTCCAGTTTCCTCCTCTTATGATATTAGCATATATTATCTTTTCATCTAAGCCAAGGTTATTCATTTTCTACTGCTGGGTCACAAGTCTATCATCTAGAAATACTGCCCATTCGTTATCTTGTGGGTCCTGAAGTAAACATCTGGGGATAAGGTTCTTTGCTCGTGAATTAAGAAAGTTGAAATTGAGTTGTTAGTCCTGGCTGTGGTTTCTTGGGTGGAGCTTGGAGTTGCTCTCCAGATGTGCTCAGGTTGCTGGGGAAGAGTTCCATCACTTGTGTCTGACACACTGCAGTGTCTAGAGACAACCTACAGCAGTGGTTCTCAACCTTTCTGATGCTGTGACCCTTAATACAGTTAATTCCTTGTGTTATGACCCCTAATCTTAAAATTATTTCATTGTTACTTCATAACTGTAACTTTGATACTGATATGAATAGTAATGCTGTTATCTGGTATACAGGATATCTGATATGTGACCCCTGTAAAGGACCATTGCCTCTTGGGGTCGTGACCCACAGGTTGAGAACCACAGACTTAGGTGCTCTATCATATAGCCTTTGCCACAATATGGTAACTTGCTCTTTCAAGGCTAGCAGGCCAATCTCCCTATTGCTTTAAATTTCTGATTTGCCTTTTATCTCTACTGCCAGAGGTAATATGATTTTATCTGGTGCTCCCACCGGAGAGCCGTTTTAATTAAATCAGTCTGCTATTTACATTACATCGTATCTTGACAGTCCCTTTTGCAATGCACAGTAACAGAATTGAGTGTTAAGCATTCAAGGAGTGATTAAATCCTGTCCACAAGGAGACACAACCTAAGAACCATGCTGGTGCAGATGGGGTAAGTCTGTATTCGTTCACCAGTACTGTGTAACAAAATTCCCCAAAATTGAGTGCCTAAAACAACAAACCTGGCTAATTTCTCATACTTCTAGGATTCCATGAGCTGGAATTCAGGAAGCACCGTGTTGCCAGGGATAGAGACCAAATGTGTTTCTAAAGCAATTCACTCTCATGATGTTCTACTAAGTACTAGTTATTTATCGTAAAAGGCCTTACTTGTTTTATAAGTGTGCCAGTCTCCAGACAGCATGAGTATCTCCATGACATGAAGAAAATGTTCACCAGACTGAGCCAGCAAAGAGTGTAAGAGAAAGGTAGCTTCTCTGTAGCACCTAACCTCAACAGTAACACATCATCGCTTTGACTCTATCTACCAGATTCACAAGTCAGTCCTGATGTAACATAGGAAGGGCCATGGGCAGTGGAGACTAAGTACCCCTTTCTAGGGTTTGTTTGTAGATTGGCCTTTGCAACATCAGTTACCAACAAATTAAATAAAACAATTAAAGGATAGGGAAGGAAATCTGTGTTTTCTCTCAAGCCCAGCACAGTCATTTCTTCAGGATCTCCTGTCTGTCCCACTTGTGTGCAGTGTCGCAATCGTTCTATTTATTTCCGTTGCTTAAAATTTGAAAGCACTTTAAATGGTCTAGTTAAAAGTCACTCCACCTCTTGTTTTATAGCCCATTAGGTAAAGCCTTTAACCAGGCACTCTGGCACGTGCTATGCCCTGGCATCTATTACTCCTTTCATTACCTCCTCAAATACGGCTGCCTTTCAGTCATGCTCATTAGCTTCTTACTGCCAAGCAATGGGGAAAATGCATCCAGAGTCTCGGTCAAACACAAAGCATGCATATTGAATTTTTAATATTAGCACTATATCATAACGCCTAGCTAAATTTAAAGAATTCAACAGTGCAGTATATCCTCACTACCAAACTCGAGATTTAGATTTATGAAAGAGTTCTTAAACTACTTTTACACTCTAGATAACTCAGAAATGCTCCAAAAATAAAACAAAATAAATAATTGACAAAAGCTTCATGACACTTCAAACATCACGATGTGAGATCTTTCCTACATATGGTTTAGAACATTGAAAATATATCTGTGTCTGTTACCTGTGGCATTGTTTTTTTAAAAAGCTCATTGATTGTCACTCAGGATATTTGACATTCATAAAAGCTAGGCTGAGTAGCTTCTTTGTACTTTCTAAAACCAGCGACTCTAAAATATAAATAAATAGGTAAGAATTTCTGTATGCTGCAGCCTGTGTACATAAACAAACAATTTAATGAGAACAGAGCCAAACAGATTCTTAGGCTTCTGTGTTATTTTATTGTCTGCATTAATCTTTTTCTTTCATTCTTGCTGTTTAAATACTATCTAAAAATTTTCATTCATCCTTTAAAATCACACCACAGTAATTTAAAATTACATAAACAAAATAGATAAGTATCTGGTCCATATCATACAGAGCTCTGAAACTAGCCTCAATTTGATAAAGACTTTCTTCTTTAAATATTATTTTATTTTTGAAATTAGAGTTAAACCATTTCCTCCAATGAAACCCTCTCTTGTCCCCCTCATTATTTTCATTCCTTGTCACAGCCTCTTTTTTTTCTTAATTCTTGTTACTTACGAAATGCGTGTGTTTGGGGGGGTCTTGTCTATATGTGTTCCTGAATACATAAATACAATCTGCTCAGTCTGTATAATGTTACATGTATGTATGTTTTCAGTACTGACCATTGGTATTGGATAACCAGTTAGTATGCTCACCCCCTGGGAAGACTAATTTTCCATTCCTTACTGGCCTGTAGTTCTTTGTGTATGATTGAGACCTCGAGAGCTTTCTCCCGTCCACATTAGCACATCTATTGCTGTGTTCTTGTTGAGGTTATGTTTAGGCAGCCATGTTGGTGAGACTGTGGGTGTGGCTTCTGACATTTCTAGGAGACATGATATCACAGCACTCTCTCTTCTTCTGACTCTTACAGTCTTCCCGCTCCCTCTTCTGCAATGATCTGAGCCATTGGGATGCGAGTTGTTTTGTTGATGAATTCACTAGGACTAGGCTCCACAATTCTGCATTTTGATTGGATTTGGTCTTCTGTAATGGTATTCATCTATTGCAAAGAGAAGTTTGAGTGAGGTGAGGACAGCTCTTATCTCTGGGTGTAAGGATAACTATTTATAGTGTAGTTGGGGATTATGCTGGTTTAATAAACTGGCAACTATAGGTTCTCTTTCAACATCTATGACTTTACTACTCCTGAGTAGTTGACTAGCTTTCTTGTACAAGGCATGATTTTCCTCTTGTTGAGTTGTTCTTATGTCCAGTTAAAGAGATATTGGTTACTGCCATGATAGGTGTGCCACTGGAGTTACCCTGGCATGCTGGTCATTGTTGTGGTTCATAGGCATCATAGCTGGTTAGGAATGTATGTTGCTTCTCTCCTTTGGAAACTTGTATGAAACCTTCTTGTACAATAGAAGGCTAGTCCTTAAGAAAGAGGCTTCCAGGGTTAGTTCCAACTCAGTAATCTCTTTTGTCTGTATCCAAAGTGCAATACAGATTTACCTTCCAACTCTAAAGGCAACTAGGGCATTAGTAATAAATAGCTAATCATGTTTGGGGACTTGGACAACTCAAACCAACAACTCAAAAGACAGCTCAGGTCTGATGTTGAGGCTCTTGTTAGATGATCTGTGACTTTTGGGAATGAGGCACATCGTCAGCCCATATGAAAAAATTTCATGAAACAATATATGCATATTTGTACAGTAACATTTGTGTCATCACTATTTTTAGGTGGATAAATAGTATGAACCCTTGTGATGTAGTCAGACATTCTTACTGTTGTTTTATTCTCCTTCCACATTATATGATTATCTCCCTCTCCTTAATTAGAGCCCCCTGTTTTCCCAATTCCTCTTTCAGCTCGCCTCTCATGTGATATTTATTCCTCTCTCCATTGCTCCCCCACACTCCTGTAATGGTGTCTTATTACTTGCTTCCAAAGATTGTTTCTTGAGAAATCACCCTCTGCTTCAAAGTTTGGTTCCCCAGATGAAAATGGCAATAATTTAAGTGAATAACTTAACTTAGTTCTTCCATCTGCTTACTGATCCAAATAATAAATGTAGCACATTTTAAAGTGTGTGTGTGTGCAGGTACTTATTCTTATATGCACACAAATATATGGAGACCAGATGTTGAGGTCCACTGCCTTCCTCAGTCGCTCTCCACCTTATTTTTTGAACCACTGGATCTCACTGAATCCCTAGCTCAGTAATTCAGCTAGACTGGCTGGCCAGAGAGCTCCAGAGAGTCTCTTGTCTAATCTTTCCAGCACTGGAATTACAGCTTGAACCTCTGCCTGGCATTTGTATGTGGGTGCTGGAAATCAAACCCAGGTCTCCCGTGGTTATGGCAATCCCTTTACTAACTAAGCCACCTCCTCTGCCTAGATTTTACAATTAAACCTCTGTTCTCAAGATGATATTTCTATACATCCATTATCCTCCCTTAAAAATAATTTTGGTAATAGCCTAATGGGTATGAAGTGATATCTTATTGTGGTTTTATTTTCCTTTATTCACTGTTAATCCCATCATTAACGGTTATTTATTGCTAACACTTTGGCATATTTCTCATTTTTTATGCATCTTTTTCTTTGAAAATAGGATCCTAGGGTATAAGCAGTTTGGTAATCTGCATTTAGCAGTACTCTTCTCTGTCATTAGAAGTTCTCTGTGAACATCACGTTCTGTGGCTATAAAAACTTACAAAAAGAAAAATATATCCTACTGCATCATATGCATTGTGTATCCACTCTAATTATGGTATACCTGAAGTAAATCACTTTAACTCACAACTATAATGCAAAGAATGCTTGCCGACTATGACATGGGTGAGTTTTCAGAACACTTTATGAGAACATTACATTTTTAAACACCAAATTACAATGAAGAAAATGAGAATAAGCAGTCAGCACCCATTAGATATACCAAAGCAATGATCTATCTTTAGGGTCTTTTCTGTATTTGGTTAGGTGACCCCCAGTGTATCATATTTTTTACATAATTCATTTTCAGAATAGGAAGTAGCTTTAGGGATAAAATTCAATCAGATTTAGTTATATGAAAATGTATTTGTGGTTAAGATTTGCCTTCAAATTGGAACAATTGGGGTTTTTTTGTTTTTAAAGATTTCTTTACTTATGTGCATGTATGATTTCCCACATGACCTTTGAGTTTTTGTGCACCATGTGCATGCGCAAGTCTGTGGTGACTGTAGGCAGAGGCTGCTTTTTCGTTTCCCGGCCACACAGACCTGAAATAATCACACAGAAATTATTTTAATAACAATACTGCTTGGCCTATCAACTCAAGCTTCTTATTAATTAACTATTACATCTTAAATTAACCCACTTCAATTATTTTGTAATTTACCATGAGGCTCGTGGTTTACCAGCATGTCTGATTCCTTCAGCAACTACATGGTGTCCCCTTGACTCTGCCTACTTTTTCTTCTATCTCTGCTTAGAGTTCCCACCTTGTTCTATTCTGCACTGCTTAAGGCCAAAAACAGATTATTTATTAACCAATGGTAATAAGACATATTCACAGCAAACAGAGGGGAATCCCACATCAGGTGACCAGAAAAGGAAGGGCATGGGGTCCCCAGAACTGCAGTTGCAAGAGGCCATGATTTGCCATGTGGATGCTAGGGACCAAACCAAGCTCTTCTTCAAGAACAGTGAGCTGTCTCTCCAGCAGAATCACTTCTGCATTTTTAAATTTTAGTCTCTCTTTTGCTCTGTGTGTGTGTGGTGTGTTGCGTGCACATACACATGTTCAGGAACGCATGGGCTAACATTTGGTGTGGGGGTGAAAGGACAGCTCTTGGGATTTGGCTTTCTCTCTCTTGCCACGACTAAGGTCATCAGATCTATGCACAAGTGCCTCTGCCCATTGAACCATCCTGTGCACAAATGTCTCGACCCATGGGCAATCCTGTCAGGTCAGAAGAATTCTTCATTATGATGCTCACCAGTGGGTTTAAAACACCTGTGATTATTATCAACATTCCAGTTATACATTACGAAATAAAAGGCTAGTTGTGGAATATTTGAGCCATCTTGTTTCATATGTCAGCTTTATTTTTTGCATTTTTTTTTGGTGTTATAACCAAGAAACTGTGCTGAAAACCTCAACATATTATTTGATCATAGTGATTTGGGACAGAGGGATTGGCACTACCTTGGTTTTTGAACAACTTGGCACAAGCCAATGGCTTCAGGAGAAACTCTCAGAGCAGACTTTTCTCAAATTTGCCATATGGAGACATTGGGCTCAGATCATGGAGATTTTTCTGGTGATTTGCCTGGTTGAGGAACTACCAGTACTCTCCAGGATAATTGCCTGACATGGGCAACTCAGTTTAAAAAGAACCTGACACCTCAAGATGGATTGTAGTCTATAACTTGGGAGTTTAAAAGTGGTAATGAGTTCAGGGTAGACAAAAAAATCTGTATTTCACAACTATATATATATATACACACATATATATACACACACATATATATAGTATACACATACACACATATATATACACATATATATACACACATATATACACACATATACACATATACATATATACACATATGTGTATATGTATATATACCCATGTATATATACAACTTTGAGTTGAAATCATCTGTAGCATCATGAAATAAATAGGTTATATTTATGAATATATAATATGTACATTATACATACAAATAAATGTACATGTACATGTAAAATAGCAATTAGTGAAAATGAATTTGTTGGAAAGCAGAGAGGGGTATGTGGGAGGGCTTGGGAGAAGAAAATATAGGGAAATATGTTTTAGTTATATTATGATCACACACACACAAAGGTACACAGTCATGAAAACCTATTTCAGATTAAGGAGGTTAGGAGAGTAATTCTTTGTTTTCGTGTTGTAAATACTAGAAAACACTTTCTTCTCTTGATGCCAGTCTGATAAAGGCAGTCCCTACCTTTTTTTTTTTTAACAAACATCTGTTTTTTTCCTTTTATTGATTCTTTGTAGATTTCATATCATGAGTTCCAGTCCCACTTATCTCCCCATTTCCTCACATCTGCTCTCTGCCCTTGCAACCAAACTCCAAATTAAAACAAAATTAAAGTAAAACAAAACAAAACAAACAAACAAAAAAAAACCCCAAGCACCTAGTTTTAAGCTATATCCCTGTGTGGATAAAAACTATCCCTTCCTGTCTCTTCCCTCCAAAGCCCAGGTTTCTATGAGAGACACTCTTTGGCTTCTCAAATTCTGTAAAGAGGTAATCGGAGGAACTTAGGTAGAACTTAAAAACTGGCATCTCATAGCCAAATTACAAATTTTATTGTAAAATTCCAATATTGAAATCGTATGATTTTTATACACAAATCCAGATTTTTCTGTTTCTCCTCAAACACCTCTGTTCACAACCCTACCCGTTGAGGATCCTGCACCTGCACTTTGAGACGTAGTTTATCCTCTGGCTTGCAATCTCTGCCTAGGGGAGGCCTCCTGGACTTGTCTTAAGAATCTGCATCCCTGCTGACTCATGGCTTCTCCTCCCCTCATTTGCCTTATTAGATATTCCAAACAAGAAAACTCCATATACAGTAGGAGTCAGAAAGAGTACAGCACCACAGGAAAGGCCCTCCGGCCAGAGGGGGAAGCTGGTGGCCGATGCTCTAGTAGTCCACTCAGTCACGGTGTGAGAGAGCTAGCTGGCCTCTGTCACAGTCATCGCCTGTTGTTTTGTTCTTTGACAGCACATGTCATCCATGCCCGGAGCTGTCCACCTGTAGTCTTAGCTGCTCGAAAGGCTCAAGCAGGAGGATAATAAAATCAAGGCCAGACCGGACAACTTAGTGAAACCCTGTCGCAAAATAAAAGTTAAGAGATATGGGTGTATTGCTCAATGATTCAATGTTTACAGTAAACAGCGGGCCTTGGTTTTTTTCCCCAGTATGGCCTGGGGAGAGAAGGGAAAGGGAAAGAAAACCATAAATTCCTTCCCACACACTCTAGTGGGGACGTCTGGGACAGCTAAATACCGAAACAAGTATTTCAGGTGATTCTTGTGAAATACAATTCTTGCATTCCTTCTGGATCAAGTAGCCCTTCTGCTACACAACTCGAACTAGAGGAAAAGGCTTGGGCTTAGACAGTCATTCTAACCTCCAGCAATAGAGAAGATGCAAGATTTTGTTTTATATAAATCTTACTGAGGCTGGCCTTTTTTCAGTGCATCCAGTTTTAAGTCAGGTATAATACGTAAGGAAGATAATTGAGCATGTTTGAACATGATCAAAAGAAAGATCCAGGTTTGCCATTGTTTCTTCCTAGTCATCATACAGAGTCAGGGAACCATTGGGCCTGTGTGCTCATTTTTACTGAATTATTGTTTTAAATGTGGAATTAAAACATTACACATCTACTTGCTCCATTTCTAATCAATGGAAGGATTCAGTTAGATGTTATTGGTATGTAGCATGTTCATCAACTGCAGTCTCCAATCATGCGACAACCGTGCACATAACTGCTTCTAGGATCCTGTTAGCTGATGGGGTACTGAAACCTGGGAAAGGACCTTCAGAGGTGATCAATAACTGACAGTTACCATAGATGCGCAGTTTCATTCACTCCAATTTTCACATAAAAACTGACAAGGCTGTGTAACAAATTGTACATGGACGCAGGTTCTGTACCCACACCGTTAAAGCCGACATGAATTATTCAGGGAAATTGGCTTCAGTAGGTTTTCTGTAGGTCTCACTTTGATGTTGTGACCAGTTTCAGATCATATGTTAAATGTTACACGTTGTGAGACATTCACTGGGTTTTATTCGAACTACATCCTGTGTTGGCAAATCTGTTGCAGTCCCCACGCACATGGTGATTTCTGCAGGTGGCCTTTCTTCAGATTTCCCTGTGTGTTTTAGTCCCTGAACAAATACGGTTTCATCGCTCTGGGTCTGGATACTCACCATTGTTGACTCTGCAAACAAAATAAGGAAAAAAAGCAGCTACCATTGGCCCTGTGGTTGCCCCGGTAGAGAAAATAAAATGAAGCCGGTACTATAAGTGGGAGGAGCTAGAGGAGGAGGAGTCCTGAGGACAGGACTTCATGGCTTGGTCAGGGTAAGCAGGGTAAGCGTAAGTAGTTGCAGAGGGAGAGGAGGGAAATGGGTGAGGTTTCCACAGCTAAGCAGCAAAAGATCACAGTTCCAGGGGCTTCAAGAATAACTTATTGCCTTATTTCTCTGACTTTGGAGTTCGACTCAGACGAACCTCACCCCCACCCCTGCTCAGGACCTACTAGGTTGCAGACAGGTACCTGTGCTATTCACTCCCACCATTGATTTCTAACTTAGATCTCTTCCAGTCTCCTCCAAGCATAGGCAGTAGTCAGCTCCTATCGTTCTAGAACTGGTTCCCATTGTCTTGCTGTCAGTCAGCCCGGGAATGCTTCTGCTCCTGGGGCCACCTGTAGCCCCCACCATTTTGTAGTGTTCCTCTCAGAATATCATAATAGACTCCTTCAAGGCCAACAGGAGAATATGCTCTTTAGGAGGGCCCTAGTTCCTTAACTGTTATTGACTTTCTCCTAATTAAGTCAGACCTATCCAAGACAAGAAGTCTGTGATTTACTCAAAAGCACTTGATTCGGGACCCTTGATTGCATTAGCAAGTCCCCTTCTCCTCCTCCATATCCTGTTAAATGACCAAAGAGATGGGAATCATATAGGATGTGTATATATGAGTAAAAGATTGCTGCTGGCTACTGTGCAATTCTGTGCATACAAGGAAGCACATTCCAGACAGAAAAAATATAGAAGGAGTTCTATATAAAAATCCAACATTTTCCAGTATCCCAAGGTAAGACTGGAGTGGCAAGTAGACCAGACAATAAATGTGTAGGTTAATATCCAGTGCATAGTCTATAACACAGCTATTAAAATCTATTTTCAAACCATATTTTGAAATATGGAAAATCATATTCATGAATTGCTGAACAAGAAACTTGTGATCTGTATTTAAACAATATTGTATTGGTTTTGAAAAATACATATATACATGTATGTATATGTATATATAAGTGTGTGTATATATTTAATATACATATATTTAATAGACATATCATGAGAAACTAGAAGCAAATATATCCATCTGTTAGCTTTAATTATTTCTGGGTGGGAAATAGAGCATAATTTAGACAGCCTTTATCCTTTTTCTTATTTCTTATATTATTCACAGTTCATATCTCTTAGGACAATATGAGGCCAGATGTGAAGCTTGTTCCAGCACGGGGCAGGTTAAAGCAAGAGCACCACCATGAAGTCAATGTCAGTCAAGGTTTCCTAGTGAGTTAGTTCAAGGCCCACCTGTGCTACAGAATAAGAGCCTGTCTTAAGAGCACAAACCAGAACAAAAACAACTTGCTTGTGGCAAATACAAAAGCAAACCTGAGTAGTGTTGTCATCGAAATCTCTCATGAGTTTGTGCCCCTGAAGTGTGGCTAGGTTGAAAGCGAGTGAATGCGTTGTCATCATATTAGCTCAGCAAAGGCAAAGGCTGGTTTGATGGGATCCTGACTCAGCCACTGATGCCAAGAATTCATGAGCTATCCCCGATATAAGTCCGGGGGCAAAACAATAGGCAGAAAACCTAGTCTTTACATTCTGCATATTAACCTCTCTCTACCCCAGTTTCATTGTATCTAGAAATGCAGAAGAGTAAAATTCCATCATTAATCCAGGCCCGGTTGCAAGCAGGATGCAAAAGGCCTGAACTCTCACCTGTCAATCAAATCTCCTTATGGCGTAGATATTTAATTACTTTTAATTGTCAGTATTCACTGGATGTAAACTGACAGGGGGGACGAGATGACTGGCCAAAAAGTGGTCATGCACACCCTTAATCCCAGGACTTGGGTGGCAGAGGCAGGTGGCTCTCTGAGTTTGAGGCCAGCTTGGTCTATAGAGTGAGTTCCAAGACAGCCAGTGTCAAAAAAAAAGAAAGAAAGAAAGAAAGAAGGAAGGAAGGAAGGAAGGAAGGAAGGAAGGAAGGAAAGAAAGAAAGAAAGAAAGAAAGAAAGAAAGAAAGAAAGAAAGAAAGAAAGAAAGAAAGAAAGAAAAGAAGAAAGAGATGACTGGTTGCTGGTTCAGAGGTTAAGAGCACTTACTGCTCTTGCAGAGGACTTGGGTTCTGTCCACAGTACCCACAAGATGGTTCACAATTGCATGGAATTCCACTTCCAGGAAACTTGTCACCCTCCTCTGGCCTCCATAGGTAGCAAACTGTACGCAGTACACATATAAACATCTAAGCTGTGGTGATTTGAATGTAAGTTCATGGAGGGGGGTTGCACTAGTAGGAGGTTGGACTAGGAATGGCCTTGTTGGAAGACCTGTGTCACTGTGAGATAGGCTTCGCCTAAGCCACACCCAGTGTCTCAGTCCACTTCCTGTTGCCTGCAGTTGTAAATGTAGAACTCTCAGCTCCTTCTCCAGCACCGTGTCTGCCTGCACACTGCCGTGACAATAATGAGCCCAACCTCTGAAATCGTAAACCACCCAATGAAATGTTTCCTTAATGAACGTTTCAATGGCCATGGTGTCTCTTCCCAGCAATAGAAATCCTAAAACAGCCGGGTGGTGGTGGCGCACGCCTTTAATCCCAGCACTCGGGAGGCAGAGGCAGGCCGATCCCTGTGAGTTCGAGGCCAGCCTGGTCTACAAGAGCTAGTTCCAGGACAAGCACCAAAGCTACAGAGAAACCTTATCTTGAAAAAACAAAAAAAGGAAAGGAAGGAAGGAGGGAGGGAGGGAGGGAGGGAGGGAGGGAGAGAGAGAGAGAGAGAGAGAGAGAGAGAGATCCTAAGACACAGGCACATACACATACACACAGACATAAACTAACAACAAACGAAACTTACTTTCAAAATTTAAAAGGAAGAAAGAGACGGCTGGAGAAAGCAGATTGTATTTCCTACTTGGTGTCTCCTGTTCACCGAGAGTTTTAGACGGAGGTACTCTACTCCTGGTCGTATTCAGGACTACTCTCAGAGATTCACAGGAAAGAGGAGGAAGGAGAACCAGATGGGAGTTTAGGAATCAGGAGCATTGGCAACCAAGTCCTTCAGACACAGCTCTGAGTTTCAAGAGAGCAGCTAACAGCAAAAGAAAAAAAAAGAAGCATTTTTAGCTATTGTTTGGGAGGTGAAAGGATTTTTCTTGGGGGAAGGGAAGCAGGATATGGGCAGATGAGATTTTTTTTTCTGGCACTGCAAAATCTCAGAGATTTTTGAGTTGAACTATGACAAAATGAGGTTTTCATCTCTCACTTAAAAAATAAAGAGAAAGAAAGGAGAAAGAAAGAGAAAGGAAAGAAAGAAAGAAAAAAGAAAGAAAGAAAGACACAAAAAGCAGGCAGACTAGAAAATGTCAGGATGTGACATAAACCGACCACATTTCTAATTCATGGCAAAGGGGCTAAAATAAAAATTCTTAAAATACATATTTTAAAATTAGATTTTTGACCTTCGATAGGGCTTATCATGCTATTTATACTGGGACAGCAGGAGCTGATTCTTCAGTCATTGCTGCATCAAAGGCATGACTCATATTTCCTTAAGCATTTATGCCATATGTTTCCTAGGGTAAAAGAAAAGAATGCATATTTTTTATACAATTACTGAAATATGAGCAAGAATATGAAGAATCATTTAAAAGATGCTTTTGAAAGCATGTCAAAAGTTGATTTGTGAAAACGAAAACTTCATTAAACATTTAGCTTGAACAGCCATTAGGTAACTTATGAATATAAATAAGAAGCAATTGGATTGCTAGCTTTATCATTAAGGAAAGAAATGGATTTTTTTAAAAAAAAATATTTAGCAATAAAACACAGATACAAGTGAAAGGTACTTTATATTCAGAAATGTAAGTTGAGTTTTTAAAGAAATATTCTCTCAAATTACCTGAAGTGAATCATTTCAACATTTAAGAAAACAACAACAACAAAGTTGATTGGCATTTAGTGGCATTTTTGTGTCTACAAGCCATGATCTAAGGTAACGAGATGCATCATTTTGTAGCCATTGGAAATTTAAATGAGTGTAACCTAATTATTAGCCTTTTGCTTCCTACCACCCATTGCTAGATACATCCCCAACACAGCACCGTGGGGCAGCCGACTCTTCCTCATTCCGTGGCTTTGCTCATCCCTTCAGAGCTTCTTGTGTATCTCCTTAGTCCCTTCTATCATACATAGACTGAGCTTGTATTGCTGAATTCCATGATCCTTCTCTGTGTCCCTTGCTCTCTGCACCACAATATTCAAATGCCCTAAAGTGTTTCATCCCCAATCCTTTCCTTCTGCTTAACTATTTCTCCTTATGAAAGACTTTCCTGCAAACAAAGGCCACCTCAAGGAAACCCTCTTCTCCCCATCTCATTCCTGATGAACTTTTCTGAAGTCTGGAGCATTCCACTGTCTCATTGAATTGGAATGATGTGTTCACTCGTTTCTTTTCTAGATTATATTTTTCTGTATACAGGATCCCTAGACCTCTACCCAGCATTCTCCAGTTCCTAGCAATGTCTGAATCACAGTAAACATGTAGCACTAGTTACCAAATGAATGTGTGTGTATGCAATGACGTAGGCCTTGCCCTTGAGCGTTGTGAAATATAAATTAATCACAACTCTGCCACTTCCCATTGTATCTGGGTATCAGTCAGCGGTGCTCTAGGCTACAAGAAAACCCTACAAACCCTTTTTTAAATGAACAAAGCAGTTACAAAAAGAATCACCTGCTGACCATGTCTCAGTATGACGCTGGAGCTTGCCCCCGCTGTTTCCCTTGGCTATACTGGTTAATATAACTCAGTTCTCAGCTTCCTGTGTTTCCCTCGGTTAACAGAACTCAGTTCCTGACATCTACTTTCTGTTCACAGAGGAGTGAGAAAGAGAATATTCATTCCATCCTGTCTTTAAGCATGCAAAGGTGTATTCGTCCAACCATACTTTATGACTCACTGGATAGATCAGTCTCAAGTGGCCATCCCAGCGTCAACGAAAGCCAGGGAAGCTAGTTATTAGAATATCTGGCCTCTATCCTAGAAATGAACAAGAGCCAATAAATGAAGAAACAATGAGTTCTATACTTTGGGACAAACTATGTTACCTTTCTTAGCCTTGCATCCTTCTTTTCCAAGAGAAGTGAGATGATTTTTTTTATATTCTCTTGACAGAAGTGTACTACCTTCCTCACATGAGGGTTTCTCTAGGTATTTCTTGGGTAGTATGTACCAACAGAAAACCTGTGTGGGCAAAGTAAGCCATCCTTTCCACGAGACCCCGAGTAGTGTTCTCCATACCTAGGGCTGCACAGCTGGCAACCCAGACTCTTCTTCTAACTGCTCCAATCTTCCACATTGACCATGAAAAATAAAATGACTTCTAATCTTTTCTCTCCCGGGGTCATATTAGCCTCGCTTAAATAGTTTTCCTGATAACTTTTCCATGTCCCCTGTAAGCCTGATCAGCTAACACCAGACATACTCTGTTCAATTATTTATGATTGATTTAACAGATACCTTCTGAGCTGATTGAGTGCTATTATAGAAACTCAGGATGGAACAGGAAGCAAAGCACATAAAACTTCTCTTGACATGAGCTGTCAGACCAGTGGAGGGAGGAGGCAATAACATACACATGCACACACACATATGCAAGCACATGCATGCATGCACACACGCATGCGTGCACACACATGCATGTGCTCACACGCGCGTGTACACACACACAGAGGCACTCAAATTGTTTTCAGATATTGATTTACTAGTGGCACGATGAGAATTTCATGGGGATGGGTGGTAGAATGACGGGTATGTGTACATGTCCATGAAGATAAAGGTCAGAGCTTCAAATTTGGGTAGTTGGGAAAACTCTTTTAAAAAAAAGTATGATAGGAAGGCACCAGAATGGAAAAGGAAGAACTCTGCATGGAAGAAGAAATGTAAGTGAAAGACCTTGGATAAAATGATAGAGAACAGAGTAAGAGACAAGAAGATGCTTGAAAGGTAGGATGTTCAGAGATGGCCCGATAAAGCATTCTTGAGCAGGTAGAGCAGACAAGAAGAAAAAGTATTCTAAATGGTAATAGTTGGAGTATCCATCTTGAGATGTGTCCAGAAGAAAATAAACTTACGGATGCACATACAGCCCAACTAGAACTGTCAAATGTGTAGCCTCTGTTTATGCTGGCCATTGTATTTCTAGACAGTGCAGGCTAGGATTACAGGACCTATTTTGGAAACTGTTATCCTTCCTATCCCAACTGTGATTTCCCATACGCTGGTGCTCACTGCTCACATGCCTGTGTATGACTCGCACAAATGGAGAGCGTAGGTAGCTATGATGCAAGGAGTTATTAAAATGATTCACATCACATTTCCACAATAAGAAAAATAACATATAGTCAAAGGCAAAGAGGCACCCCAGCACCAAACTTCATGACGAAGCCTAAATTACATATTTGAAATTCAATCACTCATCGGAATGTCATCATCTGGACAGGCCTGAAAATATGTTTTTCTTACCCCCTCCCAGAGTAAAACTGAATGATAAGAGCAAAATAAATTCTAGGAAGAAAAAAAAAAAAGAAAGACTTCTTTTTTAAAAAAAAAAATGATAACTCCAACTAGACAGAACTGGAGTAAAAGGAGTCCAACAGTTGGTACTTAACTGAATGTGAGCCAATTCAATGTTGGCTTTCTACCTCCTGGAAACCCTAATTGCCTTTCCTGCAGCAACCACAAGCCCAGAGATCCCCCTGAGCTGTGCAAGTCAGGCATCCGCGCTGACAGCTCCGGTGATTGCTGGGCTCCATTTTAATGCTGAGTTTGGGGCAGGTCTTTGCAAGCTGGCATTGCCAACTCCTCTCCTGCCCTGGCCCCACACTCGCCTTGCACTTGGCACCTGCTGTTCAGTCACGCAAGCAGAGCGGCAGGGATCCCGAGGACTCTCCTCTCCCATATGTCACTGAGTTTTGATTCATCGCTTTCCTCTCTGCTATCAGTAGGTATTCTAGAAGACAGTTTTATGATGACATTCGCAGCTCGCATGAAACCCAGATAAAAATAAAGCAGGATGTCAATAAAGACCTAATGATGTGTGTCTGTGTAAATGTATAATAATAATAAAAAGAATAGACATCCGTTTGCAAAGGTATAATTTTAAGTCACGGGGCTTTCAAGGAAGCCACTTTATAAATGGACCAACATATGTGAATGTTTGCCCACAGCTTTCAGCCATGAAAATCGCCCCGTAGACAGCTGACTTGGAGTGGGAACGCACTTCCTAAGCACTGGGGAGTTTACTAGAACACCTTTGCTAAGTGGTAATCTAGCTACCTTCATGACGGAAGTTTTAGTGGACAGCTGAAAGCAATTCAGGGGTTAGGGTTATGCAAGGAAAGTTTTAAATAGGTTGGGTAACCTGATGTTTCCATAAAATATATAGAGAATCCTAAGGAAATTAGGGGACAGAGAGGTAAGTAAGCGCTCTCCTGAGCATGCAGAAGCACTTAGAAGAATCTCAATGAGAATGGCAATGATTGGTGATGCCCCTAGTAGGGGCAGTGCCATGTGATAGGTCCATCTCAAAGCTGAGGCCAAGAACCCTTAGTGGCTCCATCACTGCCTGTTCTCTCACCCTCTTGCAAACTTTTCCTTCCACACTAAGTCAGAGACTGATTCTCAGGCTGAGTCTCAACTTGTAACGCAAACTGTCTTTCCTGAGGAGCCTGGAGAAGATTCTTAGGATAGGGTGAGGTGGGGGTCTCTGAAGCAGAACAGGCCTTTCCCACCCTGAGTCCTCAAGGTCACCGGAACAGCTATTCTCTTCTCCCATTATGTCTTGAAGTTTGCGTAACTTTATAAATTCTGTAACCGATTAAATGGATTTTTTTTTAAAAAAGCTTCAAGATTACTCGATGTTAGCTAAGTTCTTTTCAGCTCTAAACTATGAGTCACATACGTTAATTTTCAATCCAATTCATCCCAGTTTTCATTTACTCAACATATCTCTATCAAATAATTACTACTATGAACCGTGCACTAGGCCAGTACTACGTAACTAGTTCTACTCCATTAACACTCTAATTAAAATATGTAAACGTTATAAAAATATCTTTAGAGGTTATTGCCAGCATTGTTCAGTGGTGACAGCAACGGCAAGCAACAGATCCAGCTACATCCTAGAAAGCAGAGGACATCAATGAGAAATACATACTCCTAAGGAGCTGTGGATAATTTAGAGAACCAATTAGCAGGTTTACTTTGGCAATTATTTGTACTTTCCTGAAGATGTCTGAGTTATTTGTAGACGGCTATCTTTACACCTCTTCTCCCACAACTGTATGCAAGCCACGGCATTAGCCAGTGCGCCATAATTCTGCAATTTTTAAAAATTCTCTAAAGGATTCTTTTGCTTTTGGAACATGGGGGAGGTGCTCACAGTCAATGTTAAACACTCTGTTATCTGGGTAGTGATTAAAAGTTCACACTGTGTGCTCAGCACTCATTAGCAAAGATTTGCTGCTCATCTTTCGTGTGGCAGGCATATTCCTGGTGTTTGATTTCATCACTAAATAAAACAGTACCCATCCCACCTCTGTGTTGTGTACATTATAGTTAAGAAGTAGAAGATTTAGATATAGCTAACATAACTCTTTCTTGAAAGGAACTTGGTTCAGATGGTAAATCTAATTTGCTAATACATATAATATTTAAGTGCTAAAACATCAGAATTGAACCTGTGTTGGGTAGTTCTGTGTCAACTAGATAGAGTCATCTGAGAGAAGGGGACTTGGGAAAATTCCTCCATTTCTCAGTTGGGTTATAGGTAGGCCTGTAAGACATTTTCTTAATTAGTGATTCATGGAGAAGGGCCCAGACCATTGTGGATGGTGGCATCCCTGGGCTGGTGGTCCTGGGTTCTATAAGAAAGAAGACTGAGCAAGTCATGAGAAGCGAGCTAGTAAACAGTCCCTTCATGGCCTCTACATCAACTCCTCCCTCCAGGTTCCTGCCTGTGCTGTTTGAGTTCCTGTCCTGGCTTCCTTCAATGATGGACTACATTGTACACGTGCAAGCCAAACAAGTCCTTTTCTCCCCAACCTGCTGTTTGGTTACAGTGTTTTGTCACAGCAATAGAAACTCTAAGACAGGACCTTAACTGCTATGGCAATTTCAAAGTTGTTAAACGAGATCTGAAGTTGACTAGACCTTGAACATGGAGTAGAACTAGTTACGTAGTACTACAGGCCTAGTGCACGGTTCATAGTAGTAATTATTTGATAGAGATATGTTGAGTAAATGAAAACCGGGATGAACTGGATTGGAAATTAACGTATGTGACTCACAGAGAAGTAGCTGAGGGTAAATGTCAGAACGAGCCCAGGTGAAGGAATTTCTGAACGAAAGAAGGAGAACTATGGATGGGAAAGGTTGTCTGGCTTGTGGTTGCGTGTTCATGGAGAATCAAGAACATGAATGTTTTTCAGGAAGGGTTGATCTGGTGATGAATCAGTATTTCAGAGGGTGTGTGGACGATAATAGATGAGAAAGCAGAGGTGCTGCTGGAGGAGGAGGACCTAGAGAGAGAAACAGGTGTAACATGGGCATTTTATCAAGAGGCTCATTTTTCTTCCGCATGTGAACATGAAACAGCAAAATCAAAATCTGTGATCTTGTTCACTTCTCTCCCATTCTCTCTCTTCCTCCCTTCTTTATTTTCTTCCTTCTTCCATTGTTTGTTTTCATTCTTTCTCCCAGATCAATAGATGGATAGATGGACTGACAGACAGACAATAGACAGGGAATAAAGAAGGTAAGTAAATGATAGATGAACACTCTCAGAAATGGCTTGACCATAGCCACTTTCTGAATTTGACCTTAAGATGGAAATAGGCAAGGTGCAAGGAGAGCTCCAGCTTACAGCCAATTCTCCAGATCATAACCTGTCTATTTATCTGTTTATGCTGTTACTCTCAACTCACATATTCATATCCTTGATGGGAAGACTATTACTGTTAGTGGTTATTTATTTTGAAATATTTTGTTTATATTAGTTATTTATAATTATGTGTGCTTATTTCTCAAAACCAAAATACTTTACATCACTATTTTATAATAATGACCTTTATAATAAATACTATGTATATACATATATGTAATGACATTCCAAAAAATACATATTTATTGTATAAAGTTTAAGACATACTCATAAGAAAGGAAAACAATAGAATCAAAATTGAGGGTTATCATTCAGGATAAAGTCACAGAAATAATAAACAATATGCTAGCTATTTTAATGAAGCTAATGATGATTGTATTGAGATTGTGACACTGGTGTCATTTATTGACCGTGTTGACAGTACGCACAAACCCTATCTGACTGTGTTTGCTCAAGGTACTATTCTAAGCATTTTTACACATCCACACATGAAATTCTGTACCATGGCTTCAAATCTCACCTATTCCAATTATTATGGTTTGTATTACTGGATAGACAAAACATCTGCGACAAAGAGATAAGTGATGTGATCTGAGTCACCAAAGAGAGCATGGTAGAAACAGTCAAGTGAGATGGCTCAGCCAGTAAGGACTTTAAGGACACGGACAACTTTGAAACCGCCATGGTCTCTGAGCCTCATGACCTGAGTTCAAGCCTCAGAACTTGCATGGTAAAAGTAGAGAATTGATGCCTAACTGTCCTGTTCTCTCCGCCAGGCATTCATAGCATGCACACACACACACACACACACACACACACACACACACACACACACACACACACATACCTGCACACCAAACAATACTGCAATGAAAATTGTTTTAAAGAAACTAACAGATCCTAGTTTTATGAGCACTCCTAAATTATAACCCTGCGGCAGTTTGGGTGCGAGATCCTGCTCCCCATTTATGGAATAGTGTTCAGAATCAGTCATTCTCTTAGAACCATCTTCTCTGGGTGGGAGCTTCTCACTTTAAGGACCACGTCACAGGATAATCAATGCTAACCTTATAGTAAGCACTGTGGACTTACCACCCACCCAGAGAAACAAAGTGTAGGTACCTTGATCTGTTTTCCAGGGCCTTGTGTAGGTATGGGCTGTTATTAGCATCATCCTTGTCTACCTTGTGGGCATGAGCCCCTTGTTAAAAGATGATGGGGGAAAAGTGGTCCGAAAGAAAGGAGAAAATTTTATTTTAGTAATGCATAAGCCCCTAGTATGGCTGCTGTCTTAAAGCACCAAGTGAACTGTATGTATTAAAACTAATTAGAACTGAGCAGCTCTTTGTGTGATACAGCACCTCCAAAATAATGGGGGAAGTACCATGGCACAAAAGAATATTCATAACTGGGTGACATGTCAATCAAGGAAAAACTAAATTAAATGAACAGCTTTCCACACTCTTTGAACATTATCAGATATTCCAAAGACCCAGCTTTATTTTTAGCTTCAATGGTAAGTGTCAGTTATGTTGTTTCTGAGTTGTTAGTTAAAAACGAAGCCCTTCATTTGTTAAGAATAATACAAGAATGCTCTGTGTAGCTCCAGATGGAGAATGGTGTGGCAGGCAGGTTAACTGTTGCCTGCTGAACCCACAGTCTCTAGAGCCAGCCTGCCCACTAGGATCTCTACAAACCAGGGACCCTTGGGTTCTCACCCTATCTTGTGTGTTCTTTTATCCCCGGCAGAGAGATTCATAAACAAAATATCTGCAGAACTTTTGCACACAGTATGGAAGGGGTACTAACTCATTCTGGTAAATGAGCTGAGACCCCGTTTCAGATCAATGATGGAAAAAAGAGAGAATCATTATCATTCTTGGGGAGTGGGGGGGATGAAACAGAGTTTTCAATTTAAATGTTACTAATGCATCTGCAAAAGGTCATTCATTGTGATTCCAGCGTGTGAATTTAGAAGATCCCATAGATCCCATTATACAAACAGATGAGTACCAAAAACAACACAAATGTGCGTTAGAATGACGTTTCTTTCCCATAAGTCTTTTTCATTTGAAATGCAGTGTTTTATTTTCACAAGCTGAGCTCAGGCAAAGGTCTGGTGGCAGGATTAGTTCTAGCAAGGCTCTTTCTGCAGACTCTGGTGCTCAACTGGTAATTTGGTTGACAAGGAACTGAGAAAGCTGAGTAAGGTAATAATTCCCACTTACAATGTGTAAGAGGTTTCTGAATTCAAACAATGTTACACCAGTGACATTATCTCTCAACATAATGTTCTTTTTGGCATTAAAAGCGTATTTTTCTTCAGCAGTGGGGCTTTACTGTCAAATTATGGAGACTAATCAATAGCCTTGTCAATAGTTTGTGATGGGTGAAAGGGGAGGGTCTACAGACCCAGTTGGCCAATGACCCGACATGATGTACCCATCACTGGCATTAGGTTTGACTTGGTTGCAAAAGATGTATATTTGGGACCTTGTCTCACTTGTTATGTTGTGATTCCATTTAAAATTATCATACACACATACACATGTGCACATGTGCATGCACGCACACAGAGAGAGAGAGAGGGAGAGAGAGGGAGAGAGAGGGAGAGAGAGAGAGAGAGAGAGAGAGAGAGAGAGAGAGAGAGAGAGAGAAAAGAAGAGAAGCTTCTACAGTAGTTGGTTTCCTTATGGCTTTGGAAAGGTATTATATTCCCTCTCTACCCTACTTCCCACCTTCCTCTTTCAATTTCATCTTCATATGCTCACTTCCCCTTTGTCTCTTTATAACTCTATGTTCTATTTCCTCTTCCTTGGAAGACTCCCTCCACCCCCACCTTCACCCCCTGGTCCTTTACTTGCTACTGAACCTCTATCGTTATTTGAAACAAACCTATATAAAACTTGAAAAACTAACATAAACTTATCAGATAAAAGTACAATGTTTGTCATTTGGAGTCAGGGTTATCTCACTCAGGTTGATCACTTCTAGTTCTGGGTACCCGCAAATTTTATAATTTTACTTTTTAGTAGCTAAGTGATATTTTGTTGTGTAAATGTACCATATTTTTATTATCTACCTATCAGTTGATGGACCTCTGGGCTATTTCCAGTTTCTGGCTATTAAAAATAGAGAAGCAATGGACATGGATGAGCAAGGGTCTGGGTAGCAAGAGATTTTTAGGGATGTAAGAGTGGTATTGCTTCATCTTGTGGTACATCAGTTTCAGCTTTCTGAGGAGACCCCACACTGATTCCCACGGTGGCTGTAGAGGTTTGCATTCCCACCAGGAATAAATCAGTGGCTCCCTCTCCTGTATCCTTGCCAGCATTTTATTGTTTGTTTTATGAAGCTTGGCCATTCTGGCTGGAAGAAGATAAAATCTTGGGGTAGTTTTAATTTGCTATATAGTTGAACAGCCTTTAAGTGTTTCTCAGCCATTGGTGCATCACCTTTTAAGAACTCTCTGTTTACTTGTATATCCCAGTGAAATTGATACCTGTCTGGAAAGGAGAAAATCAGTTGTCTCCAATAGAGTGACCCTGAGCACATCACTCACTCTCCAGGGCAGGCCTCATGCTCTGGAGTAATTGGTCAATGTAAAACAGACTCCGCATTTATTTTTCTGTGCTTTTGTCTCATTTTAGTATCATTTGTTGTACTGAGCTGTTTTTGTTTGTTTGACAATTTATTTGTTTTCATTTTTTATTTTGCTAGAGAAAGAGAGATAATATGAAGTTATTGAGATAGGGCGGTAGAGAGGAACTGTGCAGAGCTGGGGGACAGGAAAGTATATGAAAATATTTTGCATGTAAAAAGTTTTTAAATAAAAATTTTAAAAGCACTTTATTTTCTCATCTGATATATACAATATTGGAGATTACACTTTAAAATATTGATAATCATGGTGAAGATCTTTTGTGAAGATGCAGTGCTTTTGTACCTGCTCTAAAGTATGATATAGTACTTGAGGTTGGGGTGATATAGCCCAATAGGTAACATGGGAATGGGAATTAGAATCCTTAGAACCCACATAAACCCAGGTGTGATTGTACCAGTCTGTAATCTTAGTCTGTATATTAAAATAGAAAATTCCCAGAAACTTGCAGACCAGCTACAAACAGTAAACCTTGTCTAAAAGTGAAAAGAGAGGACCACTATCAGAGTTTATCCTCTGACCTCCACATGTGTAATAAGGCACCCCCACCTGCACTAACACACACATACCACACGCCTGTGATACACAGAGACATACAGCCAGTCAAGGTGACACAGGGAGATCTTGTCTCAAAAGAAATTAATAAATAAATGAACAATGGAAATGTGAGTGACAAGGAAAGATAGGCCCTGTGATAATATTATGTTCAGATGAGCCACTGCCTTTAATTGTCCTCTCAAGCCTGTAAAGTAGCCTTCTTGGGGCTATCACATGCTGAGGTAAAGTATGTACACTGTATAAAGTTATTTAGAATAGGGAGACAGTAATGCTGAAATCTGAGCTGAACTCCACTTGGAAGTCTGTGAATTCAAGATGTTCCTTTGACCCAGAGGGAAGGCCTTTACTTTTACATAAATGAAACTCCCTACAGAAAATGTTGTCCTATGTATGATGAGATATGTTTTATTCACACAGGAATTAAAGATAGTGAAGACTAAGCTATTCCTGACAACATGTATAGAGCAGATAATAAAATAACTCTCAACCCCATATAAATGTTTCAAATCCTCCCCTGCTGCTTCTTTTGACTGAAATGCATTGTTTCAAGTCCTATTAAAGGTTTCCAGTGACATATGAAATGCTAGGGGAATCTAGTTGCATTAGAAACATGTTTGGTATGGTATGGAGTGTGTGTGTATGTGTGTGTGTCTTATACATGTGTACATGGAGGTCAATGTTAGGTGTTTCCATCAATCTCTCTCTACCCTATTTTTTAAGACAGTGTCTCTTACTGAACCCAGTGCTCTCAACTATCTAGACTGGCTTACCAGTAAATTTTCAGGATCTCCATGTCCCCTGTGACACTTTCCCAACACCATGTATGCACTAGGATTAGAGAACCAAACATGCAATCCCGTGCCTAGCCCTTTTATACAGATACTGGAATTGAACTTGGATCCTCATGCTGTCGAACAGGTATTTTGCCTACTGAGCCATCTCCCTCCTCTGTAGACTCTTTCTTAAAGGCATATCTTAAAGAAGCCATCAATAACTGTGAGATGAGAGGCCATATACTGAAAGGCATTCACCTTAGAGAAGCTGAGAACACAGATTTCACCTTCTTTGTAGTCTTTAAGAAGAGACCCTAGTGTGAAGCTGTTGCTGAAATTGCAAAGCACTCTGTTTACCTGTTAGTCACTGACTCTAAGTAATTAGTGACTATTAAGCTCTGAGACTGTATTTACAGTCCATGAATGAATTTGATTTTCACAAGCTTCACGAGGGAACAATGCCCTGTCAATATTTTCTCTACCTGAAGAGTGTCATCAAAGAGAATGAAGCATGACAAATGAATATTTAGCCTTTGAATTTGCAGTTGACAGAGGATAATAATTCACGCGGGGGGAGATATCTCCCCCACTACTCCATACAGCCTCTGAATTTCACTGACAGCCTTGCATGATCAGATGCGACATGAAGACATAATGTTTCCTCTTTGAATTGTCCCCTGTACAGTTATCTCATTTTTAATCTTTCACTAACGTGGTCATTCTGGCATGGCTCATATCATCATTTTATATTTGCAAAAGGGTCAGATGTAGTGGCATCTGGGTATCTGCCTTTAGTCTCAAGAATCAAGTGACTGAGGTAGGGTTGGAGGATTATAAATTCAAAACCAGCCTCGGCCACACGACATGGTCCCTTCCAATCTGTGAAACAAAGAGAGACTGTAGAAACAAAACAAAATCAATCACTTCACCCTCTGCAACCAATCACATTGGCTAACAACAGATAACAAAACTTGTTCCTTCCCTGCAGTGCCGCATACTTGTGATAGCTGCACTGGAAAGCCCCAGAGTAGGGGAAGAGAAGAGTAATTACACAGCAAGTAAATACTACCGGTGCCTGAAGAAGTCACCAGGCTTCCATGTTGACAATGCAGTTTTACTGTGCTTCTCATTCCTTGTGCAGTGGAAATTTTTTTTTTTGTCCAGAGAAAATGAGATGAAATCTGTATTTGCAACATGATGTTATGAGCATGTAATTTTGAAGGTCATCTCCAGATCATTTTGATATGGAACTTGGTCATGAAAATGACTGATTTTTCTTTGCCCAATTACAAACACTAGCTGATTTGTCCATTTTGAAGTGGTGACAACATTATTTTGCATGTGTTCTCTTAGACTGATGCCTGTCTCTGTTGAGTGACATTGTTGCCCTTAGCACATCAGCTGGCACACGCAAGAGCCAAGCCGGGTTGTCTCTACTTGTCATATGCTATGCTGAATGCCTGTGTATGTAAGTCTGGTCCTCCTGGTTTCGGAAACCTCTTTAGAGGACTTTTCCAGAAGACTACATCTGACCTCATTTCTCACAGCTGTCCAGTAATGTAATCACACTTCACATGCTGTCTGCCACCATTACCATCATCCTGGCCATGCAGGATGGTTCTGGAGCAAAGTGATCAGGACCAAGAATGGATTTCAAACTCACTGGAGTTTGCCTAGAGAATACTGTTGCTGCCCATAGCATCCCTACAGAAAGATCAGTTAGCTTGTTTGCAGGTTCTGAAGGCAATCTTGGAGATCTCTCTGAATATTCTTGTTTGAAATTTGAAACCCACCTGAAATTTGACCTGCCCCAAATTATCTACCTCCTTCCTCTAGACTTTCCTTGTGATCTCTGTTTACTCAGTTCAAATCTTACCTGCAGAGTTGGAAATTCGACTAGCAATTAAATTCATAATTACAAAAAAGGAATGAGCATCATTTCATAATTACAAAATAGAATAACTATCTTCATTGGTTTAGGCAGAATATAAACCTAGCGGCTAGGTACTGGGACTGGTGACATTCAAAGATGACTTTGATTCCAGTATCAAGTATCAAAGAGAGTTTTAATTATGACTCCCAGGTTCTCTATTCTTTGATGTCAGTGTCTTCCTTCTGAAGGAATCCACACTGTCCACTCTGGACCTAAGGAGTAAGTGATGGATCATCTAGATTCTAGCAAAAGTTATCTAGGGGTCTATGCTAGTTCAAGAGTTTCTGTGTGAGCAGTAGTCACAAATGTCATGCACTGACCTGAGTCTTTTTCTTGCACTCTAAGATGTAACCATCTAACTCTCAGATTCATTCTTTTCCTGGTAGACCACCGCTCTCTCTAGCAGTAAAATTCACAGGGTAGGGAGGCTGCTATCTGTTGTTGGGCTGTGGCATGGTTTTCTGAAGTTGAAATTTAGGAATGTAAGTTTGTCCAAATGACTCTGGTTGGAACCATTCATATTGGCCATGTATTTTGTAATTTACTGTACTGTGTCAACCCTACTAACCTCACTTTGCCCTCGATAATAACGCACGGGAAACCTGTGCCTTCCTCTTCCGCTGCATTTGGCAAGTGTGCCTTCAGATTTCGCTCACATCTGAAGCTGTGGAGCAGCTCTGAGTGTAGAATATGTGCTCCTGAGAGTTTTAGAATGAAAGGTAAGTTCAGATTCTGTCTCTCTCACTCAAGGTCAAGTTATGTAACCTCACAAAAGCTTGATTCTCCTGCACTTAAGAAGATTATGATATTCGCAATTCTACTACATCAGGTTGACAGAGTGGAAATGTGAGACAATGTTTATAAAACTTTTGACACTGAGCCTGGTGCCTATGAAACGTTTAATATACGTTGTTATTAAAAACAAGCCATTCCATCAATGAGTACTACCTTTAGGCCACACGCCTGGGCATCAGTGAAGCCATCCATCTCATGGGCCTAGTTTTATGACCAGCATGGCAAACCTGCTGCGCTCATCTTGACCGTTCTATCTGCCCACTTAAGTTTTATCTATTGTGTAAATTTTCCTTCGGTAAACACAGAAGTGCTATTTTTTTTCTAGTCTAGTTTTTTGTTGGCAGGAAGCAATAATTTCTATAAAATACCTCTTCTAAACGAACACCATAAGAAGGAATTATTTTTGTTTCTGATATTGTTTTTCATCCCAATTCCGAAACTAGTCCTTTCTTCCTTTGCATGTGATGGGTTAGAGACAGCATCTCATTGTGTTGCTCGGGCTAACCTGCACCTCTCTGTACAGTTCAGGCAGTGCTCAGAGTCACAGTGCTACTTCCCCTTCAAAGTGCTGGTGTTACAGGAATGCTCCTCGGTGCCCACACCTCAACCTTTCTCCCTGTAACTAAGAAGCCTCCTATTTTCAGTATGTTGGACCTTCTTAGCCATTGCCAGTGCAGAAGGAAATTCCTTTTTAGCACAGTTCTTACAGCATTTGCCATGTGGGCCCTAACTGGATTGTGCCGTAGGAAGTATTTCTTAACCATTGAAAGGGTGAATGAACAATATTCATTTTAAAAAACTGTTGAGAAGGTTAGTTTCCTTTCTATAGCTGGAAAATGAAAAGGTTCAATTCCAGCTGTCCTTACTGAAATAAGGAGTCCTTGTGTCCCCCATTCCACTTTGCAATACCTTCCTATCTATACATAAGAGGACTTTGCTATCTATATATAAGTACATAAGTCTGTATTCCTTGATTTGGCTTTGTAATTTTTTTCTCTCTCTCCAACTTCTTTGTTTCTTACCCAGTACATAATATTCTCAATATTGCCCAAAGGGCAGCAGCTACTTTTAAAGAAGTGCGCAGGGAGTTGTTTGGTAACACAGTTTGAAGGTGACTAAGGCACAAGGACAAAGCCAGGAATCTGGTTTGAAGCATGATTTACCCCTTAACCTCTCAAATATCTTCTCCTAGATGCTCCACTTTTTTAAAAGCCAAAAATGCAGGACTTGCTCTATTAGATAGTCATTGAAAGGTGAGTTTGGAATAAGTAGATTTCTTTTTCTGTGGCTGATTTGTTAAGTCCTTAATTTTCAAAGCCCAAAACCCCTCCCCGGCCAGAATTTCATTTCGAGATGTGTATTTCTTCATTTGAGGAGCAAGGAAGTTACAGAAAGCTCAAAAGGTATAAATCCCATCAGATCTGTGGTGGCCAGAAGTGAAGTGGCTATCCAATGTTCTGGAACACCAGCTGAGAAGCCGCCCTCTCAGCTGGTCCTTTCTCAGTCCAATTACAGGTGAAAAGATGCCACCTTTCAGCTTGTCATTTGAATTCAAATACAGAAAAGGTCTGTCAGTCAATTCTCTTTCATGTGCCTCTTGCCACGATGAGCGAGTTCCCGACTGAGATGAATATTGATGTTTCCACGGACGCTCACAAGACTCATAAACAGTGAACTTGTCGGGGAGCTGAATAACAGTGGCGTCCAGTAAAGTGACACAGAGAAGTTCAGATATACATCCTCGTAGCCTTAGGACTTCAAGACAAACCACACATACCAAAGCAGAATCCCCAGATTACAGAAACACTGTCTTCCCAGGGTTTAGAAGACACGTTCCAGCTCCGCATGCTCCCATGAAGTATGGCGGACAGTAGGATGATGAGTGACAGTCTCATTAGCCCTCAGACTTTTTAATCAATAAAAGAAACATAAGTACATGTTAAAGCTCCTCAGACAATTCAAAAATTGAGCTCTTAAAGGATAATCATGTTATTAGAGTAAGATGTCTTAATGTAGGCACTGGTAAAATGTTTATAGGTATAACTGACAGTTTTGGATTCTTTTCAGTAAAGTGTGTCTCAAAGTAGGCCATTTGTTTGTGTGGACCTCAAGATTTCTAACGAGATACTTCCTTGTCTTATTTTGTGGGGTGCCTGGCAAACTGGAAGCTGGAGCCCCTGAAATTTGGGCACACAGCTGTGGTTGAACAAGGACTGCCAAACCCTCGCAGCTGGCAACAGAGATATTAATTATGAAGATAGTGAGCAAGTAATTCACATAATTATATAAATGTTAAGTAATTTACATAATTGGGCATATCTACAAATGGATTTCTTCACTGACATTATTTTAACAAGAAAAAAACGTCCAACCTGCTAGTGGTGGACTGTTTAATCAAAAATCTATGTGTAAATAAACCGAAAATGCATATATTGTTGGACTAGAGATGTGACTTGACGGTGTTTATCTAGCACATACAAAGCCTTGAGTTTTCACACACACACAGAGAGAGAGAGAGAGAGAGAGAGAGAGAGAGAGAGAGAGAGAGCCAGAAAATGTTCTTTAAATGTTTTTTTCTATAAACAGACCTTCCATCTTGTTATGATTGCGCTCTCTCTCTCTCTCTCTCTCTCTCTCTCTCTCTCTTTCATCTCTCTCTCTTTCATCTCTCTCTCCTCTCTCTCTCTCTGTTTTCTTGTTCTATATGCTTAGTTTAATAATTTATTGAACTCTCTTTAGGGCCACTCTGAACAGCAACACAAGAAGATCTGTCTAGGTAAATAAATATTCAATGTGAAGGGCGACCAATCTATGTAAAGTGTGGCTGCTCTTAGCACCACGTTTATTTATTCAGCATGTCTTGCCTGTCCTCCAAGACTTAGCCTCGGAATCTTTCCCGAAGAAGTCCTCCACTTTGACAGCCGCCTGGATGAATCATTGATAGCACTTGAAAAGAAACCCGGTGGCCAACTCTTTTTTAGACATGGCTTACATTTTAGTCCACATAGATCAGTGCTGTCTTGCTAGGGCTCGTGAGATGTAAACTTCATTCCGGTTTTGTTCCCTGGGATCTGTATCAGGGTCTAACTCCCCATGGGGTACTTGTAAGATGGGACTTGGCCAGAACCTTTTGGATCCTTGGCCAGGTCTTCCCACCCACACGTGACAGTTAGTGAAAGGAGCTTTCAATGAGCCACAAACTGAAGTGAGGTAGAGAAGAGAAGACGCTGAAGGGGAATCTCCAGGGTAACCTCCAAACTCTCCTGACATGTAGAGGAGTTATTAAAGAAAAGGGTCTGTCCTCTCTAGGTCCTTCCTGTGAAAAATTCTTACATGTATTTCTGAAACCATCTTTTTATGCTCTCCAGTTATTTTCCAGCCATCTTTGGTTTTCTTATTCAGATGTCACCTCCAACTTCCTTGGTCCTCGCCTCTGTGTAAAGAGGAGAAACATGTTCCAATGACCTCGGTTTGGGGGTTTTACTGTTATAGTCTCCCATTCTCCAGTCAGCATCTTTACAGTTGCCCTAGTTCTAGAGTCTCTCATCCCTTCCCTTTTGGCTTGCATCTTTAAATTGTTCAGGATCTCAAACAATTTTAAAAACAAAATAAGAAACTTGTCACTACATTTTCTTTGCATTCAAATTCTTTTTATAAAGTATTTTATTTTATCCATTTTTTATTTCCCTTCCTCAGCTCTCTTCTATCAACAAACACTTATATTTTCTATTAACCACATCATTCCTTCTAATCTGTATAAGCATTATTTGAAAATAGTAGGCTGATAAATACAACACAACCTCAATTTACTGTCCTGATACAAGTGGAAATGACCTGACATAATTTGAAGAGCTTGGTGTTTATTTTAATTTGCTTTTCATATGACCATTTCAATGGGGTCTTCCATGATATTACTTTTCAGCAACACTATTTCAGACGAGAAATTAGGTGCTTTACATGAAGATGAAGTTCAGGTTGAGCCACTTAAATGCCCAGTTGCCATGGTCTTTCCTCCAAAGCTCCTCATGTGCATTCAGCAGCTCTCTCCTAATGAGACCTTTACTGGACCTCATCTGGCTCCCCACTCTGTCCCTGGACTTCTCTTTCAAAGCCATTTTCCCCTAATGAGCGTGTTCTGTCTTTCAATTAGCATGTTTATGCTGATCAGTAAAATTGAGTGTGAATCAGACAAAATGTGTAAGTAGACACTGGAGGGCTTGATTTTTCAACAAGGTGCTGTGTGTATTTATGAACTTGAAAATCAAATGTATGCATGATGATCCTGAGGATTAATTTTAGAATCATGTGAACAGATAGACATGTTTCTGAGATGCCACAATATTTAACATTTCTAAGTTTCTAGAGTGAAATACTGTTTTGGGATACTAAAATCATTCTATTTGCCAAAGCCTGGGCAGTTTAATGGATTGGGGACTTCCAGCTTAATTTAACCTGTGCCTCATTCATTTTACAGAACTGACATCTGCCTTTAATTAAACAAGGTACTGTTCACCAGGTTTAATTGCTATGGTTCACCTTGCTTTATATTTTTACTGTGTGTGTGTATCTCGTCTGGCAGCAGCTGAGCCTTAATAGCAAGAACAAAAATAAAGAGAAGGAGTAAGCTAAAAATCAAGCTACAATCAAAACCTTTTATCAAACATTAACTTCAAATTCAAATCAGTTAATTATCTTAAGCTTAAATTGGAAATTGCCCACACCCAATACTTTCACTGGGTCACTGGATATTTGTGCACGCATGCGTGTGCATGCGTGTATGTGTTGTGTGTGTTTGGTGTATGTGTTTGCTTGCTCGTCTGTTTTGGCTCAAGCCCATTAGTCACCATCTTTGCTGTCTGTGACATTCCTATAGTCTGGTCCTATTCGGTGGAGGATGTTTGAAAGTGTTCTGTGAGGAAGCACTGAAGATTCTCTCAATAGTCAGACAACGGCCCATTTTCTGTTCCTGTATGGCACTAATCTGATAAGTGTTTCTTGATATGTGCCCTTTTAAAATGTCTTTTTAAATGATATATGTCTTTTAAAAATAAAAGGTTTGTTATTTCCATTTTTCAGTCCCTGCTCCTAGATTTGCAATTGACTTCCTTGGCAAGTTCTGTCAAAAAAAAAAAAATGATCTGTATGATTCTATCAGCATGAGACGTCCATGTGTTATACAAGAACTGATATTAGCTTCTTCCATATTTGATACTGTTTCAAAATGGTCTCAATCTCTAACACTGACTGTATTCCTGGCTTCCAAGGTCACTATGTACATGAGTGGGACTAATTTTACACGAATGTTGCTTGTATATGTAAGCTATAAGTCTTCAGAGAAAAGCAATATAAATATCATATCCTATACATTTTACAACATTTTATCAAAATCTGTATACTGTAGAAATGGAGAGTAGATAATAAAATAATCATTCATTCTAAATTTGTTTATTTGCTGAATTTATTCATTGAATTCTTGGTATTACAGCAATCGCTAAGGATACAGAAGTAGTTTTTTAAAAGCCTGGATTTTCAGGAGTGGGAAATCTGTTTGGGAGAGAGACATGCTTATAAAACATTAGAGGTTCAACTACCTTGTCTACCTTGTCAGATAAACAAAAATCCTTCTTACCCTTGAGAGATAGAAAGGTCTCATTTAATCAAATACTACAGGGGTAAGAATTTTACACCCATTGTCTTAAGGCCTCCGAATGGGGAAAGTTGTACCAGAGATGATGTGCACAATGGGCCTCAGTTGGATGGTAGTGGCCTTTTGTGTGTGATATTTGATTTGATTTGCTAATTTTGATACTATACTAATTATGGAGATTGATCTATAATCTTTTACTCCTGTATCTTTATCTGGTTTTGGCATCAGAATAATAATTGCTTTGTCACAAGGGTTTAGAAGTGTCCCTTTCTTTTATTTTTATTGGATGATTTGAGAATACTGGATTTAGCTCTCCTTTAGAAGTCAGGTAGATTTCTATGAGAATCTACTGGACTCCCCCACCCCCTATCTTTATTTTTTACTGCTTTTTATCTGTAATCTGGTAAAATCATTTTTACTATCTCAGTTTGATTTGATAGGTCATTACACCTAGAAATTAATTCATTTATTTTAGATTTTCCAGATTAAAGGGCTGCAGATGTTTTAAGGTATGGTCCTCTGATTTTATCTCTCATTACTATCCACCACAATCTCCATGTTCTGACTCTAGCTTTTTTAATTTGGATTTTTCTCTCACTTCCTTTTGATGACTTTGATTAGATATTTGTCTAAATTTTTTTCTTTTTAAAAAACCTTTTTAAAATTTTATTGGTTATTTGTATTGTTTTTTAATTGATTGTTTCTATTTACTATTTTCTCTCTTTTTTTTCCTAATTGATTCTTCTGGTCTACTGCTTTTATGCTTTATTTGTTCTTGTTTAGCCAGTGCTTAAAGGCGCATCATTACTGTATTTAATTTGGGCCCTGACATTGGTAAACTTTATGTGCAGGACAGCTTTCTTTGCATCCCACAGGTTTTGGTCTATCACCTTCTCATTTTCATTCAGTTCCATGGATTCCTTACTTTCTCCATAATTCCTTCAGTGCTCATTGAATAGTTTGTCATTTACTCTCCATGATTTTCTAAAGTTGTTCTTGATTCTAGCTTTATTTTGTTTCTATCTTTATTTATAACTTTATTCCATTGTGGTCAAATGGAATCCAAGCAGTTATTTATATTACCCTATATTTGTTGAGACTTACTTTATATCCTGATATGGGACTTTATTTAGAGAACGTTTCTTGTTTTTTTGAGAAAAACTGTCTGTGTAGTATTTGGTGGAATATAACATAGATGTCTGTTGGAGGGTCAGTTGACTTGTGATATCACTGAACTCCATCGTTTCTCTGATTATTTTTGTCTGGGTGCCCATCTATTGGTGAGAGTAGAGTATTAAAGTCACCACTACTATTGTATAGAAACTAACCTCTGACCATATCTAGTGCAATTGGTTTTGTGAATTTGGGTGCACCTGTGCTTGCTCTGCATATGCTTAGGATTGCAATGACTGATTGACAGACTATCCCTTTATTATGAAAGGATCTTCTTCCTCTCTTCTGGCTACTTTGGGTTTGATTCTATATCATCAGGTATTAGAATAGTTGTCTTAGATGGGGTTTCTATTGCTGAGACGGAACACCGTGACCAAAAGGCAAGTTGGGAAGGAAAGGGTTTATTAGGCTTACACTTCAACATTGCTGTTCATCCCTGAAGGAAGTCAGGACTGAAACTCAAACAGGGCCAGGGTCCTGGAGGCAAGAATTGATGCAGAAGCCATTGAGGGGGCCTGCTTACTGGCTTGCTTCCCATGACTTGCTCAGCCCATTTTTTTTTTATAGAACCCAGGATCAGCAGCCCAGGGATGGCACCACCAACCATTGGCTAGGCCCTCCCTCATTGATCATTAAATGAGAAAATGCCTTATGCCTTCCAGCTGAATCTCATTGAGACATTTCCTCAACTAAGTCTCCTTCCTGTGATGACTCTGGCTTGTGTCAAGTTGACACATAAGACTAGTTAGTCCAATAGTGATGCCTGCTTCCTTCCTGGTTTTGTTTGCTTTACTAGCCTTTTACTCTAAGGTTATGGTATCTGTCTTTGTTGGTGAGGTATGTTTCTTGGAAGAAGCAAAGGGTGGGGGTGTATTCTGTTTTCTAATCCAGACTGCTAGTCCACATCTTTTTACCAGGGGACTTGAGGTCATTAATATTCAGAGATTTTATAAAAAGACATATATTAATTCTTTTCATTATGTTGATTTTATGGTGGTTCCTTAGTCCTGATTTGCTTAACTATTCTCGTATTGTTCATTTTTACCTGTAATTTTCATTGTGTTCGTCTTTCTCTTTAGGACTATATAAAGAGGATATCTTCTAGTATCTTCTTTAGAGATGGCACAGTGAACATACATTCCTTTGTTTTTATTTTATCATAGAAAGTTTTGTTGCTCCTTCAATTGTGACAGATAATTTTCCTGAGTATAATAGTCTGGTTTGGCAATGGTCATTCTTCAGAACTTAAGATACATCTTTCCAATATTTTTGGCTTTGAATGTTCCTATTGAACAATTAGCTGTAATTCTGATTGGCCTATCTTATCTGTGACTTGACTCTTCTGTCTTGTAGCTTTCAATACACTTTCTTTATTCTGTCTTTTTAGTGTTGCAATTATAATATGACATGGGGAGTTTCTTTCTATTCCTTCTAGTTAGTATTCTGTGTACCTTTGTGACCAGAAAGTTATCCTTTTCTCTAAACTTGAGAAGTTTTCTTCTATGAGTCCAATGAAAATATTTTTATGCCCGTGGAACTCTTCTCCTTTTATGCCCATAATTCATAGATTTGATCTCTGTACGGCTCCCGAAGCTCTCCCATGTTCTTTCTCCACATTTTCAAAAAAAAGTATCATTTATTCTGCCTGAAAAGTCCTAATCTTTTCATTTGGTCTATTATTCTGTCTTATACATGATGCATTCCATTGGTGAGGCTTTTATTGATCTATTAACATTTTCACTTCTTCCATCATTTGGGTTAAGCTTTTCTTTCGTATTCCTGTTTCTTCATTGAATTCTATTTTTTATATGCTTAACTGGCTTCCTTGTTTCCTTCAGTTAATTGTGCATGTTCTTGGAAACTGCGTTATCTCTTTGAATTCTTTGAACATATTTGTAGTCATTATTTCAAATTATCTATCTGCAATTTCATCTAATTTATTCTCCTTGGAAGCTATTTCTGTAGGCATTGTACTTTTGGGAGAAGGCATGAAATCTTGGTTATTCATGTTACTTTTGTTTCTATTAGGATTTGTACATGGGGAATGAGTTTGTTGATTACATTTGTGTGTGTGTGTGTGTGTGTGTGTGTGTGTGTGTGTGTGTATGTATGTATTTCAAGTCACCTTTGTCTTACAAGGGAAGTTGGTCCAAATGATTTTTCTCCATGGAATGCAGTGGTTTGCCTGACTCCCAGATTTGATTTTTTGTTTTTGTTTGTGTGTGTTTGTGTGTGTGAAACTTGCCCAGATAAGGGCAAAAAAGTAACTCAGTGGTCCAATCAATCGTAAACTGCATGCTCCTTGATTGTGGGGTACTGAGTGAGCTTCCTGCCACTGTTTGTAATTTGATCTTGCTTCAGTTTGTACTTCATTTCACTCCACCAGTGGGTGGCTTTTCTTCTCTGTTACTGTAATTATGGACCCCCCTAAGTATGCTTCAACGCGTGTCACCTTTGGGCTGGTCCCTGCCTTCTCCATTGCCTGGTGTGGTCCCCATTCCTCAGTCAGCTTTGCCACTTCCTGACTTCATTACTTCCTAATATCACTTATAACATGTTAAATTATATTTATTTATTTATTTAGGGTAGGCATGTATATGTGTATATATGTAGAGGGCAGAATTATATGCCACACAGCATGAGTGTGGAGAAAAAAACAGACAACAGGACTTTGGGAATCAGCTCTCTTTCTAGCATATGGGATTAGGAATCAAACTCAGGTCGTCAGGCTTGGCAACAAGTCTTTAAGTACTAAGGCATCTTTTTTGGCCCAAGTAAAAGTTTTATACTGATTATATGCTAAAACACTTTGTTTTTATTGAGCTCAATAAGGACAAACCAGGAATAAATGAATATCTTATGCACTTAGACTTTGGGTCCTATAAGATGTTTGTTGTAAGGAGAGCGGGGCCCTTTTTTTGTCCCGACTGCCTGGCTAGTTTTCATCTGAAATAATCACACAGAAACTGTATTAATTAAAACACTGCCTGGCCATTAGCTCTAGCCTCCTATTGGCTAACTCTCACATCTTGATTTAACCCATTTCTATTAATGTGTGTTCACCACAAGGTCATGGCTTACAGGGAAAGGTTTAGCATGTCTGACCTGGCATCTACATGGCAGCTCTCTCTGACTCTGCTTTCTTCCTCCCACAATTCAGTTCTGTCCTTTCCGCCTACCTAAGTTCTGCCCTATCAGGCCAAGCAATTTCTTTATTGATTAACCAATAAAAGCAACACATAAACAGAAGGACCTCCTATACCAGATGTATGCACTCATACTTAGATCATATTCCTATTAGACAGCCCTCATCTTAAGACAAGTAGGGAAAATGTTTAGTTCATCTCTGATGGAAGGATGGGAGATGTCACCTTCAGTTGTGTGCCCATTTAGAGATTCAAAACTCATTGTCACACAGACATGGTTATCTTACTGGGTCATAAAACCAAACAAAGGACATGACAGAAAGAGACCTGTAGATGTTGGTCTCTGCATCTGTTTCCAGCAACTGCTGGTTGAAGCCTCTCTGATGACAATTGGGCTATATAGCAGAATATCATTAGGCATCATTCAATTGACATTTTTTTCTTTTCTTTTTTTGCCAGTATTGTTTGGTTCTATCCTAGGTCTCTGGGTCATCCAGCTTCTGGGTCCTGTGCTCCAAGCAGCATCAGGGGTGGGCTCACTCTCAAGGCATGGGTCTCAGTCTAGACCGTGTCATTGGTTGGCTACTCTCACAGTTGCTTGTCACTTTTACCCCAGCACAGCTTGTAGGCAGGACAATTTGCAGAGTTCAGGGGAATCAAGGACACTACATAATAAAACCACATAGTCAACTAGCCTAGGCTTGTAAGGGATCAAAGAGACTGAACCAATAACCAGGGAGACTGCCTGGGACTGACCAAAGCCCTCTACGTATATGTTACAGTTGTGTAGTGTATAGTATATGTCTGTTGTGTCTTCTTGAGGGACCCCTAAGAGTGAGATCAGGGGCTGTCTCTGACCTTTTGTAGGCTTTTGGGACCCTACTCCTCACTGGGTTGCCTTGTCCAGCCTTAACATGAGAGGAGGTGTCTAGTCTTATTGCAACTTGATATGCCATGTTTTGTTGATATGTGTGGAAGCCTGCCCCTTTCTGATCTGAAGAGAAACCAGCAGGGGTAGATTGAAAGAGCAGGGGCAGAGGGTAGGTGGGGATGGGAGGGACTGGAAGGAGAGGAAGAAGGAGAAACTATGATCGGTGTATAAAAAATGAAATGATAATGACAATAAATCATTTACAAAACAACCTATAGTGAGAAGGGGTACTGTTAGGAGTGAGGAAGATTAGAGGGAATTGAAGGTGAGATTAATCAGAATACATTACATACATAAATAAAATTATCAAAGAGCAAGACGATGGTGGTACACTCCTGTAATCCCAGAACTTGAGAGGGAGAAGTTGGCTGAGCTCTGTGAGTTCAAGTCCAGCTACAAAAGTCTACAAAGCAAGCTCTGGGACACCCAGAGCTTTTATACAGAGAAGCCCTGTCTTGAAAAAACAATAAATAAATAAGTAAATAAATAATCAAATAAGAAGTTTAATTATTTAAAATTAAGTTCACAAATAAATAAAAACAACTGTTTCTTCAAACTGAGAATTTGCTGAAAGGAAAATGAAGCTTGGTAGGTGTCCTGGAGAATGCCTGAAATAACATTACATTAATAACTAAAGAATGACTCTCCAAACTCAGCTTTGCTGCCAAAGGGTCAGATGTAGATGCCAGTCCTGTAGATCTCCATGGAAGACAGTAATGCAAGATAAGAAACAGCATAGGAAGAATGATCACACATAAAAAAATAATAACTCTCCAATAACAAAATAGCAGAAGTCTAGCAAGATTGAGTAACAGTGGACCTGAGAAGGTGTGGCTTGAGGCGAGGCCAAGAAAGCGAGCCAGCCAGGTCTTCAAGGAGACCTGGACACAAGACAGGTTGAATCTGAAGTGTGTGAAAAGCCACAGGAAGTTCCCTACACAACAACACGGACCAATTTGCATTTCTAGAAAGATCTCTGTCTGCCTTGTGGAGTACTGAATACAAATGGACAAGAAGAGAAGCAGGAAGGCCAGTAGGGGTTTTAGTAGTGCTGGCAAGAGCCTGGATTAAAGCAGAGCTGGTATTGAAACGTGCATACTATTTGCTGGACACTTCAACCCTCTGTTTCTCACAGTCTTGTGAATGTTTTGTATATGAGAGAGAAAGAGAGGGTAGCTATGTTCCTTCCTAATTTTTGCTTGAGGTGTCTGGATTTGGGGAGCATTTATCATTTTGGTGATGGAAGAACTAATGTCAAGTTAAAAGGTACTACTAAAAAGTTGCTGGGTGTTTTAAGTCTGTGGTTTGATGGAGAAACAGGAAAAGAAATTAAATCTGGGAGGCAGCTTAGGTACCTGGAGTGAAAAACAAACCCAATCCTGTGAAATGAGGTCAGGAAGGTACAGAGAGTTCTCGTGTGGAGTGACAGACAGGCTGGGAGACTGCTCATCTTTCAGGAAGGAGATATTATCCAATGAACAGATACATCTGGCTGAAGATTTTCCAGAAACTTCTGTCCCTCCCTTCATTCTTACTTTCTGCAGGCAGTCAGAGGGAAAAAATGAAAAATGAAACCATCTTTGTTTAGTGTTGCTTTTTTTTTTCAAAAGATGGGATCATTATAAGCAGGAAATCATAAAATACGGGGGAAATTGCCTCATCAATCCTTGGCTGGAGTCTACAAATTAGAGAATTACACAGGAAGGCATTAGACAAGGGCATGAGAGATACAAGTCTGATTTTATTAATCTTAGATGAGAGATGAACTTTGTTTTGAAAGCTCCAAGAACCTCTGAGGCCCAAGTTGAAACGCGATACAGTAGGATGTGACAGAGATCAGGGAACCCCAGCCGGTCTTGTAGAGAGTGGGAGGCTCGGCATCTTTACAGCCAGGAAAGCTAGCACACTGTTAGGAGTGTCTGAGTTCTAAGGGTGGTCCATGTTTTATTTAAACCGTATAATCTGATTATATATTTTATAATATATTCATAGGTACTATATAACTTGTTTAGCATATTTTATTTTTTCTTTACACATTTGTTACTTTTTTATTTACTTCAGAATTATTCAGATTCAAAAATATTCAGTAACAATAGGAGAGAATGAAATGCTGAAATGGTATTATCAATAAATTTCATTAATAAATATTAAATATATATAGGTATCTATGTTTAAAAAATATTATTAAATTATTGTCACCTATTTTACGTGCATGAATATTTTGCCTGCATGTCTGTCTGTGCATCACCTGTGTGCAAAGTGGCTGTGGATGCCAGGAGAGGGTACTGGTGTCCCTAGACCTGGAGTTATAGATGGTTGTGATCTGCCAAGTGGGTTCTGGGAAAGGAACCCAGATCTGGAAGAGCAGCCAATGATCTTAACTGCTTAGTCATCTTGTCAGCACCAGGTACCGAAGTTTTGAAGTGAGAAGTTTGAAATGAATAAGCAATGACAAAATGAAGTTATGACTTTCATAACATCACCATGAACTGACTTGGCACGGTGTGTGTAAATACACAAATTCTCGAATTTTGTAGCTTCGTATTAAATTCCAAATGTCTTATACCAAAAATTCGATTCCATGTGAAAGAATAAAATTCAGGGATTCTTAGCATATTTATAAATTACTACAGGCTTATTGTATTGTGAGTTTGGCAATCCCTTACTAGAGTCCTACATAAAACTTGAACTTAATATTTCAACAGTAATTTTATACCCCAAATAAAGTAGAAATATTTTGAGAGTTAGATATTTTCATAAGCATATAAGAGATTTTTTTAGAAAGATAAATAAAAAGTCCCATTAAGTCCTTTTCTTGGAATTCCTATCAAAGAGAGGGATTATCCACTGACGGACTTGATTGTCAGCTGCCCCAATAATGACTCTGTACTAAACACGAGAGACCCGTATGAGAGTGGGTGAGAGGATTCTGGTAGTTTGTTACTTCAAATCTGAAATTGCTTGCTACGAGCTACATCTGATTCTTTTTTTAAAATTTAGTATCCAGCAGTTTCTTTCTCTAACTTCAAGAATATGTTAGGAATAAGACTGTGAGAAAATAAGTTGGAAGCTATGAGAGGATCCTCTTGTCTGTCCCGACCTCTCCCATCTTCTTGCTGTGCGAGGAGCATCCATAAACCAGCACAGGGCTGTTATGAACTGTGAATAGTCGCAAGAATAAATGATAGGCAAGAGCAGGCATAAGGTTGAAACTGATGGCACATTCGAGAAGAAATAAGTTCATCTCAACAATATTAAGAAACAGGAAGGTGCCAGGCGGTGGTGGCGCACGCCTTTAATCCCAGCACTCGGAAGGCAGAGGCAGGCGGATCTCTGTGAGTTTGAGGCCAGCCTGGTCTACAAGAGCTAGTTCCAGGACAGGAACCAAAAGCTATGGAAAAACCCTGTCTCAAAAATCAAAAAAAAAAAAAAGAAAGAAAGAAACAGGAAGGCCAAAACAGGAAAGACAGACACAATATTAGAAAAAGGAGTTAAATGATAATTGATTGCTAAAACTCATTAGTATCCTCACCATACCCTGGAGGAGGTAGATATTGTGTGTGTGTGTGTGTGTATTTCATTTATTACAGGCTATGTAACTGTTCAAGGTCAAATGGCTAGTGAAGTCACAAAGTCACAACCCCTTATATGCAGCACTTATGGAAATGAATACAGAGATGCTGATGATAATTCCATGGTCTTTTCAAGTGGCCCTGTAATCTCTAGGAAATATTCCCAATATAAAAATGAACACAATCTACTGCAATTCTAATTTAATACATTTGCCTTAGAACATTCTCATCCCTGGTCTTAGTGCTGTCTGTACTCGCCTCCCTAATTTCTTTGAATTCCTTGAAAAAGAATGCTAACCATCATAGAGATATTATTTCTCAATATTTGTTTTTATTATTTTAAGCTATACATGGAGTGTGTATACCTGCACAGACCAAAGGCACCGATTCTCTGGAATCCGGGCATTGTGTCCCATCTGACACAGATGCTGGGAACTGTCGTCATGTCCTCTGCGAATGTGTTCTTAGCCACTGAACATCTCTGTGGACCTTCTTCTGAACATTCCTGCTAAAGAACTGCAGGCTTATTTTTTTTAATTGCTTTTTTCCTTCGGGTTTTTATTTGACTCACCATGTAATCATATGAGTGGGAAAGATTTTGTACAGTCATACCTAGAGCCTACCATCAAATTTTTCCAAAAGAAGTTATGCATAGACCATCTGATTTCCAGAGCACAGTATTGCGAACAAGAAGAACTCTGCTAACACACGAATTGCATCAGCATTTGTGAGTAAAAGGCCTGCTGACACACAGCATGAGAAGTATACAATCCTGACAGTGTTAGAAGGAACATGTTTTTTTTTTTTTTTTTTCCCAAGAGGAATGGGAAAAAAAAGCACACTAGCTTTGGGGTCTTTGGGAAGGAAGCATATACAGAGTTGTCAGCAGGAGGCCTGGCAGACACTGCTGACCACACTGGCCTGGTGAAGCATCAGGCATCAGAAGGAAGCCCTGGAAATCTGCAGTCTAGCAGGGGAGAAATGATCTCCCTTCACTTTCTATGCTTGTCTATGTGTTTCCATGAAAGCAACACCTTCCATGGAAGCATTTGTCAAAGTTTTTTTTTCTCATCAATATACTCCAACTGCATGAATTACTTACAGTTCCATCAATATGCGCAAAGTGAATATCCACATAAATGACATCTGTAGACACACCAACCCCTTCCCCAATAGCAAACTTCCGCCGGCCCATACCTTTGCCATAGTCACTTCCTTTCCATTTTATTTCACTTGTTTCCCATTTCCCTTACCATCTCTTTCCCCGGGGACATCTAGGGAAAGCTCCATCCTGCTAGCAGTTATTGATGTTAGGAAGCATTTTCTTTATGGACAGTAACCTCTAGGTGACCCGAGAGCCAGGACAGCATCCGGGAGAGCTCTGCTAGCCGTAGACTGATAGAGTTAGTCCAGTTGTCGCTATGGATTTGATGGTGGGCCGTTCACAGCATAGACGCTTTGTTGGTGATTGAACACTTCCAATGGAGCCAGAGAAACAGGAGCTAAGCTAATGCCCCAGGGACAGTCATGGCCAAGAAACTCATGCGGGTTACAACTGAAAGTGGCAGCTGACATTTCTAAAATTCTGTCTGTGGCTTTCCAATGGTAATAGTAGTAGGTGTTGATAGCAAAGGCTTTGTTCCTCTAATAATCCCCGATGTCTGTCGAGCGCTGTTTCAGGCAGACACATATTATTTGCAGTTATTACCTTATTTGTTTAAGCCTCTCAGTAACCAGTGAGATTGCTCCTTTTCACAAGAGAGAAAAACTAGCGTGTTAGGAGAACAGACTTGCCAAAGCTCACACAGCTAGGTAATCACGTCACACAATTCCTCCCTGCAACAACTACGTCCATTTCCCCCTGTGCTCTAGGGGAGCAGCCAGTCCGGTGCTCTGAAAACCAAGGAAGCTCGACAACACCTGAATACCAACTATCGTCAGCCTGAGAGTGGAAAACGCCACTGAACTGGTGCCAGCACAAAGTCTCTGCTTGCTTGAAAGGGTCACCCTAGCCACCCCCTCTGCATCTCTCTATCCTTTATTCTTCCAGCGGTTTTTATTATTATTATTATTTCTCAGATCACGTATCACTACTAGACCATGTTATTCATCTCAGGCTGTCGTAAGAAAGCAGCACAGACTGCAGTTCAACAGTAGATATCTAGCCGGGCGGTGGTGGCGCACGCCTTTAATCCTAGCACTTGGGAGGCAGAGGCAGGCGGATCTCTGTGAGTTCGAGACCAGCCTGGTCTACAAGAGCTAGTTCCAGGACAGGCTCCAAAAACCACAGAGAAACCCTGTCTTGAAAAACCAAAAAAAAAAAAAAAAAAACAGTAGATATCTATTTGTTCGCGTTCCGGGAGGCACGGCAGTCCAAGAGCAGTGCCAGCATAGCTGGGATCTGGTGAGGGGTTCCCTTCCTGACTAGGGGACAGCCACCTTCACCTTCTCGTTGTTTCCTTACATGAACACGCTACCCACTGTGGTGTGTGTGTGTGTGTGTGTGTGTGTGTGTGTGTGATGTGCTCCTCTTTATATAAGGCCACCAGCCCTGTCAAATGAAAACCCCACCCTTACGATCTCATTTAAACTTGATTATCTACTGTGAGCTCTATCACAAATATATCCAAATGGCAAGGCTTCAACATATAATTTGCTGTCGGTCAGTAGCTCCATGCACAGGCTTAATATCTATCGAATAGCCAATCGATGAGCTTACTGTGTTATTCCTCACTAATAAGATCAATGCTGGTCAGGACTTCGGTGTGTTCGTTAGTGCACTCCTAATAGCACTGACTCATACACAGGGGGTGCTCAGTAAATATGCACTGAACAGATAACAAAAACATCTCTCTTCTCCATCCATACGCAGAAATATCTGTGGCCCAAATGAGGAATGGGAAACGCAGATTGCAGCCTTCCCAAATCTCAGAGCAACGCTTGGCTGCTGAGTAAGCTGGGGAGCCCAAGAGACCCATGCAATTGTTTTCTATATCAACTTTGAGCCCATTCTGGAAGAAGACCCCAGCACACAGAGGTTTGTCCTCTGCTGCCACCTGCAGAGGACACATTATAGAATGAGCGTTACTGTCACAGAAAGGAACAGATGACAGCGGGTACCAATTGAGTGGCAATTGTTCCTCTGAGCAGATACCATCCTCCCTCATACGATAGTGTCTCCATCACTAAGGACCAAGTTCTCATATCTCCCTTGTTTCGCATGTGCTAGAGTTAGGTACATTTTTAGGTTGAGACAGCCATTACAAAGTGTGTGCTCTGGTTTTGGTGACACAGGAGGGACACCTTGACTCAGGGCCTTGTATAGGAGGGAAGAAATAAAAATTGGCAGTAACACTTTCTGTTTCTTAGGAAGGACATACTAGGATTTCTTCCCTAGCTCCCCCCAATACAGAGGATGGTGTTTAGCAAATGCCAATGGCACTGCAGGCTATGGTGTTGACATACAGCTTCAGACATAGCTAGCATCTACACGATATCCACAAGAAGAAGATGAAACAGTTAGGGTCTGTGCTTGCATTATTGAATAAAATACTGCCTGCTTCTATAAACATCCAAATATTAATCTTTTGTTATTGTTGTTGTTGTTGTTTTTAGAGATGAGGTCTCACTATGTAGCCTTGACTAGCTTGGAATTCACTATGTAGACCAGGCTGGCCTCAAACACATAGAGGTCCATCTGCTTTTGCCTCTAGCATGCTAGGGTTAGGGGAATGCACCCTCACATGTGGCTAAATATTAATTGTAATGTTAGCTTCCTGGTTCTTATAGGTATCAGTGATATCATGCACTTTTTCTAGCTTTTCTCACTCACTGTTTCCCCCAAGAGATGAGCACACAGAGAGTTCTTGTGAGTGAATGAATGAAGCTAGCCATGAAGAGGTTGTGTTTGTATTAGTACTTTACAGTTGAGGAAAGGTTAGTGACATGCATAATTAACTACAAGCATTAAAATGAATCTAAAGTCTCATGATTCACTTGGCCTTCTGCTTGAGGTCCACAAAGATAAACTCTTGGCTTTATGTAAATCCCGAATATTTAGATATGATGTTTGAATTTGTACTCACTCTCAAAAATCCTCTTTGCTTTGGTCCTCAATGCAACAAACACACATATAGGTCTTTGGGGAAATGGTTGAAACTTGAGGGCTATGAACTCATTAATAATGTAATGGATTTACAGAGTGATAATAACATTGCTTGAATGTATGGAACCTGGCAGGAGTTGGACCCAGTTGGAAGAAGGCCAGTGGTGGCCTGCACTCAAAGACCATATCCTGTTCCCGGATTCTGCCTCATGCTCTCTCTTAGTGGACATCATAGAGAGAAGCAACTGGCCTTCACCACATGGCAGGCTGCAACCTTGGGCCTTAGCCTGGTGGAGAAACAATGGAGCCAGTGACTATGAGACTTCTGAAAGAGAGAGCTAAGACAGACCTTCCTCCCTCCTTTGTTTCTCCCGTGTTCTGTCAGAGCAGTGAGAAGCTGGTTAAGACACGCGAACAGTGCCTAGTCACATATCAGATGGTTAATAAACATATCACTACTGAGGTCTTTTGAGGTTCATCTTAGTGCACATGCCCCTTAAAGCTCTGTGACTCCCCTCTACGAGACTGTCCATCTCTGTTGGAGTGTGTTCTATGGGAAACGAATCCCTCAGGCTCCAACTGGGTCATTACCGTCATTTGTCAGTTCTAAATGTTGAAGGCTAATTTTACATATTAAGAAAATTTCACAACTGTCAAAGTAAAATAAAGTTATTTCAGGTCCTGCTCATGAAAAAAAGAATGTTGATCAAGACAGAGCCAAGGAGAGCCCAGTTGAGAAATTAGAGGATTTACTCAAGTTGATGTTGTTCCTAAGAACATCTCTAAAGCGGGGTGCCCAGATACAGGTCTGTTACACGTACAGTCAGTCACAGCATCCCTTCAGCCTGGCCTTGCTCACCGATTGCTAGGATCTGTGCAGGCAGCCCCAGCAATGAGCTGAGAGTTGAACCGGTAACAAGAGTTGATGGGTGGCACCGCACCAATGTCTGCCAGGTCTGTTCTAAGCCTTTCATGCAATAATGGATCTAATCTTTGTGATTACCCCAACCTATCACTGTGTCCACGTGACTAGCGGGAAAACCAAGGGAGGGGCAAAAACTAAAAACCATGTTCCAAATCATGCTCTCTCTCATGTTCTATGTAAAACATCTCGAGGCAACTCAGAGCACAGCGGTGTGGTTTTCTAGCTCTCAGGGCATACCTGTGTGCTGCACTGTGTGAGGATCCACCCTGACTGCCCCGGAGCATCTGTCCCTTCTCTTGTGTCCACTGACCACCTGCTAATTCATCAGTTGTGCAGCGCCTGCGGGTGCCAGGAAGGTGACCACGCAGGGCAAGCTCTTCCCGACTGCTCTCCTCTTTCTCCCCCACCCTTTAAGATGTTAAGTGCCTTTGCTTGGTTTGGTTTTTAACCAGTTATTTCCTTCCACGCTCCTGTTCAGTCTCCCTCGGCCACCTGTTTGCCCCCTTTCAATTCCCTGGATCCCAACTGAAAGGAGAACCAGGGGCCTTGTTCCACTTCTGGTCTGCACAAGCCTCTTTGCCCACGTCTCCATCTGTGCCCCCCCCCCCCATGCTCTTTGGAGTGCTGAGACTTTCCCCACAGATACCCGCTTCCTCCATGAATACCATTCTATCACTAAAATCTCTCACTTATGTTATTAATTAGGGTCAATAAAGAATTGAGTGTGTAGCTGAGACTGTATGGATTATTCTTGGCCACATTCCCCATCCTTTCTTGTGGAAATCACTGCTGTAGTTCTCTCCAACAATTTTTTTGGGGTTGCCCTTTCCTGACTTTGCCACACGTTCATCCATCTTCCCATTGGCCTGAACGGGTAGCCTCCTTTACACTTCAAACTCTTATGATCATATCTAGAATTACATCTCTGAACAGATGCAGGCTTTCCAAAATTGCACATTGTCGCTTGTCCCTGCAGAGAGCCCTATGCACTCTGCTTGAAGCAGAAGCCAGGCCCATCCTGTAGCAGGCTATCCAGGCCATTTCTTTTGTTTGGTGTAACTCTCAGCTAGAAGCAGAGAAGCAGACAGTTTTATTCTCTGCCCTCCAAGTTCGTTTCCAACCCTGTGGTCTCTGTATAGCTCTGAGGTCTCGTCTGTTGGTATCACATGCCTGGGTGTGACTCACTGGAAATGCCCACAGACAGTGATCTCATCCTATTCCTGACATGCACTTGAGGAAGCAGGCTCTCTGGCTTGTCTTTCCTGGACTCAAGTTCCTTTTCCTCATGTTCTTATTTCCATGCCCTTCACTGAAAAGTTCCCTAGATGTAGGTCAGCATGCCTCTCCTATAAAGGGCCTGGTGCCAAATATTTTAAGCGTTGGGACTGTGGAGGTAACTCAGTTGCTAAGGCATTTGCCAAACATGAAGACCTGAGGTTCAGTCCCAGTACTCAGGTCAAAACAAACAAACAAACAAATAAAATGGGGCACATGGCACATTATTGTAATCTCAGTGCCCAGGAGCCTTGCTAGCTAGTCAGTCTAACCGGCTTAGGAAGTCCTGGGGCCACTGGGAGTTGCTACATCAAATAACGCAGTGGTTAGGCTTGAAGGAAGACAGCCAGGGTTGTCCTCTGACTTCCACATGCTTAGTCACACAGCAGCAACATCAAAAACAGCAATAACAATAACCACAACAAAACAATACACACCTAATGAAATAGATATACATAATCTGTTTTCTGCTACAAAAAAAAAAAAAACTAAATAAATAAAAGTCCCCAAGTCTTACACTGACTAACAGTGCAATTATTTTTCAAGTCCTGTAGCTTTAACTGCTCTTGTTAATGAATGAAACTGTGTCTAGCTTTGAGTTAACCTCCATGAGGTTTGCCCTGTTGGGTTATACTCCAGCATTTTGGGAGTAGTTTTCAAACACGCCAGCTGTGTATCATCTCTATTAGGTGCCCTGCACTGCCTCCCTGTGGCTGACATGATGGTTGCAGTCCCAGCTAGAAATTCCTAGCATCTCCGGCGAGACTGGTTTGAAAGACACAGACAGTCATGGGCTGAGCACAGGCTGCCTAGAGAAAGATGCAATTCGCTTTTGCTAAGAACGTTTTTGCACCTTTTCCCTAGCATTGCTTTGTTGAATACGGTATTTTATGTTTCACCTGACTCTTTGTCAGATGTCTTATTGTTCCACAGGGGCAGATGAACACAAACTAATTTATCACCATAGACATTGGTACAGCAACTAAATCTACCTTTCAGAGTCATTATTAAGATTGATTATAAGTTTCTGGTCAAAAAGTAGCCAATGGCAGGTGTAGGGTGTGTGTGTGTGTGAGAGAGAGAGAGAGAGACAGAGAGAGAGAGGCAGAGACAGAGACAGAGACAGAGACAGAGAGACAGAGACAGGGAGAAAGAGAGACAGAAAGACAAAGAAATAGACAGAGACACACAAACAGGCAGACACACATAAGAGAGAGAGAAACAGGGAAAGACACACAAAGACAGACTGGCAGACATATGAGAGAGAGAAAGAGAGAGTGAGAGAGAGAGACCTTTGGATGGCAAGAAGAAATGAGCTATGGAGGAAAACATTATAGTTGATCTCAGCAGTTAGCCATTGTCACATATATTCTAAGTACATATGTGTTTGCTATGCTCTTGTGGAAAGACTCATTGTCTCAGAGATGCGGAACTAACGGGCACAGGCAATGCTAGTCGCATTACCATACGAGAGAACTGACCCCATGCAAGGTTGACCTGCTTAGCAAGTTTTACTCAAGCTCTAAGGAAGGCCAAACAAACAAAAGCAAACAAAAGATGTGTTTAATGAAAACAGCAAATAAGCCTCCAAACATATTGTAAATGGACTATGAGCAAGTGTCCAGGGAGAATCATTTAAATATGGAAATTTAGTGCTCAGAAAAGTCATAGACCCCCTTCACAGCAATGGGCATAGAGGAGATAAATGAGTTTGCTGTTATCCGAATTTAGGAATAGGACTTTGTGCCGCAGGGTGAACAGCGCTGCCTCTTAACCTGGCATAAAATTGAGCAATGCTCATTCTCTTGGCCGGCTAGATTCAGCACTTGCCCTCTGGTGTTTCTCCTGCTATTGCCTGGGAGAGCCACTTCAGCTGTTAATAAGAGCATGCCAAACAATAGCAGCTGATGCTTCAGACAGAAGAGGAGGGATGCCTTAAGCCTCCACTCTCTGCAGGAATTACCTTCTTCTAAACTATTCTTTTATAGTTATCTTACTTTTAAAATTTGAAGATTGAATTAAACATCACCCTGTAAACTTATAAAAAGATTCCATCCATCTTTCAGAGATGTCCACTGTAACTGGAAATCAATGACACCTATAGGCACCTTCCTGAAAGGTGTCAAAGAGATGAAGGGAAATGCTTTGTGTATGTGTGTGTGGAGGGTGCAAAATGGACATCAACCTCATCTCTAAGATAAAGGGATCACAGGACCTGGTTGTCATCTCAGAATGCCATGTAGAGGAGAAGAAGCCTTAAAGAGAAAGTCTTTGGGACTCTTGAAACAATGCTCTAAAGACACACACGTGGAAAGAAATGGTATGACCAGCAAAGCTGTGACCTGATGATATAAGGGACAGTAAAGAACTGGTTGGAACAGGATTCGGCATTTCCCCATCCTATACCTGGCAGAGGTGACTGAGGAAGTTTTGGGAACTCACCAGGTAGCCATGTAAGAGAATTGTTTGCTAAACGTGATGTCCCAATCGCCTCAGGGAGATCTCCTTATTACTGTTTATACAGATGGACACAATCCGAAAATCGCTGTGTGCCGTGCTGGGGGGATGCTGCACTTGTGGCCACACTGGGAGTCAAACTGGAACCTCTCCGACAGAGGTTCCCACGGCAGCAGCGTTCATCCTGACCAGGGGCTTCCTGCAGCCGGGGAGGAGGCAGACTCCTACAGGCGATGGGTGTGACCGCCCTGGGAAAAGGCAGCTCACTGTGCCAGAGGTCAGGACAGTAGGTCCCAGAATCACGTAATGACGTGGAAGGAGGAAGCTGACAGACAAGTCAGCTGCCTTAGGAGGTGGGAGAGTTGGGATCATCCATTGTGCCTCATCGGAGGGTGTTGGCTTTCATGGTTATTAAGATAATGATCGTAAAGCATACCCGTGTATTTTGGGTGTATACCTCTCCTGGGAAGTTGTGGGCATGGGTTGGAAAAGCGGGGAATGTCAGTTGATAGCTAGTAGCGAAGAGGAGGATCTTGGAGCTTTCTGGTTATTCTGCATCACGGGTCTGTGCCACGGTAAACAGTGCCAAGAACAAATTCAAGCTCCCCGGGATGTCAGCTCCCCTTGGCTCTGTCTGTGGCCTTCTTTCTCCGTGGCACACCTGCCCTTTGCCTTCCACTTCATTCGCCCCTGCATGCCCTTCTCTGAATCCCTGTAACTACTTGAACTGTTTTCTCCTGCCACCTTCTGTCCCAGGAATGCATTTGAGGAAAGATGCCCTCATACAATGTGAATCCATTGTCTACAGGCGTTTAATGTCAACACTGAAATCATTCTGATTTTTCGCTGATTCAGACCACCATAAATCAACATTGATGAAAATACAATTTAATATGAAAAAAAATTAGAATGTGGGGATTCAGGATAATGGAGGCGGAGGGGGGGGTCCTCTGTGGACCAGATGGGGTGACACTGGGGCTGACAGGGGAGAGGACAGACAGAATTCAAAATGAATGGAGTCTGATTGCTAGGAGCTGAATCTAGGTGATGATTCTTGAAAGCTGAGCTGGAGGTTCCCAGACAGGCTTTCATTTGCTAGACAGTTGCTTTTTGTCACTTTAAATATATATATACCTTCATGTTACAGGAAGGAGGATGGAGGATTTGATCCACTCCATGTTAGTTTAGTTATGAGACCTGAAGGACAAGGAAGCAGCAATGTGTGGGAACCCTTCTGCCCTTCACCCCCTTCATGGCTACCAGCAGCTCACATCACTAACCACTACTCAGGGACTCTGACTCTGGAGCTGACTTTAATGCCATAAAAGCAGATTTGATTTGTTTTGTTTTGTTTTTTACTTTTGCACCGAAGGCATTTTGTGTCAGACTGCCTGTGTGCGCCATTTTTCCCCCAAGCATCACTTTTAGTATTTCTAAGGATTGAGCGCCACCTAATGGTCAACTATAAGACTGCTAAACAGCTGTAAAAGGAGGGTTTGTTTACTTCTATTAACCAGGGGCTGGAGAGATGAGCCTTTAAGAGCAGGGGCTCCTCTGGCAGAGGACCAGGGTTTGAATTCAAGCACTGACAGGGCAGCTCACAACTGTCTGTAACTCTAGTTCCCCAGTGATGTTACTTCTTTTAGACTCCGTCACCTGAGCAAAACACCCAAACACATAAAAATGCACAATAAATCATTTTTTTTACCACTTTGATTTTTATTTATTTGCCTGAGTATTGATATATATGTGTTTTCATGTATATAATTATATGTATATATTATATGCATATATGTAGGGTTCTCAATTAAAATGCACAAGTATGTATAAATGTGTTTGCTTTATTTTTATTTATTATTTATTCATTTTTCTTTTTAATCTTTATTTATTTTACATACCAACCACAGTTTTCCCTCCCTCCTCTCCTCCTGCTCCCACTACCTCGCTCCTAAGCCCCCATCCACTCTTCCTCCATCTCTACTTAGATGGGGTCAGGCCTCCTATTGGAATCAACAAAGCAGAGCACATCAAGCTGAGAAAGGACCAATCTCCTCCCCCTGCATCAAGGCTGAACAAGGCATCCTGCCATAGGAAATAAGTTCCAACAAGCCAGCCCATGCATCAGAGACAGGTCCTGGTCCCACTGCTAGGGGCCCCAAGAAAGACGAAGCTACACAATTGTCACCCAGATGCAGAGGACCTAGGGTGGTCCCTAGAAGTTCATCCCGAGTCCTTGAGCTCCCACAAGTTCAAGTCAGCTGTCTCTGAGGTCTCCCACCACAATTTTGACCACTGCCCCTTGCTCACATAATCCCTTCACCTTCTCTTCAGCTGGACTCCCAGAGCTCAGCCCAGTACTTGGCTGTGGATCTCTGCATCTGCTTCCATCAGTTACTGGATGAAGGCTCTATGATGACAATCAGGGCAGTCATCAATCTGATTATAGGGCAGGACAGTTCAGCCACCCTCTCCTCTATAGCTAGAAGTCTTGCTGGGGTCATCCTTGTGGGTTCCTGGGAGCATCCCTGGTACCAGGGTTCTCCCTAGCCCTACAATGCCCACCTCAATCAAGGTATCTCCCTCATCACTCTCCTGCTCTGTCCCACCCACAACTTGACCATCCTGATCCCTATGTTCCCATCTCAATCCTTGCCCCTCTACTCCCCCCTGACCCCATTTACCCAGGATATCCATCTACTTCCTCTTCCCATAGAGATCCATATGTCCCTCTTAGGGTCCTCCTTGTTACCTAGCTTCTCTGTGGCTATACCTCATGTTCCATCTACTATCTCCTCACCTTTACTCCCGCCCCCAGTTTATGCAAGAGATCTCATCTATTTCCCCTCACCAGGGCGATCCATGCATCCCTCTTAGGGCTCTCTTTGTTACCTAACTTCTCTGGGGCTGAGGATTGTAGCCTGGTTACCCATTGTTTTACATCTAATATCCACTTATGAGAGAGTACATACCATGTTTGCCTTTCTGAGTCTGGGTTACCTCACTCAGGATGCTTTTATTTTAGTTCCATCCATTTACCTGCAAAGTTCATGATGCTGTTCTTTTTTACAGCTGATTAATACTCCACTGTGTAAATGTACTACTTTTTTATCCTTTCTTTGATTGATCCATTCTAGGTCATTTCCAGGTTCCAACTATTATGAATAATGCTACCATAAACATAGTTAAGCAAATGTCTTTGTAGTATGATTAAGCATCCTTTGGGTAGATGCCCAAGAGTGGTATCACTGGTTCCTGAGGTAGAATGATTCCTAATTTTCAGAGAAACCGCCATACTGATTTTCAAAGTGGCTGTACAAGTTTACACTCCCACCAGCAGTGTTCCCTTTATTCCACATCCTCTCCAGCATAAACTATCATCAGTGTTTTTTATCTTAGCCATCTGACAGTTGTAAGATGGTATCTTAGAGCCATTTTTATTTGCATTTCCCTGATAGCTAAGGATGTTGAGCAACTTCTTAAACATCTTTTGGTCAATTGAGTTTCTTCTGTTAAGAATTCTCTGTTTAGATCTATACCCCATTTTTTTTATTTTTTATTGAAAAAAATTTCCGCCTCCTCTCAGCCTCCCATTTTCCTCCCCCTCCTCCCACTTCTTTCCCCCTCCTCCCACTCCTTTCCCCTTCCCTCTCCAGTCCGAAGAGCAGTCCTCATTGTCCGCCGTGTTCAGAGAGTCTGGTTTTATCCCATGCTTTTTCAGTTCCAGTCCAGCTGGCTTTGATGAGCTCCCAATAGATCAGTCCCCCTGTCTCAGTGGGTGGGTACACCCCTCGCAGTCCTGACTTCCTTGATCATGTTCTCCCTCCTTCTGCTCCTCATTGGGACCTTGGAAGCTCATTCCGGTGCTCCAATGTGGGTCTCTGTCTCTATTTCCATCCATCGCCAGATGAAGGTTCTATGGTGATATGCAAGATATTCATCAGTATGGCTAGAGAATAGGGCATTTCTGGTTCCCTATCCTCAGCTGCCCAAGGAACTAACTGGGGACATCCCCCTGGGTACCTGGGAGCCCCTCTAGGTTCAAGTCTCCTGCCAACCCTAAGATGGCTCCCTTAATTAGGATATATGCTTCCCTGCTCCCATATCCATCCTTCCTTTATCCCTACCATCCCAATTCCACAAGTTCCCCCCACCCCCCTTCTCACTTTTCTCTCCCCATCTCCCCTTACCCCTATCCCACCCCACCCCCAAGATCCCAATTTTTTGCCCGGCAATCTTGTCTACTTCCCATATACAAGAGGATAAATATATGTTTTTCTTTGGGTTCACTTTCTTATTTAGCTTCTTTAGGATCACAAATTATAGATTCAATGTCCTTTATTTATGGCTAGAAACCATTATGAGTGAGTATATCCCATGTTCATCTTTTTGGGTCTGGGACACCTCACTCAGGATAGTGTTTTCTATTTCCATCCATTTGCATGCAAAATTCAAGAAGTCATTGTTTTTTACCGCTGAGTAGTACTCTAATGTGTATATATTCCACACTTTCTTCATCCATTCTTCCATTGAAGGACATCTAGGAGCACTGAACTGAACAGAGAATTCTCAACAGAAGAAGTTCAAATGGCCAAAAGACACTTAAGGTCATGCTCAACCTCCTTAGCGATCAGAGAAATGCAAATCAAAACAACTTTGAGATATCATCTTACATCTGTCAGAATGGCTAAAATCAAAAACACCAATGATAGCCTTTTCTAGAGAGGTTGTGGTACCCTCAATCCATTGCTGGTGGGAATGCAAACTTGTCCAACCACTTTGGAAATCAGTGTGGCGGTTTCTCAGGAAATTCGGGATCAACCTATCCCTGAACCCAGCAATACCACTCTTGGGAATATACCCAAGAGATGCCCTATCATATTACAAAAGCATTTGTTCAACTATGTTCATAGCAGCATTGTTTGTAATAGCCAGAACCTGTACCCCATTTTTAATTGGATTACTTGATATTTTGATGTTTAGTGTCTTGAATTCTTTATATATTTTAGAAATCAGTCCTCTGTCAAATATCGGGTTGATGAAGATCTTCTCCCATTCTGTAGGCTACTCTTTTGTCTTATTGACCATGTCCTTTGACTTGCAGAAGCTTCTCAGTTTCAGGAAGTTCCTTTCATTGTCAATCTCAGTGTCTGTGCTACCGGTGTTCTATTTAGGAAGTGGTCTCCTATGCCCATGTGTTCAAGGGTACTTCCCACTTTCTCTTCTACCAGGATTAGTGTAACTGGCTTTATATTGAGGTCTTTGATCTACTAGGACTTGAGGTTGGTGCATGGCAATAGGTATGGGTCTATTTTCATTCTTCCATATGCCACCGTCTAGTAATACCAGCACCATTTGTTGAAGATGCTTTCTTTTTTCCTGTGTATAATTTTAGCTTCTTTGTCAAAAATCAGGTGTTCATAGGTGTGTGGATGTTTGTCAGGGTCTTTGATTCAATTCCATTGGTCCACATGATTGTCTTTTTGCCAATACCAAGCTGTTTTTATTACTATTGCTTTTTAGTAGAGCTTGAAGTCAGGTGTGATGATGCCTCCAGAAGTTCCTTTATTGTACAGGATTGTTTTAGCTATCCTGGGCTTTTTGTTTTTCCATATGAAGTTGAATATTGTTTTCTCGAGGTCTTGGAAGAATTGTGTTGGGATTTTGATAGGGATTGTACTGAATCTGTAGATTGTTTTTGGTAAGATTGTCATTTTTACTATATTAATCCTCCCTATCCAAAAGCGTGGGAGATCTTTCCATTTTTTGATATCTTCTTCAATTTCTTTCTTCAATACTTTAAGTTCTTGTCATACATGTCTTTCACTTGTTTGGTTAGAATATCCAAAGATATTTTATATTATCTGTGTCTATTGTAAATGGTGTTGTTTCTCTGACTTCTCAGCCTGTTTATCATTTGTATGTAAAAGGGCTATTGATTTTTCTAAGTTAATCTTGTATCCAACCACATTACTGAAGGTGTTTATCAGCTGTAGGAGTTCCATGGTAGGATTTTTGAGGTCAGTTATGTATACTATCATATCATCTGCAAATTGTGAAAGTTTGACTTCTTCCTTTCCAATTTGTATCCCCTGATATCCTTTTGTTGTCTTATTGCTGTAGCTAGACCCTTAAGTACTATATTAAATAGATATGAAGAGAATGGACATCTTGTATTCCTGATTTTAAATACTTTGAGTTCCTGTCCATTTAATTTGATGTTGGCTGTCGGCTTTCTGCATATTGCTTTTATAATGTTTAGATACGTTCCTTGCATCCCTGATCTCTCTTAGACATTAATCATGAAGGGGTGTTAAATTTTGTCAAGGGCTTTTTCACCATCTAATGGGATGATAATGTGGTTTTTTTCTTTCAGTTTGTTCAGATGGTGGATCACATTGACAGATTTTTGTATGTTGAACCATCCCTGCATCTCTGGGATAAAGCCAACTTGATCATGGTGGGTGATATTTTTGATGTGCTCTTGGATTTTGTTTGCCAGTATTTTATTGAGTGTTTTTGCATCAATGTTCATGAGGGAGATTGGTCTGTAATTCTCTTTCTTTGTTGCATCTTTGTGTGGTTTGGGTATCAAGGTAACTGTAACCTCATAAAAAGTTTGGCAATGTTCCTTCTGTTTCTATTGTGTGGTACAATTTGAGAATTATTGGTATTAGCTCTTCTTTGAAGTTATGGTAGAATGTTGAACTAAAACCAATCTGGCCCTGGGCTTTTTGTTGTTGTTGTTTAGGAGACTTTTGATGACAGCATCTATTTCCTTAGGGGTTATAGGTCTATTTAAATTGTTCATCTGGTCTTGGTTTAATTTTGGTATGTGGTACCTATCCAGAAAATTGCCCATTTATTTTTGGTTTTCGGATATTGTAGAGTACAGGTTTTTGAAGCATGACCTAATGAGTCTCTGGATTTCCTCATTGTCTGTTGTTATGTCCTCCTTTTCGTTTCTGATTTTGTTAATCTGGATAGTCTCCCTCTGCTTGGTTAGTTTGAATAACATTTTTGTCTATCTTGTTGGTTTTCTCAAAGAACCAACTCTTTGTTTCCGTGATTTTTTGTATTGTTCTGTTTCTATTTTATTGATTTCAGTCTTTAGTTTGGTTATTTCCTGCCGTCTACTCCTCCTGAGTGAGTTTTGTTCTAGAGGTTTCAGGTGTACTGCTAAGTCACTAGCATGAGATTTCTCCAATGTAGGCACTTATTGTTATGACTTTTCCTTAGCACTGCTTTTATAGCGTCCCATAACCTTGGTTGTGCTGTCCATTCATTTTTATTGACGTCTAGGAAGTCTTTTCTCTATCCTGTGGTGATTCAGCTGAGAGGTGTTCAGTTTCCATGAGCTTGTTGGCTTTCTGTAATTTGTGTTGTTGAATTTTAACTTTAAGCCGTGGTGATCCAGTAAGATACAGAGGGTTTTCCTTTTTTTTTTTTTTTTTTTGGATGTATTGAAGTTTGCTTTGTGACTGAATGTGTGGCCAACTTTAGAGAAGGTTCCATGAGGTGTTGAGAAGAAGGTATATTCTTTTAGGTTTGGGTGAAATGTTCTATAGATGTCTGCTAAGTCCACTTGAGTCATGACATCTGTTTGTTCCCTTCTCTATTAAGTTTCTGTCTGGCAGATCTGTCCTTTGGTTTGAGTGAGGTGTTGAAGCTTCCCATCATTACTGTGTAATTTAGACTTTAGTACTGTTTCTTTTACAAATGTAGGTACCCTTGTATTTGGAGGACAAATGTTCAGAATTAAGTGTTGGCTTTACTCATGCCTATAGGGTCTGTTCTTCCAGCTCTTGTTGGTAGTGCCTATTTCTATGGAGTCTGTCTGTCTGTCCAATTGGTGTAGGTTTTGCCAGTGCCTGTTTCTACGGAGTCTGTCTGTCCAATTGCTGTAGGTTTTGCCAGTGCCTGTTTTTCCAACCAGTTTGGGTAGTGCTTGTGCCTACAGGGTTTGCTGGTGTTACTGGAGAGGGCTGTTCACACTCAGGCAGTTCTTCTTCCACGTGGTGCAGGTGGTGCTTGTGCCACTAGGGGCTGCTGATCTCGCAGGAGATGATTGGACAGGGGAGGATGATGGGTTCAGTGGGTTTAGGTGCCCGAGTGAGTCTTGTAGTTTACAGTGTCTAGTTGGTGGTTTGACTGCGGTTGTGGAGTGACTGGCTCACAGAACTCTTAACTAGTGACTGGCTGCTAGAACTGAGGTCATAAATCCTCTTGCAAAGAAGAGTTTGGTGATGGTGGCGTACGCCTTTGATCCCAGCACTCTGGAGGCAGAGGCAGAAGCAGATGGATCTCTATGAGTCCTAGGCCAGTCTGTTCTACAAAATGAGTTCCAGGAGAGCCAGAGATTTGAACAGAAAAAATTAAAATAAATAAATATTTTAAAATAAGAAATAAAAAAAAATAAAGAAAATCCTTTTCCATTTCAAAGCATTAATAATCGCCTAAGTATTCACATGCCTTCAATGAATTCCTCTTCTTTTCCTTCAAACAGATGTTTATTTGCAAGATGAATAATCTTCATAATAACTATAGGACCCTATCACATTTATGACAGTCACAAATACTCTTTGGCCAAAGACCTGCCCCTGGCTCTAGGTCATAGACAGCTGTTTATCACAGCACAGGTGGTTTAAGAAGCTTGTGAGCAGAAAGTCTTCAAGGGAAATGATGTCTACACTGAGGATACCACGACTATTGTCCTTCTGGTATCATCACTAACTAGCAGTTCTCAACCTGTGAGCCGTGACCTCCAGAGGGGTCACATAGCGCATGTTTACATTAAGATTCATAACAGTAGTAAAACTACAGTTATGAAGTAGCAATAGAACAATTTTATGGTTGAGGGTCACCATAGCAAGAGGAACTGTATTAAAGAGTCATGACAGTGCAGCATTAAGAAGGCTGAGAACCACTACAATACACCGACTGTTTGCACAGTCTGTGTTCACAGTCTGAATTATGTGTCATGGAAACGCAGTGGTGATTGACAGTATATGGGCAGATTACAGAGATTCTAGGTAAATACTGTGCACATCTGGGGTTCATGAAGGATAGCTCCGGCATGGGGGAAATGCTCTCCTGGTTCCTGGAGCAAGCATCTTAGGAGAAGTAAGAGCTGTTCCTTCCATAATGGTAGACAACCAAACAGCACTCATCCACAGACTGAGTAAATGTGGGTCTCGGGAACACTTACTCTGTCCACCTATGCAGGCAAGCCTTTACCCAGGAAGCAGGCAATCAGCAATCCAAAGCTAGTAGATCAGTTTTTAAGTTTTTCCACTACTAAGATCAATGATTTTGTATTTGTTGCTTAAAAACACTACACTGAAGTTCCTCAACTTACATGGATCATGTTAGTTCCTTGGCATGATGTACACCAATTTTGAAAATGGTGGTCTCTGTGTAAAATTTCTAGAATAGGAGTAACCTTGACAAGTGTCTTCCTTATCCAAATGTCTCTAAGCCCTTTCTTTACCAGTAGTGAATGGCATCATCACCCATAGCCAACTTAATAGCTTGGAGACACGGTCAGTCACTACAATTGAGTTCTAAGCATTTAACTTCTAGCACCTATAAAGAATGCACACTTTGAGTCTCTGGATTACAAGGTATGGGCGGACATGTCATGGGTGCCAGGATGTCCTCTCCCAACAGAAAGAAGGGAGAACACTTGCCCAGTAAAGGAGATGATGGGAGTTTTAAGCAGTCTCATGACTTTATATTCATAAACAATGTCTATTTAATGGTATAAAATTATTAAAGGAATGATCAGTCATCTCTAGGTATTGAGGGGAGTATGTTCTTTGAAATTGTTTTCTGTGTAAGGAGGATAATGGAAAGGCATCTGTTTTCAGAACTTTCTAAAGATCTACACATCTAATGGCATAATCACATGAAGGTTTAAGTGGCTGGAATGGTGCCTGAGCTTGGGAAATTTTTTTTAAAAAAGGTATTCCTGTGTAATACCAGGATCTGTGCAGGAAAAAAAGAAAAAAATTCCTCTCGTCTTCCAGAACAGATCAAGGCTCTAAGCAAAATTCTAGGCATCGAGGAGTGAAGTCAGGAAAAGAAAATAAATACAAGGTTAAATAATGATCTTCAGGAACCAGTGGGGAAGCATGCTCTGCCTTAATATGAGGGTGATCTGCTAATGAGGGGGCACAGTCTGAATGTGTGCAGAGAACCAGAGCCTTCCCTGCATGTCACTGAACTGAGAAGCAAGCAGCATGGAAGCCATGCACTCAGGGTTCAGCATGGCATCGGCGATGGGATGTCTTTCACACCTCGGTAAAATCACTTTCCCCACTGACAGGTGACTAATTCCACACCATTCAGCTGGTACATTAAATCAGTTTTAAAGGCTGAGAAGGAGCTGGAGAGATGGCACAGTGGTTAAGTGTACTTCTTTCCCAGAGGGCCCATGTTTGGTGAGCATCCGTGTAACATAGTAGACAATTGCCTGTAACTCCAGGAGGACCCCCTATGATTCTGCCTCCACGTGGGTGTGTGTGCGCGCACACACACACAAATATATACAGAAATAAAAAATAAATTTTTTCCCTAGAAGTTATCAGATGAAGTAAGAGTATAAAGCAGGAGTTGGTTAATGATCATTGTCACAAATCATCTGAGAATCTTATGAAAATTTATATTTACTAACCCAACCCAAGAGTCTTTGGCTTAGGACTAGGGTAGGGGTTGGAGCAGGGATGTTAGGACATTTGTGAGGTTAGGAAGTATGACTGCTTTTGGCAAGTGAAATATTACAAATCTGTGTATTTTGAAGTTCCAGGTGGCACTCACAAGCTGCCTAGTTAAGGAAGCTCTATCTCTTTCCATCTCAGAAAAACATAACACAATTACTGGAAAGGTAATGTATGTCATCAGAATTCTTTTAGTTTTTTTCTCATTTTTTAGTTCTTTAAAATGTCATAAAATGTGTTTTGATCATATTTACTCCTCCCCCAATTCAAAGCTCCCTTCCCTACCCTCCCAACTATGTAATTAAAAAAAATTTCAAAAGTATTTGTGCTGTCCAAATATTCGTGGATGCACAGTTTGTGCTGGTGAGTGACTGACTCAGCAGCGAGTACACTCTTGCAGAAGCTGTCTCTCCCTCTCCTAGTAACTAATAGATGCCAATAGCTCCAAGGGTTTTGGTGAGACTGTGTGCCCAACTCCTCTCTCCCTGTTGTCATTTGGTCTGGCTTGGATTAACAGAGATTTTGACATTCTATGAATTTATGCAAGCATTTCTCTGGTGTCCAGAAGATAATGTTTCCATGTAGTTATCCACCATCTTGGGCTCCTAAATTCTTTCTGGCCCCATTCTCATGTAATGATCCCTGAGCTTTGGGAGAGGGATTGAAGTTTATGTGTTCCATTTAGGGCTAGGCATTCTGCCTGCCGTTGCTTAGTCTCTGTGCCTTGGCTAGTTATGGATCTCTGTGTTCACCAGTATCTGCTGCAAACACCACATACAACCACAGAATGAATCAATCACACCTGTAGGCAACATCAATGTTCCATATCACAGCCATCATATATGTAAAAGCACTGTACACAAGCATCCTGCTAGTATGATTTCATTTACATAAAGCTTAAAATAGGCAATAATCCCTAGTCTTAGGATTAGTATTCTAGTAGTGGTTCCCTTGGGGTTAATAAGTAGAAGTGGGCTCCCCAGGGCATTCCAGATAGTAATCCTGTTGTTTCTCAGTTGAGTCTTAGTTATCTCTGTGTGCTTAACTCTGTGAACATTTATTGGTTTTCATACATAATATATGCTTATGCTTAGACATAGGATACACCATCGTTATACAACAATATGCTCTGTCCCATGTTAGAATCACAGAAGCCAGGACATTTGTAGCCCTTGCTGGATGGAAAGAACTGCTCTCAGTGGAAGCTGGAGAGAGTCTACGTTGTGTCATCTGCAGAGTTCAAAGCTGGAGCGACAGTGATGCTTGGTTCCTTAGGACTCTGAAAACCCAAAGGGGACCACGAACACAGTGTTCAGAGGCTCTGTGCAGTCATTCTGACCCCAGGGAGGCCTAAGCAAGAACAAGGCCAAACCTCAAGACATGAGATCATGGATCACCCCTAAATATCTCTGGGTGGTCTGTACATGCTTGTTTCCTATTCTGTGAGGGCCCCACTCTTATTTAATCTCTGTCAATGTTCCCAGCCTTGTTCTGAAGCCTGAATAGATTCCTCCCCCTTCTTTTTCCCCTTCCCCCTTTCCCCTTCCTTCCTTTCAAGGCCCCTCCTTTCACTTGTGTTACCAGCAAGTCTTTGCTCTTGGCCAGCTCCTTAAATCACTGTATAGAGGGCAGGCCACAACAGTCAATTCCAGTGCCACAGGGTTTGACAGTATCTCCTGGCCTCTGTACTCACGTGCATAAAATCATACATATCCACATCATTTTAAAAACTCGTAAATACATAAATCATAAATAAAAGAAAATCAGAAATTTGATGGTCAGGAGTACTTTCACCATGGACCCAGCCTTCAAGTCCCCACTTAGTAGATCTGTGGAACCCACATAACGTTCCTACATAATGGTGCTGCAGATCTGGGGCCCCACTTTGAGAACCCTTCACCGTCTTTGTGCTTACAGCATCATGCCTGTACTTTTTCCATTCTCCACTAGGAGTCCTCTTGCTGTATGCTTGCTCTTTTTCTAAATCTCTGGACACAATCAACCAGGTAGAGAAGCGTGTATCAATGAAATACTATTCCCTAAATTGTTAGCCTCTGTTACCTTGCTCTGGCTTTAATTCTGATATTAAGTAACATACATACATTGCTTGTAGTCTGTTTGCATAGCAGTGACCCAGTTTATCAGCTCCTGATTAGCGTCACACATTTGCCATGTCCCCAGTGTAAACAGCAGAGCAGGTTGTCTGGATTGCTGAGGTCATTCTGTTCGTTGCTGACCTTCGTTGAAAATCATAGGGTCTTTTTCTCACGGGGGGGGGGGTTGTTTGTCCCCACTACACCTGAAAAATACAATGAAGCTTTCCTCTTGTTCTCATGAGAATTGAAAGGTATTTAAAAAGTTCTCTGATACTGACTTATCCCCCAAATAGGCATTCCGTGCCTGGCTTAAAGTGCATGCCCCTCAACCGGCATGTTCCTCCCATGTGGCTTCATGCCTTTGTCATCTAGAAAACTGAAATACTTCTGCTTAGGAACTGACTTGGAGGCCCCCTTCCATTTGATGCAGGTTGGGGGCTGGGTCTGCTAAAGCTCCCAGGTGATCATGGCACAGAGAAGGTTTGGATATAGACCTGATTTTCTCTGGGAATTTCAAGAGAGTCACTGATATTCTTCTGCTGGGTGAGTTTGCTAAATCCCCATGCCTGTCTGACTTCCGTGTGTGCTGCCTGCTAAAACTGTCCTTCTGCCCTTGGAGACATGAAGATATAATGATCTGCTCCTTAGGTGCATCGCTAAACAGCGAGTCCACTCTGCATCTTTGATAGACCCTCACCAAGCCAAAAGTGGGAGTAAACAAAACAAACAACAACAACAACACCAATGGAAAAATTGCTGAACTCTGCACTTCCAGAGACAATTTAGCTACTCCATAAGGATTTGGCAGGGGGTGGTGTCCTTGTGATTGACAGCTGGAGCACAATAGTTTGCAGTAAATGGTTTTTTTGAAACCATTCTTTAATTATTCCCCCCGTCTCCCTTAAGCTGGCGTGCAAAGCAATGGGATTTCTTGCGGCATTCTCATCCATACACGTCATTTCTTTTTGTTCTTCGCTGCCTCCTTTCCTGCCTTCTGCGCACTCCCCTGTCCCCTGCTGGTCACCTCACTTCCCTCACATAGCCCCCACTTCTGTCCTTCTGTCACACGTGTTCCATCACCTTCTGTTTTTCCTCCTTCCGCACCCCTTAAGATCTTTCTCCCTCTTAGAGTTGGTCCCGTTCTACCTGTAGTGCACATGCATGCACTTGCACACACACACACACACACACGCACACAACTATCATCTATCATCAATCTATCTGTCAATCTATCATCTATCTATCTATCTATCATCTATCTATTTATCTATCTATCTATCTATCTATCTCTATCCATCTATCATCTATCCATCATCTATCTATCATCTATTTATATGTATGTATTTGATTTATCATATATATGTATACACACACATATATGTATGTATGTATGTATGTATGTATGTATGTATGTATATATGTATTTCCACAGATGAGGGATAACCTGTAGTGTTTGTTGGACTGGCTGATTTCACTTAATACAATGATTTTCAGTTGCATCCATTTTCCTGAAAATGTTGTGTTTTCATCTTTCTTCATGGGTGAAGAAAATGTACAATTCCTTACCCATTCATCTGCTGATGGACAGTCTGCTATGTTCAAGGGATATTTCCCTGGTAATAATAATTACACATACAAGAGTGTCACTTTGGTAGCCATAATAATGTCATCTAAGCCAAAAGAAATTACTGCATACCTACCATCCCAGTGGCTTGAAAATTAATACAAGTTGATTTCTGTTATATAAGACTTCCTGGAAACAACTTCCATTCACTGAATTAGAGACTGGCTGTTTCTAGCGTGATTAATGTTCTAAAAGGAAAAATTAATTTCTGCCTTACCCAAGAAGTAAATACATGTCACCTAGTACAACCCCCCTCCCCACAATACCATAGTCAGGAGATAGATCTCTCTCACATAAGTGTGGTGTAAGCGGGTTCAACCATACCCTTTTTGTCCTTTCTTTGAGTTCTGTCCAGTATCTCAGAGGAACAAAGAATGAAATATGTACCAGGCTTTTTCATTTTGGCCACCAACCAGCTCCCAAATCATGAACAGAGACTTATTATTAGTTTTGGATGTTTGACCTAGCTTAGGCGTGTTTCTAGCTGGCTCTTTTACTTTAATTAACCTGTTTCTCTTTATCTACCTCTTGCCTTAGGGCTTTTGACCTTTCCTTCCCTTCTCGCAGCCTCTGTTTCTGGCTGACTGACATCTGCCTGACTTCCGTCCCTGGGCATCTTCTCTCTTCTCTCATTCTTCTCTTCTTCCTTCTCTCCCTTTGAGTCTAGAATCCTCCTCCTTTTTATTCTTTCTGACTGCCAGTCCCACCCATCATTTCTCTGCCTTGCTATTGGCCATTTTATTAGACCAATCCTATGCCTTAGGCAGGCAAGGGGAACCAAATGCAACACATCTTTCCATAATCAAACAAATGCAGCATAAACAAAAGCAACACCATTAAAGTAATAATCCACGCATAAACAAATGTAACCCATCTTTGCCTAGTTAAAGCAATATTCCACATCAGGAATGTGTTGAGAATGTAGCAGGCTCTTCAGAACGACACATTTCAACCCTGAGATGACAGTCGGAACGTTGAAGTTCAGGGGTTGATTGAAGCTCTAGAGCTGAACAGAGAGTCGGTGTCCCTTTGCTGTGCCAATAGCACAAGAAAAATGAGAATTCCAATTATCACTTCACCAACCCCAAGCAACCTTGTTCCATAAAGCAATTTTAAAATAAAAGGCCTGCTTAGAATATACGTATAGCTTTAAAGCCCCTTCAAATATTAGGGTTACCGGGCTTCTTGTCATCACCTGGGGATTCCATGACCACAGTGGCTAATTTATGTATAGTGTGTGAGTGTTTATAAAGCGCTTATGTTCATAATTATGTGTTACCTTTAACCTAGTCAGACTAGAGAAAGAGCAATATATATGCTTTAAAGAAATGACTGAGGGTCTGGATACAGTAAATTTTATTGCTAGTATTTGAGAAAGTAGGGCTCCCCAAGCCATACCCCCATTTCAGAGTCTGAGATGAAACGCAACTAAGTTTAGGCAGACACTACCCAACAGCCAAGGACTTCTCTCTTTCTCTTCTGGCTGGAGCTCATGGTCCAGGACTTCTTACCTCTTGAAAGGTGGGGTTGTGAGGCCCAACACCCTATTGTTATGCCTAAATTCATGCCCTTGTAGGAAATAAGCTAGACAAAGTGTTCACTGAGGGTGACACCAGGCCCAGCATCAAAGGTGGAAGGGTGGATCTTACTATTAGTCACAGGATAACCCAGGATGTCTTTTAGGGAGCCATCCCATAACAGCTTCACTGTCTTTTTGATTCCACCCAATGTGGTATCTTTCTCCGGGTAGCAGGTCAGATCCACGAAGGACATATTATGGGTAAAAACACAGAAGACCATGCCAATGAGCTTCCCTTTCAGTTCTTGCCCACAACCATCCCTACTAGTGCATGTAGGAATGAGGGGCTGTGTGGCCCCACAGCTATGCTGCCACAGTTTCCCGGAAGGTTCATCCGTGGGGCTTCTAGATGACAATGCTAGCAGGGACTGTGGTCATAAGTCCCTCCAGGATGCCACAGTTGTTACAAACGACCTTGACTGGTGGTGGGGTAATTAGTTGGTGGATCAGAAGGCATTGCTAACAATCTTGAGCGAGTTACCCTACTTCGCATGGTACAGGACCATCGCAAACACAAGACCATCGGCAGAAGGGGCAACGGTGATGGTTCTTTTTGTTCCATTCCTCAGGTGGACCCTAGCCTTCTCCAGGGCAGTGGAAACACTAGTAGACGCCACAAACATGCTCAGCCCCAGCTGCATATACGCCAGGAGGTCTCATCAAGCTCTCCCTGCTAGCAGATGGAGATAGCCGCCACTGATTGTAGCTTTTCTGCGCCCAGTTTTGGCTGTGTTGTTGAGCTTGCTGCAGGTCGAATCATAACGGAAAGCAAAGACCATATAGCTGAGGTCCACAAAGGGGTTGCTGATGGCAACGATATCCACTTTGCCAGAGTCGAAAGCTGCTCTGTGACCACGCACACAGTATGACCAAATCTCTTCACACAATATGACCAAATCTCTTCACCCTGACCTTCACCATCATGACTCGTAGATGTCACTGGCATTACAGGGGAGGGTACAGATGTTTATGGTAACGGGGAGGGCAGGGAGCCTAGAAAGCAATTGTTCTCGGGGGTTATGTGAATAATTGAAGCTCAAACAGCTCGAATTTATGAAGCCAGGGAGCCGCTCGGAGTGTGGGGCTGTCAGTTGACTGCTTCTAGCTGCCTGTGTGCCAGGTCGTCGAGAACAATCAAGGGGCAGTAAACAACTTGATTCTATATTCGTTGTGTTTCTGTCACTTCCATAGAGGGTTTTTAGTTTGTATCAAAGTGTAAGTGCATTCCTACTCTGGGGTTATAAGCAGGCTGAAAGGGACAAAACTGTGGGCCTGATACAAACCGTCTTGTGCCTCGTGTGGGCGTTTTGCTATCTCATAACAACAACAAAAAAACCCACTTAGCATATATTAGGTATTTCTAAGTGACTGCTTCCCTTCAAAGTCTGGGGAACTAACAAGTTTTGGTTAATTCTTGTCCTCCTTGGCTGTAACATGTAGTTCTTCAATTCGGCCACTAGAGGGTAGTCTTTAGTTAGCATTGTCACATCTGCCTGATTTCATCCACAGAACATTTTGTGTGTGCCTGAAGATGTTTTCAAATACAGGAGGTATGGAGTAAGGACTCCATGAAGTCTTCTTTTACAAGTCAAATATTACTTCCTCCTTCTACTCCTCCTTCTTCCTAGATCTTACTTACAGATGCTATTTATCAAACACATTCATTTTTCTCCACTATAGCTTTAAGTGAGGAATCTTTGAAGTCTTCCTTTTCACCCAGGATTGAGGTCTGCACTTAGAAGGGTAGGAAAGATATATATTAAAGACAGTGTTTCTGGTGAAGAACAGGGACACTGGGCTTAGGGATCTGTTGCCAACTTTGAGACCAGTGAGAGACGGGTACCCACAAGCAAATCCCAGAATTCCCTCTTACTCTACGATCCAACTCATTCAAGCAGTAGCAGAGTTGCCTGGCACGGTCATCACACTGCCAAATGCATCTACAGTCCCTCTGGTCAGCCCGACAAATGTCCTTTCTTGGATGCGCTGAGGCCTTCCGATTTTTCTAGCAAAAATAAAACCAACCAACGTCAATTAACTCACACAGGCTGTTTGCATACTGCGTCCAAAGGCTCCCCGTGTTTGCCATGAGTCACCCATTCACGTCACCGGCCATCATTTCCTCCTCGTTTTCCCTCCCCGCTAACTGTTGATTCTCCTTCCCATACCACCCGATTTCCTTAACTAATTCGCTTTAATAACAAAACCTGCTTTTCAGGTTCTCCCACTCCACACACCCAATAAAAAAATGAGGTGCCCTTCTTGATTTCACTCAGTACGGCAAATCCGTTGACACACACTAAGAATGCTTCCTCTTCTGTTTTACCACCTATTTCCTCAAAGTCTCTGACTGTTGAGCTTGAGCATTTATACATGGACACTCACGAAATCATTTCTGGTAGCTCTGCCATGGACAACCCTGCTAGACTGAGACACTCCAGATGTCTCAGGCGATCTGTCCCACGTGGTGGCAGGAGGCCTGAAAGAGGACATAGTTACTCGAGGGTAGATAGGAACTTTGGGGCCCTGAGCAACAACAGGAAGCTGGATTTCTGCCTGCAACCACATTAAACTCAGTTGAGGTTTTTATTGTTTGTGGGCTACGGACATTTTATTTCCTGAATTCTAGTAACAATTGGCAAAAGATCCCCCCAATACACTCACTGCGAAAAGCCCCGTGACAGCGCCACAGCTGCCGAGAACTCCCTGGAGGCTCGGCTGCCTCCCGACCACCAGAGGCCCCCGTTGGTTTAGGCAAGATTAGTTCAGCTTCAGTAATTTAATGATCTCTGTCCCTATCCGTCTTTTCCTCACCACAGAAGGCAAAGGCGCTTTCAATGCCTTCCCCTCAAGTCTCCCAGCCACCCACCAGGCTCCCTTCTTGCCCCCTCCCCCACAAAATCTTATTTACACTGCATGTGGCATTTTATGAATTATCGGGCTTTTTGATAGTCTAGGCGAGCTAGTTACATTCATAAGCATTGTGCAACAACATGTTATTTAGACACTCATGCTCTTTAAGAGCAGGCTGGCCTCCATTTCTGTGGTGGATAGCCAGCCTGCTTAGCCTTTTTATCATCCCAGCTCTTGCATCTCTGCAATTCCTGCTCTCCTCCCTCCCTCCCTCCCTCTCTCTCTCTCTCTCTCTCTCTCTCTCTCTCTCTCCTCTCTCTCCTCTCTCTCCTTTCTCTCTCTCCTCTCTGTCCTCTCTCTCTCTTCTATTTCTCTCCTCTCTCTTCTGTCTCTCTTTTCTATTTCTCTCCTCTCTCTTCTCTCTCTCTCTCTTCTATCTCTCCCCCTCTCTCTCCTTCCCTCTTTCCCCTCTCTTTCACTTCTATCTCTCCTCTCTGTCCTCTCTCTCTCTTCTATCTCTCTCTCTCCTCTCTCTCTCTCTCCCTCCCTCCCTCCCTCCCTCTCTTTCTCTCCCCTTTTCTCCCCTCACTTTCTCCTCTCTCTCTCCTCTCTGTCCTCTCTCTCTCTCTTCTATCTCTATCCTCTCTCTTTTCTCTCTCTCTAACTTTTAGAGACAGGATGTCACTGTGTATCACTAGCTGTCCTGGAACTCACTCAGTAGTCCAACTCTCCTGAAGCCCACAGCGATCCGCCTGCCTCTGCCTCCCGAGTGCTGGGATTAAAGGCGTGCGCCACCACTGCCTGGCACCTCATTCTCACTTAGTGGTTTTTAACACTGTCACTGCTTCTGTTCCAGTCCCCCTTTGGCTTGCAAACCTGCAGGTCAAAAGTTCAAAAGAACTCTCAGGCTTTTATTAAACACTGCCCTGGCCTTCATAGAAGATGCTTTGGGACTTAGCTCTTTTGACACAGAATTGAGACGACCAAATTGTATTTCACCATTTGGCTCTCGCTTCACCAGGAAATTCCACTCACGCCGTGTTAACACTCATTCGTCATTTAACAAGTAATAATTGAACATCTAATTATGAAGAGGAATGCATTCGCTCTTCTGTTTATTACCAACTGTGCAAAGGCCTGCGTGTCTGTGTATAGTTCTGGGCTCCAATAACCCCCGTGAAGGAAGTGGGTGCACCAATTTGAGAGTCTATTACAGGAGAAAAAAAAAAACTTAGTTAACTCAGCTACCAGAAGAGAATGCAGCACACTGGGTGGTCCCAGGAACACACACACATTTTTCTCTTGGTTCTAGAGGCTGGCAAGGTCTGGCAGCACAGCCGAGTTCTCAGGAGAGCTGGAATCCTGCTTTTGTTTGTTTGTTTGTTTGTTTATTTATTTTAACCTGCCGAGCTACCAGAAGAGAGCCTGCATTATGAGCAGTCTTGTCTCTGGATGCCTCTGGATGCTTTCTCAGACATATGGACTCTAAAGTCGAGGAGTGACCCGCAAGTTTTCACAGTGCAAATTCCTGTTGCTGAAAGGCCCAGAGGGAGGCCCTATAACATTTCATGCATGGTGGCTTAGTGGTTTCAGTAAAGCAAGATCCGTCCCGGAGACATTTATTTGTTTGTTAAAGGCCTGCTTCCTAGCTTGTTCACACAGCTGTTTTAGTGAGGTGCCAACCCGTTGGGCACACACTGCCCTCTCTTATAGCAGGCGGTGGTTTTGTACCTGTGGATTCAGTTTCTCTATTTTCTCACCGTCTTTTCCTCATAACCAATGGGGTCCCCACTTCCCTGCACAGAGTACTCTGACTCTACAGCATCTTCCCAGCTCCTAACTTAACCGCTTTTATCAGACAGATTTCCACCTATGCTCTCTGTCCTGAATTGTAGCTCCACCTCCTCTTGTCCATCCCGCAAGAGCTAAGGCAATGTGTGACAAGGAAGTGGCATTATTGTTCTCAAAACCAATCCTGAATAATAAAAGAAAAGAAGGTAGAACTCAAGATATTTAACTGTGATTTGATGCTGATGTGGTCCAGAGCAGACAGCTCAGCAGCCTTATCTTAGAACATGTCAGAATCCAAGAAAAGGATAACTGTGCTCATAAAATCTTTGGTGCTTTTCTGGGCGTGGATAACTCGATGGCTTAGAGGGCCAAATGTATGTTTGAGTTTGCTGTTTATGTCTGACACTCTACTGCTGTCAGTACGCTGAAATGCTACAGAGTAAGAGAAAGAAAAAGAAAATTACATGAATATATGTAGAATGTACCAAAAAAGGGATAAAGAAACAACCTCATTTTAAAGTTTCAAATGCTTCCTGATAATTTTGTGTTTGTTTGTTTGATTGGTTTTAAGTTGAAACAGCTCTCTGCCCGTAGCTGTCACCATGATGGGCAATCTTTAGCCTGGCAGCTCTGTGCATCTCTCCACCCATCCACTACAGCAGCTGCTTGCTGAAGGTCAAATCCCTGGGAGACAACAGAGCCTAGAGTGGAGCCCACACAGCCGTATCCTTGTGCCTGGCTTCTCAACACTGTGTTGCACAATTAGCAGATCCCTGTTTTTTTTTCCCCAGTAGTAAACCCAGCTTAAATTCCCATAAATGGTAATTTGATTTTTTTTCCTCTTCTCTGGACTGTAAATTTGTGTAATTGAATTTTTATGGACTTTTGCACCACTGGTGTTATTTGTAATGGATTTATTTTTCAAAATTATGATGTTCAATGAATCCTGTAATCTAGACGTACCTCCCAGGAAACCAAAGATCTCCCAGTTGGTCTGTCATTTGACCAAAATTCTGTTCACCAAGGGTTTGATGCATGTCCTATATCTGCGCTAGAAAAGTATCACACACAGTGGGGTTTAGATCACAAGAGCATTGCCTTGAAGTTCCGGCTACCAGAAGTTCAAAGTCAAGTTCTTCTCAAGTTGATCCTCCTGAGGGCAGGAGGGGCGGGGCCTCTCTCAACCTCTCCTCAATCAGAGATAGTTAGCTTCCCAAGTACCAGTCCCTATGTGCTGCTACAGCCCCCAATTCCCCCCTTTAATCAAATTATCCTCCATATTGACCAAGGTTCATGCCATTACCTTGTTTTAACTCAATTGCTTCTTTAAATATCCAAAGGCACCGTATAAGTTAGCATCTCAGTAGAGTTTGTAGTGACTCATACAGTGCTAGCATCAAAGTCCAAGCCACAAGGGCAAACTGAGGCAGAGCTGGGTGGGGCTCAGACCTTCCTGGAGGCAGGTTAGTGGAAGCCTCCCTTCTGCAGACTGGTGAGCTGGACCAACTGGCTTCTGTTCTGACATGTCCTAAGTAACACAACAATTCTATTTAGATGGAACTGAGGCCATGTGCTTAGGAGATTCCCTCGCTGAAGACAATTGACAGGGTACAAACCATTGCCTCACAGTAGTCTCCGTCTTTCTTGCGCAGGGAGGCACATGCATCACAGGTGTCCAGAGAGACTGACAGCTGTCTGGCTTGGGAGAGCCACTTGAGGGGCCCGCTGGTGGCTTCCCCAGTTGTTTACGATTGACGGGCTGACCTTGGACGTCACTGGCACTTGTCAACAGCAAAGATTCCTGAAAGAGCACCTGGCAAAACCTTATGCTATCCTATCTGCTTTCCCAGTGACCCAGGACGGGCATCCTAGTGGTACACTGGAGGAAATCATGTCTCACAGATACACAGAAGGCTATGGGGGTGGGGGTGGGGTGGGGTCACAGGAGATGGCCCAGCTTTGTGTTCGAGTGTAGATGGTCCCCCTTTAGTCATTAAGCACTGAGTTCCAGGCAGTAAGAGTCTACGTTCTCCTGGTCTGTTTGTCCCGTATTTAACCCATCCTTGTGTTTTTCCACTGAGAGAGTTACGTGAAAGATTTAAAATGGCATCTTGGACTGAGGCTGTAATTCAGTGGAAAAGTCCCTGTCTAATGTGTATACACTCCAGCATCACAAAAATAAAATAATAAAATGCTATCTTTAACACATTCTAGCACACTTAGCTAACTGCCAAAGCACTGTTTATGTGTGTGTGTGTTTGTATGGATGTGTGTGGGGGTGGATATGTGTGTATGGGTGTGTGTGTAACCACTTGCGCATGTGTGGATGGCAGAGGTTAGGTTGGCCTGCAACCATCAATCATCTTTGTCTTTCTCTGCCTCTGCCCTCAGTACTGGGATGACAGATGGACAGTGCGATGCTCAAATTTTATGTGGGTTCTGGGAATCCAGACTCATGCCTCTCACTACCATGGCGGGCACTTTACTGATTGAGCCATCCCTCCAAGTGACTCTTTTTTAAAGCCATAAAATCCGTGTTAAACGCCGTAGGAGCGCCTTGCTTTACTATGTGTTTTGTTGAAGGACTTCGTAGGAAAGCGTGTTGCTCTGAAGGACAGAGTTTTCCAAAATAGGAGAGGGCAAGAAAAGTGGTGAACAGAGCAAACAGTGAAAAATGACATAATCGCGATGGGCATTTGTAGGTCAGTGGAACATAAAGCCCTGGGCGAAAGCAAAACGCAGGGAGGAAGTCATGGAGGCAGCGGGTCGGAAGGCCGTGGGCAAGAGGCAGGTTAGGGGGCAGGGGGCAGAGTTGGAGGGCAGGAGGCAGGGGTTGGGGGCAGGTGACAGGGGACAGAGGAGCAGCTTTCCACGGGCTTCAGGGAGCAGGGAGAATTTCACATTTTACTTGTCCAGTGTAGCAGATGGTGTCTCAGTAACATGGTTGTACTTTTGTCTCTCCTTAAGGAATGCCTAGAAGAAATGCCTCTACATACATTTTCCATCCACAGATTTTTGCCTCCATGGGACTCGTTCCCTTTCTTCCTAGGACTATTCTTCCAGGAACAACAACAGAAAAGAATAGTCCTGAAGATGAGGAGGACGCCAACTGCTAAAGGTTTAGCGAGACTCCTCTGAGATAGCTAGATGTGTGTGTGTACATGTGTGTGTGTGTGCATGCACGCACACGTGCATGTATGCATGTGTGCACGCACACACACACACCTGCATGTTGTATATATGTGTGTCTGGAAGCGTGGGTCATCCCACATCGGCAGACACACTATGAACCACAGCCTCCTGCACAGCACACAGGTATCCATTTCCTGATATTCATGACGGCCCCCAGGAATAGGGATTGGATTATAGTCATCCCTATAAAGTAACAGTTTACATTTTGATTGTTCTCTGTCACCAAAGCTTTGTCTTTGAATCCGTCTGAGAAAGAGATGGACCTCATTTTAAAATGTCCAATTTTGATACTTGCTAAGCAGATAGGTATTAATCCCAAGACAGATACCCCATCTGTTGGAGCGAAATAAACAGTTTCTGTGATTAATCGTAGGACTAGAACTTTCCTTAGCCACTAACGGTATTTGGAATGCAATTTCAAAGACCATTCCTTCCTTTTAGGTAATGAGCCATCACGAATGAATCTTCACTCCTTAAAAGGCCAGATGCCCATGCTCAGCCATGCTGGCTGCTGACCCAAGTCAATACGATTCAGGAACATATTTGAATTTTTTCTGTTAGACATTTGTGACTGTTGCTAAGAACTGAGATGCCAAGGTTTAAGGTTTTCCAAATAGCTCCAACACCTGCTTATAATAAAGAGATTTCTCAGGTTAATTTCTGATGTGCATAAAGATTTTCATAACAAACATTTTTATTAAGCAAGCATGAACATAAACCATAAAGGCCAGTTATGTCCATTTGGGGACTGATCACCCATGTCAATACCTTTTTTAAATTTTTTTCTCACTTTACATACCAATCCCACTTCCCTCTCCCTCCCCTCCCCCACCTTCAATATACCCCACCCCTACCCCATACACTACTCATAAAGGGTAAGGTTTCCCATGGGGAAGTCAACAAAGTCTGGCACATTACTTTGAGGCAGGACCAAGGCCTTGGCCCCTATGTCTATGCTAAACAAGGTATTCCTCCAAGGTGAATGGGCTCCAAAAAGCCAGTTCAAGTACTAGGGATAAATTCTGGTCCCACTGCCAGTGGCCCCACAGTCTGCCCAAATCACACAACTGTCACCCACATTCACAGGCCCTAGTTAGGGCCTATGCAGGTCTCCCCATGCCCCCACTGTCCTTCCTGAGTCAGTGAGCTCCTACTAGCTCGGATGAGCCCTTTATGTGGGTATCTCAATCATGGCTAACATTATTGCTCCTCTATTTCTTTGATTGGACTCTGGCAGCTCAGCCCAGTGCTAACTGTGGATCTCTGCTTCTGCTTCCATTAATAGCTGGGTGAAGGTTCTATGATGACAATTAAAGTAATCATCAATCTGATTACAGGGAAAGGCCAGTGCAGGCACCCTCTCCACTATTGTTTAGGGTCTTAGCTGTGGTTGTCCTTGAGGATTCCTGCAAAGTTCCCTGGTGCCAGGTTTCTTGCTAGCCCCATAATGGCTCCCTCAATCAAGATATCTTTCTTACTCTCCCTCTCTGTCCTTCCTCTATCTTGGCCATCCAGTTCCCTTATGTTCACCTACCACCTTCCCTTCTCCCCTCCACTTCTGATCTCTCTTCTCCCCCACCCCACACTCTTAATTTTCTCAGGAGTTCTTGTCTATTTTTCCTTCCCAGGAAGATCCATGTATATCTCTCTTAGGGTTCTCCTTGTTACCTAGCTTCTCTGGTGTCGTGGATTATAGGCTGATACCTACTTATGAATGATTGCATACCATGTTTGTATTTCTGGGTCTGAGTTATCTCACTCAGGATGTTTTTTTTTTAGTTCCATCCATTTGCCTACAAATTTCAAGATGTCATTGCTTTTTACCACTGAGTAGTATTTTGTTGTGTAAATGCACCACATTTTCTTTATCCATTCTTCAGTTGAAGAGCACCTAGGTTGTTCCCAGGTTCTTGCTATTACAAACAATGTTGCTATGAACATCGTTGAGAAAATGTCCTTGTGGTATGATTGAGCATCCTTTGGGTACATGCCCAAGAGTGGTTTCACTGGTTCCTGAGTTAGATAGATTCCCAGTTTTCTAAGAAACCCCCATACTGATTTCCAAAGTTGCTGTACAGTTTTGCATTCCCACTAGAAATAGAGGAGTAATCCCTTACTCCACATCCTCTCCAGCATAAACTATCATCAATGTTTTAAATCTTAGCCAATCTGACAGGTGTATGATGGTATCTCAGAGTAATGATTTACATTTTCCTGAAGATTAAAGATGTTGAGCAATTCCTTAAGTGTCTTTCAACCATTCAAGATTCTTCTGCTGAGAACTCTCTGTTTAGACCTGTATTCCATTTTTAAATTGAATTATTTGATATTTTGATATTTAGTTTCTTTAGTTCATTATATATTCTGAAGATCAGTCCTCTGTTCAATGTGGGGTTGGTGAAGATCTTTTCCCTTTCAGTTGGCTGCCATTTTGTCTTATTACCTGTGTCCTTTGCTTTACAGAAGCTTCTCAGTTTCAGGAGGTCCCATTTATTTATTGTTGCTCTCAGTTTCTGTGCTACTGAGATTATATTTTAAAAAGTGGTCTCCTGTGTCCACGCGTTCAAGGCTACTTTCTACTTTCTCTTCTGTGAGGATCAGTGTGCCTGGATTTATGTTGAGGTCTGGGATCCATGTGGACTTGATATTTGTGCAAGGGGAAAGATATGCCTATTTTCATTCTTCTACATGTTCACATCCCATTATGCCAGCACCATTTGTTGAAGATGCTCTTTCTTTAATTGTATAATTGTAGCTTCTTTGTCAAAAAATCAGGTGTTCATAGGTGTGTGAATTAATATCAGGGTCTTTGATTCTATTCCATTGGCCCTCCTGTCTGTTTTTATGCCAAAACCAAGCTGTTTTCATTAGTGTAACTTTATAATAGAGTATAATGTCAGGGATGGTGATGCCTCCGCAAGTTCCTTTAGTGTGCAGGATTGTTTTGGCTATCCTGAGTTTTTTTGTTTTTTCCATATAAAGTTGAGTATTATTCTTTTGAGGTCTGTGAAAAATTGTGTTGGGATTTTGATGGGTATTGCATTGAATGTGTAGATTTCTTTTGGCAAGATTGCCATTATTATTATTAGATTCTACCTATCTAAGAGCATGAGAGTTCTTTCCATTTTTTTTTTTTTTTGGTGTCTTCTTCAATTTTGTTCTTCAAAGACTTAAAGTTCTTGTCATACAGGTCTTTCACTTCTTTGGTTTAGTGTTACCCCAAGATATTTTATGTTGTTTGTGGCTATTGTATAGGGTGATGTTTTTCTGATTTCTTTCTCAGCTCTTTTTTTATCTTTCTTTTTTTTTAATTTTATTTTATTCTTTTTTAATTAAAATTTCCGCTTCCTCCCCGTTTCCCATTTCCCTCCCCCTCCTCCCACATATTGCCCCCTCCCCCAACTCCCCTCCCCCTATTCCTACTCCTCTTCTCCTCCCCCCACTCTTGATACTAAAGAGCAGTCCAAATTCCCTGCCCTGAAGGAAGACCAAGGTCCTCCCACTTCCATCAGGTCCAGGAAGGTAAGCATCCAAACAGGCTAAGCTCCCACAAAGCCAGTTCGTGTATTAGGATTGAAACCTAGTGCCATTGTCCTTGGCTTCTCATCAGCCTTCATTGTCCGCCATGTTCAGAGAGTCCAGTTTCAACCCATGCTTATTCAGTCCCAGTCCAGCTGGCCTTGGTGGGCTCCCAATAGATCAGTTCCACTGTCACAGTGGGTGGGTGCACCCCTCGTGGTCCTGACTTCCTTGCTCATGTTCTCCCTCCTTCTGCTCCTCATTTGGACCTTAAGAGCTCAGTCTGTTGCTCCAAATTGGGTCTCTGTCTCTATCTCTATCCATCGCCAGATGAAAGTTCTAAGGTGATATGCAAGATATTCATCAGTATAGGATAGGGTCATTTCAGGTTCCCTCTCCTCAGTTGCCCAAGGTACCAGCAAGAACTTTAAGTCTTTGAAGAAAGAAATTGAAGAGGACACCAGAAAATGGAAGGATCTCCCTTGCTCTTGGATTGGGAGGATCAACATAGTAAAAATGGCAATTCTACCAAGGGCAATTTATAGATTCAATGCAATCCCCATTAAAATCCCATCAAAATTCTTCACAGATCTTGAGAGGACATTAATCAACTTTATATGGAAAAACAAAAAACCCAGGATAGCCAAAACAATCTTATATAATAAAGGATCGTCTGGAGGCATTACCATCCCTGACTTCAAACTCTATTACAGAGCTTCAGTATTGAAAACAGCTTGGTATTGGCATTAAAACAGAGAAATCGATCAATGGACTCGAGTAGAAGACCCTGATTTTAACCACAAACATATGAACACCTGATTTTTGATAAAGGAGCTAAAAGTATTCAATGGAAGAAAGAAAACATCTTCAACAAATGGTGCTGGCAGAACTGGTTGTCAACCTGTAGAAGAATGAAAATAGATTCATATCTATCGCCATGCACAAAACTCAAGTCCAAATGGATTAAAGACCTCAATATCAGTCTGAACACACTGAACCTGATAGAAGAAAAAGTGGGAAGTACTCAGCTCTTTTTTTTTCATTTGTATATAGGAGGGCTACTGACTTTTTTGAGTTGACTTTATATCCTGCAAAATTACTGAAGGTTTTTAGCAGCTGTAGGAGTTCCCTGGTAGAAGTTTTGGGGTCATTTATATATAATATCATCTGCAAATAGCGAGTTTGACATCTTCCTTTTCAATTTGTATCCCCTTGATATCCTTTTGTTGTCTTATTGCTCTATCTCGACCTTTGAGTACTATGTTGAATAGATATGGAGAGAGTGGACCTTCTTGTCTTGTTCTTGATTTTAATGGAATAACTTCGAGTTTCTCTCCATTTAATTTGATGTTGTCTGTAGGCTCGCTGTATATTGCTTCTATTATGTTTAGATATGTTCCTTTTATCCCTGATCTCTCAAAGATATTTATCATGAAGGAGTGTTGAATTTTGTAGGTTTTCCCATCAATGAGATGATCCTATGGGTGGGTTTTTTTCTTTCCGTTTTTTTTTTTTTTTACATGATGGAATGAATTGATAGATTCTTGTATGTTGTTGTATGTTGAGCAATCTTTCCATCTCTGGGATGAAGTCTAGTTGATCATGGTGGGTGATTTTTTTTTATGTTCTTGGATTCAGTTTGCCAGTATTTTACTGAATATTTTGCATCAATGTTCATGGGGGAGATTGGTCTGTAATTCTCTTTCTTAGTTGAGTCTTTGTGTCTTTTGTGTATCAGGATGATTGTAGCCTTCTAAAACTAGTTTATCAATGTTCCTTCTGTTTCTATTGTGTGAAACAATTTGAAAAGTGTAGGTATTATACTTCTTTGAAGTTCTGGTGGAATTCTACGCTAAAATCATACAATTCTGGGCTTTTTGTGTTTGGGAAACTTTTGATGACTTCTATTTCCTTAGGGGTTATAGGTCTATTTAAGTTGCTCATCTGGTCTTGATTTAATTTTATATGGTACCAATTCAGAAAATTGTCCATTTCTTTTAGATGTTCCAATCTTATGGAGTACAGGTTTTTGAAATATAACAATAATGTTTTTACTCAGTGTTTCTTGTTATATCCCCCTTTTCATTTCTGATTTTGTTAATTTAGATATTCTGTCTCTGCCTTTTGGCTAGTTTGGATAAGGGTTTGCTATCTTGTTTATTTTCTCAAAAAAAAAACAAAACAGCTTTGTGTTTCATTGATTCTTTATATGATTCTTTGTATTGTTTGCTTTGTTTTTATTTTATTGATTTCAGCCCTCAATTTGATTGCTTACTGTCATCTACTCCTCCTGGGCGTGTCTATTTCTTTTTGTTCTAGATCTTTTAGATGTGTTGTTAAGTTGTTAGTGTGAGATTTCTCTACTTTCTTTATGTAGGCACTTAGTGCTATGAACTTTCCTCTTAGCACTGCTTTCAAAGCATCCCATAAGTTTGGGTATGTTGTGCATTCATTTTCAATGAATTCTAGGAAGCCTTTAATATCTTTATTTCTTCCTTGTCCCAGAGGTGGTTCGATTGAGCATTGTTCAATTTCCATGAGTTCGTACACTTTCTATAATTAGTGTGTTGATTTCTAACATTTAGCCATGGTGATCTAATAAGATACAGGGGGTTATTTCAATTTTTTTGTATTTGTTGAGGTTTGCTTTGTTACCGGGTATGTGATCAGTTTTAGAGAAAGTTCCATGAGGTGCTGAGAAGATGGTATATCCTTTTGTGTTTGGGTAAAATGCTCTATATATGTCTGTTAAGTCCATTTGAGTCAGGACATCTGTTGGTACTCTTATGTCTCTGCTCAGTTTCTGCCTGGCAAACCTGTCCATTGGTGAGAGTTGTTGAAGTCTCCTATTAGTGTGTGTGCTTTGATGTGCGATTTTAAATTTAGTAATGTTTCTTTTGTATATATGGATGTTCTTATATTTGGGGCATAGATGCTTAGAATTAACACTTCATCTTGATAGCTTTTTCCTGTGATGAGTATGAAGTGTCCTCCTACATCCCTTTTGACTGATTTTAGTTTGAAGTCTATTTTGTTAGATATTAGGATAGCTACTCTAGCTTGTTTCTTAGGTCTATTTGATTGGAAAATCTTTTCCCAACCCTATACTCTGAGGTAATGTCTACCTTAGAGGTTGAGGTGTAGTTCTTGTATATAGCAGAAGGATGGGTCCTGTTCTCATATCCATTTCTGTTAACCTGTATCTTATTATGGGTGAATTGAGTCCATTGATATTGAGATCTTAATGTCCAGTGATTGTTAATTCCTATTATTTTCGGTGATAGTGTTTGTATGTTTCCATTCTTTGGGGTTTGATGGTGTGAGGTTATCTGTTGCCTATGGTTTTGTGAGTGCAGTTAACTTCCTTCGGTGGAATTTTCTTTCTAGTACTTTCTCTAGGACTGAATTTGTGGATAGGTATTGTTTAAATCTGGTTTGGTCTTGAATATCTTGTTTTCTCTATCAATGGTGATTTTTGTTTGTTTGTTTTTGGCTTTTTTAGGGTCTCTATCATCTTCATAAAGTTATATTTAAGGTTATTTTTTTTCTGCCTCTTCTGGGTTAGGATGTTCATGCCTTCCTGTTGTACATCATTGAAAGTATTCTTGTAGAGCCGGATGGTGGTGGCACATGCCTTTAGTCCTAGCACTTGGGAGGCAGAGGCAGGCAGATCTCTGTAAGTTCAAGGCCAGCCTGGTCTATAAGTGTTAGTTCCAGGTCAGGCTCCAAATATACAGAGAAACCCCGTCTCAGAAGAAAAAAAAAGTATTTTTGCATTTGCAAAACCTACCCATGCCATCCTCCAGTTGGTGCAGGCATTTGGTCCAAACCTCGCAGTTGCTGTCTGTGTCTCAGGAATCCTCTTTTGGACCAACCATTGCAATTGCTGTCTGTGTCTCAGGAATCCTCTTTTGGACCAACCATTGCAATTGCTGTCTGTGTCTCAGGGAGCCATTGAGGTCTCCTGGGATCCTGGGATGGGTGGGTTTGGGGGCAGAGTTAGACTTGTAGATTACAGGATCCAATGCAGGGATGTTGGAGCAGGTTGCCTGGAAAAGGCTTGCCTACTGACTGGCTAGTGTGGCTGAGGTAGGTGGGGTGGAGCTGCAGGTTTTGCCCTGGGGACTCAGGTTTTGCCCTAGAGACTGGGTTGTGCAGTTGAGGGGCTGGTCACTCTGTGCAGTCCCAGTCTATGTCCCAAAGAGCCACTGAGGTCACAGGGGATGTATGAGTTTGGGGGCAGAGAGGGACTTGTAGATTACAGGATCCAATGCAGAGATGTTGGAGCAGCTTGCCTGTAGGAGGCGTGTCTGCTGGCTGGCTAGTGTGGTGGGTGCGGGTCGGAGAAAGCTTGCCAATATCTCATCATTCACTGTAACAGTTTTCAATATTGAATTCTGGGTTTGGGACAGGACTCATGCAGGGATTCCTGAGTCGCTCTAAGTGAGTTCATCACTTCCATAGGACCATATGTGTCTGTAGGTTGACCAGTAAGCCTAAAAAACCTGAATCTGTGCTCAGATGCTTCCCATACTCCCAGAAACTACCTGGTGAGTGCTTGGGTGCTGCTGTGTCTGTGTTTCATTGCCAGCATCACTCTTTCCTGGAGAACCAGCAGCCTCCTGTCTTTCACAGCTCTGCAAGTGTGATTGCCATTCTTTCTGCATGCAAGCATAAATAAAGCCAGCTCCTTCCATTCTAGGCTCAAGTCCAAGTTCCATCAATCAGTGTGCTTCCCCAGTTCCTTCATACTGGCTCCTTAGGCCTCTGCTACCCTCAGCCAGAGCTACATCATCACATGTCAATCATCCTTCTATTTTGTCTTCTTTGTCCAATCATTTAACATGTTGTCAAAGCCATCTACCTACAGTTACCTGGATCGGATCCCTCCAATATAAACACCATTCTGAGACTGTATTTCATAGCAGAATAATCTACATGCTTGCTCAATCCCCGTTTCCTCTTACTGCTCGCTAATCTCACCCCGCATTGTACAAATCTCTGTGTTCGATGGTCTTTCTAGTCTCAGGCCACACGTAACACTCATTGGCTATCCATCATTAGTGTGTGTCTCCTAGTAAGGTTCCTACTTTCTTCCTTCACTCTCTGCGGCTTCTTCAGGATGTAGCGAGGCGAGGCATATATAAGCTGTGTGCACACACATGCCTTAGTTTTACTAGTGCATACTAATTGCAGCCAATGGGATTCATTGTGACATATTCTGTATGTGTACATGACTTATTTTGATTATATTGACTCTGTTATATTGATCACCCTCCCCTCACCCCTCCCCCGCACACGCACTCCTTTAACCCTCCTCTTCTGTACTATTCCCCATAATGCCACAGACCACTTGGCCAGTGTTTCAGATATCCAGAGTTATAATTAATAAAAAATAATCTGATTTTATTTTATGCTGGGTCTTGAGGCAGGGTCACACTATGTAGCCCAGGCTATCCTCACACCTTTAGCCCTCCCACATCAACTGAGACGTGAGATGGCTGTTTTCCATGGGCGTGACTTCTGACTTTTTAGGTCATGTTTCTGAACCTTGGCTGCCACATGGGCTAATGGGTCACCAGCCTACTGTCCATCTTTCACTACCTTAGCAGTTTTTCTCTTCTCTTTCTTCCCTGCTATAATCTCTTGTGACCTCGCCAGTCTGTGTAAGGAAGATTTCGTGTATTTAGACATTGTGTTTTGAAACTACACATCCTACCTTGTATGTACTACTGTGTGAAAATACTTCGGCTCAGGAGCGTTATCTCTCTCTACCCTATACCCAGGACACCTTCTCACAGGACTCTCCAATTTATCTGCACACTACATGAGAAATGGATATAATCCTTTGTATTAGTCTGCTTTCGGTTGAACGATAAAATAGTGGATGCATTCAAAAGAAAGGGAATGTATTTTGGCTCAAGTTTCTGGACTACTCAGCAATGTCCTCATTGTGGGCAGAGGACCAAAGTGGCCAGGACAGAGAGACAAGTGTGTCAGTCTAGACTCTCACAAAACCTCTTATAAACCCAACAGGACTCAGTCATGGGCACTCTACCCTAGTGCCTTATCCACTCCTCATCATTTTCTAACTGAACCCTGGGAGCACAAACAGGGTTTTTAAATATATCTATATAGTACCTCTCTTGTTTTGTGGGAAGGCGCAACACAAGAGTTGGAGGTCAAGGCTTACGTGTGTTGCCTTAGGTCCTCGAAAGAGCAAGAGGCAAAAACAGGGATAGACATCAAGTCATATGATTCTCAGTCAGCCCCTCCTTCTTAGTGCTTTTAACTCAGGGGCAGGAATTTATTTTTTGTTCTTTATGTTGGAACATTCAATTTTATACTTGCCAGGACCAGCCTATGGCTGACTGCAATTGAGAAAGGATTCTAGAAATATCACTGGAAAAACTAAAATGAATACTGCAGACAAGACAATGTTAATAACATAAAAGAATATTTTGCGGCAAACTATATACTTAGGTGGAGGAACCTTGTGCTTGGCCTTGCCACCAGTTATTCTGTTTCAATGAGGCGTAGCAGTACAATGTCTGCATTATAAACCAGAATCCTGAGGTTAGATAAAGCATTCAATGCCATCTGATGGGAGGAGCCTGAATCCCTCTGCAGGTTCTCTAAGGTGCTTTGTGTGGCTCTGAACACTCTGAGCTCCCCTCCCACTATTATAGACATTGCTTTTTTAGCCTTTGGCCAAGATCAAGTAGAGTGTTTTTTCTCGCGGCTTTTAATAATTGATGTGTTCTCCAATCAAGGATAACTATTTAGACTGTGTGTGCATTACAAAGACCTAAGCTCAATTTAACAGAGACTTTTAAAGTAAGAGGTACACTTGAGTTCTGTCAGATACTATTCTCTTGACTTTGTTCCTCCCAAATGCTACAGTGGATCATTCTTTGATATACAGGATGAAGTGCCCCTTGTCTGAGCCTGCATTCCAGTATCCTTTCTATGGAACCGGGTGACTTTTTCCTTTTCAGAGTATGGTCAATGCATGCTTGTCCCCCTCCCCCTACCCATGCTTAGTTAACCTGGAAGAAACATGATGACATGCCGTGAAGATAACATTAGCAGAGGAAGTAACAGATTACACCTTTCTGGGGTCAACATGAGCTACAGGTTTTCAAGCTAGCCAGCAAATTTCCCTACCAGCTTCCTTAGCTTCATAATGTGAATTTCATATCATGATCAGTTCAAAGACAAGTATAGAAAGACAGAGGACAGGAGGAGGCAGGGGGCAAAAAGAAAAATAAAAAAGCAAGGACAATGGGAGGAAGAGGAAAGAGAAAAGTTAACGTCAATGTCTCCGTAGGTTCTGAGCTGAGGGAACTGTTCGCCGGTCAGCAGCGGTCGTCACACATCCTGTTATTTTCTTTGGGCATCAGAATACATTTCACCACCCTCTGAAGTTTCCATACACTCTGCAATGATTTTGCACTAATCTTTCTTTACTGGGAAATGGTTTAGCCGTGTTTCTTTCCAATCTTTGAGGTCACTTTCTCTTTTAAGATTTCATTTTCACACTTAATGCCGAAGATCTGGAAATGGGCAAAATCACGCTGTTGGTCTTCAGTATTTCCATGGTAAAATTAATTTTGGGCCATTTGCTATGAAGGAGAAATAAGGGTGGAGGGGGGAAGTGCTATTTCTATATGTTCCCATTCTGTTGGAAGTATTTGAAAGTACATATTTATAAGCTTTTGTTTCCCAGGGCTGTGTCTTCTTCTAGGCTCTATGATAAACTAATATACTGCCCCTTGTAAGTGGCTGTGTCTTTGTCATTGAAGAGCATTGAGATACTATGTGCTCCTCAGGTCTCTTCAAACTCTGTGAGGCTTTATACCTTGCTGTGGCTGGTCTGGAGTAGAATGGACAGGAATGGTGTCACTTCCTCTCCCTACCCCGCTTCATTTTGACTGGCCATACTGCCTGGATGTCATATCAGCTCAGGGCACAGAATTATTTATGAGAGCCACGGCTCTGAATGTACAGAGCCCAGGGCACCATAATGGATTCTTGGTGAAGCTGGGCCTGTATCTGATTTCATCCCTAGAAAAACACTGATCCCAAACTGATCCCAAACTCCCATTTTGCAGAGGGAGCCCCTAAATAGGAAGACTTTCACGGACCCAGGGCTAATGAAATTTTTACCCTAGAATAAAATGACATAGGTAGGGGTACGATTTTTATTCACAGTGAAAATGAATTTTCACCTATGTAGGAGTTAAAATATGCTGAATAAATCCACTACATGACATCAGGGGAACCAAGAAAATTGCAATGATTTCAAGTAATATTATTTCTTATCTAAAAGAAGCAGAAGGTCTTGATTCTTAGCACAACAAGAAACTCGAACCTGTGTCACAGATAACTTAGGCAATTGCTCAGACTCTGTGATCTGATAGCTTCCTTCTGGCACAGGTGTACTCAATGTGTACACCTGCTCAGGCAACTGAACCCACCATGGGGTGGCTCGGGTGGATACCAGCCTTCGTGAAAGAGCCGCTCACTTTTGCTTCTTTGTGTTGCCTATCATGGGGTCTTCTTTCTGAGCACAATATTTTTGCTCCTTTTCTTCCTGGGAATGATCTTCGCAATATGAAACAAATCTCATTTTCAAGTCCAGTCGATTCTTTTTTGAGTGAGGACTCTGTAATTCCCATCGAGGAAACTGTTATCTGAATCAGGCAAATCCTGAATTCAGAACATACAAACTCTATCCCATGAAATAGAACTTTGTTTTTAGAAGTTATACACACACACACGTAATACACATATATTTAGATATATGTATCACTGTAATACACATATATTGCACACATACAGATATATGCTGTATTTATTTTAGATTTTGTCTTTTTTCTTTATTTTTCTCTTTATAAATCTCATTTTATTATACCTATAATAAGTTTCTGTTAAGTGAACTTTCTAACCCTTCCTCTCCCTGAGCTTTATAATAATCTATTAAAAGTGAACCTTTGCCTTACTTTTCCAGTCCTAAGTGACAAAGCATCCAACACCTACTATGATAACTTAAGCTCCACTAGTTTTTCCCCACACTGCTGAAGCAATTCGTGCCACTGTCCATCCAATTTTTTCTGGGAGCCCCCAAGGATACCCCAGTAAGTTCAGCTTTTGAGGGAAGTTTTTGTTCTTCTGTACCAGCCCCAACAGCTAGCTGTATTCCCCAAGGCTTAGTAGGTCACAGTGTTACTCAGACAATACCATCCCCCACCACACCCCAGCATAACAAGAGACTTGCATTGTGTATCTGCTCCAATAAGCATAGTCATTTTTCCTTTGCTTCCTGGAGCTGTGCTGGATTTTATTCAATGTCCTGCACTTTAAACACTGTGTTCTCCCCATGTCCTGGAGGGCCATCCTCAGGAAGGTGTTAGAATCACCGCTGCTATGTTCTATGCAGGATGTGTGGTCCCTTGAGATAGTTAAGACGTCCGTCCTTATGGGCCTAAGCTCCCAGTGCCTGGCTCATTCCTCTGCACAAGGAGTGTTTTCCAGAAACGCTAACCCTGAAAACAGTCACCAGACATTTTCAAAGCCTACCCTTCAAATATTCTGTCACAGATGGTCTTTTCTTTTTCATTAAAGCAAGAAGTATTTTCTTAAAGCATTGTTAAAATTCCTCACCCTAACCCTAACCCCAAAAATATAAATATGAACCTTCATCCAGCGACAGTTGAAGATAGAGACAGAGGCCCACATCGGAGGAGCACTGGGTCTGAGCTCTTAAGGTCCAGTTGAAGAGCAGAAGGAGGGAGAAGATGAGCAAGGAAGTCAGAACCCCAAGGGGTTGGTCCACCCACTGAGACAGTGTACCTGATCTAATAGAACTTCACCAAAGCCAGCTGGACTGGGAATGAAGGAGCATGGGATCAAACACGACTCTCTGAATGTGGCTGACAATTGGGGCAGACTGAGAAGCCAATGATAACACTGGGATTTGTCTCTACTGCACATACTGGCTTTTTGAGATCCTATTCTATTCTTTTTGAGATCCTAGTCTATTTGGATGCATACCTTCCTAAGTCTGGATGGGGCAGGGAGGACCTTGGACTTCCCACAGGGCAGGGTACCCTGCCCTCTCTTAGGACTGGAGGGGGAAAGAGGAGGGTGAGTGGGAGAGCAGGAGGGAAATGGGAGGAGGGGAGGAAGTGGAAATTTTGAATGGTATTATTTTTAAAGCAATAAAAATAAATAAAAATAAAATTAAAAAGTGAAAAAAAATCCTCAAGTCCTTCTTAAAGATCTTCTACTTGCTCCTTTTTTCTATTACTGTAAATGTTGCATTTTCTACAGAGCTAATTGTTATAGGTGAATGTTAGCTGTACATTGATATAGTTCTATATTTAACTCAGCTTATATTTCTTTTAGGACTCATGATTTGTTTGCTATTCTAATTCAATCTTTTAGTAACATTAGCATACCAAGCCTTGGGCTTGACATGATGTTTTCTGAAAACAAATCTAGTATATTTAATCACTGAATAAGAGATACCTGCTATACACACAGCTTTTTTTTTTTAAATCAGTCAGGCTCTTTAGACCTTTAATGAGAAGTCTGCATAAAGGGGCTGTGCAAATTTAGGCATGAGTTAAAATTGAACTTGTAATTCATATGTCACTGCATATGAATTATGATATATTCTAACTGATATTTTGTTCTTATCACTTCAAACATGTCATTAAAAATAGATCATATCAAATTAATTGTATAAAGAACCCTTAGATACAATCCAATTCAATGACCTGGTTATATCCATTAATCCATCCACTTGTCTATTTCTGTATAAGTCCTCTGTCATTTCATTCTATATATTATAAAGATAATATAAACATTAAGTACCAAAAGCTAACTCATAAACCTATCCTTGTGATATGAATGACAAAAAAAATAGCCAGAGGGGCACAGAGCATTGTCCTATGATTAAAGAGGTAAATAATTCCCAATGCAAGTGATATTAAAGCAGTATTATCCTAAGAATGAACGAAAAATAGAGCAGAGAGATGAGCGACCAGGTGGATGAGGTGACAGCCTTCAAAGGGCAAGGCAGGGCTTCTTGGGAACAAGATTCCTATAGCTATAGTATTCAAGTGTACACAATTTGGCCTGGTAGCCTAGAATGAAATTATGTGGATGTGGGTTTGGTAGTGATTTTTGTGATATAAGACGCATTTAAAAGAATATGTATATGTTACCTACCTGAAACAAGGGAAAAAATCAAGTTGATTCAAACAGGTGGTCATGTATTTTAGAAAGACACCTTTGATAAGATAAAGGAACTCGCAGAGGTCTGCCTGTCTCTGTCCCCCAAGTGTGCCACCACCATCCCCCCAGCAGCAGAGGGCAGATTTGTAAGCGAGAGGCATGAGCTAACACTTTTGTTTGTGATAGATGATTCTAGCATTACCATATATAACTGATTCATCTCGGTTAGTCCGATTTTATAGAATAAGCTTGATTATACTTGTGCTTATATACATAAGTTGGGAGAAAATGCTGGAAAAGGAGACCAATGGCTCTTTACTTGGGTTTTGTTTGACTGTTGGAAGACTGTGATCAAGGCTAAGTCACCCTCTCACCATGCCTGTGCCTGCGTTTCACTGGACAATGTGTCAAGGGAATGCCTCAGGCCTTGGTCCACTCACAGGCCAGTTGTGACTCACGGTCTGAACATGAGGAAATGTTCATTTACTTTTTCATAGTCATGGCAATGAGACCTTTTTTTTATTGTTGTTGAGAGAACTATTCTCACCTAAAGTGCCCGTTGAGAAGGTTATTTTCTGCCACAGGCGGGGAGCAGAATGTCACAACCCAATTCCAAGTGCTCCTGCACTTTTCTGATAGCCTCGGGAAGCTGAGGTTTCACAGCGGCCTGGAACACACGGGCTCCATGTGATGTAGATCAGCTCTGTTAATTAGCTGCTTCAGGATTCTTAAAGCCCCGTGGCTTTGGAAACACTTGTTAACCCACAGAGGGAGGAGACGAACTGGAAGCAATTGGACTCAAGCCTGAATTTATTATAACTCTTTTCAATAACACCTGATCTTTCCAAATCCATGTTCAGGATCTGTTGAAAATTACAGTTGACTTAAGTTGCTCTCCGTGACGCATCCAGGAGATTGCGATTCAAGGCTTCTTGAAGCCACAGAAATAGGAGAGCAGCAGAAAAGAACTGATTAGTTGGAACTTTCTGGATACACGTGCCATTTTCCAGAGGCTAGAAACTAGATGGCAGGGGTGGGGAAGAGAGAAACCAACTGATGTACAAGGGCCATGCAGGGTACCCAGTAGTCTGCATTTCTGTGTTAGCAAAACCGAGAGCCACCCTCCCCCGTCCTTGACACACACACCACATGGCAATTAGTGCACAAAGCTGGTATTCAACAGACTCATAATTCTGAGTACAATTCTCGTGACATAACCTGACCAACCACATAAAACCTAATGAAGAAAACAACCGTTGTCACTGGCAACAAACGCTGTGATTGCATCACAAGTAAACCACATACTTTATGCCGCAGAGACGGTCGGGGTACTGTGAAAGCCAGGCAGTGTCCTTTGGCTGCTGATGAGATTAAAACCTCTGAGACGCATGTTTGAAGATGGAGTGAAACTCACGATTCTGTTTCTGGTATTGGAATATGAGTACGCTATCCTAAAATCCCCAAATATAAAAGAGCTACTTAAGAATGCCCACATCAAATTTTAGAAAACATGAAAACTCTGATTACATTCCTGGTTTGCTCATAAATTCCACTGCAAGCTAATCTGTTTTAAGCTAACACTCAGAACAGCCGCCTCTCTACCAAAAGAACATACACAACAATCCTACTTGCGCATTTTCATCTTCTGAAATAATGCCAAGAAGTAAAGGGGGGGGGGTCTCAGTAACTTACCCTTGACTGCTGGTTGATAGGTCACATTCTGAGTACTCTGAGACGCAAGGGATCCAGTCCTCTATGTTTTTTGTTTTTGTTTTTGTTTATGTTTTTCAACTTTTGTACATAATATATTCCTGGAAGATACTCAGTGTTCAGTGAGTATGTGTTGGCTGAGAGATCAGTTCAGGGAATGAAGCATTTATTTTTAGGAATAGTTTAGCAAGACTTTTAGTATAAAGGATAATCAGGTAGTCACAAATGAAAGCTAAAGTACTTGAAGATAACTGTCCCTTGTGCCCGATGCCATCCTCTCATTCGTCTCCTTTTACGCTCACTAAATTAGAAAATATGACTGTAAGGAAATCAACAATTTGTAGCCAATTCAAAGATCAGAATGCTTGCAGAGTAAGCAAAAATTTCCAAAATAGTATGTCCCTTTGAATGTAATCTTTAAAGGGCTTGAATTGGATGTCATAGAAATTAATTTGCATATTTTAAAACTCTTTCTCCTTCTCTTTATTGCCTGGCAGGTCCATATATACGAGTGTATTATGGTTATATACACCTCCATTGCCCTCTCCTGTCTCCCGCATTCCTGAACGCCTTCCTCTTCTCAGCGAGTCTCTTATTTTCAGCGTTCTTCTTTTTGATGCACTGAGTTTAGCAGTGGAGATTGGTAGTATAAGCCTGGGTGGGCTTACTTTCTGGATCACTGCCAACTCGCCAGTAATTAAAAGAAAATAACGCCCCCCTCCTCAATGATTGGCTTAAAATATGTTTTTACAAGATTCACTTGTAAAATGGGACCTTCCCCAAACACTGCAGCCACACTCTTACATTAATCCTAACCCCAACAATGTTCTAAAATACTAATATTAAAGCTAATTATCTGAACAAATGTTAAGCTAATTGAATGAGTGCTCTTGTTCCTTCCATATGCATCTTTAAATTCGTGTACCAGCCTGCTCTATGCCTTGCCCTTCCTTATAGCCTACCGCCAGGACCTGTACGATTTGCCTGTTTGCTCTTTGACATCACCCTGAAAGAACTGAGAGGAAGTTGGACCTCTTGCACACTTAGAATATCGCGTGACTTTCCTTCCTCCAGTACTTCATCCATAAGTGCCTAAAGAACTTTGATTTTACAAGCACAGATGTCTCAAAAAAAAAAAAAAAAAAAAAGCACCACAAACTTTGATTGATTGTTTGAGTTTTAACTTGAGAGTTGCTTTTGGAAATCTCAAACACGTGCTTCTTTGTTCTCTGGGGTGATATAAGTTTTATAGTTTCAAGTCTGTGTGAGTCTCAGTTTTCAAGTCCTATAACTGTAGAAAAGATAACCCTTCTCTGTAGTGTTTTCATATAAAAACAGCACATGGCTCCAGAATCTAAGAGCTCACTATAATTAAACAAGGAAGACCTCCAAATCAACACTGGTATATGCGATCAATTTGGAGGTCTTCCTTATTTAATCATATATGCATTGAGTACTCAGAAAGTCCTTCAGAATAATCTTAGACCCACCCGTTCCCTCTTCACACATGGAATGTAGACTTAAGAAATAAATTAGCAATGTATATACTAATAAAAAAATTAGAAACTATAAAGCAACATCTAAAAATCAATCTAGCCAACAGCTTTAAGAAGAACCACAAAAGAGCCGGCTCTTCTGCGTAAAGGCCGATAAGCAGCAGTGTTTTAGAACTGACTACTGCTGACTTCACAGGGGCCTATTTTAAAATGTTCTGACATTGAGTAAGCTGGTACAGCAACAAGTTGTTTTTAAATTAAATTATATAAACATTCAGCTCAGTAAATTATTTTCAACAAAGATTATGCAAAATAACTCTAACTTGTCACTTTTTAATTATTTGATGACACTCTACTATCTGGATTGCGAGGTGTTTGCCAGTTGTGTCTTTTGGTGGAAGCAGGGTAAGGATGCGCTATGAGGTCTCACTTCCCAGCTCCACACTTCCGGCACCACGTTGCCATCTTTCACGTGGGGAGTGTTCTTACCATAGATACCACCATGCGTTATAAGTCAGCGACTGTGTTCTGTTTTGCCCATTGAATAGACTTAAAAATGTAACAGAAATATGTTTACTACGCAAAATAATGTCCATTATTTAATCTTAGTAACCATTAGGCTGTAAGGAGCACAAAAACTAAGGAAATGGTTTTCTAGAGTTTTAAGACATGCCATGAATATTTTCTCTGGCCAATGGCAAAAGAGCAGAGTCACAAACTGTCTATTTTGTTGTCTCCGCTTTCTCTTATGGAAACAAACCCAAATGACAAGCAGCAGTCATGAGAACCTTGTTTCCTTCTATAGCAACTTTGGCTCACGTCACACTGCAGGCACCTTCCTGCCTTGCTATTTCAGAGAAGGAAGCTGAATCCCAGAAATTTGTTGGCCCATCTCAGGCTGTAGGACAAGTGAGGCAGTCAGGACTAGATTCCTGGCCACATGTCCTTTAATCGTATAAAACAATGTCCGCGGGTGAAACAAATGTATGCCTTCACTCAAGCCGATACAGTGAGCCCAAGATTTCAGGCATCACCTAGAAACGGTTGATCATCCTCAAGGAAAGCATCTCACAGAATGCGTGGTGGAGTTCTGGTCAGGCATGGCATCTTGTGTACTTCTCACAACAAAATCTGTCTTTATTACAGGAAGAGAGGTTTGAAACATGGCTTACTGCATAGTGCCCGAACATTCTAGAAGAAAGAGTTAATGCTTTCCCTCTTCAGTGCCTCCTGCAATATGCAGATACTGTCACTCCAGAGACACCACAGGGAAAAGCTTGGTCAAGTGAAATTGCTAAAGAGCCAAATTGAACACAGCCTTGGACGCACAGGGAAATGTGGCTTGGGTTTTTACAGTAGCTGCTGATGCATTTCTTAATTCCTTCTACCCTAAGGAAAAATAGAAGATATTCTTGAGGGATGAAAACGGTGTTACAGTGAGGACAGGATGATGGGATAGGTTGTTTGAGGGGTCACATGTGGGAACTCAAACACTGCTGTTGGGGGGTGTCTGCAGGATCATCAGAAACTTGGCCACTTTGATAAAAATTTTAAGAATACAGCTATCCCAGCTCGCAACAATCTGGCTTCCAACAATCTATATATTTTTTTAATTTCCTACAATGTATGACCAATGATTTACAAGGCTATTTATTGTGTTAGAGTGAAAACTAGGAAATCAGAATGCCCTTCCAAAGAGAAATGGCTCATGGTCACACTTCGGGCTAGCAGGCATCAGGTAAAAATAGCAACGGGGATCTTTGCTGCAGAACAAAATAAAGTTGCCAAACGATGGTGACATACAACACCATGACTCCAATAACATTTCTTTATAGATACATAAGTATTCATGAAGGCACATGGCCTGTCAGCCACTGTTCAATAATGTAGCCACTAGCCACAAAAGCCTTTCAAGTTCAAATTAATACCATCAGATAAAATTTACAGTTCAATCCCTTACTATACTAGCTCCATTTTTTTCTTCTTCTTTTTTTTTTTTCTACCTCCATTTTTATTTGAGCCTACTTTGGATGGGGTCCCTACCACGGAAATGGAGAATTCACCATAGTAACCATGACCAGCGACCTAGACAGAGGGCCAAGTTTAGGAATGGTGCAGAATAAGAGCTTTAGATTTCTCTTGAAATTTTAAATTCATGCATAATGGAGATAATATATATGTTATGTAGATACTTTAATGATTAACACATTGGTAGGATTTTGAAAACAGTGTCTATTTTCAGTTGATAGCTTAATGTTAGTTGATTTGGGCACACTGTCTCCATGTTGTTAGCTGAAAGTAAACAAAGATGATACAAACACGAATTGTTCCCAGTCGTTACCTCGTCTCTACTGAGCAGCGACTATCTTCCTGGGTGCTTAACTTCAAGGATCCTGAACCACTGCTGCCGATACAGAGATGATGCTACACTCTTGGTATAACAAGGGCATTTGGTTCTTTGGTAATTGGTTAAATACTTACCAGTTGGCTTTATCCAGGTTTACACACCTAAAGATTATAAATTATAGTTACCAGACATACCGAAATAAATATGCTTATAGGGTTAGTATAAAGCTATTTATTTTGTTAGGATGTACAGGATCAATGTCAAGCAGACCTTATGTCTATAGCTCTGCAGCGCAGCATTTTCCTGGTGTACAGGAAGTCTCCTGAACATTCAGTGTCCAATGCTACAGAAACATAACAATAGTTTCAGAAGAAGGTCAGATTGCGACACATCATTTAGCAAACGTTTGAGCATTTCCAAGTCAGAATAACTTTTTTTTAAAAGCACTAGAAATAAAAACATCAGCCTATTTTTTACAGTTCCCCAGAGACTGGCTGCAAGCAAGTATGAGGACCATGGTGGGAGCACCCTTTCTTGGTTTGTTGGTAGAGAGTTAATGACCGGTGAATTTTACTGGTCTTTTACTGGCAATGAAGGAAGTCTATAAATCCCGGCTGACTGAAGTTGAATACCACCTCTAATAGAATTGGACTCTTTTTTAGAATAAATGTACTTTTTAAAAACAAAGGGCTTGGGATTTGTTTTACATAATTATTTTGTCTTCATAATTATCCCTGATGCTGTGATGAAATGCCCTAATCAATGCAATTTAAGGGATAAAGGGATTGCTTGGCTCACAGATCAAGGTTATAGTTCATCATGGCAAGGGAGTCATAGCAACCAGAGCTTGAGACAGCTGGTCGTTTGTGTCCTTGTGTCCACAGTCAAGAAACTGTGAGCAATGGATTCTAGTGCTCGGTCCACTTTCCTTTTTTCTAGTCTATGATTCCAGCTGCAGCAATGGTGCTACTTAGGATAAATCTTTCTACATCAAATGAACCTGAATCCAAAAAAGTCCTCACTGCCATGGGCTAATTTAAATAATCCTTCACAGACATGTCTAGAGTCTTGATTTAGATTCTGCCAAGTTTACAATCAATATTAATATTAGAGCTAAATAAAATTATTTAGTAATTAGAAATATTAGGAGATAAACACTATACAAATAGCTGGATGCAAAGAAATAGCATCACCTAGCTCCAAGTTACTGTTCTCATTGGATAGTATTCGCTGGCTATCTATCAAGACTTATTCTGGTGCATAGATACAGGGTAATGTTTCTGGTCCATGGGAAATCTATGAACCACTTGAAAGATTTGGAATTCAGAAATCTGTGTCTCCCACCTGACACACTAAATCTGACTCTGCATTTTATCAAGGTCTCCAAGTAATTCTTAGCTGCACTGAAGTTTGAAAAAACATAATTATTATGGCATTAAGTTGTCTTTAAATTCCTCTATAGCAATGTCTTCTCATGTAATATATCTCTAGTCTTTCACTGGCTTCATGCGTGGTATAGAATGCAATCCACACTGGTGTAGTCTCGCTCTCAGGTGCCCCTGTCTCACAATCTTCGTGAAGGTTATAGTTTCTACTTGTAGATAGCAATTGAAGAGGAGGATGGACTTAGCTTGGAGACTAAGCATAGTAATAAAGGAAACTAGCACAAAGGACACACTTAGAGCACTATTCAGTATAGAAAAGGCTATTTGGGTGTGGACAACATACGTTGGAAACAGCTACCATGGGCCATACTCTGAGAAATGTGAGTTCAGTCTCCCCTAATAGCCTAGAAGGTTAATTAAGTCCTGATGTTCTGAAAATCTGTTATTATGTAACAGTGAATATACCTCTCTCTGCAGCTTTACTATTTTAGAAGTAAAACAATACTTTGATTCCAAATATTAAATTAACATAGGCATTGCTCTCCCACTCTGTCTCCTAAGCTGTGACTCAGATGTCAGAACACATATTTTTTTTGCACCTAGTTAGGAAAGGGATTTTCACAAGCTTCAGGGCCATTTCATAATATTGGTAAAGCACCTGTGTAGTGTGGTATTGTCTTGCCTGCCATCCTGTATTTCCTAAACATGGAATATATCTCTTAAAGTAGAGGCAGTGGTATATAGTAACCAGGTACTAGTAGAAGGGACTATATTGCTGTTTAATAATGGTATTTTTAATCCCACATTATAGAAACTTATAAGCAAACACAAAGATCTACTATTTAAGGCTTTTGCTTTTGTATATCAAAACACTCTGGGGGAGGGGGGACATGTTTCTTAAGACAGTTTTGAGGTGTAATCTGGATCTCAGACAATCAATTATTGAATCCATACACTGAAGACATCTCCATTTTTGAGGTTTTAAAATCTATAGGACCTTAGACTCAATGTAGATTGAGAGAAGTTAAATGACCAAATGAATGTGTTCATAGTGCATTGGCTTGAGGGATGAGAATACTCCCCTGCCTTTCCAGTGCCTCATGTCAGTGTGCCCTGTAAGCAATAGATTCCAGGTGAATATTAGAGTTAGGTATGAAAATGATATCCTTGTAAGTATGTCTGTCTTCTGGGATTGTTATTTACATATGTTGAAGAATTCCAATTACAATTCTAAGTCACTAAATATAGAATATATTTAGTGAAATATTTTATCTCATGAGAACCAGACCTAAAAATCAGAAGGACTGAGGCAAATGTTATTGTAAAGATCATAGCAAGTTTACACATTACATTCCACTAATTTAAAAAAGAAAAAGCTATTTCCTTGGTAGATGGACGTATGGTGCGTAAGCAGAGATGGGGAGATGAGAAAATGTGCTTACTGTTGTGGGGTTTTCAAAGGATCATGACTGTATTATTTTCCTCTGGGCCTGGGAGACACATTAGATGATGTTCATTTTCATAATGAACTGTTATATGAGGAAAGACAGCAAATATGTCTTTTTTCTTATGAGCTGTCATTAAGAACAAGTTGCTAAAATCTTCTGTGTTGTGACACATGGAACCATTTGGGCAAGTTTGTAGATCTCTTCCTTTTGACTGTAAGAAACTTTGCAGGAGTTTGAAATGTATCTTCTTAAGGAAGCTATATAATTTTTCCTTTGATAGCTAACTATTTCCACTTCAGATTGTAAGCTGAGTGTCTGCTACCTTCAAGTGCTTATGGTGATCCCATTGAGTAAGAAAAGATAGTGCCTATGAGTACCCGTGTGTCCTGCACTTGTGCCTAGTGGCTTTTTCAGTGGTTGAGTGGCTAGGGAAAGACATGATTCAGATAGGAGGATTGGATTCTGTAAATTGAAGCCAAAAATACTTGATTATTGTTTACATTGGAAAGAATCAAGTATAATAAAATGTGCTATTCTGCGGCCATCAAAAGCCGTGGTCATTTCTGATTATCTGAGAAGCATTTAGAAAGGTCATTCCAGAGTTTCCTTTAGCAACGAGGAATTGTTGCTCCTGGATAGCTCGTTTTAAGTCCGTGTTTCAGGAGAAAAGGAAAAAATACTAATTTAGGTTATATTGTCATTTGTCCTCCAGACATACAGTAAGTATGCTGCTTTGATGTTGTTGATACAGTGTTCTATATGATGCTAACTTTTCTTTTAAGGGAGGTGATAAAACACTATTTAATAGTTAATCTGTGAACATTCAACATGCTTGATCTTTTCATTGAAAAGAACCAAGACTGAGTTGCATAGTAAAATGTAACTCTAAGATAAATGAGCACATGCATTTGCTCAATGACTTCTAAATACCCTGAAAATAGGAACATGTCTTTGATGATTAGTTAGGTGGTCTTAATTAGTGGTATGTATAATTGATTATGCTAAGTAATATCCAATCAATTTTAACTTTCTTATTTCATTGTACGCTCATATCAAGCCAATGAACAAATTTTAACAATTAGTTCCTCATTAGCTCCCTTCCACTTCTTTACAAACTCACATTGAACAGGAACACACTTCAGAATTATTCTTTTCAAAATTGCAAACCATATTGCAAACAGATTGGCTGCATTTAAATTCCATTATATAATACCTTTCCAAGTACCAAGTACATTTTACTGCTATTTTAGTCAATAAAGAGTCTAAAGCCCTAACAAATCTCAAACCACTTTCTTTGTCCAGGCTGTTCTTACTCTTTCTATGTAGAATACTTTGACTTTCACTCAATCCCTGCTTCATATTTGTAGCTCACTATCTGTTTAATTGTTAGACACTCATTCTAGCAACCATTAAATTAATTCTGATTATTTTCACATTTATTGTTTTGGTGGAAGGATTGTATATATCATTCATTTTCCAAAAGATACTTTTTGCTGTCATTATGGTGTAGCCACTGGGAAAATAGCTGGGAAGAAGAAGGGGTTCAGAGGGAAAGGAATGGGATGTCAGATGGTGTTAGGGTGAATGTAAGCACACAAGATTACACACACATATAAAACTGTCAGAGAAGGAAGAAACGCTACAGTGGTGCTTCGGCTGTTAAGAGCACTGGCTGCTCTTCTAGAGGACCAGGGTTCAATTCCCAACACCCACAGAGCGACTCACAACTGCCTGCAACTCCAGTTCCTGGAAAGCTGATGCGCTCTCTGGCTTCCAAAGGCATAGACACACGTGCAGGCAAAGTATCCCTAAAATAAAATATACAAAAGGGAGGGAGGGAGGGAGGAAGGGAGGGAGGGAGGGAGAGAGGGAGGGAGGGAGAAAGGGAGGATTGAAAGAAAGACAAAAGGAAAGAGAAAAGGAAGAAATCTCTACAAGCTAGCCTAGATGGTGAAACTTTTCAAATGCTTCACTCTGCAGAAGTCTACTGTGCTTTTAAATATAGGATTATAACAATTATGTCATTATGATTTATAATGGTATGAGCTCAGTGTGGTAAACTGTGGTGAAAGTTTAGGATGGAATAATTTTGAATATGCTATTTGGTACAACGAAAAACTACTAAGGACTTTAAGTGAAATGCCCTCACGTTAAAGGAACACAGGTATATAGATGAGAAATGACTCAGGAATTCCACACCCTGCTGTCCTGCCTCCCTAAGAAATCCTTGACATGACAGACTTCATGGGTTGTCACAGTGTATGTTCTGAGTGCAGCCAAGGGCAGATTTTCTGTTAACTAGAATGAGAATTTGGAGCAGTTAAGGACCCATTACTTTCCATAGTAGTAGTCATAATTGATTTAAATATCATATCAGCTCTTCTTCGAAGCTCAATGAGGCATAAATTCAAAACAGGAGAGGTACCTCATAGACACAGATTTAGATCCCAAGTATACCACTGCTGAATGATAATGACCTTTGGCCTTTACAGTCCTAGCTGTAAAATAGTGGTTCTCTTAGGATAATTGCAAGAATTAAGCAAAATAAAATGCAAAAATCTTGGCGTATAACTGGTATCTATTAAATGTGAATCTTTGTTATAGGGACTATTTACAGGATGCTCATTCTGTACTAGGTATTCCTTGTAGGGTGTGTGTGTGTGTGTGTGTGTGTGTGTGTGTGTGTGTGTAATATATGCCTGTGTTCACATGAGTATTCTTTTATGGATGCCAGAGCTTGGTATTTATTGTGTTCTACCTTTCTCCACTTTCTCTTTTGAAACAGGGTCTCTCAAACAAGGTTAGCAGGACAATGAGCACAGGACAATGAGAAGTTCTGTCTCCATCTTCCCAGTGCTAGGATTGCAGGAGTACACCACCCGACGACTTCTATTTACGTATGTGGGTGCTGGACATCTGAGCTTAGGTCCTCATACTTGTGTGGCCAGCGCTTTATCAGGTCATCTCCCCATGACCCGGTATTTATATGCAAACGCTATTATGCAGACATGATCACTATACTAATTCACCAGTAAGGGTCTGAGCCACCAAAGTAATACAGAAAGCCCAGAAGCTCAGCTGGGGTTCAAATCAAACTTTTTCAATCCTAACAGAGCCCACACCCTCTTAGCTATTAAACTGCACAGCCTCACCCATCCCGTGAGCAATTTGAGTGGAATCTCGCTTCACTGCGTATTTACCTAATTAAACCAAACTTGGGAGAAGCAAACAATGCTGTTTAGTCAAGAATAAATCATTTTAATTTGTTCATTCTTTTAAATGAGCCACATCATTGTTTCCTTTCAATTGTGGGAAACCCAGCCCTCACCTGAATACGGACAGGCACACTTAATTTGTCCTGGACTTCATAAGTCTTGTCTCTTTTGATTTACAGTTTTTGAATAATTAATTAAAAAACATATTTTGGAATTATTTGGAAAGAACCCTAAATTTGTATGTGTAGATATATATGTATATGTGCGTGTGTGTATGTGTGTGTGTGTGTGTGTGTATATATATATATGTTGGGTCCTTTCCAAATTTTATATTTACACAAATATGTATTATGTATGTGTGTATGTATGTATGTATATATATATATATAATATTTTTGGAAAAATTTTCCATGAAAAGGCTAGGAAAGCTCTCATGAGTGGAGATGCTATCTGCTGTTTCAAGGATGGGTAGTGGTGATGTTATCCAAGCATTTCACCTTTGCCCAAATTTCTACTTGTTAAAACCTAAGACCTTATTTGGCTATGACTTACAGTACAGTGTTTTCCAGACAAGGGCCCACGAGCTAATTTTCTAAAGATTTTGCGCAAAAGGCAGACAACAGAGTGCTTTCGTTGGAAGAACAGCTTTGCTCCTGCCGTTAGCGTAAAGAACATCATCATTTTTATCTGAACTTGGCTACCTCTGGTTCTTTTCAGCAGTTAATTTGATTGTTATAAAGCAGCAATTTTCAAGTGTGGTTTCACCACACAGCAGGGTTTTCCTGGTAGTTTAAGAGGGTAGCAGAGAATTCTCAAAAAAAAAAAAAGTTAGATTTTTATTGTAGAAGCAACATACACATCGCTCACTTTGGGGATTCAGGGGAGGGCCGGTAAGGCAAGGAGTCAGCAATGGTTGCTAGGGCCTTGGAAAAGGCCCTCAGTCCTGCACCTCAGGAGAATCAAACCAACCCAGCCCCCACACCTGAGCAAACCCCACAGCAGTGGGAGATTGGCTGGATAGCTTAATCAGGCTTGGTTCACATCTAAACAAGGCTTGGTGAGGTCTCAACCAGCAATTCTTCTTTCCCTGTGAGCATGTGCATACCAGGCCATTTAAGAGAAAACCACTGTTTAAACAATTTTCTTTCCTTTTTTTAAAAAAAATGTATTTATTTTTGTACATTGGTGGTTTTGCCTGCATGTATATCTGTATGAAGGTGTTGAATCCCCTGGAACTCAAGTTAGGGACGGTTGTGAGCTGTCATGTAGACACTGGGAACTGAACCCAGGTCTTCAGGAAGAGCAACTAATGTTATTAACCACTGAGCCATCTACCCAGCCCTCATTTTCTTTTCTTAACAGCCCTATTCTGTGCTTATATCCTCATCGAAAACAAGAACCAGGATTTAGGTGTACCTAAACTTAATGATTGTCCCAACAGAGCCCATTCGATTGTTGGTAATAGATTTTTGTTTGGTCACTCATCATCAAATTGTCTACTTAGAACTAGAGTCTAAATATCTCCTGCCCCAAATGTGTTGCCCTTGCTGTCTGTCTTTAGAATACAAACTCCCTGGGGACAAGGACAGTTTCAAGCTGTATTTTACTCTCCACAGAAGACCCTGTATGTAGGCTTGGTACAAATGAAATACAATTTTTGTGTAAAATAAACTATGTCATTAAAAAGGAGAAAGTTGTTCTAAAATTTTATTTTTGCCATTCCAGTTTTCTCACATCCTGTTTTGTTTTGTTTTGTATTTTCAAACTGATATATTCTATTTTTTGAATTTTTGTTTGTTTCCTTGAGACAGGGGTCTCTTTATGTAGCCATGGCTGGCCTGGAACTCACAGATCCCTGACTGCCTTTACCTCCCTCGTGCTGGGGTTAAAGGCTTGAACCACCACATTGGGTCCTGTTATCTGAATTTTTAATTTATTTGAACCCGCAAAGAATTGTCTATGACTGACTGCTAGACACTGAAATTTTGCTCAACCCCAGTTTGCTTCTACTGCTTCTTTCAGCCTTGCACTTCTATCCTGTCTCTGTCCAGTAATGTTGTTTTTTTTTCAAGACGGGGTTTCTCTGTGGTTTTTGGAGCCTGTCCTGGAACTAGCTCTTGTAGACCAGGCTGGTCTCAAACTCACAGAGATCCGCCTGCCTCTGCCTCCCAAGTGCTGGGATTAAAGGCGTGCGCTACCACTGCCCGGCTTGTCCAGTAATGTTTAAATGCATTTTTACTTATCCTTTTGACAATCTACAGTGATTTGAATACGGCGTGTTTCAATAATACCCACCCTTCCTTCCAACTCCTCACAGGACCCTTGGTTATGGCTCTTTTCTTGCTCCTGTCCTCATTTTTCATCTAAAACTTAGTTTGTATTATTTTGAAATGTGAGTGTGTGGTGTTTGTTTTTGTCTTAATATGTGTGTGTGAGTGCAGGGGCCATTGGAGGCCAGAGGCACTGGATCACCTGGAGCTGGAGTTACAGGCTGCTGTTTGTAGCCCCACTTGTGTGCTGAGAACCAAACGTGGGTTCTTTCTAAAAGCAGCGCAGGCTCTGACCACCGGGTTGTGTCTCAATTCCCACTCTCCCTCTCTCTTTTTAATCTGTCAGTGTGAAATGATTTCTTCCTGTATGTACATGGCCATAGGACCCTCCACTGGAGTATGGGCGATGGTAGATGTTATATTAATGTTTGAGCCTCATACTTTTGTAACATTAAGGGTTTCTTTATAACGTGTGCCCACAAATGAGTCTCAGCATTTTTTTTTTTTTTGGAGGAGGGAGTTACCCTGATTGGATGAGTATTCTGCTGTAGTTTTCTATAAATATTTTAAAGCTTAAATTAAAATAAACTCCTTGAGGTCAAGTACTACCCAGGCATTTTGTATAACCCTTAGTGTAACTTTTAGCTTCTCTGCTCACCTTACGTAGATATGTATATATATGTGTGTGTATCAATACTTTTAAAATAATTATTATAGTCATCTGCAGCATATGTAAATAGATATATTGTGCATAGATGAGTGTCTCTTATTTCACTGAAGGATGTTGTCACTTAATGTTGCAGATTGTGAAAAATTTTTGTATTGATAACAGTTCTTTTTGGATAGAAATAATCGCACCTTAATTTTTCAAATTTCAATCTTTGCATGGAGTATTCAAATTAAACCATGGCATGAGTGTACCAATGAATTGTTACAAATATGGTATCGGGAGGGAGGGATCAGGTAGTTGATCTTAGATTTTGGTGAACAGAACCTCAGAGTTTCTGTCTATATTAGTAACATTTGAAAGGCGGAGATTTAATTTTTAAGGTACAGCAGAGGCAAAGAGGGGTATAGGGCCCCCTAAGACTAACAGTGACAATAGAATTTCTCCACTTTGTACCATCTCAGAGTCCTCCCACTCCCACTGATGGTCTCTGGTTATTTCAGCCTCCAGTTTTTGGCTGGATGAAATTTGTATGTCATCAATGATGACCGAAGTGTAAAACAATTTGCAACCTCCAAAAGTCATCAGGCTGCTGGAGACAGTCCTGTGCCAGGCTCCATTTTTTTTTTTTCCACTCCAGGGTCCACAATGCAACTTACTTGTTTTAACATTGTCTTTTACTCTGTTCTGGTACAAAAAAAAAAAAAAAAAAAAAAAAAGTCTTGTCTTTATTTGAAACTTTCTCTAAATAAGTTTATTGAAGATATATTTTTCACCAATTACAATTTTCTTTAAAAGACAATACAAGAAAATATGAAAAGCTCGATTATTTTACCCTATTGTGATTGAATACATCAATTATATATAACGTATAAAATGATTGAAACCTTAAAAGTCGTTTTTAACTATTCCTATGAAAACAACCAGTACCTTGTGGGAGGAGTTTAACTACAAAGAGATTACAAACACCATTTGTGGGTCTAAATAGTGTTGCTTGGTGCTTTGAAAGAACCATAATTAACAAGGTTGTAAAACCCAACAGTCACCCTGTGTCCTTCCTGTGTAGCATTTTGAAACCTTTGGTTTCTATCCGAAGGTGGAGACAGTGTTATTCTCTTGTGATTTCTCTCATGGGATGCCTCAGACTGACTTTAGTAAGCAGGAAAACATTCCTCCTTGTCTAGCTACGGGTTGTTTATTCTTGCCTTATTAAAAAAAAAAAAAAGGAAGGAAGGAAAGAAGGAAGGAAGGAAGGAAAGAAGGAAAAAGAAAGAAAAGAAGGAAGGAAGGAAGGAAGGAAGGAAGGAAGGAAGGAAGGAAAGAAGGAAGGAAGAAGAAAGAAAGAAAGAAAGAAAGAAAGAAAGAAAGAAAGAAAGAAAGAAAGAAAGAAAGAAAGGGAAACCAAATCAAAGGACTAGCAATTTTCTTTTATGAATGTAGACCATAGGGAGATAAATAGCCGCTGGTGGAGCGGAAGGTCAAGTTCCAAGTTTTTCTTTCCTTTGCATTCAGAATAAGCGAATGGAAAGGCTGGCTAAACAGAGGAGTAGCAGGCACGATGGTTAAGCCCTCCCCCCCAGGACTTTTTATGTACATAAGCAGAAGTCACTGGAGCAGCTGCGCCGCATTAGTTCCAATAGTTTAACAGGCTGCTTTGCAGGGCTGACAAAAGCCGAGCTAGCGCGGTGGCTTCCTTCCATGTTCCCGAGCCTCCAGAGCTCGTCAGTGATCTTTGGCTGGGGCTGGGGGAGGAGGGTGACGTTGAGCAGGCTTCGGCGGGGGAGTGCGCTCGCCTGGTCTACACCCAGCAGCCTGCGCGGAGAGACTGAGGCAGGGGCGGAATGAACTAACAGTAGCTGGATCCGACCTGTTTCCCTGGACATTTTCTCCAGACTCTGGCCGAGGGACTCACTGGAAACAGGCCAGGCAACCACGTTGTCCTGGATTGCGGCCAACTGTACAAAGTTGACCAGGAAAATGGCTCAGCAGACGACAAGCCCGGACACCCTTACAGTCCCTGAAGTGGATAATCCGCATGTTCCAAACCCATGGCTCAACGAGGATCTTGTGAAATCCCTGAGGGAAAACCTGTTGCAGCATGAAAAGTCCAAGACAGCGAGGAAATCCGCTTCTCCCAAGCTCTCCCCGGTGATTTCTCCCAGGAATTCCCCCAGGCTCCTGCGCAGGATGCTTCTGAGTAGCAACATCCCCAAGCAGCGGCGCTTCACAGTAGCACATACGTGGTAAGGTCTGCTAGGATCACTGAGATGTTAGCCATGCCGGTTCAGTGCTTTTTGCTCCTACTGCGGCTGTGGGGGTGGGGTGGAGGATCATCTTTCCGCTCCTGTGATTTATGGGAAGTAATCTACCTTCATAGTATGTCCCACCAATGCCCAAGTCAGGGCAGGAATCCTAGAGATAGGTAACAGAAGTGGTTGAGGTGGTTCTCAGAGCTCAGTCGCTATTGCAAGTTCCTACAAGAAAACTGGATTCCAGTTGTCAAAAAAGAATGTAGGTTTACTCCCATGCCTAAGTGGTGGCTCTCTTTGATTTCTTAAGCTAATATCCTTGCCAGGTTCTCCTAACTGCCTTACCAGAGAGGACCAGGATGGAGGGAGCGTCATCAGACTTAGCTGTCTTCTGCATGATACCCATTTGAGCAGGGATGTTCACAGTAATGTGTAGAGATGTGCCCTAGTCTTACGGCATTGTGTTCGCAATCTTCATCATGCCTCTGCAGAAAGAGGAAGGGGATTAGGAAGTCCGCAGGAAGTGACAGGCACTGGAACTCTTAGTGTTCTTTGAATTAGGATGTTTTGAATGTTTTGTGCTTTTATTTTTTTTTATGAACATTTGATCATTGTTATAATGGATGAGATTGTCTTAGGAATTTGCTTCCATGTATTTTTTCTTCTGGAAGACTTTTGACATTTTCTATAGAGTTTCTCCAAACAAACCAATGTGTTTGAGATGGATAAACAAAACAAAACAAAACAGAAGCAAGACTCAAGGAAGGAAGCCATAAGAGGTAGAGGGAACCCAGATCTAACTGAGTGGCATTGCTGTACCCAGTAATATATTAATATGACAGATAAGAGTTAATGACAGAGCAAATAAAAGGCATGTCACACTCAAAGACGCATCCAATCCCAGAATGTTAATTTTAAATAGCTAAATGTCTGACTAAAGAAGGGTTTCTATTGTCTTCAGGCTTTTAACTAGATGACAATGACTCTGAGTTCCTTTGGCCATACAAGGGCCACAGCAAATGCTGGATTAAGGGTTAAAAAACTTGTATCCGGAAAAATGATGAGCCCCTCCGAGAAAGAGAGATATTGTTGTAAATTTTGCCAGCAATAAACGGTGGATGAGAGAAAGGCAGGGCACGCCATGGATGATGCTTGGAAGGAAGGGACTTGGCTCAAGAGCAGGAACTGAGGGCCAGGCAGGAAAGCTGGCTTTAGCTCACAAACTAGTAGGACCAGCCTTTGGGTACCCTCTGTCTGCTTTCTCATTATATTTCCAAAGACTGTATGTATTGCTGACAGGGTATGCCTCACTCACGGCTTGATTCCAGTCTACATGAAGCTGCCTGGAGTTCAGCTGAAGGTTATCTGAGTTATTTGGACATGCTGAGGAGAAGGCAGGCAGGAAATCTCATGAAAACAGTCTTTCTTCTGAATTCCACAGCACTTCCTTTCCTGGTGCTGTTTGGAGAAACTCCAAGCACAAGGCTCTACTAGTATTCCTTCCTGGCCTCTGAGTTCTCCGTCAGATCAGGTGGTATAGAGAAAGCTATGGACGTGGAAAAGATACACATGCTATCGGCCCTTAATTTACTCAGGAGGAAAGGGTTCACCTCTGGGACTGAAACCAACCCACAAGGAGTTAGAAGTAGAATCCCAATGCTTTCAGTTCATTTCAGTCAGCCTGAGGTTTTCAAACGCCACAGGTATCCTCTGACAGCCATCTCATCTGTGCCTCAGGCTTTTTGGACCAAGCACGAGACAGGATTTTTTCAATTATTTATTTATAAATTCATATATGAACACTAGGGGTATAAATATACTCTGTAGCATTTTAAAAGTATAATTCAAAGTGCACGTGTGCACACACACCCAATTGGCATCTAACTATATCCACATCTCCTACTTCTTCCTATCATCAGCTGCTTAAATATGTGCTTTGTATGGTCCTGCCTCCGAACGTTGGTTCCTGCTGGTGGTGTCCCTTCCACTTACCATGCCTATAAATAGTATGCACTGAGCTTGAATGTTTCTATCTTATGTGTAATGGTTATAAAGTTGAACAAGAGTTATTTCTTGGTTCTAAGTCATTAGCACTCTAGTTGAAAAAAATAATGTTTGAAGATATCTGTTTCGTATAGAGCTTGTTTCTCTATAAAACACCCTTCCAATCTCAGTGGTTTGATACAGTGAATGGCATTTGTTTGCCCCTGCCTTTTTTGTGGAAGACAACTTGCTTAAGAGTGCTTAAGGGACATGGGATCCTATCATCTTGTGGTTCTCTCGTTCAAAACACAGAAGCCCCAGGGATGTCAGTCAACACTGAATAAGGATAAATAGCATGAAAGATGGTAGTAGTGAGAACCTATGCGGCAAGCCTAGAAGCTTGTAGATCACCGAGGCTTGTTTGCCTCTTCTAAACCTTAGCTCTGCACCCACATCTAATTTCCAAAGAAGCATGGCTCAGCTCTGCTCCAAGGAAAAAGTCGGACAGATGCGGTGAACAGTTATGGTTATATAGTATGTTAATGATGAACTGGTTCACTCTCTATATTATAGTTGTACTTCTAAGATTGTTAGTCTTTGGTGTTTGCAAACCTCTGAAGTAAGGACCACACCAAAGCAATTCTTTTGTTTGTTAAATATGTTGAGCGAAAAGACCTTGACTACAAGTAAACCTTCTTTCTATCACCCATCAATCTAGGATGCCCTTAGCCTGAATCTTTGCTTTTCTCCTTCCCTTTTTCCCCCTTTTGGCCATATATTATATTATATCTTAATGCAAGTGCTTTGGATTTACCCACCAAAGAGCCAGAGTTCTGTTGTACCCATTTTGGTAATCCAATCCATGTCATGACTGACCAATGGTGAATAGTCAATAAAATGTCTAATAACTAATCAGCATTTTTGTCCTTTTGTGCTTTTTTAAAAGGTCTTCTCTTTCCTTCAATAAGCACCCCATTTTCACCTCCTTGTGTCCTGTGTTTACCAAGCAGATCTTCATTCTGAACCTTCATTTACATTTCCCGGTCCACTCAAAGTGCGGCTTACACAGTTGACCCAATGCCTTGGTACTGTGATACCTGAGCAGAGAACAGCTAAGCCGTCAGAAACCAGACTGCTGAAACTGAGGGCTTTGACTTTGCCAGCTGTGTGGTTTTAGAGAATTGCTTAACATCCACTTCCATTTCCTTGTTCCCCAATTTCCCAGGACTAGTACTAGGCTTCTGATTTTCTCCAACACAATTACGTATAAATTAGAGTGTGTTTCATGGGGTAGATGCTTAGCGAGTATCATTAATAATATTTTTATTTTCATATGCTGAATCCTACTAATAACTTTGGTCGGTGTGACCTTTTAGGATGATGTTTACATTTCTAGATCGTTAACTTGTCACTTGTTTGTGAATAGATTGGATTAAATCTGTTTTAAGATCCCATGAGCTCAGAGAATGAGTGTGGTTTTTTTTTTTTTTTTGGAATTTTTGTATTTTTTTTTTTTTTTTAATCGTGGGATAGAAGACAGAGAGAAGAGAGACTGCTGAGGGTGGGTGCCTCTCTCTGATCCAATCTTTGCTCTCTGGGATCAGAGAGCAGAAGTAATTTTGTCCTCTTCAGGTTTCTGTAGCACACTTGACTTCTGCTACTCTCTCAGCAATTGCTGGTAATAATCGCATCACTAGACAACGGTGGTGGTTGCCCGAACCACCTCCTGTGTGAAGGCTGAAACTCTCATACATCTGTGCCGTGACAGTACTGCGGATTCTGATTTCATGTCAGTAGGGAGTAGCCTATGATGTCATCAGGAATTTCAAATCTAATGAATCCCTGCTAGAGAAAACTCAAATGTCCAGTCTTAGTTTATTTCAGAGAAACCAGTCAGGAAATGGTTTGCATATTTTAGGGTTGGTTTGTTTTGTTTTCCTCACTTGGTTTTAGCACATTTCCCTTGTGTCAGGCCTGAGTGGAGTCGTGAAGGGAAAGAGTTGCTGATTTCTGTCCTGGGGATGCTAAAAGTCAGCTTTTAGTCATGATTACATCACAAGACCTTTGTGCTTTCATTTCACATTCTATGTTTTGCTTCGTTTTTGAGACAGGGTCACACTGTATAGCCATATCTGGCCCAGAATACAGAGCCCAATTTGGCCTACAACTCAAAATCTTTCTGACTCTACACCGAGTCTTGGGGTAGAATCACTTCTATCCACTTCTCTTTTTGATAAGACAAAGCTTAATAGTAATTATGCCAGCTTAAGTTATAACATTTTCCTATGGATACAGTCTAAACCGATTTTTTTAAATGTCATCATTTTATCACATTTTGAATAAGGTCCCCCTACCTCATGGTGCTAGGGTCCAAGCCCGGAGTCTCCCTGTAGATGTAGATCTGAAAGCTGTTTCTAAAAATGTATGGATGTTGCAAGTCAAATAAAGTTTTTCTCAGACGAATAATCTGGTGATTTCCCTTCCTGATTGAGGACTGAGAAACTTATGTTCAGTGTGTGCCGTGCTCCATGCACACCTAGTGGAAGGAATGTCACAGCGTGCTCCACAGTGTGACCTTACAGCAAGCACGCTATCTTTTTAAGTTCCATGTATGCACATGTGCTTTCAGTTACAACACGCTCCAAGGTAGAAGTAGGTGGACCATCTTTAAACAATAAAACATTCTCTTAGGATTAAGATTTGAACTGTCAGCATGCCTCTTTCAAAGGCTTTTGTGGAATACTAAAGCTTTTTAAGGAGTGAGATAATGCAGGCATATTTATTGATTTATACATTTTTCTCTATTAGGTATGTAATTACTCACGATTAAAAGTAACAGCTCACTCCTTAGTCAATCCCTTCTTCGATAACTGCATATTTTAAGTTTATTTATTTATTTATTTTTATTTTATGTTCATTGGTGATTTGCCTGCATTCATGTCTGTGTGAGGGTGTCAGATCCCCAGAATTGGAGCTACAGACAGTTGTGAGCTGCCATGTGGGTGCTGGGAATTGAACCTGGGTCCTCTGGAAGAACAGCTCATGCTCTTAACTGTTGAGCCAGCTCTCTAGTCCCTGAACTTGTTTCTAGAGTGAGACATATGTTATGAATTTTATTCAAGTTACAGGAGAGGGAATAAATGGACACCCATAAAGAAAATGTCCATCCTTCTAGGATGTGGAGGCTAAATACACATAAGCAGGCTTTTGAAAGCTGTTACTTAATGACTGTATTTGAGGACCCTGGATTTGTTCTCATGTTACCTCTTGTATTTAGCTTTCAGGCTCTTGCTATCTCCTCTTTCCCTCTCCTCCTACTCCTCTCCCCTCTCCTCCCTTCTTTTCTCCTTCCCTCCTCCCCCTCCTCTCTCTCCTCTCTCCTTCCGTCCCTTCCTACCCTGCCTCTCCTCTCCCTTCCCCTCCCCTCTCTTTTTTTCTCCCCTCCTTTCCCTTCTCCACCCTACCTCACCTCTCTGCTCTCCTCCCCTTTTCCTCTTTTCCCTTTTCTCTGGTGGAGATACCAAGAGACAAGCATTACTGTTGCTGTCCTTGCAGATTGGAACTCAGGTGGGGACTTCAGGCATAATCTAGGAAAAATCATTGAGGAAGCATATTAAGCACCACGGCCATGTTTGAAGGAGCAGAGAGCCCAGACATCAGCTGTGGCTGTGGTGTTCTCTTAGTGGGCAGGTTGAAAGTGTCTTTAGCTTTTGAAGTGAACATGATAGCTGTTATTAGCTTTCATTCAAACCAGAGGACTTCAGAAGGCCTCTTTTCTCTTATAGAACATGTCAATTGAGCCATAATATTTGCTACATTACAAAAATCTAAATATGACAATTATTGACTGAAGAAGAAAATAAAGACCAATGGACCCAGCTTTTATTACTCCTTTGTACTTCCTGTACAATTGTACTTCCTGTGACCATTGATGTTTATCTTAGTGGCGATAAGAACCCAACTTTTGCCAGCTGAAGTCGTTGCTCCTAATGGTGACTCTGCTTTCAGACGAAAGTATGAACTTGAAAACACAGAAGAAAGATTGAATGAGTGAAATATTTTTGTAAAGACGAACCTCAAAGATCATTTAAACAATATAAATTTTAGGTTTAACTTTTAAACTTATCTTCTGCAATGAAAAAGCTCCCGGGACTTTAGGTAACTAGACGAGTGCCAACACTTTGTCGCATTTTTCCCCCCTAGGCAAGAAGTTACCCATTTTTTTCTTACAGTAGCTGCTTCAGGAAGAAGCCGATCATGGGGGGAAAAAAAACTATGGTTTTTACAAATGCTTTTCCTTTGGAAAGGAAAGCCGTGTTTTGAAAGCTGCGGCTGACATGGTAGAGTGGAGCCAAGGCTTGCTGGCCACTGGATATTTGACTTGAGTCATTCAGCCTTTTGAGTTATAGGTTCTCTGATTTAAAAGTCATATGGCTTCAAAGATATTTGATATTTACAAGTTTAAAAACCTCACTAAATCTACATACTGATCCCAGACGGCACTTTCAAATCATTAAAAGCAAGTCCCAAGGTCAGTGGGTGGACTCTGTGTAAGCCTGGCATCCTGAGCTTCATCCCAGAAATCCACATACAGGGGGAGAGAGCCAACTTCGGAGTGGTGTTATCCAACCTCCACGCCCGCATGGTGGCATGTGCACCTACATACGTAGTACACACCAAGGCACAGAAAAATATGACAAAGCCACACTCTTTCAGCTCTCCAGCCTTGAGATCAGGGGGAACAATGTGAGTCCAGGTCTTCCTGCCTCTCCATCATCGTTTATTGCTTTTGATGTCACCACTCCTTGAACTACCAAATTGCTTTCACATTTATTTCCTTCCCCTGCATGTACACTGAGACTATTACAAAAGTAAGGGTTTTATAAAATGGTAGTGAGTAAATATAAAGGCATAAGACTTTGCTTGTTGTCTACGTGCTTTGTAGGAAAGTTGCTGTCCTTCATTTCTGATGACAATGTCTGTAGCTAGTGGAGAGGAGAAGGGATTCAGGATAGAGGGAGGACAATCTGATTCACGGTGGTTTTAAAATAACACTGGCTTAAACACAAAACCAATCAGAATAATTTTATTTTGAATGATTCAGAGAAAAGGGCACAAAAAGCTTAAAGTCTAAGGAAAAAGATCAAGTTAGAATTCTATTAAGGTTTGGTTCGCTGGTTCCCGAAAAGCCAGCTGGGAAGGATGGTCCACAGATTCAAGTTACTAAGCAACAAAGCAGCAAACTGCTTGGTAACCAGATCTGGCCTGACTCACAGTCTGACTGCCTGTGACTGGGTGGCCAGACAGGAAGACTAAGGCCCATGCTACCTCAAAACAATTCCCTTCCTCCATCGGCTAGCCTTCCGGCCAAATCCTACTGTTACAGAACATCCCTGGACATAAAATGTTCGATTTTTAAACTGTCAGTCGAGAAACAAATATTACTGTTTTTCTTTAAAGCAGTTTTTATAAGATTATTGTTAATTGCTTTAATGTGAGTAAAATATAAGCTTTAGTGAAAAGAACGAGAGTAAACAGATTTGGGACCCTGGGATTTTCATGAACAAGTGTAGACCGACCTTAGTTACCTTCTTTTATCTGCTGAGGGTTCCCTTGAGTTCTCATGGCTTAGTGTCATTTATCTTTCTAGTTTCCCCATGGCTCCTACTACCCCTGTGAGTCCTGACTGTGTAGTTGGATGGTCCCTAAAATAGATTAAACCTCAGCAGGCATCAGTTTTTTTTTACATCCATTGTGAGAAATAGGTAATAGCTCTATATGTGAACATTTGTGGTTTGAGCAGGTGGAGATCAGACAGGCCATTGCTGCAACTCATACACTGCATATCCAGAGGTTTGGTGATATTGGGTTGGATTTCCATCGTGGCAAGAAGTTTTAGACTCAATGATTAACCATGCACATGGACTTTGTCACTGAGAGAGTGTGTGTATATGCTATTTATACATACCTGTATCAATATAGTTTGACTTTCGTATGTATGAACAAATCTACAAATGATAGCGTCATAATCATTGACCAAATGTATGCATTTTAATATCGACTTCATTTTTAGAGAAGGATTTTGCCTGTTATATTCCTGAAAAAAAAAAGCCCTACATAAATATATTTATGAATCTTGGGAAATGACTTAATAACTAGCTGGTTAAGCTCTGATGACTAATCCTTATCTCTTAGAATTCATACCAGTTAAATTATACACCAAGGCCTAAGCTTATAAAAGAAATGCCAAGATTTAGATTTTGAGGAGGAATTTGAAAAAGCAGCCTCCATAGTTCCTTTTTTAGGATGACAATTTGGAGACATTTGAACTGGCAGCTACTGAGCCCACTTTCTACAGCATGTTTCACGATAACTAAAATTCAATAATAGAATATATTTTTGAAGAGGTTTACCATAGAAATATGATTTTAGTACAAATATTTTGCCCTTGTTCAATATATATTCATTTTAAGCTGACAAATTTCCTTTTGAATTACCTCCATGAGATAGCCCTGGGATCAAATTAGCCATTATTAGAACAAAGGAGCTTCCTCTTTATGTAATTATCAGCAGGGCACATGTCTTTTCATTTTCATGCATACCTTATTTTCTATTCATGTTTATAATGCTGAGCCTATGGAGGCGACCTAAAGCCAGCTGCTCTCTGACTAATAGCTTCATGATTTGTCATTGCTACATTTTACCTTCTCTTGTTTATAGTATTTGCTTTGCTTTGCCTTATTCCACTCAGTGGCTTTTTATTTATGGCCTTCTGTTGAGTGAGTGCCAAATAGAACAGCCTATGATTTATGGGTCGCAATAACTAAAACATATATGAATTAGAGGCCGATGACGCACAAGGCGAGCTTCTGTGGCCCTTTTCTGAATAGATCCCAGCTTACTTTAATTAACCCTCTTACTAATAACAATGACAGCACCACTGATGATGTGACCAGTCCCATCTCATTGTCGTGGTTTAGGATTCGTCTATATTTGCATTTAATAATTTAGCAGATTTAAATCCTTGCCTAAAAGTTCTTATGTTTGAAAAACCAAGTTTTTACATTATTGATGTAAACTAGAAACAAACCATTTATCATGCATTGATATAATTGAAAAATACATGGTAAAAAAAAAACAAAATAGATTCATGTTTACACAGACACTAGGAAGACTTGGAGCCCAAGGTCTGTTCCTTATTTAAAGTGGCATTTAGTAAGTAATATAGACATGTGAAAGACCAGTTGGATCTTTCTCCTTAAAGCAATAGGAATAACAGAAAAAGATTTGGAAAGAAAATAACCTTCCTATTATTTAATTCACCATTTTCAAATTCAGTAAATCTATACCAGCAATGCTTAAGCCTATCTTGTTGTGACTCACCCATCTAAGGTACAAATCTAGTGGTCCCTGGACCATTGATATGTTCAATATAAGAACAGGGGTGTGGCAGGGTCTCTTTGGGACTTAATCACTTTGTTGGATGTAAACTTCCTGAGCTTGGACTAGGTGATTTTGAGCCCTTGGCTAAAGCATAGCATTGGAACTCTACTTCTAAATTCTGGAATGATTGATGTCCAACCTGGGCTTTGCACAGATGGTAAGAAGCATAGACCAGCTGCATGAGGAATACCATACTAACAATGACTTCCCCATTCTACAGACAAGGGGCACATATAGATGCCCCTTAGGGGTTAGGACCTGCAAGCAAATCAGTAAGAGATAGAAGGGGGGAATAAACATTGTTTCCTTCTCTACAACTTGTGGAGGCCTCATTTTAGAACATAGTAGGCACAAGTTTGCTACAGTTACATAATTACACAGCCCAGGTAAAATGAAAGCTCATGGAACCCTGTTAAAAAGAATACTAAATTTTTTTCTGCTGGTGGCAATAGAATGTTCATCTGACATGGGTCCCTTGACACTCTGTTGGTCATGCCTCTGAAGTATTTTACACATACAATAAGATTGAAGTGTGATCTCAAAAGCCAAGTTTTAAGACAGAAGTAGCTAAAGTCATCTTTTCAAAAAGTTAATCTTAGAGATACATGATTCAGTCACTTCCCTTCTCAGTGCGGACAATGTGGGGCACTGGAGTTAAGACAATCAAAGATGCAAGTAAACTCAACAGGGTACCAGCTCTCCGAGGTCAAGAAGTGATGTAACCCAGCATTCACCTTAAGGGATTTCTTTGGAAGACAACAATTACATACATAAGTAAATTAGAAGCAGAATTCCCTTTGCATGTCAAATCCCTTTTTGCTGTGCCAGTACCAGCCATGGCAATGTCTTGTTAGCATCTGATATCTGTACCCACGCATCCTTCCTAGAGCCATCTCATTTAATAGGTTAAGTGTTTCTGTCAGAGTTCTCTTCAACCTCTGTTGGCTTCATCCCCAGTACCTAAAATTGTAATGTCTCCAATGCTGTCATTAGCTCTTTGACCATTTAGTTATGCTTTCTATACCATGAACATCTGACCTCTGACACAGCAAATTTAACAAAATCTGATTCATAAGCTTCATGTGCCTCACTCTAGTTCCAGACGACTCCTCTGGGCATTTCCCTCGCCTTGAGTTTGTGTGTACAAAAGCAAGCTTGATGCTTCGCTTCCCTTTTTTAAATTTTTTTTTCTGTTTCTGTTCATAGAGCCACTACTTCCCCAAGAAACCAGTTAAACTCACCATTGACTTCCACTTCAGTGTCTCTCCTCTGAGGCCAGTAGGTCATTGCATACAACAGTGCTTCCTGTCGCTTCACATTTCCACTGTTTTGCTAAGTGGCCTGAAGTTTGGATGATTCACCCTATACCGTCAGTCACCATAGTGCCCTTAGCTACTTAGCTGTAGAACATCCTGCTTATCTTTCTATCTTTACTGTCTTTATAGTGAAGGTTTGCATTGCATTGACTGCCCACTATAGCAAGGCTGAGCAAGCATTTGTGTGTGAAGAACCAGATAAGACTTTAAACCAACTGTTCTCAACTTTCCCAAGGCTGCAACCCTTTAATACAGTTCTTGATTGTTGTAATGACTCCAACCATAGCATTATTTTCATTGTTACCTCATAACTGTAATTTCACTGCGCTAGGAATCATAATGTAAACATTTGACCTGTGACCCTTGTGAGAACCACTGATTTAGACTACAGGACCTATATTATTTCTCTTGTAATTCCTTTTCTCAGCAGTTGTAGTACCAAGGTAGTCATATAGCTACAAATAGGCATACATACCTTCCAGTAAAACCTATCTTTTAAAATAATCTGAATTTGGGACACTGGCCATAACTTGTCAATCTGACCTATAAAATAAAGTTTATAACTCAGCCTAGCAGTCAAGCGTCACCTATAATTCCAGAATTCTCTCTGTGGGTGACTATTGGTCTTTCCTATGGATCTTTCACTATTTTTCATTCTGGAGACAAATCTCAAGCCTGGTTAACGGAGACACTATTGATAATCAAGCCACGACAATGCTCAGTCTTAGGAAGAAGTTCGGCTCACAGTGCTATGAAAATCCAAAATGTCTCCAAATATTGCCAAAAGTCCACTGGGATGCAAATTCCCTCCATTTAGGAGTCACTGGCCTGGAGAGAATCTTTGTAAAGGAAGGAATCAGTTCCCCCACTGACAGTTATAGCAATAGCAGCTAACAAGGCCTTGTTTTCCAGAAAGTGGTCTGGAACACTATAATCTAGACTGACCCACTGTGAGATTCTGGGAGCATCATTTACACTCCATGGGCTACAATTAATTTCACCTATAAATGGACATTTTTTTCTGATTCTCACATGCTTCGTAGGATTATTTCAAAGTTCAAATTGGATATTTATTTTAAAAGGGGGGTTTAAAAAGAATAAAGAGCAATTAAAAGACAACATAGAACACTAATGATGCCATTGCCAAGCACGGTTTGAACCTGTTGAAATTTCGCAGCAAAAATCCACTCCCGGATTGTTTTTTGCTCTGTGAACATTGCTGTTTGAAATTCTATTGGGACGTAATCTTTGCTGTCCATAATTCTGATCTGGTAGGGGATGGATTATGATTGTTCAAAATAGCATAGAATGGTAGAGTCACAAGACTAAATTCAAGGAGTGGTGGGGGTGACAGGACATGCTTGCCGGAATTACCTGCAGCTTCATGAATCGGATGGGGTAGGTGTAAGGAAATCCGAGGAGTTGTGCTGAGACTTACCTGCTCCAACCTAATTTCACAGTTACAGCAATCTAATAAGATTTAAGTTTGATCATATTTTACAAATGAAAGAATGGGGCCAGAATGCCATTTGATAGAGGCCAGGTGTCAAGCTTAGAGGATTTCAGCAGTGTCTGAAGGAGGTGGAAAGAAGTGGCTTGTGAGGTCCCCTCCCTGGGGGTGCAGAATCAATGAATAGGCATGAGGGTCCCACTGCTTTTAGGTGAGTTTGCATATCCCTGAGCTGTGACAGGCTGGAACTAGATTTTGAAGAAGAGCTGACATCTTCCCTTTCTCTTTCACATTCTCTCCCTCCTTTCTCCTCCCCTCTACCCTTACCATAAGGGATTTATGGGCTTAAATAAAACATGATCGATTTTATCTTCTTAAAGCTTCACTCTACATAAAAGAGAGTAACGTTTTGAGTTATTACCCCATGCTAAGCCACAAGTACATGTGCTAAATGCTTTCAGTAGTTTGAATGTGACACTTAGTCTAATTAAACAAATCTAAACCATCTTTCACCTAGCTAGTACCCTGCTACTGCTTCCAAAACAATCGCTCTGCAATAGTAAAACGCTCAATTGCATTTCCATCTAAATCACATGTTTCAATTTCTTGCTTGTGCTTGTCTCCTGTTGCACAGGACAAAGGCATTTTTTTTGTATGTGAAAATGGTGCCAATTTTTTACTAAATTGCAAACGTATTGATTAGAAGGCCCTTTGCATTTCTGAGAGACTGTACACAGAATGATTTTTTTTGCTCCAAAGCCAACTCGCTGCTTCATGACTAGCTCATCGTAATGAAAGTTTGGAGCTACATATCCTTTCACCTCTTCAAAACACAATTGCTGAGTGTCTGCCACATAACTGTTACTCTCCTGGGGAGAGAGATTCAATAAGAGACAGAATCTTGTCCCCATGGAGTATATACCATAATGATGAAGACAGCATACACATAAACAATCCAACAGACCGGAGAGTGACGGATGCAATCAAGAAAATGAATTAGGATGAGGCTATGCAGACTTTCCTTGAAGATGTTTTAAGAAGACTTTCTATAAGGTGACATTTGAGGAAAGATCTGAAGACATGATTGTCTAGGAGAATAATATTTGAGGCAGGAGGAAGAACAAGTACAAAATCCCTGAGGAAAGATGTGATTGGCATATTTGAGGGAGGAAGAGAGTTATAAAAATGGATAAGAGCCATAGAAATGAGTCAGATCACATAGTAGTTTGAGGCTGTATTAGGACTTGGGATTTCCTTGGTGATGATTGTGATATATCAAGGCGAAAAGGGTTAGTAGTGGGAGTGTCTGCCTCAGGGGAAATAAAATATATTTTAAGTTTTGGAATAGTAAATCTTGTTCTTGTGTAGGAAATGCAGATGCAGATGCAGAGAAAGGGAAGAAAAACTAAGACCTATTAAGAAACTATTGGAATAATCCAGATGACATAGGATCATGGTGATATGGACTAGAGGAGTAGAGGAAGATGTACCCAGAATGGCAACAATTTGGTCTACAATCTGAAAGGTGAGGCAAAGGAATTTTATGGTTAATGTAGTCTGAACAGTGATTAAGAATTAAGATTGACTGTAAGTTTGAGGACCCCATGACAGGAAAACCATCGTTGCTATTCACTGAGCTTGGAAGATACTGGAAGGCACTTATTGGGGGCATGGCCAGGAGGTGAGTTTTAAATATGTTGCATTTGGAATGACTATTAGCTATATGATAATTGACTATATGAGTCTAAAATGTATTCCAAAGATTGGCACAATAGGTCAACATTTGGAAGTCATTAAAATACAGACGTTTTATGCATTGTGAGACTGAAATTGATTGCACAAGAAGTATATATGAATAGGAAGGAAGTCTGGTGGCAGTTCGGTATTTCAAACATTAGAAATCAGAAATATCACAAAAACACAGCTGAAGAATCCATGAAAAAGTGACCAATGGGTAGAACAAATACCCAGAGACAGTTACAGATCAAAATGTTCTGTGGAGAAATAAGTCACAAATTAGATCTGATGATATTTGTGGGCAGCTGAAGTGAATAACAAATCTGGAGTTGAACTGGGTCTTGTTGGCCAATGGCAGTAGTGGGTCATTTAGTGGTGATGCCAGATCCCCCATCCCTGGATGATTCACCTTTCACATCTTCTCATCTCTCTTCAGACCTCCAACATCTGTTTCTATTTTCAAATTGATGTGGTTACTCTTTCAGTAGAGAGGAGGAGCAACTAAAAGAAACTTCACAGACACGCCCACCACTGCATCTACTAAGCTACTGACCACATAGACTTCCAGACTCTTCTCCTTTGCCTTCCTGGACATTTCAATGACTGATAAGAAAGTAATATTCTCCTGGAGAATAACATGGGAAATCACTCCAGAACTTAGTAGCCTGTAACAGCAAGCACTTGTTACCTCATACAGCATATGGTAGTTAATAATCAGGTAGCCAGATTATCAGATAACTGCAAGAATTTGCCGTCACCTGTTGAAGAAGGCTTCTCTGGGCTATGAGAGCAGTTCCCAAGAAGGTGCTGTCTATAGGCTACCTTGTTTTCCACTGGTTATTGACAGAACTTCTTTGTGGGTTTCTTCAAAGGGCTGAGTGTCTTGATGCTATGAATCAGAGTGTTTCAACAGAGGGCTGTATAGAAGCCCAGTGGCTTGGCAGATGTAGTGGCCCAGCATGTATGAATGGTCTCTTTTAGTTTTTCCTACTTTATAATGAGATTATAAACTCACCAGCAAGAGAATAGAAAGAAATGTCAGAAGTTTAGGGAAAGAAGACAGGATGTAAAATGATCAGTTATACCAGGACCGAAGAGAGACCATGTCTATAAATATGTGCAATTTCCAGACCACAATAGGGTACCACCTTATAGGAGTAGTTATAAACTTAATGATGCTAGTTGTTCTTTTCCTTAACTAACCTAGATTTGGGGAAGCATTGGATATTGAACTTGATTGTTGGTACACATCTGTAACTGCATCATTCAGGAGGTCCAGGGAAGAGCTGTCAATCAAACCCAGCCTGAGCTACATAATGAATCACAGGCTAGCCTGGGGTACAAGAGATGCAGTCTAAATAGTAATGAACATAACACAACACGATGACCTTCCATTGAGCTGAGGAGCTCCAGTCGAGTCTGAGTCTGGATTGCAAAGAAGCGTTTGAGATGACTCCCATTCAAATATCTTCCAAATCTGCTGAAGAAAATAAGACAGAGTGTTGATAAAGATCAATATGATCCTGTAAAATCAACTTATTCAAGCAGTTTGACAGATTTGGAACACTTGTAGTCAGAACACCTGAGAGAATGAGCCCCAGTGAACATGTGTGAGAATACCCAGAAAGTGATGATGGTCTAGGTTCTGGATAATGGTGAGACTGTAAAAATGAGGTCAAAGAGGGTAATTGTGGAAAAGGACACCAAGGGAGGCACCCAAGCGGTGGTGGCACACGGCTTTAATCCTAGCACTGGGGAGGCAGAGGCAGGCAGATCTCTGTGAGTTCGAGGCCAGCCTGGTCTACAAAGTGAGTTCCAGGGAAGTCAGGACTACTATGCAGAGAAACCCTGTCTTGAAAAAACAAAAGAAGTTACAATTAAATTATATCAGGTTTTCCTTGGGGAGAGTGGCAAATCTCTTAGGAATGAGGAGGGCCAAGAAATTTCTGTGAGACTCTTTAACCTAAGTGTATCAGGCCAATAGTGTGAGTTCAAAGGATATTTTCGGGAAAGGGGGAGAGATAAATCATGGTCCGTACGCTGCAGAGAAGTATGAAAACTACCTATTTATCTTTCTGGGACAGGAAGACAATACAGTGAATGGGAAAATAACCACCATAGCCAAGTGCAGAAAGTCAATAAGAGGTATTCTTTGTGGTGTGTGTGTGTGTGTGTGTGTGTGTGTGTGTGTGTGTGGTCTCATTGATGAGTGCTTTAAATACTTTAAAAGGTCAGAGGTTTTGGGTCCCCCACCTTGCCCCACGCTGGAGCTAGCATCACAGGCAGCTGTACCCTCTGATTTGCATGCTGGAAACTGAAATCAAGTCTTAGGTAAGAGCTCTTAAGAGCTGAGCCATCTCTCAGGTCCTCTACATTTGCCTTCTTAGTTGCTAGCCAGGAGTATTGGAGAAAGGAAATGCAAGGAAACTTCAGAAGAGACAGAGAATACAGATTTCACTGCCGTTAGACTGTGACACTCAGAAGTCTTCCTGAAGTGTGTAGTAACACTATGGAATACATAGGGCCTTTTGGTGGTGAGTGACCACCTGGTGATCTTGGATTCCCAATAATGACAAGTATGGCATGTGTTGAAGGATCACGTTTTCCCATTTGGATAGTCAGTCTCTTGGCTCTGTTTGTCTGTTAGTTTTAGGCATTAGAAGGGGTGGAACTCAGGATGACTAGGCATGTGCAACAGTCTGTGTGGTCAGCATTTTCATGAGGGAAAGCCGTGTTTCTCCCTCTTCTCTGTCATGTCTTTATGCTGTAAAGATGAGTTACACAGTAGAAGCTGCAGGAAGTCACCGGGAAACAGCCAGTTTCCAGATGTGGGGCCACAGGGTAGATTTGCAAACATTGAGGATTCCTTTGTTTTTTATTACCCAGACACAGTCTTATTCTTGAGAATATAAGGCTATATAGTGAGGAACTGACCACACATGTGCACACACACACACACACACATACACATGCAAACATATTGATGCAGCACACACACACACACACACATACATATATTGTGCATACCACAGCAACTTATATGTGTAATTAGAATGATGATACCTCTTTTACTAACTGAATAAATTTTATGTGATACAAATATTTTCAGAAGATAGCATAGCAGGTCTGTGCCACATCTTAACCAATATTTAAATGCTCTTATTAACATAATAGTAAATAAACGAAAACCTACAAAATGCACAGAAGATAGGTTTCTCTTTGGAATTTGAATTGCTGGTTTGTACTGCCTGCAATGTGGACTTGAGTTATGTGAGCTGGTTGGCTGTTAGGGAATAGAATCCTCTGTGTCTCTGGAAAAGTGTGCCCTTCACAGTAATTTGCACAAACTTCCCCCTCCCTAAAAGAAAGGGTGAGCCCTGGCACCTTTGAACCTGTAGGGATTATGTAGCTCTGGCTATGATTGATTCATTGGCTCGCCCCAAGAAATGCTCCTGGTATGTGCTCTGTGCTAACAGCGCCAGGCTTTTCTGCTCAGCACGTCACTCCCGTGAAGACGTGGGCATGCTTTTGTGCATTTGTTCTTGTAGCCTGGGAGGCATATTTCAACACACTGTCCAGAATTGGCTAGAACATGCCTGTCACTCCCAGCTGACTCTGATGACGCTCTTGCCAACGTAGATTTACATCAACACAGTTCTTTACTGGAAAAAGCTCGTTTAGAATATACAGGGTGGCCCATTTAAAAACAGGCACAGCATCAAATTGGAAAGGAATGCATTTTAGCAGTGTGTTAAAAGAAATGTACTGACAGTTGAAGGCTTGACACCGCGAAGAGCTTTAATGAGCGTCACCCCAGATCGTTCCCTTCACAAACTGTCCTGAGCTCAACTACGAAAGTGTGGTTTATTATAAGCGACTGTATCCCCTGTTCCAGTCTTTCTCATTCATTCATCATGCTGTACATGTCAGTAGCTCTAGTTCTTTTCGAATTTATTCTCATCTTCTTAATATTGTGCATATTAAGATGGGAGAGCTAGTAGCCTGCAGTGTGATGTGACTATACTGCTCTTCACCTGCCCCAGAATTTGGTTTGAGAATGAAATGGAAGCATAGATTTTCCCTTTAGCGTGAAATCTTTTGGCACTCGTCCATCTTGCTGGTGACTCATTCTCAATATCTTAATGACTGTTTGAGATAGACGTATTACGCAGATGTCTATAGTCAGGAAGCCAGACACTCAAATAAAAGCCGTTGCCATAGTTATGCAGCAATAATAATAATAATAATAATATACAAACCCAAACCATCTTTGCTGTTCCAAAGGAAGTTTCAGTATCCATAGAACATAACCTTTGATTAATGCTACTGTGACCCTTGGTAGCTCACCTTGCTATTTCGTCATCCCACCCTATTCTAAGTTATTAAGGTAATGGCAGCAACTGAAGGGGTTTGCAACTTCACAGCTTCTGTCGTGATGACCAGCACAGTTTTCAATGACACACGCTTTGATCTGTCTGCTTTTAAATCTCTTAAGCTGCAAAGCTCAAGACAACTTCCTCCCAGAAGATTTTACGGTCCTAACTGACCTCATCATGAGTTCTATATTTATGCTTGTTTAGACACATTAAAGTCAGACTTTCTATCAAGGGCCACCTGAAAAGTCAAGGTCATCAGTTTCTTGTCACGGCACTTGTGCTATTGCCACCAGTAGCAATGATGATAGAGAAACTTTCAAAGTGACCAGAAGTGGTAGGTGACATTCTGGGAATGCGGTTAAAGGTCCATTGTTTTATTTTCCGGGTCTGTCTTATAGCAGGACTGCTCAGAATTTAAACTGGCACAAGTGGATCACAGAAGGCATGCTTGCAGCTGTGTATTCAAGCATTGCCAGTGACTGGGGAGCTCTTGATTAATATACTGGCATAGAGCTTTCACACTGCAGCCTTCTAACCACGTCGTGTGTGTGTGTGTGTGTGCGCGCGCGTGCACGCGCACACGTGCGCATGTGTGTCTGACTATATGTCCTTGTTCTGACTCCGTACTTATAAAGCAATCCTCTAACTGTAGCCTTACTGTTCTCCACCTCTCTTTACTGAGTATACAGAGTCCTAGGTCAGGATGCAGGGAGCCTGATGCTCTAAGCAACGACTGTAGTATTCAATAACAAAGAAAGAAGCTGTTTCTTGGAGCTCGTTCAAGAGTCTTACTGGCTCTTCTAATGACTCTGCTCCCAAGAGGCCCATCCCATGCCCTAGAGATGCCAGTTTCTGAGTGTACGAGTCTCAGTGCCAGCTTCTGATCTCTGAAATTTCTCTAAGCTACTGCCAACTTTCAAGGCCTTTGGGAGAAATGATATGCCAGCTCTCCCAGGGAAAACCCTTCTCCACCACTATGCCATGAGCACTTTTCAACAGAGCCCTGTCAGCCCACGGTGTATGTTTTGGATCAGTAAGCACAACACGATAAGGAAAAGCTGAGGTCTTTCTCTTGTTGAATGGATGTTGTCCCGTGAAACCATGGTGGCCCTGGATAGGAGAGCATCCCCTGAAATATCTCACCTTTAACCCAGGATAGACTTGGTTCTGTTTTATTCTCTTTTTTTTCTGGTCACATGATACAGAATGGGAGCTTCATAAGCTGTCCTGTGAAATGTGCTCAGTACTTAGAGGCAGTGTTCAGAGTTGGCGAAACTTTCTTGCTCTGATTTCTCATTCTTCCTCAGATCCAACTGTGTAGAAAACACCTGAAATATTGCAGCCACAACCTCAGCAGTTTGATCTTTCAGGAAGCTTTGCATTTTGGTAGGAGTTATATAGGACAAGAAAGTCATCAGGCCCAGAGTAAGCCAATCTGAAGTTTTTGTCTTGAGGAGCCTGAGCACACTTCATATAACCACATTAATGGTTACGGTAGTGGGGTGTGTGTGTGTTGGCTAAAAATGTAACAGTAAGAGTCAATAGGCATCTGAAACAATTTTTGCTCAGAGCCCAGTCTTCCAGAAAGAATATATTTCTCCTAGGGATGTCATAGCTAACAACCTCAGACTTGGTACCTTCAAGCAGGAAAGATTTGTTCTGTCTCAGTTCTGCAGCTGGGGGGTCATGGCACAGGCAGAGTTGCACTTGCCCTGGAGACTGGAAGGAGAGAACTTGTTCCATGCCTCGACTAGCTTCTGGTACCCACCACTCCCTGTACTTCTGATGTCATCACTTTAGCCTCTGCCTACATCAACATGTGCACTCTTATCTTCTACATGTCTGTTGTACACTTGTCATAGGCCTCAGGATGCACACAGATAATACAAGATGATCTCTTTATCCAACTTAACCTCACAGATTAATCTCCCCAAACCTTTTTTCCATACATAGCTAAATACAGAGGTTTCAAGTTTAAGGGTGCCTCTTGCGTACACTGCTTAGCCCACTATGCCAATGAGATCTGAGAAAGCCATCCACTGAGCACACACAGGTGGGTATTGCTCTCTGGGAACTCCCACAATTCTCTGACTTCCAGAGTGACTTATAGAGAAAGTGTGTTTCTAAAGTTAAGAAATGGCAGGCTTCTTTCTGGTTATCTTGTTTCGTATGTATATAAAGTTCTCATGAGAGTGAAAGGAAGAAAATCTGAAGGAATAACAGGTTCAAAGGGTAGGGGCTTCTGATTCTTAGTGTGAATCTCAGTAACTAAAGTTAGCATATTGAAACCATACGTGGGTCTCACCCACCTTATTATTCTAACTTTAGAGACTGAAACAAGAGAATCCTGAGTTCCAGGGTGGCCTGGCCACATAGCAAGACCATACATCAAAACATTAAGAAACAAACCACAAAACCTAGACTATGAACACATGATAGATATTTGTGGTCAAAGTTTTGATTACACACAATCAGGAGTCAAGCCTCTCCAATGTACAGAGAGTGACAGTCTTTGGAGCACTCAGCCCTGAGAGGCATGTCCTCATCAAAGATTGAGGGATCTATGCAGAAGAGGAGGGGAGCAGTTTTTAAGAGCCAGAGGTGGTGGGTGACTCCAGCACCTTCAGACATAACACAGCTGATACACATTTGAACACCCAGAGACTGTGATGGCATCCAGAAGATCTGCATAGATTCTTATCAGACAAAAGTCCCAGCACAGACAAGGGGAAGTGGATACAAAGTCCCACCCTTAACCAGGAAGTTGTCTACAATCTATGCCTGCTGGGAAAGGGAAAAGTGCCCCTGTGTATATTAACTGCATTCCAGAACAGGCTCCATACTCAGAAGTATTTGGCCAATACAAAATGGACTCCAGAGTTTTGTTGTTTGAACATTTTCCATTTTTCTGGGGTTTTGCTTTGTTTAGATATTTTTATTTGGGGTTTCATTTTTTGTTGGTTTTTGGTTTTTGACACTGGGGAGGGTAGAGAGAGAGCACAAAATTGGGTGAGTAATGAGGCATTGGGGGCAGGGAAAGAGTATGACCAAACAATTATATTGTGTAAAACATTTTCTAATTCAGAAAAGTCCACTCAGTGCCTTGCTATCCTCTTCAGCTTCATATCTGTTCTTACTAGAATAACTCTGCTTGTCATTGTTTGGTGTAGTTTTCCAAAAATATTTGTATGCATACCTAATGAAAACTAAGAAGCTGGGTACATTGAGAATGAGATGCATTAAGGACAATGGTAAATATTTCCAGCTGTGATTTCATTTGTTCTCACTACAAATATAATACTTTTTCCAGTAAAACGTGTCAATAGGTGAAATTATTGTTTCAAAGTTTTATTCATCTTAAATACCGGAAGGCATCAGCAATGGCCTCTAACCCTGTCTCATCACTTTTCACACCAATGAAGAGCACCCCTAAAAATCTCTCTTCTTATACCCACTGCACCATCACAGCGTCTGAGAGAATTTCAATTTTCTCCCTAGTATAAGTAAATGATAATATATAAATTTACTATTTCATATTGTAGGGGTGAAATTGAAAGTTGGCATTGATTCTAATTCTCTGCCCACTACCTAATCACATGTTTTCCACATTTAGAAATTGGGATTATAACGTATGGAATTGATTTGAAATAACAGGACACACATCTCTGGCATACGTGTTTACTGTTATTTTTTTGCTTTTCTTTTTATTTTTTTATATTCTTAAATTTTTACTTTACTTGTATTTGTACTGTGTGTGTGTGTGTGTGTGTGTGTGTGTGTGTGAGAGAGAGAGAGAGAGAGAGAGAGAGAGAGAGAATGAGGGAGAGAGAGAGAGTTTGAAGGGAGAGAGATAGCTAAGGAGGCCAGAAGAAGGCACCAGAGTTGTAGCTGGAGTTACACGCACTTCTAAGGCTTCCCTGGAGATGCTGGGAACTGAACTCTGGTTATGCAAAGTGGCAGTATGTTCTCTTAACTGATAACCTCTTTCTCCAGCACCTTGTTTATTGTCATATATCATTGTGTCACTTTTAAAACACCATATCCCAGAACAGAACATAAATTTTTCTACCTTTACTCTTTTAGGTGTGTTATTCAGTAGTGCTACATGTATTTTCTTTGCTTTGAGATAGATTGGCAGGAAATTTTCTTTGGGTAATTAACCGTCTGAGCCTGTTCAAGTATACTCACCCCTCTTCACTCTTGTTCAGCTGCTGGGAGCCATCATTCTGCTTTCTAGTATTCTGAATTTAAGGGTTTTAAGGACTTTACATGGTGGAAGCACAGGTTTTGATTTTGTGTCACCTAACCTAACTTCATCCTTCAGTTAACACCTGCTGTAGCATGTGACTGGATTTTCCTTTTAATGCTGAATCATGTCCCCCTGGTTGTCTGCCCCACATTTTGCATATCTGCCGTGCTATCGGGAGAGGGTTGTGTGACCTCTGCCTCCTGGCTATGGTGAGAAGTGATGTGGAAAACAGGGCATACAAACATCCACCTCTTTGCAGCCTTGCTTTCAATTGTTTTGGAGAGAGGGCTCCAGCAAGATTTTTACGTGACTTGGAAGAAGTGTGAATTTTCAGGAACCTCCCTCCGTGACTTGCCCACTGGGGTCTCACTATTTCGTACCTCTCCTAACAAGACAGAAACTTCATTTTTTCCATGACCTCATTAACACTCTTCTTTCCCTTCCTCCCTCTCTGCCCCCTTCTGTCTCTTCCCTGCAGTAATTATCTTAATGGATTTGTGAAATAATGCCTTATTGTGGTTTTGGCTTATAGTTCTTCAGCTAGTGATATTGAGCATATTTTATTTAAAAATGTTTATTTAAAAGTTTTGTCCAAGTATATTTAATATGTTGAATATGTTCTTCCCAAGCCCTCTGACCCTCCCCCTTTTCTTTCCTCTGCCATCAGTCTTGCTTGTTATCCTAGGCCATTGGAGTTCTACTTTGATACTGTATACACATGCATGATTTTATATAGCTACATAAGATCTAAGTCCCATCAATGAGAGAAAATAGAATATTATCATTCAGGACTGGCTTAATTTTTTTAATGTGACTGCCTCGAGGTGTACCTGTTCTCCTTTGACCAGTTTGCCACCAGCCTGTTAGCTATAGATATTCTGTGCAAACCTTTGCTCAATTTTACTTATCTGTGTGCTAAAATGTTCTGAATATTGGAAAATTTTTGCAGCATTTTGTCCAGCAATATCTGAACGACAAAGGTCTTATACTAAATTTAGAACCCTGGATAGTCTTACTGCTAACACAGTGATGTACAGCCTTATCCTATCACGAAATGATTCTTGCTGTCTAGGGATACAGATGGAATGATAGTAACCCAGAAACAGGAGCTGCCTGAAGGCTGGATAGCAACACTTTTGAATATGGCTTTTCTCACAAATAGATGGATGGAAACCACTAGGAAGTTTGCAAAGGTTTCCTTATTGATAATATTTGATCATTCTTAGGAGATATACTTTATTTTATATGAATGTATACTATATTGTGGACTGAAATGGGGTGGGCATTGTTACTAATACCCACAATGTAAAGACAAGGGGTAAGAATATTAGTAATACTTACTGAGAAGTCAGGACATGCTAAGGTTTATATTAATGTTGAGTATCAGTCCTTTTGGGGTTAAGTACGTGATTTCTGTATATTCCTGAGATGGTTTGGCCAGATTCCCAATCCTTGTGTTTTAAAAAATAAGCAACAACTATTAAGATTATGAATTCATTTTGAACATTAAAAACCAAATGGCTTCTAGAATGTACCACTAAACATAGATGACACGCTACTACAAAATACATCCCTCACCTGCTTTCTCTTCCCCAATTTCTTATTTATTTCACGAATTGTGGAAATCGGAGCAATGTAATTTCAGGTTGCTGACATAGAAAGAAACTGGATATACAAAGATGGCTCTTTGGAGACTAGTTAGCAAGCTTCATGTTACTAATTTAAAGTTTTTACTCCCTGAAAGGGGGAAACAATCACGTTCTCTGAAATAAAAAACATGAAATTTAAAACCAATACCCAACAGAGGTTTCTGAGACCAGCTTTTTGGCAGGGATGTGTGCTCTCTTTCGGTGAATGCATTTTAACAAAGCACCTAACTGTGTTTAATCACAGTCATAGCAAGAGTGCTTGCTACTAGGCACATCCATTTAACTTCTGTTTTTAGGTAGCAATTTCCAGGAATTTCTTTAATATGAGTGCAATGCCAGGACGAGCAGTTGTAACTAGAATAGGAGAGAGGGGCAAGAAAGAAGAGGGAAGCATGTCAATTCCTCGGTGATATGGAGAAAGAGGGGCCTTGTGAAGTTCATCCTAAGTTTTGATTAGACGACAAAATTGAGGCCAGGATTATTCATTGGAATACCCAAGGTCATGAATTTTGGGCAAAGTTGGACCTAAAGACAAGTGTGTGATGCATTTCCATGATCCTGATGTCTAAGAATAAACTGGAAGGAGACAGGAGATGGTCAGCCTTATCTTTCATTCAATACTCTGATCAAGACACAATTTTCCTGTTGCTTGGCCTCCCAGATTTGGAATACACAAGACATTTCAGATTCCCCACCATATAGCCAGCTTGGATGTATACCAGGTTCCCAGCATTCAAGGAGCCGTTCTAGAGGAAAAGATTGCTATAGATCTAGAATTTTGCCTTTGTTCCTTCTCTATAACTAGTTAACTAGGTGACCTCAGGCAAATTGTCTCAATTCTTATGAGTTCAACTTCTTTAAATATCAGTTAAGGGGGTTGAAGATATGGCTCAGCAGTTAAGAGCACTCACTGCTCTTCCAGAGGACCTGGGTTCAATTCCCAGCACCAACATGGTAGCTCACAACTGTCTGTAACTCCGAGATCTGACACCCTCACACAGACATACAGGCTGGCAAAACACTAATAAAATAAAAATAAGATGCTATAAAAAAAATCTCAATTAGGTTGTTGGTTTCTGAAATCCTTTCTAGTGCAAAATGTTGTGTTCCTACAACCTGGCTAATCTCAGAAGGATGCTACACAGCAAAGTTGCCTGGTTGTTCATGACTGCATATCCTCTTCAAACTGGAAAGCTATAGAAGTCTCATTTAATCCCACTATTGCTCCTGTTACTGTTTCCCCAATTGCATAGCTTTAAATGATGTCCATTCGATGTATTGAGGCATGGATAAATGCAGGAAATTGTTAATATGTAAATCCCGAATTAAGTCACTGTTTCAAGCTGCAAAGGGCTTAAAATTTAAAAGTTCATAAAAATATCCTTACCATTCAAATACATAAAGTCATGTTCATAAAGCGATATGTCTTCTTTCTCATAGCATTTTCTATTTTAGAATGAAATATCAATAGAAAGAAATTGATGGCTGTTTCAGTAAACACATGAAAATGGACTATTTTATCATTAGTGAAAATAAATAATGGCCTTTATAAAACAAAGAATGGATGTGAGGAGGTTGTACATTTGGAAAGCCCACAGAACTAATAACTTTCTATACTTAGCCCGGAAATATGGGCCAATAGATATTGAGGCACTAAATCATTTATGGTTGAATTCATTATTCAGTTCCAGAACAACCGTCGTATAGCATTTCCTCCCTTTATGAATTACTCATGCAGAGTCTCCCCCAATGATCCACTAATTCTTATTTGAGAGAGTGTATAAAGAAGAAATCCTGTAATGCACTTCTACAGTGTCAAAATTATTAGGACTTGAATCTCCAACTTCCAGTAAAACATTTTAACTTGATTAAATTAACAGTTCAAACTCGTAAAGTGAGACACATTTCCTTTGTGTTGGCCTACCTTACATTGCTCCATAAACTTTGGTAGCCTAATTCATTGCCTGCCCCATTTGTTCAAGCCTTCTCTTTCAAATTGGATGTTTGATTTGTGTTTTTATAGTCGGGAAATAAGGATCCTTGAAGATCAGTCTGAGACTGTTGCTTCAGGATGGATTCTTAGAAATATGAATCAGAGTTAAAGAACATTGTAAGAGACATTGTGGTCTGTTCTTGGGAAACTGTTAGCAGCGGTGATGTTCCTACTGCCACAGTCCCTGCTCTACCAAGTATCAAGGTTTTCATGGTTAACAAAGTTTGCCAAAATAATTCATTGATTAATAAGGTCTGATTAACCCCCATGTTTTTTTCCTCCTGTTCATAGGAGTCTTCTATTTCTTTCTCTGGGAACTGATGCTATTATTTTACCTTCCTACGAGGACAATAGCCTTTCCTTCCTCTCTCTTAGTTTTGACAAAACTAGTTTTCTTAATTTGGTATATGTCATTAAATATTTTACATGCATTTTGGATGTAAACTAGATTAAAGATACCTTCATTTATTGAGTCCTGCCTGTAAAAGCTTTTCTAAAGTAAAAATTAGTCTAAACTCAGTGTTTATTTTGTTCTGGTTTTTGGTAGAATTTTAGTTTCAGTCACTGAAAGTTTGAAAATACTTCAAGGTTGCTCTTGGCTTGGAAAACATTTCATTTGTTTCTTCGTCTTGGGAGTCTCTTTGTGCACATGTGCATGTGCGTGCTGTGGCATGGGTGTGATGGTCGGATGGCAATTTCAAGGAATGGTTCTTTTCATCTACCATATGTGTCTTGGGGATCAAACTTGGATCACTAGTCTGGTGGCGGGTGCCCTTACCCACTGAGTCATCTTTCCAGTCTAGAATTCACTTAGCGTTATGTACTATTACATGTGCAGATTGAGACAGAACTACAGAGTTAGTATGGGGTTTGGAATAAACACAAATGATAGAAATATTATTTTAACATTCTAGAATATCTGATAGACTTGTTAAATGTAGCCATGCACAACATGGACTCTTAGACTTTAAAGCTTGATTGTGTCAGATGTATGGGAATTATAGATGAGAGTGTTAACTACTGAGCTCAGGTGCAAAGAAAGCTACTAAGACTGAAATAGAATCAGTAGTATTCCTCTCTCCAGTTCTTTGTGTATTTTTGTCTATGCATATGTGGATGCATGCGCAATTGTGTGTGCATGCATTATGTGTGTGTGTGCTGGGTTACAAGTGTGCACTATTGCACTGTGCTTTTTACATAGGTGCTAGGGTTCAAACTCACACCTTGTATTCATACTACAAGCTCTGTATCAACTAAGCTATCTCCCCAGGACCGTTCCCCCAATTGTGCTACCTTATCTTTCTGCCCAGAGGTAACCACTATGATAATAACTTTTTATTTATTTATTGAATTACTTATTTCCAATTTAGAAGCTAAGAGTCATGCCTGATACCTTGATTGCACTGAGGACAACTTACTATTATCTTTAAATATAGTGAACAAATGATCTATCATATTTCTCTCTCTTATTCAAGGGGAATGAAATTCCTATCCGGTTCTAAATTCATCATTCTTGTATTTTATTTCCCTTGAAAAAAATATGGAATATGACAAATATTTTACCTCTGAAATGCCAGCATATGTCCAACATATGTCTGCACTCAGTTGTATAACATTGAGACATTTAGTTTACATCTATATGCATACACACATGTACACGCACGTACAGACACGTACACACACGCTAAGCTTGAAGTAAAGCATCACATAAAATAGTATCTCTTACACACTGGTTCTTAAAGTGTCCTAACCATGGTAGCAAAGCACAGTGAGTCTTTTATTTAGAATCTGAGCCACAGAAAGCTAAGGCACTACGTGTTTTCTGTATAAAAACACTTGTTTTGACAGATATGGTTACGTCTAATTCTGCCTTTGGAAATGTGGAGGAATAAGAGTCAAAAACATTTGTTTTATGTAAAACATATGTTTCTACCTTGCTAGCTAGACAGAGATTCACATATGCATATGTTATATATTTATTTATATTTACTATAAAAATAGCAATACCCTACTGTATGAGCTAAGCACTGGCTCAACAGCAAAATGCTAGAAATTTTTAGTTATTACATAATTGAACATATAAAACTTAGTCATTTCGTCATAGTCTAGTAACAGAAATTTGGAATTTTTAGCTAAGACTAGCAGTGTGCTTTGTGGTTCTGAAAGTTGCTTATTTTTTAATTATTTTACTAATTTCTTGCATCTAAAATTGTTCCTCCCAGTAATGTAGCCTGCTTGAGAACCCAGAATTCTGCCTGTTAACTCTGTCACCTCCTGCATGGTGACAATGCAGTGAGTTTAGGCAACTTCCATAGTCATGATTTTTTTTTTTTAATTTAGATCTGATTCTAGGTCAGTATTTCAGGTATTCTATCTTAATATTCACTATCTTACTGGAAGAATTGAAGCAATTAGTACAATATAAAAGCAAGAATTATTATGAAAAAGCATTTTAATCTTTTTTAGATAAGACTCTCTAAATGGCTTGTCCTCCTAGAGGCTATTTTAAAAGTCTCAGCCTTATGGTATGTTGCTAAGGACACCAGACCACATCACCGTACAGAGTTGCAGTGAACAGCTGCTATTACAGCCCCTAGTTCATTCATCAAAGAGAATTTCTAAGAATGTAACCCATTACAGGTATTCTCTTAATTATTTCTAATTGTATAAATTTTCCAAGCTAATACATCTATATTAACTTTTTGTGTCATGTTGCATGCATTATGTAAAAATTATATAAATAGGATTGTTTCTGATGGTCAAAGGGACACTCTTATATTAAATGACTGTTAAAAATACAAATAAAATCACTCAAAACTATTGTAAGCCTAGCTTTTTAATAAGTATCGTCCAAATATCAGATTTGTTGGCATATTTTTCCTGGTATGGTTGTTACTGTGAATATGGTGGAGGTTTTCTCACATTTAAATTTTTTTTTATTTTTAATTTTAGTCCCCTTATCTTTCTTATCCCTTTCTACTCCCTCCCAGCTCCTAACTCACTCTCTCTCTCTCTCTTTCTCTCTCTCTCTCTCTCTCTCTCTCTCTCTCTCTCTCTCTCTCACTCACACACACACACACACACACACACACACACGGACATTATATGCCCCTGCATTTGAACAAGAGTGTTACCAACGGAACTTTCTCCCCAGCCTCGAAGCTTGCTTTTAATATTTCAAAAACCTAAGAACACCCTAATCCATTTAGTTTTAAGTAGAATAAACATAAAGAAGTCTAATCTCAAAAACTTTCAGCCTATCCTTCTTTCTCAGAACAAGTATATCCCTAGTAGGGTCCGGGAGTGTTGAAACTCTCTGCCCCCCGTGTCACCAATTTGTCCTCACCCACCAGTGTCTTCTCTAAGAGAGCCATTCCAGATACTGGTTTTGTCCTCCATGTCAAGGACTTGACCTTGCCTGTTCTGTGTATTTAGCTCAGTAGGAGTACATTCCCCAACACTCATCGCCCTTTGGAGTCCCTTTTCGTTTTTGTTTTTGTTTTGTTGTTTTTTTCGAGACAGAATTTCTCTGTGGCTTTGGAGCCTGTCCTGGAACTAGCTCTTGTAGACCAGGCTGGCCTCGAACTCACAGAGATCCGCCTGCCTCTGCCTCCCAAGTGCTGGGATTAAAGGCATGAGCCACTACCGCCCGGCTGGAGTCCCTTTTCTATATTCTCAACTGCTCTGCAGTAAGGTTTACTAAGACCTATTAACTAATGCCCTTCTGTCAGATCTGATACCTTTGTACCTGTAGCCTAAGTGACTAATCATGTGATGGGGAAAAGGTGACATTCCATCTGTACAAAATATTTGTTTTCTTTTTTCCAAAGCAACTTAGCACATGAGCAATTTGAAAGCAGGGCAGTGTCCCATCCATCTTGAATCCTCCATTGTGGAATTTCTAGTTCATACTCTTATAGAGAACATTCCTTACCACACTGAGAGGCCAGATAAATCTTCAAATGAATACCAACACTTGGTCCATGGAATGAATTTCCTTAACTCAAATCCATATAAAAGGCACTTAATAAATATTAAATGCTGTCCATTTTCAATTATTCATGTGTGTATTATTCACCTTATAGCTGCAATATGAGTTTAAAGGTCGTATTTACATAATGAATGATTCTGCTTAGTAACTTAAACAGGTCCTTGTTGTATATCCATCTAAAAAAGATCAGAAGTAAACCTTTGTTAGGCCAATTTTATTAATTATTTCCCACCGACTCTTGTTCAAAAGGCAAGATTTTGTTTTTAGCTGCTTTGCCTCAAACTGCAAGCTGATACTAAACATTGCCAGCATGGAATGGAAGGAGTGGCAAAGTAATGGAAAAGCGAATCTGGGAATTAGAATCCAAAAGGTCACAAGTTTTCCATGCCTCTTTCAATCAAGTCTTTATGGTGAGGTTTTGTCAATTTGTGAATTAAGTTGTTCAATGAATCCAAATGTCTCCTAATGAAAACCCTTTTGATAGGAAGGATATATTCTCTCTCTCTCTCTCTCTCTCTCTCTCTCTCTCTCTCTCTCTCTCTCTTTGTGTGTGTGAGTGTGTGTGTGTGTATGTGTTTCTGCTCCTTGACTTTTAAAATCACAATGCAGTTTGATAATCAGTAAAACTGTAAAAGCTTTAACTAAAAATATCAGCATAGATGAAGACACAAGTTCACAAGGCTGGATTAGTCATAAAGTCTGTTTTCATCAATGGATAAAATCAAACATAGGAAAGAGGTGGTAAATTCTGTTGACACCCACATTGTATAGCGACTTGCCAGAGAAGGAGAGGGTATGCCTAGGTGTGACTAAATAGTACATATTTATTTTTACTTGAAAAATCAAGGGGGCAGCTTGTCCAGCAGACCCTGCAGTGATGTTTTCACAGCAGTGATCTCGCTAGGCAGGTTTTGGAAATTGTCAGCAAGTTTATTGAGTGTGAGCATTTGCTGTGTCAAGGACTGGGCTTTACTCAATGCATCCATGCTGGGTAAAACCTTCTTTCCCATAAGCATGTCAACCAGTGTGCAAAAAAGAATTACAAGAGCAGCATTCAATTATAGCCCAATTTATGCCAAATGGATTAGCAATTTAGGAAAGGGAAGCAAACATTAAATTAGACACAAAAATATTTCTGCTCCCCCCATTTCTAAGGTAGGTAATTCGTGTGTGTTTCTTTTAAATTGCTTTCTAAGGAAAGAAATGACGGGCAGAGATGTTTATTCTAATAAAAGCTAAATTAATGTGTCTCCAAGTGATGAGCAGTAGGAAAAAAGGCATCTCTTGGGTCACTGTGGCCGCCTTTTGGATGCTCATGTTTTATGAGGAAGGCAGGTATTGCTAGGAGGTCTTGATTATGAGAACATTGAACATCATATGAGGTGATGAACTCAGGACACATGCTGAGAGTGACAAACAGGGAAACCTGAATCATTATCTTTAAACCCCTTTCTACACAAGATGGATAAAACCCTTACCGTGGCAGGTGCCTTATTAACTTAGACCATGAAACCCAATATGGATTAAAGTTAAACAGAATCGCCATATACGGGCTGTCCTTGCGTGCGTCAGCATTGCCAGGGTATAAATTTCATTCTCATTCTGCTAGGCACGTGACTGGAATAACTGAAGCTAACCCTTTGATTTTTAATTCATAGTAACCTCTTTCTATCAAGCAGTGTTTAAATTTAACCCTCAAATCAGCAGAAAATAGCCAGTGGCTAGATTTGAATGTTATTTATAGTTAGGTCAAAACTGAAAGGGGAGGTTGAGGGGATTCTCTGAATAGCAGCCACCAAGTTCCTTTTCGTCTCTAATAACTTGATAAATGAATCTTGAAGCTGGACTTAGGTTAAGGGACAAAGTTCTTACATTGTTCCGTGAGCACAGTCTGAGATGAAAGTTTATCACCGAAGTAATTGTGTTTTGAAGCTTAGCAATCAAGGTGTTTTTCTCAACTAATAATTGACATTACTGAAGATATATTATTAAAATTGAACATTTTCTCTTGGCTTGAGGCAGAAACAGATTTTATAGGCAGGCAAAGCATTACCTGCCTGGAGTTTTGTAAAGTTCATTGTTTTTCTGCTGTTTCTTTGTGCCTGCTTGTTGGTCCTTTACCCTCTCCTCAGTGGAAGCAGAACTTGGATATCTTACTTCTCTCATCTGGCTCTCTTATTTCTAAAGCTTTCTGGCTGTGAATGGGTTCTGTTACTAGGGCTGCACTATTGTTTGGGTTCGAATGTACTATTCTGGAGCAAGGCTTACTCTCACGTTGCCCATCTTAAAGTCTATCTGTTCTGCAGCCTGCTGGGTGTCTCTTGCCTGTCACAGTTGCTCTGTGTACCAGGGCTATCGAGATGGATTCCTGGTGCTGTGTAGGGACTCACAATTATGTTTTCAGAGGGGGCTTTCAACGAAAGTATGTGCAAAATGCAGATTAGGAATTCTAACTTTTGAGTTAGTCTTTAGTGACGATGTAAATCAGATTGATGATGAAGGCCTATTATCTGCTTACTCATGATAGGAAGCTTAATGTTTGCTGTTGCTCAATGGAACAGGGACATCTCTTGTCGTTCACCTCACTTCTGTTTCGTGGGAAAGGAGGCTCCTGATTTCTCTGTCAAGAATCAAGCTACCCTGGTCTACCTACCACAAATGACAGGATGCAGAGATACTTGCCCTTACCACAGACAGTTTACTTTTAGACATGGCAGGCTGTCTCTGGAAGCCCAGAAGGGCCTGTAAAGCGCACACTATTCGTCAAGGGCCTTTTAACACCATACAGTAGCCCCCTTTATTGTCTCCTCTCAGCTTACTTTCAACCCAGTTGGTTATAAGAATAGAAAAATCTAGTGCATAGTGTCTTTCCTGACACTCTTAGTTTACCCTGTAAAACAGTCCCTTGCTTTCACTAAAGTATCTTCTCTCTCCAGCAGGGTTTGGGGTGGGGGTTATATCAGGAAACTCAAATAAACAGAAAACCCTGCTCTGTTGCACACAACAAATTGCCAATTTTATTTTGCAGTCCCCCAAATTTTGTCAGTGTATGTGATTTGGGCTAAGTTAACATTTGCAAGGAAAATATTTAATGGTGCAAACACAAGACCTTATTTACCTAATATTCCGGGACTCTGGGTAGCAAATGCCTTGGCATCTTGAACTTGGACACATATCTACTTGAGAGAGCTGAGCTGGAGAGCGTTTCTAGGAGACAGAATGCCAATCATGTGGCCATGTCTAACTTCAAAGGAGGCTGGAAAGTGCAATCTGTGTGCTCAGAAGAAAAGCATTTCCTGGGTAATCATCAGTATAATGACATTCAAAACCAGATTTGCAGAGGCATACATGAGGCCAGATCACCTACAATTTCATGGTTTTTTCAAACCTATAGATAGCTTAAGAATTATATGAATCTCTGAACTTTAAGCCTTTACCAAAATGACAGAAGAAATAGAAACATAAGCTGATATCTTAGTACAAAATCCAATCACTAACAACGATGCAGGTTGTCCTAATGTGATGGTATATTTCTACAAATTAATCTCAGCACTAGCGATGGCATTTTTCCTGAGATGCAGTGTTACAGAGAATAATTCCCCCCTTTCAGAGATTGGACAAGTGATTTGTTTTCAGACACAATCCGTTGTAAATTCTAAACTCTGCTCTGAAACTCTTCCGATTTCATTTCCATTTTCTTTCTTTTTGCATCCTTCTAGATTTAGAAAAAACGCTCATGCTGCGATTGTATTAGCTGCCTTCTGCCAGCACATTTATTTATGGTAGGGATTCCTTCTTCTTTGTTACTCTGTATTGTAGCAGAGCACACATGCAGGAAGCTTTACACGCTATACACATACCATTCCTCACGCTCAGGGGACCACACCCAAGGACAAGAAGAAACATTAGGGTCTCCCTTGTCCACTCAGGACCCCCACTTGTTCTCTCCCAGATACCTCCCTGTCCTCCTTTCAAGGGTGGCCAAGGTCCTCTTTCAGTGTGAGGGGAGTGTGGTCTCCTGCTGTGCTCCCTAAGGGTGGAATCACGTGACTTTACTTTGTTGGTAGGGGTTTCCTTCTTTTGTTCACTATTAACTTGTGCCATCATTTATATTCTGTTGTGAAAATAGACTAACGTCTATTTATTAATTCTATTGTCTAAACCCATGTGAAAAGTTATAGTTCTGGGGCTATTACAAATAACCCTCCCGTCTTGCTTGCCTTTTTACTTACAAGACAGACACATTTCCATTGAGTATGTACCTAAGAGAAGAATTTGTGGCTGTATGCTATGAATGTTTTTAGCTTTATCAGGAATGCAGATTTTCCGAGGGAGTGACATCAATACACCAGGGCAATGATTCTTAAAGAGAGAGGAAAAAACAGGAAGATAAATTTTTGCAGTAAAAGAAAACTTCCGGTTTTCAGATTCTAACCTGTTTTCTTCTGTAGGAAAACCTCCCAAAGGCATTGGGAACTTGCTGGAAACACGATGTTAATTAATATTTCTTGCTTGCTTTCTGCTCTTTTGGTACTCCGTTGCATATATAGGTTTAAAATAAAGGTGGTAATTTTGTGTCTGTGAGTTTACTAGCCATAAACTAGTACCATAACATACTACCATAACCTCCCAAATGACCCAGACTGGGCTGTTTTTTTCTTCTTCTCTTCTCTCAGTTTTATGATAAAGATCTGGAAATGTATTAATTTAAAATAATTTTTTCCTTCCCGGATCCTCCATTATGTTTTTCTGCTTTGCTCACATTTATCATCTTTCCCCTCTTTGACCTTTGCAAGATGCTAAATTATTAATTAACTGGTGAATCTTTTATCTCGAAACATGTTTCTTTTCTTGTCCTTTTCATATTAAAATTTTAACTATGAGGCATGGTGCACATATAAATACTTAAATATCCAAATGCCTCTCATTTCACTTTGATTGTATACTTAAAAATCAGTCTAGAAAAAAAATATGATCTAGAAAAAACAAGAGATTCATGTGTCTGTTTGTCTAAACAATTGTGAGATAAATGTTCGTGGCTTAATATTGAGTTTTTAGATTTATCTGGTTTTCAAAAATATTAATTTTTATTTTAAGCGTATGGATGTTTGGGCTGCATGCGTGTCTTTTTCTATAGGAACGCAGTGCCCACAGAGGGTATAACAGGGCACTAGACCTTCAGAAACTGAAGGGGTTATTAGCCAATAACATGCCAGTACTGGGAACTGAACCTATGTCCCTAGAAGAGCAGCCAGTGCTCTTAACTTCTGAGTCATCTCTCCAGCTGTTCTAAGATTTACCTACCACACAGTTTCAGATCTGAGGGTGATTAAAATATCCCTAAAATACTAATATATTAAAATATACCTAAAATACTAAGAGGTTAAAGGATGTCACTGTGTTAAGGATTCCATTAGTATATATATTTGGTATGGATCAAGTGCATTCTTGGCTTCTTCTTTTTCAACTATGGATTTTAAATGTGACTCAGTAGATGATATACTTTTAGTATGCTAAGTGAAGTCATGTTTTAAAGAAGTACTGCTGTCTTGTTTCATGAAATCATGGGAATCAACCTTTTTAGGCAGTAAATGTCACAAAAGATAGTTCATTAAATGAAGCCAATGGAGCTGAATGAGAACTATATGAGACTTTCTCTTCTCTACTGAGACTGCTAAGACCTTCCTCAAGCAGAGAAACCTGCTTGCTCTTTGGGCTGAGGAGGGAGGAAGACTTGATTGGGGGAGGGGGAGGGAATGGGAGGTGGTGGCGGGGAAGAGGCAGAAATCTTTAATAATTAAATAAATTAATTAATAAAAAAAAGCAAAAAAAGAAAAGAAGAAGATGCAATGATGTTGTAGCCTTGGTGCTTGTAGGTTTTATATTTGGAAGGCCAAGTGTAGGCAGCAGTAAAGTAAAAGCAGGGAAACCAGAAAGTCCCCCTGGTAAGATCCGTGCAGTCTAGGCAGGCCTGTGTATCAGGTCAAGCTGCTTCCTGGATTGATACTGTCCTAATTCCCTCCCTCTATCTCTGTCTCTTGTTCTGTCTAATATCACATTTATGAAAATGAAACTATTACCAACTTCTGGGGCCCATGGATAGTACAAGAGTAAGATGTGAAGATCTCATTTAGATGTATGAAATTCTTAATATTTTTTACCTTTCTAATAGGAGAGTAATTTCTGTATATATTCATAGTATCTACGATTCCACAATTTATTACTCATAATAACTCAGACATTCATTTTAAATCTTGCCCCACTAAAATAAGTATGAGGAAATAAACTAAATGCCAATCATTTTAATTAGTCATATCTCACTAACTACAGAGATTAAGCCAAAGATTCATACACAACCTTATTTGGTACATTAAAGTGCACTAGCTAGCTACAGAATAATTCTAAGTATTAACTTGGAACCATCAATAATTGTTTATGGAAGAATTCGATGGGCAAATCATCAGCGTGTGACAGAGGGAAGAGCAGGTCATGGAGTTGACACAGCACACAGCTCAAGAGCATCCAGTTATGCCCCGTACATTCAGTGGAAAACTTCTAATAGTTGTGCATTTGAATCCTTGAAAAGGAGAGAAAGGGAAGAAAATCTGAGATCCACCTAAATGGCCTTTAACTGTGATCCTTCAGCCTCCAATCGAAGCACTGTGCAGGACGCACTAAGTTCTGCTTTTGTGGGTCACTCCCTTTGTTCTGTTGGTGTTCACGTGAGTTTCAGAGTGAGAATAGAGCTTGTATTTGAGGTCTAATTTCATCACTTGCGAGCTGTGTGGCTCAGGATAAGGTATTTAGTATGTCTATGCCTCAACTTCTTCCTCTGTCAACTAAGGAGAATGACCTGATTGACTAGAGAAAGTGAAATCAAAACAAAGCCACCCCCAAATACTAGCTGCATCCCAGAAGCACTCGGGACACGCTGCAGGTGGAAGTCAGTGTATTTACTCACAGAAGTAGAGAAAATGAAAGGAAGATTCAAAGACTCTACCTCCATAGAAATAGTGTACTCTCGCAAAATGCTGGCCCTTGGTTATGTCCCTCCCATTACTTGTTATTGTTGTTGTCAGCTCCAGATATTAAGAGCCTACCCTAAGTTACCCATAGGGCATGCCTTCTTCGTGCAATCTCATCAGGACCTCTCTGAAGGAGGCTCAGTTGTTTGAATGCAGCTGACGAGTAATCTCAGCCTCCGAGAAAAACCTTCTCACCATCTTGAAAATAGTGGGCACCAGAGCCCCGACTTCAACCAGCCCCAGGACTCCAGATCCCAGGACCTGCCTGCTCCAATAAAGTCTTCATTTTTGGAATCACATTCTCACTTCTCCCCTGTTATGATTATATTTTTAAATGTTTGTTTGTGTTCTAACTGATTTGAATCAGGCCCTCAGACTAGGGATCTTTACTCCCTAAAAGAAAAGTAGTTGTGACTCCTTATTACCACCCTTTTTTCTCCCCACTTCAGGAGTGTAATCAAACAGCAGCTGGAAACTTCCTTTTAATATAGTGAATCAGCCTGCCCACACATTTTATTTTCCCTGAGGCATATTGCTAGGAAAGTCTATTTCCTGAATTTTACAAAATCAACATATGTTGAACCAACTGGCTGTTTTCATTTAAATTGACAGGAGCTGAAACTTGGAAATTGTGTTTGGTTTTTTTTTTTGTTTTGTTTTGTTTTTTTTACACTTAACGTTGTCGGGATATTTGATTTTGAGGTAAAAACTTCCCCTCTACATTGTTTTCATTTGTTTGATGTGTGTGAGTGTGTGTGGTGTGTGTGTGAATGTGTGTGTGTATGTGTGTGTGTACATATGTGTTTATACGTGTGAGTGCATATTTGTTCCTGGGTATGTGGGTGGGTGGGTGTACCTGGAGGCCAGAGGCCATTGACAGTTGTCTTCTTCAATTGCTTCCCCACCTTTTACTGTGACAAGAATGTTTTGTTTGTTTGGTCTCCTATTTGTTTTGAGACATGACTTACTATGTAGCCATGGTTGGTCTGGAATTTGCTACTTAGACCAGGCTGGCCTTGAACTCAGAGATAAGAATTAAGGTGTAGCTAGTTTTTCGGAAGGGCAATTCTAAAGTAGAGAGACAGATTTAATACTGTGTTAGTTATCATCATAAGCAGTCATCACATATATTACTTTATGTATGGCTTTCTTTCTTTTCTCTTGGGCTGTGGGTTCAATAAAATTGAGAATATACCTTGTTCATCCTTGTACACTAGATCTTAGCATGCTACTTAGAATGTATCAGGCATTTGACCCAAGGACTTTCATTGGTTTTTGATAATATAATTGATTTCCTGATTTAAGCATGTTTTCCTTACATGTATGCAAAGTATTTGTATGTTTTAAAGTAGGAAACATATATTACTAGACTAATACGCCTGTTACATCTCATAAACATCTCATTTATCTCAGTTTACGTGGACACTGGACTTTTACTAACATGGTGTTATTTAGGACATGGAGATTTCAGTCGGCTCAGCTGTACTACTAAAATACTAAAAGCTGCTTGGTTTACCCAGCAGGAATCTATTTATCCCCAGTTCTGGAAGCTACAAGTCAGCCATCAGGGTGCCAACGCAGTCAGAAGAGAGTGAGGGCTCTTCCTGGGTTTTCAGCATCTGCCTTCTCTCATGATTGAGAGGTAGCAAGCATGCTGGAATCTCCTTTCCCGAGAGACCAGTCCCATCTGTCAGCCCTGCCCTCACCATCTCATCAAAGCATAATTGCCTCCCAAAGGCCTTCACCTCCAAATACTATCACAGCAGATGAGTTAAGCGGAACACAATTTACTCCATAATAATGAGTCTTGTATGCTTATGACAATACAGCTTAAAGCTGTTATTCATATAAAATTTGGGTAAAGTGTTTTTGCATAATTAATGTTTTAATGAACAAATTCCTGAAGCTTGTGTTTAAAAATTGTACGGTTGGGAAGATACTACTTTCCCAAGATCCATCTAACATTTGGTAGCACTTAATAGACAAAATATTTACAACAGGGGACGACAGTGACCGCAGAAGATGCGTCTGTTGAGAGGCAGTGCGTGTGGGAAGAGCTCCGAGAGCGGGGCTGAGCCAAGTTGAGTGCTGTTTGCTCTGTCACAACTTTCCCACCACATCCTCGTCGTGGTCTTTGGGCTGACCTTGTCAATCGTTTCACAGACAGATGGACATTCAGGGAAATACAGTTTTGTTTTGTTTTGTTTTGTTTTGTTTTTTGAGTCACATGGTAAAGATTGTTTCAAATCAAGGCCTTCTATTCTAAATAAAATAATTCTTAGGGGCCTGTTCTATTACTGATGTAAAAAAGCATCAACTACTTTCATGTTTATGGAAACTATTTATTTTAACAAGGTTTCAGGATTCATAATTGGTTCTTAAGCCCAGAGATTCCAATAAAAAGTACAGCCCTGTAATCCTCGATGATTTTGAAGTAAACACTTAGGGATTGGATTAGGATTTCTTTTTTATATAGATTTCTGTTTAACATTTACGGAGATTCAGGAATGTAAATCCATTTTACGTGCAGTGTGAATGTGACCAAGGTGGTCACATTTGTAGACTGATTAGAGGACTCATCCTTTCTAGGGACAGATCTCCAATACAGGGCAAAGAATGAATTCCTCTAGAAAATCCTTACTGTTTTGCGGACTTTTTTTTTAAACGTTTTAGGGTGATCTGCTGCTTGTTAAAAATATTCTACAAATATTCACTAAGAGTCTTCAACATGTAGTTGTGCTTGTATAGTGAAGATCTGATCCACCTTGTTTAAGAGAAAGCTGAAGAATGCCAGTGATCCCATCCAATGGCGGAAAGGACTGGATAAAATCTGGCTTGAGAACATAGAAACCGGTCAAGCAGCTCCGACCACTAACTACCCCAGGCAAACAGGAAGGAAAGGAAGAACCAAGGAGCAATGCCTGTAATGAAAAGGACCAGGAAGAATGACAGGTTAAGAACAGTGATAAATTAGTGAGTCTCAAGATGTCACAGAAACATCCTATGACAGTGAATTATCCCTGTTCTTGTGGAGGAGGAAATGAGGCTTAAAGACATTATATCACTTACTCAGTGTGACCAGATTAATAAAAAAGCAAAACTAAAGTCAGATGAAAATATGTTTTGTATTCTACCACAGAAGAGGTATTTTACTATTACGTAGTAACACTTCTTGCTTTTATTGGACTTCAGCAAAAACAGAAGCAGAATAGCTCCATAGAAATCCATAGAATGGGTCCAATTTATACAATTATTTCCAACAATGCTTAATATTCAGAGACTTCTCTCAACATTCAAACTTCTCTCCAGCTTGTCAGGAGTTATATGACTGACATACTATGTCACCCCAATTGAACTACCTACCAGAAGAAGGGTGCATAGAGAACACTGTGGGCATCTGAGAAAAATACACTAGCATCATGACTTTCTAATTGAAAGTTTTTAAATTATGTGTATTTAAGCATAAAAACCTTTGCTTTCTAAGCAAGCCCTGCTCCATTTCTAGTCCTTTAAAAATAATTTTTCTTCATTACAAGGATATTAAATCTTGACATGGTATTCTCAGGGTTTATGCTCTTTAGGGTTCTGATGTCCAACTCTTCTTTAGGAACCAGCAATGTTTTGATCATCCTGGATCTAGCGCCTTCATGTTTGGGGTGTTAGATGCACCCCATCTGCTCTCTCTAGGCTCACATTTATTACTAGATATTAACCTTGGAGAAGCCTTCAGAGGCATCTGGGAGGTTTATGGAAAAACAACCACCAAGGACATTTGTGATCCCCATGAAAAACTGGGGTCGAAAAATAAGAGGAGTCAGTAAAAAGCATAGCAAGGATAGATGGTGATGTTTTCTGCTAAATGAGGGAGGAAAAAAGAAAATAAAACAAACAAACAAACAAAAAAGAATACTAACAGGATGCTCCACAACCTGGATAGTAGATTCTCACTCTCCTTTCAAGATATAATTACTTAATGTAACCCACTTCAAAGAGAAAAGGTAATCAGTATTCTGCTTTTCCTAAAAAGCACCTTTGCAAACACAGCTGTCATGTCAAATTCACACAATATGATTTTGAGCAGCTACTTAGGTGACTCTCAACGCATTCATAAATGGGGTGTTCAATATGCTCAACCGTGAAAGCCCACGTATCCTGGGTACAGGACATCACCAGGGAATCAGATATAAAGGTCATTGCACTAATAGGTCTGGGTTTCGTCTTCCAAGGTCAGTGCACATTGATTTGTAATCCCATTTATAGGCAAATGACAGAATCTTAAGCATCACAACTTCTGTTTGCCTCTTACGGGATTTCTATTTGTCAAAAGTAATAATATTACACACTATGTACCTTATGACAGTTCCTGTATTTCTTGGGCAATGTGTCTGCTATTTCTGCATGAAATGCTTTGTAGGTGATACCTCATTACAGTTCTCTGTACGGCATTTACTGTCCTTTTACATGCATAAGGAAACACATTTAGCTTTCGTAAATGAAACGCTGCACTCACACCCTGGCTAAAGAAAACCCAGGGTCTCTGAGAGAATCTCACCTGTCATCATTTCCTGCGTATACTCTGCTATCCATCTGTCCAGGGGATCTCCTCGTACAGTTGACATTTAAGGTAACGTTGCTCTTCCCAGAGAGCTTTGGAAGCTGGATACAGCTCCCTGTCTGTCATGCTGTTTGTCAACTAGACTTCGACCTTGGTAATGAAAGGCGGCATTGATTGTGGCATGACCTCGGTGCCCTCTGCATTTGACATATTGCTAGGTCATAACCTAATCATCTTTTCAAGCAATTGTAAAGATGATTCATTTTTAAGAGTCTGTAGTCTGACTATATAAAAGTGAAGCAGCGATAGTGAAAGATATAAAAGCAAGCACACTCATTTCCATGAACATAAGCAATAAAAATGGAACTACCAAATCCAACCTATAGGTGTATACTCATCTCTTACAATGGTTTTTTTATTACAAGCAATAGTTCTGAATATGTAAGAGTGTTCTGAATTCAATCAGAATGAAGTTAAATGCCTAGAAATGCCCCGGCTCACCAGGAGTTTATATAGTCAGTATGTAAAATTACCTCTCAATATATGTCTTTCTTGTGAGCCTTTGAATCCGACTTGTAACATAAGTGATAATCACCCTTGATAAGGCTTGTTTAATGCAGTGATCTGAGATAAATCATCCTGTTCTCTGACTTCTAAAACGTGACAGCCAGTTTCCCAACCCAAGCTTTAGAGAAGTAAGAAATGTAGAATAAATAAAAGGATCATGGGAACATGTAGGGGGAAGAGTTAAAAGACTTATTAGAAAAAAAGAGGGGGATGTATAAAAATGAGTATTTTAAAAGTTCTAGAATATTTTAAATTCAGTTCAGAAAGATTAGATTTTTAGTTGCATTGTGCATTGACTTTTTAAAAACCAAATTATGATTTTAAATGCTGATTATTCGCCTTCAAGGATGGATGTAATTCAACTACATCTTGCATTAGAGACTTGTGTATTTTTCACTCATTGATACGATCAAAAGCATCTTACTCATGTCAAAAGAAGACAGATGGAGGCCATTCTTCTGGCGCTGTACTAGAGTCAAGTGTGCTTGCCTTATTAGCATATCAGTCCGAATAATAGCTTGAGCAGCCATGTGGCCGAATGAAGATTAATTACAGGCTACAGAAATCCTAGCACCTATTTTATTTTCGTGAATAGTAGCTTCTGCTCTTATTATCCAAATGAGAATGAGGACTTGGGGAGTGAAGACAGTGACACATTTGGTACTATTCAAGATGCACACTCCTACTCTAGGCTCCCAAAGGATGCCACTTGTCATAGATTTTAAGGCTGTGGAATGTGTGTGTGTCTTTTCCACAGCTACACCCATGGGTGCATTTCCCTTGCTGTGTGGTTCTCAGTGGGAATGTGATCCACAGGAGAGGATTTAAGCCAGAACCTAGATAAAGTCAGCAGGACTTGGCAGGCAGATACTAATTGCAACCTGGAACTGTTTAGAATACATTGGATTGGTCTTTTATGGGAGAGTTGAGCCTATTTTAAAAATTAATGCTATGGAACCATTTTTCATTATTGCTTTTTCAAATGTAGTTCTTGTTTAAATAGCATTTATAGTTGGAAAGACTAGGGAGAGCAAATATGGCTTTGCTCCAAAGGGCCTGGGATCTATAACCAGTCTAGCTTGGAAAATCATTACACCCCAGGTTCTGCATCTTTTACAGAATAGGGGTGATAATAGTATTTATCTCATATGGTTGTTGAGTGCATTGAATAGATTACATGTGTAAAGTAATTCTAAGAGTGACTGCTCCATCATGAGGACTTATCGTATATTAGCTTTTAAGGTGTCCCTAAGTGATAATTCCTGGAGAAGGTGTAAAGACTGCGTGGAGTTCTTGTTTGTTGTCTAGCATGTGTGATGTCTGTTTTGGGGACTAGGAAGAATGCAGAGAGACGGGCCCTTTCAGTTCCTAATGTTTGGCAATAGAAGTAATAGAATCAAGCAAAGGAAACAATGCTATGACCTCTCAAACCAAGAGCTCAGTGTGTGATGAAATCGTGAGAGGATGCAACAAATGGCAAACTTGGACCCGGCTTAGGAAAGTAGATGCAGTTTAGAAATATCATTTTAAAACCTAAACCTGAAAGGGTCATTGCCTGTGCTAACTTTTTCAGCGTGCCTGTTTTAAAGTGATTTTTAAATTAATGCTTCTCATGTCTGTGTCCCTTTGTACCCTTCTAACATCAGGGTATTGAAAGTCTATAAAACTAGGTACGATAAAACTAGGGACTCTGCCTTTGCAGGGAGGTCAAGTGACTTTGTAATCAATTAAGCAACTGAAATTTCATCTTAGTCTCCCAGATGGTTTTAGGCTTTGTGCAATTCATAGCAGCCACTCCTTGCCATGAACTCTGAGAAACAGAAACAACTTCCCTTAGCACCTGGTGTAGTGCTTGCTCTTCTCTGAAGAGGCCTCCGGTCATTGGCTTGTGTTTATCTTTCCTCTGTTCTCTGGTTGACGTTGTCCCTGAATACAGTGATGCTGTAGTGCTCAATGCACGGGGTCCTGACTGCTCAGATTTATCCCCGCTACACCAGTTGAGCTTTCCTTTTGTCTCGTACACCACTTTGAGGTTAAGCTACTGGTCAGTAAATCAGTTGATCTTGAAATGTTAAAGACTGTATGGTCATCCAAGGTCTCTTCATTTAAAAGGCAGACGTTTTGAACAGAGTATTTTCATTTGTACCTGCAGTCCTTGCACTCGGGAGGCCAAGAAGGAGGGATCTCTTGGGGCTAGGCCAAAAGCTGGGTAACATTGCAGGATTACATTTCAAAAACAAACAGCAGCAGCAAATGGGATTTCTAACCTGGGTGTGATAATACAAGTCTGTATATAATTCTAGTACCTGGGAGACGGGCAAAATGGGGTCAGAATTTGGGGACCAGACTGGACTAAATTGCCTCAGCAAATCTGCTCCCCCAAAATGAAAGAAGTGTATTCATGGATTCCATTCCTCAAGCACTCTAAATTCATACTTTAAATGACCATCTGTAATGGTAGTATTTAGGTGTTATGCCATCTTTTTCAATCTTCAAAATAAAAATTAACAAATATGTCATGGAATCAAAGATCCTGAAGAAAAGAGATGTAACATTTATATAAAATAATGAAATGAACACTGATTTTCTATTCTGGATGCTGTCTTGGAAAAACTATAAAAAATTCACAGCAGTTAGATATGACCGGATGAACTTAGGATGGCATTTGAGGTAGAGTTACAGTACTGAGTTGAATGCTATCCATTGTATAGAGGTGTTGGGTGATAGACTTTTCCTGGGAAGACATGAACAAATGTTTACCCATTCCAGATAGGCGACTGAGAGCAGACCAGAGGAAGGATCTCACCCAAGTTCAGGTTGTTGAACTAGTGCGTTTTATTGGGGTTACTTAGAGGAGCAGAAGGGAGGCAAAGGCAACTGCATCACTAATGCCCATGCCAGCACAGGTGGAGGCTTGTCAAACTGACCATCTGGAGCACACTGCACAGCCTGCAGGCAGCTCACCAGGTAGGAAGGTGCCCTCTGATAGCTTGGCTGGTCAGAGCCCCTTCCAGGAAGTTCTGCTAGCCTTTATTGCTCCAGGCAGTTAACACATCTTTGCTTCTTCCAGGTAGCTGGGCTTGTCTGAGGGGCTTGACTAAAGCTTGAGTTATCTGAGATTTACTGTCAGTCTTTTCTGTTTATAACATTTGGAGAAGGAGCAGTCTAGCGAATCTGGTCAGTTTCAAGGATGTATGAAGCTATTTTGAGTCTTTTCTTCATGCACTTCTATGTAGGGGAGAAATCTCAGAATACACTGCCACTCTGTTGTGTGTCAAACATCATCCATGTCATCTCCTGTAAGACCAGATCCAAGAAGTTTTTAAAGTTCCACAAGGCTTGGATTATGAGAGTGGATAGAAACAAACTACCATCCCTCAGTTTATGTTCCTTTAAAAACTAGATTTTGACCTTTCCAAGAAACACCTTCTTTGTGCTCCTCAAGAGAGCCACTTCTGCTTTACATTATATGCACACATCATTTAATATATCAATATAAAATATAGGATCTACAAACGAGAGAAAAACAACTGGTATTTTGTCTTTTTGAATCTACCTTCTTTTTACTTAGTTTATTGATCTCCATTTTCATCTATTTTCCTGGAAATAATAGAATTTCCTTCTTTATGGTTGAATAAAACTCCATTATTCATGCATTTTCATCAATTTTGCTACAGATAGACACATAGACTGATTCTATAACTTGGTTATTGTGACTAGAGTTGCCACAAACATATAAGTATCTCTGTGATATGTTGACTTGAAGTCTCTTGGACATTTATGTCCAAGAGTGGTATAAAATTGAATCATATGGTCTTTTGTTTTGGGATATAGAACTCAGACATCTGGGCCATCCACTTATCCTATCTGAGATTTCTTAGGGGATCTTCCTTGATCAAACCCGATTTTTCTTAACCTGTAATGAATACATAGCCTCTCATTTCCTATGGAAACAAAAGCAAAACCTCTTCTCCAAAGTAACATACCTTTTGACTTCAACTTTGAAGTCAAAATATTTTCAAAATACCTATCTTGGATTGATTCAGCAGCATTTATAAATAAATATCTTTTAGTAGCTGTTGTTCCTTCCTCAGCACTCAAACAATTCAAAGGGGACATAATAACATACAGTATCTAGACTATCTGTGTATTTTTCATCTTTATGTGGCTTTATTTTAACCTCTACTTCTTTTAGTTTTATTTATAATTTTTGGCTTTTTGAGACAGGGTTTCTCTTTGTATCTTTGGCTGTTCTGGAACTCACTCTATAAACCAGGCTGTCCTTGAACTCACAGAGATATGTCTGCTTCTTTCTGTCAAGTGATGGGATTAAAGATGTGTGCCACCACACCTTGAATTCGCAGAGCTCTGCCTGCCTCTGTCTGCCAAGTGTTGGGAGTAAAGGTGTGTGTCATCACCACACTCAACTATTCTCTTTCTTTTTTATTTTAAGGCCTTTATCCTTTTTTTCTCCTGAGCCAACATATATTTTTAAACACACTGTAAACCATTTAGAGGTTTTATTCATCTGAATCTATCTTTACTGTATATCTCTCTTTTTTTCTGAACACACGAGTCTTTAATTTGCTAAGCAATATGGCTAGGATTAAAGCCATGACTTTGATAACTAATCCACTCCATATCTTAGCTTTCTGAGAATTTAGCTTTATGGTAGAGGTACTGGCTAGAGCCATGTTTATTGCCACAATTGTATATGTCTCAAGGTCCATGCTGTGATCAAGAAGCATACGGTAGGTGATTCAAAAACACCATCTAAGTGTTTTGTGGCAGAGCTTCTTAAAAGAGCTACAAGGTTTGCAGGTAAAGCTGAGTCAGGAAGTCTCTCTTAAATGAGAGTGCTTGTCTCTAGCAAGCAGAGACCACCTGAGAAAATGCTTCCAAGAAGCCATCCTTAACTCTGTTCTATCTGGTCTAGAATTATTTCCCAAATTCTCTCAAGTTTTATGTGGATGCAGTTGTTCACACAAGTGCCATTTGTTGACCAAGGTTTCTGTCCTACCAGGTCTGTCTATGTTAGCCACACCACCCACAGCCATTTAGTCCCAAATAAACACACAGAGGTCTATATTAATTATAAAACTGATTGACCTAGTAGCTCAAGCTTTTTATTAACTCTTATAACTTATATTAGCCCATAGCTCTTGTCTGCATTAACCACGTGGCTTGGTACCTTTTTTGGTGAGGCAGTCAAATCTTGCTTGCTCTGTGTCTGGGTCACAACTGCAGAATGAAACTTCTCTCTTTACAGAATTCTCATTGCTCTGCCTCTACTTCGTGCTTGTTTGCCTGACCTATACTTCCTGCTTGGCTACTGGCCAAATGGAGTTTTATTAAAAATAATATGTGACAGGATAAAAAAAAAAACATTGTACCACATCATACTCAGCAGCATTTTTGTCTGTCTGTCTGTCTGTGTAATGATGGCAATTTTGACTGTGTTGTGCTGGAATCTCAATGGAGTTTTAATTTACATTTCCCTGATGGTTAAGGACATTGAGCATTTTTTCAAATGTTTGTTGTACTCTATCTTATGGAAACTATATATTTGGTTCATTAGCATATTTATTGATGAAATTGAGCTCTTGGTATCTAGGGTTTAAGTTCTGTATATATTTTAGGCAGGCATTAATCATTTGCCAGATGTACAGGCAACAAGAATTTTCTCCTATTCTCCTTTGTTGTGTGGAAGGATTTTCTAATTTTTAACTTTGTGCAAATCAGTTGTCAATGTTTGGGGGCTTTTTTCTTTGGTGAACATCCTTGCCAATTTATAGGTCTTGAAGCATTTTCCATGTTTTTTCTTAATGGTTTCAGATATGGGTCAGGGCAGAATTTGCTCAAAGTACATGCTATACTGTGTATACTTTTGGGAAAATGCATTTGTGTAGCTTGTTACTATGAACAGTGAATATATCCAATTAAAAAAAAACATTTCACACCAAAGTGGGATGAGGATGCCTCTTTTTATCATCTTATGTAGCTTTTTCATATTTCTGTAATTTGGATTGTATTTTAAATCTTCCTAGAAAGCCATGGGCAAAGGAAATGAGAGTTTCTTATTTCTTTTCAACAAGTCATTCCTCATCACAATGGACATAAAATAAGTTGGTAGGTCAAACACAAGCTCAATCTCTTCCTATCAAGCAACCTTCTAAGGAAACACTCCATAGAGTTTGCACCTCTTCTGAAGAATCTTCCCCTTTGGTGAGCACTGCTGAAAACAACTTGGGGTCTTGTTACATTATGTTCTTGTGAATAGCAACTGGCGAAACATTCTTCAGGAATTTAACAACTTCTCAATTATACCTTAGAGAGTTCTAAACTTTACTTAAGTAGCTGTTTATGTACAAAGGATCTTTAGAGTTTCTCTTTCTTTGTCTTAAAAGTGAAGGAAATTATTCTCCAGCCTGGGATAGAGTCTCAAAAATGGTGAAATACCTTTGGTTCAAATGGACATAATTAAAATGTAACATATTAATAGAGTTTATTTCTACTGTACTTTAACAGGATATAGAGTAGGGAATCAAAGGTTTTGAGGTCAACATAGAAATTCTTACTATGAAGTGAAAGGAAATGGAATGTCCTAAGCATGAAAATGATCTGATGCCAGCACAGAGATGTTGAACACTCATGAGAAAACTGGACTGTGAACTCTACTGTCTGGTTTTCCAAGTTGAAACTTGAGAATGGAGATCGTAACAGTAGATTGGTAATTGTCAGCCTCAAAGACATTGTGCTGAAGTAGAGTGTGTTGTAGAGATAACCACAGAGCTTGCTTTTGCTCTCTGACTTTGGATGTCCTAAGGTTGAGACAGTCTTGTAGACTTGCACCTATTTTGTCTGCTGGAAAAAGGACTGTGAAAGTAGGGTATAGGAGTACTGAATGAGTCTGGCCATGGGAAGCGTTTCGTACAAATGGTACTTACTAGGAAATAAAAGGATGGAAAAAAGCATGAAAATGATCCGGCATTTAGTGTTTAAGAGTTAAAACACATGCTTCAAAATACCACCACTCTCTTATTACTCATTTGTTACATGATTGTGTGTATTGTCTGGAGTGGAAATAAACTAGAATATTTCTGGCTACTACAGCTATCAGATGCCTTCAGTATCATTCTGATGCCAACACATATCTGAAGTGCTGTTTTTAATGTAATGTAATTTTGGATGTTCAATGCCTGTCCTAATACATTTTCAGGGCTTATCACATATATAAATATTTTATTTAAACATTTTATTTTTCCAAAAGAGTTTCACTTAATTTTATTACATCAGAAATGTTGAATATTTTTCTAGAATTATCTTCCTTCCTTCCTTTCTTCCCCCTTTCTTTCTTTCTTTCTTTCTTTCTTTCTTTCTTTCTTTCTTTCTTTTTCTTCCTTTCTGTTTTACCTTGCACATAGAATCTAGTCTTTCTTTGAAAACAAATGGTATTTATAAGAACTTGCAGCAGAGTGACAGTGAGTCAGATTACAAGAAGCTAATTCCCATGGGAGCTGCAGCAGCTCAGCCCTTCCCTGGCATCTCAGGTTCTTGGAGCAGGGGCACTGCTTTCATCTCTGAGAATACAAATAAATACATGTCTTCTACCGGGAATCTAGGCACTTTTTCCAGGTTATGCTAATTGAGATGTGCCGGATGGTCATGAGTTAGACGAAAGCTTGAGGGGAAGAAATCAGCAAACTAAGAAAATCTGCTAGGATTGATTAATTCGACCACACTGAGAGAGAAAATATACAAGAGCGAATTTTCTGTTAGCTCCCAAGCAGAGACACATCATTTATGCTTGGCATCGAACTTAATGAGAACACAGATGAAGGGTTTTCTTTCTGCGAGAGAAGAGCTCTCTTCAACCTGCCTTCCTTTGCAAAGTCTTTTCACAATGCCGTGCCACTAATCCCGCATCCCTGTTAGTCTTTCAGAAACACTGTGTAAATTACAAGGTCAATCACTGTATCATATACTTTCTAGTGAGTGTTTTGTGGGCACACGGTTTTGAGTACATCTGTGTTAGAGTGAGTAACTTAAAAAATTACCAAAGTAAAGTTTATTCTCAAAGGAAGTATTATAAAATTTTTAGTTATAAAAACATATTAGATGAAAGCCTATTATTTGTGATTTTTTTTGCTTAGTAGCATTTTATTTTGCTAGAAATAAGGTTATACAGCATGAAGGGTGTTCTTGTCACAGATTAAAAATAATAATCACATACGAATCATGGAAATTACATTATCTGTCACTCATCTTTAAGTATATAATCATAGTTTGTTCCATTAAATGAAATATATGCTACCAAATTTGTGTCAATTTCTCACAGTTTTGACAGACTGGGTTACTTAAGAAAGATTTGGCAATAGATTAAATCATGTTATAATATCAATAAAGAATGTAGTGAAAAACCATTAATTTGTGTTATTTTAATCAACCCATCATTTCATTAGGTGACTGATTGCTAAACTTGACAAACTCTTAATATGAAGATTTTTTAAATGATTAATATATTTGTACTTTAAACTCTTGAAAGAGTTTATAACAGTATTTGATTATTTGTGATTTTTTTAAAAAACATCAAAGTAACTCTTTATTATGAACTTGTAAGCCTGGGGTACAACGTATTGAAAATGCAAAACCGAGTATTTTCCTGCATTTTAATAAAGTCATGATGACAATACAATATTTGTATTTAGGAGTGATATAATGAGTGATTTCTTATTGGATCGATTCTAAGACTACAAAAAAATTGAATATAAAAATCGCTATTCTTTATAAGACACAGAATGTGATTTGACAGCATTTAAAAAGTTTAAATGCATTATATTGGTCATGTTAACAGATGTAAACTGATAACAGATCTTCACCCAATCTAAATAATTTGAAAATGATTTTTAGATCAATTTACTGATGTAAAATGAATAACCAAATGACCTTAATTTTGTGTTTGTTAATCTGTTGCACAAAGTACAAGTTGAGTGCTTTATATCGTAAACAAGACAAAACCCTAGGTAGCTATGACTATTAATAGCTATAGTTTGCAAGTGAAAGGGTGGAAACTAGGGGAGGTTAAGCTTTTTCTCAAGGGCATACAATCTAGTAAGTATCATGTATGCAGGTTTTCAATAGGACTTCATTAAAGAACGAATTAAGCCACGGAGAACAGATCTCCTTGTGGCATAACAGGTTAATTCAGTAATCTGATAGACAGAGAAAAGTCCAAAACCTAAGATATCCTTCCACTTAATGGATATTGAATGCTGAGGAAAGCTAGAATGGCTGCCAAATGCCTAACATTCTTTCCCTCATCTCCTATGTAGCCTCTTTCAAAAGTACTGTATTAATTAAAAAAGAAGCAAGGAAAACACTACTCGATATTCATAACTCTATTAAGCTCATGTGATTTAAGTAATTGCTTAGGTGCCACTGATTCATCTCTGCTTGCTCCATTGTGCTCTACTTATCCCGTAGGCTCTCAGTCATCCTCTAATGAAGTAGCTAGGTCATGGGATTGGTAAAACCAGTGTTTATCAGATTTGCCTAGTAGATACTTTTGAAAATACAGTTCAATTATCAACAATAAAAAATATTTTGACCATAATAGGCCATTTTTAAAGATACAGTGATATAAAAATGCAAAGATTAACCTCACATGCAGTCCATTAGAATCAAATTTTCATCTTGCCATATTTATTACATGTATTTAATTTTTTTAAATTTCTTATTCTACATTGCCTATCCCATGTCACAAATATAATTATCTATTCTCATAAAGTAGAATATGTATTCTATTCCATGCTATATTCATTTTATAAGCCCACAAACTGTTATTTTTTACATGGTCATAAGCTATACATAAATCACAAATCAGGCATGTTGTATTTGGAGCATGCATGTTTTCCTTTACTCAGTACTTTTTATTTTCCCTCAATATAGGACTAAATGCTGCCTCTTTTATTATCCTCTAAGAAATTATTTTGATGGTTTTAAACGTTTTGGCATCACAAAGAGTATCTGGAATGCCAATAAAGGGAAGAGAATTTCTATTTCATTCTCAGTGATGTCTTAAGCACATGGAATAGCGTACTCAGTGGATATCTGTGTAATAAATAAATGACTTATTTGTCAGTGTCTTGAGCATCCTTGCGAGGTCTTCGCATGCACATTTGCAGAGTTTCCTGCAGCTACATGACTAGAATTGAAACTGTTAAGTAGTGATGCAAGGAGGATTATCATTTTTCCCGAAAGCTAGTCCACAACTCTCCACAAAGAATACTGCAGCTTATTCTCAATGGTGTTTGACACTTGCCCGTTCCCTACCTATATGCAGCACTTGCTTTTATTAGATGTGAGTTTTTGCCTCCATGTTAGATGAGATGTTTGTCTCACTGTTGTAATTATCTACCCTGTCACTAATTTTTCTTTCCTAATCTCTAGCAATGTTTTCTGTTTCCTCAATTGCTCACTAAGCTTTAGTTCTTTACCGCTGTGACTTCTTGTATCTAGTCCCAGCAGGGCCATTTGACTTCATTTTAATCTATCAAAATCCTACAGCAGATACTTATGTCGCAGAAACACTAATCAGCGACCCACAAGGTTCATGACAGTTTAAAGTCTATATGCTATGCAATGTTAGCCATCAAGTGCCCCAGTATTCTGTTAAAATATTAACACAGAACTATTCACTCAAGAGCTCTTAAAAATTATTTCCTACTTGACACTTTGTCTGCAGTAATTGTAATCAAATGGAGACTGTGAGTACCATGCCTCTGAAAATTGGCCATCTTATTCATTTGTCACAGTTAAGGTGTAAATCTGCCTTCTAGTTTTGATAATTGTGAAGTTAATCTTGTGGGCCTCATTGTTAGAGTTCAAGTTGACTATATATCACAGCGCTGTTGAGTTTTAAAACAGGTTTAAGTCCATTGGCTGGGGGATCTGTTTTGGTTATGCTAATAGTCATATTATACATCCTTGGCAAGATGGGAGACATAAAGCACTTCTATTTTCATAACAACTTTACCCCCATATGACAAAGGTTAATTTATCACTGGCTTTATATGAATGTGTTACATGGTATGTGTTAAAAGCTAGGGACAGACGGTAGACAGAATAGATACTTAGAAGAATAATAGAAAGCAATTATAGGACTGTAGAAACCAACTGACTGTGATGGGAAGAGGTGAACGTGGACACATAGATGGATTTTCACTTACCTATGGGTTGGGTTAAGATAACCTAGCTGGGTGTTGTGTGAACTATCGGATGCCAGTTTATGCCTGGGTTAATTAGTTATTTTCCTTATTGCTGTGACAAAAGTAATTCAAGAAAAAAAGAGTCTCCTCCAGCTCGCAGTTTGAGGGTCCTGCCCATCGTGGAAGTTGTGGTAGCAGGAATGTGATTCAGTTGGTCACTGCCTCTTCTGGTGGGAAGCGGAGAATGGTGAATCCTGGCGCTCAACATTGCCTCTCCTTTGGCCCCAGTCTACGAGGGGGTTGGGTCTTCCTTCCTCAAGTAACCTAATCTAAAAAAAAAAAAAACAATCCCTTACGTGCATCCCAGTGGTACATTCCCAGAGTTATTCTGAATCCACTGATGTTGGCCGTGATTATAGCAATATCAATACTCTAAAAGAATTAGAATACATTGTGCTTTTTAATATGGACTGATTTCTGTCAAAACAGGGCCAGGAAACAGTAGTCAAATGTGTAGTCATTGGGGAAAACTTTAAAAAGGCCAGAAGGAAATGCACTTGATTTTGAGAATGTAATAGCCAAAAGAAATTGCATTCAAATATGAGAGCTAAAGAAACAATGCATGGGTAAATAAAACCCACAAATAATCACGAGTGCTTCTGAGTGTTTTACTTTTTCCTTACCAAAGAAAATTTCATAAGAATTGCTAATGGATAAAATCTGAACATTATATTAACTTTACCAGTCTTTTCCTCAACCGTTCTTCCTGGTTGAGCTATCAAGCAGAATTAATGTACCTGTGATGTATCAAAGAGGAGAGATTACAGTTTACTGATAACATACTGTCAGTTAACTGTGTTGGGAAAATACAATTGTGACAGGGGTGAGGGTCTAAGAAAGGGTAGAAATTAGAAAGTGATGGCAGATGATTAAGACTGTGATAATTAAGGCTTTTAGTCACAGCCTCCACCACAGCAATTCAACATGGAGGGTGGGGGAGAAGCAAATAATTCAGAGGGCGTGGAGAGAGCCGAAGAAAGTATGGCGAAAGAGCAGAAAGATTACGCAACAGGAGAACGTTATTTACAGCCTGGCTAAATAAATGAATGGACATATTAGTTATTTGATTTTTTAAAGGAGGCCAAATGCTGCAGGGTGAAGAGATCGAAGGGCTGATACTGTAGGCAATTAGATGAATTCTTGAGGGAGAATTAAGATTTCTTATCAACAAAAATTTCCTGGGAGAATGATGTGTCAGAAGGTGGAAAACTTCCAGCGTACGTGTAAGAACTCCCTGAAGATATATGGAAGTTGCTAAGACGTTAATAGAAAGTATGCCATGTAAGGGAGATTTCCATGCAGAAGAAATGCGAGAATGGAGTTCTGTATCTCCATCTGCAGCTCCATATCAACAGGATGGGCCAGAACTCTCTGGTATATATGGAATTAGTGACTATGATCCGGTTTGGAATCTCTTCTGTGAGGAAGGACATATAATTTCGACTTTCTTTTTTTTTTTTTTTTTTCTTTGGTTTTTCGAGACAGGGTTTCTCTGTGGCTTTGGAGCCTGTCCTGGAACTAGCTCTGTAGACCAGGCTGGTCTCGAACTCACAGAGATCCGCCTGCCTCTGCCTCCCGAGTGCTGGGTAATTTCGACTTTCTATGTCTTCTTTTCTTGATTCCCTTTAAATGTGTATGGACTATCTTATTAGTTAATTGCCACCCTCAACTATAAAACAATACATGTTCCCACCACATGCTAGGGTTCATTGTTCCTGGAGAATCAGGGTTCTCTTTTGGGGGTTCCTGGCCTAGTTGATAAAAGAATGTAAAGACAGTCTCAGACAGAAGCTCCCGGCCCAGTTTAGGAGTGTTTGAATGAAAAACAGCAGGGCAGGCAAGGTATTAAATCCAGAGAGATGCCTGGGAGAAGGGAGACAAACAAGACAAGCTTTGAAAAGCCTTGCCTTTTGAGTTCAGGTTAGCAATGGCAACCTCCAAGCAGCTGGAGATGATGGTTTTCAGAGAAACAGTGAGAAAGCCCATTGTATCAGGTAAAGAACTCTGATTTGGGACCCAAAAGAAGAGGCAGAAAGGGAAAAACTGTAAGGTCAAGAGTTAGGAAAGCAGGCAAGCTCAGCAAAGTAGACACTTAAACAACCATCCACAGAGATGTTCCTGGGATTGTGGGTGCATACTTATTAAGGGGATAGTTAATCCGCCCAGCTCCTTAGAAAATCTGCAGGCAAATAAGCTTTTCTGAAGGATGACCTCCTGGCCAGATGACTGAAAAGTGCTGTTAGAAGAGACAAAAGTGTGTATGTAATGTTCTGATGTTTGGGGGATAGATCTGAATATTATGTTTCCAGAAATAGAATTCATATCCTATTCTTCTCACTAAGAGGAAGTAGCCTTCCTCTAATGAGCCTCAAAAGAGCCCTGATAAGTCTACGCTTTCATAGAGATAATGGGAGGTAGGCTCCAACATGGAAGGAGTCTTCCCTTCATGGCCCAAGCTTGCCAATGCCTGTCTCACTGCCCAGTAAACCTGCACTGGACATGATAGGCGTGGTTAGCCCATTGCCTTATATCACATTTAAAGTGGAATATATGTCTTTTAAGTTTTAATAGAACAAAAGTACTGATGAAAACTTTTGTATTATCTCAAGTCAGCATTAGAATTACATTAAAGGAGGGGGGTTTGTTCCCATGGCTAATCAGGGTATGGCACATTGTAACAATACTTACACTAGCAATTCTGATAGCTATGAAATATATCACACTTGATCCTACTACTTCATTTATACTGTTGACATTAAGTTAAATATTATCTTTTGGTATTTTAGATTAGGTGTGTGTTTTCCTGATTAAAGCATGAGTTTGATTACCTTACAAATGATCTTTTGAGAGTGACGATGTAGTAGACATTCTCACGGAATTATGGAGAGCTGTAGAGTTCTGCTGTTTGCATTTCATCCTGAGTAAAGGGGGACTTCCCCGCCTGTTTAGTCTTCAGGAAGTTTGGGGTGTTACTGTTACTGTTGTTATGTAGCCCAGGGGATCAAATCCAGGGCCTTGAACATCCCAGGCAAATGCTCTAACGACTAAACACTTGCTCTAACCCCTAGCATACTTTAAATGAAGAACCTTTTACTTTTCTGACCCCCACCCGAAGCAGAATCCCTTCTTATACTTACCAGTGAAACTAAGTCTTCTCTCAGACATAAAACTCAGCTGACAATTAGATCCATTCATAGAATGGTCTCTCCTCATTGTTCATTCAAGTACCTGAATTGAATTCTTCCCACTTCCCTGGGTTCTGCACCAGCACGGCTCTGCCTTCGTTGTGTAATTATTTATATTTTGGAGACAGTCTCTCTCTCTCTCTCTCTCTCTCTCTCTCTCTCTCTCTCTCTCTCTCTCTCACACACACACACACACACACACACACACACACACATTTACTGTGACATCCAGAAACAGAAGCGCCCAGGAAAGGCAATCTATCCTCTTTTCCTCAATGAGTATTCAACACCATGCTGAGGAAAAGATGAGTAAACCAGCTGTAACCCTCTTACCACGTCCCCCGCCCCAGTCAGTTCCTTTTGGTGGTCCCCCACAGCGCTCTGTCTATGCTAATGGAATCTTGGATCTGTGCTCTCTTTACATAAAATGTTATTACTTATTTTTTCTTAGACAAGGTGGCATTAGGGTCCCAGCTAACTTTCTCATTCCTGCACATCTCTAGTGCTTATCTATTTGTAGCTTCTTTCACGGTTTCTGCTTCATCTCTGCCGTCTCCCTTCCCCCAGCAGAGGATGAGAGGAAACGGCAATATTTACACTGAGTTGGAGAGCCTGGGTACTTGAGCCCCGAGGCTAGATCTGGCCTAGTGGTTGTGGTCAGTTGCTCCCAGGTTTGTCAATACAAGCAGCCAGAAAGCAAGCATGTCTGAAGTACGGCTTCCACAGTGGTGCCCGCTTCTTGCTGCTCCATGCTGTGTGTCCCGCTCTTTGGAAACTTTTTCATGGGGGGTAGCAAGCTCTTTGAACCACTGGCCTTTCCCTCAGCTGAATTAAGTATCTTCCTGGGAAGATTAGATTATTTTCAACAAATTTTATTTTAGTATAAACCCACCCAGAATGAGTGAGTACTAACGAGGTTTTCAGCGGTGACATCACTACAGAGGCCATGTCACGGTACAGGAGATGACATTCTGACAGTTCAGCATCGCTTATTTATTTACATGAGGGAATTGTGGGAAATTCCGTGCTTAGCTGAAACTGAAAGACTTTTCTTCTTTCTTGAAACCCGTTTCTCGTCCTGGGTCTGCTAGGAGAAATGGGAGCCCGGGAAGGCTCTGCTCCTCTGTGTTCTCTACCTGGGCCATTAGAGGCAAGTGATGCTTGCAGCCTCTGGAACACCACTTAATGTATTCAGTGATGAATAGAGGATAGATACACAACTGTCCTTGCCTAAAACGTCTAGCTTTGCGGGACGTGTTTGGGAGTCAGGAGGAACAGCCTCACTTATGTAAAGAACAGACCCTAGATGAAAATGAGTTCTTTTAAGTCAATAGGGTTGACTTTACTCAGGGTGACTTTTATGTCCTAGGTGTAAGTAGGATATTCATCAACTGGGGTTTAGGTAAGACTTCTCTTGTCAAGATTAGTCATTTATTTTTATCAATTAGTCATTGTAAGTAGACACAGCCAAGCCAAACCTCCACAGTTAACAGATTATGTCTGGAGAATTATATAAGGTACCAAAGTGCAAGAGGATAAGCTACCCACAAGCCAGGCATGGTATGGACTATGGTAGGGGAAAAACCCATTTTGAACTAAGTTTTGATGAGCTGCAAACTGTTCTTCTCCAGCAGGTGCAAACTATCATCCTGCTTGTCCTCACTAGTTTCATACCTGTGAGCTGTGGGTTCCCTAGAGTGTGCCCTAGGGGTCTTACATGGAGAACACTTGCCAGGATCTTGTGGCAATGTTCTTGAGACAGAAATAGCTTCAGAATCTGGTGAAAAATAAGACCCTATTGGAGTTTAAGTTTAGAACACTATTATCTCTTCCTGTTCATATACTATAAAGGTCCCGTTTCCAAACTAATAAACACATCTTGAGGAACACTCAATTCACTCATGAAAATTCTTTTTTAACAGTGGTTATGTCAACTAACATTTTTAGTGAAATTAAGATAGCAGTAGTTAATACTCCACATGCAAATAGCCAAATTTGGAGTCTGGGCTCTACATTAAGGTAATTCTCATATAAGAAATTGTTTCTAAGATGGATAATGAAACTCAGTTTCTCTGTCTTCTATGGAACGCTGTAAGTTAATTTCAGCAATAAAACAAACTTATAGAAACTTTAGCAGTACAAAGAAAAAAAATCACTCTAGGTATTCCCTTCTAGAAAAGACTGTACCAATTTATATGCACTGTTCCAAAGTTAGTCAATTAATATAACAATGTATGTGCCAATAATTTTTCTCTTTGTAACCATGAAAGTACTCTGTGTATTAATGTTTTAGGAATTCTCTTAGATAACTGTGTTGCAGCATACATGGTGGCTTTATTTTTTGGTAGTATTCTACTTTGTGCCCTGTCATGTTCTGTCTAACAATTCATGTTGGTTAAATGTACAACTTATTTTTTTAGGATAGAATCTTAGGCCAGATGAATATTATCATGTGTTCTGATTTTCCACACATCACATCTAATCAAAATTTTGACATATTTTTATTTGGAGACTACGAGGTCTTTCTGCTAGTTTGCAAAGGGTCAAGTTAGCAAATATTTTGAGCCTTAGGTGTCATAAAGCTTCTGCCCCAGCTATTCAAGTCCACTATCACAGTATAAAAGCAGCCAATACGCAATATGTAAATTGATGGACATAGTTAAGTTTTTATAAAATATTCAAAAATTGACCACAGGCTTGATTAAAGGGGCAGGAGTTTGCAATCAGAACAACACCCAAGAGCAACTGTTTTGTTGGTGAGCTTGTGTAGACATGGTGCCCTTTCATGGCAATGATTGTATCTTCTATTGTCCTCCATGTTTGTACAAATCGATACATACCTGTTGAACCAAGGAATTAATTCACAAAGAGGCGCAAAGTCAAATAACTCTTTTACCATTTGCTGTCTCTAAATATGAGCCTGGTTGCTTTGTATCTGAAGAAACTTATTTTAATTTTTAGCTAATCCTGCCTCATTCTTATGTGCAGCTAAAGTGGTATACAGATTGTAAAGTTATGATGTTACTATTAATTATTTTTTATCGAGCAGTGTATGAGAAATTCTGTAACAAAGTCAAGGTTATGCTTACATTTAAAAATCTTGCTTTCTTGCTGCTAGTCTGCTGTAAAATCTCACAGAATTCCAAGACCATATTGCTGGTTCAATGCAAAGATTATGATGTGTCCAATTTATCTTTTGTTCATAAAATTAGTAATAACTGCTAAAATTGCTATCTATTTAAAAACAATATATATATATATATATATATTATATATGGGGGGGAGTGTGTTACGTTGAAGAAATAAGAGCTAAGAAATAATGTTTCTGGTGATCAGTATTTGTTGTTCCTACCCCTCGTACAACTATGACATATTGACAATATATCTATATATATGTTATGTTCTTCAGGAAAATGATACATTGTGGGCTTGGTTTCTTCTAACAGCATAAGAAACAGGGTAAAGCCCTTAAAACATCTGTCAATCACAATGAAAGCAAAACAGAGAGGCAGAGTAGATGCACGTTCTCATTCTTGACAGAGGAGAGAGATTTCTAGCTCTTTTCCCTAATGCCCTTATATTACAATTTTTAGCATTGAATGTCAAGTGTCCCTTGGCCATTACCCTTACACTGATGCCAGGAACACTCTCTCCTGCTTCTAGCGTCCAACCATGTCACTCCCTGAGTTATAGAAAAGTATTCAAAAACCAGGGGACTGAGTGAAGAGTGCTCCTTATAGCCGATGGAACCTGGCCTCTTCCGGGCACTGGTATTGTGGGTATCTCCAGAGCCGTGTTTCATTTCTGCAGTTTTATAAAGATCACATACCTTTGTAAGCATCCAAAGTATAAGTCTAACTATGGATAGAGCCCCCAAACACTGTGCTGGTCTCTCGAATTCTATTAGACTCTGCTGGTATCGCTGCATTATTTTGTATCTTACCCTAATTTTCACAGCCACAATTCAAAGCCAGGTTAACTCCAGATCACAGCCTCTTACCATTATGTTGTAGGGAACCATGTCAAATGGTTGATACCAGAGTCGGCACCATATTAAGAAATAATGACTAACCTGCTATACCCTAAAGCTGTCCAGGAGAATAAGCATTATATTGTATAGACAATTCCCTTCCTGTGAAAAGCTAAACACCTTATCAATGGGAGCTATTATGTTGCTCACTCAAATGGGCTTCCAGGCACATTAACAGAACTGTCTACTTAATTTACTCAGTAAGGTGCTAAAAACATCTCATTTTATTAGTAGTACTATAAAATAGAAGGTGAACTATGCAAAAATCTATCTTTACCATAGCCCAAGAGAGAAATATATCTCGTTTTCTCTTTTTAGAGCCTCCAGTTCAGGGAAAACAGCTCTCAACGGAGGAAGGAAAGTGAGAAGTTCAGGGAATATATCGTGGGTTTGCATGCAAGCCCAACTCCTTACTGCCAGCTTTATCTTAACTGCCTCCTGGCCGGCTCTGTATCTTTCTCAGGCTAAAAAGGGAGGTAGGAAAAGTCGTGGAGCCTTTATTTCTATGTAATTGACTTGACGGATGATGGGCTCTTGCAGGACTCCAGATAGCGGTCGGTTTTTAAGGAAAGGAAGGAGCTATGGGAGCAATTGTTTCTGGTCTCTCTCCTTATCAAGTCCAGAACAATCTTTCATTGACATATTCATGCCACAAGAGCACAGTCAATATTAAATTCTGCCCAGAGAAAAATCTGACACAGAAACAGCTGTGCTCAATATACAACCAGTTTCTACTGGCGAACTGCAGGAAGTGGAAAAGTTTTTGTTCTTGTGTGTGTGTGTGTGTGTGTGTTTATTCTTGATAGTGACAGTGTGAGAGCTGCCGTTTGTGAAGAAGGGAAGCCTGGTTTTAAACAGATCTGACTAATACCTGCAGTTGAAGTATTCAGTCCTCCAGAACCTTAGCAAATCAAATTCATTCTCCTGGAAACACATACACATATATGAAAGCAAATATTTTCAAGTTATTGTCATTACAGTTTTTTCCCACCCAGGATGGAAGTTGAATTAGGATCTCTTTAGGCTGCACTGTGGTTGACATGAAGCCCAGGGTGGGGCAATATTACATGCCATTCGGGGTCATATGGATTAAGGTACTGATATTTTAAAGCTGGGGCCACTGGTGGTGATGTGGGTTCTTGAAAAACAGAAAACTCATTCAACAGTTGTGTCATAGAAACACAATGACTAAATCAATGCTCTGAGAATAACCATGTTCTTTACCATTTTATTCGGGTGCTGGAGGCAGTTTAATTTATCAGTCACTGGTCAGAGAACTTACAAAGAATCCTCAAAATTTACCTGAGAAAGACAACAATGCACCACTGTGAAGATGTCTGTCCTTGGAAAAAAGTAAACAAAAATTGGAGAGTAGAGAAAATATTACCGACTGGCACCGTTGCAGCAAGAAAGATTGGGTTTCCCCCAAGAATCCAAATAAATATTCAACAGTGGCCTAGGCCTTGGGGAGATGAGATTTCTGCTTTCAGCCTAATGAAGCAGGGTTTCATGCTTCCCTGTTTGTACTTGTGAATATGTGACCCACACGATGTTGTGTGCTTGACTAAAGGTAAAATCTAAGATCTGTGCCCTACGGTGTTAACAGTGATGGCAGATTCATTCTAATGGAAATTGTAAACTGTGAAGGTTACCATCCTCGCAGTTCTTGAAATATTCTTCCTCATTAAGGTTTTGTTTCAGCAAGAGGCCATATGTTATGTTTCTGTTGTGCAGGACTGCCGTGTTCTCTGTTTCTGTTCCTCTCTCTCCTCCCTCTGTCTCTTCTCTCTGTCATCAAAATCTGCTAATGCTCGATGCTCAATGAATATTTAACACCTTTCTCTTGAATGTATGTGTCATGTTCAAAGTCATTCTCGCACACACTGTGAAGAGGACAGACTGAGCCCCGCTGAACACCACTGGCAAATCTCTCTAGGTCACCTCAACTCTGTAATCTGTACTCTTTGGTTACAGTTGTTCAACCAGTTACTAATCTAACTAATTGTAACCTGTTGAACAACTGAACCCAAAGGGTGCAAAGTTGGAAACATTTCATTGAGAAGTCAGCTGGGGACAAAGGAAGCTCGGCCAATCTCCTTCAGTTTGGAGAGGGGAGGACCTCTTCTCAAGCCTGAGCCACGCCCCGCGGTGCCTCTGAATGACCCTTCAGGGGTGATGCTGTGTAAGTCTGCATGTGCTATCTGTTTTTCTTGCAAGAGTTATATGAAGTGTAAGTTACTTCCTCTAGAGAGAGTGCTACTAGGCATGTGTTTAAAATTGTATGAAAATCACCCAGGTTATGAGACTAAAGGTTTGGGAAAAAGAAGACATAGTTATCTTGCTGGTACTTTTGCCTCAAGGCTAAAGTGGACTTTTCCAAAGGTTACATGTGATGCAATGTGAAATAGTTCTTTGTGATCTCAGGAGTTAATGCAACCAAGTGTATTTATGGTAAGAAAGAGCAGGCTTTTATGTGATTTTTTTTCTCGTGCTTTCTACCAGAATATGTTTCTTCAAGATGTGGCTCAATTAGTAGAGTGGCAAATTAGCATCCACGCAGTCCTAAGTTTGGTCCCTGTACATAAACTAGGCATTGTGGTACATGCTATAATCCTAGAACTCAAGAGGTAGAAGCAGGAGGATCCGTGGTTCAGCGTTGTCCTCAGCTATATACTTACTTTGAGGTCAGCTTGGAATACCCAAGAACCCTTTCAGAGAAACAGAACAAAACAAAACACCCAAACACAAAACTTACCTTGGTCTTGGGATTGATCAAACCATATTTGTAAAACTTTATGCTAAACTAGTGTATCTTGTTTCAGTATTTTCCTAGAAAGGTAGGGGCCTTTTCTACCTGATAGTCTAGTGAAAAGAAAGACCTCTGAATGACTCTAAGTGACAAACAAGATTGCATTTTGTTTTCCTATATTCTTGGCCCCTAGGAAGCTCAGTCCTCACAGGGATTGTCTGTATGACGGGTTTTAAGTGAACATGGCTTTCATTTCCTTCAGCTCTACTGCACTCCTACAGAGATTATTCGGTTTGTAAGTCCATACTAAGTGAACTGTCACTAGCTGAAGTTCCTGGGGTTATATGAATGAATCTGTTCCCTACCTTTTCACATCCCCCACTACAGCAGCAGCCGAAGTACTGAGGCAAAGGGCATCATAACACGTGAGGGTTAATGATGGTACATAATCCCAAAGAAAAGCAAAGAAGCAAAGACCAGGCTGGGGGTCATTCCACGCTATCTTAAGGACTTGTGTTCATCATCAAACCAGCAAGAATTCCAAGCAGTTTTGTGACTAAATTGGGTGCTAGATACTGAACGGATAATAAGCACACAGGAAACAAAGTGGATACCTTTAGCTGAAAATATATACTGGGCAGGGTGGAGGGGTCTACTCTCGGGGGTTCAGGCAGAACACATGGCTGGAGTTAGGCTGTGGTGTTGAGACTAGGGGACAGAAGGGTGATACCAGCAGACTATAGGGTCCTCTGAGTATCGCAGAGGGAAGTCGACAGGTCATGGAATGGGAAGTCTTTGGTGACTGGTGGGTTTGGAGGTTGGTGCTGTGGGTTTTGAAGGTAGGGAGGAAAATCCACTTCTGAAGAACTTGCTAGTAGGGATATCTAGGTGTCAAGTGAGCAAAACAAATATAAAACTGCAGATAAATATGCACCTCTATGCATCTGTGAGCTTTCTCTCTTTATCATGGACAGTGAATTTACGACATCTACATGGAATTTTTTCGCCTTTATAATTTTAGGATGTAATAAGTATAAATCAGGAAGATATGACCATTTTTTATAATCCCTAAAAGTGGCATTGTTATCTACTTTTGAATCAAGACTACAGTGATGAAACAATTTTTATTAAACTTTGTTGGCATTATTTCTTAAAAGGAAATGAAAATTAGAAATTGCCTGGAGGCCCAAATTAGTGATCTTGCCAAAATGAGGTACTGTCACAAAAATGTTTCCTTAGGTTGCCAACTACTGGAGATATGTGTTAACTTACATTAACTGTTCGCAATTCATTCATTTCACTTTAAGTCAGAAACCATGTGATCATTCACCCCTGTCTCCTGAGTACTATACTTTTCCTTCTATTAACTTTATAGATATCACCAGTGTGGCAAGGAGATAGAGTTTTGTGATGCTTAAGCAGTATTGTTATGTGGATCGTGGTCATTGATCACCAGAGATCTCTGCAGAGCTTAGAATTTTAACCCACCATCAGACTCAGTTTTTCTACTCATGCTGGGGGTGCCTGCGTTAGGCTGTCAGTTCAATACTCTACAAATCCTATGCAGCTATTTAGAATTCTCTCAGGAGGTAGACTATCTAAATTGGGTTGAACTCGTAGATGATAATTGGAGTGAGATAGATACCTTTTGTTAATTGGCATCAATATAGCCTTGGGAAGATTTTATGTAAAAACAAAATGCTTTGGGATCAAGTTTAGAAGGCATCAATATAGCCTTTTGTTAATTGGCATCAATATAGCCTTGGGAAGATTTTATGTAAAAGCAAAATGCTTTGGGATCAAGTTTAGAAGGGGGTAGAGATAAAATATTTTCCTCGTTCTATCAGAAACATTGCAAAAGTCTGGCAATAGGCCAGGTTCCACTGACTCATGCATTAAGTCATCCCTCCCACTGAATCTCTCTCTTTTTGTTGAGCTCAGTACAGACACCGCAGCCAGAAAAATTACCACTCTTGAGAAAAAAGTTACCACCCTTGAACACTCAAATTCACCTGTTTTGAAGTAAGCATCTGGTTCCATACCATGCACATCAGGTTTCATCTTGGACTACTTTTTCTTATTTTTTTTTTCTTGTCTTTTCATTTCCTGGTTTGCTTCTTCTTCTTCTAGTCTCTTCTCTTTCTTCTCACTCTCAATCTCTTCTCTTTTCTCTTCCAGACAAGGCTTGTTATATAGCCCATGGTGGACTTAAACCCAAGATCCCCCTGCCTCAGTTCATGAGAGCTGACATCTCAGGCAAACACTGTTGGAGGAAGGCTGCTGGTTGGTTGCCTACTGCCGGACTTCCAAAATAATCACACAGAGCTGTATTAATTAAATCACTGCTTGGCCCATTCACTCTAGCTTCTTATTGGCTAACTCTTACATATGAATTTAACCCATCTCCGTTAATGCTTACCGGTTAATGTTCCCAGCGGTGTCTGTCTCTGGCAGGGGCTGCAAGGCTTCTCTCTGACTCTGCCTTTCTTTCTCCCAGCATTCAGCTTAGTTTCCTCTGCCTACTTAAGTTCTGCCCTGCTATAGATCCAAAGCAGTTCTTTATTCATTAATGGTAATTACAGCATACAGAGGGAAATCCCACATCAAAACACCATCATGCCTGACTTCCATGCCATTATTCTAATATCTACAAATAAGAAAATGTACATACTTTCAAAAAAGAACCTAGGTCAAGAAAGTCCTGGGTCCTTTAGCATTTTTGTACATAATACTAGATGGCAATGCCAGGACAGTTCATCTTTTTCTTTTGAGTTTTACATATTTGATCTATTAGCAGTAACTTCCAGCTACGAAGCCAGACTTTATTGTTGTTTGATGTGATAAATCATTATATGTTCCAAATACTCTAATGCTATTTATTTACCTATGAGAGACTTATATTCTCCAGGCTATAGATTAGTTGGGAAATGACAGAAATGAATGTGTTAAGAAATTCAGTATCTCCCTGGGGTTGTGTTGGTGCATGGCTCTAACCCCAGCACTCAGGAGGTAGAGGCAGGTAGATCTCTGAGTTTGAGGACAGCCTGGTCTACAGAGTGAGTGCCAGGACAAACAGGGCTGCACCGAGAAATCCTATCTTCTCGGTAAACCAAAAGTAAATAAATACAGAGTAAAAGAAAAGAAAAAAGCAAATATCTCAGGATCTCAAACAGTCAAAGCTCTTGACATTGAAACCTTTTAGATTCTCTTGAGCTGAGGGAAGGGAAGGTGGGTTAATGAAGATGTTCCAAGTTCACCATGAACCCAGCAAGCTAATCGAGCACTTGAAGAGCTGTTAAGTCCGAGTACCAAGCAGATCTACTACTCTCAGAGAAAATTAGTAAGCTTTCAACATGGTTTCACCATTTCCGGAGATAAAGAAATCATATTCCTTAATCTTAGAAATGTATTGAGTCATGATTGTCTGTGATAATGAAGGAGATTTTGGAGATGCATGCTTGGTGACAGCAATGTTGATCTTCAAGAGTAAGATGACCCAGGGCTTCCATCATGGCTATGAGAAAAAAACTGCATTTGTTGTGTCCTAAGGACTCTTTCTTTGGGATTCTAAAGAAAATCCCACTTTTTATGCTCTGTTAACATAAATAAATACAAAATCAAAAAGATCTCTAGGCACCAGATGTGACATGACATTCCTTTTTCATTCATGTGGTGTTTTTAGGCATCAGGAACTCTGTTTGTGGGTAGAGTTCACTGTGCCAGGACATGAGTGTGAGCACACTGGATGTATTCTGTCTCTGTCTTTCTTTGACTCTTCTTAGTTGTAGTAGTCTTAAGAGGGCCCATGTCAGAGAGTATTCCACAACACAGTAAGAATTCCATACCCACCTTATATAAAATCCAGGGACGCATATAGTCACTGTGTGGTCTCCTTAAATGTAGATAACGCCATTTCCCATCTCTCCAGTACATACTCAGGTATTCCCATCCAACCAAGCACTCCCTCAGTGTTGCAAAAACTTGGCAGACTTTCTCCTTCCTCCCCTTGCCTCCATACCCAGCTGCTCTGCTACCGTCACCACATCAGAGAACACTTAGTTTCTCTAAGAAGTGTGTAGAGAAAATTAAAAGCCTTGTCTGCTGGGCTAAATGCTCTCTGTACCTGTTTTTCTTTTTAATTTTTGTAATATGTGACTTGATTTTTCTATTTAAGTGGCTCTGACTTCTTGCTAGACTAAGGCCCCACCAGGGAAGGGTAGCTATAGTTAATCTTCATGGTCACTGTTCTAAAGCTGATGGATGGCTATATGCTTGAAACATTTGCCATGACGTAGAATCAATAAGCACAGGTAAGAAGGTGTGTTGTAACTTAGTGGATCTTACAGTTTCTTCCTCTGAGAAATTCATCTGGGTTTTTCATTCTCGCTTCTAGCCCAGATCAGGCTATTGGGCCTCAGATCTGTGTCTGTCTGTATATGTCCCTCCCATATATGATCTTAACTAGCAGAGATCACAGCAGCAACTTCTTAAAATCTAGAAAATCACTTCTGACAACCTTACTTCCAGGTTCCAGTGAGTCAACGTATTAATCATGCAACAAGGAAAAGCACATGGCCACTACCTGTCTTTTGATATTAAAATTAACGTTTTCATGTGTTCACCTCTTTTTTTGGACATGCATCCATTCCACAGATATTGAAGGAAGGGCTGGGAAAAGGCAGTGTGTTCTGAGCACTTTGGAAGGATTCTAAGATGTGTGGAGTCCGATTATCTTAGTTGAAGAACTCACAGAATAGTAAGGAAATCAAATACGCGCAAGGTCAGCAAAAACATTACGAAGGGATAAAGATATTTTCAAAAGATGCCACTGCTGCTCTACCCGCAACTTTTGATGATTTCTCATCAAATTCATGTGTTATGTATAATACACGCTACAATTATTTTTAAGATGTTCATGTTTTCTTATTTACTCTTCTCTCATATAAGCATCCTGACTGCAGTTTCTCCTCCCTCTTCTCCTCCCAGATCCCTGCCCCACAAGATGTACATATTTATTTATTTAGGTTTTTCGAGACAGGGTTTCTCTGTGTAACCCTGGCTTTCCTTGAACTTACCTCTGTAGATAAGGCTGGCCTCAAATTCACAGCAAATCTGCCTGCCTCTGCCTCCTGAGGGCTTGGATTAAAGGCTTGCACCTCCACTGCCTGGCTAAGATGCGCATTTTTAATTAGTCCTATCATGACCACTATTTACCAGTGCGCCTTTCCATTCTCTGTGGCCACTGGAGAAGCAATTGTGAAAGCCATCCCAACATTAGCCTGTGGCGCCCATTCTTGCCTACATGGGCCAGTGCACCAGGACACACACGTACACAAGCGCATGCATCACAAGCTCACACAAACAGAAGTGATGTACCTGTGAGCATCACTGTTGCCTCCAAGACTCAGAGCTGGTTCTCTTCTCGGTAGTTATGGAGTAGATCGCTGAACACACCTTGGAAAAACTCATTTACAGGGGCTAAGGAGGGGCTCCGTAGATAGAGCTCTTGCCATACAAGCCTGACAACCTAAGTTTGCATCTCTCAAGATATGATAGTGCAATTTATCTGTAATCATAGGACTCCTTCTGTGAGATGGAGTGGCCAGAGACAGATGAATCAAAAATTAACTAGAAATACTGGGGCAAACATAGCAACAAATGGGAGAGACCCTCTGTATTCGTTAGTTTTCATATAACACCATGTTCAGAGCAATTTAGAGAAGAAAATGTTTATTTGGGTTTATCGTTCAAAAGCGTTGGAGTCTGAGAATGGAGGCACAGGCAACAGACATGGCGATTGGGGCAGAAGCTAAGGGTTGAGATCTTGAACTGCAAGTTCAAAGAAGAGAAAGAAGAGAAAGCACACTGTGAATGGGGTCCAGCTACATACTTCTCCCCGTAAGGCTACCCTCCTAAACCTACCCAAACAGTGCCCCCAGCTGGGTAGTGAAGCACCATTAATCTACTCTGGAATGAAAACAGGGAGGATATAGATATGACCTTGTTTGGGGGAAATGTAGTGACATTTCCCTTGTATTTTAATAAATAAAACTTGCCTGAGGATCAGACAAGCAAAACAGTCAGCCACTGGTTCTTACCTTTCTACCTCAGTCCCAAACGGCTATCCTGCCTTCAGGAAACTCAGAATTAGACTGAGCCTGCGAGCTGGCTCTTTCCCATTTTATAATCCTCTCTAGGGCTAGGATTGAAAGCATGTGCCACTACCACCTGATTTCTATGGCACGCTGGTGTGCCTGCGGGGATTAAAGGTGTGTGTTATTGTTGCGTGGTCTTTAAGGTTGGCCAGTGTGGCTGTTTTACTTTTCCAGTCCTCATGCAACTTTTATTTATTAAAATATAAGTGAAATGCCACTACAGGGAAGTAAGTATCCAAACATTTGAACCTCTGGGAGACAATCTGGTTCAAAGCACCACACCCTGTCTCAAGGTGGAAGATGAGGACTGACCCCAGAGTTGTCCTGTGACTTCCATATGTGCGCTGTGGCTTCCATGTACACATTTTCTCTCTCTTTCTCCCTCCCTCTCTCTGTCCCTCCCTCCCTCTCTCCTTCCCTCCCTCTCTCCCTCTTTCTCTCTGTCTCCTTCTCTTTCTCTCTCTCACACACATGCACTAAATAATTACAAAATATAAAATAATATTTAGTAAAGGTCCTTCAGAAGCAAGCTGCAGTGTATCACTTGCTTTAGTCAATTGACAAATTTCTTTTGAAATCCTTCCACACAAATGGTGTTAGGCAAATACTGTGCCATGCATCTGAGAGGCAGGTAGTTAAACCAGAAAACTTTGTGGTCTCTGGAGTTAAGTCCAACTGAGGTAGTTAACCGAGAACCCTCTAGACTTGGCACAGCAGTTCACACCTGTAAATTGCTGGTGGCTCAGGAGTCTAAGGCAGGAGGATTCCAAATTTGAAGCCAGCATGGGCAACTCCTTGAGACTTGGTTTCTAAATAACATAAAAAAGGGTGCTGGCTGCCACTGTAGATCCATGGTAGAACACTCTCGTGTGGACCTGAGGCGACGGAGTTTCCTTCCCCAAGCTGCCCTGCCTAGCTAACCTTTCCTCCAAGAACAAAGGGTGTGGTCCCAAGTAGAGCAGACTAAAGCAGTGCGGCTTTCAAGTCAGGAAGGAACATTCATGAGGCTCCACCCTAGGTATAGCAACTTCCGCGCTTCAAAGGTAGGACAGTGGTGAAAGACACTCAGAGGTAAAGAAGCATCTTAATGTCCCCAGATCCACTGGCCAGACCATCTAGTTATCATTTGTGCTGGTCAAATTCCTGGCTCCTCTGCAGGGGCCTCTGGAGCCTCACTTCTAGTGTACAACAAAGTCTCAGCACTTAGCTCCGTTCATTCAACTGACTTGGCCAGTCACTTCCACATGTACAGGACTGAGCATCCCAGGAAATAAACACTTTGTCCATCCTGTACCACTTTATCTGTATCAGGGCAGTGAGCCCTCTCTCTGGGTGCCTGGCCCACCTCCTCCAGGCTATGGAAATGCCTTCCTTTGATGTGCCTCAGCCATAACACTCTCTGTGACATGGATTAGAGTACCACAGTCATGACTCCATGGGCTAGTTCATGGGAGTCCCTGATCTTGTCATCTGGCCTTGGCGATTTAGGGCATCAGATTGACACCCCATCCCCCACACACAGTACGTGCAGCCTTCTAGGCATGGTCATCACATACCCATTGGTTGACTGCTTCCAACTAATTCAGGAAGTGTTGAATCAACAGTTTGTGACTTGGAGGAACCCGAGTTTATAGGAATGCAGAGTCTGCTTGGGTACGGTGCCCCAGAAATCCTTGCAAGGCAGAGGAGGTATCCCATGCCTGTAATTCAGGCACGTGAAGGCAGAGAGAGGAGAAGTGATAGTCTGGGGCTATCCTGAGCCATATAACCAAGTTCTAGGGTAGGCTGGGTCACACAGTAAAACATTTTCTCTAACAGATGACATGTGGACAGACAAAGAAACCAGCAACGGTAGAACCCTGGTCCTTCCTAGCCTTTGCCTTGCTTCTGAAGCAGCTCCCAATGTATTCCATGAATCTCTAACTGGACTCCATGAGTGCTGGTGAGGGGGGCAGATACTGTTGCACACCCAGTATCAGAAGCCTTAAGGCTGTCTCAAGGCTTCTTATAAGGTTATAGCATATTTCTATAATCCAGACAAGGTTGGAGCATCTTTTCCTTGTTTCTTTAAATTTTTGTGCCATGTGATGTTCCTACCATGTAATTTACCTTTAATTATAAGTTGTTTTGCTTCATTTACTAAATTGTTCTATGGATGAATGTCTTGTCTTCCCAACAAGATTAAACTAAAATGTCTCTAAGATGGGGGCTCACTGTGCAGCTCCAGGAGAGATTGTGAAAACCACAGATACTGACTTCCCATGAACAGCTCTCATCCTCTTCCCGGAAGAATAGTCTGGTCTCTGTGTATCTAGCTCCCTCCTCTAACTGCATCTTCCACACAAGGACACACACAGAGTCACTGGGAATTTGAAAACTGAGCATCAAGACTTATAGTAAGAGAAGCTTTTATGTCAAAGATTTGAATCTTAAAAATTTTGAAAGAAACCGCTGAGCGCCCAAGATATTTGGAAATAGACGTCAGTGTATTAGGCTGGGTAAGCTATATAACCACACTCAGTGCTGGAGAAATGTCTGTCTAGTTTGATGAATATGTCCGCTTGTTCTTTGGAGTTCTTTATCTTTCTTGAGTATGTATTCTCAAGAACACTACCTGCCACTGAGTTGTTCAGGCTTGTATCAGTCTTTGCATCATCACTTTTGTGTCTGTCTTCCTTACTTGCCCCTGTAACTGAGCCACCGTTTCTAGATAGGCATTCTTCTACATGGACCTACTTATTTATTTTGTCTATGTATGTAGAATATGCACATGCATCACAGCAGACATGTGGAGTCCAGATGTTAATTTGGAGAAGCGGATTCTTTTCTTCTATCATGAGGTTAGAACTCACATTGTTAGATATGGCTTCAAATATCTTTACCTGCTGAGCCATCTCACCAGTCTATAACCACCTTTTTTTTTTTACATAAGTGCTTTACATTTTAATGCATAAATTATTTGAAACTTATTGAGTGTGAGGTTCTTTGTGGTGGAGTGTTAGTTGAAGATGTGTTACGTTTGTTAATGCTGTAGGATATTTGTTTAAGGATGCGAAGATGTGCTGCTTTCTTTTATGTTGCATTTGTTTAACTCCGGGAAGCCGTGTTACTTTGCCTGCCTCAAACACCTGATGGTCTAATAAAGCGCTGAACGGCCAATAGCAAGGCAGGGGCAAAAATAGGTGAGAATAGCAGGCTGAGAGAATAAATAGGAGGAGGAAGCTGGGAAGAGAGGATCAAGGAGCAGGAAAAGGAGGAGAAGAGGACATCAGGGCCAGTCACCCAGCTACACAGCAAGCCACGAGCAAGTAAAGAAAGCTATACAGAATAAAGAAAGCTACAAGTCCAGAAGCAAAAGGTAGATGGGATAATTTAAGAAAAGCTGGCAAAAGCAAGCCAAGATAAGGCCAGGCATTCATCAGTAAGAATAAGACTCTGTGCAGTTATTGGGGAGCTTTGTGGCGGGTCCCCCAAAACAGTGAAGAGTTATAAAAAAAAGAAGCAAAAACAGTTATTTCCCTTTATCTGTTCATTGATCTACCACTAACCAGAACCTCTACCATTGCAAGGAGTCTAGAAAACAAAAGCAAAGGAAACCATTTCTTCCTGTGCTGTGTGTGTGTTCAGTGATGTGCATGTGTGTGAGTGTTCACATGTGCACGGATGTGTGTGTTTGCAAAGGTGCACAGGTGGCAATCAGAGGACAACCTGAGGTATCCATCCTTGTGTGTGTTGTTTGAACAAGGTCTCTTGCTCACTGACGTATATGTCAGGCAAGTTGGCCGAGGTGTTCTTCTGTCTCTACCTGCCTCCTTAAAGTAGAAGCATCTGTGTCTGGCTCTATCCGAGTACTGAGTGTTCAATTTCAGGTCCTTACACTTCCACAGCAAGCACATCCTCCACTGTGCCATCTCCCTGGCCCACACTTTCCCATCCTTACTCAGCAAATCCACCGCATCTTGTCATACCCCAGTTGTTTGCTGATACCTTTGCTCCTCTGTCATCTTCAGGCTATTTATCAGAATAATGTATTTTTTCAATAATAGCTTTAATATTTTTGGCAACTTTCTACATGAGCATTGCATCTACACCACCCTTACCCTTTCTTCCCCTCCAACTCCTCCTGTATGACCCCCTGTTTCATGACCTTTTCTTTAAATACGATTGTTACTTTTTTTATATGTAGGTGCATGGATATATATATATATATATATGTATGTATGTATGTATACATATATATATACTTGTATATATAGTCTACTGAGATCATTTAAATTTGCTTATATACACAAATATCCAAACTAACCATTTGGGATTGAACAACCTATGTTGGGATTCATCCCTGGAAGAGACTGATTCTCCCTCTCTCGGCACGCAATTATCTGTTTCTGCTCATCTAAGTGTGGGGACTTGTAGGATATCCTCCGAATACATTGTCACGCTGGCTACTGTTGTCATTATTCTGGTCTTCTCAGGCGACCATATTGTGAGAATTTGTGTGTGGGCATCGCTGTCATACATAAGAAATGTTATGTCACAGCAGACTTCTTAGACTTCTTGCCTGGCCTTCTGGCTCTTATAATCTTTCTGCCCCATTTGTGCAAAGACCCCTTAGTCTTAGGGGTAGGACTCATGTTACAGGTGTATCAGATGGGGCTGGGCACTACGCAGTCATGCATTCTCTTCATTTGGGGAAGTTATGAATCTCTATCATTGTCTCCATCCATGGCAAATAGAAGTGTTTTTGATCATGGATGAGTGCTCACTTCTCTGTGCATATAAAGATAACTATTTAATTTCTTTTTTTAAAAAAATAAAGAAATTAGAGGAAATATATTAATATTAAAAATTTCTTATGTTAGAGTTTACAAAATAAATATGAGAAACAAATTACACACAAATATAAACTTTAGTTGTGTCTTTGTGAAACCAATATATAATCACACATCCTTAAGAAAAGTGTGCTTTTAGCTTCTGATCACTTTTAATTCTTTTTGATGTTCTCAATTTTCATATTGATTAAATAAAGCAGTTAAGCTTTTCTAACACACACACAAAAAAGAAAAAGATAACTATTTAAAATATAGCCAGAAATTGTTCTGGTTTAGGAAAATGACTGTGGCGGCTTCTCCTCTTGTGTCTATGACTTCTCTAGTCACAGGTAGTGGGTAGGTTTACAGTGCCAGGAATGTATTCCCGCTTGTTAAGCAGGGCTCAAGTCCAATTAGGCAGCTGTTGGTTAACCAGAGATAAAAGTGACTATTGCCCTGATGTGGCTATCTGTCTGGGTCTGTCAATGCTGTAGTGCCATAGTCGCCCCTACTGGGTAGGACTACCAATTTCTTCCCTCTCAGCAGCTTGCATAGCACTTTCTAGTACCCATCTTCAGGGAAGAGGCTTCCAGATCGGTTCCAGCTTGACTCCTTAAAGTCCTGAGTCCAAAATGTGTGGTGTCTTCAGCAATGGCGTCCTATCTTCATGCTCTTGGAGACAACTAAGGACAGTGGCAATAGCCTCTCTTATTTGAGGGGAAGGATGTCTCTCGGTCTCCCCTGACTAACAACTCAAAAAGAAGTTTCCCACAACTAGCACAGGAGTTTGTGTAAGATGATCTATGGCACCTGATAGAGCATTATCACCTCAAGTGGCACCATCATCATTATCACCACCACCACCACCACCACCACCACCACCACCACCACCACCACCACCACCATCATCATCATCATCATCATCATCATCATCATCATCATCATTTATGCCCTGGCATTCCTTAAGCATTCATGGGCAGCCTGTTTATGGCAGGTCTCAAGTTGTTCCTATCCTGGGCAATCCTAGATGCTTGTGTTATTGCCATACCCAAGGTTCCAGTCTTCCTTTATGCTGTCTATCCAGCATTTGGGGGGCCTTCCTCTTCGCCTTATCCAATGCACTCTCCAAGCAGTGCTGTCGTTAGGTATCTGCCATCATTTAATCTCAGAACATGACCGAAGTACCTCCAGTGCCGCTGCCATATCCTGTAGTTCCCAAGTGGCATAACCTAGTTTAAATTGTTTATATATGTATATACACATCCTTATTATAGATGCATTTTTAAATAAACATAAGATAATGTTTCCCGACAGCCTTTTCAGGCATTTTTAATATTCTTTATTCTTCCTCCTTCGCTTTCTACTTGGATTGGCCTCTCTTCCCCATTTCATTTTTCAGTAGTTAATATTTAACATTTCGAACCATTGAACCCAATTATCTTTCTAAAATGATATTTTATTTTTATTTAACTATATAAGTGGGCATCTGTGTGTATATGGGCACCTGTGAGTGTAGGTGTCTGCGGAGTATAGAAAAGGGCATTGGGTACCCTGGATCTAGAGTTAGTTTCTGCTGGCTGTGAGCTGCCAGATGTGAGGGCTGGCAACAGAACTCTCGGGTCTCCTGCAAGAGCAGTATGAGCTTTTAATTAGTAATTGACATCTCTATCCTGACCAAATATTTTGGAAGTTAACAGTGAATCTATAGAAGAGTTCTTTTTCATCTGTTCTGTTAAACTTTGTGAAGATTCACGATGTCCCTTTTAGAGTGGTTCAGTTTGGTCTGTAAGCAAACAAATGGTTTAATATTTTATCTGCTGTCTTACTTTGTTTCTGTCGGTTTAATTCTTGGAGTCAAATTCGATATGTAATTCAAGTAGGTAAGCAGCACAGAAAACATGGTGAAAGATGTTGCAGCCCTAGAGAGTTTTCGTAGAAACTGGAGGAAAACTAGAGTGGTTTGGGGAAAAGACTAGATGTTGGAGTGGTACAACACTGCATTGTGGGTTCATTTTGCTTGGGTAAATCTTAGGAAGCAGAGACTTCATAAATGGCACTTTAATGTGAGTGATTCTTTAATTAAAATTTTGAAAGTGTTTTAAATATTAAAATTGGAGCTAACTGGATGGCTCTGAGGCCCATTAATTCTCTTGCTCACAGTTTATAATATTTCTTGAGATACCCTGTCTCCTTAGCTACCAGTTTTTTGTAAGAATATCTGTAACAGAGTCACAATACTCCTAAGACACTGAGTTGGGTCAGTAGGAAAAACACTACACACACACACACACACTGTAAATATAAATAAACAATTACAATTTAAAAAATTAAAACAAAAACACAAAACCAGATCTACTCTATGATGCTTTTAAAATTGCTTCCTGAACTATTGTAGAATTTTCATTTAATCTAACATGGGATTTGAGGGTTTAGTAAATCTTTATAGCTCCCTGGTCATTTGTTCCAGACCCGGCTATCATCCTTCTCACTCCAAAACCTTCAGTTTTTGCCTCTGGGTTAACAGAATGATAAACAAATGCTACCTGGCCACTTGCAAGGGGAAAAGACTAGCTTTTGTGTTAACGTGATTTGTAGGACCTTTAATGCCTGGTTGGTACATTACTGGTGCATGGTTATCCATTACCTTATCATTTGTTATTTTATTTATTCAACAGGTGTTATTGAGCAGCTGCTCTGACTAGAAATTGTTTATTTATCTCTGTTCTAAAGTTTTGACCACTTCTTTTAAAATAATATATTATTTAATATGGTGCTTCTGTTGTGTTGTCTTCCATTCCCCTTGGGTTTTAGCAGACTAGTATGGCAATGGTGAGATTATACTGTAGAATCAGAGGGCTGGTGGTCAACCTCAGTTCCAGCACTCTAGTCATATGACCTTATGCAGGTTTAATGTGCTACCTTGTGTCACATGTAGTTTTTTATGGGGACAATGATGCTATCTTAATTTCTGCAAACTAATGGGGAAATACACAAATACTGTACTGCATTGTGCTCAACAGACAGAAAAGCTTGCAGTAGATGATGCTTGCTATTGTTAATAAGCCCGGGGCTAGTCTAGTTGAGTGTCAGAATCTTTTAAAAATAACGTACATTGCAAATACCTATTAAGAGTACTCAGTAAACTTGGAGAATGAAAGACACACCACCAACTGGCCTGTGCATCAAAAACAAAAGCCCTGAAATTGGGTCTGGCAATGGTGGTTAGAGCATATGCTCAGAATGCCTTGTTGCTCTGTCTGAAATGTGATGAATGTCACTAATGCCTTCTCTCTTTCTCTTTTAGGTAAGTACATCCTCAGTTTTGAAGGTTTTGCTGATGGGTAAGTCTTGTGGCTGGAGCGTTACGTGTTGATTGACATCCTTGGAGAATTGGACCAGACATGAGACTTGTGGCTAGACAAGAGACTCTTGCTAGATTGGCAGCAGTTTCACATGCGTTCTGTCTCTGTTTCCAACAGTACAGAAAAAAATACACCCACTTTTAAAAGATGGATAAACTACATCTTTCACTCAGTTGATAGAAGATGGAGCTTTGTTAACGATTGCAGTTTTCTCTTTACTGCTTTAAATCACCAAAGGGTCATAAAGCATCTCTCAAGTGACCATGCTTCTGTTTGCCTCCACAAAGGCTATTTTTCTGCTTAAGGAATGAACATGCCGTGTATATTTTTTTAATGAATCATAATTTTGTAACAAATAGAAAAGGGGCAGGTAACCCTACTAGGCTCCTTGTGCAAGATATGGGGGAGGAAATTCCTGCTTTAAGTGGATGTTGACCTAGTTAATAGGTCTGTAGCTGGCTGAAATCTATCGCCACAGAAGACTAAACAAGATGAAATGATCTTAAGTCACAAGGGATTTAGTATAGATCTGTCAGACGTAAGAGATGATTAAGCTATGAAACCATTTGCGAAGCGAAGTTATGAAATCTCTGTCACTGGTGAACTTTAAAACTACAAAAGATGTTAAGAAATTAAGATTTATCCTGTCTCCAGGCAAACTATTGAACTGGATGCTTGGCTTCAAAGATGAAGTCTTGATTTGCTTTTTCAGTTTAAAAATCTCATCGATTACTCTGTGCACAGTCCGTACTCCATGTGATAATCCGAGTCTTCTTGAATAAGATTCTGAAAAGGAGACAGATATGTAAAAATATTAGATATTTGTCTTGTAAGAGAGAAAAAAAATGGAATGAGAAAATGTAGGGGAAGAAGGTAGGTGTGAGTGAAACTTCTCACACCATGATACAGGCTTAACCTGAGGGAAAGATATAGAATGGAAACTTCCTAGATCTTGTTAGGAAAATCCGTGTGAATCCTCAAGCCCAAATTGGCCACCATAGGAGTTGTGTGTTTTCCTACAAGTAACCAGTATCCTAGATGGGCTCAGTCATCACGGATTGGTAGACTGTGTTAGTCTGGCCTAAGATGAAATGCTGCTGTAGACTTTAAAAGCAGTAGCTGGGCCCTTTATGGTCAATAATTGTCTCAACATCTGGAGTCTGCAACAAATTTGTAGACTTACTGTGTCTTAGCTCTTCCCATTTCCTGTTCTGTTTCAATGCCCTTTGCTACCATCAATTTGGACTCAGTAGCAATAGTCAGACTTTCTTCTAGAATTGTATACTTCTTTATATTTCCCATGTTATCTGCTGCTATTTGTTATTCATTTGTTAAAAAGAAAACAGAACTGTTGAAAGTTGTGCTTGTACCCCAGTTCTCTAACTGGAGATATGGGGGGAGGGTCTCACTTCAAAATTTACTTGCTGTTGCTGAGACAATGCTGTAAACGTCAATAACTGAAAACAAGCTTCTTGTGCTGTATTTATGTAGACTTTCTGTCACTGTAGGATTGAACCTAGGGCCTGACAACGTACGAAGCACACTCTACCTCTGAGCTACATCCTCAGACATGTACCGTTTGTATTTTCAAGAAAGCAGTATGAAAAGGAACTAATTATATCTTTCTTCGCTAAATTATCAGTGTCAAAATCTTTTTGTAAGTGAAAGCTGCATGTGATGGAGGAGCAAGAGCAGGCAAATGGAGCGTTTTATTCTGACAAGGTCAGGAAGGGTAATAGTTACTCAAAAAAATAAGCTCATTTCATTTGTGTGCAGTTAGTATATTTACACACAAGCCCATGTTCACAGAGGAACTACGAGGCCTTTCAGCTAAACCTTGCCTGTCATCTCACGTGTGTTGGTTCACAGATGTTTTCTGGATATTTCCTTGTTCACTTTTTGTACAGTAGGTCATATTCTGTTAGTTACAGGGTCATTTTGTCATGGCATTTCTTGACACTTCATTGATACTTCATATTTCAAATCCTTTTAGGTTTATCTGTTTCAGTCTTAGACTTAGTACTTTGCTAAGGATCTCTGATTCCTGCTGACAGTATGATAAATGGTATTTGTAGTCAACATTGGGTGGCATAGGTCTCTTTGCTGCTCTTGAGGAAGTTTTGTTTCTTTTTCCTATTGTTTTCTCCAAACTGAGAAACTGGGTTCTTATCTTCCCAATGTAGTATAAACTTATTTAATCGTAAAATTTGAAAATGGGTTCACAATGTCTACTCCATGCCTTTGTGAGGGAGAGGAGATGGAGAAGAAAGAATGTAAACTCTTCATGTTGGTTTTTGAGCATCATTGTGTCTTGGGTGCCTAAGCCTGTCTTCAATAATGGTTTAGTTCATTTGCCATCTTCACTCCCAGTCACCTCAGAGTGGTTGGGTTGCTCACTTAAAATATGATTTGATAATTTTAAATTTAAATTAAGTTACATTTATAAGTTTGTTTTTTTACCAAGTACTGAATGAAACAATATGGGCTTGGTGCTTTCTGCTCCTGTATTTAAAACATGAGCTAACAATTCTGTTTTCACAATGACAAAAAATGAATATTAACACTCGCTGTAGGTTTTTATTCTTGTCTTCCTAGTGTAGATAGCTATAAACTAACTCAAAATATCAATAGCAGTTGGGTTTAAGCAAAAGGTCTAAATTATGGGGAAACAAAGGGGTGCGAACACTGGCATGTTAGTTTTCTCAAGCATGTATCAACCTATGAATACATTTCAAATACATGTTTAAGTCTCTGGCACTGGGTGTTCAGTTATTTGTATTTCTTTTCATTTCTAATAGTGTACATAAGCAAGCTGGCAATTAAATCAATTGTTAATCATTTATCATTATATTTAACTTTATGTTTTTTGTCTCAGAAAAGAATTTAAGCTATCCCAATTGGAAAGTTGTTGGAAGCATAAATATAAATCATGATTTCTATTCTCAGTTAAATTTAGTTCTGCATTTCTTTAAGTGCATAGCAAAAACAGGAACCTGATAGTCTCCATTTCAAGACTACTCAAACTGGTTTTACACTTGATTCTTAGGCTTTCTATCAGGCCGTCTGTGCAAAGCAAGACACAGTGCTTTAAACCAGCGCTGTGTTTAACAGTATTTTGTATGAGCTACTCAAGTGCAGATTAGTCATCATGGATAAATATAAATGTTGCTATATTTAATGCTTATTCAAGTCAAACTTTGAGGCTACTGTTGAATAGACACATTGCATGGAAATTTACACGATTAAGGTCTGCTGACTTGATGTTGGGTAAGAATTTAGTGCACACAGCAGAATGACTTTTCAGTCTTGGTCTGGGATTTTATATCATATCACACTTACTTTAGCTACTTTGGAAGCTAGATAGGTCTCACTTTGACATTAATTTCTCCTGCGAATTGCCTATAAGCTGGGATTTCTGTTAGAAGAAGATGTAGGGGTTATATTGTAGAATTATGTTAATAAACTCACTAAGAAATGGGTTTGGAGGCAAGATAACAATGTATCTGGTTTAGAGTACCTGCAGTAGCAGCTACTGTATCCAGTGTCAAAAGCAATGCAATGAAAGAAAACTATGAAAGGGTTTGTTTTCTTTTATAATTTAAAAGTAATGAACGTATCACAATAATTGACTATATTTTAGATAATCAGCTATACTTATGACAGAAAAATCATACTTTACGTTACTGGTACTATGAATTGTAGACATTCATGTCAACAAAACTTTTCTAAGGCTAGCGATGTTGGAACTGAAATACAGAGCCCTTTCTATGCCCTAGAATCATATGGATAGTAACTGTGTCATCCTAAGAGAGCCTGATACTGATCATGTAGTATACATTGTGAGGTAGAAATAAATACTGAATTCTGTTATGCTGCCTTTCGCCATAGCAAGGAAAGTAAATAAAAGGAATAAGCTTGTCACCAACGCTTCTCTGAGATTAATTTGGCATTTACTAAGAACAACTGGAAATACTGTAAAGATTGACAATATTCAATGCGATAAAGGTGTAAAATAGCAGGACTCCTGTATTTAAGACTCTGTTCAAGCTTGATTTTAGCACTCTCTGTTGAAATCTACATCAGGTGTAACAGCTCCCCGCCTAGACATTTGTCATCAGATGATAGAAATGGTCAAAGATCATTTGGCTAAGATGGTTATTAATACACTGATAACCACCACAAATGGAGGACAGAGTAATGTGTACACAGACATTATCTAAAGAGAACCCGATCGAATCCCACTTACTTCTTCAAGGAAAGAAATGATGGTTTTGGAGGGCATTTGTATCTGCTGAAGGAATTCTTGAAGGATGGACCTATTTTAATGCTGACGTGGCTTACATGGGCAGGTCACTTTTAAGTAACCATGGCAACATTTAATCATGCACTTGGGCACTCAGAGCTATGGAGCACCACTCACTTCCCGAGCACTTACTCGCCAAGCACTCTCTGACTGAGCGATCATTTACTGATCACTCACTTCCTGAGCACTTACTAATTGAACTCTTACAATGTGTTTAATATTAAGGACTCAAAGAGACAAAGGACAGTCATAGTTTTTGTTTCCCAAAGCTAAACAGAGAAGATAACAATAAAAATTCAAACAGAAAAGATAACAATAAAAATGCAAAGATAATTACTAGGTCGTATGAAATTGTGAGCGAGGCCACCAATGGACACAGAGGACTTAAGGATGTTTGGATGAGTCACACCCATGGAGGTTTTCCATTAAGACTCATTCAGACATCCTACCCATTTCTAGTTATTGTATTAAACACTGTTATAATAATATCAGTAACTTTACCTTTTGAAAACTTTGATCAGCAAGAGTCATGGAATCGCTACCATGCTGAGTTTCAGTTCTGTGTGTACTGTAGGAAAAAGTGCCTTGGAGGCTGGGCGTGTAGAGTTGGGGTTGGTAGAATGCTTGCCTAGAGTGAGTGGAGTTCTGCTTTTGATCCCCAGAACTTCATAAGCCAGGCAACTCTATAATCTCTAATTCTAGGGAATCTTTAGTGCCCACTAGGATCTCCAGTTACTGTCAGTGTGTCCTGGCTCTCTGTGCATCTCTGCATTTCTCCCCGCTGGTTCAGGTCACTTGCTACAGCTCTTGTGTAGTCAATAAGATGATTAATACGAAACACACCGGAAGCTTCCTCTTCGAAAGGCTAGATAGATGGTAAGTAGTGCGTAATTTAAGAGGATCAAGAAAGGAGAGATCGCTGGAATATGATGAAATTAAATCGCCAGTGTGAGGCTGGCAATGATGAGTTTTAATGTGTTCTGTCCAGCATTTGCCTCAATTTCAGTTGCCTGTATTTCAGTTGTATATTTATGTAAATACAAATATAAACAGCTGATACTGCTGATTTTAAATAACCTTTCTCGGCAGTTTACAGGTTGGGGTGTTTGGAGAATGCTATTCTTCTTAATTTTCCTTTCCAGCTCTAAAAATGTTTGTGTTTCTCTTCTTTTACATCCTTAATAAAATACACGCATCAGTGTATATATTTAATATAAGTTTAAATGAATTCCCTTCAACTAATTTCCCCTTAGAACACTTTGAGATTTTAAACAGAAAAGTGACTATTTGCAGTGTGCGAGATTTCAAAATTTGTCAGCTAGTAAGATATCTGAAGGTTCATTAGTTTATCAGAGATTCAATATGCGCTTTTGATTTTGATTTTTATCATAAAATTTGGCTAGAGCACCCCCAAATCCACAGAGAGGAAGCATTTCATTGTTTGTTGGCTGAATAAAAGTTTAAATGAATGAATGCTCTCTGGCCTTTGGAAAATATATATATATATATATACACATATATGTGTGTTTATACATGTATATATATATATATATATATATACACACATATGTGTGTGTATACACACACACATATAAAATGGAGACCCAAGTCAATACTAAGTAATCTTATTTATCTTATTTCTAAGGAAACTCCTCAGGTGCAGAGACAGATTGATTTGCTTATTACAACTTGCAATTAAAAGCCTTTATAATTGATTATATTTGTCTTATTTGCTATACATACTTTGTACTCTCCACATAGAACTCATGCCTTCTTTCACAAACCCAAATCTCTCTCTTAATATTAAACATATAGGGCAATCACACCCCTCTGAATTTAAAATGATAAGTTCCACTCTGATCTCTTAAAATGATGTATCAAAACAATGTGTCTTGGTAGAAACTTCATAGTGGCTGTGAAAAGCGCCGCCCCCTTTAAGGATTTGTGTGCACAAGAGAAACATCCGATGGCAGCTGCCAGTGGTTAATGCGGGAACCCATAGAGGACCGAGGGGCCAAGAATAGTGATGGTGGAGTGCTCAACCATAAATGAGACAGCTATGTCGCTGCCTCCAAGACTCAGGGGCATCACAGAGAAGGGGAGCCAGAGGCTGGGGAAATGTGCAGCTAAAGACATCTTCTGGTCATGGCATAGCACTGCACTCATGATGGTGTTCTTATCTGCCTGCAGTTGACCCCTTAGCAATTCAATGTAGGCAGGGAATGTACACACAAGGCCCTTCTCTGCCTGAGGGACTATTAGCAGTTAAATAGCTAGTTAGCAGGTGTTACTTTCTGCTAAGATTTTGCGCTGATATTTACCCTGGTTCCAGTAAATGACATCACGCTTATTCTCAACTAAGGAGTTCTAAATGCTGTGGGTCACATACAGAAACCAAATATGAAAGGAGAGGGGATCTTCTTGGGAAGAAAGGTCTCAGCTTAAGAGTATGAGAGTTGAAAATGGTTAAAAGTCACTATATAAACATATGTATCCTAATTTGCTTTCAGTTGTTGCGATAAACACCATGACTCAAAGTTGGAAAGGAAAGGGTTTATTTCATCTTACATTTCCAGGTCACAATCTGTTATTGAGAGAAGCCAGGGCAGGAGGTCAAGGCAGGAATCTGGAGCAGAAACTATAGAAGAATAAGAGGAAGAAGGCATACTGCCTTGTTAATTGATCTGCAGTCAGCCAGCTCTCTTACGTTGCCCAGATCCCCTAGAGCAGGGACAGCAGTGCCCAAAGTGGTCTGGGCTATCTTATATCTGTCTTCCATCAAGACAACCTCCCACAGACACGGCCACAGGCCAGTCTGATCACCCAATACTTCAGTCGAGTTTCCTTAAAACCAGGAGCAAAAACGATGGGCAGGTGCTCAAACCATGACTTTGAGGAGTCAAAGAGCAAAGACTGTTTCCACATGGTCCTGAGGAAACACGCATTCACTGACCTGATCAGCATAAAATGGAGAGTCAGTATTTGGACCAAAATCAGGGGTCCAAACTCTTCTGTTTTCTATTGAAATGTTGCTACAATATTTGGACTGTTTGTCTGTCCACTGTCATTTCTTATTTTTCAATTATGTACAAATGAGAATGTGTGGATAGCTGTACCTGTTGAGGTCTAGCTGAGGAACAAGGGACTGTGCCTTCAGATGTAGGAGCTTGTCTGACTGAATTAGATGGGCTATTGGTGAAGAACTTTCTCTCGGTTCCAGTGTCTTGGAAGTTTTTCTACTTGAAGAGCTTTGTCTGATGTAGGCCTTGCTACCGCTTACAGAAATGTTACTTAGTCGAATTAAAATTGTGCAATACTAGAAAAGAGTTCAAGTATAGTTGAGGAACTTCACTCCACAACAGTTGAAGTTGTGGTTTTCTGAGCTTCATTAAATTACACTGTGCATGCAGCCCAAAGTCTACGACAGCATAAGCAGCTGTTTTGACTATGTGGCAGGATTGAGATCTCAGGGTAGATTATTGATGCTACCCATTGAAAGTACTGTGAAACAAGAACCCCTCCTTCCGGCCCTTTTAGATTCAATTAACCAAATGCTGCTTTGTAATTCCAGACTCTTACAGGTATAGCTGCTGGAAGAAAGGCCATCAGAATGGGTATTCTCGGTTCTGAAGGGTTGAGGAGGTAGCGATTTAAACACCAAGTAAAGCGATATGGCACTTATGGAAACAGCTTGCAAACAGATCCTAGAAAGCTGCAGATTTAGAGAAAGATGAAAAGGTAGTTCAGGGTGCTGATTCTTTAGGAAGGTGCTAGGCCCTGCCATGCTGGGCATTGCTCTGCTGGAGGAAAGGAAGGGGGGCAGGCCAGGGAGATATGGGATGAAAAAGATGCATCAGAAATGATACTTGTTTTTGTAGAATTTTGCAAAGGGAAAAACAGAGTGAAAGCTGTAGGGGCAGTGGGAGGATCTCGCCTGGTCTCAGCTAGAGTAGCATATCCTATCGATACCATGTGGTTCTAGAATTAAAATAGAAATAAAATCAGGCACTTTATCGTGACAATGAGAAATACATCTGGTTCTATTTTGAGACATGTTTAATTTTTTTAAGTATTATGCATTTGCCTCATCTAAATGATGCCTCTGTGTTTTTAGACGTTCGGGAATTTAGGTACCATCCTAGCAAGGTATCCGGGTCAATAAGATAAGACATTTTAAAGTAATATATTTTACAATGCAGAGTTTGACGTCGTGTTTCAAAAGCTACATTAACATTCAATTTAAAAAGACACAATTTATTGGAATTATCTCATAAAGACGTTTATTTTGGAGACAGTGTGATTGACCCAGTAGTAGTTTGAAGTAGAGAAGAAACCAGCGAGGGTGTTGTTGTGACCCGTGTATCTTTAGTAGTAGCTATGCAGAATGGTGCACATAGCAAATGACTTGGTCGTGTTCCTAACCCGGGAACTTTTATTGTGTTTCTCTTTATTTTTTTTATTAATTAATTTATTTAATTATTAAAGATTTCTGCCTCTTCCCCGCCACCACCTCCCATTCCCCCCTCCCCCAATCAAGTCTTCCTCCCTCCTCAGCCCAAAGAGCTCTTTGTGTTTCTCTTTAAATCTATGTGAGCCAACCATGGCTGGGGGAGGGGAGGGATATCACAACTGTGATTTACTTTTTGACCACTAGATGGCATCATACCTCCCTGGGAGTAAGCTTGACTTTCTGACTAGTTCCCATAGCAGCCAGGATGGCGATGAGGCAATCATTCTTCCCATGGGGTTCTGATTTATTTAAACTATTAGGATAATAATTAGCAGGATCTCACATTTTTCAAGGATATGAAATTTCTGTTTGTATTTGGGAAGCATTTCTCCGGCAGTAATTCAGTTTCCCTCTTCAAACCTCTCAGAAGCAAGGGAGCATCCCATACCTGCAGAGAGATCTGAGTCCAAGCCAGCCAGCCAGCCAGCTGTGTTATAAGGAGATGAAAATGCTAGTAAAATGGCAGGATTTGCACAGTCTGTGTATGAAAAATGAAACTTGGAAAAAAAACTTCATTCTGCCCAGAAGTCATGGCAAAAACACACTCGGGCCCCTTTGTTTGTCACTTAGTGGCAGGTCCCTGTAAGAACAGGAATATATAACAATTATTTATTTCACCTTCAAACTTTCATGCCTGCTAAGTGAGTAGCATAGGAAGGGCTTTTTGTCGTAGAGTCTTAGAATCTCAATGCCCCTCTTTTGTGGATGGAAAAATATGGATGAAACTATTCCACGTCTTTAAGACATTAACACACACACACACATACATGAACACACAAACACACACACACACAAACCAATACACTTGTGACATATTTTTTATGATATGATTAAAGCTACTTGTCAATAAATGTGTAGGTTCAATTGTCATATTTGGAAATCTAAAGTATCACAAGTTTAGAATATCAAATTTGCTTCCTTTTCTCGTCTAGAATTTAAAAACAGAATGGCTGTTTTTTACAGTGTAGAGCTGTAAGGTGTTTTGAACGCCATATACAACTCTCTCCTTTATAGGAATTGTGGTATGTCAACAAAACATTAATCTGTGATGCCCCTTGGTTTTTTTTTTTGTCTAACTTTCTCTAAGTATCCCCTGTAAGGTCTTGGAGGCAAATATTCAAAACAAATAAAAATTAAGAGACCATGCAAAAAGAATTATAGATGAAAATATTTCTCAGGATGGTGAATTTAATTTTATGTTGGTATTTTAATAATATATGAGCACACTCGATCAGAGTAGAGCCAGTTGAGAAATTTGAGAAGAGTGATATCAGGTTATTATCAGCTTCACAAACTAGATTTTTCTTCCTTGGTTCATTGACTCCACAGAATCTTTGTGTTGTGGGTGGTGTAAATTTTTTTCTTTCATTCCTTCTTCTAAGTGGGTCCCTGGGGAGTCATTAGATAAATGTTTCTTAGTCTTCCATAATAATTATCTCTGAGCCCTAATGTTTTCTGGTTTGGGCCCATCTTCATTCTCCAGTTCAAGGAAGGAGTTCAGAATGATTTCCAGTTGTAAACTGAAATACAAATCTAATTTGCCATTTATTCTCTGTGTGGTCTTGGCAGACTGTATTGGCCCAGCAGGGCATGCAGTTGCAAAGAGAAATGTGGTTCTAGCCTTGTCTTTCAGACTAGAGCATTTCCAGAATTTAGGGAGAGTCCACAGATGTCAAATGTCTCCAAGGCCATGCTGGAGAGATACTGAGAACTCAACTCCTCAGGCCGTTTTAAGATGACAAGTTAAAAAATAATATACTTAAATATAAATTCATTTAGAACTGGAGGGTTGAATCATTTAGAAAGTGAATTCTGCTTGTTTGGATGCGTATGAATATTCATGTGTAAAAATTCATGTATGTGCTTGCCATGGCGCACATACGAAAGTCAAAGGACAGTGTCAGGCGTTGGTCCTCACCTTCTACCTTGTTTGAGAGGCTTTCAGACATGGAAGCTAATAGGGATTCTTTTGTCTCAGCCTCTCTTCTCTCCTTAGGAACACTGGGGTTATAAACCTTGTCATGTTAGGTGTCTGTTTTTTTGTGGGGGATCTGGAGATTCAAAATTAGACCCTCACTGTCACGCAGCAGGCATCATTGGCATAGTCCCTCATTTAGAAAACCCTAAGGAGAAGAAATTCTAACCTCTGCTGAAGGCATGCTAAAAAGAAAATTCTTATAGTATTAATGATGCCTTGATTTATTTCTTATAGGAAATTAAATAAGGTAATTAAATAATTAATTGATATCTCTTAATTATTTGCGATCATGTTGGGATATAATAGGTATTTTTTTTTATTAACTATTGTGTCCCTATCACCTAGTCACTTCCAGACAAGCAGAAATAAATGTAATACTTAAACAAAACCTCTCTTTTCCAAGCTGAAGAGAGGGTCCCCCATTAGGGTCAAGTTCAGAACCCAGTACCCACCTCAGGTAGCTCACACTTCTCCATAGCTCCAGATCAAAGGATCTGACATCCATGCTGGCCTTTGTGGGCCACCCACCCAACCACACATGTGTGCATGTGCACACACACACTCGTGCATGCATGCACACAAGTGAAAAATAAAACTTAAGAGTTCTTTCTTCTTAAAGAACAGATGATAACATTCTTTCAATGACCTACCTGCCTAATATTCCTTCAATGACCTACCTGCCTAGGTTATAATTTGAGTCTTAGATAATGTCTTCCTGTGATCCTTGAGTTCAGGGAAGTCAGGCTGGGCATTTAGCTCCATCCAGAAGGGGATCTAGCTTTCACAAGCACATTGTCCCGTTCACTGGTAACTGAAGTAGGTGGGTGGAGCCGGCGGTGTATGTAGAGGGCTGGCATCCTGCTCCTATTTACTTCCACCACATCCGCTGTACTCCATCACCAGAACCCATTCCTTCGCCTGTCCTTCGCAATGAAAATATGTGCTGAAACTGCGTGGGTGTACGCTGGGTATATGAGCTCAAAAATCTCATTAGAACAATAATCAGAGAGCAGTCTTCATCATTACACTCATTAAACCATAGGGAATGTTGATATTAATACTTGATAGAGGTTTTTCTATTAATCGCTAGCCTAGAAGTGTGTCCTCATTCATGAAAAATAGAATAAAAATAATAGCTGACACTAATACCGCCTTCCTGAGGTTGATTTAATAACGTCAGTTGGTACTGGTCTAAATATTGATTTCAACTTATACATATAGGTAGAGAACTTAAAATAACTGCATTAGAATAAAATGGATTGTACTGCCATATTATAATTAATATCTCTTATTTCTCTAGTTCTTGTAATTCGTTTAGCTGACAAAGAAGCTATGATCTTCAGGCAAGCCTGCTTTTAGTGGGTGAACTACATTATGGTATTAGCCAGGAAACCAGTTAAAAGAATGATCTGAGAAAGATGCCCTGTTAGTACACAGTGGACACTCAGGAGGACCTTAGTGGGGTCTCCATTGCACAGAGCATGCTAGGCTTTGGACTTGTTTGTACATACTCATCTGATTTAAAGCATTTGTTCGTTTCTATTATCATAGAATGACAGAGAAAAATATTATCCTTTACTTACAGGGGTAGTAAGATTTCATACAGCTCAAGTGTTTCCTTTGTATCAGCTAATACATACAAAAGGAGAATTAAGTAACTCCTTCCCTCGTATATTGCTTCATTTATTATTGATACTCTGAAGTTCGAGACTGGGTAGGATTTCCATGAATTTACACAGCGAGATTCCAGGCAGAGGAAGAACTGTCACGAAGGCACAACCACAGGAGGCATGGCACGATATCAGGAAAATGTTAGTGGCCAGTGAGCTCACACTCAGGCTGAAGAGAGTTAGCAGCAAGATGGCAATGGAATGCCATAGAAAGACCCATTTGGAAAGGTTTCATGGGAGTTCTTTGAATGTGGTTGGTCAAAGACCATTAATGCTAGAGGATTACATGGGAGTTGGGTTAATGTCCACCCACATCTGGTGATGGTAGAGATGCAAGAACTCAGAGCTGGATGCTGGAGGCATTTACAAAGACCTGGCAACCTAGTATAGAATATAGCATACCGATAAAGGAAAGAGGCATCTGGGTCACCTCAAGGTTCAGGTTTGAGTGACAGGAAAGGAGGAGGAAAGAAAAGAAATAGAAAAAAAATCACAAGAATATATCATAATTAAGAAGGTGGTGATCAGAGAATCAGAAAAACTGTTTGTGATTTTGGTGAGTGTGTGTGTGAGCAAGACGTGCAAGCAGTTAAGTCTTATTGAAGTCAGAAAAGATCCGTGCAATTGTGCTATTTAAGGCATTGGGATCATAGGTTGCTCTTTAAAGGGCAGATGAGGGTACAACTGGGAAAAATTTAGAAAGGGTACGCAAGTAGATGGGAAGTCGTCTTCTGAGTGGGACTGAGCTCAAGTAGACGGCATTGGGGAGAGGGTAGAGCAGAGCAATGTTCTGATGACTCCAGCTGAGTTTCATGAAGGAGGGGAGAATATGCATGGTTACCCTGTCTTTAGCATCCATCTGATTAGCAGGCAGGGGGGACCCATTGTTTCTAAGTCATTTTTGAGTTCATTGAGAGAAGAGGAGGGTTTTCAGTGACTCTCCCACCCAACACCATTCCAGAACTTATATTTTATTAAAGACCCAGAAATTGGCTCGATTGAATTAAACTCACATATATTCTATCTGATATCAGAATTTACTCTTCCTGCACCCCCTGCCCTTGCTAAAGACAGGAGCACTTCAGGGGAAGGAATGGCTATTTGACCCTGGGTTGTATCCTGGTGTTCCATCAGGCCCGTCGTTTGTAATCTTTGCTCCTTAGAAGTAATTGTTTTAGTGATGGGCAGGGGGCACAATTCCAGAAAATGAGGTGGGAGGGAAGTTTTGTTGGGGGGGGGTCTTAAAGGTGCTCAGGAATATTATGTTCTTCCAACAAAGTATCTCACAGGTAAGCAGCCATCTCACAGGTACATGGGAGGCACCAGAGGGGTCCTGGCACAACGATGCTGTAGAGCAGAATGACCCTACCCAGTTCCTTCATTTAACAATTATGTCACTTGAATCAATCCTGTGCACTTACCAGTCTCTGGACTTTTTGTTGGCCAGAATTTGATTTTTTTCCCTCATTTTTTAAAAGCCAACAGAACCACAGTCCTAGAGTTAGAAATCCCAAACATGCAAAATTGGCTAAAGATATTAAAATAATTCTTGTCTTTGTAAAATTCCCTAAGCCTATAGTCAAGGAAGAGACAGGAGGAAGGTTTAATCAGTGAGGCAAAGCCTTCAGAACTGTAATGCAAATCTCAGGTAGGGGTGCTGGAAAAGCTCAGACTAATCCTGACAGCCTCTGTGTTCTTCTGGAAAAATCAAAATTTGAATTGGACACACATTTATATCAGAAAGCAGAATTCACCTTCATTGCCCAAATTCAAGGAATGTTTCCATTTTTATTGTTTATTTTTGGCATTTTCTTTACCCATACATATACATTATTCATTTCTCTAGCACCCAGGGTCCTGCCTTGTAGGTGTTTGCAGCATACACAGAAGCCTGTGCATACCCTTAGGAGCAGAGTGCCAGCGTCCATCATGTGAAAAAAGGTCTGGAATACTGATGAGATTCTTGGAGCACACCCTGGCATCAGGCTTGCCCAAAGCATCTGCCATGCCCCTAACACAATCGGGCTAATTATGGGCCATCACTTTCATTCTTTTCAGAATCCAAGAGTCGGAGGGCTGTGGGGGCAAATTCTTAAGCAATTGCACAATCTACCATCACAAGGACCTTTGACAATTCAGTTGCTGGCTCTTGTTAAAATCTGCAGTCCAGCCGTTTTCGAATCCTAAGATGCCCTGTTGTGCATTGCTCCGAATAAAGAAAACGAAACACAAGCAACAAGCAGCAAAACCATTTAACTACACTGACAGCGTGCTCTGCTTTCTCTTTAGAACTGGTTTTAAATCTGGTAGGTAGAAATCGTTTACTTCTTCTTGGAAAAGTCCAAAGAGATGGGCTTCTGTGCAGTGAACTGCAGTTGCCAGCGGAGAATCCCACACATTACTTCTCCTGAAATGACATTTCTGAAGATTTCTTGTGTTGCCATACTCTGAAGGGAAAGTCCTATTAAATTATCTTCAGAGTCTTGAGAGAGGGGGGTATGAGTCTGTGGAGCATTTGTAAGCACTTAGGTTATTTCTGAGCATAGTGGCATGGCTGTAGCAAACACCACAAGCTGTTTTACAAATAGTAAAGACTTATTTTACATACTGAGAGGCTGCTTTCTCGAGGGCTAAAATGCTGCAGATTCGGCGCCTGGTGGAGGCCTGATTTCTGGTTCATTCATGGTTTCTTTACACAGAGGCAGGAACAGAGGTAATTTCTGGGGTTCTCCTTTAAGGGACCCAGTCCATTCATGGCTTTCTGTTTTCAACTCTAATGACCCCACAAGCCCTTCCTCAATGCCTTCACACCAGGATAAGAACTTTAACAAGCATAATTTGAGCCCCGGTGGTCATTTCATTGTTTCTACTATGATTCGCCATATCTGCTTGGATCTATAGCGAGGCCACATGGAAAGCTAAGTAATGATAAAACATAGCTAGAGGGTCTGATTCATAATGCAATATAATCATAACTTTTCTTCCTTAGATTGCTTCCTGGGTAGAATGTTTTTAGGTGGTGCTAGGAAAGATGAGATGTTCAGTGTCCTGAGGCAGATGAGGTCTCCATCAACTTGAAGTTGCTTAGAATGTCAATATCAACAACAGTCCTTGGAGCACTGTAACCTCACACTGTGGTGACTACACAACCATAAAGCAAAAATGAATGTTCTTTAGGGTTGGTGACAAGGTCATGGCTGCTTTTAAATTCCTTTCTGGAAGAAGTTTCAAGTCTGTGGTGTGCCTCTTACAGTTATCCTTGGAGGACTCTGAGAAGACAGAGAGGTGGTATTCCTCTAGTGACACTTCAATTTTATGATTTCTATGTACTATTTGGGTCAAGTTTGGTGGGAGCATGTCACTCTATATAGAGTGACAGAAGCTATGACAATGAAAAGTATGGTCACCTTATATTGCTGCCTAGGTGTCTGACTTTACAGCCTGGTTCACTTTGGAGATTAACATTATTGTTTGTAAAAGGGTGGTCATCTGTTTTGGATGTAGTAGGACCTTCTAAGAAGGTCTGTCTTTGGAAAGAATGGTGCTAACCACCAATGATGATAAGGACAGAGGTGGTTCATTAAAAGCATGTCCAGCTCTTCCAGTCTAAAAAGCAGAATTTTTTTTTATTAAATGAGATGGCCAGTTTCACCTCTTTTATTACACACACACACACAGACACACACACATATACATACACACACACCCTCAACTTTCTTCTCAGCCTTATTTTCAGAGAATTAGAAACTGACCTCTAAACCAAAGATTTTCAATTATTTTATTCTTCAAATTATTTTATCATTTTTTAAAAGAAATAAAAAAAAAAACAAAAATACTAGGTCAGGACTGTAAGTCATGTGGCTTAGCGTGTGTGCTTAGCACGGCGAAGCATGCTCTGATGTCTAGAACCACATGTAGGCACCTGAAACTTCTTTTTTACAAATATGATCTTTCACTAAACCTCAATACATGAAAACTAGGTAAAGTAGAAGCCTTCTTACTGGGTTAAGATGAAAGGGGCCGGGTGTAAATATTTGTGATGATTTCATCGCCCTCTTTCCGTCCTTCCCCCATCAGATAGAGCTTTCCTTAAAGGTTTATCAAGGAAATGTACACTTCTGAACCCCAAGTCTGCGACACCCACTCAATGAGTCTATCTAAGATGGTGAGGACGTCAGCCTAGACTGCACTCATTCTGGAGCCTCTCTCCCCGTTCTTTCCCCTCTGCACATTCTGTCAGTCATGATGATGTCCCAAGAACACGCGTAGCCGCCCTGCCTTTCTCTCTATTCGTATTACCTCAGTTAGGGCTCGGCTTTATTTTACTGTCGACTGTATTTCTGCTTCCGCATCACCGGTTAACAGTTTCTAAGCTTTTGAATCTGTTATGTCAATAGGAAAGAAAAAAAAGCAGGTTTAACTTTGTTTAAGTAGGTTTGAGTTTATGTTATATGCATGGCATTGATTAATATGCAAATTAAGCAACACGTGTAAGGGCTGCAAAGACAGCTCAGCAGTTAAGAGAGCTTGCTGCTCTTATAGAAGACTTGAATCCAATGCCCAGCACCAATATCAGGGAAGCTCACAACTAGCTGTAACTTTAGTTCTAGGGGATTAATAGCCTTTTTTTGCGCTCCATCGGCCCTCATACCCATCTGCACATATTCATACAAATATGTAAATAAAAAATAAAATATTTTTGAAGTATGAAACTAGAAATGAATGTATGTACATAAATAGATAAATGGAGTACACTCTTTTATATTTTCTTTTAATGCTCTAGGATTGCTTTGACCATTCCACAGCACCTGTAGGCTGTACTTTTGTTGTTGTTTTACTTGGTGTATGTGATGTAACTTGAACTCAGGGCCTCACATATGGTAGGCATACTCTCCACTACTAAGTTAGACCCTTAGTTCCCTTCTTAGGGTTTTTTTATTGCTGTCAAGAGACACCATGACCATATTAATTTTTTTTTTTTTTTTTGTGGTTTTTCGGGACAGGGTTTCTCTGTGGCTTTGGAGCCTGTCCTGGAACTAGCTCTGTAGACCAGGTTGGTCTCGAACCATATTAATTCTTATAAAGGAAAATATTTAATTGGGGTTGGCTTACAGCTCAGAGGTTAGTCCATTATCATCATGGTGGGACGCATGGCAGCATGTAGGGAGACTTGGGGCTAGAGAAGGAGCTAAGGGCTCTCCATCCAGATCAGCAGGCAGCAGGAAAAGAGAGCGTACTGAGCCTGGCTTTAGCATATAAAACCTCAAAATTCACCTCTGATGGCACACTTCCTCCAACCAGGACCCACCTCCTAATAGTGTCACTCCCTATGAACCTATGGGGACCATTTTCATTCCTACCACCAAAGCCCCTTCTATTGTGAAGATTGTTAAATTAATACTCATCAAAATGGTATATCATTTTATTTGTCAAAATAACTGTATACCTTCAGAGTATCTTGGCCAACCAGCAAGGTATTTATGTTGTAGGTTGCTGAGATCAACACTACAACCAGCTTATGTAGCTTGAAATAGATGTCTATGGTACTCCTACTGCTGTATCCCAGTAGGCAAAGGTGATGACCCTTTAAAAGGGGAAGGAGAGTTAACTGTGCATGCAGGGCTCTCCAGTGCATCTGTTCATCGGTCGATGGGGTGTTGGTGAGTAAGAAAGCTTTGGAGGTTTTTCTCACCCTAAAGATTTCTTCTCAACGTTCCGATTGTTCCTAAGGTGATTCAGAATGAAGGAACGGCTTTGAAGGTTGAACACACATTGCTTCCTTTGGTTTGAATTATCAAATTGAATTCTCCATCCCCTCCAGATTGTGAGTGGGGAGAAGAATGGAGACACTTACTGCATGTATTTTGAATTGGGCTGCAGCTGAGGCACAGAGCAGTGCTGGAGGATATGCTATCCCCTTAACCTTTGTCAGGCCCGTCATGGTCACTATCTTCAAATTTCTGTTGTATATTTTGATCCCGTCTCCACAGCCGTTGCTTACGATTCATTGCCAATAATGACACTGAAAATGTGGCGCGCATATAAATAGAGCCTGCTCGACATGGATGTCGTCATTTAGAAGGTCCTAGGATGTTCTGTGGGAGGGTGGGGAGGTAGTAAAGCTCTTTATACAAATTAATAGTTAGAAATACCAATACAATTAACACTCAACGTGAAAACGATTATTCTGTATTTCTTTCATGTGATAAGAAAAATGTCTTAAAATTGATATTCCTATTTGACAACTACCCATGAAAATAAACAAAGTTGGTATCTTCTATGTTTTTCCATGTAACTTTGTTTCAGTGGCTGAGGGAGATAAGCAGCAAAATATAACAAGCATTGGTTCACAATAAATACCTATTTCAGGAAATTCTAAACTTGTTTGTTTTACATCTTAAAATGTATACTCACTTATGAAAAACATTCCTGGTGTCCATTCATGTATGACAGCTTTGTCTGCACACAGAGGCTTAAGCAGAGTCTTCTGCCCACAATTTACAAACCCTGTTTTGAAAGGAAGAAAGTGGATAAAGAGCAGAAGTAAGGTTTGTCTCTGTGGAATCCAGAAGCCCCACTTTTCTTTTTGTTTGGGATTCTTTTGTTTACACATGACCTGTTATAGAAGCAACAGCCTCTGGTTTCCAAGTTCTGTTTGATTCTCCTGGAGTCTGATTTTAAGCCACTGTTTAAGGTAAATTTCATGAGAGTACACACGGGAAACTGGAACTAGAACCAAACCAATGGTTTTGAAAAGAAACACATCTTCAAAGTGATTGCAAAGACTGACAGCTAAGCACTCCTCTACCCTGATGTTGTCACTCAGCCAGTTATTTCTCCTGTCTTTTGCATTTACAGAGAAGAGTTCCAAAGACAGGTTATACTCCTCAGCGTCTTCCCTGAGATCATGTTAAAGAAACCCCCCACAAGGAAGGCCCACTAATTCAGTGGTCTGAACTATTCAAATCCTTAGAGAAAAGTAGAGAAAAAGGCTTTTGCCTCCTGCGGAAAAAGCAGAGTGAGATTAGGACAGCGGGCAGTGGACAGTGGGCAGTGGACAGTGGGCAGTGGACAGTGAGGGTGTACACTGCTTCATTCATAAAGTCTGCCTGAAGTCGTGTGTTGTTATGTCCACTGACGCCCCAGTTACCTGAGTGTGTTTATGGGAAAGAAGATAGTAGGGCTGCACAGTGCAGGCCGTAATGACGTGTGTGACAGATCATCAGGACAAGGAGTGAAGGCCTGAGACGGAAAACACAGTCTGTGAGCAGCACATGACGTTCATACAGTTAGCACCTCAAGCAGGCAGAATGTCAGGATGACATTGCCCACCCCAACTTTAACACAAGCCACAAAGCTCATGCCCATCTTCCTTCTAGTATAAAATGAATCTCTTACTTCGCTTTTATCTGATTTTTTTTTAAACAAACATATAAAGAAGGCAAGAGAGATGCAATAGGCCAAGAAAGTGAGAATGTTGCTCTATATGTAATTAATTCTGGACGGTGTCAGGTTTTGCATATGTATCTTGGTATGGATAATTAATTGGGTTTAATACTAAATTACTGATGCCCAAGTTTATTTACCTAATTTTATCTCAAAGAACTTAAGCCAGTTTCTTGCTATAAAGACAGGTGATCAAAAAGGTAATGTTATGCTGTTTATACAAGTCTTGTATCATATGTGACACATTGTAGACAGGGAAAATATAGGGCATCTAAGTTGAATTCTTGACATGCTGCTTGCTTTCTCTTTTATTTTTGTTAATATAAATAGCATCCTGATGACATCACCACTGCCACTGTGTTCAGTCTGGGTCTGACTTGTCCCTTAACTTGCAACAATTAAAGATTTAAGGTCCTCTAATTTTAAAACGTTAAATGCAAAATGCCCCATAGTTCAAAACTTTCTGGACACCAACATAAAGGTTCTACTATCAACCTTGTGACAAATTGTCATCAAATTTTAGGCACATTAAAATATTTATAAAAATTATGTTCAGGATTTATGCATAAGATATATATGAAACATAAATGATTTTGTGTTTAGAATTGGGTGTTACCTCAAATACATATTATTGTAACTATTTTAGTATTCAGAAGTCTAAAATTCAACACACTTTGCTCAGAACCACTTATATAAGTGATATGCAACCATGAATGAAGTTCCCAAATGTTATTTGATACTTTTCCCTCTGAGGAGAATTCATTTTATTTGTTGATTTTCAATGCCATTTTGTTTGCTAGGAATCTAGATTTTTCAGTGTGGTTGTGAAAACTTCCCAACAGCAAATAAAGCATGCTAAACCTTAGGGAAAATCTCTGTAGGAACCACAAAAAGAAAAGAAGTGAAAAGGTAATAACATTGCTTTTAAAGATTGCTTTGGAGGTTGGCCCCTTGTTGTAGAATTTTAGTATATAAAGATGTGTTGCATTTGTTTATGCTGCAGAATGTTACTTTAACTACGTAAAGGTGTGTTATATTTGTTTATGCTGCATTTGTTTAATTGTGTAAAGATGTAGTGCTATTTTATTTTGCCTGCTTAAGGCACCTGATTGGTCTAATTAAAAGCTGAACAGCAAAATAGATAGGCAGTGGAGGAATAGACTGGGCTGGTGGGCAAAAGAATAAGTAGTAGGAGAAATCTAGCCTCAAGAGGGAGAGTGGAGAGAGAATGAGGGAGAAAGATAGGGAAACACAGGGGCAGCCAGGCAGACACAGAATAGAACACACAAACTAAAAGAAAGGGTAAAAAGCCCCAAGGCAAGAGGTAGACGGAGAGAAACAAACAGGTTAAATTAAGTTATAAGAGCTAGTGGGGCGGGCCTAAGATAAGGCCGAGCATTCATAATTAATAATAAGTCTCTGTGTCTTGATTTGGGAGCTGATTGGTAGCCCAAGAGAAAGCCTGCTACAGCCCCTTACACTCAATTGCATAGGTAAACTCCTTTTTCCTATGCTCTGTCTTTAGCCATGATGTAGGTTGGCCAGTAGGGGATACTGTAGGCATTCTCATAGCCGAGTGATGGCCTAAGTTCGAAGAAATGCCAAAGGCCATCTTTTCAAAAAGCTAAGCTCCTTGTGAATTCAGGCATGCTACTTAGAACTCGGTCTTAGCGGTAACTGGCTTTGAGCACTTTTAAAGCAACTTTTATGTCATGCATGTGACTGCATCGTTGCTAGTCACCTGCACTTCATTAAGTAAAATCCACAGAGCAAAGCTGAAGGGCCCCTCACATCTAATTTAGCATCGCTGTGCATGAGAGTGGGGGTGACAGTCTCAATCCTTGAGGTCAAATCCCCAATAGCCTCAAAAAAAAAAAAAAAAAAAAAAAAACAAAAAAAAAAAAACAAAAAACCCACAACCAAAACTTCACATCACATACTGAGCTTTGCTTGTCATAGAAAAGCAAAAAGATGCTGCCGGGTAGCACTTTGATTTCAGAAAAGAAACGGACTTCAGAGAGACTGGAGAGAAAAGGAAGAGAGAAAACAATTTTCAGGGTCATCCGTCCTTGAAAGAGAAGGCAAATGAATGGTATTGAAATAGTTTCCATGAAAACAAAACATACAAAGCAAACACTTTTTATTCGAAGCCTGAGTTGGTAGATACAAACTCTGCTTACAAACCCAGGGCAGAAAGGTTTTTTGGAAATAAAGTCTCAGCACCTCCGGAAGTGTGCCCTGTAGGGATAAAATGTAGGCATTATGATGTCAATGATTCTTTTTAAGATAAACAAACAGGGCGATGGTGGCGCGCATGCCTTTAATCCCAGCACTTGAGAGGCAGAGGCAGGTGGATCTCTGTGAGTGTGAGGCCAGCCTGGTCTACACAGCAAGCTCCAGGACAGGCTCCATAGCTACTGGGAAACACTGTCTCAAAAACCCCCAAATAAACAAAAAACAAAACAAACAAAAAAACCAATAAAAACAAACAAAAACTCACATTTTTGTTGAGAGACATTACTGTGTGTATTCACTCCATTGCTGGTATATGAAGCAAACAGAGCCCAAAGGCACAGAGCAGGAATTAGACCATTTCATGTGTGCCGTGGTAGTGAGCTAAACCTTTGGTGGAACAAGTATGGAAGTTAAAATAAAGTACTCATTCAATGTAATTGAAAACCCTACGCATATGAGTGTATTACTTGGGGTCAGTGGACATGGGTCAGGAAAAAAGACAGAGACAAAGTACTAGGTATTAAAACGTGTATTTGACTAGTCTGCCCAGGGGAACCCTAACCTGTGAAGACTCACAAATTCTCTCAGGAGCATTCTCGAAGCTACGTTTTGAGTTCTTGGAGTGAGAGGAGTGGGCACAATATGCTGTTTGCACCCACCATTTTTGTTTTGACCTGTTCAGTAAGATTTCAGAAGAAATCTAAATGTAATTCACCACTTTGTTAACACTTTGGCCCCAAGCGTTCAGCCATGCAAACTTTTTCTGTGCTTCTCATTCTGATTCTTGTGTGATGCAGAATTTAGTTCCCTTCTGCTCATCTTGCTCTTATAATTCTGGGAAAGAAAGATGTAGACATATGAGCTATTTATTCATTCCCCAGGGACCCGATAGATCTGTTATTCTACCAAGTGATTCAGTCTCAGCCATTTATCCCATCAAATATTCATTAGAAATCTGCAAAGAAGATAGATAGATAGATAGATAGATAGATAGATAGATAGATAGATAGATAGATAGATAGATAGATAGAACCTTTTTATTTTGTGATTGAAAACATTCCTTTCTGGGATGTTGATTGAACTTGAAGGTGAATATCTCTGAAAAATCTAAATTGTATTGTTTTCCTTAAAATACCCATGCATATGTATATATATGTGTGTTTGCATATAGATTCAACCATGCAATGTACAATGTGTTTGGCAATGATATTTTATACTCATCTACCACTGCAGTCAATTGAGCACCCTGAGACCAAGCTGCTTATTCTAAAATCCAGCCATCCATTTTAGATTCTTGAGAAAACAAAATAGAGTAGCATTTCAAAGCTTAGGATATTAAAATAAGTTTAGGATTAATAATATTTTTATAAGAGACTTTAGTAAATAATATACTCAGGTATTTCAGGGGTTTAAAATTATTTTTTAATCTATATAGTGAAGAAAATCACAGCATTTTTTCTATGATGTTTATAAGTGTTTAATTCAAAAAAATGACATTTAAAAATCTTGATTGTGACTATGCCTGACATAGTATAAGTGCATAGTGAACTATATTTAGCAATTATTTTTAAATATAGTAATTTTAATTAAAAATGTTTATTAAAATTTCACCCTAATCATAACTTAGCAAATAATTTCAATCCTGTAAACATGCTTGTAGTGTTGCTTAGGAGTTTTGAACCCAATGTGAAATTTATATAATAAATAAATTCAAATATTTTCATAACTATGATGATTTCTTTTGTACCAATTTGAAAAGAGTATTTAAAATGCTTTTTAAAATCAGATTGTTAAAAATTGTAACTCCAAATATGAAAAAACCCTTCTTTGTATTGCAAAACTAAATTACAACTCTTGCCTGGAGAATATTTATATGTGTTTGTGTTTATTTTATAATTTGCTATTCTGATCTTATTAACAACATGCAAGTGAGGCAGGCAAAAGATTCTTCGGTTGAGCAATACTCTTCATGAATTTAAATATCCATATAAACAGTACAGTTTGTAGGGATAAATACACAGATAATATGTACTGACAAATACATAAGAAGTGGAGACTGTAAGCTTTCAAAGAAAAGATACACAATGACCATAATGTTTTAGGAAATGAGTGAAGAAACATGTGTTATGTTTGAAAATCTGTATGAATCTTCCAGTGGTGTAGATTTGCTGAAACTTGGGGTCAGCAAACACTGAAAACCTTCAGGGTAGGACAAATGCATACTCTCTAGCTGTGATTTTAAGTTGTTACCAACTTGTGGGAGCACAGGACTGGCACAGGTTATTTGACTTCCCCAATTTGCAATTGGATTGAAAATTATGATAAATTTTTTATAGATGGAAGTTTCTGTCCCACCTGGTCCCATAACTGTTCAGTCCCCCCCCAAAAAATAAAACACACAGAGGCTTACATTAATTATAAATTGTTTGGACTGCTAGCTCAGGCTTATTATTAGCTAGCTCTTACATCTGAAATTAACCCATAATTCTTGTCTATGTTTAACCAAGTGGCTTGGTACCTTTTCTCAGTGAGGCATTTTCATCTTGCTTCCTCTGTATCTGGCTAGTGATTGACTCTCTCTCTCTGCCTTTCCTCTTCCCAGAATTTTTTTTAGTCTGGCTGCCCAGCCTATACTTCCTGCCTGGCTACTGGCCAATCAGTGTTTTATTAAACCAGTATGAGTGACAAATCTTTACACTATACAAGAGCATTACCCTACCGCAATTTTCTTTTTGAGTGACTTTTTAATTTTAGCCATTACTGTATTCTTAAGTATATGCGGTAGTGAGAGAGAAAAAAGTTTGAGAATTATCAAAGATGTTCTTTATTGAATTCTTAGTGTGACTTGTATTTTGTGTTGAGTGTTTGCTCTTGGACCCTGGAACATCTGCCAGGCAGATTTTACTTCTACAAGTGGCAACGGAGTTGAGGACTTTAAGAACCACCACCAACTCTCTCGTTGTTAGCGACTATATCATAACTAGATGCACAGCACCTCCTAACCTGCTAGAGCCTGCATATGACTAGGTGTAAGTCAAGGGTTCCCTCTACCCCTCACTGCACAGTCACATCACACGCAGACCTGAGATGCTTTCTAACAAGAGAGAAGCCACTAGAAAGAGGGGGTTCAAAGACAGGGTGGAAGGGCCTCAGCATTTTGTGACTCCTCCCTACAAAATCTGGCTCTTTCTGAAAGAACAAATGAACCACTTTTCTATACATGGGAGTATACTCTGTGTATGTGTGTGTCTGTATCTGTGTGTCTGTATGTTGTCAATGCATATATGACATATGCATTATTCCTATGTGAATATATTATATGCATGATATTTTATGTATGTGTGGTATGTATGTATGTGTGCATGTTTTGTGTGTCTGTGAGGTAAGCATGTGTAAGATGCATATTTGTATACCTCTGTGATAATATACTTGTGAGTATGTTTTGTGCAGTGAATGTATATAGAATATGTACCTAGGGTGTGTGTTTATGTAATATATATACATATACATATATATATATATATATATATATATATATATATATATATATATATGAATGAATGTGTTCTCCATATCTGTGTTTACAATGTCCTGCATGTGGCATTCTGTGTGCATGAGTGTGTATACACTGAGTTTCCAGTTTGAGTTATGTGTGCTGTGTTGTACTGGGGAATGTAGAAAGAACAAATGAGTAGATATGTAGCAGTAGACATAACTTAGAGTTCTTTTCACTAGACTGGTTATAACGGCACAGGCTGTACTCTTGAACTTTAGAGTCTTGGGTAAAGTCCCACCAGCTCTGAAGCTAGCAATACACATTAGAATGTAGCTAAGCTTGTTTACACATTAACTTTCTCATTTCTGCAAAGGTCTAAGGATTGACTATGTATTGTACAGTCTGGAATTACTAGTAACCTTCGAAATGCTAAGCCAGCATAAAACATTGTATATTTTATTAGAAATGATATTGTCCCAGCATTATGTTTTACAGTGAAGTTCCAGAACAGTAAAATAACATGCAAAGTATCCTGATAGAAAACCTTTATGTGCCTCCACGTAGCTTCAGGAAATTTTGCAATTAATTTTCATTGCTACTGAGTGGCCTATTGTATCAAAAAGGAAAAGGTTTGTGGGACAACTAATGTGTGGATTTTGCTTATTAAATGATCCCAGTGTTAATTCATGAACAAACAACATCATTTTCAATAGACATTGGGTACAAATGTGGGTCTCTAAAATGAAGCCTTTAGAAGACATGAAGATGTTTCAGATAATTGTTTCAGATAATTATTGGTTAGATATAAAGGAATGGGGTGGAAAAATATAGGATACTTCATTTCCTAGAATGGTTGAACATAGAGTTAGCACATGTTCCAGTAACCCCACTTACAGGAATATATCGACAGAAGTGACAACATACCCTATCCAAGCATTATATGCCAATATTTAAAGCAGCAATTTTTGTAATAATCAAAAGTAACAATAATGGATCACATGAAAAATATACATAAATATGATGTATTCACACAATGAACATTAATAGCACTGATGAGAAGTTCTGTACTAATGGCTGCTGTTGTCCCATAGATGAACTTTGGAAGCCATACATAAGTAACAGGAGCCAGAATAACATTTTCATGATTCACTTTATATGAAGTGTTTAGAATAGGTACGTCCATAGTCAGAAGCAAGGAGTTATATGTGGCTGAGTGAGGGATGGGTACTGAAAGCCGAAAGTATAAAAGATTTCTTTACATGGTAAAATGTTCTAAACATTGGCTATGTATTCACAACTCTATCACAAGGTCATTGAGGTGGACCTTTAAAATGGATGGATCGGGTAACGTTTGAATGCTCTATGTAAAGGCACCCAAACAAGATACAGAACAATGTTCCTAAGTAACGAGCCCTCCCTTTTATTGAATCAATAGCTCTCCGAAGAGCTGGTCATGACCTCCCTGACAGAATCAACATATGCAGAGAGGAGAGATGGCTTTTTACCACAAAGCATTCCAGACCACAAAATCAGCCTGTAAGGCGATGCTTAGTCAAGGGCAAAGGAACAGATTCAGAGGATCTCTTTCCCTCCCACCTTTTCTTTCTCCATGTCTACTCTCTTTATTTTTAAATCCTTTATATATAGAGAGAGACACTGTAATGACTTTATTGAGTTATGGCTACTACGTATTCGGAGTATCTGGTTTCTGTATTTCTGTGATTTTGAAGTATTTCTTGAGATGAGAACAGGAGTTTGAAGTTGGAGCAGATCCCCTGTGCTTAGTTGCTACAGGGGAAATTTTTCCATCAGAATTCCCTCCTTCCATCCTATTCCTGTGCCTTGGCACTGTGTCTCCCACCTACCCAGTGGTGTGACCTGCCTCTGTTCCCTATCTCTGCTATCTCCATCTCACCAAACAGACACACACATTCATTCACTCAGTTCCGCGTGCCTTCCCAGGGACGGGCTGGGATAAGATCCTTATATACAGTTGCTGACTGGGAAAACATCTTCCTGTGTCATTTAACTGAAGACTTGCCAGTCCAGTATGCAGCTATAAGAACCTGATCTCAAGATATATTTTTCTAGTTTTGACTTTGAAATGTTGGGTGATGTCTTTCAGTTTCAGGAATTAATATTTCTGTAAAATGTCTTGGTGAGATGAATGTTTCTGGAATGTTCCCCTTCAATTCTAATTGCTATCATTAAATTCAGTTCATCTGTTTTGAATAAGTTAAGTAGTGAAGGTATATTTTTGGGTAATCCTATCTAATTCACTTAACTGACAGGATAGATTCACTGGCTTGCCAGGTAAGATAACACATTAGCCATTTGTCAGTCTTGTGTTAGGTGCATTTGTATATCTGATAGTTCTCAAAGTATAACTTAAAGAAAGAAAGCAGTAAAGTCTGAATAGGTCTGAATTTCTTCATGAAAATGGACATTTCCTGAACTCCAATTCATTAAAGTATTGAGATGTGGGCAATAAAATGAGGAGAAAGATTATAATTGTTCTTTGGAAGGAAAGTGTACAAAATAATGCACTCTTTACATTTCTAATATGGGAAAACTTAAAAGACTGCTTTCAAATGCACACTTGTTAATTAGCCTAGCATTGGATGGTGTTTGTATTTTAGACAATTATTAGTGGTTGTATGAGAGTTTTATATATTTCTCCGGATGAAGTTACTTTAGTGTATCCCACTTGTTTATCATGATGTATCCAGAACACCTAACCCAAGCATGTCCCTCAAGCAAAGGCCTTGAAATAGTCTATGTGTGTCCGTGGCATATCAGAGGAGAGGATGTCCATATGAAAAAGAGAACCAAAGCATTTTCTGAGGCTCACTTCATGGTGGCCTCATGTAAAACATGAGTTTATAATGAATGGATGGCAAGAGGCAGGGACTAAATTATACACCCTCTGTGTTTTTATATGCTTCACAGATTTGAATCTAGAACAGCAGATTCAAAGAAAGAGATCATGTGGCAAGAGGCTTATTTAGAAACTGTTCGTGGGATCACCGTCTACGGAGGGAAACGAGAAGCAATAAAACAAAACTGAGGAGTTCAGGAAAATAGCATGCTCTCCAAGTGCTGCCTCCAAACCCTTAGTATACCTGTCAGGACATTCTGAAGCAGGGTACCTCTCGGAATGTCCTGCGCATGTATGCATGAGGAGGCTGCACCTGGATGCCCTACTGTTAATTTGGCATTAGGTGCTTAGGCAAGGTTGCCTTGTTTATCTGAAGTAACTTGCTAAGAGAGTTGAGAGCACTTCCTGAACACAGAAATGAGCTTTTCTTTTGAGGGCAAGTCAGTGTACCATCTAGCGCAACTGGAGAGGCCTTCTGAACCCAGCAGACGCTGAGACATGCTGTCTGGATGGATGATCATTCACCCTTCCCCCACCCTGCCCAGCTCTCTCTCCTTCTTGCCCCTCAATCACTTTCCAAGTGTGTATTGAAACACTAAACTGTACATTATCATGAAAAATAAAGAAAATAATTATTCTAATCTCAACATAAATTTATTAGTACTCTCAACAAAAATAATTGTGTTCTAATGAAAGCTGAGCAATACCTGTCTGGTCACCTTAGTATTCCTAAGAAAGTTTTTGTCTCTCTGTCACTAGAATCCCCACAACCACTCTCAAAGGTCAGAAGAAGGCCATGATAAAATTAGTCTCCTTTCTTTAGGTGAGAATTGAGAAAAATGATTTTTGATTGAATATTAAAATATGATATTAAGGGCAATTACCAATATTAAAACTTGATAACAAATGCAATATTACTCTGATATTTCTTACCATTCATCCATTGTTTTCATTAAGTAAATCAATTATTGAACAGCATATGAAATGGTGCTTTATAAAAAATTCAGCATACTCATTTGGAATAGGCTTGTGGTTGACTATTTTGTTTTGTTTTTGCTTACTTTTTCCTTATTAGCAAGTTCATAGCCTTTGAGACATTCATAAAATGTCTCAAAATTTGAAGGTTTGAATGGATAGATGCAATGAACACTGCAAACTGGTAGCAGGATGAATTCATTATTAAATGCTGGCTTATCAAAGCATTGCCATACAGCAAACAGTGTGACTTTTTATGTGTTTAAAATGTTATATGTACACACATGCATCATGCAAATATACTTGTTTATCTAAAGCAGTTTTAGAAGGCCATCAAACAGTTCCTAAGAACAGATCTGGACCTAAGGATGCTGAGTCTGTTGAGAGGTCTGCATATATCTGCAGGTGGCATAAACCTTACTGACTGCCTCCAAAACTCCGTCTTTGCAGGTATCCCAAAGCATCTTCAGCTACTGACTTCTGATTTCTGCCTCCTTGTTCTGTGAGATATTAGACTCACTTATTCCAGATATAACCTGGACCAACCCACACAGCAGAGAAATTAGAAGAGACTAAATGGTTTGTTTGTACGTGTAAGAACAGAGGTACCTTTCTTCACTTAGCAGCCAGCATTTCCTATTGGCTTCAACCGCATCTAGTGGGCAAGCTTTAGTAAAAGCCTCTTCCTGCTTCTTCAGACTGCCTTACTAGGGCTTCGGGAAATGTTACCCTGCTTCACAAATAGTCTATCCATCCCTGTCTTTTGGTTTCTTATCCCAATTCTCCAATCTCCTCTCTGGCTGGCCATTGCCCTCTCCAGTAGTTTCCAAACCAGTTTCCCAAGGTAATTTGTCTAGCTTTTCTAATCTAACTTCCCACTGCCCATCATTTCCGTTTCCTTCTGCTGGCTCCTGTTACTTCCCCAACCAATTTCAGTTGATTATCTTTATCTTCATTCACCACCGCTTATGTGGGCTTATCACCCCAGATTCCTCCTGCTGCTCCCCCTTCTGCACGCAGTCACATTTCCTAAGAATAACAAGGCTTTGGAGCTACACACTGCTACTGCCTTGAAGAGCTTTAATTTGCTCCTTAGATCTACTCACGCAAGAAAGTAATTGGTCTGAAGTTCCAAAACCACCAAGGTGACTGTCAGGAAAGTCCAGAGATTGATCGCAACTTTCTGGAATGGCTTTTAGTTTATCACATCCCAAACCAGCATTCACTTATACATAATTTAAAAAAGATCCTTAAATGACTGTCCTGTGACCAAGCTGTTTCTTCTGTAGTAACAAGAATCTAACAAATCATAGAAACATTTAAATATCAATGGGCATTTCTTTCTTTCTTTCTTTCTTTCTTTCTTTCTTTCTTTCTTTCTTTCTTTATTTATTTATTTATTTTTATTAATTTATTTATTTATTAAAGATTTCTGTCTCTTCCCCGCCACCGCCTCCCATATCCCTCCTCGTAATGGGCATTTCTTAACCGAAGACTCCAACTACACACTTGTTATAGAAGTCTAACTAAGTTCTTATTCCTTAAATGGCTGCTTCAGGAGAAAATGCCAGTGCATAAGACACACTTTTAGGAAGGTGTTCTTCTAGCTGAACTGTTTTCCTGGTAAGTCTTTCCCTTGTTGGCATAAGACAAAGCTGGAAGCATAAAAACCATTGTAACAATCTCTGCCTCTCTGATACAAATGAACACTGGCGAAACTTCCTTAATGAAACCATTTATGTTCAGAAAAATATGTCTAAGTTGCTTTAATAACTCCTCTTGTGGCAGAGGTTTCTGAGGTCCATGCTGGTGGCTTGATTCATTTTTGACAGTCAGAATTCACATGCCAGTGTGGGCTCCAGTGTTGGTTACGGTTACCATGTTAAAGCACTGATACTAAAGACACCTTCTGAAACCTTAAAATAAATCAATAATTAAGCATCCTCTTTATATTTTAATAAGAGAAAAAGCTCATATTCATAGCATTTTGGCTACTAACCCACACGACTTGAGAACTATTTATAATTATGACGTAATGGAAGAGCAATGGCCGTGTTTAATAGCGTGACTTGGATGAAACTTAGTTCTCTAGCTTAGGATTTTGTCGAGCGAGTGAGATGTCACCAAGTAGTATTTTTAGAATGTTCACATTGCTCACACATGAGCACTTTGGGAATTGCTCAGTGAGTAGGATCTCTTCACCACTTTGTTCCTTGAAATCTTTGAAATCAAATTTTTCTTGGAATTTTTTTTTCCTTTCCATCTTATGACATGTGGGTGGGATGGGATTATCACAAACACAATTGAGCTTCATTTCTCTTTTCCTTCTCAGTGAAAATGTACTATTTTATTTTAAAAGTGAAATACTTTAGTGTGTGTATTTTCCTCTTTGAGAGGTTATGGAATCCTCTGAGGAGCTAACATGATCTAGCAACATAGATGGTGTGTGTGTGTGTGTGTGGTGTACACATATATATGTACACAAGTTCACACAAGGAATTTCATTTGCTGCTATAGTGACACATAGCCCTGGATTCATAAGCACATTTTCATTTTCACTTCATTTTGTATTGATGCCTTCTATAAAATTATATAAAAATGCCGGGCGGTGGTGGCGCACGCCTTTAATCTCAGCACTCGGGAGGCAGAGGCAGGCGGATCTCTGTGAGTTTGAGGCTAGCCTGGTCTACAAGAGGTACCAGGACAGGAACCAAAAGCTACGGAGAAACCCTGTCTCGAAAAATCCATAAGATTTTTATCTTATGGAATCATATATTCTTATGATATATATATATATATATCATAAGAAAGTTTACATGTTTTGTTTGCTAATTATTTTTTTAAAATGTATTTATAAATTAAATTTGGTTCAAATGTTTGCATACATAACATTGAACCACTTAGTGGAAGAAAATTTGTATAATTTTATGGTAAAATCATTTTTCTGTATACTTTTCCTAATATATTTTTACGTAGAAATATCAATACATTTTTCAGCAGAATGCCAATGTTTAGCTTTCTTCAGTCTTGTTTCTGGCTGTCTTTTGCATGTATAAATCATATGATTGAAGACACAGCTTAAGAAACTTGTTAATATCTTAAAATATGTTGTAACATGCACGTATTGTGGGTATATTTCAGTGGCTATAGGTATACCTGAAACCACTAATTTCCTTATGTAAGAAAAGTTTGTGAAGCTCCAGTGTCAAAAATAAAATGTATGTATAGATTATATATAAAATAGAAATAATATCACAAATCATACATCATGTCTACATTGATATAAAAATAATTATCTGTCTTTACTACCTAAGGATAGAAGCTTGACTAATACTCTACTTCTTTTTTATATTTTATTCCTTTTCTGATTTAAACATGGTTTTTCAGATTGTGTGTATTTATAGAGAGTTATATAGCTGAACATGTATCTTACATTTTGTGAAATATGTTTCCTGCAGTTTTTTTCACTTTGAGTGAGAAAAGTAAAAAGCCAATTGAAGCACATTGCTACCTTATATATGTTTCTATATATCAAGAACATGAAATCTAATCATTTATATTAACATTTCTAAAAGCATTTCTGGGTAACCATGTAGACAAAACCAACAAACATGAGACAAATCTTATTCAAGTGAAACACAAGAAAATAGCTATACAAATTATGTTTTATGTAATTATTGTTTGGCAGTGGTACTTATTCTGTCTTTGTTCCTGGGTGATTTTAAGACTCAATCCCTCAAAATTTCCAAATCTCACATTTTTTATTATGGATAATATCTATTTTGTCACTTAGTTATGATACAATAAGTATTTATTCTATCTCCTAGGGTGATTTGAGTGGTTGACAAAAGAGTAGGTTTGTTTTGTGGCATCTGAAGCTTTATACAATTCAGACAGCCCATGCCAAAACAAATAATACATTGGTGAGAGCAGAATATTTATTTATAATATAAAGAAATCATAGTAGTCTTGAGATAAAGCATTCTCGTAGAATGTGGCTTAGTAGACTGACATCCCGATTCTGTCCTTCTTTCTCTAGTAAAACACACATATGCATACATAAACTAAAGTTGACATTCTACCTGATCAAAATATCTGTGAAATTAATTTTAACATTTTATTAGTTCTTTGAGAATTGTTACATGGATTTGGATTATATTCACCTCCTTCCCACAGCTCTTCTCATATCTGCCCTCCTCCAACAACCCAATATGGTATCCTTTTTTGTTGATGTATCAAGACCAACTTGTACTGCTCAAATATTCCTGAATATGTGGTCTCCCGCTGAAGTATGTTCAAAAGCAGCTACACTCTTAGATAACAATGCCTTATTGTCTTTGAGAAGCTAGAAATCACCCATAGTTCCTTGGCTAGGGATGGAATCAAATTCCCACTCCCTTCTTGTAGGGTCTGGTCTGGCTTGATCTTGCATAGATCTTGTGTGTGGCAACCATTGTGAGTTCATTTGTGCAGTTGTCCAGTTGCATCCAGAAGCTATTGCTTCCTTGTAGTCATACATGCCCTCAATTCAAACACCCTTTCTGCCCTTTCTTCTGCAATGATCCCTAAGCCTGGGGAGAAGGAGGCGCAGCAGATATGTTCCATTTAGGAGTGAGCTTTACCCAGTCTCTAATTCTCTGCACATTGGCCAGCGTTACTCACCATCTACTGCAAATAGAAATTTCTTTGTTAAGGATTGAGAGTTGCGTTACTCTGTGGTATAATGATAGGTCATTAAAAATTGGCTTAATAGACATCCATTAAACAAAATAATAGTAGTATGTTCTCCCCTAGGGCATGTTATCTTTCTAACCATTGGCTCTTTGCCTAGTGATGGTGCCAGGTATGGGTTTCATCTTGTGGAGAGGACTTTAATCCAGTAAGAAAGTAGTAATAGCTGATGATTCCCATGACAGTTGTGTTATTTGTTGCACCAGTTGGCATGTCTTTCCAGGCCTTGCAGCTCACAGGATCACAACTGGGTAAGACTCTTGATTGCTTTTTTCTCGCAGTAGTGTGCATCATTCTGGAAGGACTTATGAAAGCTAGCCTGTAGGGATAAGGTTTTCAGGGCAGCACCAGAGTGATTTCTGCATGTTCTATGACTCAAGTATGTGATGTCTTTAGTAACAGGGTCTTTCTGTCATGTTCTGGAGGGTAACCAAGAAGTCTATAATGTTTGGGGGCATGTGGGACCTCACTAGCAAGCAACTCCAGTTCCTTGCACAGGACCTGTTATTTCTTAGTCTTTAGTGTCTAAAAGGAACATTTTTCTGTTCCACGGTAACTGCATTTTAACTCTTTATGTACACGCATGTATACATTTTAGGAAGTTTCTGCAGTAGATTTCTATGTGACTTTTTTTAGAAGGCCATTTAATGTTATTTATCCTTCCCCATATTCCTCCATTCCCCTGCATTCCCCTCCTCACCCTAGTTTAACCCTTCTTGTTTCATTTTCCCCTTTTGATCTCATTTTAAAAGTTCATTAGTTTATCTGAAATACATGGATTTTTGATGTGTTTTGTTCTATAATTTTGATAATTATTCTCCAGTTGCATCTTATTTGCTATTGGTGATTTCATGTCCATTCTTAACATTGTGACCAAAAGTGAAAAAATGATTCATCAAATGTCTTTCATATTTGAGTTGCATGATTTGGTAGAATTTTCAAAGACTTGTTCACGTTCAGACCTTTTGGCTTTTGTTTTTGGTTTTTGGTTCTTTTTGAGACAGGATTTCTCTGCAGCTTTGATGCCTGTCCTGGAGCTAGCTCTTGTAGACCAGGTTGGCCTCGAACTCACAGATATCCACCTGACTGTGCCTCCCGAGTGCTGGGATTAAAGGTGTGCACCATCACTGCCCGGCTACATCTTATTTCTACTCTACACTACACAGACTTTGTGGTGCCTGGAGCCCTGAGTACATTGATAGTGCATCATAATCTCTTTCGCTGGACCTTTGGGTTACCTGCTCTTGGTCATCAGGTGTGTTTACCAGTGCTATTCTTCCACCAGGACTGTTAGCAAAAAGTTTAGGATCTGTTAAAAGAACAAAAACCTGTGAATGGGTTCCTCCAAGAGAAAGCAAGTGTACCTTTACCTCACCTTCCAATTAGCCTGTCCCAAAGACCTACTGTGACCACCCTCATGCCCCATGGGAGACATGATGGAAACAGCATGGAGACTTTGCATTTAAAGTTCTGTAGCTAAAATATCATAGTCTTTCAGGATTTCAAAAACACCTAAACATGTCAGCCTAGCTCAGAACCATTCCCAGTGGCTGGAAAAAAGTTCACCCAGGAGATTTGTAACCTTGTAACCTCCCTTTCCGTTTTGACTATAAATAAACCTCTGTGGTAGACACCGAAATTTATAGAGCACAGAGACTCTGATTGCCTAATCAAACACACCTCTGGGTAGAAAGATTTAGTTCAACCTTTTGCTAGAGTTCAGTGTCATTTCTCAGAGGGGATTTCCAAGTTTTGGGTGTGTTTCCCCTTTTGATAGCTAACATTTCAGTTTGACACTTACTTTGGAAACTTCGTTGAATAATAATGATCTTTTGGAGTGGAGGTGATCGGACTTCACTGTGCATTAAGTGTTCATTTGTTCATTTGTTTGCTTGTGTTTTGTCTTGCAAAAAAAATACTTCTTGCATGTAAACAATATGAGGGGGAAAAGGAAAATAGTGGAATAAGGCAGGTTAAATGAAATGTGGGATTGAGATTGGAGGACCAGATAGAGAAGTATGTGGACTGACAGCTAACACTAAAGACATTGAAAACCTACTACTGTAGAGACTTCCTAAAATATACACACATGCATATACAGATGGAGTTATTCTATAACAGGGGTACAGTGCCTCACCCAGATACCATAGACTATCAAATAAATAGGCTCCATGCTATGTATGGATGCCTCTTTCTGAGTAGTTGGCAGTGGGATGTCATAGGTCACAAGAGTATAAAGTATTGCCATTGCTCTTGGTTACTCACCATAACTTTATGTAATTAATGCTCTGTTGCTGAGACACCATGCTTGAATCATGTAACTTAGAAAAACCAAGCTGGTATTGACCTAGAAGTTTAATTTGTGCTGGCTAGCTTTCAGATTTCTGAAACAATGTTATTTCCATGCTACCTGGGGTTAAGGGAATCAGCATTCTTTCCATCTATGACCCCTGTGAGCTGCAATAACAACTGTGCCTACCGGAGCAATAGTGGCATGAACATTATGAGAATAACCAACCACTCGTAGATTGAATTGAAGATGAAAGTCACTCCTAGAACTGTTACCTGTCTCCAAAACCTGTGGCTGCCTAAATAATAGAAAAAAATAATGCTATTGTTTTGCTAAGTGGATATGGAAATAAATTGCCCCTTAAGTTCTTATCCTTATACTCAGAGATTAGGGCATCTTTCAGCCCTCACCAGAGAAGCCTCTGGGTTTTTTGTTTTTGTTTTTTCTTTTCAGTAGATCATACTGGTCAACGTATAGAGAATAAGAGACTATGGATGAGGCACTCAACTCAAAATGGGACATCTACATCCTACTCCTCCCTGTAAGATTCAGAGTTCAGCATAAAAACGCATGCGAAAAACTGGGAGAGCTGGAGGCAGCGGGCATCTGCAGGGAAAGAGCATTTGCCAAACCTGACTATGCTGTTGCATGCACATGTGGGCTCACAGCAGTGACTGTGTGGGACCCTTCCGTGCTGGGTCCTACTCTAGTTGAGTAACTACTGGAAGGTAATGGCCACTGGCTGACTGCAAGTGGGCTTTCTTTAGGTATGTGGTCCTGAAGAGGCTATGTGGGCTCTAGCTGATGCTCCTTAATGTTCCAACACAGGTGACATTAAGGGAACTCAGTGAGTTTATAAGCAACTCACATGAAGTTGAGAGGGAAATGCGGTTAGAGGAGAGGGTAAGTGTTACAGAAGATAGATTTGACCAAAATAGCTCATATACATATATGGAATTCTCAAATAATAAACATAATTTAAAAATCTACCAAGGATGAAAATATATAATTTCCAAGCAAAAGTGAGGGCCCTTCATCTAATATTTTTCATCATGTGACTTTTTATGTTATGCTGCCCAAGGATTTAAAAGTCATTCATTTAGCTAAAAAACAATGTTGTGAGGTAGAGAATACCATTTAGACATGGGTTCAAGCCAATAAAATGTTTTTATTAGCTGACCTGTGAGTACACTGGGTATTTGGGATTTGAGTTCAGTCCTAAGCCTTTCTCAGGTAAGTTTTTAAGCCCAAAAACTACATCCTGGGTCAAAATACCTCAGTTAGAGAGAAAGTTAGCACAAAGCAGATCTACAGTAGCCAAAGAGCAAGGTTAGAACATTTCTGTGTCCCCACAGCCATGGGCTTAGATGGAATGGGTCTTCATTCTCCTTTTGGTAGGGATGCTGCCTGCCTGCTAGGTTTTACTACCTGAATGATACTTTCTTCAAAGGATCAGGCCTGAGGGCCCACTAAGTTCTGGAGGCCTCTTACAAGATCACAGCATCTCTCTGATTCCTTCCTCTAACATGATGCAATGTTTATATTGTTTATAAATAAATATATTCTACCAAAAAAAAACCCTTTTGGTTTATTTTGAAGAACCAGATGGTAATTGTGATAACACAGTGAAAACCCAGTGCAGTGAGAATATGATGCTTTTAATAATTTCGTCTTTTGAGGATAGTGCTCACTAAACTGAGACTTCCACTGCTTCAATGATTAACACACACACCACATTTATGTGAAATAAAATTTCAATCCGTTTTAATAAGAGGATATTTTACTTGGAAAACTGAAATAAATGATAAGAACCTATGACTAAGATTCAGTGTAAACAAGCGTGTTATTCAAGTTCTCTTTCAACATAGAAACTTCTAGTGAGCAATCCAGAATGACTATGGTAACATAATTCTGGGGGAAAAAATCTGCAAAGCAGAATATAGAGGGACTAATTTCGTTACTGTTGCAGCCCACACTCTGTGACACCAGGCTTGTTCCTGTCGCTCTGGGTAAAGAGACCGTGGGAGTGTCTGATAGAGCCATTCCTAAAAGGCAACAATTGATTCAGAATGTGAGACTGAGAGAAACTCTAGAATTCTGACCTTCTGATCAGTGCAACTGCAGATCAATAATCCATTACTTAGACCCGTGCAATGTCAAAGAGGTCCTGGGCTGGGTGACAACACACCATTTTACCCCAAATAAGCCAGCCACGAATGGTCAGTATAGAAAGTTTTATTCCAGTCTGACAGTTGGCAGATTTTGGTAGCATGTTACATCCAGTCCTACTGTAGATGTAGCCGGCCTCCTCTGTACCACATGGTCCCTTGGCTCTGTCAGCTCCCTGCAAAGGCAGGGCAGGGGGACAAGCCTTTCCTGTGCAGTTAAGCTAACACACGCTCACTAGATTGTATGTCACACACTACCGCATCCCTGTGAGCACTTGGCGATTTACCATCCACAGATTGCAGTCATGGACACTGTTGATCAATGTCGACCAGACCTGTTCTATGACTCTAGATATTATCAGTGAATTATATATAGTGTTTTAAGAAGAAATCATGGTTGAGCAGTTGTTGTAATAAGAGTGGTGGGGCTGCGTCCCCTGCACCCGGCTGCCCGCATGGCTTATGCCCCAAAATAATTACATGGAAACTGTATTCTTTTGAACACTGCCTGGCCCATTAGCTCCAGCCTCTTATTGGCTAGCTCTTACATATTGATCTAATCCATTTCTAATATTTTGTGTACCACCATGAGCTGGCTTACCAGGAAAGATCTTAACCTGCGTCTGTCTGGTGTTGGAGAATCATGGCGACTCACTGATATGGCTTCTTTCTCCCAGCATTCTGTTCTGTTTACTCCACCCACCTAAGGGTTGGCCTATCAAATGGGCCTAGGCAGTTTCTTTATTAATTAACCAATGAAAGCAACAGATTAATACAAGACCCACCTCCATCATTTCCCCTTTTTCTGTTTAAACAAAAAAAGGCTTTCACTTTAACATAGTAAGATTACATATAGCAAAACAGTTATCAAGCAAGAATTACAGTTACAATATTTATATTTATTTTATCTTTTATCATAACTAAGGAAAACTATAACTATAACTAACCATTTTTTAACTCCATCAAAGACTCCAGAAGGATATAATATTACCTAAGTAAACAAGAAATAAGAAACTTTAAACTCTAGAAATGACAGAGACATCTCACTGCCTGGACAGTCACCCAAAGTTCTTTTGTACCGTTGGGGCATCCATCTTTGGCCTACAGGTCCATAGTATCCAGCAGACATTTTTATGAAGTAGGAAATTCCAAAGACAGTTTAGTCACTTTTTGCTGTGTCCTGCAGAATGTCTCGCAGACTCTTTCATGAGTCAGGAACCCCAAAAGACCATCTCACCTTCAGGCAAGTTTAGCAGTCCTCTCCCTGCAGGTTCTCTGTGTCCAGCTTATGCATCAGTCCAGGCAAGAGCAGTTTTTTACCCAAATAGCTATCAAACTCCATAAGGAGCCTCTTCGATGCCCATCTTCCTCTTGAAGTAGATGGTGCTGCCAGGAGCAGACTTGTCTCATTGTCATGAAAAGTCCTAAGTTATTAAAACATTAAATGCCATATTCTGTAGTCTTTGAAAGATATGAAGAATGCCTATCCAACTGAAATATATATCTAGAAAATCTAACTAACATGACTACAAGCTTGACTATTATTTATGATTATCCATCAACAACCTATATTTTTTAATTATACATTACATTTTAAAAATGAACTACACAATCACAATACCTTAATCAAGATCAGAAATACATATACATATATATATATATATACATATAACAAAATTGACCTTAAAATCCATACCAATGTAAATTATTTATATCTATATCATATCCCCCTTTAAATGTAAAAGAACATTTATAAACAATATTTGGGAATATGGGGCGCCACTCTGTTGTAATAAGAGCGGCAGGGCTGCATCCCCAGCACCCGGCTGCCCGCATGGCTTATGCCCCAAAATAATTACACAGAAACTGTATTCTTTTGAACACTGCCTGGCCCATTAGCTCCAGCCTCTTATTGGCTAGCTCTTACATATTGATCTAACCCATTTCTAATATTTTGTGTACCACCATGAGCTGGCTTACCAGGAAAGATCTTAACCTGCATCTGTCTGGTGTTGAAGAATCATGGCGACTCACTGACTCTGCATCTTTCTCCCAGCATTCTGTTCTGTTTACTCCACCCACCTAAGGGTTGGCCTATCAAATGGGCCTAGGCAGTTTCTTTATTAATTAACCAATAAAAGCAACAGATTAATACAAGAACCACCTCCATCAAGCAGTCATAAAAAAAAAAAAATCCCTTAGGTCCAGTCTTTAAAACAGTCATAGTTTTCTGAGATAGTTTATTTTCTGCAGAGTCTGTGGGTATTTTGATGGCACCCAAAGACTTTTTTGATGATACTAAATGAAATACAGACAAAATTGTAAGCGTATGCTCAGTTATACTGTGCATACCAATAGGCTTCATTGAGCACGGTCCTTTCCCATCATTCCATTGCTCACTGTTGGTAATATTGTCTTTACCAGTCTTTCAGACATTCCACGGAAGTGACATTGGAAAAATACCACATGGCTCTTTCCTGAGCTCTTTACATATCGATTCTGAAATATAAAGGTAGTGTGTGCTCCATTTCCCAGTCTTTTTCTTTCTTTCTGTATGATCGCTGCACCCTTTAAATGGACTTCAGTGAGCCCATTGATTGGTTGAGCCATGATGAATTTTAATCAGTTTACTAATGACTAACCTTCATACTCCTTCAACTAGACCTCATTGTTCAGTTGTTAATTTCCCTAGTATTACTACTCAGAAGCCAAGTTGTTAGGTTAAAATAATGTATGTGTATACATCCCCTCCCACGTTTTCCAACATTTTTTTTAAAATAATGTATTAATATTTCCTTTCTAAACTTACTCCAATTGTGTCATTATATTACTACTTAAAAATCTTTGATTATGTAGTTTAATAAATGAATACATGCTAATTGTTATATCTTGAATTAATTATATTTCAATTTGCTTATCATTGTTGGGAGATGGCAAGTCTCCAACTCTAGGCTTGGTCTAGTTTTATTTTGATCTGATCATCTCTTTCTCATTTTGTTTAAAAGGTTTTGTTTTTAAAGTTTTATGTATGTTTATATGAGTGTGAGTGTATGTACATGTGAGTGTAGCTACTCACAGGGGCCAGAAGATGGCAGCACATTCTCTGGCATTACCAGCAGTTGTGAGCTACTTGACTGAGTGTCTGGAACCATGCTCAGTTTAGAAGAGATACAAGTATTCTCCAATGCTGAGCCATCTCTCCAGCTTTTCTTTTTTTGTTTTATTGTAACAGCTCATCTTAAAAATTGTGACTTTCCTAAAATATTTTATCATAGTTCTTAATATCCTGTTGCATTTTTATCATTAAAATAAGGTTAGTTTTCAGAAAACCAGGAGAGAATTCGATGCTCTTACCACACCAAGCTTGAGTTTCAGAAAAATGTTCAGCCTCTAGTGGTTTAATGGTTGCTTGCAGAAGGACAAGTTAGTTGGAGATTCTGAAGGACACAAAGTCAAAAGCTGACATGCGATGGATACATTCATCATCTTGCTATTGATAATTTTCTCACTGGTATACATCTGTCAAAACCTGTCAAGTTGTACACCATGAAATACGTATTTTATCTCAATTATGTTTCAATAATACTATTATTTTTTAAAAAGTGGCACCAAGTATGTAATAAACAGCTTTCAACGAAAAGTAAAAATTGAGTTTGATGAGAATATTTTTTATACTATTTTGGCTAGATTTCTCCTGTCACAGTTACAATAGTTTTCTAAAATAAACTGGAAAGCTTATTAGAAGAAAGTCATTCTAACCTTTCAGATTATAAACAGAACCAGGAAAATACCTAGTTCTGAACCAGGGTCCCCTTCCAAGCCCCCAAATAAATATGACTTCTCAGTGACCTCATGTAGGAAAATCTGTCCCTTATTCACTGAAAATGAAGGACCAGGGAGGCTGCACAAGAGGAGAAGGAAGAAATAAACACAGAACCATTGCATCTCTCAGATATGCCTTTAAATAATGATGATGATGACTTCGAGATAACATTTTAGAGATGGGTGTTGAAGAGGTTTCATAGTTAGTAATTTAATCATTCATTTAATGCAGGGGTGATAGTGATTTCCATTGGCAGTATAAACTAGAGTCTCTCTCTCTCTCTCTCTCTCTCTCTCTCTCTCTCTCTCTCTCTCTCACACACACACACACCTACACACCGTAAGCAGAATTTATAGAGTAAAAATGGAGAATGCAGAAGAAGAGTGTGTTTGTTGGCAGCATTGCCAAGTGATAGGCACAGGCTGTGAGTTTGCCAGACCTGAGATGGGGCCCACAGTAACAATGCTGTTTCCACCACAGTGACTGCGCCCCCCCCCCCCAGGACTGCAGTGTGTTTAGTGTCCATAGCACAGAGAATTTCTGTCACCTCACAAAAGAGTTGGTTGATAAATTGATTGATTGACTTCATGTGGATGAAGGGTAGCAGGAATAACTCTGGCCTTAGAGTCTGCAGGTCAGAATTAAAATCCCAGTTTGGATATTTACCAAAATCAGTACTTCAGAACTTTAGTTTCCTTAGATGTTTTGCCAGTTGTTGACAAATAAACGTGTACTTTCTAAAGTTGTGGTAAAAATCAAACATCTTATGCCTGTGAAGGTTTTGTTCATACATAATAGGTTCAGGGAGCCAGTGGAGTGGTATAAAGCTTGCCTAGAATATGGAAGACTCTGGGATAATCCTAGCACTACAAGGATAAACACAATAATAGACAACACAAGCACTGGACATTGCTTTGATGGTATTGACTCTCCAGTGGGCTCGTTAATTGGTTATTAGTTTCCTGTGGTGTGTTTTCTTCCATATGTGTTGGACTGGTTTAGATTTTGGTTAGTGGCCCCTAACCCAGCCACTATTCCAGTATTTGCTGTAGTAGGACTAAAAGATTTTCTGTAAGCTTGAGAAATTAATGATTTAAAAAAATAGAAACAGATACCAACAAAGCTTATACATCAAATATAGTGGCTTTGAAATAATAACTAAAGAAGATATATATATATATATATATCACACTTCTTTAATTACTATACATATATATATATACATGTATATATGCATATATATGTGTGTGTGTGTGTGTGTATATATATATATATATATATATATATATATATATATATATGAGCAAGATCTATACCCCACCCCAAATATGTTTAATACAGAGAACCAAAGGAGGGATAATGAAGGGAATGAAAACAGGCATACTGATGTGTGTGCTAGGCAAGCAGGTGTTATGAAATAAAGCTAGATGTTATTGTCTTTGTTTTGTCTATGTGGATTGGGACCTGCCTGTGTCCTGAGCTTCTGCATAGCTCTGCCTGTGCCCTGCCTGCTGATTGTTCTACCGGGATGTCTGGAAGGCACCTGGCACTCAGCATATTAAGATTGAAATTCATTATCTGCTCCCCAGGTGTTTAACCAGAAGCCTGGAGTCACCCTTGACACCTCTCTCCTCCAGTCCCAGCTGCCCCACATAGAGCAGCCTAAGGTGCTGTTGGCTCCACTGTCCTCATACTGCTCTGTTGCATTTCTGTGGTCCCTGCCTGAGCCCAGTGATGGGATCCCCAGGGTCTTGTGTCCTTTTCCCCACAAACTGCCACTACCGACAGCCTTGCTTATGAACTGCTAATTAGTTTCCCAGAATGCTTTTTTCTCTCTAGGAATGTAACTTCACAGTATATTCACTTAAATCAGCCAGAATATATGCTCAAAAGCTGATTATCACAGAGTTGTTTAAAACAGAGGAAAAGAAGTGGAGGCTGTACATCCTGAAAGAGATCATCAGTTATACCAGTAGGTTGTAGCATCCTTGAAATGGTACTAAATTCTGTTTAGCATTTTTTTGGTGGTGCTGTTTGGCTTTTGTTTGTGTATTTGTTTCATTTGTTTATCCAGACAGAGTTTCTCTGTGTATGCCTGGCTCTCCTGTAACTCACTTTGTAAACCAGGCTGGCCTCAGGCTCACAGCTATCAGCCTGCTTTGGTCTCTGCTGGCATTAAAGGCATGCACCACCACTGCCTGGCTGTATTTAGCATTTCTGAATATTATTTAAAGCTGGACAAAGTAGCCCATACCTGTGTTTCTAGCATTCCAGAGACTCAGTTTGTTGGTTCACCACAGGGTAAAGGTCAGCTAGAACCACTCCGTAAGATCCCGGCTAGCCTGAACTACAGCATATAACTTTGGCTATAAATAAATTTATACACAAAAAAATGGCTCATTGAATTGTATAAGTCGCTGACAATATTGATGTTTTTCTTTTTAAACTCATGGTGAACCTCCTGCCTCAACCTCCAGAGTGCTAGGATTTCAGGCATGATCCAAAACCCCTGGTTTACCAACATGATTTTTAAAGTGAAATTATTGAACAATGTGCACAGACAGACCTTTCAGGGATATCTTAGACTAATAGCACCTCTGGCAGCAGTCCAGTGAGCCAGAAGAGCCATGCCCCTTTAGTGCTTGGAAATTAATATTGTAAAGTCACTGGTGTTCTAAGTAAGAGATAGGGGAATGAGAACTTCTGGGTATCCCATATTTACCTTCTTATTATTTTTTTCTTCAAGAATTTTTTTTGGTGTTTATATGTGTAAAATCTCTGACACAGAATGTTGTAAAATGTCCTTAGCCCACTGTGGTGGTCTCCCACTGTCCACACTGTGCCTTCCTCTTACGTTTCTTTAAAAAAAAAAAATCAATGCAGAAATTTGTTTTTAAACATCAAGAACAATGATGTCGGGACAAGGGTGAAGGGGAACCAATGCCCTGCTGCTCACATGTTTATTCCTACATCTGCTTTTCAGTTAAAGCTGCTGGATGGAGTTATTGTCAGACAGCTGTGTTTGCTCATTCAGTGACGTTTAGGAAGCATCGATAGCAAATTCTGTCCTGTTAAGATGTGTTTTAATTTTATCTGCATGTCTGTAATCTCAGTACTGGGAGAGTGAAAGGATGGAGGCAGGAGAATTCTTGAAACTTGCTAAACTGGCGAGTTTTTCAGTTCAATGAGAGATCCTGGTCCTCACTGCCCCCATCAAATAAGAAGGAGAAACTCGATGGCTCACATTGTGTGTGACTCCTGCTCCACGGCATCCGGCATTCACTTCTGGCCTCTGTGGGCACCTGCACACATATGTCCACACCCATGCACAGATACAAATGCACAATTAAACATAAACATACATTTATAAAATTAAAAAATACATCTTAAAATATACACCTTTGAAAAGCAGATAATGATGGAGAGAGAGACCTGATATTTACCCCTGGCCTCCCATGAACACCAACAAATACCATGCATATGTGCCTGCACACATGTGAACACACATACCCACTCAATAAGTAAACAAATGAAAATTAAAAATTAACGATAAGACAAAAATAAAAGACTATACAGGAAGATGAACAGAGAAGTTTAAAGTGCTAGACAAACAGTACTGATGCATTATTTTATGGTGGTGACTTCCATGTGTAAAAAACATGTATCCTTGGAATGCACGGGACAGCAACACACCAAATGCTCCCCTCTGAACAATATCTATGGCCTTCAATATGAACATTGATTTTTCTATTAATTTTTATGACTTTCAATTTAAGTAGTGATTTTCTATTACAACATATGTATGGAATGAAAGCAAGTTGTTGGTTTCTTGGTAATAAAACTTTTAAAAATAATAATAATAAGACCAGTCCACTCTTCGGACTGGAGAGGGAGGGGGAATGGAGTGGGGGGGGGGAGGGGGAGAGGAGGGGAACAAGGGGGAGAGGAGGGGAACGAGGGGGAGAGGAGGGGAAGGAGAGGGAAGGAAATGGGAGGCGGGGAGGAGGCGGAAATTTTTTCAATAAATAAATAAGAAATGGAAGAAAAAATAATAATAAATAAGCTGGCCGCCACAATCTCTGACAACTCAGGTGACAGATAGAAAAGGCTGAAGAGCAGAGATTCTGGGGCGTGATAAGACTGGGTTGAGATCCACCCTCTGGTCCTTGTTCCTTGAATCAGGACTCAGACCCTGTCTATGTAGTGGACTCCTCTTCTGCATACTGCATAATCGATGACGTCAATGTGAGATAAAACTGCATAGTGCAGGGAAAGTAAGTGGCAGAGTGATAGATACAAAATTACAGAATTTCAACACAAAAGCTATTTTAACGTAACTGTTCATTATTCTGGTAGCTATTATAACTAGAAAAATGTGGGCGTGTTTTGTTTACATTTTACTCTCTAGCCCACAAAGTGTCCTCACGGATAGGAAACTAACAGATGAATGGGGTCCGCTTAATTGTTTTTCTCAAATGCAGGATAGTGTGAAACCAACTTGTGTTCGGTGGAAACTGGAATTTGAAGCTGGAAATTTGCTGATTGCTGGCTGGTATCTCTGTGTTTTCTGCTACTACAAAGGGCTTTCTCTCTAGGCAGCAGCACAAGGCAAAGAGACTCCCAGTCAGCAGGGCAATCACAGGAAGAAATAGAGGGGGCACTGCGGTGTGCTCAGCTGTGACGCTCAGTAAGCCAAGGGAATTAAGTGCAGTTTTCATTGACGATCTTTGGCCCTCTGATGGGTTTGCTGGGGAATGACACCATCAGAAATCAAAGAGCACCCAGACATGCTGCCTAGTACAGGCACAGGCATGCCCGGTGTCAGCAGCTGCTGGACTTCTGTGTGTGTGCGTGTCTGGCATCGGATGCTGTTCCTATTATAAAAGTTGTGACCTTGCCACTCATGGACCAGATGGCATTGCCTGATTAAAGTCAGGCCATATTTAGAACATTTTTTGTAAAGGCTTTCTCATTCAGGGAACCATTTCTGCCTACGGGTGTGGTTTCTTTTCAACGAGCAGAACTGTTGGGCACCTTCCATCAGGACTTTTCTGTCCCCCTGTTTTCAGGACAGTAGGTGTTGTATTTTCACAAGGAAACTTGTCACACTCTTTTAAAAACAAGAGAGAGAGAAAGAGAGAGAGAGAGAGAGAGAGAGAGAGAGAGAGAGAGAGAGAGAGAACTCTAAAGAGTGTAAATGCACACAATAATTCATTAACGATGAATAGTTTGTGCTAGTAGAAAAATGACCTTGGGTGAGCAGATGTCTGCTAAAGAAGATGCTATGAATGTCAGCCTGCACGTGAGAAAGGAATGGAATACAGCGGGAGAAAGGCTGAGAGAATGACACTTCAAATTGAACATAGTGCTTTAAAGTCATCTAAAATAAAATTGGTCTGATTATCATATGCTTATATACATCTCTCTGTGTTGGTGTGTGGATTGATGTGTGTACACTGCATGTGTGTATTCTTGTATGGATGCATGTGTGTGTATCTGTGTGCATTCACATCTTCACACTCCGAGATGCATTTGTCCTAGTTTCTTTTCTGTTGGTATGATAAAATACTCAGTACCCAAAACAAGTTGGCAAGAGGAAGGGTTTATTTTGTCTCACATTCCCAGTTCATTGAGGAAGTTCAGGATGGACACATAAGGCAGGAATCACAACTCAGGACTGCTGGCTAGTCCAAATTTTTGACCAGAGAAATCTCTCACAGCCTAGGAATTACTACAGAAAAAAAATTGAGAGTGCTGATTGAAGGCTAGTTCAGTCTCTTGAAAGACTAACGTTTAGCTAGCTTTCTCGTGCAGTCCTGGACTAGCTGCCTAAGGGCTGCTATCCGCAGTTGTCTAGGCCCTCCCTCATCAGCTAAAAATCATAGTCATCACCACAGACATGTCCACAGTCCACAGACATGTCCACAGTCCACAGACATGTCCACAGTCCACAGACATGTCCACAGTCGATCTGCTCCGTGTAGTTCTTCTGCGGAGACTTTCCTCTCAGGTAGCTGAGCAGCAACAAGTTGACAATAAGAGCTAACTAGAACAGTATTACTTACAAATGAATGATACAAAATGCTGAATTAATTTTGAACAAGATGCCAAATAAGACATTTCTACTAGGTCTTAAATTTTGAACAGAGGTATTAGAGTCTAGTTATAAATATATAGCTCAATTTATTTACATGCAAACTTAATTGCTTCATTTAATTACTTCCTTGCCATTGAATCACATGTGGTTGGATTTAGGAAAGGGCAAATTAAGGCAGAGTTTGGAGGACATTCATAATTAAGAGTTGAGCAGACTGATTTCTTTTCGTACTCTGCCACTTAAGAGTGACATGTCCTCAGGCAAATACTTTTTCTTTTCAAACTCCTCCCCTTTCTTTATTTCTCCCTCCCTCCCTCCCTTTCTCTCATATAATATATCCTTATTGTAGCTTCACCTCCCTCTAATCCTCCAATTTCCTCCCAATCTCACCTCCCCTCTAGATCCAGTCCCTTTCTTTCAGTAAAAAAGAACAGGCTTCTCAGCAATAACAACCAACCATGACAAAAGTAAAATATAATAAGATGATGCAAAAACTGTCATGTTGAAGTTGGACACAGGAACCCAACAGAAGGAATATAGTTCCAAGAGCAGGCACAAGAGTCAGAGATCCACTTGTTCTCATAGTCAACAGCCCCATAAAAATACTAAGATAATAGCAATAATATATCTGCAGAGGGCCTGGTGTAGACCCCTGTAGGTCCTGTACTTAATGCTTCAGTCTCTGAGCTCATATGCCCCTTGCTTAGTTGATTCAAAGAGCCTTGTTCGTCTGGTGTCTTCCATCCTCTCTGACTCTTAATAATATTTCTGACTCCTCTTCCACAGAATTCTCTGAATTCTGAGGGGAAAAAATTGATGGAGACCTCTAATTTAGACTCTCTGTATAATACCCAGATGTGGGTCTCTGCATCTTTTCCTGTCTGGTGGCAGAGGAAGCCTCTCTGATGATGACTAGATAAGACACTGCTCTATGAGTATTGCAGAATATCATTAGTAATCATTTTATTACTTTTTAAAAGACCAGCTATGTCTGGTTTTACCCTATGTCTCTGGGCTTTCTAATCACTGGTGCTTGGTTACTCAGTCTCTGATTCTTAGTTACCCAAGCAGTGTCTGTCAGGTATGGGTTCCTGTACATGGAACGGGCCTTAAGTCAAATCACATTGGTTGGCTAGTTCCATCTTTATATAGTTGATTTTAAGGTCTTTTCCATGTGCTTCAGCTATGTGGGAATATTTAGTACCTGCTCTGGTAGTATAGCTGGGCTCTGGTGGAGACATATTTCTCTAGCTGTTATTGTGTTTTTACACGAGTGTCTAGGCTTCTGAGTTTGGGATGATTATGATTCCAGGTCTATGTGCTGATTTCTGGATTTGTCTTTGTTGGGTAGGTATTTGTTTCCTTGGTTTCTGTTTCCTCTCTGGATTTTCAGAATGTGAAGACTGTGTGTTGCCTGTTTTTCTGGTCAGCTCATCTGATGTGTTCCAGTGTTGGAGATTGGAATACTGGGGTGACTTTGGGGAAGGAAGGTTGGAAGAGGTCTTTGTGATCCATTGGGAATATGGTCGTATGGGAAAGGAAGACCACAGCAGGTTTCCTGCTACAGATCTGGGCATGAGACTGAGGGGATCAGATCAGGAGCAGTAAGAAGGACGTGGGTTTACCTCCAGTGCTCTTGGTTCCCTGGGAGGAAAGGCTCTTCTGGACGCCTGCTGGGGTTGGGGTTTGGGACAAAACATCAAGCTGGGGGAGGGAGGCCAGGAGAGGATGGTTTGTAAGACACTCAGGAGATATGGGGGAAGGGCTACAGCTGGTGTTCTGTTTCCACTTTCCAAATTCCTTTTCTTTCTTTCTTTTTTTGTCAGTTAGGACACAAATGACAAAGGAGTAAGCCTCACCCCATTCTAATATGAGTTCATTCTTCATTCTAATTAAGTGCATCTGTAAAAGCCCTATTTCCAAATAAAGTCACATTCTGGGTTTCTAGAAGGTGGGAACTTCAACAGAAAAAAAAATGTTTACTGTGCAATACAATTAAGTTTATGACATGATTCAAATGTCAGATTTTTAAAGAAAGATGTTGTTTAAGCATATTTATTGAAGAGAGTCCTGCCCCTTCTGATAATTTTTTATGTATCATAATGTATCTAAGTTCATAAAATAAAACCACAAAAATTTTATTTATCTATTCCTTGTTAACATCTTCTATTACCCTGAATGCTCTACAGGGTATGGACTGTATGAACCTGTTACAGACTTTCTGTTTTAGATATCATTCTGTTCTCTGTGTTCAATGGCAGTGCCTGGAATAAAGTAGATACTCAAACTATTTGTGTGAAATAAAACCCGATAAAATTGCCTTGTTCAAGATCAGTGCTCAATAAATGACAGGTTCTATGATTACTTTTTAAGGTTTGTTCTTGGTCCAAATTGGTAGTCACTAACTACATGTCAAAGAAATTAAATGAAAATTACAAAGTGTAAATTTTAGTAACATCTAATGACTAGAGAATTGGGCAGATACACTAGAATATTTTGGATTTTTCTAGATAGTTGTAGACAAATCTTACTGGACCCTGTTGGACATGAGAAAGAGTCATAACACTTAGATAAGGATATTAGAGAAAGTCCTTGTCTAACCTAGCTAACAGAATTCCACAGTCCTGCCCGCTTTCTGCTCTCTGATACCACTAAACAAGTCCTACTTCCTTTTGTCTTCATGGTATTAGAAGGTAACTGGGAACACTAGTTCCTACAGTTATTAAATTAAAAGTACAACTTCAAATTGTAAAGTGCTACAAAGGGATTGCCTTTAAAATATCATTGGCATAATTGTTCTAGATACTGCAATAGCTATGTTTCACTTTAATTCTTCCCTTTGCTATTAGGTAAACAAATGAGAGGTCTATTTCTTCATCTAAAGATTCTACTTTATGCAAATTAAGACTGACTTCATGTGGTGTTTGAATAAGAATGGCCTCTACAGGCTCATATATTTGAATATATCAGAGAGTGACATTATCTTGAGATTAGGAGTGTGACCTTGTGGGAGTACATGTGGCATTGTTGGAGGAAGATTGTGATTGGGGGTGAACTTTGGGGTTTCAAAAACTCAAGCCAGGCCCAGCTCTGCCTGCTACCTATGATTTCAAATGTAAAATGTTGGGAGGAGGCCTGTTTGTTCGTCCCGGCTGCCCAAAACCAAAATAACTACACAGAACTGTATTATTTAAATCACTGCTTGGCCCATTAGCTCTAGCTTCTTATTGGCTAACTTTTACATCTTAATTTAACCCATGTCTATTAATCTATGTATCGCCATGTGGCAATGGCTTACCATGTAAAATTCTCAGTGTCTGTCTCCAGCAGCTCCATGGTGTCTCTCTGACTCTGCCTCCTTTCTCCCAGCATGCCATTTAGTTTTCCCTGCCTTTCTAAGTTCTGCCCTATCAAGAGGCCAAGAAAATTTCTTTATTCATTAATGGTGATCACAACACACAGTAAGGACTCCCACATCAGTAAAACTTTAGCTCCTTCTCCTGTACCATGACAGACTGCATGTCTGCTTGTGTGCTTCCATGCTTCCTGCCATGATGACAATGTATTAAATCTCTGAACTGTAAGCCAGTTCCAATTAAATGCTTTCCTTATAAAATATGGGGTGGGGGAAAAAATGGGGTGGGGTAGGGACTGGTCCTGCCTCAACTTGATACACCAGACTTTGTTGACTCCCCATAAGAGGCCTTATCTTTTCTGAGGAGTGGATGTGGGATTTGGAAAGGAGAAGTTAGGGTAGAAGTGGAAGGAGAGGAGGGAGGCAGAAAAGGGGTCAGTATGTAAATTTTTTAAAAATTAAATAAAAAAATTAAAAAAGAGCTGCTGACAGCATGTGTCTCTTCACAGAAGTAGAACACTGACTAAGACACCCCATAAGAAGTAAAATTTATCAGGAAAAAAATGAATTGTATATTTTTTTCAGGGTGGATATAGAGGCAGGTGAAGCTACTAAAGAGGCAACAGATGTGCGTGTTCCAATGGTGACTTCATTGCTTCCCTCATCCCAGAATGTACCTGAATTTTCATCAATTTCAGCTCCTATCTTAGGTGTACCAGGTGGACTTTATATTCAGAGAGTAACCGAATGCTTCTGTATATATCTCTTCTGGTGGATGATTAAATCTCTTTTGGCTTCATATAAAAATCTGGTGCTGGCAGAAAATAGAACACAATCAAGTGTATTACCAGACCGTGAACCATATTTCTACTGATGGGTTCTTTAATAATCTGCTAAGTAAAAAAACATACAGGGCATAATTAACTCAAAATGCAACTAAAAAGTAGTAGAAAGTTTATTGCTTACATAAATTCCAGGGATTAGATATGAACAAAATATTTATGGAAGTGGTATGGTTTATTTTGATTGACACATTGACTGGATTCAGAAATGCTTAGGGCCAGAGTAATCAAATCTTTGGGAGTGCCTGTGAGGTTGCTCTCAGTGAAGATCAACTGAGCTAAGGAAGAATAACCAGCACCATCCTATGGTCACACCAGGACTCAATAAAAGAGAGAAAGTAGCAACCAGATGTGCCCAGATGTAAGAAGCTTTGAATAGCTACCAGGAGCCACTCCATGCCATACCCTCAATGCTGTTGTAGACTATACCCTCAAACCAGGACCCAAAACAAACCTTTGTTCTTTGCTGATTTGTAGGTATCTGGGCCACAGCAACAAGGAATGTCACTCATAACTCGTACAATAGTAAGCTCTGACTATGTCTCCATTTTGAAAAGAGAGCATCAAACTTTTAGAGTTCATTGAAGAAGAATCCTCCTTTATTGCCACCTCATTTCTTGTTTTAATCAAAGACTTGGTGACTTTTGTGATAAGTATAGATTGTTCTAGGGAGTTTATTCCTAGACTAAATCTATACCTTCAATCTTGTCACCATTTCTTTTAGCTGGCGAGATTACAGGTGCTTGCCTTAAATGAGTTCAAGCCATTTGCCCTAGACTACTGAGAGGTGGAGTCTCAGTTGGTCCATAAATGAGCTCTTACTGTCTGATTTGGGTTATAGAGAAAATTGTTCCCTATGGGTAAGGGAACAGTGGAAAATTAATTGTGTACAAAACACAAAACTTCCTGCTGGGTCTATCGAGTCACTTTTCAAAAGAAGTAGAAGTTAACATTTGAGGATTGTGACAAGACAATACTTTAAAATATTTACCAGAAATAATTTGTAAAATAGAGACTAAATATTTTATTAGCATTTGAGAAGCAGGAAGCAGGAAAGGCATATACATTCCCAGGGTTTTGAGATGCCTCTGTTTGTCAATCTGTCTTAGCGTTTTAGCTCATTGCTCATTAAAGCTATTACCTTAATTTATTTAATCAAAATATTGACTCTATTCTCACACTGCAAATAACTTGTGACATGACTTGGAGCTTAATATTTTTTTAACCACTAGAAGGAAAACAAAATAATTCTCCTCTTTTCACCATTAAAATGGCAGTGCTTCCTGGGATATTTATTTTAGCTTTCCAGGTAATTATTTTGTTTTGTTGTGTTTTGTTTTAAGGGGGAAAAAGCTTTATTTCTATGTTCTTATTTTTTTGTTATTGTTGGGGGGGGGACTTTAAGCTTGCCATTAGCTTAACTAACACTGTATCACAGACTCTCAAAATTAAAAAGAGACATTCATTTATTCTATAATGCCATGAATATTAAATAAAGAACTTATTATTACACATTTTGTTAACAAGGCCATGTAGACAGTAATTTATTGGAATTAAATTGATATATAGAAACTGTGTTCATCCAATATGTACAGCCTTATGCTTGTGTGTGTGTGTGCGTGCATGTATAAAATCATCACAATAGCTCTAGACCGCTTTTCGTTTATACTACCTAACTCTGCCATTGACTTCAGTTGCTTCAGAGTCCATCTGTTACTTTATGAGATCCAAAAATGGAAGAAAATCTGAACCAAAAACAGCCCTTTAAGACTTCAATATCTAAGAGATCCTATGTGTCAGCAGCCATTAGTTTGTGATGAAGTGAGGATTCTATGAATAATATAGCAATTTACTGACTGTTCTACAAAAGTATAGTGTCTTGTGTTTTATAATTAACAAATGAACAAATTTTTATTAGTACTGGTAGCTATTTTAAAGTCTTTTTTAGAAAGTCAACCTGTGATCAAGATTTATGGTTATTATTACTTACAAGTCTTAACATTAAGATATGTAATAATCCATCATCCTGATCTCTCCTATTTGACATTCTTTCCATTGCATAAATTTATTGACCAGAGGGAAATTGACAAATTGAGGTCCAAAGGTATGTGTATGTATGTATGCATATGTATGTTTGCTTATGCATGCATATATGTATGTGTGTGTGCATGCATTCATGTGTGTGTGCACGTGTACACATGCAACTCTTGGTGTGTGGAGGTCAGAGGGCAATGCCTGGTGTTAGTCCTCACCTCCTACATTCTTTAAGTCAGGATCTCTCTTTTTGACATTTACTACTGCATTTACCATGCTGTCTAGCAATCTTCTGGGGAGTCCCCTAGTTCTGCCTGCGATCACAGATACACATGATACTATGATTGGTTTATATGTGTTCTAGAGATTTGCAAGAGCCTTTTAGTTACTGTGTCATCTCCCAGATATCCTTATTTTATTTTATTTTTTTGGATTTTAGAGACAGGATTTCTCTGTAGCTTTAGAGCCTGTCTTGGATCTAGGACCTGGTTTGCCTCGAACTCAGAAATCCACCTGCCTCTGTCTCCAGAGTGTTGGGATTAAAGGTGTGCACCACCACTGCCTGACAAGATATTCTTTCTTTTTCCCTCTACCTACCTTCCTCCTTCTCTCTCTCTCTCTCTCTCTGTCTCTCTCTCTCTGCCCTTCCCATCTCTCTATTATCTGAAAAAAATGACGGTTGCTGCATTAAATCTTGCAGATACCATAAGAGTTTGAATTTCTAGTGCTGAATTGTAAAAGCGCTACACATGTAGAGACTTGAAACCTTCTTTTTCTTCCCTTTCATCTTACGGTTCCTTAGATCAGAGACCTAGAAATGGCAGGGCTGGGTTATCTGCTCCCTTAATCATCATACTGAAAGGCATTGGCCAAATAAGCTCTGAAACCCAGGACTCTATGCCAAGGTCATCTCTGTCGCTTAAGGACTTACTTGTTTTTGCAGTTGTATGGTGCTTCCTGTTTCCTTCTTAGCTGCTGCCCTTACTCCCTTTTCTCCTTACAGGCCACTCTCAAGCCCTTCCGACTGCCATTGCTCACGCCATCTAGGCAACAGAGAATGCCTTCTCTCATCAGTCTCGTCTCCCAGAATCCCTTCTCCGTGTACAGCCTCAGAAAACATTCTGCTTTCCCAGAACCCAAGTAACACCCTATCTTTACCTTTCTTTCCATGTCACAATCCAGTCACTAATTGGCATTGGCTGAAGATAATAGAGGACATCTTAGTGTTTTCTGCTAGCTGCGGGATCCTTTATTTTTTACTATCTTATTGTTTGACAGTTTTACGTATATGGATAACATATTCTGTTCACACTCATTTCTTCTCACCCTTCTCCCAGAAGGTCCCCCTGTTGCTTTCATGTTTTGTTTTTGTCTTTGTGACCCACTGAGTTTAACCAGGGCCATCCCTGTAGGGATGGGTGTAGAGCTATCCTCTCTCCCAATAGCTTCTTGGGAAGAACTGGGCTCCTTCACTTCCTTCCCCAAAAATGACCAAATGTTTACAGGTTCAGCTTGTATCCATCCTATGCAAGCAATAACAGCTGCTGTTGAACACTAGCGATACCTCGTTATAATGCTAGGGACAGGATTGCCCAGCCCTCCTTCCTATGTACAGACTCTTCCATTCTTTCTTCTCTTTCCCCTTATTCCACCTTCCCTGCCTTTCCCCTGCTCAATCTCATGAAAATCATTCTCTTAATACCATGGTCATGTCGCTCAACATCCCCTTAGGAAGTACTTCTGATGATAAAAGTCATTAGCCTGAACTAGCTCATCAATTCATTTCCCAATCAATAGGGGATCTGTGAATCCACCATTGCTCTAAAGTTCCGTCTAAGTACAATGGCTTTTTCTAGATATAACTAACTCCCTGTTGTTAGCATATCTCCTCAGTCTTCCTGTCTAATTCTTTATTTTCTATCTTTTTGGTTGCTCCTCAAGATGAAACCCCTTCTGGCCTTTTCCCTAATATATTTCACTTGTGTGGAGAGACCTGAGAGACATTATTGACTTGTTAATTTTTTCATGGCAAAACTTAATATATTGGATTATGAAATAAACGTATCAATTATGTAACTAGTCTTAAATTCAGAAATGTTAAAAAAAAGGTTGTTTTTAAATTATCAAAGGACAGAGCATCCTCACTCAGACCCTAATTAATTAATTAATTAACTAACTAATTAATCTTAGTTTCTGCTGTTCCAACATTTTCCATGAGGCTCTTTCCTCTCCCATGACTTTTGCACTCCCTGCCCAGTACTAAAGCATTTTGCTTCACACATGGGCCACACTTTCTCCTCCTGATCCAGCTCCTACTATTGCTGCTAGCAGCAACCTTAATCATGGTGACAATTTCTTCAGAGTCACTTCCTCCCCTCTTTGGCGAGACAACGGCTCAGCCATCTGCTTCACAGCTTCTGCATTTCTGTAGCCCATTCTCCTAGCTTGATGCTTGAAACTGTCACAGTCTTATCTTTCTGACTCAATTCGTTATTTGCTTACCTCTTCCATTGTCTTAAGCACCTCAGTTTTGTTTGCAGAAATTCAAGAACAAACAAACTGGTAGAACACGAAATCTCTGAACTTTTAAAACCTCAGCTGTAGTAATATGAGCGGCGGCGGGGCTGTGTCCCGCCACCCGGCTAGCTTTACCCGAAATCATTACACGGAAACTGTATTCTTTTAAACGCTGCTTGGCCCATTAGTTTTAACCTCTTATTGGCTAGCTCTTACATATTGATCTAACCCATTTCTAATATTCTGTGTAGCACCACGAGCTGGCTTACCAGGAAAGATCTTAACCTGTGTCTGTCTGGAGTGGGAGAATCATGGCGACTCACTGACTCAGCTTCTTTCTCCCAGCATTCTGTTCTGTCTACTCCGCCTACCTAATTTTCTGTCCTATCAGGGCCAAGCAGTTTTCTTTATTAATTAACCAATGAAAGCAACAGATAAATACACCTCCATCACTCAGCATCCATTATTGTCTTTTAAGCATTATTAGAAAAAGGGATGGACAGAAGTTCAAAGAACAAGGCTCTGTGTTTTTGTATGGTGTTTGATGTCTTAGCATGCTCTTATTCAACAACATATTACAATTTTTGTGTTTTAAGTTTACAACTTTGTCTCATTGTATGCTAACACAAAATAGTAGTGACAAGAATGCTAAGATTAGCAGCATTTCTGAGTATTGATAGTGAGGTATATGTTACTCTGAGCACATTATATGTATTACATCATTTTATGTTCACAAATATTATATAGGTTGTGATTTGTCCCTATTTCTCCTCCCTCTCCCTATTCCCCTCTCTATTTTTCTATCTGATGTGTGTGTGAACTTATTTACCACAATAATTATAGGACAGCCATACCCTGAAAAGATTTGTCTTAACATCTTCCATCTAAAAACACTGCCTCTTTTCTTACTGTTTCCCATCCTTTTTAAAGATCTCTTCCTGAAATGAACTGATTCCTATGGTTGCCTTTCTTTAAAGCTTTCTATCCAGCAGAATCCTTCTCTTAATCCCATTCCTAGGCCTGTCTTTCTGCCTCTGAGATCTTTAATCTATTCCTTTTCTTATTAATAAACTTCTGTCCCTGTAACATTGGTCACAATGATTCTTTCTTTTCTATGCAAAAATACTCATTAAACATAAATAATAACAAAGTGTGCTTTACTCAAATATATGAGACCCCAGCCTCTTCACTTTTCCCACAGCCTTTTAAACTTCCAGAAAAAATGAGGAAACTGTAACTCCATGAAGTTCCAGAAGTGAGGGAGAGTCTATAGTACTGTGGTACAGATTGGATGGTCCCATGTAGCTTTACTGTGCAACAAATAAGCATCCAATCTGACGGACACATAGACTTTCATGGCCTCTGCTCTCAGAGAAAACCATTGAAACACCTCAGCACATTGCTGCTGTCATTGTCAAGAGTTTGTTTTTCTTTGAAGTCTGCAATCACACGCAGGTTTCTTCATTTTTTTTTTCTGGTACTTTATCATAAATCCAATGATAAAGACTCAGCATCCTGTTGTCTGATTCCCATCTCTATCAGTTTCTACTGTGACATTAGAATTCTTAAAGTAAAAGGAAGGCCAATATCTGATAAGATTTATTACTATTGATTTGTCTTATTGCTTAAATACATGGTGAGAAGCCATCCCAATTTCTTACTTTTAATAAGGCAATTCTGAAGTGTGAAGCGTTAAAGGTTTAGGTCATTGCTCCTCAGCTCTGAAGACCCTTGGTCAGATTATACTTATTTGTTCTTCATGAAAGGTTTCTTTTCGAACTTTCCTTCCACTGTTACATTCCGTGGTTTAGCAACATACATCCCTTTTCTTTGCTGATTGATTAGTCAAAGATGAAAATGAAGTAATACAATTTGAACACTTGAGTACCAGGAACTCTTGATAAATTAAGAGACAGCTTTAGCAGGACAATGTTTGTGTCGCCTTTTGCGTTGCAGCTTAGATATTCTGTGACTCTTGACTTCTTTGGAAACCCTGAGCTAGATCATTGGAGGGAAGAGAATAAAGGGAAAAATAGTCCCTTAGAACTAATCAATAAGAAACTACTAGGAATTGCCAGGGTGCCTGTGAATATCCAGTCATTATTTTGCTGCTTTCCTTAGCTGAAGCATCATTGATGTGCATGACAGGTTTGGTTTCTAATCATATTAAAAGCTTTCAACTGGTGAACTCCCGAGAAGACTCATAATTCAGAGAGCCTGATGTCACCATGGTGACAATGATAAGCTCATTGACTCCCTACCCCATGGATCCCAGAGTCACCACAGGCAAGGTGAAGAATATTTTTAATTTTGAACATTAGCATATGAAGCAAACAATAATGCAAAATAATGCTAAATCATCATTCTTTGAGGAACTCTTACTAGTCCTCCAAGCTCTGGTATTGGCTGTTGAGTGAAGAGCTACAAAGGGCATGGCTATCTAAAAACTGATAGCCAAGGCAGAAACTTGAAATGATAGAATACATTTTGCAGACTTGAGTGGCAAACTTACTGAGATGGGAATCAGGATGAAAATGTGTGTGAATTCCAAATTGAAGGCATGAAATAAAGCAATAGAGGTGCAAGAGGTTACTCTAGCTTCACCTAAGAGAGAAGTTTGCTGAGCATGGTGGCCAGCCCATGCTTGTGATCTCAGCACTCAGAAGGTTGAGACAAGAACATCCTGAAATTGAAACCGGTCTGGGTACCATAACAGGATCTTGTCTCAAAAACAAACACATGGAAATAGAAAAGAAATCTGGCAGCGCTATCCTGGCTTCGTTGGCTGCTAATGAGAAATCACGAAGTATCAAGGTCTTCCTGTCATTCCTCCTGGATGGGTAGTTGGTCAAATTCTTTGCCTCCCCTAATGCTTTCCTGGGCTCAATCCTGAAAATCAAAAGTGTTTCTCTAATTCCCCATCTCTAGTGATTATAGAACCTGCTTAAACAAAACACGCAACAGCGGAACTGAGTAGGGTAGTCCCCAACTATTAAACAGTATGCATGCTAAGGTTATTTCCAAGGAAGCCCCAATTTTCCTAAGCCTCATGCATGGAGAGATGAGGTAGCCCTCAGATGCCTCTAATGTGCACAAAGACCATTGTCTTCCTTTCTTTTCTTCGCCTTCCTTGACTTCACTGATCTTGACTTCGGCTCCACTTTTGTTACTCACCTCCATCAGCGAACTCTGGCTCTTCTCAGCAGCCCTGATTGTCCCCCATCAAGGTTGGAATCTTAATCTCAAATTATCCCACACACTCAAGATTGCATCCTCTCCTTTCATCCGCTCTCATCACATGAAAGCCCTGGCTGTTTGGTACTGCAGCTACTCTCTCCTTGAACCACCCATTACTCTGGGGCATACAAAGAGGGAAATTGCAAAGCAGAGTTTATCTCCCCTGTAATTGCCCCATTTTACCCTAGTATTTTCTGGGGAAAGCAAAACCACAGATGTTGGTGGCATGGTGAGTGTATGATCTTCAGACTCAACTGGAGGGAGTCCCTGTTCCCAGAAACTCTTATTTGCTTTATATCCGGTCTCATAAGCATTTCTCCATTAAGAACCTTTCCAAATCGGGGCCTTAACTCTCACCTTTCCACCTTGTCAGCTAACTTACCCTTTCCCTACCACTTCCTTTGGCCATCTCCCCTATGTCCTTGGCCTTTAGTATTGGTACTTAAATATCCATAAAGCACCCATAAGAAAGGAAAGAAAAATCAAACATAAAGCAACATTTTACTGGCCCTGCTTTTTCTCCTCACCTACAGCGTTCCTCTGCCTCCCAGTCAAATGATTTTTCTCTCTGACCCCAAATTTGGAATTGTCTTCCAGCGGGATACTGACATTTTTAGGGCTAAACCCAGAGGACTCATCTTGTTTTGCTTTTTTTCTGCATTTGAAGAGCATTGGCCTCTCTTTGTTCTTTAAAGCAGACACCCTACCTACCCACCCCTACCCTGATTTAGCAGACACCCGCCCCACCCACCCCCATGGAGCTGTAGGCTCTCAGCTTAGTTTGTCAGTTCTTGATCCTTTGAAGTGCTGGAGCTTGGGCACACCTCTGAAATGACAGCGATCTGGGCTTTTTTCTGCCCTTTCTATTCTGCTTCCATATCCCAGGGTGCTCAAGTGTGGCCATGCATTGAAGGCAACCACGAAGCCTGGGAAAATGCAGCCATCCTCTCTCAATGCTTGAGCATCTGAGTCTGGATTTCTAGGGAGTGAGGTCATGCTCTTCTGCGGCTCACAAAGTCTGTGATGTCCAGGAGCTGTGATGTGCAGCCTGGAGAACGAGTTTGTCATTGTTTGCAGGACTGCTGATGGAAATCTGGCTTTAGCATGTGCTAAGCAAGCCCTTTACCTCTAAACTGGTTCTTAATCATGTCTGTGTCTTTGCAGCCAATGTCGTGGCTGCCAGCCTCTTATCTCCATCATCTAAACCCCTAAACCCCAAGCTTGTATTTGCATTCTCTCTCATATATGTGTGTGTGTGTGTATAAAACCAAATGTGTATATATAAACAAATGTGGTAATTCTTTGGAATTTAGCTCTCACGTTTGTCTCCCATAAGAAATCCATGTTGAAGCCATAGCAGTTTCACTTGTATGTTGGGCAACAGTTCCCACTGATGCCTGTGCGCACAGGCCCTGCTTCAAGCTAGGCCACCAACTTCCACTTACAGAACATGACCTGTATCTCCTAACTGTTGCAACCCTCCTGGCTTTGTTTGCTTCTCTTCATTTATTTCTCATGCAGCACAGCTTGGCACACACTTGACATACAAGACTCCTCGGGATCAGACCCCTGCCTGTTCTTTCTCCCCCTTGCCCCAGACCCTCCCTGAGTCCTGCACATAGTTTGTATAATAATTATATGACTTTTTGATGTTTCTTCCTCCTTTTACCTAGAACACTCACTTTTCTTGGTCTTCTTTAGCTTGGTCTTCTGCTTTCCATTCTAGCTCAAATGCTATTTTCTAGAAGTATTTTTACCTAAATCTGCAGTATAGACTCATAAGAGCTCCCTGTATGTTCCCTCTTATAAAAGCCTGTTTATTTCTTATTTATTTATTTATTCATTTATTTTTAAGTTGGCATACAAAACTGTTTGCTATTGTCTTTTCATATACATTCATCACTATACTTGTTGTCCAGCCCACTACTTCAATGTCCTTGCCCATGCTCATTGAGCCTCATAGCTGGTTCCAGTTTAGCACCCAGAGCTGTCATACACACCTACCCACACACACTACATGTACATGCATGTGCACACACACACACACTACATCTATTCCATATTCGTATATATGTGTATATATATATGTTCCCCTTGTGAGACAACACATTCATTTGTCCTTTTGGATCTGGCTGATTTTATTTAATTATCTCTAACTGCATCCGTTTTTCTGTATATGCCATGATTTCAATTTTCTTTAGGGATGAAATGAAGTTCATCTATCTATCTATCATCTATCTATTTATCTATCATCTAACTATTGTCTATCTTTTCTGATATCATATATCCTTTTTGATATTAATTCTTCAATTAGGTTTGAATATTCACATGTCTTTGTGGTATATTAATTTCGAGTCCTTTGTATATATATCCATATCCTTTGGATATATATGATGTATATACTTTCTTATAGCATGTAAAAGCATCTTATATACATACTTGCTTTTTGGCCAACTAATTATATGTTCATTGAGTATAGAATTTCTTACTTATTGAATAATTTATATCATTTATAACAAAAAATTTATTGAAATGATAAGATGAAACTTTTATAACTCTTAAGAAAAAAAGAATCCCAGAAAGTAATAATTGCGAAAGGCTTAAAGTGTAGTTGTCAGCAGATTATAAGCTTTAAGTAGAATGACTGATACAAAAAGAAATGTTTACATGTGAACAGCATCCCATTGGTGCGATGGGATTTGGATCTTGAAGGACGGTGCATATACACCCTTTCCTGCAATGAACATAGGTCTTGAAATGCACAAAATAAGAATCAAAGCAGAATTGTAATCTCCATTAAAACTACTTTATACTGAAAATACAAAATAGTGTCAGGATGCCTGTTAACAATTCTCTGTGAAATTCCTAGTGTACTTAGTAACTTCAGCACTACATCCATCTTCACATAAGAGACATGAAAAGACAAGGAATATTGGTTTATTACACTCTTTAGAGGCATTGCTGGGAGATTGGCCCTGCAAAGAGATTTATGATAACTTGGAAATAGACTTTTGAAGTAGCATTGATGCTCAAACTCTATGCGAGTTGCCAATTTGGAAAATTGGGACATTAGATTTATCACATAGTTATAATTTCTAATGGGCTGATGAGTCATAGATTTGAGCACATTGATACTTGGCTCAGTTTCAAAATGGAAAATTCCAATGTAATAACATACCATGCCAAATTAATTAATTACAAAACTTCAAAACTAGAAAGAACTGGTTTGCATCTTTGTGTATGGTGAACTAAGAATTCAATCAGGGTAAAAGGTTGCCTTCTTGAAATCACAAGAGAAGGGAGAAGCTATATCATTAAAGTTTCAAATATTAAAGGACATCATTTTTTTTTAAAAAAATCATGTTTGTAGTCAAGTTTAGTGTATATAAGAAACCAAAGGCCCTTGCTGCTTGGTAGAGCATCTGGACAGATGGTGGGTACCTATGGGAATATCCCTCTGTAATTTAAATCCCTTCATGGCTAGTCTGATGCTTTCCCTGATGACTTACTAAAGTATAGTAAAACTACCTATTTTGTTATTATAACATGTTCTTCCTTCTAAATTCATTTCTGTTTAGCCAGCTAGTCCAGACTGTAAGAAAGGAGGTACAGAGAATTGTATGCTTGTTAACAACATTGCATTCAAAAGAAGCTCAGTAAAATCAGAAGCTTCAGATTGCCCGAAGAGGTCACTGAGACTGAAATTTGAACTCTGCAGTTGGAGAGCTCTTCACCCAGTGCAAGACATAGAAAGACTGGTTACATCCAAGAAGCTTGGACAAACTTTGTTACTCATCTTGTGTTGAGTGTGCCGGCTAAGTTTATATCCACTGACTATCTTGAATAATGAAGGGTCAGAAGATTATCTTTAATAAAATATGTTTCCTTTGAGGTTTTTCAGCCATGAATGTATCTTGGTGAATTCAGTCTGGGTGCCTGAGATTAATTTACCCAAAGCTCATCAAAATGTCACGGAGATGTACTGAATGTTCAAGGAACCTGAAAGTTTATGAATCTAGTTCAAGAATTTTATATCTGGCCTGAGAGTTATATTGTACCAGGACTGCCTTTTTGATGATAAATTCTAGGAAGCTGAGTTGATTAATGTCTTAAGTAGTCATATACTGATACAATCTGTATACCAATGCTAACAATATTCAGATACCAAAAAGCCACGCTTGGAATAGCATCATCTCAGTGTCACGTAAGTCCCTTCCAAGTGACTAAAAACTACTGGTACCTTTCAAATATTCACCCATTGTGAGGAAATCATGCAGAATCACATGATATTCTGTGGTTTGAACTTTAAATTACACAGTCATCTGTTTACATAAGCAAAAATGATAACACTGCTTTCAATTTTAGCAGGTGAAAGTGGAGTAGCTGGAGAGAGGGTTCAGTGCTTAAGAACACACATTCCTCTTGTAGAGACCCAGAGTGCCGTTCCCAGCACCTAGGTCAAGCAGCTCACATCCGCTTACAGGTCCATCTTCAGGAAGTCTAATGCCTTTGCAGGCACCTGCATTCACAAGCATGTGCTGCCAGCAGAAAATTATATATACAAACAAATATTTATTTTCTTGCAAGGGGAACTGAAATTGCATGTCTTTGCAGGGCCTTGCTGTGATGGCTACACCATGCAGTCTAAGGTATGGTTGAGCAATAACAGAAGCAACGCTGAGCACCGCACAATGCCGAAATCTATTTTTAAATCCTTTCCCCATCCTTGTAAGAACTCTTTTAGTTTGGGTTTATTTTAAAAAACCAAGACAAAACAAAATCCCAAGTCCTCTCATAACACAAAGAGCAAGTACTATAATTGGCATAAAACGCAGTTCTAGTTTGTCTCTGAAAATAAGATGCTTACCCTAGCATAATTCATCATCTTCCTAAATCTACACATTTGCATTGTAAAATGGCCTGTTCCTGTGGGGCTCATCTAAGTGCAGAGTGTTCTTTGAACTTGATGTGTTCTCCATGTTCAGGTCGGTACCATCAGGGCAGAATGTAAGTAATGGGCCCAAACTGACCTGGATTAGAGAATTGCCTGGAAATAAATTTAAGCTGTACAAAGGTGCAACAAACATGAATGGAAACTAGTTTTATTTTTCTCTTTTAATAATGAATTTCAATTCTAATGATTCATAGACCAAAGATTAAGGTACTTATGGTTATGTGGCATTAAGGACATAATTTAGTGGTTGTGTGAATATAATCTATTTTGGTTGGCAGGTGTCAAACCAGTTAATCTTACAGATCTCTTCATTCTTCACCTCCTTTTGTTTCTCTCGCATCAGTGAAACTCTAAAATAGACCAACTTGTGTCGATTAAAAGGAGTTTGTTGACAGTGTATTCTGCAGCAAACTGAAAACTTGCCAAGTTAGTATCTTTATGTTGATGCTCAATTGGTCCAGAGGAAGAAAACACCCTTCACTAGACTGTCAGAGTTTCATTGTTCTGGCTGTCCATCATTTTCTTTTCTCCCTCCTCATTCTCTCCTGGGTCTATAGGCTCATACGTTATAAAGCTTAGGACCCAGTTGATGGAACTGTTTGGGAAGAATCAGGTGTGGCCTTGCCATAGGAGTTGTGCCACTGGGGGTTGGCTTTAAAGTTTTCAGAGCCCATCCCATCCCCATTAGTGCTCTGCTTTGTGGCTGTAGTCTGCATGTCAACTCTCAGATCCTGCCCCAGTGCCATAGCTACCTGCCTGCTATAATGAGCCCCACCATCGTGATCACAGACTCATTCTCTGACACTCTAAGCAAGCCCCCAATAAGTTCTTTCTTCTAAGTTGCCTTGGTAGTAGTGTCGCTTCACAGCAATAGAAAAGTAACAAAGACACTTCCCTAAATTGATATTACCATATATGAATATGGCTGACTATGGCTCACCAGAATTGTGGAGTGTAAAGGAGGGATGATGGTAATACCTAAAACCATGTTATCTAAAACCGAACCCCTTCCAGTGGGTGACCCATCTTAAGCCAGTCTTTGCCATGCTCTGTTTCTCAAACTACATAATCAGTCCAGTCCCATCAGACTGCCTGTCTTCTTCTTCCTTTTTTTTTTCTTCAAGACAGAGTTTTTCTGTGTAGCTTTGGAGCCTTTTGTGGAACTAACTCTTGTAGACCAGGTTGGCCTCGAATTCACAGAGATCCACCTGCCTCAGCCTCCTGAGTGCTGGGATTAAAGGTGTGCGCCACCACCGCCCAGCCAGACTGCCTGTCTTCGTTAGGGTTACTATTGCTATGAAGGGACACCATGACCACTGGAACTCTTATAAAGGAAACATTTAATTGGAGTGGCTCGCTTACATTTTCAGAGGTTCAGTCCATTATCACCATAGTGTGGAGCATGGCAGATATAGGACTGGAGAAGTAGATGAGAGTCCCACATCTTGCAGGCAACAAGAAATGGGCTGTGACACTGAGCAAATCGTAATCAAAAGAGACCTCAAAGCCCGCTCCCACAGTGACACACTTCCTCCAGCAAGGCCATAACCTCCCAGTGGTGCCACTAACTTTGGGGGGCATTTCTTTCAAATCAGCACACCACCCTACTAGCTTTCTGGAATCTGGAGCTATCTTGTCTCCTCCATTGCTCTGAGTTTGCCTTTCGCATCGGCCTTGCTGCTTCGTGTCCCAGTTGGTCTCGCAGAGGCTGCCTGTTCTCCAGTATCACCAGGCTGGGCCTGCTCATGGCATGCGGCTGCTTTGCTCCAAGCTTGCAAACTTCCACTCTTCCTGAAAATGGAGTTGAATGAAGAGCCTTTGAACGGCTGCAGCTCTGACTTAGCTCGTTCAGTACCCAAACCGGTCCAGCCACAGCCTTTTCCTCTTCTCTCAGTCATCCATTTCTAGTGCTTTGTCGGGGCCTTCGTGCTTCCTCTCACTTCATCCAGACTCTACTTGCCCCTGATAAATTTTGCATACTGCTCACTTTGCTACATTCATCTCTCCCAACGACTGTAGTAGGTCCTGGGATATAGAACTAGTTAGCCAATGTTTGTTGAGTGAGTGATAATTCCCTGCCTTCCTCTTGGATAGAAGCAAAGTTGACAAAATCCCAAGTTTTGAAGTTTCAAGCTTTTCCATATTTATATATAAATAGAATAATTCATATTGATTATTGGGCTATATAAAAACATTGTGAGCACACATTTTTTTAAAAAAAAAAACATTGTTCAAAACTTTTTTAATCTAACGAAAAGTCACTGTCAATCAAGGAATCAGAATGCATATTGAATTAATTATTTCTGGGTCATTAATGAATTTGACGGTGCTGCTGGCCTCAGAGCACTAAATATAGCTGATACTAAACCAAAGGTCCTTTATGATCCTTGAATTTTTACAGAAGTACTCAGGCTTATGGGGAGAAGTTTTAATGAGACATTGTGCTGTTCGGGAGAGAAGAAATCATAGTTTCTGACCTCAGGGGCATTGAAAAACATAATGGAACAAAAGCTCTAGGGAAATTAGTTTTTCGGAAGTAGAACCCAGTGCCTCATTGCACATTCTAAATAGCATCAGAGTGGGAATGACAGCTTGGCTGATTGGGTTTAGTGATGCGGATAGATTTGGTTGTTATATTATCTGAATTCAATAGAAAACCCTCAGATACGATTGAGGTTTACAGAGGTATAAAGATTATTGGGCCAAAATGTATTCTACAGCTTCTTTCAAGTTAGAGTGGCAGGGAGGTCAAAGGAAGTCAAGATAATTTCACAATTGCAGTTTCAATTAATGAAACTTCATTTAGCTCTTGCTGCCTGTCCTGATTCATGGCAATCAGGCATTTATGAAGCAGTTCATCTATAACATTCATTGAGTATGCTTGGGAAGATATATAGCTGGGAGCTGACAGTGAACCTGCCCACATGAAGCTTATCTTGAAGGGAGATACATATATTCAGATATGTGAATGTAGCATGCTTAGAGTGCTAGGAGCAAAAAGAGGGGGTGCTACCAGAGGGAAGAGCATGAGTCCTGGAATAAAACCAGTGTTGTCTCAGGCCTCCCACCTCCTCTAGTGGGTCCCAGACTCATATGTTTAAGTCTAACACCCAGTGTGGTTTTACTGAGTTGTAGAATCTTCAGGAAGTGATTTGGTGATAGAGGAAGAAAGTCATCAATGGTATTATTGTCTTTATAAAAGAGGCACAGGAGGCCGTGTGGTGGTTACAATGAGAAGGCAGCTCATGGGCTTCTATGTTTGGTTGCTTGTTGCCCAGTTGATTATAATGTTCAGGAAGGATCAGGAGGTGTGGCCTTGTTGGAGGAGGTATGTCACTGGAAGTGGGCTTTGAGGTTTCAAAAGGTTCCCCCACCATTCCCAGTATGCCCTTTTTATTTCCTGCTCATGGTCTAAGATGTGAGCTCTCATCTGATATTCCAGCCAACATGCCTGCTGCTTTCATACCCTGCTAAGATAGACACTTATGCCTCTGAAAGTGTAGCCCAAAATAAACCCTTCCCTATATAAGTTGCCTTGGTTATGGTGTTTTATCACAATAGAAAAGTAACTAAGACAGGCTCTCTCAGAATAGAAAGCATCAATGAAAGGGCAGCTGTCCATGAACCAATGGGATCCCCTTCCAGATATGCATTAAGGACCCTGGAAGAACCCTGATCTCCAGCTCCCCAGCCTCCCCCACTATAAGGAATAAATTTCTCTTGCTTGGCAGCCACCACTTTTGTCACAGCAGCCCAAGTGGACTAGGCAAATTATGGTGATTGGTAAAGCCATGTTACAGTTCAATAACATTTCATGAAGTATTTGAATAAGATACACAATGGTATCAGCCATAAGAAGAGTCACACTACAAGTCTAGGTCCTATTTTTTCCTGTTTTCTAAGTGATTGTCAATTCTGTTGAAACTTAGTTAATTAGAAACATGTAATAAATTTCTGGATGTGGGATGGATGACTATAACAAACAAAGCATTAGTAATTAATTAGTAATGAATAAATAACTGAAAGAATAATAAAGCGATAGATTTTTTACATGTTTACCCTTCAAGCTGCTCATTATCAAATGGGTAACATTGAAAATAATTGTTTAATCTCAGTTAATTATTGGTCCACTTTTTAAAAAATAAATTCCATTGACTTGCACAATCTTTGTCACCCAGTTACGTCTGAGATTCACAGGAGTAACTTGAAGTCACTTGTACTGGCCTCTGTCCTGGTTGTGACCTCACCGCATGCTCAGCAGGCACCAGGACATTTGCACTCTCCATAAACAGCCCGTATTCTACCCAAATTTACTACTTGCCCTCACCTGCAGGGGAGAAAAGAGAATGTCTTCTCCCAAGGGAAGGCAGCATCTAAGCTACTTCTTGGCCTTTTGATTTTTAGGAATCTAATGAAAACAATTCTACTTTTTCCTTTCTACACATTTTCTGGTCAGGATGGTGCATGTGTTAATCATAACCTTCTCTCTTTTGGGGAGCCTTGGACTGCATAGTTGAGTCTATACATCTTTACATAAAAGACATTTTTTTTAGCTATTGGATTTGATTTCCATTTTAATAAGCATGGACTATCTCATGCTACATGAGCAACTCCAAAAGCACAGTGGTTTAAAACCATAAGTGTGTACTTTTCTTTCATGCTATCTGTTTAACATAGACGGGTGGGAGGTTGAGGAAAGATGTGCTCCATAGTTACAAAGTTGGTGGGAGCCTGACATATTTAAAGATCACAGTAAGTGACAAAGGCAAGAAGGGGCGGGGGCGTTATGCACATGTCCTCAAAGCTTCCTCCCTGGGAGTGACATAGATGGCTATTCACTTTTCTCCTCTGTCTCTAACTCACTCCCTTTTCTCTTATTCTTTTCTCTTTCTTCTCTTCTCCTCTCCCCTTTTTTCCCCTCCCCTCCTCTCCTCTCCTCTTTCTCCTTCCTCTCTCCCAAGTTATAGTAATATCAAGAAGACATACACAGTGTTTATACGCATTGAAAATGAGAGCACTAAACATAATTTCCATTGCTGCTCTCATTGCATCATCTTAACACAGGTGACTGTGTCTGTCCTCTAGGGTGCTGTGAAGTGCAAGCTTATTTTACAGGAGAACTGGGATCCTGAAGAGCCATGCTAATAATGATCACACTCTCTCCCTTCAAACTTTTGTTTGTATGCTCTTCTCCTCACTTCCTCCCCTCTATCTGTGTAGCCCTCAGTTACATAAATGGCTCAAGATTGCCCGGTGCTTGAATAGTTCGTGGACTTTGTTCATCTTGAGGATCACTGTTTGTAACCGTGAGTCATTGACAGTCCTTAGTCTCAGAGTCGGGAACACTCAAAAGCAAAACCACTTCAAGTCTTATGTATCTGATCTCAAATGTGACATACCATCACTCCTGCCTGATGACCAACAACAGAGTGGGAAGAAGCTCCAATGATGTAAATAATGGGGCTAACTGGCCACTATGCTTGAAAGTTGGGCATGAATCCTAATCAAAACGCCCAGTGACTCTCATGTAAACCCATGGCTACAGAAAAATGTTTTCTGTCTCTTAGTTCTGCCGAGCAGCATACTTAGCATGGAATAAGCAAAATTTAAAACCTCTCCTGGGGGAGGGGCTTGTCCTTTAGACGACAGTTACTCTTCTGCCTTATAATTAAATGGCTCTCACAATCATAGCATTCTCTTTGTTCAGTGCTTAAAGAAATACATGCACTCTTTTGAAGAACATTTGCCTCATGTATAATGTTATAAAAGCTATTTTTAAGTCCCTTGTGTCTAGGTGGTTGCTATACTTGAAACGGTGACAGACAATATATATAGCAAAAGCAAACAAGTAAATACTTGATGTCTTTTCTGGTCCTTTCCCTGTAGAAGCATGAGCTGGGTGAGCTAAGTGTGACTTTAAATAGGACACTGGGAGGAATCAGAAATAGTGGCAGAAACCCTACATCATGATCTTCCCTTGTCAGCACTCTGTGATTCAACAAGCCAGGATTCTTTCTAGACTAATCAAGAAATCTTTGGAAGGTATTAGGGGCTCATGCAATTCTGGAACAGGAAGACATTTCTTTGGAAGGCAGGGCTATATGTGGTTACTATAATAAAAAGGAGAGGAATGTGTACATGATTTAATGGGGTTTTTCCGCACCCACAATTTTATAGAGCAAGACTAGATTTACCTCCTCTCTTTTAAAAAAAATGTTGTTATAGAAGGAAACCCCACTTATCAAAAAAAAAAAAAAATGACAGTCTTTCCCACTCCTTCAGTCATTGAGTTTTATTTACTGGCTGCTTAAATCAGAATTTTCTTATGTCAGCAATGTGTCTGGGATTAATCTCAGCAAACCACGTGGTGTGACCAATTCAAGTTGTCTGTTAGCATCTCCTGGAAATCTCTCCTCTCCCTTCCTTCTTTTGCTATTGTTCTGCATTTTCGTTGCCTTTGTCCAACCCTCGTGTTGAATCTCTGACACTCTAAATTCCAGCATGCTCAGAGCATGTAGGGTTTCTCTCCTCCCACTAGCCGGCTCTCACCTCCCTCCACCAAGGGATTACTTCATTCCCTAGAACAACATTGCCCTCTCCCTCCAAGCTTGGTCTGTTTACATTTCCCTGCTGTTTTCCTCTCCCTGCTTGGCATGCTGGTTTCATCAATTTGACCAAATGACTTTCCTGGCAGCTGAAAAAAGAAAACCCAGGGTCAGTTAATAGCAATCTCATACTGTACTTTTTGTCATTTTTTTTTCTAAAATGTACAGAACTATTTGGTGAATGAATTGATTTTTAATGATCTAAACGAACAGGTGTCTCTACGCTACACTGCAGCAGCCTGATAATAAATAAGTAGAAGGGGGAGGGGGAGGAGCTTGCACACTGGACAGTTCTAGATGAACAATCCCAGAAACACCGGCCAAGTAGATTTGATAAAATGTAAGCCATTGCCAAACTGTTATTAGCATTTTTAAACAAAGACACCTAACTGTTTTAGTTTTTAGATGGAATGTGGAGGAACTCAAGAGATTATGGATTAGGGCTTAAAGAGTAGCTGGAAGGTTTAGAAATCAGAAACTAAATCTACGTGTACAGACACGAACAGAATGCCAGGCAAGTGTCTCCCTGTGTCCCCAGATAGCAATGTAGGGTAAATTATTGGTCTTTTTTTTAAAAAAAAAAAAAATTAAATAAACAAGAAGACATGGTAGCTTCCCAGGGTGTGTGAGGTCAGAGGAACCACCACTGCTTTTGCTTATGGCATAGGAAGAGAAGAGGCAGTGTGACGGGAAAGGAGGAGAACAAAGAAAGAACAAAATACTATGAATTCATCCCTGGGCTTATTAACTAGCTATGTAGCTTTAGGACACCTGTGTTAATTACCCAGCGCTTTTTTTGCCTCCCTCTTAAACATACAGAGCAGCAGTGCTTTGAGGGAGAAGAAAACAAAAACTGAGATGTTGATCACAGTGCCTGGCACTTCCTAGTTACAAGGCTCATGGTAATTATTTCTCCATTTCATTGTGTGCCCCCAACCCCCCCACCCCACCCCACCCCACCCCACCCCCGTCCTTCCTGGCATGTTGTGTAAACTGAGGTTTGGAATCCAATCTCACCCCACCCTTTTTCTAACTGGGCCTGAGGGGCAACTTCTCTAGATTCTTTGAACTTACTCTCTACTAAGTGAGAGATGTTAATACTGGTCCTGCCAGCATCAAGGGAAATAACCTGTACAAACCCAAGTATAGAAAGCCTTCCCCAGAAAGGAAGCTTCAAGATATATGAGCTTGAATTCAGTTTCTCCCCTCTTTTCTACTGCACGGATTGTCTGTTCCTAAAAGCTAGTGGAAGGAAGTTAATTAGTTCCTCGTGCTAATTATTCATTGAGTGTCCTCAATTAATACGGTGTATTCTATTGAAAAAGTTAGCTCAGCTTCTATTAGTGGAGATATACAAATCAGGAGCTTACATAGGCTGATTTAAGACACGCACTGAGACAAGGACTTTCTCTAAGTGCATGGCTCTAAAAATACTACATCACTCTTACTTTGTGTGGGTGTGGGCAAAGTATAGGGGGGTGTAGTTACAATCTTATATAGTATTACTCTCCGTATACAAGAAGGCACTTTTCTTGCTTTTTGCTCTGGAATCTTAGTTACTTGACCAGAGCAGACATGTCACTAATAGATGTCTTACCGTGTCATCTTGAGCCAAACAATGTGACAAAAGAGGACAAATTCTATCACCACTTCTGGGAAAAATGGCCAGAGGAAGTCTTAGCTGATCATAGGAGGGGCATGGACTTTGTATTTAAGATGCTATCTTTGTTCTCTCTCCATTTCATATCAGAAATCTGATTCTCAGTGAAGCACAGTTCCCAAGATTTGTACCAGTAGGACTAGAAACCTTTACTGGAAGATATTTCTAGACAAATCAGCTTTGCTTTCCTGATAATGACTGCCTTACTTATATTTTTATATTTTTCAAATATTGAGAATTTGGCAGCAAAGTAAATCATTGATGAGCCTGGTTTGGGGGGTGGGGAGGGTGAAGCATGAAATAATTGTCAAAACTGGGTTTGTGACGTAGTTCACTTTTCTTTAAGTATTAAGACTTGAGGAATAACAATCTTATTAAAATACATGCAATATTTTCAAGGACTAAAAAACTGAGTACGAAAATAAACTATTGTCTAAAACCATTCCAAAATTATAAATAGAGAGCATGAACTTTTGATTACCAACTATAAAATTATTTTGAGTTCTGAAAAAAAGTAAATTACCCTTGCATTTTATAATTATTGCCTTTGTTTACAATAACAGTATTTTGACTATATGCCAGCCAATGGGCATCTTTAAGTGTCTTCCATCCCATTATATACCTGGATTCTGGAAGTCCCTGAGAAGTAAGCGAAAGGTCTTGTGTGTCTTCTTCAAATTCAACAATGAGCAGAGAATCAGATGCAGGAGTTTTAAACTTACAGACAATGCTAGAATAAATACATATATGCTACATATTTGTATTTAAGAGATTGTTTTGCAAATGAGACTTTTTTTTTTTTTTTAGTCAAAGGGTATGTGTGTGTTCTACCTCTACATTGTAATTCAGAAATGCCATGCTTGGTGCATGCTTCTCTGAACTGCACAGGTCTGCCCATCCCCCACCCCCTCAACATCATTGAATACTACATTTTTTTCTTCTCTCGACTATGATGGTCTTTAAATCCCATCGCGGTTTTACTTCTTCAGTTTCTGCAGAGGTCCCATCTCTAGCTAACTCCCAGCTGCCGCTACTTCTCCTTCCGTGGTGCCTATTTGCATCCGTTTCTCACATTTCTTTCAGGTTCTTGGTTTCATGTGCATTAGTCCATCGGGCCCTTCTAAGGCGAGCAATAAAAATCTCACCCTATGACTGACTTTCCAGCTGCCCCTGGCAACTCACCTTGCCTCAGTAGTTGGTAGGGCTTTCACTATTCAGTCTCTTCGGTTTTCTACACTGTGTTTTTCCTTCTCAGCTTCAGCATCCCCACCGCTGCAGTCAGCAGACTGGACAGGAAATATTTGGTGAACTCAAGGCAAACAAATGAGACAAAAATTTTTTATACGCTAATTAAAGTTGTCCAGTCAAATCCCAGACAAATCCAAGCCAGATAAAAGATTTTGTTTTCTAGAGAAAAATAAACCTTGGTCAGGGAAGAATAAGAAATCAGCACAAAATAAGCACCACTATGAGACCCCAATGACACTAATATTTTAAAATTTTCCGCTCTTCTCACCAAAGGTCTTTCTTCGGAAATTCTGAGAACCTCCAGCCCAAGTGAATTCATTTATATTTGGAGGTCTAGGATGAAAGGGAGAAGGTAGAATTGGGTTTTAGAGGATGCTAGGGACTGAGAGGAGGGGAGACTATTGGTGAAAGTGGTACAGCTGTCCCAGGACTGACTGAGGAGGAAAGGAAGGCAAATCTCTGAAAAATAGAAGAGATGGGACTGCCAGAGCACACTGAGGCATGTCAATCTATGCAGCAACTGAATGCATCTGTCTGCAGGAAGTGACAATAAGTCATCACAAGCAGATGACAATGACATGGGCTGGGGAGGAGTTAAGATTAGTTATCCCTTGTTACAGACTGTCATCCAGACAGTGAGGAAAGACACTGTATTTCCTCCCAGCAGCCCCCAGCCCGACTCCACTTGTCTTCAATGGAAGAACATTCCTTACACCATGGCTGGTACTTCCAACACCAAAGATCGCAGCAAGATTGCTAGACATGCCTTCTTAGAGTATGAAAAATGGTCCTGTTAGCTTAGACCAACAGTTCTCAATAAAATTGATCTCCGTACATTAACTCATTATTCTATTATTATTCTATTGTTCTTATGAATGTGTTAGCCTGCAAACATATTGTCACAGACTACTCACCCTCAAGTACTCTGAGAGTGATTTAGGATAATCACACCCACATTATACATGGAACTGCAAATGAGGTCTCCACTTGGTCTTCTAAATGGAAGACAGCATAAAGTGTGATTTGGTTTGTATAGGATGTTTGACACACACATGCCATCTTCTGATGTGTCTAAGATGGAAAATGGTCTTTGGTATGAGCATCATGAGAAGAGCGACATAGTGGGAACCTCTTGGGTCCCTCCACAACCTGCAGTGAGAGTCAACCCACTGAGGATGATGGAGTCACCAGATGCACACAGCTTTCGTTTGATTTTATTTACATGTGTTGTTTCGGATGTCACTATAACCGTGTTCCGTGATAGCATTCGCAGTTCTGAAAACTAACTTGAATGTTTGCTGCCGAAGGTGCTTTCTGTGTGTGTGCTATTTTAAAAGAAAAAGGTTGAGACAACCTAAGTGTCCCTCTCCTGTATAATTTCCTTGAGTGTATTACAGTGAGATTTCAAATAAGCTGTGACAGACAGCATGCATTCCACAGGAAGTTTGGGACTCCCAAGATAACAGATAAATAAGAGAACTGTCCTAAAGTCTCATGGCATAAGATCTGAGGGGCTCATTCTAAAAAAAAAAAAAAATTGCCCAGGTGTACCTTGTTGCAGGTTCATTCAGTCTGTTTTGTCATTAATGCTTATGGGTTACCTTGTCAAATCCAAACTCCAGAAGATAGGAATACAGAGAGCAATCTTTGAGCCATTTTCTTTGTATCCTTCCCCGTAAGAACATCTGGGGAAGGCATTTGGTTTCCAATAGCAGGGGTTTGTGGGACAAGATCACTAGAAACACAAGGGTTTGGTGGGAGTCTGATTAAGCAGTAGCAGTTGGAACAGAGGACAAAGTCTGAGTCATAGGAGTTACAGCCATGGGCCCCAGCAGGGATGCTGCTGCTGAATCCACAGAAGTACCAGCCACACTTTCAGCATCTGCCAGGTCCTCGGTGTGAGACGCTGTCTCATGATGATGCTAACTGAAGGGGAAATTTAAAAAAAAAAAAAAAAAACAACAACAAACAAACGAAAAACCTCCAACCCCTTTATCTCCATCCTTCCTCACTTTCCAACGCCAGAGCAATCAGAGCCAAACTTGTCTGGGCAGAATGGGGACCCTGGAAAAAAAAAAGGGACACCCTGTGCTCTCCCACCACAAATAACCAGTATGTGAGGTCCCAGCCCCAGGGGGACATGATGTAGAGCTTGGGGCTAGAATTTGGAATGAGCATTCTGATTGCTGAACACAAACCTCTTTACTGTATGTGTAAAAATGTGAGTCTGTTCCCTAACAGTGCTCAGAAACAAATCACATAATGTTCTCCATAAGGAAAACTCAAAGAACAGTGAGAGGCCAAGGAAAATGTGCCTATACATGTCCCATACTCTCCTTTCCAACAAAGATGCTAGTGCCCATGCGCAATTGCGAATATTTTAAAGTGTCTCAATACCGTGTTGCATCTCTGTTTGCATGTTTTCCCTGCCTATCTCCCGCTAGTATTCAGGAGGACAATGATTTATACACCGCAGCCAGTATTCTTCTGATCTTTCTCATGCCTGTGTCCCAGTGGAACCATCCCAGAATAAATGTGCGGCAAAGGTGTGGGAAGCACAGCTTCTTACATAGGAGCATAGGAGGGGATGGGAAAACCCTTCTCTCCCACCTGACTGGGACTTTCCTTTGTCTTCTCATCCTTTCTGCCTTCTTGTTCCTTTCGAGGAACTTTAGAAATCTCTCCTCTTACTGTACCTATAGTCTGTACAGAGGAGTTGTAGGGACTGGGGCCATACAGCTGCCACACCCGTCTCCTACTAAAGAAAACCTATATACCCACCCACACACATTGGCTTTCTCATCTCAAGTGACCCGTGCCTTTAATCCGTCAGTAATTAAAGCAGGCCAGGCAGAAGGCGAGTGGATACTTTCATTAACTTCATCCCTGCTTCTGAATAAAATCCACTCTTAAAAACGAGGTCGAGACTTCAGCTCTCAATGAAGCTTGCTGAGAATTCTAGTATTAAGATCCTATTCTCATCGGCTTACTTCCTGCGTTGTAAATCGTTTGCCTACTCACTGCTAGCTCACCGATCTCAAAGGTAACAGTCAGGGAGAAAACAGAAATTCTAAAGCTGTAACATCTTCTAGGGAACTCTGCCACTTTATGTTGTGAGCAACTTGAAAAGTCTTGTGTCTTCATGCCATCCACGAACCGTGGCATTGGGAATGGGTGAAACCAGATCACAGTCAACTTATCTTTTCCCGTTACACTTTGCCTCTCAAGGAGATGTATTGGATAGCAGAGCAAAGGTGATTCCATTTCAAGTTAGTGCTTCCTGGTCTCATCAGTGTTTGGACATTTATCATTTACATGGAGCCTGTTTATATCTAAGTAACTTGTATAGTTCCCAGAGAATTGCTAGAGGTGGAATCTGCCAGGACTATAGAGAGGTTGGGACAGCTGGTGTTGTCGTAGCAACAACAATATTTAAATGGTAGAGAAGGTGTAAAATATAAGGCGAGGGAGAACTATCTATCTAAGGTATGCATGGAGGATTTTAAAATTACCTTTGAACTTATTTTCCACCCAAATGCAAATAATGTTTTAGTTAATTAGATCATAATGCCTTTAAAACTATTAATTATTCTAACACAGGTTGTTTTAACAGAGTTAATATCTTTGAGCATTTTAATGATTATTTCAAAATAACCATATAAATATCTTTTTTACTCCCTGAAGAGAAAATTTGTCTTTTTAGTACTGAATTATTTCTATACCCTATAACACACACATACAAAAAAATAAAAAAAAAATCACAGTATTTACCCTTTCTCATGAGCTCTGTCTTCCTTCTTAGCTCCCCAACCAGTTTTTCTAAAACAATTTGCCATCCAGTGAAGAAAACATTTAGGGGTTCGTAAAAATCCCAGTACTAATATCGTGATTGGAGCTGTGGTAGATGTCACTCAGAACAAAAGCAAAACGGTGCCATCTGGAACATCTGGATTTGGGTGCAGATGTAGCTACATTGGTCCTTCCTGTACGTTGTATACAGATTCAAGCCTCTGTTCCTTCATTGTGCTATCCACTATCACAATAGACATATTTGAAGGAAAGAAATATATAAATAGGTAACATTTTTAAATGATGACTTTGCAAGATTTTGATTGCAAGTAAAAGTAGTAATTGACTCAGACCAGCTCCAAACACATACATACACACACACCCAATGAACATGAAACCCCCCATGCACAGTGGTTACATACAAATGTAAAGAAACAAGTGGACCTTACTAGATTTAAGAAATTCTGGGATCAAGTCTCTTCTCTCTTTGGGACCATATGGCGAGCAATCCCATTTGTCCCTGTGTTTCTTCTCTCTGCTGTCTCCTCTAATTGCCACCCACGTCTTGGTCATCAGCTTGTACTAAATTCTAAATGGCATCTGCCTTTGGCAGATTCTCATGAGTGAGTTCTCACCCACCTTGAACTAGTTAGAGTCTCAGTGTTAAATAGGACCCATGATGTTCTAATAAAAGAATATAAATATTGGAATCCTTGCTGAACATGATGGGGCATGCCTTTAAATCAGCATTTAATGAATGGAGGCAGGAAATTCTGTACATTCAAGACCAACCTAGTCCACATACTGATTTACAGAACAGCGAAGACTACATGGAGAGATACCTGCATTAGATTTTCTATTGCTGTGAGGAAACACCATGACCAAAACCAAGTTGGGGAGCAAAGAGTTTATTTGGCTTACACTTCTATATCACTCTTTATCTTCAAAGAAAGTCAGGACAGGAATTCACACATGGCAGCAGCATAGGGCAGAAGGTGGTGCAGAGGTCATGGAGGGGTGCTGCTTATTTTTTTTTAATTGTTTTTATTGAGCTATATATTTTTCTCCACTCCCTGTGCTTCCTCTCCCCTCCCCTTCAACCTTCTGCCATGGTCCCCATGCTCCCAATTTACTCTAGAGATCCTGTCTTTTTCTACTTCCCATGTACGTTAGATCCATGTATGTTTCTCTTAGGGTCCTCATTGTTGTCTAGGTTCTCTGGGATTGTGAATTGTAGGCTAGCTTTTCTTTGCTTTCTGTCTAAAAGCCACTTATGAGTGAGTACATATGATAATTGTCTTTCTTGGTCTGGGGTACATCACTCAATATGATGTTTTATGGATCCATCCATTTGCCTGCAGATTTCAAGATGTCATTACTTTTTCTCCATTGTGTAAATATAACACATTTTCCTTATCCATTCTTTAGTTGAGTGGCATTTAGGTTGTTTCTAGGTTCTGGCTATGACAAACAATGCTGCTATGAATATTTGAGCACTTGTCCTTGTGGTACAACTGAGCATCCTTTGAGTATATATCCAAAAGTGGTATTGCTGGGTCTTGAGGTAGGTTGTTTCAAAATTTTATGAAAAATCACCGTACTGATATCCATTTAGTTTGATGTTACTTGCTAGCTTGCTGAATATTGCCTTTATTATGATTATGTATGTTCCTTGTATCCCTGCTCTCTCCAAGAACTTGTCATGAAGGGATGTTGTATTTTGTCCTAGGCTTTTCCATCATCTAATGAGATGATCATGTGGGGTTTTTTCCAATTTGTTTATATGGTGGATTACATTGACAGATTTTCATATATTGAACCATCCCCATATCTCTGGGATGAAGCCGACATGGTAGATGATTTTTCTGATGTGTTCTTGGATTTGGTTTGCTAGTATTTTATTAAGTATTTTTGAATCAATGTTCATGAGTGATATTGGTCTATAATTCTCTTTCCTAGTAATATCTTTGTGTGATTTGGGTATCAGGGTAATTGTAGCCTCATAAAAGAGTTTGGCAATGTGTCTTCTGTTTCTATTGTGTGGAACAATTTGAGGAGTATTGGCATTAGTTCTTCTTTGAAAATCTTGTAGAATTCTGCACTGAAACCATCTGGTCCTGGGCTTCTTTTGGTGGGGAGACATTTCATGACTGTTTCTATTTCTTTAGCAGTTTTAGGTCTATTTAATTTTAAACCTGATTTCTTATAGAACCCAGGACTGCCAGTCCAGGGATGGTCCCACCCGCAATAGCCCAGGACCTCCCCATCAATCACTAATTAAGAAAATGCTCTGCACATGTATCTTATGGAGGAATTTTTCTCAATTACGATTCCCTCCTTTTCTTTTTTATCACTAAGTAGTACTCCATTGAGTAAATGTACCACATTCTCTTTATCCCTTCTTAGGTTGAGGGACATCTAAGTTGTTTCTACATTCTGGCTATTACAAATAATGTACTACGAACATAACTGAACAAATGTCCTTGGAGTATGATTGAGATTCCTTTGGGTATATGCCCAAGAGTGGTATTGCTGGGTCCTGAGGTAGGTTGATTCCCAATTTTCTGAGAAACCACCATACTGATTTCCAAAGTGGTTGTACAAATTTGCATTCCCACCAGCAATGGAGGAGTGTACCCTTTACTCCACATCCTCTCCATCATAAGCTGTCATTGGTTTTTTTGATCTTAGTCATTCTGACTGGTGTAAGATGTTATCTCAGAGTCCTTTTGATTTGTATTTCCCTGATGGCTAAGGATGTTGAACATTTCCTTGTGTGTCTTTCAGTCATTTGAGATTCTTCTGTTAAGAATTCTCTGTTTAATTTAGTACCTCATTTTTAATAGGATTATTTGGAATTTTGATGTCGAATTTCTTAAGTTCTTTTTGAGATCAATTCTCTGTCTGATGTTGGGTTGGTGAAGATCTTTTCCCATTCAGTAGGCTGCCTTTTTGTCTTATTGACTGTGTCCTTTGTTTTACAGAAGCTTCTCAGTTTCAGGAGGTCCCATTTATTTATTGTTGCTCTCAGTGTCTGTGCTACTGGTGTTATATTTAGAAAGTGGTCTCCTGTTAGAAGCTACTTCCCACTTTCTCATCTATCAGGTTCAGTGTGGTCGGATTTGTATTGAGGTATTTAATCTATTTGGACTTGAGTTTTGTTCATGGGCATAGATATGGATCTATTTACATTCTTCTACATGTTGACATCCAGTTATGTCCACACCATTTATTGAAGATTTTTTTTCCATAGTAAAAGTTGAGCATTTTGTCAAAAATCAGGTGCATGTGTGTATGTGCATGTGGATGAATGTTTTTGCATGCATGAGAAAGCATTGTGCGTATGTGTTTACAAGTATGAGAGTGTGTGTTTTTGGTGTATGTGTGTGCTCATATGTGGGTGTTGAAAGGGCTGAATTTTTATTGCATCTGACTAGGCACTTTGAAGGCAGCCTCTTCCAACTTCCCATTAAAGTGACTATGAAAGCGTAAGCCTCTGAAAAATATTTAAAAATCACTGAAAATCATGACCGGCAGTGTTTCATTGTGAGGTTATTAGAAAGACAATAAGTCAGATTGGAAATAGGAGACACTCCATCCCATTCTGTTCTAAAAGGAGGTAAAAACCAGGGTGTGGTCCATCATAGATTTGCATGGTTTCATTAAATCCTATTTCACTTATTGGAAAGAAAGTTATGTATTAAGAAGTAATTGCATAAAGATATTGTCAAAATGTAAATTAAACACTCAGTTTTTGTCCCCTGAAAGAGCAGTAAGTACTCTTAATCACTGAGTCATCGCTTCAGTCCAGACTGCAGTACTTTTTAACTGGAAAAAACACATGACAGGAGAACTGCCAAGAGGTGTTAAAATATCAAGGAGTTAAAATACCCCTAGCTATATCTAATCAGTTAGGGTGGGTGAGATAAGACAATCAGACAATCTAACACCTCTCTTGGTACTACTGCAGACATCACTTTTCTGGCCCTGACCCACTCTGTTATGTTGTATAGCGAGTGTGTATCTACAACACTATGTTCTACTGTGTATAAGGTGTGTATCTACAGCACTGTGATGTGCTGTGTATACGGTGTGTATCTACAGCACTGTGTTCTACTGTGTGGAGGGTGTGTATCTACAGCACTATGTTCTACTGTGTGGAGGGTGTGTATCTACAGCACTGTGTTCTACTGTGTGGAGGGTGTGTATCTACAGCACTGTGTTCTACTGTGTGGAGGGTGTGTATCTACAGCACTGTGACGTGCTGTGTATAAGGTGTGTATCTACAGTACTGTGATGTGCTGTGTATAAGGTGTGTATCTACAGCACTGTGATGTGCTGTGTATAAGGTGTGTATCTACAGCACTGTGATGTGCTGTGTATGAGGTGTGTATCTACAGCACTGTGATGTGCTGTGTATAAGGTGTGTATCTACAACAATGGCTCTCTGGCATAAGTGATGCTGCACACACTGAAATCTGTATTTAGACATACTCACCCTCTTGAGCTGGAATGTGATATTATGAGAATGTTTGATCAGTTTCTTCCTTTTAGCAATGGACATGTTTTCCTGGTGACAGTAAACCCAACTCTGATGATTGTATCTTGTCCCACGTACCATATTTTTGTAGAGGCAGAAGAATGAACAAATCAGCTGTTTGTGTATACTCACAGACTCCGTGATAATGGAGATAAGGATATTGATGGAATGTATGCCTTCTTGAGTGTATATTTTTGCATTCAACCATTGAGCTTTTAGTTTTAAAGCTAAAAGTTCCCCAGCCTTTCAGAGAGTTTACCTCACTAGTATTAGGAACTCAAACGTGATAGTATAATTTGAAGTTATTAACAAGGATTGATTCCTGGTTTTAATTAAGATTAAATATAGTGTCTCTTGCTTTCTATTTTTAGCTATAAAATAATACATGGATATATTCTTTTTGTCTTTTCGAATTTCACAATTCATGCAATGAAATATGATTATATCCAAACCATATTTTCCCTCTTTAATTCCTCTTGAATGCCTCACAATACTTTTCCTTCCTAGCTTCATTTTCTCTTCCTCTTCCTCCTCCTCCTTCCCTTTGGTAACCCACTGAGTCCCATTATTGCTGCCTCTGTGTGCATGGCTGTGTGGCTACTCACTGGAATTTAGGAAAATCACCAACTCTAAAGTTTTTAGGATTAAAGCAATTCTCTCAGAAGCTGTCTCATCCAACAGTTCCTCTGTAAGGGGTGGGACTTAAAAATCTTCTATCTCTTACTTGATCTTGTATAGGGGTGAAGTATTGATAAAGATGGCCCATTTAAGGCTGAGCACCTGGTCCTTTGTTTTCAACACTTTTGATTAGTTACTGGTCTCTGAATTGCAAAGAGAAGCTTTTTTGAGCAAGATTGCGAATAGCCCAAGTTTCTGGGCATAACCACATATAGAAGATAACTTGACCATATTGTCATTAATTGTAATAATCCTGGAAGATTCTCCCCAAGAGGCTGTGACCACCCTGGACACAGGCTTTGGACCAGGGTTACTGTTCCAGGTAGAATATGTCCGCGGAGTAGGTCTCAGTCAAAAAGCAGTTATCTCATTATAGCCTAAAAGAGGTGGGTTTTGTTTAGTAGGTCAGTAAGATGTCATCTCTAGGCCCGGTGCTGAGGAAGACAGTTAATATCTTTTCTCCACCAGCAGTCTGCATGGCACCTTCAGGCACCTAAAAGCTAGTCAGCAGGGCAGAAGTGTTCCAGTCAGTTTGAGACTGATTTCTCCACAACTGCAGCCAAAATGTGTGGTATCTTCTTCAAAGATAGAGTCTTGTGGTGACAGCCAAGGCAATGGAAACAGCTTTTGAAATAGTAAATTAATAAATAGAGAATAAAATGTTTGTATTTTATATTATATATAAATAAAAAACTTTTAAAAATGCCCTTTACTTATATTCCTTATACCAGAGAAAGTGTGTTCTTAATTTAGTATTTCTTCTTCATATTATTTCCTCTGCATTGGCACAAATGTATATGTTAGCACACAATCAAATTTGTAAGTTCATACTGAAGATATTATTTTGAAATGGTGAGGTATTTTTTCATGTAACATTATTTCAGATATTTTTCTAAGGAATTTGTCTGGAAAGCCTACAGAACGAGTACAATTTGAAACTGGTCCTTATTGCATGACAGATACTTTATGGTTTGAATTTCTGAATCATTGTCTTAGAATATTTCTGGAATATTGATCTGTGAAATATGATGCAAAGCCTCTAAAGCTTTTAAGATTAAAATGAAATATAATTTCACATCAGGAGAAGATTTCTTACGGTAATTCCCTTGAGGTTTGCTGTTATTGCTGTCTGTTTTTCCATTTGGATAAAAGTAAAATGTAGCCTTCCTGAAGAATCTATATTATATTAAAATAAGCACATTAAAATACACATGAATAACACAGAAGAATACTCTTTATATTACAATGTGGTTTCAATTCCTTTCAGTATTTATAATAAAATAATATAAGCTGTTTGTATATGCACATATATTGTACATACATACACATATATGTATGTCTAACAAAATTGTGTTTTAAAGAATTTAGTAAGTTGGTGAAAGGCACACAAAATCTGGACAGGAAAAATCTGAAATTAGGGTCAACATCCTCAAACTACAAGACAAAATACTAATTCTAATTTTAATTTTCAAATGTGGTAGGGATTTATATTGGAAAATGAATATTAAGTGCTTTTTCTAGATTCGAGTAGGTTTGTAGTCTACCTATTTTACTGCTACAGATATTTCTAATGGAATTTAGTGGATGTTCTAGATGTTCTAGTCATGGGGTTCATTGCATTTGATGATAGGCCATTTCTGCTATAAATGCATTTTTTTCAGTATTTCAGAGATAAGGTTTAAACTTTGACTCCATGATCCCAAAAGACTTACTTTTAAGAAATTAAATCACAAACAGGTTACCAAAGCACCTGTTAGTTTTTAAGTAATCAAGATAGAGAGGTTTCATCCATTCACTGATGGAAACAAAGGCAGACTCATTGCCTCACGTTAGGTGGAGCTCAGGGAATTCTGCAGATGAGGGAGAGAAAAGATTTTAGGAGCCAGAGGGTCAAGGACACCACGAGAAAACTCACAGAATCAACTAACCTGGACTCATAGGGGCTCACAGTGACTGAACCGATAACCAGGGAGCCTACATGGATTCGACTTAGGCACTCTGTATGTATATATATGTCACAGTGGTATAGCTTGGTCCTCTTGTGAGATGTCTAACAACTGGAGCAAAGCCTGTCTCAGACACTTTTGGCCTTTGGGACCCTACTCCTATACTTGGTCACCTTGGTCAGCCTTGATGGAGAAGGGCTTACTCTTGCAGCAATTTGATGAGCCCTGTTTTGCTGACACTCATGGGAGACCTACCTTTTCCTAAACAGAAAGGGAGAGAGAGTGGAATTGGGGCAGGGGGTAGTAGAGGGTGGGGCTAGGATTAGGAGAAGAGGAGGGAGGGGAAACTGTGGCACGGATGTAAAATAAATAAACAAATATTAATTAATTTAAAGAGATGGGTTTCTGGTGGATTTTAAAAAATTTTCAGTTGGTACCGTGTTAGTAAAAAGAACATACAGAAATTGAATATAGCCACGATGTGCTGAAGCATTACACAGTTCCCTGATGCTTAGCAGTTGAAATCCTGGCTTCACAACGTGCTTCTCCTGTTTCAGTTATGAATGTGCTGAACAGCATGCCTTCAGCCTTTGCTAGCAGTTATCAGAAGTAGAATTTCATCACTATTTTTTTTATTTTTATTCTTTTTTAATTAAAATTTCCACCTGCTCCCCGTTTCCCATTTCCCCCCCTCCTCCCAAATATTGCCCCCTCCCCCCACTCCCCTACCCCTATCCCCACTCCTCTTCTCCTCCCCCCACACCATTCCCCCTTCCTCTCGATACTGAAGAGCATTCCAAATTCCCTGCCCTGCAGGAAGACGAAGGTCTTCTATCTACGTCCAGGAAGGTGAGCGTCTAAACAAGCTAAGCTCCCACAAAGCCAGTTCATGTATTAGGATCGAAACCTAGTGCCATTGTCCTTGGCTTCTCATCAGCCTTCATTGTCCGCCATGCTCAGAGAGTCCAGTTTCAACCCATGCTTACTCAGTCCCAGACCAGCTGGCCTTGGTGGGCTCCCAATAAATCAGTTCCACTGTCACAGTGGGTGGGTGCATCCCTTGTGGTCCTGATTTCCTTGCTCATATTCTCCTTCCTTCTGCTCCTCATTTGGACCTTAAGAGCTCAGACCGTTGCTCCAAATTGAGTCTCTGTCTCTACCTCAATCCCTCGCCAGATGAAGGTTCTAAGGTGATATGTAAGATATTCATCAGTATAGGATAGGGTCATTCAGGTTCCCTCTCCTCAGTTGCCCAAGGTACCAGCTGGGGACATCTCCCTGGACACCTGCGAACCCCTCTAGAGCTATTAATATGGTCATTGGTTAACATTTTGTGAGTGCCAGTAATGGTTTTTGGTGTCATAAACATACCAAAACATTGAAACAAGTAAATTGTATCTTACTGAAAAATAAGTATCTATATTAGAAGAAAAACATTAAAGTATATGTAACGCTTAATAAATATTTTTTGTACCCAAAAGTAGCTTATTACTAATTTAAATAAAATAGTACCTAAGACTGTAAGTTTATACACATACATATATACACATACATTTTACATACACAGATTTTACTTATGTAAGTACAGGCACCACACACACAGTGCTGTATGTATAAAATCAAATGATATCTCAAAGAGATTTAGAAACTGGTGAAAATTATACAAAACATACGCAATAAGAACCTAAAACTAAGGAATAACATCCTGAGACACCTAGACAAAATGTAAATTCTACTTTTTGTCTTCAGATTTGCTGTGACCTGTTAAGACATTCAAATGAATCTAGTTTTGATTTACTTCAATATAACATACTTTACTATTTGTATATAGTATATATACTATTAGTATATAGATACCACGTGCTACAATATATAAAATATTTTGTATGTTAATATATTACATAAAATAAATTTATTTAAACCAAAGGGCAAAGATACTGTCTTTTAATGACAGAAGAACAAAGGTTAACAAGCCCCTTGAGAGATGGCAGACTCTCTAACGCAACTGTACAGATGGTTACAAATTCATACAAAATTAATGAAGGATTATGTTTTAGGTACTTGTCAGTTCATGTCTAAACACAGGGGTATTTTCATCTTGTTTCATCCAAGGTAATACTGATATTAGCTTATTAATTATTCCAGCATATGTTGGTGACAGAAAGATTTCTGTTGCTATTTAAAATGAAAAGTTTCTCTGAAAGTGAAACTCACTGGGTAAAATCAATGAGTCAATTCACCTCACCTCCCATTTCTGATAAATACAAATGACTAAGGGTTAAGGAAACACCCGAGTTCAGTGAGCAGGGTGGGGCTTTACTATTCTATGATTGTATTAGCACTATGGTATAACTTAGCCTTAATACCTGAAAGGCATGTTGATAATTGGAGGAATTCGAAGAGAATAGAGACTTCAAACATAAAGAAATAGGATGAGTTTCTGAAGAAGGTGTTAGCTCTCTGTGCCTCTTTGAGAGCAAACTTTGAGAAGAAGGAGCAAAGAGAGACCCCCTGTCTCCACTTTGGCTCACAGGTGGTCGAAGGCAAAATGTCAAGGTCCCAAGAGTTTAGGCTGAAAAACTGTCACTCTTTGGAGTCAGTCTCCTTCTCACCAAAAAAAAAAAAAAAAAAAAAAAAAAAAAGATTTTATTAGCAAGAAAGTGGCAATGCTGAGTAGTTGATTCTCGCTTTGAGCCTAAAGAAAGACTAAGTAATGGTGTGTATAGGTGTGAATGTCTGTGTGGTGTTTTTGTTGGTGTATGCACATGTGTGTGCCTTCAGGGCAAGTCATCTGGTGTCCTGTTCCATCCCTTGGGTCAGCTTCTCACTGGACCTGGAGCTATTGCTTCTGGTCCTCCATAAAACTAGTAACTAGGCACCCATGGAACTATACGCAGCTTTTCCGTGTTGGTTCCCTGGACCCCATGTTTGTGGAGCATCTGTCTTGCCCGCAAGCCACCTCCCCAGCCCTAAGTAGCTTTTCAATGAAAGTGTTGACTAAGGCATTTTCATTTGTTCTATGTTTTAGTTCTCACTTAAATAGTAAATTAACCATCTTTTTGCTTACATATCTCGTTCAAGGGTAGTTAATGCTGGTCCGGCCTCAAAAGGTCAACTACTCCTATGCTTTCTGCAGGACTGAAATCGTAAAGGCCACAAAAGATAACCAGTCTTGCTTCTGGTTGAACTGAGGCTATAGCACAGCCACAGGAACCTCACCAAGGCCTACCTCTCAGTGGCTAGGGAGTCGAGAGCCTTTATTGATGGGAAGCAGCCATTAGGCTGAGAACAGCAATAAAACCTGTAATGGCTCACCTGCAATTAGAAGTTGTGGAAAGTAACAGTTATCTTCAAACACAAGAAAACAGAGAGGTTGTACCTTAGTCCCTCATTGCTCTTCATCTTGTCTAAGCTGACAGACTGCGGTGCTGCTGGTTTCTGAAAGTCACGCATCCATTAAGTATTGTCTCGTGAGCTAGCATTTTGTAACTTAATGGTCACTCCTCTTAAAACTCGGACTCTATTTCCGAATCGAAAACTACTCTAATAGAGGACCCAAACCTGTTCTCTCATATTTGCCCTGAGTCTGCAAAACTGGGCAACTTAAGGTTATTCATTAAATTGTAATCTTAGCTCCCTGAACTGTGAGATAAATTATATTCTGCTTTGTTCTGCTTCAAGAGTTTTTAATGCTTAGAATAGTTTCTCAGTTGTTACTATCTAGCTTTTGCTACTTTATTTGATACACATATAAAAGTAAATAAAGTTCACCTAGAACATATTAAACTGAAGGTAAGTAGAGAATAACTCAGGGGCAGAATGTATGCCTAACATTTGTGAGGCCTCAATTTCAAGGGCCCACACTGAAATATCGATTGAAATATCTTCTCAAATTATACTTTAATTTAAAAATCTCATTTAATAACAAAATGATTGAGTCCCCCTGTGTTTTCACTCTATTTCACTTTTGTCATTCCTAGCCAATATCAGATGTTAAACTGTGCTCTATCAGGGAGAGCTTGGGGGATTTTGGCCTATGAGTAGAATGGAAATCATATGTTCTCAAACAAACAAAGCATGTCAAATGAGAAATGCTTACTAGGGGGGAAATTATAGTGCTGCATTATTTTTGTTTCTATCTATGCTACCTTCTAAGAAGGCTTTCTTGTGTATAAGGCGTAAGAAGTAGGTGCAGGTTTGGGGACAGTTAATTCGTGTCCCACCATCCCTACCATAGAAGAAAAGGAACAGATGCCATAGCCTGAATGGACTCCTTCTCCCTGAAAGAGTGATGATGGGCAAATGCTGGCCCTTAAAGTTCATTCAAAAAGGGGTAAAACACTTCATTTTGTGGAGATAGAATAATACAGGCAAGAATCTTAGAAAACATTAAGCCAGTGCCTGGCCGTTATCATTACTGCAGTGGAGAAACAAGTTGAGAGCTGTGTGCTCAGCCTTCTTGCTTCAGGTGTTAGTCTTCCTGCGACCCATTTAACATCTAAGTGTCTCCACACTTCATCTACACCCCAGGGTTAGTCACTGTTGGATGGGCTAAATGAGATTACCGTGTAAAACTCTCAGAAGACAGTTAGGACATCACTGGTACACCTAGATCTTAAATAATGATGCTATTCAAGTAGATGCTGTGATATACCAGTGTGAATGACTGTGTGATTCCTGATTCCAAGCATTCCTAGCTTCTTAAGAACAATTCAAGCTGAAGGGGTCTGGGAAGGATCCCACAGGACCTTAGGAGAGAGATTTAGTCCCTTCATAACAAAGGTGCTGCAAGGACATCGCCTATGCCACAGGAAGTGCTAGTGACTTTCCTCAAGTTTCTTTGTGCTATAGGGCACCATCTTTCTGCATGCAAAGTTCAAATTGCTTTAAAGGAACCACTCAGTTCTTCCTCCTCCCAGGAATGCGTTCTTGCCCTAGAACCATCAGTTGATCCAATCATAGCAGTTCTCAAACTATTTTTTTTTTTACACTTGGCTTTAGAATTTATGGGAAGTGAATTCCCCTCTCTCCAAGTAATATTTTCTGCAAGGACAAGAACTCACTGGGGAAAGCAACTGAAGATAAGTAGCGTGATCTATTAAGTGTTGCCAGTATCCCATTTAATATTAAACAATTACATAATGGCCTTTTTAAATACCCAAGTTAAAAGTGACGCATTAATGGTGTGTATACCACCACCGAGAAGTCCATTCTCTGACTGGTTGGAGACAAGCACCATTCAAGTGCCAAGCTACTATTCCAAGAGTTTACTATTTTATTCTGGCTCCAAAATGGCACCAACAGTGATGGGGTGCTTTCAGGGGATTGCTGAACAGGATTCTTTTGCAACAAAGGGGACAGGCTCCAGGAAATGAAACAGGGAGCTCTCCTCTGAGGTACACACCCACTAATCAAACAAGAAGCTTTATGACATGCGCAAATGCAATTGAAGCCTAACTCATTTCTGCAGAACTGACTTCCCCAGGATTTCCTGTCTAAAATCATAGTGTGGAAATTTGTAGTTAACTGGTTACAAATCATCTAGTAAGTAAGGCTTCTTCACCCCATATTTTTGTTAAAAAAAATCAGAAAAAAACAAAACAAAACCCAAAAACCCTATTATTTGCACATTCTCTCTGGACTTCTTTTGTTTCCTTTCTTTTCATTGAATACGCCGAAGAACTAAACAAAAAGAAAAACCCTCCCCCATAATATCTATTTGTTCAGCGTGTCGTTTCCCTATGAGGTTATTTACAGGTTTCTTTAGCTTTTCCTGCCTGGTAATTACTTACTGAAAGAAATTGGCTCCTTTGGGACAAGCTCTTCCCTTTAACCTGCTTCCCTCACTCTCCCTAGGAGGCTAGCAAGGAGCGCGCCTCTCTGCAGTGTCCGGGAACCCACCTAGAGGGCCCCCTTGACGCCAGCACATCCCCTGTCAGGCAGCAGTCTGCAGCTGAGCAAGCGGGCTGCTGCAGAGTTAATGTACAGTACCACGGAGCCTGCAAGTGTCCTGAGCTGCTCAGAGCTGAGGCGGCGCAGCCCAGAGCAGACAAGGCGGCTGCGAGGATTCCAAAGGTTCTGCCGGAAATTCGGTGTGGGGGGACTCCAGCTAGAGCCTGTTGCCACTCTGTGTTTTAAAAGCATGCAAGGTCTGTATAGCTTGGGCATGAGAATCTTGCGGATGTCAGAGCATCAGAGTAAATGACATCTATCCGGGAGCTGAACTGGGGGTAAGGAGAACAGAGAGAAAGGAAAGCGGACCGACTAAGAAATTCTTAGACAACGTCTGCCTTGCAGATGTGCAATTCATTTTCTTGCCAAGGCAATATATTAAAAGGTCACACACGCGTTTGATAAGAAATTAGAGGGGATTCTACAGTGAGACAATCGATAGCTTAGTCATTTTACTTAAAGAGCGCAGACAGCCTTATTGTGGGGTTAGGCGGCAGATGAATTTCATCACGACAGCGCCTTCTGAAGTCATGATGGGAGCCGGCACTAACCCTATCCTGCAAAGCAGAAATTGCTCATTGCCTTCCTACTTGAGCATTCAAAACCAGCGATTCTGAGATCTGGAGAAGAAGTTGGCTTGCACTCTACGTGGTTTCTAGTCCCTCTGCCCAGGTCTTTGTTGGACAAGTCTCAGACTCAGACGGTAGCACTGCGTTAAAGTGACCACACATGAATATGTGCCTAAGAAAGAAGAAAAAGCAGTATTCCTCCCTAAAGGACAGCATGGCACAGCAGCGTCAAGTTTTCCATTGCCCTCCTAACACTTCTTTAACAAGGATAACAAGAAACTGTCTTTTGACTCCTTTTTGTCCACATTCCATAGTCCTTTCTGCGAGGATGCATTAATTCATATTCGAGGCAGCTGGATTTCAGCAGGACAATACTTGCCATCATTTAGGATTAGCAGTTGGACTGGTTATTTTAGTGTGTTGACTAGTGGAAGCTACATGGATGGACTCCTACCTGCAGTACTCTGTGATGTTTCTTTCTTTCAATCCTGGAAGGGCTTTTCTGGTTTTTTTTTGCTATTTGTGGGTTTTTTTTTGGTGGGGGGTCGATTTTGGGGGAGGGAGAATTCATTACTTGTTGCCATAATTGTCCATGATCGATGCTCAAGCCAGAGGGTTGGGACTCATCTGTGAAAATCACTACATGTAACATAGGAGACAAGGAAAATATTCATGACGTCCACTCTGCCAACATGATGCACGTGAACTCCTTCCCCTTTAGAAGGCATTCCTGGATATGGTGAGTAACCAATACCCCTTCAGTCTGAATGCTCAGAATTCTAAAAGCCCAGGACAAGAAGCAGGGGAAGGTTTGTCCTGAACAAGAATACAGGGGGGTGGGGGTGGGGGAGCAGAACAAAAACTAACCTAAGTGTAAAACCAAGAAGACTGAGAAGTAATGATTATGCAATTAAAATTTTCTTGTTGATATAAAGCATCCCAAATAAGAAAATCATAAAGGTATTCACAATAACTAATATTTCATAGTCCAAAAAAAAATAGAAAATTACAACCAACCTAGTATGTAACAGAAATGGGAGGACTGGAAATTTGCTTTGTCTGTCTTTTTTATTTGAAAGTGGCCCCAGGAAAGGATATATAAGGATTTTTGACATCTCATATCAATTGGCCTGCATTCCACAGAAGGCTGGAGGAAACTTTTAATGCTGACTCAATATTTCTCAAACACATCATAACATCTGACTTGCTCACATTTAAGAATGCTTTGGCTGTTCAAGGATAGCACTTCTGGGCTGAACCAATAGAATTCTGATACAATTCTCAACACATGAAGTGTTCTAACTCCTAGAAAGCTTGCTTAGTTCTTGAGTGTTTGGTTAGGGATTAAGGTTCAATTCAATGATCCAATGTGTGGAGGTCTCCAGACAGGGCCATCATGTTCCATTTCTGGTTGGCGTCTGTGCCTGAGTATGTAGGAGCTAATTGCCGAGGCCGTGACAAGGACAAAGGTGCTTATTTTGAAAGTTGCTTGTCTTCAGTGTCCCTATAGGAGGGTGTGGATTCAATTTCTCACAGCAGAAACTTTGTGATATATGCATGAAAAAAGCACATTGTGAGGATTTAGTCTTACAACATGCATGCGTTACGCTACTGTATTGGGCCTGATTTTTCAAAGCATGTTTCCCAAGTAAACATTTTTGACGGGACTCAAGATAAGTAATAGATACACAAACACAGATCTCTGAGGGGTCTATCACTGCTTTTGTGGCCCATCAAAGTCTCCTAGTTTAAGACACCAGCAAAATCACCTAGTGTGGGGTGTTCCGGGGGTTCCAATTCTCAGCTAAAACTCCCTTGCAATGAAAAGCGGGGTGAGAGACCTCCTCTGTCATTCTTGGCAGGACCCTGTTTTGTGACAACTCCAGAGTTACCAGAACCACTGCTGACGTGGGTCTCCTTCTCCCACAGCCTCCATAACCCAAGCTCTGGTATGTGTGTGAGAGAGGCTGGATGGCCTGTCTGCAGGCCTCAGTGGCCCACTTCCAGCTGCATCGCCAGAGTTCCAGACTCAGGAGGGCTTTGGTGTCAGTGCCTTGCTTCCCCTGCTGGTGAGGGTCAAACATCAGCATAAGGATCTAGTTGTTCTTATAGAAAGTATCACATCAGTAGCCCTTGATCCTGAGATTAAAAGGGCTCCAAGTCGTCCTGGTACACAATAGGCATCTGTCCATCTTTCTTCTGTTTTTACAGCTTTCTTCATGGCTAATGCCATGCCTTGGGACTTCATGGCTAATGCCATGCCTCGGGAGCTTTGCTTTAAACAAAGCAAAGGTAAATTTCCTTTAAAGAGAAAATTACCATTCTCTTTTATATAAAGTGTACCCTTCTGCAAAGCAACAGTTTCTAATCTAGCTAAGTCCTTTTGTTTGAGTCCATTTGTTTATGTTGCAATAGCTAGGACGCCTGTACCCTTTGGGTGCCTAGTAGCATAATCACCTTTTATTTTCATTAACCTCCCCTCGACTTTTGACAGGAAGAAAAGGAGCTGTTCTACACTATAGTTTTGGGGGGAAATGCAAATTTGCTTATTCACGCTTCTGTCGTTCTGTAATAAATGTGTTCCAAAGATGTATAGAGAAGTTGAGAGTCCTGAATGATTTCTTTTGTGCCTGGAGCTAGGTAACCCTTCATCGGTTTCACTGCATGCTGTGCCAATGTGTTATTGTTGTGAAAAAACTGAGCCGGGGTGGATACCGGTGCTCTGTGTGACTGTTTTCCCCGGGGCTCCTTAGAAGGATTCGGTATTGAGACATTTAACTCAAAGGAGGAAGGTAGTGGTTTTTTCCAGGTGACCCACTTAGCGGTGAGCTTGACTCTTAACTTGCCCGGTTGTTTTCCTTCTAGATAACCCCACCTCAGTGCTGCAGTAAGCCGGTCTTACTGTCTGACAGGAAACCCTTTTTCCCTTTGCTCCACAGTTAGAGCCCCTTTTGGATCAGTGTCTATGCTCTTCAGTGCTCTTGTTAAGAAATCCAAAGGTACAAAGGGACTCTGTCTTTCTTCATCTTCACACGCTCCTCTGTTTCTTTGTGGAGGGATGGATCAGAAGGTGGCAACAGACCAATGTCATTTGAAAGGAGACAATGTGCTCTGATTTCAGGAACCCTAGTCCAGGTCCTTGAAGGCACTAAGTCCTTTGGATAGTCCAGGTTGACACACACACACACACACACAGAGCCTAGCCCTAGCCTCTTTCTTGTTTGTCTTATGAGAAGCCAGGAAGAGAGAAAAATTAATAATTGCAGGTCTGGAGAAGTTTTGGAAGTTTCTCAGGGTCCCTATCCAAACAGAAATTCTCATCTTCCTATCCTCAGCCTGGTGCGTGGATGATTGTGCAATCCAATGACGAGTTCACTGTTTCTCAGTTACAAAGGTAAAGTTAATAAGTGGACTGAGTACCTGGCTTAATAGAACACTACCCGCCCCTTGGTAGTGCTAGCAGAGTGCCAGAAGGGTATGAAGAATGTGTCCTCCTTGCTTGAAGCTACATTTGAAGTATTTGCTGGAGGATTTTATTGCAAAGGCGTCTTTTCCATTACACATTTTAGCCTTTTTACTGCCAAGCCAAACAAAGATAAGGATTGGCCCGACTGAATAAACAAGCAGGCTATACCTCCAGTGTTTTATTCCGCCAAGTTGGGAGAGTAGAATGGTAGGTAGCCTGGCAATGCAGGAATGGGGCTTCCATGGTCGAAGAAGGAAAATACGAGTCAGCTTTCTAGGAATTTAAATTCCATCCAGCAGCAATTAAGAGGACTCCTAAGAAGCCTCGCGACGCTGTGATGTTGGATTACAAGAAGGGATCTCGCAAGGATGGCACAACACAGTGGCGCTAACATAGGCCTGCCGTTTTTTGCGCGCACATATCACATAATTTGTATAGAATGATTTGGGAAAAGATTATAAAATGCTACAAACCGGTGCAAGAGGCACCAAGTTGAATGCAATCAAGAGGGTAGTTTCAAACTTTAGGAAGGCCTGCTATTTGGATTCATCTGTAACCCTTTTTGAATGGGCTCAGCTGACCCGGAGAATGGAGCTGATAGAAGGCAAAGAACTTTGCTGAAGAAGGAAGGTTTGGGACTAGTAATTATGGATGCTGATTAATTATTTACTCATTTGGTGCTTAGGGTTTCATTTTCCTAGGACCAGATGTCTAAATGCTTCTTAACAAACATCAGCAGTGATGTTGACAGCTCTCCTTGATCAAGAGATGAAATGGGGTGATTATAGCCCCTTAAATCAATATTGAGGCTGTTTCTCCTTTAAGGCTCCTGCACCCCTTTATCGTACAGTCTGCTCCCAAGTATAAGCTCTCAAGAGCTGAAGTCTAGTAGACACAGCTGGGATATTTCTCTATAAAGCAAGGGTTTTACTCCTGAGTCAATTCACTTTGTTTTGTTTTGATTGATCCATACCCTCTATAGAGTCGGGCAGAGTATAGATAAGCATGCAATAGTATTATTTGCATATGATCAAAACTGGGCAAGTATGTATTTTAAAGAATTCACCCAATGAAATAACATTTGGGGCAAGACAAGATGACTTGTTTAAAGAAGGTAAATTCTTCCTCTCTGGCCACTTTTCAGTTAAAGCTCCAGAAAGTATAAGCTAGAAATAAATTTTGCAGGGTTCGTGGTTTTGACAGTAAAAGATCACAATATATGCAGTGAAGTACAGGCTGAATCGAGTCTTCTACAGAATTTTGCTATTCTGCTCAGTTTGGTAAGCAAAAGCCATCAAGTGTCTGCAGAGTTTCTCTGGCCATTGTGTCAGTTGACCTTGTCTCAGAACTTCCTCGTTCTCCTTGGGGCAGTTCTTCCCCAAACACTAGCCACGAAACTCAGAGCTAGATCCTGGTAGGACCACAAAGTTGACATGGAAACACTTGGCTAATAAGATCAGGCTGAGAATCACGGGGACTCATCTTGTTCACCCATCATTAGAGCACAGTTGTAAGTTCCGGCAATTGTAAGGCAGACGGTAAGCTTAGATAAAGGTTGTTTTTAAATAGATGATCTTCTAACCTTATTAAATATACTTTCTCCCCCTCTTGGCTTTCCATTTTAATGTCCTTTATTGCCCCTCACTGTATCCTTCCTGAATTTTAAGCAGTACCTTAGAGCTTATAAGTGAAAATAAAATGTCTGAGGAGCATGGTGATCGATAAGGAAATTTACAACTGGAAACCCTAGTGTGTACACACGACATATGGAGTGAAACTCTAGCGTTTTAGTCTTTCATGGCTGCTAAACTGCTGTATTTTTAAATCCTGACTGTGAGTCAAGTGGGGCCAAGCTGGGGAGGTCTTGGAGAATCTTTACAAAAGAAAGAAAGGAAAAAAATATATTAGCCAAGTATTTGGGCTATCTCTTGTCTGTTAAATTCTTTACTACCCACTCCACTCCTTTAGTTTTGGTACTGTTGAGTTGCTTCTTCTAATCCTGATGTCTTTCAGCTAAATGAAATTTAGTCAACTCTGGAGACAAAGAAATGTATTTCAGAATTCTGAAGTGAGAGAATAACCAAAGGGAAAGTAACAGCCACTTTCTTGTTGTTCATAGTTCCGAAGTTCCCTTTTATTTTTTAATCCTTGACTTGCATTTATCTGTTTGTAACCTATCACACAAAATGTAACTCTGTCTACCTTCTTCATTTCAATGTTTTAGGCAATAGCTTCAAAAATGTCTCTAAGCCATAAATTAACTGACGTCTGATGTCTGATGATCACTCGACGAGCTGTTAGATTGTGTTTCCTATTGATTGAGAATCATCAGCCTATACATATGGCCAAGACAACATGTTTAGGGATAATATCATATAAAAATTGTGTAGTATATTACATAGATATATACATACACACATATATATACATATACATATACTCACTTATGTATATAGAGGATTTGAAGGATGGATAACCAGGATTATACATACATGTTATTGGCTGTGTAGAGCACAATAACTCCCAAGTTTCTAATTGTAACCTAAACTGTGTTACTGTTTTATATGACCTTGTGAATACTCTCTGAGCTCTTAACACCACTAGTTAAAATGAATGCACCGTCTAGTAATCATTTGTGTTAGAAACCATGAAAGACAATCTCATAGAATGAACATGAGTGATAATTTATTAAAAGGGCATGCTAAAAGCATGTGACTGAATTTTTAAAGACTATCGGTAGCAAATATAACCATTTTATGTAACATGGTACAACCACACTGGCTGAGCTCGCCTGCGCATGCCCTGTGATGTCATATGAGCAACATCATTCAGTAACAACAGTGACATTAATTTGCATTTGTATGTATGGTCTATGTTATGGTGTGTTCGGGGATGCACGCTCCTGTGTGCACACGTGGAGACTATCTCATGTCTTTTCAATAACTCTCCACTTTATATTTTTAAGATATGGTCTGTACCTAAACCTATAAATTACTGTTTTGGCAAGGCTGGCTGACAAGGAAGCCTGCAAGATCTTTCTGTCTTCCCAGCCTCCAAACAGTACTGGAGTTACAGATATGTGCTACCATGCCCAGCTTTTATATAGGTACTGGGAATTCTGAACTCTGCTCCTTATGTGTGTACAGAAAATACTTGACCCACTGAGGCATCTCACTAGCCAACAGTGGCTTTCTGTTTTCACCTTCTTGACCCATTCTTTACACAATGGAATGCTCAGAGGATCAGGAACTTTCTCAGGATGCCATTCTGCCTGCATTAATGAAGCTGGCCCACCCCAGGTCTGGCTTAATTTCAACTCCCAATCTCCCTTTAATTCGTCACACGGTTTTTGTAAAAGATGCCTCCACATTGTGTCCATGGCCCTTCTAGAAAACAGGTGAACAATATACCAGGGACAATTGGCAGTGCCTTCTATTAGTTAGCTTCTTGGGTAAGGATGCCCGACACCTGTGACTGCGAATGGCATTCCTTGTGGAGGCATTTGTGGATCTTAGCACTATGACCTCTGCTTCCTCTATGTCAGCGGCTTTTTCTGTTTACTCAGAATGAATAATGTTTGCAAGGAATTTGCCACGAACTGCACTCCTGAGCCATTTGGAGTCCTTTGCAAATTAGTAGAAGGTGCTTCTCCAGGCAAATGTATTAGGAGAGTTGCCACACTCAGTCTGGTGAAGGAGAAACAGAAACCGCAGTGAGTGCTGAATTGGCAGGACGCTGGTACACAGTGAAAAGAACCCTATCCTCTGGACTCACATGTCGTGAGCAGAGAAGGAGGGCCTGCGCCATTGATCGTCTTTAGAGGGGTGCTGATTGGCCATGTCTACGCTAGCCTCAGCTCTACGTTATTAGCTCTACTTGGTGACAGTCAGATGAAATAATTCTGACAGCGTTTTGCTGATCATATAAATCTGGGCGTTTGCTGCCAACATTGCTGCTTGTCAAAGTGATCAACTCACTCTGGAATTCTAAATTTGTTAATGTCCTTCGGAAGAGAGTATGAACACTGTCTGCAATGACATCATACCTGCTTCTGGATAAGGTCGTTCTTAGTGGATTGTATTGGAACAGGTGGAACACAGTAAGAGTTCTATGCATAGAGTATTCCCAAATAAATACCTTAAGAGTCCTTTTTTGGATATATTCATAGGTTTGTGCAAGAGCCACAAAAAAACATAACTACAGTACAGTAGGGAACAGATAACTAGGAGATATACAAGGCTTTTTAAGATACAAAGGAAGACTCAACTTAGTTGCATTAACACGAGTACCTTAAAGAAGTGTAGAAACGGAAGATAAAAACCTATGCTGGTCGGTATGAGGATTGCTGACTACTGAAACAATTTTTAGAGTGGTTTGAGGGACTGTCTCAGGGAAAGCTTTGTTTTGGGGGTTTCAAAACGAGAAAACTTGGACAAAATGACTTCTTTCACAGTTTTGAGCAGAAAGGATAGGAGTGGCGACAGAAGGCAGGACAGGGAGAGTAGAAGGGGGGGAAAGTCGGTTACTAGTATACAGAATCACAAGGAACCGGGTTTCCCTCACTTACTGAAGGAAGAATCCAGTGGAGAACACACTGCTCTAAGGAAGAAGGAGGGTCAGGAGAAGAGGTGTAGATAATATCACAACTATATTGATGCGAGTCTTGAGATCCTGTGAGAATTTGTTTGTGTTACTTCCGTTTGCTATGAGATAGGAAAGTTAAAAATCACATCTTAGCAGGGGATGTGGCACAGCAAGGCAAATGGGATGCTTAGCCAAGCCATGAAATGTCCTCTGTGGAGACAGGAAAGGCTGCAAGTTCAAGGGTACCAAGCAAGTTGAAAATAGGACTCAGGTACTGAAAGGCGCTATCAAGCCATCGAGAGGTGGTTTAGTCTGCCTTTAAACTTACTGATTCCCGTTATGATGGCAGAGGACAGTACGGAGATCTGACAGACGTGTGGCAGCTTCTAATTACCAAATCGTGAATTATTCTATAATTAAATTAAATCATTTTATGATACTTTCCAATCAAGTATGGTTTGGGGGTTTCCAGTGCACGCGGAGTTCTGTTGCTGCTGTCTGTCTGGCCTGGCTCGAAGCATCTTGGGAATATGAGCATTAGACGGCAGTCCCAGGTTTGAGACCTGAGTTTGCAAGAGTGAGATTCCTTGTGCCCTCTGGAAACAACTCTTGTGAGGCAAACAGAAACCCTGAGTAGTTTGCTTTGACTTTTGTCTTCAAATGAATACAATACATAATGGGAAGAAACAAAAAAGGGGGTTCAGCTCTGCTCCTTTTTAATAGGAAATTTTCTGTGCCTTTGTTCAAATGTCAAAAATTCATATATTTTACCTAATTTTTTTACAATGATTTCACCCTGTGAAGTTTACTTGAAAGTGTCATTGTTCTCTGGGAAGCTTGCTTGCTGAAAACAATGAAACACTCTATGTGTAACTCTAATTGGTCTAACCTCGTTTAAATATTTATTCATGTGAATTCTCTTTTATGTTCCATTGATGCTTTACAGGGTAAATGACAAATATGAGACATTAATAGCTATTATTTAGTGTTTTTCTGAGCCCATAGGCCATGATCACAATTTCTAATAGATTTTATAGTTTCCTCTTTAGTTGTCCTTCCTTCCCGCCTTCCTTCATTTCCCTTCCTCCTCCCTTCCGTCTCTTTCTGGGACTGTTGTGATATTTCACCTGTGGCTTCTGAATTCACTATAATGTGCTTAGGGGTCCTAATCACTAATAGGAAAACAGTTGTTCTTCAGTTCGAGATAAGCAGAGAAGCAATATATTGGTCAGAAAACTACTCGGGGGACTGAGGTCTGATTATTTTCTTTAAAAAGTCACATGTATTTATTTCTTATGTAGGAGCACATGCATGTCATGGTTCACATGTGGAAATTCTTATAGAATTTGTTTTTTTTTTTTCTTTCTTCTAGTTGGGTCCAGGAAATTGGACTCTCAAGCTTTTTTTCAGTATTTAGCTTTTCCTATAACAATCCCTAGACTCTGCTGCAGCAGTTCTGTTTTATTCATGCTTCAAAAAAAATCTAACTTTAAACAGCAGTAATTTTATACATGCCAGTGTTGACATCCACAATGATAGCGAAAACACATTTGATAGACTAATAGACAATCGCTGCATGCACCACATCTTAAAGACAGTGTTAGATGGAAAGTAATCTCAGAATCGTGTTCCTAGGACTTATGGCTGTCATGATTCATTTCAACTTCTATGAGACAGGTCGTGTGTTTGGACAGGTAAATTTTCTGTATTAAAAAAATTGAGACCTTGAGCTTAAATAATTCTCACACATTATAACTTTTAACACTGGGGAAAAGTTGTCTGAGTTTTCGTGTGCAATCGATCTTCTGAATGCTGATTGGCCTGAGAGCCCTCTGAGAAACTTTCTTCAGAACTAATTGGCCTTTAATTCCCATTCATTCACTGACTGCGCTTTCATATGTGTGTATGTATCTACATATACTTGTATGTTTGTTCTTTCTGCTGAGACGAATGCCTTGAAATTAACCTTGCAACTCTGTTACGTCTGTGCCTGCATTTATAACATTAATGTTGCATATAAGTGCGTTTTCATCATCAGCTCTTAGCATACATGGTAGCACTGTCCAACAAAACTCAAGAAAATCAGTCTTATTGTATTTCATTTAGCCAAGAAAATATACTGGTTCTACATGGTTATAATATGGCATTGGGCCATGCCACATCTGGCCTCTGCCTTTCTTTTTTTTTTTTTTTTTAAATATTTATTTATTTATTTATTTATTATACAATATTCTGTCTGTGTGTATGCCTGAAGGCCAGAAGAGGGCGCCAGACCTCTTTACAGATGGTTGTGAGCCACCATGTGGTTGCTGGGAATTGAACTCAGGACCTTTGGAAGAGCAGGCAATGCTCTTAACCACTGAGCCATCTCTCCAGCCCCCTGGCCTCTGCCTTTCAAATCTTATAGTATAAGTCTCCTTCTCATTTTTTAAAATTTTATTTCTTTTTGTTTACATCCCACATATCCTATATTTCAGTTTTTAATTTAGATTTTTGCTATTATAATCTACTTATAGCATTACCTCCTTCCCTCTGCATTCCAACAAAGAATGAGTGAGTGTTTCTATTTGTTCCACATCTTCTCCAGCCTCTGCTGTTGTTAGTGAAAACATATGTCTGCAAATAACAAGACGTCCTTTTTAAATATAGCCCCAAGTAGCCTAGATAAAATTGATATGACAGTTGTTGATCAGCAAATGCACATAAATGTTGTGCTTTTAAAAAGGCACTAAGAAGCTAGAGCCCAACTGGTCACTAACCCTGTGCCTTTGCACCCCTCTGTCCTTGCATAGCTCCTTTGATGGCACTCTACGTCATGTGAAGACACTTTCCACTGCTCAATGAACCTTGTATTAAAATATTCTTCTATGCAAATCCATGCTAACACATTAGCCACCATTCTGCTTTATTTGCCTACTCTGAATTTAGAACCAAGTCTTCCTTCTGTTCTCCTCTAGCCTTTTGGACTTCTTATAGCACAGCTTGCTTTTCTACAGTCTTTGGCTCTTTGTGTAGAAAGGTGATCTACCTTACAGCTAATAGTACCAACATGGATACAGATGGCCTGATTCAAATCTGGATGAGTTACTCAGTCTTTCAGGTACCCCATCTGCAGATGGGGGCTGAATAGGCATTCTTGACTACTATGAGTATGAAATTCTAGAGAACATGTGCTCAGCCATAGTGCTTGGAGTCATTGTAGATGGGTCACAAATTGGTATCCCTGTGAAGCAGCCCATGCAATAAGGATTTAAGTATGGATAGCTTGCTTGGGAGATACACTTGGGGAACAACTAGAGAATATTGTAGCTAGACCAGAAAGGAAAGAAAGCCAGTATGGGGATGCATTCATGGGCAGGTAACTGAGACAGCAGCCCGTCTCAATGCTAATAAGAAGCCCTCGAGTAAAATCTTTCTTCAGGATTGCCCCACGTGGTAGAAGGGAGCATTGGAATATCGATGCTCTGACTCCAGGGCCTCCTTCATTCCAATGGCAGGGCAAGGCTGATTTGCATGCAAGCAGCGCCTTAGGTGCAGCCCTGCATGTACTTCAGCCAGAACACCATGGGCACGTGACTTCTGAGGGGAGATGGGCACAGCTGCAGAACTCTCACCATTAATTTCCCAGGACCTCTTGCACTTTGTGTTTTTTGGCCTCAGATAGCTCATCCCCTCCCCCCCCCCCCGAATTTCCATTAACGCAGTCTGCACCATTCCGTGTTAGATTATTTGCTGCCTGGTGAGGTTTTTTCATCGACACATCTATAAAGGCTAAACAAAACATTCGTGTCTAAGACACCGCCCATCCTTGTCTCAGAGTTACTTATGCCATACACTGCACGCAGCATGGTACAGGGAAAAAAAGAAATGCCCTGACTGGGGAGGCAGAAAACCAGGGGTAAGCTCTTATGCTTTCACTTACAAAATACACATCCTTTGGTAGCAGCATAACTCACTCCCCCCCACACACATAGAAAACATGGCAGGAAATCCTACTTCCTTATTGTACTGTCCTGATAAAGACAAGGCGTCATAGACAGGCGTCTGAATGAGGTCTTGTCAAGGAAGAGATGCTGAGTCAGGGCGTCTGCCAGCTTTTCTAAGCCTTTTCCTCTTTTGTGGTGTTTGACTGTCTCATACATTTATATAGTGCATTTTAGTCACTGCCTCTTCCACTGGACTCTTCTTCCCCACAGTGCCTCTGCTGGTAGCTTTCGCTGTGTCACCCACTGAACTTAGTGAGAGACATTTGAGTTGCATAGAGGTCAGGGCAAACAGCCTGTGGCTATCCCACAAAGAAAAGTTCACCCCTCCCCCAACAGCCATTACGTGCCAATACTACCTCCTAGTTACTTTTCTATTGCTGAGTTAAGACACTGTAACCAAGGCAACTTGTAGAACAAAGCGTAAATGGGAGCTTACAGTTTCAGAGGGTAGTACACATCCACCATGTTGGGGATCCCAGCAGGAAGACAGGTATGGGGCTAAGTAGAAGCTGAGAGCTTACATCCGGATTCACAAAGCATGAGGCAAAGAGGAGGGGGGAGGGGAAGGGAGGAAGGGGGGAGGGGGGAGAGAAAGAGAGCACTAACTGGGAATGCTGGGAATGGCATGGACTATTGAAACTCCAAAGCCCGTCTCTAGTGACACACTTCCTCCAGTAAGGCCACACCTCCTAATCATTCCCAAATAGTTTTACCAACTGGGGACCAAGTATTCAAACATATGATTCTATAGAAGCCATTCTCATTCAAAACACCAAACTCCCTTGAGAAGTGTAGAGCTGTACAGACCCCTGCTCCGCCCATCATGAAATGCTGATGGGCTAATCTCGTGAAGGCCTTGTGCAGAGAATTACAGCTGCTGTGTGGTCATGAGTGCTGTGAGGTCATGAGTGCTGTGACGTCATGGGTGCTGTGACATCATGGGTGCTGTGGCTGTGTCGTGTCCAAAAGGCGTCCTTTTACTTCATCTCTCCCTAACTTAGACTCTTTCCTCCTCTCTCTTCTGCTAGATTCTTTTCATTCTAAAATAACCAATACCTTAGAATTTCATCTTTTTCTTTTTTTTTTTTTTTTTAATTTTCGAGACAGGGTTTCTCCATAGCTTTTTGGTTCCTGTCCTGGAACTAGCTCTTGTAGACCAGGCTGGCCTCGAACTCACAGAGATCCACCTGCCTCTGCCTCCCAAGTGCTGGGATTAAAGGTGTGCACCACCATCACCCGGCTCATATTGTACTTTTCTGAACACAGACTTTAATGAAATTGGATTCTTGGGGTTTCTTGTTTTCCATTGTAGATTAACAGTTCTGTTAAAATCTTCAAAGAGTTTGAAATACCATGATCTTCAGAGAAATTTATAGGGACCAAAAGGGACAGGATGGGAACCAAAATTCAGTGTTCACCATCTTTAATCACTGAGAGCTTAGATGAAAATGTTCTCAAATGCTCCAAGCATACATTCAATCGATGGAGAAATTGTGAAGCCATGAAAATTCTAATGGAAGAACAGTTAGTGTAGAGGGCAAGAAAGGTCTCTGCTGACCATTAGAATCCCTCACATCTATGGAGCTGGTCTAATTAGTCTCTGTGGAAGAGTGTGGCATGGCACCACCTGTTTCCATAGGAGACCGTTTTTGGGGGGTTGTGAAACAAAACAGCCAGAATGGAAAATGCACAGCAGCTCTAAACAATAATAACAACGAACAGGAACTTGAGTAGCAGATGAGTCCATCTACAGCAAATAGCCTTACCTCTTGCAAACCATGGCTTTGAAAGCGAGAACCCATCTAAAGCTGTTCCTTACCCCATCTCTCCCCGGAGCGTCTTTTCATTCAGCTTCACCATGAGTGTCTCCCTAGGGTACTCTGAGCTGTACTTGCTTTTCCCACATCTTCTGTGTTCTTGGATCCCAGAGATTCTGTTTTAGGTTTCATTCCCAAGGGACTAGCTCTTCAGTTCCTGATTCTTCATGCCAACTTATCTCTGTGAAGTGTTGTAAAACTGCTGAGTGCCATCTTCAGGAAGCAGACAGTACAATCGCCTTGGGTCCTGTTCCTAAACCGAGGTCCCTAGTGCCTTCCGCAAATATGCTCTACATTGACAAAAATGACACGTGGGAAATTTTATGTCCGTCATAGCAAAGACTCTCCTTTATTTCTCTCATTACTTTAAAAATTCTCACGTAGAAAAATATTATGGAGGGACCAACATTGTTTTATATGCAGTATTTCTTACATGTTTTAGGAAGGATGCTGGGTCTTTCTTGGACATCTGCATGAATTGGTTTACAAAATAAACAGCACATTTTCTCTTGTAAACAACTAAAATTACAAGTATATTTATAGGCGTTTATATATATATACTGTACATATATATTATATATTACATATATACATTTATATTTCTATTCCCTTTGAGAATTTATTTAAAATATGGACTAATATATTATTTTGTGACTCTGTTTGCATGGTTAATGTATTTTTCCAGCCTGATTTTGATATACAAATTTTATGGCTATTAATTTTATTATAATCTAAATAATGCCTCTAAAGATAAGCATCCCATGCTGAGTGGTAGTCATTGTGTCCTATTCAAAGCATTGTCAACATTACTGAGTTAGTTCACATAAAAATTTGGCTAGCATGTAGTGATGCCTCTTTTTGTGTTGGAGATGTGTAAGATTTTTGATACTTTATCTCATTGTAGGTGTATGTAATACATTGAGTTGAATAGAGAATGCATGTGTTTGTCATCAGCAATATATTGAGTTGATTATAGAATATAATCGATTGAACGGAAACAGATGCATTGATATAAGACCCTATGCATGCTATAAGGAAACTTCTAGTCCGCATAAAGTCGTTTTTATCCTGGCATATTTATCCAAAATACAAATATTTCATGGCGCCTTATATTGCATCTGTAGAGTACAAAAACATTATCTCGCACTTGAATCTTAGCGTGTTTGGTTAATTTTGCATCATATCTTTCTGTATTGGGCAGACAGCAATAATTCTCATGGGAATCCGTGTGCTTTGCGATGTCTACAGAATATCAGGAGGTCAGACGCGGAGATTAAAGAATATTCTTCTCCCACCATTGTTCCCAAGCTGATTTTACAACTATGTAACTAGAGCAAACAAAGAACGTGGGGGAGGGGACCAGGGAAGCAATTTTTGCTTGTTTCTTTTATCTTTTAAAAACTTCAAAAAAGATAGATGATACAGCATTCGAAGGGTACCGTGGCTGTGTTATCCCTGGAAGGCTGTTACACATGAGTACTCAAAGCCTTCAAAAGCCAACGAGGGTATTCACAGCCCAATAATAGTGTGCTAACCTCATTCACGGTAATCACAGATAATGGAGAATTTGTGTCTGTTATTTCATCTGGAAGGTAAAATACCGGACTTACTTTGGGGATTTCATATAACATCCTGGGCTGCATCAATAGACCTCGAATAACCTGAAATAAAGAGGTAATGAGGGCACTTGACTCTGCATCATTCAGACTTTTGCTGGAGCATCAGGCCTACTTCTGAGCTACAGACAAAAACCAAAGAGGACTCGGAGAGTGGCAAAGAGAGGAAGCAAAACCATGATTTGGGCACATATCAAGTGGTTGAAAGACCGTAATTGTTAGAGAGACAAAGCTATTCAGGAATCAAGGGCCTCGTTCTTGGAAGTGGGCTGTTTCATTGTGGCCACTAATCTGAAATACAAGTAGTACAAGCCCCTGCAGAAAGCAGGCTTAAGCCACAGATGTACACCATGTTCTAGTGATGAGGGCAACACTTTCTATGGCAAACCTGCGTGGTTCAGGTGGCAAAGTAACTACTGCATGCAAGAATCAAAAATCATAAATATTTAGTATCCTAACAATTTGACGACATTTATCTTATTTTTCTCCTGCTTTTAAATTTCTTTCACTAGATTGCCTTTTCATCTCTTCTGTCTTTAAATCTATATTTTGCCTAATTGTTTTCTTGGAATGCTTGAAGAAAAGATATTCAGAGACATCAAATCTCAGATAAAGTACTTCCTGTCGTTTATTAAATTTTCCTTAAGTGAGTCATGTGTTTAGTGGTTCCCAAAAAATCTAATCAGGTATTAGTTGATAGTTTTTGATATTATCTTCTGTTTTGAAGAAAATGGGAAAAAAGTAAGTGAACACTGAAGTTAATCTGTGAGGGATATTCTATATTTTCATTTTAGAGAATTAAATAGCAGCTACATTGGCATGCTTAAACTTTGCTGTTTAATTAATGCTGATTTAAATTATAATTCTAGATATTTACAGCTTTTAAAATAAGCTTTTATTTTAAATACTCTTCATTCACTGAATTTTCCACAGGCATATAAAGCATTTTGATGAACCTCATACTCCACACCCTCCCTTTTCCCCTACCAGCACTTTTTACTCCCAGTTTCTCTGTGTGTTCACTTTAAAACGTGTGCACACTGAGTCCCTTCAGCATGTTCTGTAGGACCATGTACTAGAGCATGGAGCATTAATAGCAATTCAGGCCCTAATCTCCAAAAAAAAAACCCTTCCCCCTCTCCCCCAGTTGCTATCATTTGTCTCTCACCCCAGATCTTCTCAGCTGGGGCATGGGACTTCCTAATTCATGCTGGGATTTCAGCTGGTTTGATCTTCTTCAGATCTTGGTAACTAACACCTTATAGGAGTATGATCTTTTTATGTTAATATACCACTTATTATTCATTTAAATTATAAACTAACTTAACCAATTAACATAATATTAACTAAAGTTCATAATTATCTTCACAGCCACCTTTACTAAAATTAATTTCTAGTCTAGAGTCCTATCTGGGATGACATTATTTATTTCAATTATTTATCTCACCTTTAAAATCCTTTTGGCCATAGCAGTTTCTCTGATTTTCCTTGCCTGCTCTGCCCCTAAGAGACAGGATTTCTCCGTGGAGCAGCACTAGCTGCCCTGTAGATCAGGCTGCTAAGATTAAATGAGTCCACTATCACTGCCCAGCCTTCTTATGTTTAATGATATTTTAATTTGAATGAAATTTTATAGGAGTCCTAATCAGGTATTTGGAGAATGCAATCAAATAGGATTTTCTAAAAGTTCAGATTTGAGGGTAGACGTTAACACGGCTTATTGCTGTTAAAAAATCTTAGGCCAAGCTAGTGTGGGTCAAATAAACTTATTTTTTCTCCTTATTTTTGTATGGAAGTCACTAAGAACAACCCCAATTAAGTTCCAATCAGATATGTCTTACCTCCATGAAGGCATATAACCTATATAAAATATTTAATATAATCCATATAAAATTTGCCAGTTTTATATTAAATTAATTTGATTTAGGTATGAAGCCATCTGTGTCAACCGGTAAGAAGTCACAGATATTTATTTCAAACTTGGTTTTGGGATACAGTCTGATAATACTATTTATTGTGATGCTTTCATTATTCCTCCTTTGGCCTTGGGAACTCGATCAGTTGAGGAAGCCAATACTAGCGAAGCGCATCTCTGAGGCTGTCTGTGCGAGAGTTCCAGAGAGAATTACTTAAGGGGAAAAATCCACCTAGCACCTGGGGAACGGTATAAGCTCTTGTCTCTGTGAAATAAAAGCAAAACCCTGCTATATTATGAATTCTCTTGTTTCCTGGATGCCCTGAAGTCAACTGCTAGGATCAACCAGGTCTTAGCCCAAATCCATCGAACTCATGAGCTAGAGCGACGTTCTTTTTCTCAGGTGCATATCACAGCAACAGAAAACTGCCCAGCACAGCTCTCATTGGGGGCTTTTATTTCTTCTTTTGACCAGTCTGGATTGATTTGTTGTTGTTACCGGTGTTATAGCATAGTTAGCTTCTCTTTTGTATTTGGAAACCTTTCTTATAATCTGGCATCTTAAGTTTCTTGAAATTTATCACAAATATTATTCTTTCCATAACTCAGACACAACTGTTTCTCCAATGAGCTCGGGTTCCTTTTACTGGAAAATGATAGGAAAATCCAAGGTTGGACGAGGCAGGATGCTTGCTGTAGCGGAGTCATTATGTCTAGTCTTTCTTCACTGACAGCATGGGAACACACGCCTTACTCCTAAGACATATGTATGGATGGATTTCTGCAATATTTAAATATATAGCCATAGACACACAAAGATGAATGGGTGGATAAAGTTACGGAAAGAAGAATGTAAGGATGGTGTATGGCTAGGAAGACAGATAACCATGAATTCATACTAATGTTTTTCTCTAATTCACTCCTACATAGATAATTTGATCTTCTGTCATTTGTTCCCTGCAACCTTGTCTTCATGTGAAAAAACCAGCATGCACAATAGTTACTACTTTTCTTATACATTTGCTCGATTCTGGTGAATGTGCTCCATTTATCTTACTGATGCTGAAGTATGCAAATGGAAGCTGGACCTTTTTTCCAACTTTAAAAAAATTCCAAGGGTATTTTTTTAAAATATGATTTCTCTCCTCCAATGTCAACTTAAAATATATTACATTTCCAGATATTTTTCATTCATTAATATTAGAGCATTATGATTACTTTATATTTTTCACAAAAATTTGGTGTCATAGAATATGGAAATTTTTAGCTACTTCCACAGTGAAGATTATTGATTGCCTTTATCTCCTTTTCTGGCCATCCCACTCTGTGTGACAGTAGTGCCCCTGCAAGACTGATTTGAGGCTTTGTATCTAAACGCCTGTGGCTATGGGAAGGATTACCAACCTTCCAGGTTGATTGTCTTTTGCTGGTAGCTCCAGAAGAGAAGTACCTTGCAGGACGCAGCTGTAGCAATTCTGCTGGCCATTCTTTCAGTTACAAGCAACCTTCTAATCACAAAAGGAAGCAAAGATTTGAATTCAGACTTCGAAATGACTGTTTTTGAGGTGCCTAGGTGGTTAAGTACGTGGAAGAATAGATGCTTTTTTTCACTTCATACCAAGTAACAACTTGTATTTTCAATGAACGTCATAAGGAAAACCATGTTAAGACCTCGCATAAAATGGTTAATATGCCTATAATTTGCATTTAGTGTTTTGTTAAGTTGAAAGCTAACATTAGAGCTGCACTGTAATAAGGTGTGAATCAGAGGGCTCAAGACCACATTCATTTTTGACTTGGGTTCTAACAAAAGTATATGGCCAAGTAGTGCTTTAGTTTGTACTCTACGGTTTTAGGAGGAAAAAGAAAACCCTTTCAGCCCACAGAGAAATACAATGTGAACAGAATTCTTAAGGCCGGGAAAATAGCAAGTAACATAAGTTGGCCTTTGACATCCTGTTTAGGATGTCAGGCTTTTTCCATATCCTGACATTGTCCTCCCATGATGAAACATGTTATCTCCACTCACCATTTATTTACAGACACCGAGGATAAAAAGGTTTATGAAAAAAATAGACATGGTTAATGACCATATTGAATTTATAATCAAATGGAGACAAGCAAGTATTAATCGGATTCATTCCCTCTTCTCTTTTCCTCCCATCTGCCCTTTCTACCTCCCTCCCTTCCTTCTTTCTTTTCGTCTCTCCACCCTGAAATGGGTCTAGAAGTTAGAGGAGACACACACACAGAGTTCAACCTAACACACACAACCTAACAGGACATTTGACCTGTTTGGGTAGATCAAAAATGTGTTTTTGTGGAAGGATTGTTCGAGCTGTGATTTGAAAGATCAATAAGAATTAACCAGGGAAAGAAAAAAAAAAAAAAAAAAAAAAAAACAGCGAGAGAACCATATGTGATGAGTAAACTCTTGCCAAAGAGCTGGACTGGAGGCACCACACAGAAGAGAGAGGAAGCTTGGCAGAGGTATTAGGCTACCCTGCTGAAGATCCTTAAAGAATTCAGAAGTCAGTGGGTAGCCATCGCATTTTCAATGTGAAGAGTTCGCTTCCCGTTCATGTTTCTAACACTTCCATTTCCCAGTTTTCTTAGAAAAGAGCATTCTGGCTGGGAATATGGTTTATTAATCCATCTACTCTGTGTCTGTGTGTATGTGTGTTTGTATTTGTGTATACATTTTATTTTCCTAGTGGCATTGTTTGGTTGATGGTCTCCGCTGCTTTCTTCCTTGTCCCCTGTTCCCATGGTGGGCACTCACTACCCTACGCACTCCACTTCCATCTTTCATTTCTGAGATGAAGAAAGTGTTCCCAAAACTAATGTGATTGAGACGAGGAGACAAAACAGTGGGAGGGACAGCTGCAGCCATCCTGAACATCTGTCCAGTCTTTTACAACATCCCTTTGCCACCTTTCCTGGAGGCTGCGGAGGAACTGGAGCTTTATTGTCTGTTATTAGGCTCCTATTTCTCATCGGAGATCTTTGGGGTGACTCTCAAAATAATCCCTGGGCCTCTAGCCCTTCCTCCCAGCCCACTTTTCTCTCTCTCTCTCCTGCAGTACCCCTCTACAGAAAGGCTGTCTGTCTGTCTCTAGCATCATTCAGCATCTGTAGCCCATGATTCCACAACCTTGTGTTCTCCATGAATTTCTCTCTACTCATGGGATGTGCTTCCAACATCCTTTAAACACATCATCCTACCTCTGTACCAGCTTTTGGCAAGCTGTTTCTTCCCACCAGAGCATCTCCCAAACCTCATCTCTGTATTGGCAACTGCCTCTTCCTTCAAGCCCCACGGGAGGCTTGTCTTTCCACAAAGGCCTTCTTTACTAGTGTCAAGCCCCAGTTCTCGCCCAGCCTCTGCACTGTTGTGTCTTGTGACTCTCTAGTAAAATGGTACCTGCTTAGCTTCTTGATGATTTGCCTCAAAGGAATAAGTCTCCAAGTGGCATCTTGTCATCTCAACCTCGTTTATTATGCATCCTTACTGCTAGCATAGATCTTAACAGCCACTTGGCATTTGACACATATCTCTTGGATTAGTGAATGAATCCTTATTCTTGTTTCCATGTCCATCATTCATCCCATATTTTCTGTGATTATGTGGACATGCAGAGTTATGGCCAGGCTATCTCACCACAACAGGCTTCACTTTCTCATAAGTCACTGGCATTCCTCTCACACTCGTGGATGTAAACAAAATACTTAATGCAAACTGTAGGACAACGTCTTCTTGTCCTGTTGTGAGCAGCCAAAGGAAGTGTGTTTGTCCTTACCGGGAATGTCTGCCAGACACTGTCTATCAGGCCAGCTTGACCTCAACTGACAGAAGCTTTAGGCCTGAGCTTTACAAGTTCAGAACTTCCACACGCTGTTTGTCTCGTCGAACCTGTCTTCTTATCTCTCTCCGAATGGATAAAGAATAAAAACACGAAGCATTTGCCTTGTGCTAGTTGCTATGCTTAATGTTTGTCTGTACCACAGGTTTGCTACCCTTGCAGGTGTCTAAGGTACAAATAGCTCAATAATTCACTGAGGTTCTCATTGGTGGTGCGTGGCAGAGCTCGGAGTTAAAGCCAGGCTCTGCTAGAGATGGCGCTCACATGTGCTCTCTCCCTGCGTATCACTGTGCCCGTTTTCTTCACACCCATCTTAAATCCACTGCTTACCTCCTCAGCTTCTGCTGACCCAATGTTGGATGTCTTTTAATGACCATGGATTTATTTTGGCATTTATTTGGCATCTGTCCTTTAATACGTTAAGTGTTTTTTTTCATGTATATAATTTTTTTTTTTTCCGAAGCCAAGACTGGGGCGGGTGTGCTTTGCGATTTCCTCTCTGAGGGGTGGTAAATCATAGTGTGATCAAGAGCTGGGGTTACAGAGTCAGGCTCCTTAGCTTTTCTTTCATAGCTGCATTGACTCGGTCAAGTCTTTTTCTATGTCTCCTTGTCTCATCCTTACAGTAGAGTATCTGATAATGCTACCTTAGGAGGTTGTAGTGAGGATTGAATGAGGTAACGTCCGAAATATACTTATAACCATGTCTGGTACAAAATGACCCTTCAGTAAACACGACTCATTCCTTCGTAGCCCGAAGGGCCTTTCCACCTACAGGATGTTCCTTAGTCTCCACGGAATGGCTGTTATCATTCTGAGGGCTACTGTGACTTCAGGGAAACACATTCTTACTTGTGAGTTATGTTCACTGCTGTGGGCTTGCTGTCCGTTTCTCTGTCATTGAGCCCTGTTGTTCCACTCCAGGCTAAACAAAATGTTGTGAAACCTCCTACTCTGATTTATTAGAGGCTGCAGCCCCTCTGGGGTTGTTGGTCAGAGCTTTGCAGGGCAACCCATCTCCTCTGTCCTCAGGCCTGCTGAAGGTATCTGCTGAAGAGTGTGTGTAACACCTGTTGCCTCTGCGACCTGGCCATGCCCAGAGGGTTTGGGTTAACTTGGAACCCTGAGGCAGCACAGTTTGGAATCAGCACACTAATGGCTCTTTTCTCCACACCTGGAAGCAGGAGAAAGTTGTTCTTGAATATTTATCAATAACAAGTCACTGCTGAGAAAGAAATAGGAAGTCCCTGGCTTCGTCAACATCTTTGATTGTGCAAAGTGGTTGAGCCATGTGTAAAATATCACACAATGCCATGCCCTGTCACCCTGAGAATGTCACTCTGTTGAGATGTAGTTACCCCGTGAGAAGGTGAGAAATGGGTTTTCTTTCTCTCTCTAGGACTCAGAAAATAAGATGCTTTCCTGGGGCCACCAACGTCAATTTCATGCTGGGATTCGGATTTTAAAAATAATACTGTTTTCCTAACATTAAAAAAAAAGTGTCTTTGGGAAATTATTCAAATCTAACGAGAAAAATTCACTCTGAAGTGTACATGTTTAAATACTCGTGAATGATGGAAAGCTTTGGTTTCTGTCTTTTTAACTAGCTATTATTCTAATGATTCCTAACCCCGTGGTTTATTTGGAAATGAGTTCCTATTCACTACATCTTCATTTGTCTTCTAATTTCCATGTCATTTGAAAGGGTTAGGCACCTTTCCCAAGGGGACATTCTGGGCACATCTCAGAGGACTGGGTACAGCACTCTGATTTTACAGGCAAATTTTTACCTTGTCACTTGAGGTGGCATGTCCTTCTCTACTCTTGTTTTGAAAATACTGTGTTTGTGTATTGCATGGACACAGAGTGTTCTTCCTCTGAGATCCACTCTGTGTAAAACTTTAGATAATTGATTATGATTTTATAAGCATGCAAATCAGCAATTTCCATTCTGAGAGTAATATCAAATCTTTGCTGGGAAAGAAAACCATACCCAACAAATGACCTCTCATTGGATTTATTCATTTAGTAAAGAGAGTCTTTAGATATCTTCCTAAGCAAGCTAGCTTCTGGCTTGCTTTGCATTTCCCCATTATTCTTAAGCAGGAATTAGAGGAAAATCTGGAGCTAGAAGGCAGGCAACGAGCAAGCAGCAGCCAGAAGGTACAGAGAATAAAATGGGCTCGAATGCACGAGAATCGCTTTTAAACATTAATGCCGTTATTATTGTAAGATATTATAATATTGATACATGTTGTGGATGAGCTACTTATCTCTAAACTGAAGAAACAGACAACAAAAGCTGTATTAAATGTTACTTCCAAACTCTGGAGTAGATGCTTTCACACTTCACACGGTGAGCAGCCCCAAGAAGAAACATAACCGTTTGAATTAAACATATCTTAAATCAATTGTAAATCAGAGCGGATGGCTCGTTAACCTAAATCTAGCCTCATCTCATGGATTGGGTATATTAATGAGAGTAGAATAACAAGCAAAATCCCAGTGTCAGCCTGGGCCACCTCCAGGACAGCTCCAGGGGATTGGTTTAGGGGAACACAATCATATAAAGCACAGGCATCGTGGACCTCATGACAGGAAGGGGGTGGAGCTCCAATAGTATCCCTCAGGTTGTTCCATCCCGAAAGCTGAATTATGTTTCTTTTTCTTTTTCTTTTTTCTTTTTTTTTTTTTTTAAATCAGTGCATGTTTGTTAATCCCAGGTACCAGAAGGGCAATTCTATTGTGGGGTCAGGAAGTACAAAACAGGAAATGGGTGAACTGTTGAAGATGTTACAATTTTTCTTTCTTTCTTTGTTTCATTGTTTCTGGTTTTTCGAGACTGTGTTTCTTCTCAGTAGCTTTGGAGCCTGTTCTGGAACTAGCTCTTGTAGACCAGGCTAGCCCCAGATTCACAGAGCCCTGCCTGCCTCTGCCTCTGCCTCTCTGCCTCTGCCTCTCTGCCTCTGTCTCTGCCTCTGTCTCTGCCTCTCTGCCTCTGCCCCTCTGCCACTGCCTCTGCCTCTGCCCCTCTGCCTCTGCCACTGCCTCTGCCTCTGCCCCTCTGCCTCTGCCACTGCCTCTGCCTCTCTGCTTCTGCCTCTCTGCCTCTGCCTCTGCCTCTCTGCCTCTGCCTCTCTGCCACTGCCTCTGCCTCTCTGCCTCTGCCACTGCCTCTGCCTCTGCCTCTGCCTCTGCCTCCCGAGTGCTGGGATTAAAGGCCTGTGCCACCACTGCCCAGTTGAAGATGTTACAGTTTTAAGCAACATCTTTCCCTGTCAAAATCTTTGTCTTAAGATTTTTTTTTCATTTTATAAAGTAAGTTTTAAAATTAAGTGTTTTCTTATGTCATTCTTATGTTGGTTTCATACTTTACTCATACACCCCACCCCCACCCACCCCACCCTCCCCTACACACACACACACACACACATACACACACATACACACACACACACACAAACACACACGTTACACTCTCTTATTCTTCCTTCAGGAGCTTTCCAGAGCCCTAAAAGTTCAAACTCTTTCAAGGCTGTTTGGCCTTCAGGACACTCTTGCCTCTCACTGATACCCTTTCTGCTTGCCGTTTCCCATGAGACTCCAAGAACAATGGCACACTGTTCCTTGTCACCTGCTGGCTTTTACCTACTTTGCCCTGCTGGCTTCCTCTGCCAGGATCCCTTCGGAACCTGTCTAGCCTCTTGTTTTCCTTGGCAGTTCCTCTGTGTGCTATCCCACCCACTTTGTTCCTTCGCCTTGATGACTCCGGCATTCTGGCTCCTCCCCTGAGCATCTTCAGCATCCTGTATGACCTTTGGCACAGTTCTCACTTCACCACAATGAGCTGCTCATGCGTCCACCCTCCACTAAGGATGCTCTCAGAACAAGAACTGGGTATCAGTTATGATATAACCAAAACATTAATCCCAGAGGAAGGGCTCCGTATGCTTCTGTTGAATTAAGGAATGAGTTGACCTTGCTTTATCCACATGGTTGTTTATATTCTTCAGTGAAATAAGCTTTTTTTTTCTGCTCTTATTCCATCATCTAAGACCTGAGCTGCCTATTTTAAGGAATAAGTACACAGCGATCGATTTCCTGTAGGAATAAGTTACTGATCTTTTCCCTTGAGACTTTATACAGTTACTATATTTAAAAACACACAATCACTCCTGAATCAAACCTGGGGAAGGTTTTCATGGATCTGTTAAACTTTTGTGTTTCTTGAGAGTGTTTGTAAACATGACCCCAGGAGTTACATACTAAATCAACTATGTGAGAAGCATTATCTGGTACACAAGGCTGTCTTTGTGCTTCATAGGTCCTCTGTCTCAAAACACCAAAAAACAAAAACAAAATCAAAAAGAATAAAAAAAAGTGCCATTTCTTTCACCTTGAGCCTATTAAAGTCTCAAAATGACAGCGAGTCATTGGAATTTATCAAATAACTGATATATATTTTCAAGTTTTTTTTTTCTAAGACAGGGTTTTTCTGTAGCTTTGGGGCCTGTCTTGAAACTGGCTCTTGTAGACCAGGCTGACCTTGAACTGACAGAGATCTACCTGCCACTGCCTCCCAAGGGCTGGGATTAAAGGCATGTGCCACCAATGCCCAGCCATAACTGATATTTTTAAAGTATGAGATTTCTCTTTATTTTGATGTAAATTATCACCACAGTATTTGGTTAAGGAATTAGAAATTTGGAGACATTTACAACCCTTAAAGAACATGGTTGGTCGTTTGTTATTAATCAATAAAACAGCAAAAAAGAAACATCTCCTGAGTTTTGTGAGCATCTTCTCAGTTTCTAGTATATTAACAGAAAATCTAATTTCCTCTAACCTTCCTTACCCTAAGGTCTGTGAAATATATTTTAGCAAAATGTTCATTGTTTGGGAATGTGCTTCTGAGCCCTTCATTCTAGGTGACCTTTTTATTGGCAAGTGTGTGCAGAACAACCAGCCGTTCATTCTCTTATCTCCAGCTCTTGTCTAAGAGGTTCACATGCTTTGAAATCAATAACACAAAATGTCTCCAAAATAAACATTTGTGTGTCTTCTATTAATTTCCATAAACAAAGTTTAATTATTAAATGAAATGATTTTTTGTATCATAAGATTATAATATTCCTATAGGCTAAATATATTCATGTGATCATATTACAGGAAATCATACAATGGTTTTCTTACACATAGAGAATTCTATTGGTTTATCATCATCATTGTCATTGTTGTTATTATTATTATTCTGATAATCATTAGTTTGTTTTTTTGAGACAGGGTTTCTCAGCATGCCCCTTGCTGTCCTGGAACTTGCTCTGTAGACCAGGCTGGCCTTGAACTCAGAGATTTGCCTGTCTTTGCCTCCTGACTGCTGGCATTAAAGGTGTGCACCACCACTACCCGGCCATTTTCTTTTCATTAAAAAAATGTCATTGGGCATACATGGTCAAACTGTTTTTCATTGAATATCTTAAATACAGTAACCTATCAAATATTATAAAATAAAGTATGGGCCATGTGGATAATTTTATATAATTTATTAATAATAGAATTGCTTAACATGTGAAGTGGCCAATGCCCAGCAACATGTTCATTGTTCCAAAGTGCAGAGGCAGGGTCTGATTTCGGTATGGGTATTTCCAGCTCCTCCTGCTCTCTCACTGCTTGCTGTCATAAGTCAAGGTTGCATTGACCTTATAGAAAGGAAGCGTCTGGCTTATAACTCCTACGCTTTGTTCACCCTCATGGTTCATTAATTTTTCTCACATCCCATGGCTTCGAGCAGTTCTCAACCTATGGGTCCCAACCCCTTTGGGGCTTGTATATCCGATATCCTGCATGTGCAATATTTACACTCTGATTCACAATAGTAGCCAAATTACAGTATAGAGCACCAATGAAAAGATTTTATGATTGGGGTCAGCACAACATAAGGAACTATATTAAAGGGTTGCAGCGTTAGGAAGGTTGGGAACCCCTGGCTCAGCCATACTGCACACCCATCTTGCTTACTGTTCCTCGGATTAGACAGTTGTGCTGTGCCCACGATGTCTTGCTTGTTGTGTGAGTGTTGTGAGCAATGGTGTCTTTTCATTCCCCCATCATTTGTCGTCACCTCCATGTGACAACTGTCTTAGCAGAGAAATGAAGACTCTGGTGACTCTTTCTCCAGAGCTTTTCATTCCTGAAGAGCCTGAGCAGGTGCCTCGGGTGGTGATATCAGATGCAAATTCTATGCCTTGAAATTTGTCTTCTAAAATCGTACTTTTAAAAACTTACTCTTCCCCACACTGTTGACTCTTCTCTTACACATCTCTGTCATCTATAGGCTGTGCCTTGAATGATAGTCTTTGAGTCGAGAAAATGCATTTATAGCGAAATAACATATAGAATTGCTCTTATATGTCCCACTTCCTTCGAGGCTTCATCTTCAGATGCCTTAGTGTAGCTATGTGTGCATTATGCATGTATGTGCATGCATGTGCCATGTATGTGCACAGGTGAACAGAGGCTAGAGAGGAACTTCAGGTACCATGTTCTATCACTCTGTGCCTTACTCCCTAGAGACAGGGTATCTTACTGAACTGGTGCTAGACCAAGCAACCTTTTGTCTCTGCCCCATAGAGTACTGAGGTTACAGGCTTATGTGATCACACCCAGTTCTTCTTATGTGTATATTGGGAATTTGAATTCAGGTCCTGCTTGTACAGCAATGGTTCTTATGGATTGAACCAACTCTCCGGGACCTAACATAGCATTTTCTCATTATTATTCAAGAACTGTAGTCTCCCTTCCTAATTCTTACCACCACCCTTCACATGAATGCCTGCTATGTTAGTCTCTATTTTATTTGATTGTTTTAAATATAATTTGTCAGTGAATTATTCAATCTATTTAACAATCTATCCTTCCATTTAGAAGGTTAGCCACACAAGAAAAAGAGTTTGGTCTGTTTTGTTTTCCATTGTGTCATGAGATGCTAGAGTAGCATTTAGTGCACAGAAGATGTTCATAAAGGTGTTCAGGAAGACAAATGGAAAGGTGGCCATCGGTCAGCCTGTAACATAGGCTTAGGCGTAGCAGCTCTGTGAATGTGTGCTGCTCCTTTATGCGTTCTTTCTGGGGCCACCAACATTGTCCCATGTTAAGGAGACACACATTTAGTTGTATTTTATGCCACACCATCCTACGCCTTTTCAACCGGAAAAGCTAAACTCAGGTACTGCCAGGAACTTGTCTTCCGTCGACTCTCATCTTTCCTGACATGGTCACGGCTGTGACGTTTTATTCTTCCCTCCTTGTAGCTGACTTCACCTGCAGATACAGCAGCACGGGCTATGTTTAGCATTGTGTGGTTTCAGGGGTTATTTTCTGTATTTCCTCATTGCTGTTTTCCCTTATTCTGTAATTGAATAAAGTGCCTTGTTCTCTCCATAGAAGAGCAATCAGAGGGCTAGCATTGCCTGTGCTGGCTAGTGTAAACTGATGTTGTCATCCCAGGACACCCATGCTAGGAGGCATATACCTCCAGACAGACCCCCTTCTGGGGAATATTTAACTAGTCACCGTCCTTTCATTATCTGGCAGAGTCAGACAGGCTGCCAGCCATCTTTAGTCCTGTTTGTGTTTTCACAGCCTTTCAGAGGCTCAGAAATGGCAGGACCAAGGTGTAAAGACTCTAGAGCTCAGACGGCCAATGCCGCCAAGAGTTAAAACTTGCCATCTGATATCATGGGAACAAATGTCTACCAGGGCAAGGGCTGAGCCGGGGGGTGTTTAAATTGCAAATATATGTAAAAATAAGTGCATGTGGTATTTTGTATAATTATTGCATAGCTAGAATCACACAGTCTTATGGATAAAGGCGGAAATCACAGACACACAAAGTTCAGCTCTCAAATAGTCCGTATTTTCGGAGAGATTTTAGCAAAAGCCTCTGTGGCGTCTGTTTACCCTGAGAGAGCCCAGGGGCACGCTGAACAAAGCGTCAGATCAAAGACTTTCCTACCAGCTGAACTTCATTTATTGTGCCACTCGGCTTGCTCTCCCTTTGTCATTTGACAAAGCTTTATGTAAGAATAATTTCTAGAGGGCACCTCATGAATTTATGTTGACTAGAAAATGTTCAAGTAAATTTAAACTATGCTGGTAAATTATTGTATGTAGACATGTGTCATTGTATCTATCTTCCTTCCGTCCCTTCCCTCTGTCCCCGCCCCTTCTCTAAGCTCACCTTCCTTATTTAAAAAAGGATTTGTTTTTCCTGATACAAAGAATGAAGGAAATAAAGTAATTCTTTTCAAGTGCAGATTTGGAAAGAGAGAGCTGGACGAAGGGAAGGTAGCTATTCTCATGATAGGGGCCAGCAGTCTCCTGTGGGTTAGTGTGCGGATAAAGGACTGAGCACTAGAAAGCACATTGCCTGACCAGTGCTTCACAGAAAATCGAGATCCCTAGGGAACGATCAGACTGTATAAAAGTCACTCTATACTCTCAGCCTTGATTTTTCCACTCTGGAATTCCTATACAGAATTCCTCGATCAGAAAGGTATTGCATTGTGTAAACCGTGGTTCCCTTGGCTCAGTGGGCACCCCATGCTCCCTGAAAACATGAGTGGTCTGGGGCACAAAGACAAAGGCACAGATGAGCATTCACACTGCTTAGAAATGAAGGGATAATTGTGCCTGTAAGGGCCAAGAGGTCTCTTGCTCAGGTGGCCAGGCCAGGCTTAGCCCGAGAAGGGGAGAAATGACCTAGATTTTGCATGTGATTATATAGAAAGATGAATTTTAAATGTCGGTCAAGCTGTGTTTTTGCCTGAAGGATGACTTCTACACCTAGTGTAGCATCAAAAATGAGATTATTATTGTCACATTGTAATGAAGTACTGTCTTCCAATGACTGTGTGGAGACAAGGATGCTTTCTTATAGGAATGAATCCAGGATTAAAGGTCTGATAGAAAGACACATGGTTTTGAACTAAATTACCATGCTGCATGTAGAAAGGAGATCATGAAGTCTTTGTGGCCACACATGGCTGGCCTTACTTGGTAAAGTGAGATTTGCCTCTGGCTTAGATGACTGGGGCTGTTGTTCCACAGTGTGTTGGTTAGGTTTTGTCCACTTGACACAGAGAGGGCCATCTGGGAGGAAACACTTTGAAATTCAAAAACATCACCATGCAAGGAACTTCATTTGCATGAGTCCTAAACAAATGAGTAGGAAGAAATGACCAGATAGAGCCTGCAGGGCTCAAGAATTAGCATTTTTAAACAATTGGGGACTTCATGTGACAAGGTCACCTTTAAGAAGAGCTTGACTTGTCTCTGCAGGACAATGACTGTTTGGCTATTTCTACATTTTGCTACATATAAATTTCCCTTTGCCCCAAATGTTTCATCTTCTTATTCTCCTGTCCTCTGGGGAGTTGAGAATAGAAACCCATTAGCCCAGATGGCTGTGCACCCTTTGTTTTTCTTACATTCGCCTCGTATTCTAAATTACCACGTTGGACAGAGAAAGACGATCCTGCAGCCTTTGTGGCCACACATGGCTGGCCTTGCTTTGGTAAAGTGAGGTTTGCCTCTGGCTTAGATGGGCATGGTTGTTCCGCAGTAATGCTGGTTCGGTTTTGTTCACTTGACATAAGGGAGGGCCATCTGGGAACGTGGACCTTTAATTGGGTAAATGCCTCCATCAGAGTGGCCTATAAACAAGTCAGTGAAGCATTTTCTTGATTAACGATTGTTGTGGGAGGGCTCACAACACTGTGGGTGGTGCCACCCTGGGGTAGGTGGTCCCGGGTTGTGTAAGAAAGCTGTGGAGGACAAACTAGTAAGCAACACTACTGCCCTGACTGCCTGTCATGATGGCCTACAGCTACAGACTACCAAGACTGTAGGATCCTATTTCTATTCATAAGATAAACCCATCCCTCCCCAAGTTGCTTATGGTCGTGGGTTTTTTTTTTTTTTAAATCACAGCACGAGAAATATAAATATGACTCAGGTAATCTCCCAAAGGCAATTTTAGTTGTGTTCTATTGTACCCCTTCCTTGCTTGAGACTTAGAATAGATGGCATTCAGCATAAATGCCAATTATGCCTATCGATTCCATAGCCCCCTTTCCAAGTGCTTTGATTTGTGTTATTCTGATCTTGCCCCAAATCCAGCCATGTTTCTTGGTAGACATGTCTGAAAGCGTTATGATAAAGAACATAGAGTTTGCAGACATGCACCATCTGCCGTGGCCTTGGATAAGTCAACTCTCTGAGGATCTATTTCCTTCTCTATAAAACAGAGTGAGAGAATATTTATTTTCCATGAGGTTTTATGCAGGGATAAGAAGACGATACAGGGAAGACAGCATAGTTTCTGAAACACGATAAACAACTATCACAACTGAGTTGTTTCTTTTCACAAACAAGTCGATTCAACCCTGAAATAAGGGACAGTAAAAGAGCATGCATTGGTAACTGTCCCTTGATAGCTCTATGTTCTCAGAATCTGAGATTCAGGCTCCTCCTCCCATTAGGGAGAGAGTGACAGCTGTCCAGCAAGATGTTTGGAAGCGCCATGGGATGGAGTGGGGGCCCCTTACACCAAGCATTTTTCCAGGTTGTTTCCAAAAGGACTTATCTCCTATGTTTTCTGGAAACTTGGGGAATGACAGAGGGTTGTAACAGTCTGCTAAGGGTAATGTTGAAATACGTTAGCAAGGTTTAGCTCCTCCACATTCCCCCTGCCTTTTGTTCATTAAACAGTAATTTACTACACCGGTCACTAAAATATAAACTAGAGAGTTCCTACACTCTTTCTTTTTCTCAATGGTACACGATAATTTTAACATGTGTTTGAGAGATCCCACTAACCTTTCATTTAGATGTGGCTTAAAAGAAAGCACACGTTCTTTAGATGTAAAAACCCAACCCCCCACCCCTACCCCTGTATTGAGAGCCAGGCCCTGAGAATGGAGCCTAGCAGTTGAAACAGGTTGCTGGCTATACACATCACAGCTGCTTTTGAATTTCATGGATCGGCTCTTGAGTCACTCAGCAGCTGGAATGGCATGGAGCCTGCTCTTGCTTACAGGACCCAAGATCAGTTCCCAAGACACATGTTTGGTGACTCACAACTACCTGTAGTCTGTGGGTGCATCTGCACTCACACGCACAAGTCACGACAGACACACAATTAAATATATGAATAAATAAAATTTTAAATGACAAAAAAAGAGTCCCACTTATACCAAACCAGGTTGATTCTATAAATGCACGCGTGGTTCAACACAAGAGAGTTTCCTCTCAGAAGTCACTTATTGGTAAGTTAGCAGAGCGAGCAGGAGCCTGTGGAGACGGCATAGTGGGTAAGACTACCTGCTGTGCATTCTGAGGGCTACTCTCAAATTCCCAAAACCACACAAAAGCCAGCTTAACACTTGTGCTTATAATCCCGATATTGGTGGGTGGAGACAGGCAGCATAGAGCTCACTGGCCACCCTGTGTAGGCCAAACTGAGAGCTTTGGGTTCATTAACATAACTTCCCTGTCTCAAAAATTATAAGAGAGAGTAATAGAGGAAAGCGTCCAACATTCTCATTTGATTTTTCACATGGATGCTCTTGTGCACATATATCCCATTTCTACATGGGCATATAACACACAGATCACACATAAACACACCACATGTAGACACACACTAATACCCCCACACACATTCCCACATAAACACTACAGATACACACACCACACATAAACACACCACATGTAGACACACACTAATACCCCCACACACATTCCCACATAAACACCACAGATACACACACACCACACATAAACACACCACATATAGACACACACTAATACCCCCCCACATTCCCACATAAACACCACAGATACACACACACCACACATAAACACACCACATGTAGACACACACTAATACCCCCACACACATTCCCACATAAACACCACAGATACACACACACCACACATAAACACACCACATGTAGACACACACTAATACCCCCACACACATTCCCACATAAACACCACAGATACACACACACCACACATAAACACACCACATGTAGACACACACTAATACCCCCACACACATTCCCACATAAACACCACAGATACACACACACCACACATAAACACACCACATATAGACACATACTAATACCCCCCCACATTCCCACATAAACACTATAGATACACACACCACATATAAACACAAACATCCCTCCCCACCCCGCACATACACACACCACATATAGACACACGCAAATACCCTCCATAATCCCCCACACATATACACACCACAGTACACACCACATATACCGACACACACCACATGTAAACACACACATACACACCACAGATACACACATACCACTTACACACACCACACACACACACACACACTACTCCTTCCCAAATACACAAAACAAGGGAAAGAAGCATTCATTCTTTTAATTCAATAAAGAGAGAGGATGGATTTTTAATAACAGATGCCTGGGTAGCATTTGACCAAACTGAAAACTTAGCGCACACTCATTGCTTCTATGTTAAATGTTAAAAAGCACACTAAAATAGCAATAAAGAAGTACAGCATCTGTCCCACTAGCTCGACACATCAAAAAGTAGGAATCATGTCCATTAAAGCCCTATGATGTAATATAATATATTACACAGAAGGTTTTCTTTTTCATCTGGGTCAGAGTAGCAGTTTGACACATGAAAATAGAATATGAATGGCTCTGTAACAACTTGAGATTCCGTCTGGAAGAGCTAAAGGAATTAAACATAAGACAATTATGTTCAAGTGGGGATTGGGTAGGATGACCAACTACAAAACACCTACAGAGAATTTATTAGCAGTTCAATTAACATCCAGTTAGAAATGTAACAGAGAAAGTGAACTGCCTTTCCAAACAGCATGTGGGTCTAGTATCCAAAATACATTGCTCTTCTTTCAAATTATTTGTTTGTTTGTTTGTTTGTTTGTTTGTTTGTTTTACATCCTGGCCACAGTTCCCCTCCTCCTTTCTTCCCAGTTCCTCTTCTCTCCTTCCCTTTGTTCCCACCCCTCAATCCATTATCCCCCTCCCGCCTCTTTCTGTTCAGGAAAGGGCAGGTCTCCCATGGATATCCACAGAAGATGGCATCTCAAGTTGCAGTAACACAGACTAAGTAAGCACCTCCCGTGTACTGAAGCTGAGCAAGGAGACACCATGTGAGGAGTAGGATCCCCCAAACCAGTGAAAGAGTACCAGACAGTCCCTGCCCCCACTGTTATGAGTCCCACAGGAGGACCAAGCTACATAACTGTAACATATATGCAAAATGCCTAGGTGAATCCCATGCAAGTTCTCTAATTGGCGGTTCAGTCTCTGTGAGCCCCTATGAACCCGGGTTAGTAGATTCAGTTAGTTTTCTTGTGGTGTCCTTGACCCCTCTGACTCCTACAATCCTTTCTTCCTCTCTTCAGCAGGATTCTCTTAATTGCCTAATGTTTGGCTTTGAGTCTGCATCATTGAGGGAGTGGCCCACCAATGACTGGTCTAGCCTAAAGTTCATACCAGGAGAGTAAGCCTCTGCCCCAACCAATCCCCAGTACCTGGATCATCAGGACCCATTGGCTGGCTGACCCAGAGACATAGGATAGAACCAAACACAACTGGAGAAAGAATGAAAAGGTTTCAATGTAATGGTGCCTAGCAATATTCTGCTATTCTCATAGACTGATGCCTAGCCCAATTGTCGTTAGAAAATAATAACATTTTTAAAGAAGAAAAGAGGAGATCTTAACTGAAAGACAAATACATTTTTCAAATTAATCTATAGTAATTAATTATAGCAAACAATAATCACACTTTATTGTGAATTTTGGCATAATGTTTTAAAAATGTCTAAGGGAATAAATATGTAAGAAAATCAAAATAAGATTGAAAATTTAACAGGTAAAGGGTACAGAGATGTAAAACTCATCGCCTGAGAAAACTGTGCTGAAAATGTCAGAGTTAGAATGACAATAGAGGCGAGGAATTGGGGTAGGACATGGACTCCAAAGATGAACCATGTTTTGTGTGTGTGTGCATGCACATGTGTGTGGATATACATGATTGTGCATCTGTAAAACTACCTGATTTAAATAGCATTTGAAGCAGCACATGAAAAGGTTAGCTATTCAAATGTTAGCAAAATAACCGCCAATCATTTTGGAAAATAATATGAACTTAGATCCTTTTATTTCCCATTTACTTAAAAATACACATTGGATAAGGTTTTAATTTAAATAAAATTAAATATAACTTGTTAAAATGTCAGATACATTATATTAGGATAAAACTAAGAGGTAAGATAAAGCAAATATTAAAATAAAGAATAAGATTTTGAAGTAAGAAAAGCATAGATAAAATGTCTGGTAAATATATATACATTAAAAAGTAAATAATTAGCCTAGCATGATGGTCCATGCCTTTAATCCCAACACTCTGGGAGACAAAGACAGGAAGATCTCTGAGTTCAAGGCCAGTCTAGTCTACAAAACAAAGCAAGTTCCAGGACAGCCAGGGCTACACAGGCTAAATCCCGCCCCCCCATGTATATATATTTTTTTCTGTTCATCCGAAACACCATAGATGTGATGTAACAGTAAAGGACAAAGAAAATAAGCTGTTTTCAGTATTGCCAAAAGAGCATTTAATGTAATGTAGAGTGAGCTCTGAAGAATCACTAAGAACAAAGATGATTGCCCTTATAGAAAAATCAACAATTCTTGGAAGAAACACAAATGGCCAACAACATGAATAAAATCCCAACCACAAAGAAAATCCAGTAACAGAGGCTCATTGTTCTCTCTAAAGTGTTCAAAAATTCATATAAAAACATGCTCAGGACCAGACAAATTAAGTGCAGAGCAGATTTACACACACTGCCAGTGGAAGTCTGAGGACCTTTGTAGTCATCAATAATTATGGGAAAATTTTATTTTATAAACCATCAATTTTATATCTAAAAATGTATCCCAGGAAAATAACCAAGACTGTATGAAAGGATTTAATTACATCATTGCTATTGCTACTGTTGTGGAAGAGGTAGGGTAGAATGAACCCAACGTCCAGAAGAGAGGCTCAGTTTTATGAAATAGCATAAATGCATATGATACACAAATATAGTGTTTTAATGGGCGATACCTATAGAATGCTAGAGGAAAAATTCATAAAATGTAAGCTCACTTTTTAAAGATGAAAAAGATGTTTAAGTCAATCAGTATAATACATACCTCCAATTGCAGATGTAAGGCTGAGGCAGGAGGATTGTCTCAAGTCTACCCAGTTTGCATAGCAAAATCTTGTTTCAACACACAAACACACACACACATGAGCGCATGCACACACATACTCACACAGAGAGCATCTTTGAACATGAACATCCAGGAAGATGTCAGTATCTATGCCTCAGAAATACTGCAGTTAATTTCTGTTCTTCTAGTAAAGTGATGTCTGGAAAACGTTTCTTCATCAGGACAGTGAAGGAATAATAGTAGATTATTTCTAAAGGATTTTAGCAAAAATGCCTCACAATTCCCCAAATCGTGATGACGAATAACCTTCAGAGATTTTTAGGAATCTAACTATGCAGTTATTATAATAGGAGAAAAGTTGACTCAGCCCAAACTGTACTCAAGTTTAGCTACAATTTAAACCATGGTATTTATTTGCAAGTTGTGTGTACATGTGCGTGTTCCCGTGTATGAATGTGTATCTGTGTGTGTATGTGCATATCCGGTGTGTGTGTGCCTGTGTGTGTGTATCTGTGTGTGCATGCGTGTATGGTGTGTGTGTGTGTGTGTTGCTTCCTCTACTACAAATGTCTCATTGATGTGGGGTTGGGTGAAGAGCATGAACACTGATGTTGGAATTCTGCAGCTTCTCGTGCTCAACTCAGGATCTTATTAATGTTAATATGTGCATAATATATCAGTTTACTTGCTGTTTGGAACCCCAATGAACTTGCTTGGTTATGCTATGACTCTGTAAGCACAACCCACACTGAGAAGCTGTAAGAGTTGCGGGGACTGAAATAAATGCCGCCACTCAGTAGAGTTTCATCTGTGTTCTAAAAATTTGTAGAAAGTGCTTTTGCTGTCATTATCTGAAGATGTCACCCGATTCTTATTTCTGGTAAATAGTTAAAATGCCTGCAGAATTATATTCAAATGGGTTCCAGTACCTTGTGATCACACACACAAACACACACACACACTACATGCACACGTGCACACACAAACACACACACACACATGCACACATATTTTAATCTGCTGTTAAACTCTCCACATTCACAGAAGTTGATTAGAGGTCATACATAGCACACAGACACAATAGTGCAGAATGGCTTTTAAGAAACAATTTGCCTTGTTCTTGCTTAACCTGGCGGACGTCATGAACTTCCAAGAGGGAACATATTTTATTTGCTTTGCACCACCAGAGGACTTGGCCACTGGCTGCTGTTTGTTTAATGCTAGTGTTGACAAGGTGCTCTTGCCTGGGGAGCTCCAGGTGCCTCACAGAATTAGTCAGCAGTTCACACAGCAGCCTTCATGCCTGAGAGTGCGGTGAGGATTCATGGGGGCTGGAGCTTCCCTTACTCTTATTTCTGTTTACCCAGGGAAACAAAATAAACATTTCCTATTCCCTCAAAGGGCTGGCAGCAAAAAGTTCTATTGCTCCATCACCGGGAGTTTACCTCTTGTGTAAACAGAGAAATTCCTGTGAGGGAAATTTGACACACACCCTGCTGAGCTGAGGCTACCTTCTGGCCAGGATGTCTCTTCACCCTCCTTTCTGCATAACTGTTCTCAATCGCTTAGATTGCTTCCCTGAATATTTGGATGATGTATATTGTCATTGGTTAAATGATAGTCAACGTACTACTACCAAAACATATAGTTTTAAATGGAGACTATTGGTCCATTGTTCTCAACTATGAATTTCCAGCATCTAGTCACATGCCTGAAACATGTTTGTAATGCTGCAGTCTGTTGGATGGATGGATGGATGGATGGATGGATGGATGGATGGATGGATGGATGAGTGAATGAAAGAAATTGCTCAGTAGTGCCAGAAAGCACCATTAAGTCCCTTAATTGCATTGAGGTTGGAAGGCAGTCAAATGTAAATAAGCAGGACCAATTTGCCCATGAGAAAGGCACACCTGGTTCTAGCTTTTGCACTAGCTTTTTAAAAAGTATTTACTCACTTTAACTTCTAAATCTAATTCTTCCTCAGTAATTTGATATGGCTGCATTCCTGAATGACTCCATTGAATCAGCTAATTCAGTGTTTTGTTTTGTTTTGAAGATAAATGGATGTGCAAATCTAAATCAGAGATTTTGTTAGGACCCAATATTCTTTAATACTGCTCTCCTTTTCTTCTGATCCTAAAACTGTGATGGTTTTACAACTGTTCCTGGGACAAGAAGTGAGATTTGTACGTAAAGAGATTTCTCTAGGAATTCTTTTCTCTTGTTGCTCAGTTAAGCTGGATTTGTGACTGCTGCCCTACCCATGTGCTATCCAGCTTAGATGAACCTTCAGTTTCTCACATGGGTTGGGTTTGTGGTGAGAAACAAAAAAGGAAAGGAATATATTATTAATGTGCTTCTAGCATCTCAATTCTTCACAAAGCCACAGTAAGCTTGCAAAAGTAAATATAATATAACTCAAGGCTAACTGTGATGTTCATGGGATCCAGGCACAATGACTTAATGGGTCTCTTTCTCCCATTAAAAATAAAATCATTGCATTTTTGCTATTCTGATATAAAACTGATGTAATCTACACCGATTACATTCAATTTGAACACTCTTTCAAGCACTTAAAAGAATCGTGGGCCCTGGGTGCGCCAGCTGTGGGGCTATAGTGCATGCTACAGGCTTTCTTTTGGTTTTAAATTTAAAAAAAAACTCTTTAATTTTGAGGATTTTATTCATGTAGACAATGAAATATGATTATACTTATCCCTCATTTCTCCCACCCAGGTCTCCCATTTCCCCCTCAACATTCCGCTCCAAACCTCTTTTTTTGTGTCTGGAGAAAGGCACTCAGTACACTTAGTGGTATCCCTATGTGCATGGGTGTGGGGGTGTGCACTAGGAACCTGCTGGCAGCCATACCTTCCCTAAAGAATGATTCTCCCTATTCTGGGGCCTGGAGGTCTCCCCCATCATGACAGGTGTGCTGAATTGCTCTTAGGCCACGCTTGCTTGAACTCTGGTGAAGCTGTGTGTGGATGCTTAGCGACTCATTCAGCTTCTCCCCCATCATTCATCTTCGGGTTTGAATCGGTTTTCCCTGTCAACATCAGTCATCACAGGTAGGCATTCTTCCGCTGGAAGCAAAGCCTCTCCAGCAAACCCTCAGGCTTGTGCCTGAAGCTTCCTCACAGAGTATTTCTTTGTCTCAGCACATTCTTATTCTTGAATGCCTGATGTCGAGAGAGGCAATGCTGCCACAATTGCATGTACACCGCGAAACTGTACAATAAGGAGAAACTGGAATTTTTTTCCACACAGAGGAGATTTAGAATTTACTTGAAATCATTCTCCAAAGTAAATGCATGTTTTCTGTAATGCAGGTGAAAGGTAATCTGCTATACAGGAACATAAATGCTCGGTCATGTTCAGTCACAAGCTCTGTCATTGAGACTGCCTTGCTTTTGAATACTTCCCAAAGCCAGCTATCTGTGGCTTTAGGAGACAGAACTCACTGGGAACATGAATATCACCACCACATGTCCGAAGAAACCCTTGGTTGAGACTTAACCGAAATCAAACCAAGGGACATATTTCAACACCCAAAATCTTCCAAACAGCACTAATATATTGCAACTTTTTTATTTTTAATTTGGGGCCTATCCAAGCAAATATTTCTGGATTGAAACTCAGCCCTGCCGATTCCTGGCTGCACAGTGCACGTGTGTACCCCTCATGCTGCTGACAGGGTCCAGTTCTGGGTGGCCCCACTATAGGTACTGAGGCTGGCAGGATGCGGAAGGTTCTTTCCTTCAAATGGCAGTGTGGTACAGGCAAGCCTGGCACCATTGTGGAAGCAGTGAAGCGGGGCTGCGGAAGGAAAGCAACTGGGTGAGACAAGCTCCAATGCAGGGAACCCGAGAGTGGTGTTGGGTTTCGCTCTTTAGTTCTGTGTTTCATTGACTTTGTGTGTGAGTGGGTTTTAGCCCAAGAAGATGGCTAGGTGTGGAGATGAGAATGTATAAATCTTACCATGATAGAATCCTGGATGTGCAGATTGCCCAGACTTCAACATCATCTCATGTCTTGTTTGTTTGTTTGTTTGTTTTCTGACAAACAGCAGGACAGAAAGAAAAGATTGGAGAACAATGCCATCAGCTATCGAAGTGCTCTTACCTCTATATGAAGAAGATAGGACTATCTCTAAACATGCTGGTTGTTTAATAGGAGAGTGTGTGTGATTTAGCCCAGGGATGGAAGTAGAGACCCCTTTAACCCCATAGCACAAACTGTAAAAACAAGACAAACAGTATGCTTCTATACAATATTTGTGGAGAAATCTCTGTTTCCATTTGTACATGTGCATAATAGAGGGAGTTCTCACAAAGAAAAATAAAATGTTTCATATTTACAGAGTCAGATCATTAAAAATAGGTGAAGTACCTCTAAGGAAGTATGTAGTTTCTTATGGCGGGGCCATCTCTACACTTTGCCTATGAATTACTGTCTCGGGGGGGGGGGTTGCTCCTAGGGCATACACTATGCCTCTTCTGTCACCCAACGATCATGAGCTACATCAGCTTTTCCTAGCAGCTCATCCTCTCCAACCATCCTCACACAGAGAGCTTCCAATTAACAGGTTACAATTGCCCAGACTTGACCAACCACTGACAGGACAAGGTGTCCTGTGGCTGTGGGGAATCTCTCTCCATCGCTCCAAACGTCACTAACAGAGATGGGCTTCTTGCTTTGCCCTTTCTTGCCTATGCTACTAGTAGCAGAGATTGCTTTTGCCAGCGGGGTGCTGATTTTAGTGGGTGAGCCACAGGAGCGTGGCGAAAAAGTCTTCCTCCACAATGGACACGAGACCTGGGGAGTGGTGTGTTTGTCAGTGTTTCTCTTTGTCTCAGCTAGAGACCGAGGCGGCTTTGCCTGTTTTAAAGCCGCCTTGGCCTTTTGGCAGCTTTGTAACATATACCCTCTGACATGGTAAGAGCTGGCGTCAATGGGGTAATTCAACCCCTGGCAGCCTTCTTTGATGAATGAGTAAATCCAGGGGTTCTCTGCCAGCTCACTGTTCCTTGTGCCTAGTTTCCTCTGGTTCACGGCACTGAGTGACGATGGTCCGTTTCCACATGTCCCCTCCCGTCATTGCTGTGGGATTTATGACCTTGTCTCAATCATCGTAAAGGAGGTGTGTGCCCTTCTGATGCACCAGGTCTAGAGATGTTTAGAACTGTGTGTTCATATTTCCAGGACTACAGTTTGAAAACTAAGGAGGCAAACAGAGAGCCAAGAATTTACATATCAGCTCCCTTAGAGACCTTATCTCCTATCTGTCTATTTTATACATAAATATCCGCAGAACTTTTGGCTTTGTGACTTTGTTTTGTTTTGTTACTGCCTAGTGAATTTTTCTCCTTACACAAAGACATAGGAAGGCTTCCAACAGAAGAAGGGAGGCAGTGAAGGGAGGGGAATAAGGTGCGAAAATAAAAAATTATTATATATATGTATAAAACTATCAAACAGAAAGAAAAGAAAAATCTCAAAGATGTAGTTACATGAAATGAAAGGGTGTGTGTGTGTGTGACATTTGCCTGATCTGGAAGTTCAGTAAATCCCCAAAATGAAAAGGTCTGGCTTGTGGGTGGGCACCCTTCCATCCAGACAGACAGGAATGTGGCTCGGCAGCCAGGAGACTCATGGGCTTGCGGCACCAGTATAGGCACCTAGCTAGGAAACCCCACCAGGGCTTGCTCATCCTTTCTGAATGAAGGAGCAGGCACTTGACCTTTCTCGCCTCCCCACGATTCCTTTTGTGCCCTTCCACTCTTTCCTATCTTTTTTCTTTTCTCCCCTCCTCACAGAAAAATACCTCCACATGGAAGCCCTTAGAATACCCCTTTGCTCACGCACCCTTTAGTCTAGGGAGTTACATGTGACGATGGATTTCACCTTCGCTGGCGACAATTAACATGCCCTTCCCGAGGTCATTTCTACTCTTTGCTTTCTCCCTTCTAAGAATTTGTTCTTTCAAACAAGAATCCGAGCCTAAATGAATCCACAGGGACATATTAACAATGAACCTGGACTGGGTGTCCTAAAAATGATTGCTGAAATGCCCTCATAAACTCAGCACAGCCCACTGTCCCTTTCTTTCTCCCAGCTTTGGGCCACACTGATTCTTGTCATTGTGCCAGCACCGGAGAACAGATGACTTATTTCTGTGTCACTTCATGACGAAAAGACCCGGCTGGCGTGAGCCCAGATTTGGCAGCTGGCTATTAATTGAAGAAAACTCCGCACTCACCCCTTAGTTAAACATGGTCTGATTCAGCAGTTCCTTTTTGCTCCCATTCCTTCTTTTATACCAGGGGGGGAAAATCATGATTGCTTTTGCTTGGCTTTGCTTCTGGTGGGTTGTAAATGAGCTGGCAACACTCAGACAGTGGCGTGAATGCTTTTGGGGCTGTTCTTGCCAATTAAGTTTTATTTCTAAAAGAGTTTGGACATCTCATTTCAGAGGCTTTCATGTTGTCCAGTAGAAGGAAATGCTGTACCCTCTGTTTGGTGTCGTGGGCTACACAGTTCATTTATGAAGTCATTTTAATGAAATTTCAAATTCTGTCATCCGTAGGAGAGGTTCTTGTCTTGTGAGTTGGTTACTTTTCTAGGACATTGGACTGTGATTGTTGTTTTATCCTAAATACATCTTCATATAACATCTATAATACATATAATATACACACATACATAGTATAATAATGTATGTAATATATACATGCAATATATGGAATGCCAACTTTTTGATGGGTTTCTTTTATAATTAAATAAGAAACTACTTGGCATGAAATGATGTAGAAGAGTAAAAATTGTCGAACTTTTGCATCAAATGAAAATCTCTGTGGAAATGAGGTGGCAAAATCTTTTTGGAAGGACTAACACTTAATACATTAACTTGATCTTAACCAGGTATGCCAAATCATGAATTATATTATTCTGGGAAAAATGTGTTGCTGTACCAAGAGCCTCTTTGTGCCTCCTTCACCTCATTTTCTGTCCTCACTGTTCCCTCTGCTTCCTGGACGCTGAATTGCTTGCTAGTCATTATTATACACTGCCTCTTAAAAAGGAACTCAAGATGGGAAACTTGTATTCTGTCCAAGTTTAAAGAGTCTGCATGGGATTCAGTAGGACCTGGACAGCAGAAATTGGGAAAGAAATCAGAAACAGCCCCCCACAAAAAAACCCAATTATTAGGATATAGTAGAAGAGACCTGGAAGAAGTGATTTATTCCTAGAGACTTGTTAGACTTTAGGGGAAATGTTATCAAAGGGCATGAAGGAGTCAGGCTTGGGTAACAGATGCACCACTTCCAATTGTCAATGACCATCCAAGGATTTTATGTGCATGAAGTGCTTCCCAGGGACTGAGTAACCGAGCTGGGAGAGGAACTGGAGACAGTAGAACATGACAGTCCCTCCAGACCAGACTCCCACCACTGTGAGCTGTTTATGCCCCTGGCTCTTACAGTGGCTCTCTCCTTTGTAGGACTTTTTCATGATCGCAGGTCCAATGAGCTGTACTGAACAGATTCAGCTGAAAGGATGTAAAGCTGTATCCATGGATATCCCTGCAAAATGGTGCCTAGGATCTTAAGATGCTGTCTATGTGAAATAGCAATAGTGCTTCTCGTATCCCCAATCTGCAAAAATATTCAGGCCAAACTCTATTCTTATATGAAGGGGAAAGTGAACGGTATCTGGTGGGGGAGTTTCTCCTCATATATAAGCTAGAAATTTACATGCGCAGAGTTCTATTCTCATGTGCATTATCTGAGTGTGAAGTCAGGGATTCATCTTGACACATATTTGGAAAGGTTTCCTAAAGTTCCATGTGCTTCTGGCTGGTGACAGATGTCTTTGAGTAAATGTAAGATTAGAAGCTTTATATTTTTTGCACCCTAATTAATTTCCTTCATCTGTAGCAATGATCTCAGCTTTTAGCATTGTTTAATCTATGAACTTGGGTGTTACGTTACCTTCTGTTATTTCTTGGGTTTTTCCTAAATTTTCTTGTTTATCCTAAAACAAAAAACAAAAAGCTTACATTTTGGCAAAAAAATTACATATTAATCATTTTCTGTCTTTTGAAGAACTATTCTTGATTATAAGAATAAAGAACAAGGATCAGGATCGACTTTGATGCTAAAAAATGAAGAGTGTGAGCCATGTAGCATTCTCTAATGATCACAACAGGGTGAGCCTCGAGTCCTCGAAAGCCATCACTAAAGATATTACTCTCTTCTTTAAGACATTGTGAGAGTCCTTGCTGTAGCTACCTAATACCATGTCTGATGAGAGCTCACATTGCCTATCAATAAGATTGAAATATGTCTATCAGGTTAAAACTCTGTCTTCTACACTACATTTTTAACCAATTACAGTACCCTGATGTCACGGTGTAATGGTGAGAATCACAGAAAGCCTGCGGAGTGAGTGAGAGTTTAAAACCAGGAGCTTTGAAAGGGACTTGAGGCTGCCGCTGCATAGGATCTGAGGATGCCTTGAGATGGTTACTCTAAGTTAAAGCTAAGAAGGGTTTCAGTGGGGGACCCTGTGACAGGATTGATGCTCTCCCCTGCTTCTGCCGCGAGGAGACTTGAGATGAGCAATTGAGGAGAGGAAAGAAGAAACTAGAACTTCCGATGAGCTTATGTGTGGGCCTGCATTGTCTTGGGACTCACAAAGCACTTCCCTATCAGCCTTATAGACAATGGCTTCTACTCCTCCTGCCCCTTTAATTGCCAGTTAGGCTTCCGAACAAACAAATCACCATAGAGGCAAAAGTGTCTTTGCTGTGGAAGGTCAAACCTCTTAGGAAAAAAAATTATCTTTTTTTTTCTTCTTCTATTTTTTTTAAAAACTTATAGAGATAGGATTTTCCATTTTATCCTATTTTTTCTTTCTTTTTTGCTTTTGCTTTGTTCTTTTTAAAAAGGAAATGATGGCTTTCTCTATAAAATTTTAACACCAAAACCAGGTTTCAGATATTAGTAACAAAAGAAAAAGAAAGAAGGAGGAGAGGGACGAATGTGATAGTGCATGGCAAAGCACCATTATTAAACTGCTCAGACCCAAACCGGCCCACACGGCAGAAGTTGTGTGCATTTCACGTCTAGACAGCAGCATCAGTGTCAACCAGGACCTAGTTAGAATTGCGATGTCCCCGGTCCCTTTTTAGGCCTACGAGGCAGAAACCCTGCAACTGAGCCCGTAAATCCCCATTTATAAAAGACCTCAAGGAGATTTCGGTGTGTGCTATAGCCTGAGACCCACTGGTGCTGGTTACCCAGGGTCGATCATTCTGCTCCCCTTGAGATGAATTCAATGATAGTCACAAATGTGAGGGAGAGTGTGCGTGCAAACGTGTGTTAGCGGCTTCCTGTTTCCGAGGAAATGAAAGCTAGGCTCTCTCACCTGTTTTTAATTTTTTTTGTTGTATTAAGAAGTGAGCAGAGAGGTACAGTGAGCTATTTATGTAATTATGTAGAAATAATGAAGTTTGTTCTAACAAAAAAGAGGCGTATCTCATGGAAAAGCCTTCAGTAACATTCTGTCTAGACCAAATATTCATTTTAGGGACAAGGCACACAAAAGAAAATTACCTTCTTCATCAAGCACAAGGGAAATGATGTTTTAATTCTGTAGAGAAGTAATTTTGTTTTCTTCGAGAAATGGGCAGGCTGATATTAGTAATTGAATTTACTTCTCAAGTATAATCATGGCTGCTATAGTTCTTACTAAGGCTGAAAGAAATACAGGTGAAGATGAAGTTGAGAAAGCTGAGGACATAGCTTGCTTCATAAAAGGTTTCAACACAAGCAAAAGAACCTGAGTTCAGATCCCATCACCCATCTGAAAGCCATGGGCTGCCCTGTGAATCTGTATCCCCAAAACAAAAGAGCAGAGATGGACAGATCCCTAAAGCCATTGGACAGCTGTCTAGCCCAAACATTCAGACCTATCTTTTGAAACCCTTGCTCAAAATCTAAGACGTATCAACATGCAATTTCAATAGGGTGTGGTCACTTCCTAGACAAAAGAGAAGATAGATGTTATGAAGGCAGCGCCCACTCCTAGACTTCATCACATCAGGCCGGAGTAAGGATCAGGAGGGCAGAAACACTGTACCCTTCCCCGCTGATGAGAAATTAACTAGAGGAAGGGCAGAACAGATGAGGCAAAGCCATATGCAATGTTCAGAAGTGGACCTGTCCCAAGCCAGCACACTGAGCACGGCTCCACCTGGTTGATTCTGGGGTTGGTGGCAGCGGCACAGAATCTGGAGAGCTATAGTGGAGAAAGCTGCGGAGAAGGCAGGGACTTTATGGTTAAGGATCTGTTTGCATCAGAAAGACTGGATATTGGTGTGTACTGGAAGAGACCAACAGGGACACTGACAGAAATTCAAACAAGTGTGCACAGCCTGAAACCAGCTCAGAGAGAGTTGAACATTAGAAGGTTTAGGAAAGATACTCTGTGGGCCTTTAGACCTGGTGGTTCACCAGGTTTAAAAGCTGGAAAGTGCATTCGTTCAGAGCAGCTAGATGCATGCTGGAGGACCATGCAGTAATGCAAGGGAGTGAAGAAAGAGCACGTTTTAGAAAGAACGCCTATATTCCTTTCCATGGAGCAGGATTTGAGAACTCTGTAGCTGACCAACTGGAGATGCTTAATAGAGCACTGGGAAGGCAGCACAGGCCTGGAACTTGCAAAACCAGACTCTCACACTCTCTTCTCTAGCTGCAAAAGTAACCCCGACACCCTTATATGCAGACTTTAAGGCCAAAGGGCCCAATGACCCTGTAGTGAATGGGAACACTCTAGATGCTGGTTTTAAATGCTGCATGCTTTTCAGAACTGCCCAATTCCGAAGAAAATAGAAATAAATGGTGGTTGGAAAGCAGTTTGATTTGTGTGATAAAATCTAACTTGCCAAATAACCAGATCTACTGTCCATCAGTTAGGACTAGATTTCCACAACAGAGTGCGCCAAGGAACTTGGGGTATACGATAACTCCTCATTTTAACTAGGGATAATTTCTTGCAATAATAAAAAATGTATTTTCTGTAGATCTTTTGTTGGTGAAAACAATAATAAAAAACAGATGATATAATAGAGTGAAGGAGGTACTCCAGTTTTGGGGAAAGGAGGATTACACGTCTCCATAATGATGCTGTATACTACATTTTGGAATAGAGTATTTAAATTAGGGAGGAATTTTCTTCTATTGTGTCAAAGAAGAAGTTGAGATGTCATTTTTACTGAATAAAATAGGTATGAATATGATGGCTGTCAAAACCCAAGAGCTGTCTCATACAATTGATGATACATATTGTACAATTTTAGTAAAATCCTTCTGTAGGTATGAAACTCCTTCTGTAGGTATGAAGCTATTTTACTCTGAAGACCACACATGATCAGAAAGGTTAATATACAGGCCCATAATATCCAACTAGCCTTGAGAACAAAAAGGGGAGCAGGAATTGTCATTAACAAACTTTGGTATGTTGAATGTCATCAATGTGTTCAAATTACCAAATTAGAAAGGGTAGAAAGCATGAATAATGTATTTCTTCTGGCACAGTAGTTTTAATGCTTGCATTATATTGCTTTATTTAAGTGGACAACTCAAGCTACTTCTGTGATAGAGTCAAGAGAGATGGGCTCGACTTGAATTGATAACTACTTGGACAGGTCAAATTGGTCACAGTCTTCTGAAAGTCTTATTTTGCCTTTGTTCTTTGCCCTAAGGCTGTTCCCTAGAACAGCTACTCCCACTAGTAAATGGTTTGCACCTGGCAATACAGTATTTATCATGGCCTATTATCTTGACAGTGTCTTTACTCAGTAGCAAAGTGTTCCTCCTGCCATCCTTGCCTCCCTTTCTCCCTCCCTCCTTCTTTCTCACCCTCTTCTAGTTCACATACACAAATACATGTACATGTGTGCGTGTGTGCACATGCATTCATGTTTACACACACAAACTATTAAATATAATTAATCTAGAAACTTTAAATTTGGGGTAGGTTCTATTGTCGCTTGTTCAATGCTTCATGCATTATTTAACTACCGTAGTACACTGCACATCAGGCATTGTTATATTTAAAAATAAAGTCTTCATTTAGCATGTCTAAGCTAGCCCGCACACAAAGAATACAGGAATATGGATTATGCATGTTTTCTGTTATAGTCATTTACTATAGTAGAGACATAGTAAGTAGCATGTCACGGAAAAGTATGTAGATACTTAAAACCTACTCATTGAAAAGACCTTAGAAACATGCAACACAAAGCTTAATGCTAAAAAATGTAAGCAAAAATGGGAAGAGTCAAATATTGCAAATATACGAAGCTATGAAATGCTGTTGAGAGCTAGACCAGACCCAGGTGTTCCCTCACTCATGCTAAACCTTCACAGGAAGCTAAGTGCTACTCTTCATGGGTGTCTGATATATTCCTTATTCACGGACCAGCACCACACCCAGGATCGGGGCTTTTCTCTCGGGTTTGAATTGTTTTAGCGTTAATCCACCTTAAGCACTTGCAATATTTCTTCTTTCTTTTCTTTGTGCCTTCCAGTATTTTTTCTCCATTTTTCTTTCTCTTTAGCTTCATTCTCTCCTAAAATTAAAAAGTAATTATGTCAGTGTGTTAGGCAATATTTCAGGCCCGTATTTCAGACATTTTGCTCATATCAGAGCAGTTTAGTTACACGCCCCTCAGGATTTCCAGTTACTATGTTTCAATTACCAGAGAGCCTTTCGCAAAGCTCAGCCCAAACAATGCGATACTGTCTTAGGACATCGACTTGACGGATGTGTTTACCATCTGTAGGCATTTGCAGAGTCTTCACAAGACTCACTTTGCAATTATAGGAGTTTTTAAAGGACTTGCCATTTGTAAGCTTTCATAAAGAAAGATCAAACCTCCTCCAAATGAGGGTTAATAATTATTTTGCATATAAAGCTCTTCTTTGTGTATATATACAAGCAAAGAAATGTATATATGCACATCATACATATATGTACACCATAACTATATATACTTATATAAAAATAATAGAGAAAACATATTTAGTATCATCTGTGGCAGATGGTGTTTATGAATGACAGCTTTGTAGTATACATGTTAATGGTGAATGTGGAGAAATGAAACTACTTCGTCACGTTTTCTCGGGGTTTGCATTGAGTGTTTATTCCCTGTGGAGAGCATTGGAAATGCTGGTGCTAACACTAGGGCTGGAGTAAGTGCCAGCTCTGCGTGCTTTCATGTATATTATCTTGTGTGGTTTCACATTGTTCCTGTGAGGTAACTATCCTAGCATGACCATAGATACACAAATAGGCCGAATAAGATGTAATATACATATCAAGTTGAAAAGACGTCACCCATTTTTAAGCAGTAGTTCTTACCCACTTTAATTCATTGATTAAAAAATCTGGTACCTAGGTCAGGTACCTGGTTCAATGGCTTTGGATTTCTGGGAAGAAGACCTAAGTGGCTGTTTATTTTCAATGTCCCAAATGTCTCTTTTACTGTACAGATTCACCAACTTCCACTTTAGATATTGCCTGTCAGGAGCTATGCCTTTATGTGCACTTTCTATCAAAAATACCATTTTCTTTTCATCCCTGTCATCCCCCTGCCTCAATGGTCATCTGAACCAGTTGACTCTGTAATAAAGGCAACTATGCACCTATTCTGATCTTAACACAAAAGCCCATTTAGAGTTCAGTAATTTACATGACTTCCTAATGCAAAATAAGTGCCCCATTCAAATTAGAAGTAACAAAGGTCTACCTTGTTTCCTAATTTCCCTCTGCATTATATCAAACCAGACCAACATATTTCTCTGGTTTCCATAACTACCACCACTGTTTGGGCCTGCCTTTCCATCCTGCTCTATTTTATCTTCAGTCTTGCTCTTATACCTGCCAAGGCTCTGCTGAAGAGAAGCTCTTCTGTTCCCTGTCACTGGCTGTTCATGAAGAATTGTCTGTTGCATTCTTCTTTGGGTCTTTGTCCATTCGGCTCCACCTTTAATGAAGCAATCATTATTTGGGTAAAATCGTACTTCCACTTACTAAAATCAAGCTAGAAACAACGCAATCTTTTTTTAATTGAACACATGAGAAAAAAAATGTCTGTGTTTTCAAACATTCAGGAATTTTTTTAAATAATAGATTATACCAGAAAGTTGTTAGCCTGTTTGCTTTTCTTTTTTGTATGTGTTCTAATATTTTTTTTCTGCTGAAAAAGAGATTTAATCTTTGGGAAATATTTTTAAGATATGACGGAAAGATGCTCACAAAACAAAGCAGATTCCAATTAATATGTGGAAAGCATTGCAAATTATTACAAACAGTTCTCAGTTTACACAGGAAAATTACGTGAGCTGTTAGAGAATGCATAAAGATTGGAGGCGTGGGTAGCAGAGGAGGCTCTACACTAGTTTCATACAATCTAGTTTCCCAAATAAACTGGCTATAATATTTTTGGCATTAACTCTCCTAACTGATCACTTAGCTCCATTTGTAGTTGTTATAAGCAAATGTGCTTTTCATTCACATCATCCATGGTATGGGCTTGGCCTTCCCTTGCTAATACCATAACTACCTTGAGGGGTCAACGCACCTCACAGGGCTTTGTCTGTAGTGCCTCTGATCCTAAAGATCAGTACTGGAGCCCAGGGATATCTTTATGATAAGTCTCCATCCCATGGTGTGCTGCCTGTGGGTATCTATGCTATGAAGAATCTCTCCTTTAGTACTTGTATCAGCTGTTTTCACTACAGTACCTATAACTATCAGCTGACAACAAAGAGTTTGTTACTAGCCAAGCATCTTGATGTTTCCAAAGATCCATATATACTCATTTACTCCGAGAAGCAAACCACATCTATATTAAGATTGTCTTGTTGTTTGGTCTGGTTTCAGTGTATTTAATTATACTCATCTTGGAGAAAAAGAGAGAATTTCTAAATCTGGCCTCACAGATTTTTTTTAAAGACAATTGAACATTCCATCTTAAATCTTTGGAATTTTCGTTTGTTCCATTAGTTTATGAGTTTCAGGCAACCACTAATGGTCTATGAAAATTTAATAAAGTTGACAAATACTGTCAATAAAAGTGAAGGTGCTCAAAGTTGCACACATATTCTAGAACAATAATAATGTGGATTTTATATGCTGGGTAATCAACTAAATATTCCTAAATGTATTTCAGGCAAGCTGTTGGCTATTGACTGTTGACTTGTGCTATGTGAAGGGTGTGTAATGGACATGTGTCATGCAGTGCTTGTATCCCCAAGAAGGCCAAGTCTTACTTTAAATCATTGTATTACTTGCCAACAACATTTAATGATGTATGGCTTAAAGTAATGGCCTGGAGGTAGTAACAAATCCAGCCTAGTTAAAGAGCCTGGACCAGTAGGAAGACTCCCAGTAACTCCCCTTATCTGCTCATCTCTCTACACGGTTTACTATACTCTGTCTGGGGCCAGCACTCTTAGGATGGTGTATCCAGCACAAGATACCAATGAGACTCAAGGGAAAAGAAAGCAAGCCTAAAGTTCTGACTTTGAACATGTCTGTGCAAAGTTCAGGACTTCATTTTTCTTTACAGCTGAATAGGAATCCATAGTATATTTATACCACATTGTATAAATATCCATCCTTTGCATGAAGGACATTTAGGTTGTTTCCATCTCCTAGAATATAACAGTGATATAAATGGCTGTTATATATAATAACCACACCAGAATACCAAGCTTGCCTTCCATACCATGTGATGATTTAGGAAAAGCCTCAATATCCCACCAATACCATTGTTGATTTCTTAATAAGGAAATAAACACTTTTGTGCAAACAGCATCACTCACCTTTTCATAGCTACTGAAGAAGACATGAAAAAAATGAGATACTTTTTCACTCATTACATATTTGTTTTAAAAAGTAGTTTAAATACCCTAAATGTTATAAATAAAATCAAAGAAGTTGAAAACATTCAGATGAGTATTTTTGGACCATCCATTTAGCAGAGTTATCAGTCAGTGTCTTATAGCCTGGCAAAGTATCTTGAACTGGCCTTAGATCTGAATCCTTGCTGTAATAAATTAAGTGATGAGGAAAGGAATTGTTGGAATTATATTATCATCAGAGATGATGTGCATACTCAATAATTGAACACAAAAGCAGGCGGTTGATGCAGTGCAATGCTCACCGTGATGCTAATGGTGTTGATCCTTCAAGTAATGTGGTTGAGTCCAAGTCACTGTGTGCTGGAGGGACATCCTCTGATGTACCTGCAAGGTTAAAACACACTCAAGAAAATAACTCCACATGTAGGGCTCTCTCTAAATTTTATTGCATTACATGTTTTAATTTCCAAAAGAATGAGAGTTCAAATTCTACAATCTATCTCAATAAACATGTTAATATATAATGCAAAGAGATGCACACATAATTATTGTCATATTAACATTTTGAAGCAAAGAATTGTGGAAAATAAGCCCTCCCTTCCCACTCAAAATGTGACCCATGAACTACCAGTTTCTGAACTTCAGCCTCTGATAGCTTAACATGAACAGAGATTCTTGAACCCTTACCTAAACCTCCAGGGACACAATTAGCATTTTAACAAGCTCCCTGGTGATTCTTTCCACATTTATTGTAAGAAATACTGAGCTGGAGCAATACCTAAGAGGCTCATTATGAATTTCGCTATCAAGTGTATTGCATCCTAATAGCACCCTGTGAATTCACTTCATCCTTAATAGACTGTTCTAGCATATGCTTTGAAAAGCTGTTTTCATCAGGGAAGCTGAGTGGTTTTGATCTCAGTAGCTAACCTTGGCATATAGGCATCTACAGCTATACTTAGAGAGTTGCTCAAACCTTTGGGTCATATATTACTTATATTTCAAAAACCTTAAATTGGCCAAGCATACTTTTAAAAAGTACATTGCTTTATAATCTATACATTTGTTGTTATTGTTGTCACTTTGTCATATATGTGTGAGCCTCTGTATGTCACTTAGCCTCAAGACCTTTAGATTGGAAAGTCCTGGTGTCAAGGGTCTTCTGTACCTTTAGGGATACAGCTCAGGATGGCTGACGTCTGACTACTTAAGGAAAATTTAAGGAATTGTATATATTGTTTAACAGAAAGATGCTTAATTAATGTCTTTTAGTTAGCATAGCATATAATAAATATTATATATTATATGTATATAATGTATATTATATATAATATAGCATATAATTAGCAAAATAGATGATTCAAATGAAAGAAGCCTTATTTTAATTTTTCTTTTTGTTACATTTATTTACTTATTTTGGGAATGGGAGGGTATGGATGTCATGGCATATATATGAAGGGCAGAGGAAACTTCTAGAAATTCCTCTGTTCTTCTTCCATGCTCATCCAGTGGTCAAGCTCAGGAAATCAGCCTTGGTGGCCAGCACTTTTACCCACTGAGAAACCTTACTTTAAATATGCCTTTATGTTTTATTCTTTCATCTTCTATGTGTATTAGCTGAATACCTTTGATTTTAAAACAAATCGGAGCACATGACTCAGAAGTGGGTGACTCACTAAAATTATAGACAAACTCCTTGCTACAAATGGTTCTTGTTAATTAAATACCCAAGGTAGCAGCATCCAAATAGGCAGGATTGGTATATGGAGTAGAGAAAAAAATCAGAAAACAGTTTCTTTCTGCTGGAGACACCTTACCTGCTTAAGGTAGAAAGGTTTTGAGGGAATAATAATGAGCCATTTTTTACTTAGGTCTGAGATATTTAGGGATACACTTGATGTTATCTCATTAGAATTGAGCACACCAATGCTTTATGCATCCTAATTCTCAAGCGTAAAAAAGATAAATCAAATTCAACCAAACCTTTTTTTGCCTCTTACTTTTCTTGATTAAAGAAAATAAATGCTTTATGAAAGTTGCTAGACAATGTACAGTGTTTTAATTAAAAAGATTTTACAAAAATAATCACTTATGAAATGTAGGAACCACCCATTTTTATAAATGTGTGCATTTGCTTATAGAAGCTCTCTCTCTTACATACACCACCCCACCCCCAACACAAGTAGTTCATATTTCACAGTAAGAGTGCAGCCACATTAAATATTCACATATTTATATTTTATCTGTGCAATAAGCTCTTAAATTGGCAAAGCAAAATAGCTTTAATTTCACAGACATCTTTGTGATGGTGGAAGTTGAATCTGGATTGGGTGGTGCATGCCACCAATCCCAGGACTCGGGATTAGAACTAGGATCAGGAATTTGAGGTTAGCCTATGCTACAAGGGAATCCCTATCTTCAAGATAAGGAAAAAAGTGAAAAATGGAAATGAACAAAATATCTTCCAAACAGGAAATGGCAACAAAAGTAAAATAGAAATAAGATGAGATTAAGCTGTGAGGAAAGACCCTGTGGCCTTTGAAAAGAGCTGTCGACTTCTATTTTTGCTGTGATTCTGTAAAAAGGGCAGGCCAGCTTTCTAAAACACCGCTGATGTTATAAATAAAAAGATTTATATTTGCTTTCCCTGACTTTAAAAATAAAACTGGGGAGGAAAAAAAGCGCATTGAAGCATACTGCTGTGTTTTAAACTATATCCTCTACATTTCAGGCTGTGTAGTCAAACCCCCAGGCAAAGGTGAGCAGGGTTCAGCCCCCTACAATCCTGTCTTCAGGACAGGCATTGTGAGTTCCTATAGAGACACATCTAGAGATGGGTGGGCGGAGCAGAACAGTTTCAATATTGAGAGCAGCCATCAGCTCTCCATCATCTTGCTGCTGCACCCTGCACATCAGACTGAGGAATATGATTGTGTGATATGGTGAGGTCTGTATCTGTGACTCTTGCCCTGCACTACTATTCAAGATGTGTTCCTTCAGGGCCTTGGGATATTTACAGTGCTCCTCTATGCGGGACCGGGCACAGCAGATGGCACTATGACGGTTTGGTTTCCTGTCTTCTTTGGATGATATTTAAGAATTAATGGGAGAAACAGCTCTCTTTTCAAGGGGGGAGGTAAGAGAACATCTATTCTGGAGTCAAATACTTTTGACCATGCCCAGGAATACATATATAGGTTAGCCCAAGTTCCGTGTTTCAACACGGCAGCAATTTCATTATGAGTTTAGAGTAAGGAGCAAAGAGAATCCTAAATCATGACACTTGAGATAGTTAGGTGCAAGCACCAGGTAAGTGGTGGCTTACAGCACAGCTGGAGAAAGCGCTGTGATAGACCTCAGATGACATTCATAGCACTGGGTTTGGTGAACTAGTGGTCTATGAATACAGTCCCCAAACTTTCACCTGATGGTCACAAGGCATTAGGTCATACACATTTGGACAAGGAGCATCTATTACAGGACTAAAGACAGAGAACGGTGCATCCATTATACAGAGGTCCAGGATTTGCAGCGTTCTGCCTTTTCCACAATTGTTGAAGCTCTGTTAGGTTGATCAGCCTTATAGAAGAGTCAGTGCAAGGTGTGACTCCTTTCTGGAAAATGTAAATGCTTATGGCTCTAAGCCTGCTTTTCTATGAAAATAAGAATATATTTAAAGCCCCAGCTGATTGGAGTGAATAAGCGGTTTTCAGAGAGGTGGTCTGGGAAAGCGGTCCTCTGGCCAATGCAATGCCTTGCATTTCTAAAATTGCCTGATTTATATCTTGTACTTTCGGGGCTCATTTAATTATCAGCTGTTTGGCCAGGGATTGAGGATAGGCTCCTGACATGTGTTCTCTTAAGGCTAAAATGCCTCTCTAAACCATCAACCCTGGGAAACTTGGAAAGTCAATTCCATCCCTTACCTTTTCTGTCCCTTTGGGGGACCATCCCTAGCCAGGCTGACTGTATTCAACCCTTGTGGTCGTAGAGCCCCTTTGTACCGTGAGGAAGTTCCTTGTGTGCAAGGCTGTGAGAATCACAGGCATTTCAGGGTCGTCTTCAGGATGGTTAATGGGACATGTAAACAACTCCCCCCTCAAACCCAGCCATGCTGATAACAAGCGTTAAGAATTGCTTACAGCTTCTCTAGCTCTCCTATAAATCAAATATTCTCCCAAAATGACAGCTTTGGTACATTAAGGGTTACTTTAGTGGTCCAAATAATTTAGTTAATGTACAACTTAGACATCTGACACACACCTGGAAGTCGCCTGACACTGGGAGCGCACCCTTCCCGGTCATGGGGTTATCGTTTGTGTACAGTAGTTCACCATGAAACTGTTTTTGTGTGGCTAGCAACAGTCTCCAGGACTTGAGTTTATGAAAGAGCAAAGTGCACTCCAACACCACAGCTTCCATGCGAGTGTTCACCATGAGCCATAATGCTTGCTTGAAGTCTGCACTTTGAAGAAGCGTTCCTTAAACTTAATTTTCTCACCTTTCTACTTAATCTTTGCTCATGAACGAATAAAATTAATGACACTTAAATTGTAGCCATTTAATCGCTAATTGCTAGATTCTATTCCTCTGTAGCTCAGGCTGGCCCAGGACACATTGTCAAGATTCTCCTTCTCCTGCCTCAGCCCTCAGTGTTCCAGAACTACACACACGAACCACCATTACCAACTTCTTTTTCTTTTCTTTAAGAAATTAAATTGATCTTTACTACTTTGTGTTCTTTGACCTCTACTTGCGTTTTGAAGTATGTGAATTTGAAAGACCATACAGATGCTAGAGTATTTCAGAACCTGTGTTCCAGTTCTTCAAATCACAATAAAGGCTTGTTCCTAGTAACTCAGCATTCTTTTTATGCAAGCTGTTCCTTTTCTGGGATATAATTAATGATAAAACCTTTTAACATCCTCAATAAACAACAATTACCACCCTTATATCTTAGTGCCCACTAGTAGTCAACATAGTTTTAATGGTTAGCAAATACCTAAGAGTTTAATTCACTTACACTTTCTTCTTCTGGGGAAGGCACATGGAGAATTATAAGTGCATCAAGTATTTCTGTAGTGAAGAAATTGGTAGTGCCACAGGGTCCATTAAAAGGATACACGTATGGCCTTTCCATGTGCACACACCCATAAACACACGTTGTACACACATACACCATACTCACACACAAGCAAAAATTAAATATAAGTAAAAATGATATAAGCATAACTGTCCAGGTGGAAGGGCGCAAAGTTAGGAATGGCACAGGGCAGATAAGTCTTCCAGAACTAAACAGGAAGTTAAGTGATTTGGGATGTTTGGAAATGTGAGCCCTGGGTCAGGAAGTGAAGTAGAAAAAGATAGTATAGGATTGAGTGTTTACCGAAACACAGCATCAGGACCTTTCTGGCTGGCTAGTGGAAGATTCAGTGCAGGGATGCATGCATAGTTGTTGGAAGTCAATAGTAGCCTGAACTTTAATTGAAGGCTAGAGGCAAGGATGGCTTAGATTAGGAAGCAAACGTAAAACCAGAATAACTGTTTTATGCCTGCAATAATGACCTCCAGGGATTGTGAAACTGGAGCAGTCAATACTATAAACACATCATAAAACAACAACCCTTTCCCCATAAAAGAGGAAAGGCAAAAAAGAAAAAGGAAGGAAGGAAGGAAGGAAGGAAGGAAGGAAGGAAGGAAGGAAGGAAGAAAGAAAGAAAGAAAGAAAGAAAGAAAGAAAGAAAGAAAGAAAGAAAGAAAGACTATCCTCTGCTCCATGTCCTCCCTTACCAGGCTTGTGGGCCCTGTCTGATATTATCAAGAATAGAGCTGTCTGGTTTTATTTAGATTTGGCTGTTTTATGCCAGATGGGCACCATATCACACCAGGGGTGCGCATCTGTAAGGGCAGGTGTCTACTCCCTGCAGCTCTCCCTGAGTTCGATCCATAGAATCTATATGGTGGAAGGAGAGAATGGACTCCTACAAGCTGTCTAGGAAAGAATCAATTTCTTTATGTTGTCTCTACATATGTGTGGTGGCATGAACCCTCCTGCACTCACCTACACCCCATACCCCACCATACCCAAAATAAATGAATTTAGTAAAAATATAAGTTCTCTTGTACATGTAAAGGGACAATTCTGCACATCCTTAAGACAAAAACTTCTAACACATGCACACAGGTTTTTTTTTTATAAGCAGTTGTTTTTAATCTCATAAAAAACAAAAAAGTTGATGTACAGTGACTTGATAGTTGAATTTTTAAAGTCTTATCATTTTACTAATTTGAAATTTAAAGAGATGTATTCAGTATCTAGCCCCTCTTATTCATCTTGTGTTTTTCTTTGAACAAAGATTCCAAAACACTTGGCTCCTTTTTCATTATCTTAAATATATTTTGCTCTCCTGCTTCTCTTGGTTCTCTCTGCTGTGGTCAAATGCATTCTCCTGTGAGCCCTGGGTTTCTGTGAGAGACGCTTCTCTGCGCAGTGTGCTCTTCTTGTCTCCAGAACGTACCACGCGCCTCCTTGCCTCTGTCTTCCCTTCTGTCATTCTCTTGTAGTTCAGTTCCCAGTTCCTTGTCATCAGTTTGCAGGAACATTGTTAGCTACAGAAGAACTGCAGATACGTACGTGTTAAAATAGATAGGGTCTTACTACATAGAGGTTAGGCTGAGGAGAATGATTGCCTTCTGTCTAGAGAGCATGTTTCCACTTCCAGTCTTACCCTGGACTCAATCTTTATCTCCCTGACCCCACCAGCTTACAGCTTACTAACCTCATCCCCTGAATATATATATGCTGCTTCTGCTTCTATCACTTCAAGGCAAGTGTCTTCGGAGCACTTACATGTTTTGACCTCAACCACCCCTTTCACATGAATTGGCTCCTACTCTTGGCAAGCATCTTCTTTTCTTCCTTCACTCTGGTTCTGTTGCTTTTCTGTGAGGAAAAGTGATTCTGCATCACAACCCTGGAACTTAGTGTCCAAGGCTGCAAAGGTCACTTTCCCCAGGGTGACTAATCCATTCTAACCTTGGGTGCCTGAGGGAATGGCAGCTAGTCTGTGACACTTCCCAGGGCATCTTTTCCCTTACAGGATCTATGCCCCGCTACTGCTACACCTTGCCCCTCTATTTCTTCATTAGCCGGTTCTGCTAACAGGAATCAAAGCTCCATGAGTACCAGAACCATTGCCTGTGCTCTGTTTTTTGAATCCATAGAACCACAGTACCTGTCATATCATAGATGCTCAATGAATATTTGTGAAAGAAAGCTGTAAAGAAGTGAGCAAGGGAGGTGTGGCAGGGGATCAGGGAGAAGGGAAGGGAATGCTAGAAAGAAGAAAGGAAGAAAATTAGGGAGGAAGGAAAGACAACATATAGTCCTCTGCTAGTATTAAATCTCTAGAAATTCTTCAGACCACTCTTTCTTAAACCAGAACAAAGCTGCCCTGCAGCCCAGACCCTTTGCAAGGCACCATTTTCTGGATGAAAGCTCAAGTTGCTCTATTGACACCGTGTTTATTTTCAGATCTAACCCAGCACTTTTTATAGCAAATGGTATTGATTTTCCATACTTATTAGTAGGTTAATGTTTCTCTTTTAAGTTAAGGCATTTTTAATGCAGTCTACTTTACTTTAGATTTGAAAAATCAGATAATGATATTTAAAGAACTGTCATGGCAAAAAATCTTGAAATATGAGTGCACATGAGGGAAAGCTATGAATGGGAGGTTAACTGACTTGCAAAAATTTTCTACTTTTCTTTAGGGTCTCTTGTAATTCCCAATTCAATCATGAAACCTTCCTTGACTATTGTCCTGTTTACTTCTGTCTCTTATTATTATTATTATTATTATTATTATTATTATTATTATTTCACTGTCATAGATTGGTTGAAACTGTCCACTAACACTCACTGTCTTTGGGGTCCTCTAGTTCTGTCTTTTTACATTGCTGTAAGACCACGATGTGAGTGGTCGTGTCTCACCCCAGCACTTCGCCGCCTTTCCAATACACAGCCCAGCACTGACACAGCAGCACAGAAACAATAGTGACTTATTCCCACAATACATCACTACATGTGAAGAAGATGGAGTGTCCTGCCTCAAAATAACCCAAGCATCTTTACTCCTGCAGCTGCACAAAGAAAAGTGACAGAGAACTAACATTTTATATTACAAAATTGAAGTCACTCTCTCCTGCGCATACAAAGAATATGTACATTTATTCACTCTGGTGAGAGAAATTAATTACAGGGGCAAAATCATGAATTAATAGGAGCTAAATTCCAGCGCAGCCAATTTGAATGCTTATGAATTAAAATCTGCTAAAAATGCTGACTGGTATAGGAAGTCATTCATAAACCTGTTTGTCGGGTGCATTTTAATGGAAGTGAGAAGCTGCAGCAACAACAAAACACTTTTTCTAGCTAGTGGATTTAGGTTTTGGGTTCTGTGGGAAGATCTCCATTTAGTCTTAAAGTTAGCAACGGTGATAGTATCATATTTTTATTAGAAACTTTGAAGGCATAAAATTCAACCCAAATCAGGCACTGGGCAAATGGCTCTGTAGGGAAAGTGCTTGTAGCACAAATATGTATTCCCAGCAACCACATGAAATTCAGATGCTTGTTCTGTGGCCTGTATCCCAAAGGGTTTGAGGTGGGCGGACTGTGCAGAGACTGGTGGATCCTAGGAACTTCCTGGCCACCCAGCCTAGCTTAAAAGGCAAGCTCCAGTTCAGAGAGAGCATGTCTTGAGAAGTAGGGTGGAGGATTATAAAGGAAGACATCTAATGTCAATCACTGACCTCCGCAGGCAAACCTACAGGATAGCACATTGGTAAACAGGTGTGTACCATACATGATCACACACAGACACACACAGACACACACATGGCAGGGGGGAATTCTATCAAGGGTAAAAGCTACTTATATTGCTTGCAATGGCCACTGTCCACACAAAATCTCTCTCTCTCTCTCTCTCTCTCTCTCTCTCTCTCTCTCTCTGTGTGTGTGTGTGTGTGTGTGTGTGTCTGAGAGAGAGAGACAGACAGACAGACAGACAGAGAGACAGACAGAGAGAAGAAAGATTCTATCAATGGTAAACTCTACTTAGATTGCATGCAATAGCTGTTGCATCTGAATTATTTTCTGCAGTGTAACCCGCTGCCATGAGATATGAGCTGTATGAGAAACCGTAGCTAGCAGTCCCGAGTCGTGCTGTGACCCAGACTCTGCCTAAGCTCGTGAAGTGTCTCCAGTCATATGATTGCTATAGTCTAGTAAGGGAACTCAAGCTCCTGGAAGTCACATGACAGGTTCAGAACTCCAGGGTTCCCCCTTAAATGCTGACCTATTTCTTACCTGCCAAGCAAGAGTCCAAGGAGACAGCAGTGAACCAGGCCTCCAGCAAGAAAGTGAGAAGAATGACTACAAATGTTAGCATCAGACCTTAAGAAATAAAAGAATGTGAGCTGCCTTTCGTTATTACGGTTGCAATTGTTTTATAATTTTCATCAAAATTTTAATATCCCTCTTTTGCAAAAAAAGCTTTCAATTGATATTTAGGAATCCATTTTGCATTCTGCAGCTCCTTGTTAATCATAAATATTTAGAAGCAAGTTATTCCTATTAAAACAGTGACAACTTTTTCACTATAACCATTTTACTTGCAGAACTGAATGCTGTGTGCAACATGAGGAGAAATTCCGTTCCCTCCTCATGTTCCTTCGGGCTACCTCATTATCTCACTTCATGCCCCACTGACTACAACAGCAACCATAGGCATAAATTGAGTTTCTTACTTTTGACATATTTCTGCTGTTTCTACACTGTTGCATTTGTCTCTGTTGTCTATCCTATGTCTATTCTAAGCCAACATGGCCTTAATTTCCATAGCATTAGAATATCATGTAAGCTTTCTCTGCTTGCTCTTGATTTTTGTTAATTGTGTCTTACCTATTCATTATGCCCACCCATATAAAAAATTATTAAACATATTTTTAAAGTACCTTGAAACAAAATATCATGGTAGGGATTAAAATTAATTGAATCTACAGATCACTTATAAAGAATATTATATGGCTGGGATATTATACATTTATCTATAATCATAGTATCTTTATTAATGAAGTCTTCTTTGGTGGTTTCAGTAGATCTAATGAATTTTGACTTAGGCCTCTTGTGTATCTGTCATTAATGCACATTGCATGACTTCCAGTACCAGTGTGAAATGGCAACTATCGTAATTCATTTTCTAACTGTCTGCTGTAGTTGTATACAAATCCAGTGTATTTTTATGTCACTCATATACCAGGAAAAAAGTTGCCAAACTTTTTTTCTCTTTTTGGAAGAAGAGGAAATGTCTCATGTGTCACCGTCTGGTCTATAGAACGATGAAGCCAAAGACGGTCTTGAACTCCTGCGCCTCTCACGCCTGTGTGCTGGGTTTACACATATGTACTATCATGCCCATTTCTTTTGTTGATCTTTTTGCAATCTGTCTTCTTATTCTTTTAGTTATTATACGTTGGCAACCAAAGTCTTTATGAATAATAGTAAAAGATTTCCTTCATTCCAACTTTTTTTATTGTACACTGTAACCAACCTTTAAAAATATGTGGGTTTTTTTTCCTTACAATTGTTAAGTCGGGGCTTCTCAAAATACAAAATATATGTGACTCATTGGTGTATCATATAATTAATAGTTCAGCAAAGGGTCAGAGCCTGAGAGTTTGCATTTCTCTGATGTCGGTTACAACTCCAGTCCACAATGGCAATTGTTTTAGTAAATAATCAACTAGAAATGCCTGACACGAGTTCTTGACTTGTTCTTGTGGTTGAGGAAAATGCCTTCATGTTTCACTATCAAGTGTGTGCTTGGCTACAAATATCTGATATTTTTCTATCTATTTCAGAAAATTTATTTTAAATCGGTTGTATTTTAATGTAGATAATTACTAAATTAAAATTAGTTTTATTCATTTAGTAAGCTGTGTATTTACCTTTATTCTTTAGGCTAGGAATGCCATTAATCTTGAAAACAAGTAGCATAGACTTAGCAGGATGTATTTATGTATTGAGGATTGTATATGTCCATCTGTCTGTCTGTGTGTATGTAACAACAATTGAAGAAGAGAGAGACCGTAAATTTGAATGAGAACAAGGAGGATTAAATAGAAGGATTTGGAGGGACAAAGGTGAAGGGGACATGATTTAGCTATACTATGTCAAAAATAAAAGAAATAATCTTTAAAGTGATTGGCTACCCCCAAACGAGTCATGTCACAGAACCACTGAGTATACCTTGTCTATCAACTCAACATTGTAGCACATAATGGCCCAGGTAGGTAAGATTGTTGATGTGTTTTTTACCCAGGAGCATACGTAGCCCCTTCTGCTACTGTGTATGCTAGCAAACTAAGCTCATTTCCAGAGTGAGTTCTCTTTTAAAACTTACTCCAATGTAATCCTAAAACACAATAATTTAAAACTACAACAAAAGTATGAGGAAGAACATATAGAGTTTGCATTACCTCAGTATAATATTTTTCAGTCCAATCCATGTTCCTGAGAACACCATAATTTCATTTTTATGGTTGGATAAAATTCCATTGTGTTTATGTACAACATTTTCATTATCTGAAATAAACCCTTTCTACATTTAAGAACATTTCTAATAATTCATAGTATACATATACAAATTTTGCCTATAAACATTCACATACTCACTTTGCTGATTTATTTCCTAACATATAAGGCTTAATTTTTCATTATGATGTGAATTAGTTTGAAATAATTCTTGGCAAGTTTTAATTTTTTAAAGTGTCATAAAACAAGCTATATGTTTATTCTCTAATATTTATATTTAACTTATTTATTTTATTAAAGTTTAATTTATTCATGTAAACCAGAAGGAATCTGATCCCGTTACAGATTGTTGTGAGCCACCATGTGGTTGCTAGGAATTGTACTCAGGATCTCTGGAAGAACAATCGAATGTTCTTAACCCCTGAGCTGTCTCTCCAGCCCTTAACTTATTTTTTAAAGTGATTTTTGAGTTATTTTCTATTATTATCAGCATTTTATCAATTATTAGATTGAAGGACACATAAATTCCTCATCTTGCACAAAATTATGAAGCCTATAGAGGATTCAGTGAAAGTTTATGGCGTTGATCACAGAATGGAAAAAAGAATTTCATTTAAATTTTTATTTACTTGAGAATTTCAGATGTGAGTTTATACTCACATCTTTTTCACTATCCTCTTCCCCATCCAAATTTCTTCTCTACTCTCTCTCAAAATCATGCTCTCTTCTTGTTTGTTATTGTTATACACACACACATACACACACACACACACACACACAGACACGTGCATAAGCATGCAAAACTAAAGACATTGACTTTTTCTCTCCCAGAATCTGGAATAGGACTCCAGAATTTAATCCTTGACATGAGGATTGTTGTTACTATAAAAGTTGTGATAGGATCCCAAAGAGCTCCTTGTGGGATCCCAGAGCTTACATTCTTCCATGCAGAGAAGATGTCAGGCCTTGGATTACAAACCAAAAAATATTAACACATTCCTCTGTTTGTCCCTTTATGGTCCTGCCCTAAAGCTTCATTTTTCCCAGTGATTTTATTTACCATAAATTTTCACTAAATTCAGAAGTGTTTTGTACTTAAATAAGTCTGTGCCTGCCTTTTCCACCAGCTTTGGGAAATCACTTAGCAACTATGTGCTGATGTTTGGCTAACCCATTCCATCATTGCTGCATCTCACTCTACCTAGCTCGCTGATGCTCAAACCTATTCTTCACACCTAACCTCACTAAGACAGAATGACTGCCACATCTTTATGAAATGCTATTACACACATTGAAAACTGTCTGCTTTGGCTTTGTAAGCACTTCCTTAAACTCTGGAGTATTCTTTTTGTTGGTTTGGTTTGGTTTGTGAGAACTGTACCTTTCAACAGAAGTCTTTTTTATTTAACTCAAAAAAAAATTTTTTTTTGATCTGAGGAAACAACAGTAAAAAGGGAAAAGAAAAGCAACGTCATCCTGTGGAACTGGAAGTTTTTCACCCACCAGCCAGTTCCCGAATAAACACTCAAGTCTTATATTTATTATATAAATTTGGCCAATGACTCAGGCTTATCACTAACTAGCTCTTACTTTTAAATTAACACATTTCTATTCATCTGTATTTTACCACGATGTTCATGGCTTGCTACCTCACATCTTGCTTCTCTGGTGGCTGCTGGCATGTCTCTCAACTCTGTCTTCTTTCTCCCTGTATTCAGGTTGACTTACCCACCAAGCTATATTCTGCTTTACCATAGGCCAAAGCAGATTCTTTATTAAGCAATGGTAATAAAACATAATCATAGCATACAGAAGGGCATCCCACATCAATCCTACCCTTGAAGTTTATGAACTACACAGTTCATTTGGTTTCATAGCCTCACTGATGAGAAAAGTTCTTAGAAGAAGCTCTGCTAGTTAGAGATTCATTTCATCCTACACTGTGGTCAAAATTTATATTATAATAGATTACTGTCCTGAGTGATAAATCCATTTTTAGACAAAAGCTAATAATCATTGTCTGTCAACATTCAGTGTCATTCTTGTTTGTTTTGGTTTTGGTTTGTTTTCCAAAGGGTTTCTCTGGGTAGCCTTGGCTCTCCTAGCATTTACTTTGTAGACCAGACTGGCCTCAAACTCAGAGATCCATTCTTCTATTTCTGACTCCTGAGTCCTGGGATTAAAGGCACGTGCCTTTAATGAAGTCAGCATCATTCTTAATTCCACTTTAAAGTCTCAGAGAAGCAGGGTATATGTGACTGTGAGAATTTACCAAACTCAATTCTCCTTTGCATAAATCCCTATTGGCAATTTTGCAATTAAAGATTTAGTGGAAGAAAGAAAAAAATATTAAATTGTCCATAGAAAAAAGGAAATGTAATCAAATCTGTACTCAATTCAGTTGTTGATAATTCTATTTTATTTATTTTTTTGGCATAAAGCATTTTAATTGAGGGAGAGAGAGAGAGAGAGAGAGAGAGAGGAGAGAGAGAGAGAGAAAGAGAGAAGAGATGAAAGAGAGAGAGACAGAGAGACAGAGAGAACACGTGCGCATGCCAAGGAAGCAGAAAAGGGAAGCAGTTGCTGATAATTTTAAAGATAACAAGCAGAAGGCCTCTATGTTGTATCCTATTATTTATTACCAACATTTTGTCCTTCATACTCACCATGGGTGACTTAAAAACACCAGATGTAGAGACTGCATGTAATATGCTTGTACATTAGTAAAAAATTTTATTAAGTCAATAAAAAAGCTACATTTTATACTTTGACATATTATGTTTCCTTCTAAACTAGACATCATCTAATTTCTTTCCAAAAATATTGACTTTCTTTGTTTGTCCTTGGCATCACTCTGTATTTATTTGTCTGAAGCTATTACTGTAAAATTATGTTCTATTCAAGGAAATGCCCATATTTGTGCTGAACATTAGTGCATTTTATTTTCAGAAAATATCCCTTGTCTTGTCTTTTATCTACTGATTTCTGAATGAATTTACATAATCTTGTCAGTTTCTGCTGCTTTGAAATGGAAACTCTAATGTCAAGCACATCAGTAAAGATGATGCCCCCTCCCTAATATTTAGAATTTGAGTTTTACCAGTTCATTGCAGGGTAAAAATTCTTGATGGGACAAATGAATATTTCAAAACATTTCATTCTTGTTCATTTATATGGTTTTTTTGTCCTTATTTGGGTCTGCTTAAAAAATGTTTTCATTAATTGGTAGCAGCATCCGGTAGTATGTCTTTATAGAGTTTATGAGTCACACAGGATTCCAAGATTTAGCAGACAAGAGTCTATTGGCAGATAAGCATTTCTGTGTTATATGTGCACTGTAAGTTTGAAATCACTGACCCAGAGATAAATGGACACAAAAGATCCCTAGCTCATTTGACCTCCGCCCACTCTTTCCAGGAGACAAACTGCCACATCAAACTCCAAGTGGGATGTTTGTCACCTTTGGAACCTGTAATTATTGAGATTTTATGCTCTTTACTCAATAGAAACACTGGATTTTCTTTATTTTTGTAAATGTAATGTCACTAAAACTTCATACATTTTATATGACAGTCCAAAGTAGGACATTCAAGCCTGTTATGAATATTGATCTAAATCTAGATGTGTATGCCCGTGTCATGCTTTGTTTCTATTCTGAATCTTCCAATGCTTTTACATCTTTGAATTTAGTTCATGCCCCAAAGTTTCACATTTTGAATGTCTGTATGCATGTGTGTGTGCTTGTGCAGGCATGTGCATGTACATTCCTGGGAAGGCAAGGAGACAAGTTGTTGCTGTTTCTCAGGTGCAATTTACTTTGTTGCTTTAGATAAAGGCTCTTCTTTATCTGAGTCTCCACAAGTAGGTTAAACAGTCTGGCCAGCAAGCCTTGGGGCTCCCCCTGTCTCTACTTCTCCAGTGTGATCTGTCATATCTAGCATCTTTACATAAGTTTTTGTGCTTGTGTAGCTAACAATTTACTGCCTAAGCTACCAGCCAGTCCCAAGTTATCACAATGTTTTTGAAGACTTTATTGGAGCTGTCACATAGAGTATTGAGTCTAAAACACAAATATCTATCTATCTATCTATCTATCTATCTATCTATCTATCTATCTATCATCTATCTATCTATCTATCTATCTATCTATCTATCTATCATCTATCTATCTATCTATCTATCATCTATCTATCTATCTATCTATCTATCTATCTATCTATCATCTATCTATCTATCATCTATCTATCTATCTATCTATCTATCTATCATCTATCTATCTATCTATCTATCTATCTATCTATCTATCTATCATCTATCTATCTATCTATCATCTATCTATCTATCTATCTATCTATCATCTATCTATCTATCTATCTATCTATCATCTATCTATCTCCTTTTTAAAATCCCAATAATAATATTGTAGGAGGAGGCTTCTTGCTTGTTCCCCGGCTGCTCAGATTCAAAACAATTACACTATATTTAGTTAACTACATATAAAGAAACTATATTAGTTAATATATATATATATATATATATAAACTATATTAGTTAACAACACTGCTTAGGTGTCTCTTTACATCTTAGGAGTCTCTTACATCTTAAATTAACTCATTCCTATTATTTTATATTTTGCCACGAGGTTCATAGTTTACCGACAAGTTTCCTGGGCATCTTTCTCCTTTAGTAGCTACATGGTGTCTGACTTTGCCTTCTTTCCTCCTCTATATGCTTGGAATTCCTGCCTTACTATATTCTGCCCTGCCGCAGAATAAAGCAGCTTTATTCATTAACCAATAAAAGCAACACATAGACAGAAAGATTTCCCACACCATTTCCCCTTTTCTGTCCAAATAAAAATGAAGGTTTTAACTTTAATATAGTAAAATTACATATAACAAAACAATTATCAAGCAAGAATTATAGTTACAATATTTATATCTATTTTATCGTTTATCATAACTTAGAAAAACTAAAATTATAACTATCTATTCTTCAACTCTATCAAAGACTCCAGAAGATATAATATTACCTAAGTAAACAGGAAATGCATTGTAAAAAACTTCCAAAATTCTAGAATTGACAGAGACTTCTCACTGCCTGGATAGTCACCCAAAGTTCTTCTGTAATGTTGGGGCATTCATCTTCAGCCTACAGGCTCATAGTATCCAGACTTTTCCATGAAGCAGGAAATTTCAAAGACAGTTCTTCCCATATAGGCATTTGTCAGTCACTTTTTTCTTTGTCCTGTAGACTGGTAGGCTGTTTCATGAAGCAGAAACCCTGAAGGGCTATCTCACTTTCTTTAGGCAAGTCCATCAGCGCTTTTTCTGTGGGTCCTGCATGTTCAGTTTATACAGCACACCATCAAGCTGTCCAGGCAAAAGCAGTTTCTTACCCAAATGGCTAGCCTTGTCACATTGAAGGTAAATTCTCTAATGAATTTCTTCAAAGCCCATCAACCTCTCTGAAGTAATTGATGCTGGCAGAAGCAGACTTGTCTCATTGTCATGAAAAACCCCATGTTTTTAAAACATTTTAAATGCCATATTCTGTTAGTCTTTGAAAGGTTTGAATACCTATCCATCTGAAATCTTTCTCTCTTTGTACATCTAGAAAATCTAACATCACTACAAGTTTGACTATTTTAAATAGCCTTTTTTAACCTGTATTTTAGAATATACATTACATTTTAAATGAATTGCATAAGCACAATACCTTAATAAAGATCAGAAATATATTAAAATCTACCTTAAATTTACATCAATAAATTAATCAAGATCCATACCCATGCAAAGTATTCATCTCTATAGCATATCCCTCTTTAAATGTAAACAAACATTTATAAAAAATCATTTAGGGAATTTGGGCATTGTTCTCTAGACTACTTCCTGCTTATTAAGGATGCTCTTAAACAGGTCTTTCATGGGGTATCCTGTGTGGTAGGTCCATCTCATCCAGCAGTTCTGAAGCTGTCATGGATGTTAGACCATCTGGGCCATTATATCATGGGGTCTTTCTTGATCAAACCATGTTAGCTGGTAAGAAAACCAGCTTTCTTTCCTATATGGAAACAAAAGCAGAACCTTTTTTCCAAAGCAACATAACCTTAGACCCAAATTTTGAAGTCAAGTCAAGATACCTTTTTAAAAAGTATATATATATATATATATATATATACACACACACACACACACACATTTACATTTATATTTAGCTTAGCAGTCCATACAATAAAATGTCTCTCTGTACTTAGCTAATTCATAGTAAAAAAAAATCAATTCAAAGAAAATACAATAATATACACAATCCAGACTCTCTGTGTATTTTCCATCTTTATGTGACTTATTTTTCTTTACTCCTTTAATCTATGACTGTCTGTACTCTTTTATATTGCTTTTACTGTCTCTTTAAAGACTTTGTTTTATTTTTTATAACTATTTACTTCTTTTATAACTCTCTATACTCATTTTCCTCTCTCTCCCAAGCCTACATAGAGTTTTCTGAACACACCGCGTCTCATGTAGAGGTCTTTCATGTCTGAATTTGTCCTATTGCATTTCTGAAATCCTTTTCTGATGAGGAGTATTTTAAAATGGTAACCAGTGTGGTACCCTGCTGCAGGCCAGAGCAGCTATGTTCATTAACCGATAGAAGCAACACATACACAGAAGGAAAGTGTGAAACTTTCCAGAGTCATATGTTGCCACTGGCACTAACTTGGCCTGTTAGTACTTCATCCAAGAAAATGGAATTAATTGGATACTTTTCGTTATGAAGCCACAGCAGATGTATCTCAACTCACTGCCCTTAGTTACACTGTTATGAAAATTACTATTGATTTTCATATTTTACAAATGGTCTGTGCATGCTAATTGAGTACTGGTATGAGTTGAGAAATGTATTTAGTTCTCAAATTCACATATATATCTAATTTTTGTATTTTATATATTTTTAAAAGGTGGTTTAACATAACTCTATAACCAACATGAAACATTTTCATTTTTTTCCTTTCTTGCCAAATGTTTACTGTTTTTATATTTTTGTATAGCTAAGAAGATACATGACATTTTTGCTTATCAAACTCACATTGTTCTGTAAACATTTTTCTATCATCTCATGCAATCTGTTGTATATGTATTTCATCCATGATACCGGATTAAAGTAAAATCTACTTCTAAAGTTCAACTTTACCTCATCTACTACCATTCAAAATTGTGCTGAAAGCATCTTCAGAAGAATTTTTGGCCATGTTAATGAGTTTCTTTGGGCAAATTCTCAGTGGTGAAATTACTAGGTCACAGTCTATGATCATATTTCTGTGCCTGTCCTGTCCTTATCCCCCAAGATTCTGTTGTTTATTTGAATGACCTACTTAGTAAGATATTTTAAATTTTATTGCTTTTCAGTTCAGGTTTGTCAAATTTTAGTTTCTCAAATTAAATGTTATTACCATGCTGAGTTCTTACATTTTTATTCTCTAGTAAAGAAGAAAATATGGCCTTTCTGCCATATATGATGAATCAGCCGTGACATCATTTACAATGGTGTTCCTGCTGTAACTTTGGTAAAAAGGTTTTCATCAAAACCTTCATAATTTCTTCAAATTGCTTTGTACTTTTCTGTTTTTTATATAAATGTGGAAAGCTGTTTTTTTATTTCCTATTCCTGTATTGTTTTTAGGTGCTATATCTCTATAACGCCTTTACAAATTCATACAAATGAGGATAGATTTGACCTTCCCATTTTGGCCTTTCTTTTCCTTTCTCTTCTCCTTTAAAAAGGGCCCTTGTTTTTGTCAACCTGCCTGATTGCTCTAATTGTTTTAAGGCTTTATATTTCTATGGCCATAGCTTCATTTCACTTGTTCGTTTGAAATTAGGAACCATTGTTACTATCACTTCACAGTTCCTTTATTTTCTTTAGATCTATTTTTAATATTTTTCCTATCCTGTTACATACTTGGCCTTGGATATTAATTTCAACTGTTATTTTCTTTTTGCACAGTGATTTGATTGTTTTAGCTTCCCTATCAGTCCTACATATTGGATATACCATATATTCACTATGCAATTTCAGTATTTTAATGTTTTATGATGATTTTATTCAGACAAAATTTAAAGTGCTCTTTAAATACTTTCCCAGAGACATCAGTTCTTTATTTTTATATTATTACTAATTAATAACTTTGTTCTACTTTTTGATATAGTAAAGGCTTATATCTATGCATATAATATTACCCCTCTCAATATGTTGAAACTGGTTTTAACTAGAAATATATACTTAAGAATACTAAATTAATTGCAATTATTACATTCAAAATATTATTGTAGACTCTCCATTAATCTTTCACTTTGCTAGCTATTTTCTTCTCACTTTATTTTCTTGCATTATTTTGTGTCAGAGATTTCTCTATGAGTTTGTAATTTTCAGAGGTAACTCTCCTATCAATAATAGCATTCATTTTTTCTAAACATTCCTCTCAATAAATTCTAAATTTAAGTACTGTCTTCACTTGTGTCACGTGATGGTTAGACCTCCCTCCTCTTCATCTTCCCTTGCATTTTGAATTTATTATTGTAGCTTTAATGAGTCTTTTTTTCTGCTCAGTACTGTTGTTTTGTGCTTTTCCTTGTGCCTTGACCTCCTCTTCCCTAAAGTACCATGTTAGACATTGCTCTGTCAACTGACCATGGTCGAAGAGTCAAGAGTTCTTTTTCTTCTTGTATTTAATTTCCTTTTTAAAGATCTCGATGTTCACTTAGTGTTAGCAATACTTTTTTCCTATGTTCTTCTGAATTTTCAATAACTTCATCTGCTGATTTAAAGATAATAAATTGTTCAAATAATTTCAGTTGTCAATTGATAAATCACTTCATCCCCAGTTGTAAAATTTGGTTCCAATTCTTGTTTGTGGACACTTTCATTTTTTTCTTTTCTTTATTGTTGCATAATTTCACTGTGATAGTCCCAGAGGTTCACTTTGTAAAAAAAAATTAAATTTATCAAGCTCTTTCAATGAGTATTTGTATATTTTATTAATTTTGAAAAACTCTTACCTACTAATCTGAATTGGTCCCTCATTGTCATTCATTTTATTCTCCTGTAAAGTCCTCAAAGACTTGTTTACCTTGTTCCATCATCCATTCTCTTTAACCTTGTCCACATTCTATCTTCCCCTCTATCTACAATGCTTTACGATGTTCTTCACATGTGTCTTCTAACTTACAGATTCAACATTGGGTGTCTAATTCATTGTGTACCCCATATACACATTAATTGCTAAATTTCAGATTCTGTTGTTTTTACTTTAAGTAGGCCTAATGTGTTTTTAATGATCTCTTCCTCATATGACAAATGTTGTATAACTTCTTTAAAGGGATTAAATTTCTATTATACTTCTTTGATAATTCTAAGTATTTCAATCCTTCTGATGGACTGATCTTTAGATTTCTGATCTTTAAGATTTCTGCTGATTGTCTCTCATGAACATTTACTTATTTCTTTTTGCATTGATTTCTTTTTAATGTCTGTAATCCTGCTTCTTAGTATTTTATCTGAAGAAATTATTTACATGCAAATAATATTTTCTATAGAATTTGCTTTTATTTCTAAAATTTGCCAGTCTACTAATTAAGTATCTATTATGACTTATATGATTATCTTTTAGGTACCCAACTGCAGTAGACACTTGTGATTATAATTTTTGGAAGAAATAAAAAAACATTTGGTATGATCTCAGTTGCTTCTCCTTTTGTTGCAATAAAATACCCTGATGAAGGAAACAACAAGGATAGGGATTATTTTTAGCTCACTGTTTAAGTGTATGTAGTCCATCATGCTGGGGAAGTCCAGGAAGCAAGAGCTCGAAGCAGCTGGTCACTTGGCATCCACAGTCAATAAGCAGAACTGACCTTGAAGGTAGCTCTTGAGATCCCCTTTTCATTTTGTTCCTTCTAAGACCCCAGCACATGAAATGACACCACCCACATCACATACCTTCCAGGCATGTCCAAAGGCTTCATTTGCTATGATTCTTTCTCTGACACAGAGTGGACTGTCAGATACCCTTTTGAAAAGCATCAACTCTGAGAGCGCTTCCTAGAGAATTCTATTGTCTTAATCCCACACCTCAAAAACTCTTAATTTAGACCTTCAAAGCAATTATCCAGTATAATTTTTGTAGTAAAATTTATTTGGATTCTAAAATAAGTAGAGAAGGATGCAGATGTAAATGCACAATTTGATGGATTTCCACAAAAGGCACAGGCTTTGGCACAAGAGCTAGATCAAGAAGTGAAGCATCCCAACCTGCAAAGATGCCTTTGGCATCCCCTTCTAGCTATTGTCCTTCCAGTGGTAACTGTGATCCTGAATTTCGATAACACTCTTCATGCTATTCACTAAAGAGTGTTCCCTAGTACTTCCCTCTTTAATGGCTTCCTTATCTAGACGCTTTATCTGCAAAAGTCATCTGTCTTCTATGTACTTATAATTCACCTTTCTGTCTCACGTAAATATGCCATAAATTCTTTGCCGATTTTATTATTGATAAACATTCCAGTTTTTTATCATAAGTTATTACGAATCACTCAGCTAAGAACATTATTGTATGTGTCTATGTGCATATGAGTATGTATTTCTGTTGAGTATATAGTTGGAATTACTTGTTCCTGGGGTATGTATAATTCATAGGTGTATATATAAGTCATATAATTCGTCTGCTGCCAAACAGATGTCCGAAGTAACTTTTACAATTTCGATTCCGTCTATGGCTGTCTCAATCTTTGTCCTGTTCTCCTTTCTTATTAGGACTTCCTGCCATCTATCTTTTCATTTCCTTCATTCTAATCAGTCTATAGTAATATTTTCCTTCTGTTTTCTTGACACTCTGCTGAGAGCTGCTGATCCCATGCATTTTAAAACATTTAAATGTATCAAAATGCATTTGTAGATAGACCTTTGCTAGAAATTATTGTATAAAATCATCTAATGATTTTCATTTTGAATCCCTAGTTTTACCTTTTTTCCCCTTTATTCGGTACTCTTGGATGTCTCCTTTGTTGCCCATCCTGTCCTTGAGCTCCCCCTGCCATTTTCTACAGAAGTTTACACGTGTTTGTGATGCACAAACAGCAGGTTCTTAGATGTTTGTTTAAGCAGAAGCAACCCTTGTCCGAAGAGCAAGGATATAAGATCAATTTAAATACTGGCACAAGATTTAAAAAATGTTGAAATTAATACTTAAAGCCAGTACCATAGATATGGAATATTTCTATGTATCTTCATAATTGTACTATTGATTTATAATTCTAAGAAATAAAACATTTGAAGTTGCTTCTTTAAATGGCTGGAATTGTAGTGCAGTGGTACTGTAATTTCCTAGCATCCCAGAGATTCAATATTTGCTCCCTGACACCAGAAAGAATGAGTAAATACAATCTGAACTAATAATTTTAGGTACCACTTCTATGGGAAAGATAGGTTAGTTTATATCAGTGCTTCAGATTATTAAATGCCAGGACACACTGCTGAGCCATATGGTATTTTTTTAGTATGGTTCCAAACACATTGCCACAATTGGCATGAACTGTTCCTCATGGAAATGCACTCCTTAAGGTCTGGAAATTTACTTTTGCCTGTTAATGTTAATCCCCTTAACATTAGCTTTGGAAATGGTGCTGCTTAGCCCTATGTGAGTGCAGTGCAAGAAGCCAATCAAATGTAGATGTGCAGAGGGTGATTTTGTGTTTCTCTCATTGCCTTAAGCTAATGATGCTGTTTGGACATATTCTTGGAAGACTATTGGTATGAGAGCCAGTTCAGAAGCTGGCAGGTGGATGTCTCCAATTTCTGCTAATGCTAATGTCACTTCCCCATTCTCCCCCCACCACTGATGAACTCATAAAGTATTAGGGCCGCAGCCCCCATCGGCTCCGTTTTTTATGGCCTAAGAAAACATTTGTTATAGCCATCCTCAGAAGAGCAGAAAAGAGCCACAAACATGCAATATCCAGAAGGCTGCAGTGGAAGCCATTGTGCAGACTCACTTGAGCGTCCCCTCAAAAGTGTCCCCCATACTCCACAGAAGAAAATGGAAAGATTTATTCCTTAGCTTTTCTGGAAGGAGTGGGGCAAACATATGGTTTGAGAGGGAGGAGATACGTTTGGGGGTTTGCGGCTACATAGACAGGGGCCAATCTGAAGCTGTTGCACAGATGGAGACATGTGTGACTTGAGATTCCCCTCAGCACCAAAGGGAAGGGTTCTGGAGAGTTCTTATAGGCTTGGACAGATCTGTAGCAAAGAGCAAGTGAGAGGAAGGGGACTTGGAGGGCATCAGAAACACAGTATCTTAAGAATAGGGAGAGGAGCTGATGGGGTGGAGTGGGATTAAGGTTGGGGAAGCGAGGGGAGAGGGGGGAGAGGGAACTGGGATTGGCATGTAAAAAATAAATAAAAGTTAATTATAAAAACTAATAAAAACTAGGGTAGCTCTTAATAATTGCATTGATGGTCCTGCATGATTTAGTCAAATGTGGTGTTTGGGTTTTTTCCCTTTGAAGTTCAGAATAACAGATGAAACCTTTATGTAACAGACAGAGGACTCCTGTTTGCTCTACATTACTTGCATTGCTACTTATGAGCAAATGCAGCAGAGTTGGCTAAATGTGGATATATATGAAATTAATAGTTGTCCAATCATATTGTGAAATAACACATGTAGCCTTTTAAACAGAATGAGAAACCAATATTGGAATTCAAAGGGGTTCTGTATTTCTTTCTGTCATTTATGCTCAGTGTCAAGTGTAGGTCCTACCATCTATCATGCACCATTATATTCATAGACTGATTTTTAATGTCTTATTTATTTTGTTCATTCAATATTTCACTAGTCTCTAAACACATCCCAGACCCAATATTTAACAATTAAGAAAACAGTCTATTCTTGTTTGTACAAGTCCACCATATTTGGAGGGAAATGGATATACAGAATTGATAGTGATTCCTCAATACAGTCTTTATTTTCGTTTCAACATTTGATTTGTGCCTGACTAGACACAGGACAGCAGTCCTAGACTATCATATTACCAGGTAAATTTTGATTTCTCAGTTAACATATTTTCTGATGCTTGCAGATGGTAAAAACTCCTAGTGATGTTTTATTAGATCATGTCCTCAAACATGGCTGTTTTATAATATTTCTATTAAAGAAGTTAAAGAAGTGTGTTTATCATCCTGAATATACTGCTTTACATCTGTGTTTACTTAATAATTAAGTGTGTTTATAAATATATAGGTTAATAATGTTTTATTTACTATTTGAGAATCCATGCAATATCTTTAGATCTTATATTTTCCTCCCCTAAGTCCTTTCAGGTGCTCTCCCATCTTCTTATCTATCCAACTTATATTTTTAACAGAATAGGGCATCATTATGGTGCAGAAATCTGAATAATATTGATTTGTCTTTCATCCTATATAGACCTGGACAGCTCTGACCCAAAGAAAGCACTTGCTTTCACCACCTTCCAAATTGGGGATGGGCATTAGAAGAGACACACCCACCATTAGGGTTAGGGTTACCATATTAAAAAGAAGGATGAAACCAAACCCGAAAATCAGTGAAGCAAATAGGAGAGTTCTATAAGTTGCATTTTTGATGTCTTCAGAAAAACAACAGATCATTGTAGTTTTATTTTTCTCAACCTAGAATGTACACATATTGAAAAGACAATTAAAAGTTGAAGAAAAAAAAACTCCTCAGAGGAGATCTAATACTTCAAGGGGGAAAAAAATAACAAGGCCTTTCAGTTGTGTAATACGTGTTTGTAGCTTCAAGGTGCTGTGGTAATGAAGTTCACTAGAGAGTGGAATCAGGTGTCAGCATGGCCTTTCCCCTGGAAAAGTCCGTGCTTATCTTTATCAATGAAAAGAAAAACAACTATTGCAATATTCCCCAATGAGAATTTTATGATGGGAACAAAATAACACCTTTAGGAATAAAGAAATTATCTAAGTGAACTGAAGCAATTTCCTACGTCTTATTTTTCTTGCTCTCAATGTAAGCAATGTATTGCTCTCTTTTTAACACTCCTAGTTTTAATTGGAGGGAGGAGCATGGGAAAGTTTCCTATGATGAGATGCTGTTTGTTCTGTCTACTCCACCCACCTAATGGATGGCCTATCAAATGGACCAAGGCAGTTTGTTTATTAACCAATGACCTTCTTCCATCAATAGTGTGGCTGACTGGGAACTTGTTGTGTGGACTTGACGGGCCTAGAACTCATAAGAACTCGCAGAGATCTACCTGTCAATGCCTCCCAAGTGCTGGGATTAAAGGCATAGGCTATAACGCCAGGCTGAATTATTCTTAATATGCCAAAATTTATCATGGAAGCAGAGTTTCTGAGCTTTAAGAACTTTTGAGGTTAGTTATTTTATTGAAAAAATAGGTTCAAAAGATAATTGGACATCTAGTTACTCTGTTCTTTTTTTGCTACCTAGCTGTGTCGTTCCTTATGTATAACTTGCTTTAATACATGGATTTTCGATCTCTCTCTCTTCTTAATTGCCTCTCTCTTTTCTTTTATGTTTGAAATCAGAGTCTTTAGCTCTCTCTATATTTTCCAGTTGTAGGTCTTTGCTAATTACATATACTGCAAGAAGAAGGATTGAGTGATGAACTGATCTGTAGGCATAGCAATATGTCATTGTGTTAATTCTATTACTTTGTTTACTTAATAGAATATTGATAGATATTCTCTAAGGGCCCATGACCTGCATCAGGTTTTTGGCATCATTCACATTCCAGGCATGGGTTTCATTTCATTGAGTGGCTCTTAAGTCCCATCAAATGTGGTTGGCTACTCCCATAACAATTTTTCCACCGTTGCACTAGTATATCGTGCAGTCAGGTCTCTATTGGAGTTTGCATGGTTTGTATCTGGGTGAAACTGATGATTGCTTTTCTCCTCGGGTAATTTAAAGAGTACCTTTCAGTACTACTAATGGTGCTAGTCAATGGGAGTGAAGCTTCTAGATGGATACCAGCTCAACTTCTCCAAGTTTGATGACACACACGTGTGGTATTTTGAGCAATAGGGTCTCACTGCCAGGTTGTGAAAGGTGACCAATATCATTGTCATTATCCTGTAATATTTGGGACCCTTTTGTCCAATAACTCCAAAAGATGTAATCCATTGCTGATACTGGAGTTTTCATTTGAGAGTGTATGTCGTCTATCTGGGCCATTGTTTTCCCCAATATACAGTGAATCTATTTCAATTCCTTTTGTTTTTGCCTATATTTTTGTAAACTTCTGTAGTAGTTGCTCTTTCACCTTCAGTGTTAATTGTCCCTTCCCGTATTTGTTCTGCTTAGCAGTGGAATAATGCTCCATTGTACACATGTACTACAGTCTCATCATTCATTCTTCCATTGATGTTCCTCTAGGCTATTTCTAATTTCTGGTTGTTATGAGTAGAGCAGCCATGAGCAGGGATGAACGTGTATCTCTATAGTATGATGCAGATTCGTTTGTGTATATGCCCAGAAATGGCATAGCTGGATATTGTGGTAGATATCCTGTTCCTCTGGATGTCTTCCCTTAATTCCTTGCCTTCTCAGAGACTATTAATACCTCTCTCTCGATCCTCACATGGTGATGGGCTCCTCTCCTGGTACCTGCTATGAGCTATTGCATTCATTTCTTCCGGTGTTCATTTTTCATGTAACATTGTAACTTCCCGGAGACCAGTGAATGTTCTTCAGCATACCCAGTCTTCTGAATGTAGTCCTCCTTAGCAAATGTTTGCTAAATCCAACAAATTTGAATTCCATGTTTTGACTCAATGCTCTCGAAAATAGAAAAAAGAATAAGTACAGAATACCTTTGTTGTTGTTGGAAATCAAAAGCTGAAGGATTAGGCTTCCTGAAACCTAAAAATAAAGAAAATATAACCACAAGTTCAAGCAAAAAAAAAATCACAGGCTATCAACAGTAAAGGATATGTTAACATTGTTAGAAAAATTAATGATGGAAAACAGAGATTGTATTTCATATGGTAAAACTTCTGAAGACCAAGAAAAAGATAGTCAAAAGTAGTAATATGGACATGTTTAGAAAATTTAATTCTAGAATCTATTGTTTGTCAAAACAGGCTTTCACTGTGTAGCACAGAATGGCTCCAGTCTAGTGATCTTCCTGCCTAAGCCGCCTGAGTGCTGAGCTTACAGGTGTTGGTCACTACGTGACTTAATTCTAGTAGCCAACCTAAATAAGGTTGAAGACAAGTCGATTTGGCAGGGAAAACCGTAATATAAAAAAATAAGAATAAACTATAGTACTGAAAAAAGATGGCTGGAAAAATAACATCAGCAGGGAAGAAAATAAATGTGGCTGACAGATAAGAATTTCGGGATGCATCATAAGAAGGGACACATGATGCTGCCCCAGAGGAGTGGGAGACGACTTCATTTCCTAAGGCCGCGCCTGAAATAGAGAGATGGAAGTAGCACTGTTAGCGTTTGATAGTTAATTCTACTATGAAAGTTAGATCCGGTCCGGAATAAATGGGAGGTGGCCAAAGAATGGCCTATGTAGATAAGATGGGTTTGCAAAGAGGAAGCCTCTGAAGAGTAGAGGCGGGCTAGTTGGCTGTGAAAAGCACGAAGAGAAAATCATTTTGGATAGACATTTTTAAACAGTTAAAACATTTTAAAAGTGGGTGCCTCTGAGAGAAAGCCTAGTTTCGGTGTGGTGGTCCAGGGGCTGAACAGGTTATTTACAGATGCCCTTACAGGTGTAGCTAAATATCCTCACACAGTTCCTAAGATTAGCGAAGACTCAAAAAAGGCTCATGGAAAGGTAATACCTGGTGTCAAATTATCTCTCCAAGATATCTAGCAGCTCAATTTATTTCCTTATTCAAGAGAGTAGTTTATCGCCTCTTTTTTTTTTAGATTATAATTACATTTTCTCTTTCCTTTCCTCCCTTCAAGCCCTCCCATACACCTTTCTTTGTTCTCTTTCAAATTCATGGCCTCCTTTTTTCATTAATTCTTGTTACATGTGTTCATGTATATACAGATATATTCCTAAATACAACCTGCTTACTATGTATAACATTACTTGATGTTTTCAAGTCTATACGTTTTCATTATACCAACCTAGCCATGTCTCAGAAGCTTAATCATCACCCTGTTTCTAAATAGCTTTCTCATTGCCTGTCTGACACACCGCAACACTCACAAATGGAACACAAATGCCACCAGTGCTTTAGACACATTTTCCTTCACTATTTCTCATTTGAATGCGCTGATACAGCAACTTTCGGAGAGCGCTACATCATCTGTCTTCCTGGATTATAGATGCTGCCATTTTACACACCATACTGCAAACTGTTAACGACAATGTTTTTCTAATTTTAATTGGGGTTACTAATATCAAAACAGGATGATACAGCTTGTGCTCTTTCAAATTCATTAGAATGTATTTATGTTAAGCCAATTAGTTTTTGAAGCTATTTTTATTATAACTTGGGGAAAAAAGCATTGTTCTGTAACATGGCCGAATGTGATCTGCTTCATGGGTAGATATGTTCCATTTTCTCCCCCAAATCCTTCAATTTTCTGACTTGTGAACATCTTTCTGGGTTATGTAGTTTATGATACCCATGTAAACAGAAATAGGTTTTCACATATAAAAAAATAGAAACAATTCATTATGGGGAATCTTAAAATATTTTGCCATGACAATCTCTTGGTAGATCAATTTTCTTTTCTGGCAATTTACATATATATTAAAATATTTTAATTATGATTTTTAAGTTTTTATAACCTAATATTTATTCTCTAGAAATGATTGCTGATTGCTAGAGAAAAATATTACTTAATTTTTGTTTATAAATGGATTTATAAACAATAAACCTGGTCATTTAATAGGTAATTTAACCTATTAAATTAAGATAAGGTAATTTAACCTATTAAAAAATAAGATAGAATGAGCTCTTGTGTTTCAATGACTTTAATTTTTGAATCATACAGGGTTGCTAGCATCTGCAAAATAAAATACCGATGATATCTCTAGACTTTTCAGAATGGTCTTTTCAGTGGATTTATTGTGTATTTACCAGGATTCCTAAAATATTATTTATATGAAAATTTTAGTGTTATTAGTCTGATAGTGTAGCAAAGACTTTAAGTATATATAAGCAATACTAGCCAAAGGATTCTTCACTGAATTCCACATGTAAGCCTGTAAGTTCCCTGTGCTATTAAAATCCTATTACTTCCATTGAATACACACATATTATTTGTCTGGAGGTATCCAAAAATTTTAAGTAGGGTTAGTAAAAATGAAAATGAATATGCCACACTAATTTGGGAGTATTAATCTGATTAAGCATCTTGTTTGTTTGTATATTGGTTAGTAATTATGGTTTGTGAATATAATCCAATTAGCATCTTGCTAACTCCTAAACTACTAATATCATCTACAATAAACTTGCTAGACTCATACAAACTTAGTTCCTGTGAGAATCACCATTGAGACATTTCGTTTATACAGTAGATAGTTTTGTGACTCACTATGTGTGGGTTACTTTATGCCAAACACTGACACTGGATTTTCTGGCTAAACACAGATGAGTAATGTATTTATACAGTTACCGTTAGCTCTTCTAAAGAGTAGAGTCATATGCATATAATCTGCAATGAGAAAAATACTTTAAAAATTATGGTCAATTAAGTACCAAGTGCAACAACTACACTCTGAATAATCAGAAAACATTTTAATATCTTTTATGAATTAAAAAGAGATTGTTTAATCATTCATAGACTTTTGGTAAGTTAGAAGTGTGGAGAAAAGACACTGCCACCAAGTCTGAGAACTTGAGTTCTGAAGATTCATATTATAGAGGAAGAGATCTGACTTCACATATTGTCCTTGGACCTTCGTAGTGATTCATGGCACATGCATGCATATACATACACACAGTAAATAAAGTGTAATAAAAATGTAATGTGTTCATACTCTGTGTAGTTTGTCAGTGGAAGTATTAATGTATTTGTCATCCCAGTAATGTGCATAGAAACCAAACCTATATCTCGAGTTTCCCCAATATATGATTCAGTAGCATTTCTCCAACACACCATTGGCCAGATTCTCAGGGACATAGGTATGCAGGCAGAGACTTGTGGGAAATGTGTAGGAACTAACTGTTCTTGAGATCTGGATCTTTAGGGTAAGGAGAGGGGTAGGGGTATAAACAAGCAGATTCAGCTGTACCAACCAAAGAAGAGAGAGACTTAGCTGAGAGCCATCAGGTGTCAGTGGTCAATACAGTCAGCTGCTGGAAGAATAAGAACTTGTGTCCTGAATGTGTACCTGGGGTCCAGTTTGGAACACACATGATCTAGTGGTATAATTAAACATAAAGTTACAGCTTTGTTTATGTTTTTCCAACTTCTTGTTTGGGTAATCAAAAATTCATCTACTTCACATAAGTCATGGAAGATTCATTGTCTCCTGTTTCATTACGGTAAAGACCAGCTTCTATATCACAGCCATGTTTAGCTGCAATATTTATTATGATAGAAAAGCATCAAAGCAAGATGCGAGATCTTTTTCGATCCATGCAAATTAAATAAAAGTAAGCTATAATATTGAAAGTAAATTTTTATAGCATCTTTCTCAACAGAAACTGAGAAAAATACTTTAATTTTCCAGAGCCTGGGTATCAATCACATTTCAAAATAAGAATAAAGAAAATATTTCCTAGGATTTTCCAGTGTATGATATCTCCTTGAGTGATAGTCAGATTTTATGTAACATAATATCTAATTTAGACATTCATGTCGTCCTCCTAGGGGATCTTAGGGATCGTCATATTGTTTACTTACTCTGTGGTTTTTTAAAGTCTGATAAGACATTTTCAACACACAGAGAAGGGAAGGAAACAATGTGAAAATCTCATTTACACACATGACCCCTAAGCTCAAATAATACCAACATCTCAACTGTTAAATTTTCTTCAGATAATTAAAAAATAATAAATGGGATATATACGCACATTGAAATACCCCTACAAGTTCGAGTTGAGAGAAAAGTAAGGTCAGAAAAAATCTAGGACCTTGACCCACATCCTGCAGTCTGTAAGCAGAGTCATTCCTCACTATGCAGCTTGTGGTTTGTTCCCTGATGACGTCATAGACCCGAGAGTCTTGCGATGTCATCATCTACAGCAGGGGAGTGAGCTCTTTATGTTCAAGGACACATTATTTGCTAATTATTCTGACACATAATAATAGCATACTAAGTTCCTGTTTGCTTAATTATTTTATGTGCCCAGATGAGAACAAGATATCTTATTTGTAATAGTTTAATTTACCTTAGTTTCGTGTTATTAGTCATTAGAACACAGAAATAACAAAGGTATACATGAATGGGAAAAGACACAAGTCTGCTGTAGCACATAAGCATGGCTTGCATTCTTAAAAAGGTTTAAACTCTCTGCATGAGCAGGTGTCATCTGGGTAGGGTTATTTTTAAACTCAGAACTGTTTTTAATTGGCTGGTTCCTACATGTGTTATTTACCTTCCCAGAACCATCTGAAAAGTGGGCCTTGCAATTTCCCATAAAGAAGAAAGAGGATGTTCATAAAACCCTCTGGCTGAGTGACTGATATAAAGGAGCTAGAGAATATTGATTTGTTCTAATTACCTGGACAAATCAAGTGTGCGTGTGTGTGTGTGTGTGTGTGTGCACATGCACGCGCATGCCTGTGTATCAAGACAGTGTATTCTTAAAAATTAATGTTTGTTATTTAGACATTACTTAGTGAAGGCGCAAGTCATAAGCAATCCCACACCAGTTTGGAATTGTGATTAATAGGGTGGTATTTATTTAAAGGGGAATAAACTTACAGATCACGGTCCCAGACAACAGCCCTCTGCGCACGCAATTGGGAAGAAGTCTAGTCGCCGGAACCGGAGCAGGAAGTAAAAAGAGAGAGGAGGGAAGTGGCCGCTTTTTTTAAAGGGAAAGATACCACGCCCCAATGGGCTGGTATCTTGGCGGCTATTGGCTGGAGGAGCGGAAGGACCTCCCGCAACACCTCCCCCTTTTATTTAAGTAAGAGAGTTCTAAACCTACTATGAAATTATATACAATAAGTACAAATATCCTATTCTAACTAGCTTAGGTCTTATATAATAAATAGCTTGGCTAAGTTATGAGTCGAAAGTAACTACATTTATATAGTCTTCAACCCCATCGAAGATCTGAGAAGGGAAATAATGTTACCTGAGTAATTAGGAAGTGCAATCAAACAACTTCTAAAACATGCAACAAATCACAGAGACAACTAGCTACCTGGGCAATCACCCAAGGTCACGTTTGCAGCGTTGAAGCAACCAACTTTGGCTAAGGCCTAACATAACTGACACACCATTTTCAAAGGCAAGAAACTTGTCAAAACTATCTTACCCTGTCTTGGCAGGATATGACAGTCCTGTTTTTTCCATTCACAGATACTCTGTATTTCTGTCAGTGGTTGAGGTATGGGCATTTCTTTACCCAAAGGCCAGTTCAGCCAAGAAGAAAGGCTCCAGGTGGAGTGTCTTTGGTGCTCAACATTCTCTCGGGAATAGAGCGGTGTTGCCAGGAGCAATTGTGTCTCACTACCACAAAACTCTGAGTTAGATTAAAGGCCATTTTCTACAGCTCTTTGAAGAGGTTGAAGATTATCTATCTATACTGAGTATAATCTCTATGTGTCTAAAGAACCTGATTAGTCTAATTATAAATGACAAACTTAGAATACTATTGATCTATATAATTCTCAATACCTATCTAACTTAAAGACTAAGACAATAAACAACTGTGAAACAAATGAGGACAATGACCTCCAAATATAAACAATGTACAAATATACATTGCAGTATGGTAAATGTATATCAATACACAAGCAATATGTAAGTATCTTAATCAGAGGTAGAAATGTACACTGCAATATGGTAAATATATACAATATATATCAATACAATATATGTCAATACATAAAAATGTTTTTAAACAGAGGTAGAAACATGCATGCATACAATAGTCAATATAATTTCACTTTGTATCAATATATAAGAATCGATACCAATACATTTGTCTCAAAACAATAACTCACAAGTACCAACAAGTACCAATCTATTATCCCTCTTTTTTTTTTTTTTTTTTTTTTCCAAATGATCCCTGAGCTTATTATAAAATTCCTTCCCCAACCCTCAACCATATACCAATTTATAATCAACCCCTAAATGATGTCCCTAAACCCAAGGGCAAACTTTACTGGGAGAGGGGACGTCGTCCTCTAGAGTTACTTCCAGCTGTCATGGGGGCAACGTTCTTTCTGGGGGATCCTGTGAAAGTAAAATGATGGTTAAATTTCAAGATCAATGTCTTTTAAAATTGCAAATAGTCTCTGAGTATTTTGTGCAGGTCTGGCCAGAATGTTGTATAAGAGGTGCACCATTTCAGCTAACCAAGTTGGGATCGTCTTGTGCAGCTGGTACCCAAAACAGGTCTTGTAGTAGCGCTATCAGTATCATGACGTCATATCAACCAGGTGGAGTCGTTGTTATGGGGCCCCATCTTCTTCCTGGAAACTTTAAATGTCACTTCAGGAAAAAACTCATTGTTCATTGTGAAAAACTTAAACATTAATCATATAGACATACACACACACACACACACACATATATGTATATTCAATGAAAGGAATGATAGATATATTCAATGAAAGGTATGATAGATATGAAGAAAAGCAAAGATGTTTTCTAAACTCATATTTCTTTCTGTCCCCTATCATGGCTCTTGACATGAGACAGAAACTCCAGAAACTCTGGGTTTTTCTCTTACCAACAGGCTTGGAATTGGAGAGGGACTGAGCCAGAGTCCAACTTCAAAACCAGCTCTATAAATTTAGAAATATGGTTTAGTATATTTTACTTACACAACTTATTCAGTTTTCTTGATAGTTCCTATTGGGCAGGTATTTTTCCATCTGTCAGTATTCAAACCTCCAGGATCCCTTGAATTTTTCAAAGATGAGTGTTTTCCTGTGGAGATAAGAACAGAACCCTGCCCCCATTCTATATGTTTTTCTTACCACCTGTAGGAATATCATCATTGTGGATGAGTTGTCATTTCTCCTTTCCAAGAGGTTTCTCCTCTTCAAATCGAACCTTTATTAATTTTGATGGTATCCACAATTTTTCTTCTCCTGTGGAAACAAGAGCAAAACCCCTTCCCCAACGTAGCACATCTCCTGGCTTCCATTGAGAGGTCAGCACATCTTTGAAATAAATTGGTTGATTTAGTTCAGCAGACTTTTCCATTATCCAATGTCTTTCTGCTGCTGTCGTTCCTTTCTCATTAGCGTTAAGAAAATTCAGGGTCAATAAAGCATTATGTAATCTATTTCTGGGGGTATTTTCGGTCCCTTTCTGTTTGTTCAGCATATCCTTTATAGTACGATTTGATCTTTCTATAACTGCCTGACCTGTGGGATTATGTGGTATACCTGTAATGTGTTTTATATTATAATAAGCAAAAAAGCGTTTCATTTTCTTAGATACATATGCTGGACCATTGTCTGTCTTTATTTGTGCAGGTATTCCCATGATGGCCATAACTTCCAATAGATGTGTGATTACTGAATCAGCCTTTTCTGAGCTCAGGGCAGTAGCCCATTGAAAACCTGAATACGTGTCTATGGTGTGGTGTACATATTTTAATTTACCAAATTCCATAAAGTGGAACACATCCATCTGCCAGATTTCATTTCTCTTAGTACCCTTTGGGTTACTCCCTGCAGGCAACGGTGTTTGATTATAGAAGGAACAAGTAGGACATCTCTTTATGATGTCCTTAGCTTGTTGCCATGTAATGGAAAATTCTTTCTTTAGGCCTTTACTATTGACATGATGCTTCTTATGAAATTCTGAGGCCTGCAACACGCTTCCAATCAATAATTGATCAATCTCAGCGTTGCCTTGTGCTAGGGGACCAGGCAGACCTGTATGGGACCGGATGTGTGTTATGTACATCGGACAAAGCCTGTTCCTGATTATGTCTTGTACCTGGATAAATAATGAAGTCAACTCTGTGTCATCTGGTATAAATTCAGCGGTTTCAATATGCAAGATAACTCTTTCTGCATATTGTGAATCTGTAACTATATTAAGAGGTTCTTTAAAATCCCTTAGCACCATAAGAATGGCATATAATTCTGCCTTCTGGACAGAATTATAAGGGCTTTGTTCCACCTTACTCAATTCATCTGACTTATAACCTGCTTTCCCTGATTTATTTGCATCAGTATAGAACGTACGGGCTCCAGTTATTGGAGCATCACGTACAATTCTAGGAAGAATCCAAGAAGTTCTCTTTATGAGGTTAAGTCTACCACTTTTGGGATAGTTGCTATTAATTTCTCCCAAAAAATTAGCACAAGCTCTTTGCCATGGTTCATTGTCTTCCCATAACTTTTTTATTTCTTCAGTAGTAAAAGGCACTATAATTTCTGCTGGGTCTATACCTGCTAGTTGACGAAGTCTCAGTTTACCCTTTATAATTAATTCAGAGACTTTTTCCACATAAGTTTTTAATTTTTTACTTGGTTTATTAGGTATAAATATCCACTCTAAAATAATATCTTCCCTCTGCATTAGAATCCCTGTAGGAGAAATTCTGGAAGGCAATATGACTAGGATGCAGCTAAGATTTGGGTTCACCCTATCCACATGTGCCTCCTGTAATTTTTCCTCAATCATTGTCAGTTCCTTTTCTGCTTCAGCTGTCAGTTTTCTTGGACTATTCAAATCTTTATCACCATCTAAGGTTTTGTTTAAATGAACTATTAGATCAGGTGTTATCCCAACAGCTGGTCGTAGACTGGAAATGTCTCCTAACAATCTTTGGAAATCATTAAGAGTCTTTAACCGGTCTCTCCTAATTTGTGCCTTTTGCGTTTTAATTTTCTCTAACCCTATTCTGTAACCTAGGTAATTAATAGAATTTCCTCTTTGAATCTTTTCAGGGGCAATTTGTAATCCCCACCTAGGCAAGACTTTCTTTACTTCTTCAAACATCCTTTCTAAAGTATCTTTATTTGAATCAGATAACAAGATGTCATCCATGTAATGGTAAATTATGGACTTGGGGAATTGTTTACGAATTATTTCCAATGGCTTACTTACAAAATATTGGCACAATGTAGGACTATTGAGCATACCCTGTGGGAGGACAGTCCATTGATATCTCCTATTAGGCTGAGAATTATTATAAGTAGGCACTGTGAAGGCAAATTTTTCTCTATCCTTTTCTTGTAACGGTATGGTGAAAAAACAATCTTTCAAATCAATAACTATAAGAGGCCATCCTTTTGGTAATAGAGAAGGCAAAGGAATTCCAGATTGTAGTGGGCCCATAGGTTGAATTACCTTGTTGACAGCTCTTAAATCTGTCACCATTCTCCATTTACCGGATTTCTTTTTTACAACAAACACAGGAGAATTCCAAGGGTTGGTTGATTCTTCAATATGGTGAGCATCTAGTTGCTCTTGCACCAGCTGTTCCAATGCCTGTAATTTATCTTCAGCTAGAGGCCACTGTTTGATCCATATTGGCTTCTCAGTTAGCCATTTTAAAGGTAGGGCTGTTGGTACCTCTAAAGGTTTGGTATTTGCTGTATGTTCTTGTACAGCCTGAATGGCTGGTGACCTTTTCCCATAATATCTCATCATGTCCTTCCCAGAATTATGAGTTCCTGGAACTACAGGAATGTTAATCTGGGTATTCCATTGCTGTAGCAGGTCGCGGCCCCATAAATTTATTGCGATATTGGCAATATATGGCCTTAGTCTTCCTATTTGCCCTTCAGGCCCTATGCATTCAACCCATCTTGTGCTTTGTTTTACACGAGATAGGGTTCCAATTCCCAGGAACTGAACATCTACCTCTTGAAGAGGCCAATTCGGATGCCAAGATTCTGGAGTAATAATACTTACATCCGCACCTGTGTCCAATAAGCCTTCAATAAAAGTGCCATTTATACAGACTCTTAGCTTTGGTCTTTGATCATTAATAGAAGTCTGCCAAAATATACGTTTACTCTGTCCTACTGGGTTTTTTGACTCATCCTCCATGCGTAATTCATCATTTAGACCAGTAATATTTTTTACAGCAGAAATTGGAGCTTTTAATTTTCTTGGTGAGGCACGTTCTCTACTGTGACTGGGAATGACTGGGCCACTGTTGGCTTGGGGGCCTGCGAGAGGCCCCTCAAGGAGTTTCCCGACTGTATCGGGTTGCCTTGTCTGTCTGTTGTTGACCTGCATTCATTGGACCAGTGTCGGCCTTTACCGCATCTCCTACATATACCTGAAGGCCGAGGTCTCCTATTTTTGTCATTCCCAGACGGGATATTATTCCTAGAAATCCTTTGCCTGCAATCCCTTTTCAGATGTCCTAATTTACCACAATTAAAACACCTGGCAGTTTGATGTCTCCTCATTGCTTTGGAAATCGCTTCTCCTACCCAAGATTCATCATTATAGCTAAACGTCTCGACATTCATTGTATGCTGAATCCATTCATCCATAGGTGCTGATCTAAACTTTAAAGGCCCAATTATCTTTTTGCATTCTATGTTTGCATTCTCAAAAGCTAGAGATTCAAGAAGTAGTCGTCTAGCTTCTGGATCTGTTACCCCTATGTCCAGAGCCTTAATTAATCTTTGCAAAAAGTCAATAAAGGGTTCCCTCTGTCCCTGCCTAATTCTGGTATATGATTCAACCCTTTTTGCTGGATCTTGTAGCCTATTCCAAGCATTTAAAGCTGCTTGGTGACATAAACACAGTACTTCATCATCATAAAGAGCTTGGACCTGTGGGTCAGCATATTCTCCTACACCAAGAATTTGATCTTGGGAAACCTCCACACCTTTTGCTCTTCCTTGCTGTTCCATATGTTTGGATTCTTCTCTGAAATAGATTCCAAACATCAAGGAAGGTCCATTATCTAAAACTGCAGACACTAACTGATGGAAATCGTGGGGGGTAGCTCTAGCATTAGAAGCCCAAGTCCTTATCATTTCCTTAACATATGCAGAGTGCAAGCCAAAGGTAACTATAGCTTGCTTAATTTCTTTTAGATCATTCATTGCTATTGGCATCCATCTAGCTTCTCTGACTCCCTTTGAGCCTTTAGAAGTTGACGCTTTGTCAGAATGAATTACAGGGTATGTCGCTAAAACCCTGGGTAAGCCAGATCTAATAGCTGGTGGTGGCATTGTATCCTGTCCTTGTGCCTTCTTACTCTGTTCACCAGCTCCAATAATTTCTTCAATCATTTCAAGTCTTTTTATCATTGTCTCTCTTAAATCCTGAATCTCCTGAGCTACATGTGTTTCTAGTGATTTCACTGAGGTATCAATTTTTTGGTCCCCATTCTGCACCTGTGATTTCAAAGCTTTTGAATCCTGAATCTCCTGACCTGTATTAGTTTCTGGTAAAGATTGTATGGTTCTTAGGACCATATTTTTCCTAAATAATAGAATATTCAAAAGAATACTGAAACCTAGTAACCAGTAAATTAAGTTATCTCCATAGTCGTATAAACCTTGCATGAAAAAACCCATTGTTTTGGTAGTTAAAATAGTAAAATTCATGTTGGAAACAAAAACTGCCATATTACCTATTATCCAGCAGGTGGCGCTGTTCCCAAGTCGCGACGAAAACGGGGTCCTGTTTCAGTGTCTGCCTAGTATTTGTTAAAAACTGGGAAATGCAAGTTGCTCAACAAAGTAAATGTAATTAAATCAATTCCATACACGGAACCATAAACCCAGAATCCAGGGGTAGAGAAGAGTAACCCGGAAGCTGTGTATGCCTCCACGTGACAGAGTCGTCCCAAGGGGTTGCAGCTTTCCGCAACCGGTAACCGCGTGCTCTGGTTCGCTCCGCTTAAGAGCTGTGCTTGCAAGGGAGATTTGAAAACGATTCAGAAAAGAGCAAACCACGTGGGCAGAGACTACGCGGTCCTGTGGAATTTAAATCCACGTAGCGAGGCAAACGATAGGCTGCGTGGGGACTTGAAGTCAATCTGAAGTGTCTAAAGGGAAAATATAAAGAACTGCAACAAGAAAAGCCACTGCGTGATGATTTATGTTAAACTGCTGGCTCCACGCACAAGGCACAGGCCGCAAGGCACAGGCCGCAAGGCACAGGCCGCGGCCGAACTGGCGGCCGGCAGCCGAGCGGGGGAAGAAGGGGTCCTAAAACCAAACGTTGGGTGCCAGATGAAGGCGCAAGTCATAAGCAATCCCACACCAGTTTGGAATTGTGATTAATAGGGTGGTATTTATTTAAAGGGGAATAAACTTACAGATCACGGTCCCAGACAACAGCCCTCTGCGCACGCAATTGGGAAGAAGTCTAGTCGCCGGAACCGGAGCAGGAAGTAAAAAGAGAGAGGAGGGAAGTGGCCGCTTTTTTTAAAGGGAAAGATACCACGCCCCAATGGGCTGGTATCTTGGCGGCTATTGGCTGGAGGAGCGGAAGGACCTCCCGCAACAACTTAGTGTATGGAAATTCACTTAGTGTATTAACTTTACTTTTGCTTGAAAAAAAAGGAAAAATATCAATGGTAAGGATATCTCATTTTTATCATCATCTAAGAAAGAGTACAGCTTGGTAGGTGTCTGAGAAATAACTTCCCACTGTGCTCGTGGTGATAACCAATTTAAGTGCTATTGTTATTTTGTTAAGGCAATGCTGTTATTGTAATTTCATTTTCTCTGGAGAAATATCAGAAATTTTATTAAACACATACTTCTGAAAAGTTGAAGTCTTTGAAAACTATTCTAGTTACTATGGAAGAGAGGAAACAACCATGTTGGGGGGAGGACTTGTTCCTTAAAAAACTGGTAGGTTATTAAAATTTGAGAAGTAAGGGACAAAAGGGAAAATTGCATGATATTGTCAACTTTCTCTTGAGAGTCAGCTTTGAAACAATTCGTTCATTTCCCATGTTCCTTCTCATTATGAATCATATAAATTCCTCTTTTCTGTGGGTACAAAGAAATGAATAAGAATTTCTCCACACTGCTGAAGAATTCACATCACATGTGTGCAAATAAATGTACAGAGTATTGAAGCAATAAAAAAAGAAAAAGAAACACTGGGGGGCGGGGAATAATCTTCTTTTGTTAAAAGAGCAGGGATCTCGGAGTCTTACATAAAACTTTGTGGTCTCCAAATGGAGTTCTCTAAGGTATGAATTTTCTGCTTTGCAATGTGGCTCTTTCTAGATACATGCCAGTAAGTAATTTCATTTATCAAGTCCAATTGTGTTTAACTTAATGATAACTCTGGTATATTAAGAGTATGGTAAATGAATGCATTACAGAGGTTCCTGTAATAACCGAAGAGCACACCCACGTCATGCAGAGGATCCAGCAGGGAGAAATCACATGGGGATCGGAACCATTGTTTTTAATTGAGATTGAAAGAAAATTGACTTGCACAGGAAATAGTTCAAAGTTCATGTGCCACAGATATTTGCATTTTCTTCTTTTTTTAAAAAAAATGGCTAATCTCCTTTAGGAAACACAAGTAGTTTCTGACTTGTCTTTCTCCCACTCATCCTCAAATTTTACTTACCAGCTAAAGTCCTCACACATCCCCCGGCATTTCATCATGGCTATGCATTTAACAGCCATTGCATCCAAAGGCTTCCCTGAAAGCACACAACATTCTAATTTTACTCTGAAAGCTCTCTGAGGGGACCCCTACCAAAAAGATAGCTCTGAATGGCTATGTTTTATTTAAGTGCTTATCACTTTGTAGAGTGCAACTCAAGCTATTCTTATGAATGAATGCCCTGGATTAAGTGACTGTTAAGCGTATGTTCTGAGGCTGTTGCTGCCAGATTTATTTAAACCCACACACATTCACGACGGACAGTAAAGAAACATCCCCATCAATGCTATTTCAAATGCGTGCTTACGCATCCTGTCTACTTTGAACTCGTTTATGAGAGACTAAATAATTGTATTTCAAATCTTTCAGCAGGCACATCTTGCTGTTTCCCTCTGCGTGTGTCAGCTCTAATTACATGAAACTAATAAAGCATAAAAATGTGAGATGAAAAACAGCAAATTAAAGCATGGCCACAGGCCTAACAATGATAGCTCTTTTAAGTCCATTGCATTTTACTTTGCTTCAGCTGTTAATTTTTTTCTCTTGCTGATATCAGGGCAGATAACTATCTAAGATGTCTGTCACTGGTAAAAGACAACCTAAGTGAACCCTGAGAAAACGAGAGAGCACCCAGAGGCCAAACCTACAATGACCTCCAGAATCCTTCTCACAGGGTGGGGTGGAGAATGGGATCTGTGCAAATATCAAGTGTGTCTGGTATCCAAAGAATGAAGAGGACAGGGAAACAATGGAGAGGCTGAGGTATCTTGGGTATTCTTGCCACAGTCTTGGCAGACCCCACAAGTTCCTGTGCTACATCCCCTAACATAGGGCAGAGTGAGAAGGAAATTCTCATTGTGATGTAAGGGACCCCAGTTGATCCTTGTTCTGCTGGAGGGGAATGGGGATGATTGTTTCTTTTCTTGTTCTGTGCGACTCAAGAGTTTTTCACTTGAGCAGTAGTTACAGTCAAGTGTAGTTGTGGCCATAGCCAGGGAATAGCTCTTTACAATGTATCTGTGGCTACTAGCCGCATTGTGGATGCTACTTCTCCCCGATTTCTTCTTATATTTAATTTTCCCTCTCATTGAAATAAATTTCTTTCTTACATAATATTTCCTGATTATGGGTTCTACTCCTCCTACTCCTCCCAGAGTCCCCACCACCCCTCCCATCCAATTCCACTCCATTCTGACTGTCGTTATAAACCAGCAGACTTCTAAGGGATAATAATACAATGCAACAAAATAAAATATGATAAGATAAAACAGATCTATCTCATTAGAATTGAACTAAAACAAAAAGAAAACCAAAACTAAACCAAACCAAAACAACAACAATGGAAGGGGAAGAGTCCAAGAAAAATTACAAAAATCAGAGACACACTTTGTTTGCTTATCAGGGAGAATTGTAAGAACACTAAACTGGAAGCCATAATATCCACAGAGAGGACCTGGTGCAGACTCCTGCTGGCCCTATACATGTTACTTCAGGGTCTGTGAGTTCACATGAACTTTGATTAGGCTGATTTAGAGGTCTTGTTTTCTTGATTTCCTCCATCCCCCTGCCTTCCACCCTCTGTCTGCCTCCTCTTCTATTAGGTTCTTCACTAAGGGAAGGGATTTGATGAAGACGTCACTTCTGAGGCTATGTGCTCAATGGTCTCACTCTCTGCCTAATATCTAGCTATGTTTCTCTGTTTTTGTTCCCATCTCTTATGAGTGTAGCAGAGTGTCATCAAAAGTCATTTCGTTGCTACATTTTTTTACCCTAGGTCCTTCAGCTATCTAGTCTCTTGTTCTTGGTCACCCAAGAAGTGTTGCTTATAGATTCCATCCCACAAAGTGGGCCTTAAGTCAAATAAGATTGGTTGGTTACTCCCTCAAGGTTGGTGCCGCCATTGCCCTAACATATACTATAGGCAGAATACTATTGTAAATCAGAGGGTTTGTGTTTGGGTTGGTGTTTATCTTTCTGTTAGTAGCATGCAGAGTACCTTCCTACACCAGAAACCAAGCCAAAACAAACAAACATAAAACCAAGGCTCTGTGTAGACACTGGTTCAACTTCTCTATCTTCAGTAAATTGTGAAGGTGTCTTCAGCAATGGGGCCTGTGTGTCATTTTGTAGAGAGCAAACCTATAGTTTTGGCAACAGTGGGTTGTTTGGGGATTGATATTAGTTTCATTGGTGGCTAAAGATGTTAAACATTTCTTTAATGTTTTTCAGTCATTTGAGTTTCCTCTTTTGAGAAATCTCTGCTTAGATCTGTACCCCATTTTTAGTTGGGTTATTTGTTTTATTGATATTTAGTTTCTTGGATGCTTTATATATATTGGATATTAGTCCTCTATTGAATCTAAAATATTTCCATGGTGTGTAGGCTGCCACTTTATCTGATTGACAGTGTCCTTTGGCATGAAGAAGCTTTTCAGTTTCATGAGGTCCCACTTGTCAATTGTTGATCTTAGTGCCTGTGCCTACAGTGTTCTGTTCAGAATGTCTTTTCCTGTGCTAGTGAGTTTAAGGCTATTCCCCACTTACTCTCAGATTTAGTGCATCTTGTGTTGAGATTCCTAGGGAATATCTGCTGGAGTTGAGGGACTGGGCTAAAGCAATGAGTTTTGGGGAAAAGTTAGAAGGGGATTATTTCTTTGATCCATTAGAGATAGGGTCAGGGGAAGGGAGGCTGCAGCAGGTGGTCTGCTACAGAGCTGGGCATAAGACCGACCAGAGGATTAGTTTTCGATGAGCTGAGTATCTACACTTAGCCTACATGCTTCTCTACTGGAGTGGCCTGTGTGTGTGTCGGGGGGGTCTCAGGAATTATGATTAATTCTTATTAGTCCCTTATAAAGTATTTGAAACTCTTTATGAGCAGTGTAATTACACAGAACAAGTTTATACATGAAGGAACAACAAAATAAGCAAAATATGACATATATGTGATATACATATGAAAATGTCACAATGAAAAAGGTTCCAACAATAGCCTCACATTTCTCATACAGAACCCCAAATGAACAGAAGTCTAAAGTCTTTATGTGTATGTGTGGAATGGTAGGAGTCTTTGGACTTAATCTCTCAAAAATTCATGTGTTTGAGCCTCATTTTTTTCCTTAGTGTCTGCCTGCTTGGGCCTAAATACAAACTTCACACAACTGTTGATTGTCATATTTCTATTACTTTGTACTTAGCATTGCATAAGCTTGAAACTCCCAGCCCCGTTTCCTTTTGCCAGCTGAAATTCATCAAAGGGAGAAGCCTTGCTCACAAAGGCCATCATTTGCCCTCATTCCCACCTGAATGAGGTTTCATTCGCTTACATTCAGGTCACAGATGCTAAAACCATGATCTCCAGATTTTATATGTAGGAACCTTTTATTTTCCTTTCTCTAAAAACAGTCTAGAATTAGACAGTCTTGGCTGGAAACGAACAAGAGGGCTTATTATATATTTTTGCAAAACAGCATTATCTTATCGAAGTTAAGTTCTTGATGCACAGATGAAGTATTTTCTTATTTTCTTTGTATTTTTACAAACGTGCAACAGCACTGATTCACAGTCAGTAGTTTTAGACTGATCACTAGGGAACTGGATCCTTTATAGATTGTAGATTTCCACCCCTTTCCCTGATGGCATTGTCCTGCCTCCTTGGACTGTATGCCAGTTAGGTTTTGTCAACTTGGCATAGACTAGAGTCACCTGGGAAGAGGAAGCATCAAACAAAGAAATGCCTCCATCGGCATGGCCTGTGGGCTTCTCTGTGGGTCCTTGTCTTGATTAATGATGACGGGAGGCGGCCCTGCCTACTGTGGGTGGTGCCATCCCTGAGCAGGTGGTCCTGGGTTGCAGGAGAAAGCAGGCCAAGAAGCATGCCTCTGTGGTTTTTGCTTCCGTTCAGGCCATGAAGGGTTAGATGAAATAAACCCTTCACTCCCCCAGTTGCCTTGGGTCATGTTGGATATCACAGTGACAGAGAAGTGAACTAGGACAGGCGGTCCATGCATACCTGTGAGTTTCAAGAATGTGCACACTTTAATATGGCCGTCTGCTTAACCTCAACTGCAAAACTCACAAGCTATGTGACACGGGGAAATTCATTCAGTAGCCATAGGTCTATATATCTTCATGTATAAAGTAGTGGTAATACTATCTTTTCATATAGATACTATAAAAATTAACAGGAAAAACGTGTGTGTGTGTTGTGCAGTAGGGAACATGGGAGTGTTTTGTTAATGCAAGCTAATTTTATTAACTTGTGAAACATAATGTAAGATGGAACAGGAAGACATTAATGGTGCCCGTGGTAAAAAAGTTTGCAATCCTTGGAAGAGAAGCAATTAGTGGTATATGTATTTTAGACTATGACAGTCTCTTTCTACCTCTGAAGAACAGCATAGAAAGTCTATCATGATATCAGATAGTCAAGGAGAGGACGGGGAAAGGCCAGGGAAGGTGAGGATGAAAGGTGGGAAATCTGGGAGAATCAAGTCAAACCCTATGGTTTCCTAGGCAACACTGCTTTCAAATGCTGGAGGGTGGTACATGCCTTATTGAATCAGCAAGCAAATCACGTTCAGGGCCTATATCACCTACATTTTTAACAGAACACACAGTGTCTTTCAGCGCATATCATACTCTAGAGCACGGAAACAGAATTTTATATCACGCCAATGATCAAAATAGAAAGGAATCAGAAAGAATTGATGGTTCTCTACAGGCTGCCTATTGTGGGCTGGTGGAAGGCATTCACAAAAGGCTTAAACCCTTCTGCCGATGTTTCAAAGTATCTTTGATGGTATTTAGATGGCAACCTCATTTTATATTGAATTGGATTTTCCCAGAACCCAGGAGAATCGAGCAGCTGGCATAGCAGTTATCTGAATTTGATCTAAGTTGACATCAGGGGGCCGTGAATGCTCAGGGCGCTCCTGCATCCTGCCTCTTTGTGAAGCGTTTTGACAGAAGCGGGCTTGTCACTCCCTGAAAGTGTTGGCTCTGATCTTCTGTGGCTGGAAATCATTTCGAAACTTTACCCTCTTGGATTTTCAAGCCAGAGATTTCTTCCAGGAAAATCATCCTGCGATATGATTGCATACAGCAGTACCGTGAGCACAAATTCCCATACAGCTGACCAAAGATAGAAGTGTGGATCCCAAGCCTTGTTCCTAGGAAGAGAGATTAAGGTGTCAAACGTCATTGGTAAAAATTCATATTAAAAGAAAAGCCAAATTTTACATCTAAATCATGTTAATCTCCTGGGTATGTCTTTATGACCAATGAAAAGATACTTTCATAAGTAGGACTTGGCGTTTCTGTGTTAATCATTTCTGTGTATTAATAAACAATGGTGGCCCACAGTGAAAATAAATCCCAGGTGGCTGTGGCATTGCATAAATTATTGGGTGCATTCAGATACTCATCCATTCATTCCTTGACTACTAAGAGATAACAGAGTGTTTTTTGTTTATCTATCATTCTGTCCAGTAACAAGAACTACTGTGCTTTCCACAAGCCCTGTGCTAGTTGGCTGGCTGGCTACGGAATGCTGCCAGGTGCCACCAGAGAGTGTGATAATGCAATCTACGTTCATCGCGATCATCTTTAGGCATTGTCTCCTTGTCTTCCCCAGGAGCCTGGAATTGCCAGAGCTTCTAGAAACCAGTTTTTTAAAGGAGTCCATAGCCAGCGTTAATTTTTCTCATGCTGATTGCTTAGCAACTTTGGTTTAATGGGTTTATATCAATGGCCATTATCGTTCACTGTCAACTAGTGGCACGCGACTCATAAGAAACTAGAATAGTCTAGAAAATCGGTGCTCATCCAAGTTCCATTTTACAGATGAGAAAATATGGAGCAAAAGAATAACTGGTTTCATCAGCCTCAGGTAACTAGTTAGTGTCAGGAATGAAGAAAACTACAGTCTACTTGCTGGTCATCTGAGGCTCTTTCTAGAGTGTATGTCACCTAATCTAAAAGTGTAGTGGGATGCGTTGTAAGGATTGAAATGAAGTGAAATAGAAAGAACCACATGGACAAAGGTGTAGGAACTCTGACTCCATTGCCAACATTGACTGAGGCTGTGGTGGAAGAAAAGGCTCTGATATCGTGAGTGTATAGTTTTGTTCATTTGTTCTAGAAGGAAAATGGTAGGTGACAGAATAGAGGAAATACGCTCTGGTTTCACACAGTGTCTCAGTGAGGTCTCTGGCTCCTCTTAGCTTACCTGGGATTACAAAAAGTATATTCTATAAACACAGAATCGAAAATAATAGGGAAGTTAGGTACGTGCAAGAATTGACATTTGTTTTTTTAGGACCAGCCTAGAAGGTTAAATATGCTAAGTAGTTAGCCCAAGATGGTCATAGTCTATCAAATATTGGCCATAAGAGTGTTATTTATTCACAAGGTATTATCCTACCACTTAGTGCAGGATGAAAACATTTTATGTTGCTCATAAGATGGGAAGGCCCTGGGTAGCCACTGCTTGCCCTTACTTCCCTGGGGGCTGCTGAGATTCTAGTGGAGTTTTCCAGTCACATTTTTCAGGATTTATGTTTTTATCAGTTATTAGAGTGAGAAAGTTTGGCATGAGCAAGGCCGACAGAGAGCTGAAAATTATCTCTACCTCTCTTTAGGGAAAGAGGCTCTTACGAGACCTCTACTGTAACTGGCTCAGACGTCTGTAAACAGTTTCCTGTTGAAAATGTCCCTTGAACATCAATAATGATAATCTTTGGTACACTGATTCAGTTTGTAGTAAAGCCCTTGGTACTTTTCACTTCTGTAATGATCAATTACATCAGTTTTAATAGGGAAGATGAGGGTGTACATTTTCTTAGAAATACAGGCACTGGCTTTGAAGGTGAAAGCGATGGCAGAGGTTCATTGGAAAGCAATTTAAATCTGAGAACTGTGTAGATGACCTTGCTTCCAACACAGCAGCCTCAAGACATCACACATGCCCTTAAGCTCTGATTTTACTTCCTCTGGCTCCATCCGGAGCCCACTCTTAGTCTTCTGACTCAATCCTCTTCAGTGCCTGTTTGCAATGACTCTGCCAGCCGACTTCCAAGGGCAAGGTTGATTGCCTTACTGTCAGCAATCTTGAAGAGTTCTCCAAGTACCTTGTGAGGGTGGGAGGGGGGGAATATGAAGAAAACTAAATTAAATTGTAAAAGAGGAAAAGGTGTTTTTCTACTTGACTTAACAGGTTCTTTGACAACAAATATTTGTATAAATTATGGCTACTCTTCCTCTGAAGTTCTAGAGTAGAAGGTGAAATCAAATTAGGTAGATGAGATACTATTTAACTTTTTTATTCTCAGGCATAATAGGACTCCCCATTGCAGACCCTACATGATACATTGGAAGAGATTTATTATAAGGAATTTGCTCATACAGTCAGAGAGAATTAGAAGTCCAGGATCTGTTTGACAAGCTGGAGACACAAAAGATGTCATATGTATAAGTTCCAATATGATATTAGACAGACTTGATACCCAAGGCAAAGCTGAAGCTTCATTTGAGGCCAAAGGTGGGCTAAAAGGTCCACAAGCCAACCAGAAGAATCCTGACTGTTCTATTCAGGTCTTCTGAACTGGTCTGCTGTAGGATGGGCAAAGCAATACACCCAGTCTATCAGTTCAAGTGGTAATTTCATGCAAAACGTCCAGACAGTCACAGAACAGAGTACAACTAAATACATGGACAGCCATTGATCCATTCAAACTGACACATAAAATTACCTATCACATCTGGCGTATTTATTCATGGTGAATTCACATGGGATGTGGAAAATCAATGGTTACTATGAGAGATGAACAGAAAAAGGTAACTAGTGACTACAAGAGCATCTTTGTGTCTCACTATTGAGATCCTAAAGGTTTTGTATGGTCCTATAATGATGTATACATGGTTCCAAAAAGGGTCCTTCTGTCCTGAGGGACTCACAGAAACTTCCATGAACTTGGTTTCATGGGGAAAATCACCATCCTTACCTTTCATTTTCCCAACTCAAGCTGATCTCTATTTTTATAAAATTTCTTCAGTTTCCAATGCTATATTACTCTTTTATCACCAGAGCAATAACTCTGTCTCGGTGTTTGAGATAACGTTGCAAACTGACTTCTTTCACCACAGTCGGTAAAAGTGCTTTAACTACCACTGTCAGAGCAAACGACCCCTCCCTTTGCCTTCATGGTCATTTCCTGGAAAGAAGGAGGTCACGGACAGTGCTTGAATTCGCGTTTGTCAACAACACACTTTCACTCAGTTATAAGTGAAGCAAGTTTTAGGACTTCGACACATAGCACTGTATTTCATGAGAATCCTCACACAAGTCCAACTGTCTAAGAAATGCCTGTCACTTTGTTAACTGACAAGCCGGAGAGTCTGAGAAATAAGAGAAAACTAAAGACTAAGACTTCACTCCGTCAAGTCTGACAAACATAAAAGTGTGTGTGCATGTTTGTGTGTGTGTGTGTGGGGGGGGGGGGTTAGATGGTCCCTGATTAAATGAAAAGACAGTTGTGCCCGCTATCTGTGCAATGGTGCAACAGAAAGGGGCCTGATTGACAGTGCTGGGAACAGCAAAGTGACCAAGGGGCTTTCTAAAAGAAGGAAGGAAGGAAGGAAGGAAGGAAGGAAGGAAGGAAGGAAGGAAGGAAGGAAGGAAGGAAGGAAGAAAAGTCATAAACTCCAAGTGTTGGAAGAAATCACACAATTCAGAGATCCAGGATTGCCCAGGTGTTTTACAAAGGGGACTTAGGTCTCTTTCCACCATCTAACTGTGGCCACAGAACATAAAAGAGGGGTTCATAAGTGAAAACGTTAAGTATTTTCTTCCAAAAGCTTCAATAACCAAATTCCACTTCTCTTGAAATAAGGGGTAGCTAAACCTCAGGCTTTTGATATATTCAGAGACACTTGGCTAGATTATCTTCAATCCTAGACAGAGAAAAGAAAATCTGATTCATGCTGTCCTAAGTTATATTATTATTATTGTTGTTGTTGTTATTATTACATTATTATTCCTCATTCCAGTGCAGTGTGCAACTCCAGGTGGGAGAGTATCACAAGAGGTCCTATAAGAAAACATCTGTGACAGGGCGGTGGTGGCGCATGCCTTTAATCCTAGCACTTGGGAGGCAGAGCAGGTGGATCTCTGTGAGTTCGAGGCCAGCCTGGTCTACAAGAGCTAGTTCCAGGACAGGAACCAAAAAAGCTATGGAGAAACCCTGTCTCGAAATCGAAAAAAAAAAATCTTAAGTCATGGAAGAGTAACAACATGTTCTGTGACATTATAGACAGTGTAAAAGTTTTCTCACAGTGGAGAAGTTTGAGCACCTGGAAATAACTGAGAATGCCAGAGTGAAGGGCAGACGCACATTTGGTTTTCTTTTTTCTTCTTTGTTTTTTTTTTGTTTTTTTTTTTTTGACATTTGGTTTTCTTAAGAGACATGCAAACACACCTGTGGTACATGCACCTGAGCCCAGAGGTTTACAAACCCCCACTTACTACATAAAGTGATTTTTAATATATTTTGTCTGCTAGTTAAAGTTTTAATAGTTAAATTTATTTCACACCCTCCCAAATGGGATTGAATTCACAATTTCAAAGAATGCTGTTAAAAATCTAAATGGGAAATTTAGAGTTCAAAGATGCAAAGGGTTAGTCCACAGAGAGTCTGTACTTTCTTTTTTGCCACTATTTCCCACAAAGGAAATAGTCTCTAATGTAGTTAATTCATTGCCTGGATTTTTTAGACGTAGCCTTAGAGTAAGTCTGTTAGAGCAGCCAGAGAGCACTAATGATGAATTCAGCTCAGAATCCGATTTAGCTACGGTAGAGTCAGTTTCCCGGTCAGTGCAGTGTTCTGGAGTCACTCGAGGCTTTTGTGAATGATGCAGAAGCCAAAGCAAGCAAATAGAAACCAGAGAGCTGTGCTGGACGTTCTGAGCATGGGCTTGAGGAAGCAATCAGTGTTTTTTATTTTATTTTATTTTTTATTTTTTTTATTTTTCGAGACAGGGTTTCTCTGTAGCTTAGCAATCAGTGTTTTAAAGGTACTTCTCAGGTTAGGATATCGAGCCCAGATCATTAGCAGGCACCCTAACGTAAAGTTTCCCATGTTCATTGAATACTGTTGTCATCCTGGCCATACTTTCTATGCCTTGTGTAAAGGTATGTTATGTGCATTGCCCAGGAGTAAGGGCGTGTTACATAAATAACTGAGAATAGCCTGAGGACACAGCACATCGTTAGACCACTTTAGGACTGTTATTATTATATTACATCTACGATATATTTATTTAAAAGTTTACAAAGAGAATAGAAGGAAAGATGGATTCAGTTAAAAGTGTATACTGTGTTTTCAGAGGACCCCAGTTCAGTTCCCAGCACTCATGTCTGATGACTCACACCTGCCTAACTCCAGCTCCAGGGGATCTCATGAGATTTTTCACCTTAGTAGGTAATTATACTCCTATGCACATGTGTGTAAATGCACAAATATACATAACTAAAAATTTAGAATAAATCTTTCTTTAAAAATTTATAGAGTCCATTGAGAAGATCAGGTTGCATGTTGAACACTATTTTTATTAAGAATCTACATTCAGAACTATTTAATCTATTTAATTAATAAGTCAAATAGTTAGCTTTTAATAGTTACATATTTTTACATTATACTCAGTCTTCACTACATATTATCTTTAAAAAACCAAATTTATCCTATAATTTTATAGCAATTTTTTGCCATATATTCTAATCATATACACACAATATGTGTTAAGGAATTGGTGGAATATTTTCCAAATATCTCTAAAGAATTCTATAAACTAATTTAGATATTCAAGATATTGGCAAACAAAATACTTTCCTGTACCCATTTTAACAAGACAGTAGAAGGATTTTCAATTAGCACAACCATTTCTCATATGTTAACAGGTTACTCTAAAACTTTAAACTAAATTTAAATTTTTCTCTTAGATAATTTCAGCATTTCTTTGGCAGTCTTATTTTTAAATTAGTTTGGATGTTTAATCTGTTAAGAAAGGAAGGAAGAAAGGAAGGAGGAAATAAGAAAGAAAGAAAGAAAGAAAAAAGAAAGAAAGAAAGAAAGAAAGAAAGAAAGAAAGACAGACAGACAGACAGACAGACAAAAAAGTATTGTAAACCTGTATTCTGTGCTGACGATGACAGCTGGGATATCGGCAGTTGATACCCTACAAAGATGACTCCTCCTTCAAAGAATATCATGTGATATTTGGCGATGGTGATGACTGGCTGCACCAACTGAATGCACGCTTTTGAAATTCTCTAAGAAGTTGTTAGCAGACCCTCATCCATCTCTTTCTGTTCATCTCATAAAATTAAACATACTTCAATTTTAGCCTTCATGGATTTATTTCAGTGGATATGGAAGTAAGCATATTTCTTTCACAGAGCCCTTAAAATGCCTTTATCATATTAGTAATTGTCCCTTTGATTTTTTGAGGATAAATTTGAAGTATCATAGGCGTGTTACTTTATAAGATTGTTTTATAACGGCCATTGCCATTCCATCTGTTAAAGTAAGCTGGTTATGGAAACATTTATCTCGGTATCAGTCCAGGTCTTTTTGTTTTTTCAAATGCAGAACAGTTTCCTTTCAAAGTTCTATATGTGTTTACAACTGCCTTTAAAAGTTTCCTCGTCGGTCGCAAAGAGCTTCCTCTACTGATAATTGTGTTCTTGCTGTGTTCCTGAACTTATATTTATAGATTAATGGGCCTATTGTTCTTTTTCATGCGTCACTATTACCTCTGAGTAGCTGCCGACACATTTTTATAACGTATTGTGTGATTTAACCCAATTACCTTCTATAATGGCGTGGTGTTCCATGTGATAGCGCCAGAGCGTTTGAAAGAGCTAAATGGGCTACTAAAATTTAAGCTATACAAAGGGACTTAAACTTAGGTACGCAGCTTGAAGTCTTCTGAAAACTGAACTCATCTGTGTAGTAAGGGTTTCTATGGCTTTGGCAAAACACCATGACCAAAATGCAAACTGGAGAAGAAAGGGTTTATGTGGCTTACACTTGCATGTGGCTGTTCATCATTGCAGGAAGTCAGCACAGGAACCTGGAGGCAGGAGCTGATGCAGAGGCCATGGAAGAGTGCTACTAACTTGCCTGCTTCCCCTGACTTGCTCAGCCTATTCTCTTATAAAACCCAGAACCAGCTGCCTAGGGCACCCACAATGGGCTGGGCCCTTTCCCATTGGTTACTACTCGAGAAAATACCTTACAACTGGATCTCAGGAAGGCCTTTTTTAAACTGAGGCACCGTCCTCTCCGATGACTCTAGCTTGTGTCTGGTTGACGCAGAACCGGCCAGTATACACCATCTAAATAACTGAGTCAGTCAACAGATGGAACCTTAACCAAGGCCCCTCTCTGTGCCCAGGAGCCCAGGTGCCATACTCCAGTGGTTTCCCACTCTCCTGTGAGATCTGATTCTGTCTGGGCTTTCAGATTGATTGGTTTTGTTTTGTTGTTTTGCTTTGCTTTTGTGTTCCTAGTAGGAGGTTTGACTTTTCCTAAGTTCTTTCATTGTTCATTGTACAGGTTAAGTTTTAATGTAGCTTTTCTTTTTAATTGAAAGGAAGATTAGGAAGAACCCCTGCTTCTCATGTTTTTTTTTTGTTTGTTTGTTTGGGTTTTTTTTTGCCCACATCAGAATCCATGTAACCAAGATTTCAAATCTTGGCTTTGTGGGTTTTTTTGTGATTTGGGGCAATAGCTTTAAAACAAGCTAGGAAGCAAGGAAACAAACAAAAATACGCAGTTTGCGTTCTTCACACGTTCATATTTTTTAATTTATATAGTTTTAATAATAAATTTTTTCATTTATATAGTTTTAATAATAAAATTTTTAAAAATATGAAAAGAATGTTTTTGAATAACCTTTGCTCCCTTCCCTTTGAGGAATCTGCAGTCAGTGGGAAATCCTTGGATATATGGGGATACTGGGAAAAAGAACAGTTAGCAAACCTGAGTCATCTGCCAGGAAAGGTTGGAAATCTTCGATTCCAACAGCCTGCAACATCACAGTGGGAGAAAGTACAACATGGAAAGCCAAGCTCACCTTTCTGTGTTAGCCTTTCCAGAGAGGAGAAAAAGAACAGACCTGAGGAGTGGAGCAGAAAAGGCAAACCCCAGCCTCTGTAAAACACTGTTTCCAAGCCTTTTGAAGTCAACTATAATTACCATGCTGGTTAGAATTCAAGCTAGAGTTTTTGCTTTGCCAACTTAATTAGTAGTTTAGGCAGGCAGAAGTAAAATACCGTGCCATGCTGCACGGTGATTTGAAGGTGGAAAGAAAATATGGACTTGCTGTTCCTGAAGGAGTTGGGGAAGAAAATCTGTGATTATGATTGTGTGCCCCTATTTTTTATCCCATGATTACTCTAAAACAACAGCTCAGAGCCTTTCTTTGGGGCTCTGGTAAACAGAGTAAAGGCATAGCACCTCTTCTTACAAGAGTGTGCATCCAAGTGCAAGTGTCTGCTAGGACTATATGACTTCATTATTAGCTAATACAGCTCACAGACCTGCTCACTCTAATCCAAGAATTACTTTCACAATCCCCAGATCTTCTTCTAAAGTCCTTCTTCTAAATTCTACAGTTCCCCCAAGAGGACCAGCCTGACAGTTATGAAGGTATGCCCTTCATTACGATCATCGCAGGAAGGACTCTCTACATCAACCTGTTCTGGCCTTCAACCTCTTTATTCTGACTTGAAGATCCTTTATTTCCTCTTATTCCAACCCTAAATTATCCCAGTCCAAGTTTGCATCCTCTTGTTGAACCGAAAGATATTTCTTTGGAAAAGGTTAAGAAAAACAAACAAGCCTTGTTTTTGTGCTGGATGATAGTAATTAAGTCAGTTCGTAGTTGTGGCTCATTCTTTGAACTTAAAAACATTCTGTGTATAATTAACGTTTTGTGCATGAACTTCCTTATAGCTTCAGTTGTTAATATTTCATTGTTCTGGTTACTCCTTTTGCAAACCAGGGTAGACAAGGCTATTCTTCAGTGGTCTGAAATCTAAATGACTTAATATGGCAGAGGTTTACTTCATAGTCATCTTCTGTGTCCAGGACAATGGGCCAAAGTCCATGAAGGAACAGGGCAATTGATGCTTCAACTCAATCTACACTTCCTTATGAAGGGAAAGAATCTAATAAGTTAGTCAAAACTAGTCTAAATCTGTGCCCAAAAGTGGTACTTTTCACTTTAGCTCAAATCCACTGGAGAAGATCTATCACAGGGCCAAGGCTGATATCCAAAGGGAGGGTAAAAGCAATGCTACCATATGCACCAAAAGAAGAGAGGTCAGAGTATTGGATAAGCATTCAGCTAATCATCATTGACTTTTCTAGACTCCCCTCCAATGTCTCCTAACATTTTGCAAATGTGGTTAGAGTTAATTAGAGCAAAAAGGGGCATATGGTCTTATTTTTGGTAGGAAAAATTATACTCCTGGTTAACTGTATCACATATTGTAATTGATTTAATATAAATAAAACACATAACAAACAGGGGGAAAAAGTACCAGGGAGGAATTGCAAAGGAATTTTGCAGACCATAGTTCTGCTGTATTGGTGTTAAGCCAACCTAACTTAGCTAGTCCTTAAAATAATGTGTGCATGGTCATTTCAGCTTCATAGAATCAAGTCTCTCTCTGTGCCCTTCAGCATGCTTAGTCTAGGCTAATCCTTATGGCAAAAATGAGTGGAGGGAATACAGTACCCCAAGTACCACCTGATCCGTCTGCAAAAGCCTATGAATGTTTTCCCAGAGCACCCTCGAGAGGACAATCCCAGTGCCGTTCTGTCTCTTTTTTCAGTAGTCCTGACTCTTGTTTTCCTATTTAGAGTGACATGTGGAGTGACAGGCAGCCGGCCTTGTCTCCCCAGTCATGTTAGGCTAACAGGTGACTTTAGGGCACCCTCCGTGGTCTACAGCGTCCCCTTAGCTTGGCTATTTGCTGGAGGGTGAAGGAGAGCGATGGTGACAGCTGAAGTGAGTTCTCATTTCACAAATTTCTTAACCGCATTTGAAATAAATGCAGATCCCTTGTCAGGAATAATCTCATCTGCAAATCGAGACATGGAAAAATGCCAGTCAGAGCCATTATCATCGAAGCGCGGCTGCTACTGTAAGGCGTGTTTAGAGAAGGTAGCTGAAATAAGAAAGACTCTATTCATTGCTGAATAAGTAGGTGTTTTTAACTAAATCTTCTGAACAGTTTCCCATAAGAAGGAAAGATGCCTTAGGTGGACTATATGAATGAATTTGATAGTGGCTACAGTTTTCTCAGGAGCACAAATAATTACAACTTTGTATATATAATACCCAGAGCATGTATATCATTAAATAATCTCTAAGTGGACACTATGCATTTTAATTGTGATATGATTGTCATATGATACTTCTAGTTTGTCTACTAGAAACTAAGGGTGACTGCTTGGTTTAGAAAGTAGAGTCTTGGGCCAATGAGATGGCTCAGCATGTCAACATGCTTGCAGCACCTAAGTTTGATTCCCCCAAACATACGTAAGGATAAAAAGGAAGAACAGACTCAATAAAGCTGTCGTCTTCCTTCCAAACATACGTTATAGCAGTCACCCACACACACCATATATATATATATATATGTATATATATATATATATACAACAATAATAAACATAGACTATTGAAGAAATTAGAGCCTACCTGTGTGTAAAAGCACACACATGGTTTAAACTGTGAAAGGGAGATAGCATATATTAAACTGAGTCACATGAGATAACACTGAGTGTATGCCATCATCTGGGCTTTCTTCTAAGTCTTCTAAGTCAAGATCTTTTTCATTTCTATGAAAATTTAGAAAATGCAAGCAAGGTATGACCACATACCTTAGAGGGCATGAACCTGGTTTCTCAGACATCAAAATCTATGTTTTTAGTATTAGATTGAATTTCCGTTTTAGTTCCAGCATCCGATGGTATTGAGGAAGGCAAAGCTGTAAGAAACCGATAATACTTTCCTCCAGTCTCCTTCCACTCCCCTCCCTGTTTCCTCCACGTAAAGAGCATCCATACTCTGTGGTCCCCGTTTGGGGCCACTGTAAAGTAGAATTGCATCTAACTTCTGAATCCCCCTGCACAATATTAGGTCTCTAATTGGGCCCACTATGCCAAATAGGCAACATAGGTTTTAGGATGACATTAGTAAAATGGTATGGAACTGGCCTATCACTTTAAGTTTAGAGCATTTAGCAAGGTAAGTTGTACATATATTGTCAAGAGATTTATGTGACTGGTCCAGTCCAATCATAAAACACCCATTTTGAGGGGAAAATTAAAAGTCAAAGGTGATAGGTTACACTCATTCAGGTCAGGATGAACAGTGTGGAGGGTCTGTCTTGGAAAGCTGGGGAGAAAGCTACTCACACTGGTCTTTGTACAGAGGCACTGGTGGGAGGTGAGCTGATTCGCTTGGGAAAACAGTAAAGTTGGCCTTAGACATGAGCAAACTGGATTTTAGCACATCTTCTTTTCAGCCTTTTTTCTCCCTTTCTTTTTCCCCAAACCTCAGCCTTTTTACATGAAGCATACTGCAAGTGTGGCTTCCCTTCATGTCTGTGCTTGGTATGGATTGGTAATAAGGCAATCAGATGGTTCTGGAGATAGAACCATCCTTCCGAGTAGCTAGAATTAGAGGCACGGATGACTGTGTATGGCTACTAATAGAGTGTGTGCTTTCAGACACATTACATGGAATTAAAAGATTACGTGATTTCTCTTTTCGAAAAGCAACTTTTCTTCATTCCTGGGGCTTGTTCCTCCTACACCCTAATTTTGATACCATGCATTTTCCGGTTTGCTTATGACAGGGAATTTATGTCACATTTGATACCATGCATTTTCTGGCTTGCTTATGACAGGGAATTTATATCACATTTCTTGATATTAAATCTTTTTTGTAGTTTTGGATTTTTTATTTTTTGAAATTATGATATCCTTACAAGATTTCTGATTCTCTTCCACTTCCTCTCCCCAACTTCCTGTGCATCCCCTCGCTCTCTCAAATTCATGGCTCTTTATCTTTGATTTTCATTAAATACATTCATATAGATGTATGTTTATAGATGTGTGTTTATAGATTCCCAAAATAAAAAAGAACAGCTTGCTTGTTCTCCCAACAAGTCTATATGACAATGTCACCTACTCTACACATGTGGCATCAGACCCCTTGGTGTTGGATAGACAGTTGGGCATTCTTCTCTGGGGAAGACCATTTCTGCTGATCGCAGCATCCCCGGGTGTCTCACTTCTTTGTCTAGGGTTGAGGACCTAACTTCCCCTTTCACACTAGGATTTCCATTGGTGTCTGTGGTGGTTCAGGCCTTGTTTAGGCAGCCATGTCAATAAGACACCGTGGGTGTAGCCTCTCTAACCTTTCTAAAAGACACACTCTCACAGACAACATATTATTTATTTATTTATTAGATGTTTTAAAAAAATATCAATCCAAGTTCCCACTCCCTCCCGTCCTCCCATTCCTTCCACATACCCTCCCACCCCACCCCATCCACTCCTCAGAGCAGGTAAGGCACATTGCTTTGTGGAAGGTCCAAGGCCCTCCCTACTATATCTAGGCTGAGCAAGGTATCATCCAAAGAGAATAGGTTCCCAAAAAGCCAGTACATGCAGTAGGAATGAATCCTGGTGCCACTGCCAGTGGCGCCTCAGTCTGCCCCAGCCATACAACTATCAACCACGTTCAGAGGGACTAGCTTGGTACTATGCTTGTTCCTTCCCAGTCCAGCTCGAGTTGGTGAGCTCCCATTAGCTCAGGCAAACTGTTTCAGTGGGTGAACCCATCATGGTCATGACCTCTTTGCTCTTATTCTCATTCCTCCCACTCTTCAACTGGACTTTGGGAGCTCAGCCCAGTGTTCCGATGTGGGTTTCTGCCTCTCACAGCCACTTTGATAGGAAATGAAGAAGTATACTGTCTGAAAACTTAAAATTAAAAAAATGAATCCATACTATAAATAAATTCTCTTAATCACAGAGCCACTGCTTCTGGAGGCTCGGCTAGGAGTACTTTATTTTACCCACAACTAAAAATAAAAAAAAAGAAAAATATAATCCTCCACCTACTGCAAGGCAGAGAGGACACACCTAGAGCCTGGCTGCGTGTCACCTCTCCTTAAGCCGTTTTGAGCCTCCCTCCTTTGGGATGATTCTTTTTGCAGTTGGCATCACTTCTGTGGTTGGAAGGGAGCAGGAAAATGAATAGGATCTGAAGAAGTGCAGAAAGGTGTGAGCCTTGCCATGATCCTTGGGATTTGCAGAAGCCTTTCAAGTTATTTGTACTGCCGTGTGCCCGCCATCAGTTAATATTTCATCTCTCCTCTGCTTTTAGTTTCGAGATGACAGATGTTCTAAAAGTTGGTCTAAGTTCTCCCCCTCCCCCGCTTCTTTCCCCATGTCTCCGAGCCCTGGACCAACCCTGTTAGCTCTTTTGATTTAATCTTCACAGGTCTGTACTCCCTGGAGGCACAGAAAGTAGATGCTAATATAACAAGACAGACACTTAGAAAAGTCCTTTTAAAATGATAGCATGGGTTCACCTGCAAACAGGAGCGATAAAAGCATTTCTGTCTCACCTCTGATGACCACAAATATTACCATGAGGGTCAGTTCACAGCTTGCCAATGTTATAAATATATTTTAAACTTATATTTCATGTAAAGTAGAAATGCTTTGCTTGAAGAAGATATCTTTGTATGTAATATTAAAGTTTATACAGTTCTGGAAGCCACATTTCTTTTCTTGTTTTTAATTTAAAGTAGAAAACTCCATCCCCTCTGATTCCTACAATCTTTCCTCCTCTAGGAGAGGGACTGATGGAGATCTTCAATTTAGACTCTCTCTCCACATGATGTCTGGCTGTGGATCTCTTTACTCTTTCCTATCTGCTGCCAGAGGAAGGCTCTCTGAGGACAACTGGACAGGACATCTATGAGCATGGCAGACTATGACGAGGAATCATTCTATTGCTTTTTTATTTTGTTTGTTTGCTTGCTTGCTTGCTTTGCCAGTTGTATTTGATTCCGCCCTAGATCTCTACTACAGTCTCCAGTTCCTGACCATCCAAGCTGGATAGGGCATGGACTCCCTCTAGTGGCATGGGCCTAAAGTTAAACCAACCATTGATTAGCCACTCCCACGAGTTCTGTGCCACCTTTGTTCTAGTATATCTTGCAAGCAGAACAAACTGTAGGTCAAGGGTTTTGTGGCAGTGTTGATGTTCAGATTTGTGACTATACTCTAAAGCTGTATTTTATCTGATAGTAAAATACTTTGCTTGAATAGAATATCTTTGCATGTAATTTTAAATTTTATATACTTCTGTAAGCCACTTTTATACAAGAAGTTTAATGAACATTTATTCATGGGCAAGGTAACAAAATGTTAGAGTATAGTCAAAACCATCTTTTGAAGAAAATGAACATTTAATTTCTCACCATTTATTACTCATATAAAAATAGCTCAGGCTATAGGTGTGCTAAAAATTAATGTCAGTCCAGGCTCATGAGCTTTGTTCTACAGACATGTTACTGTGCACTCTGCCACAGTCAAGTTATTTGTGGGCTGAATTCACTGACAGTGGTGAATGGGCCTTTGTTTTTCATCAAGTGCCTGAAGCAGCATGAACAAGAAAACAGTGCCCTCTATGAGTGGAAATACAGAATACATCTTTTAACTAAGAAAGCATTCTAAGACTGGAAAATAATGTTAACTGGTGCCATCCCCATTTAAAATGAGATGTTTTATTCAAGATAATCTTCCTTATAAACGGCTAACTGATTAGTAAAAACAAAGAGGGAAAGCATGCCATTTCCTGGCGTTTCATTAAATTGTGTCTCATTAAGTACTGACATCACGATGGAGCGCAAACCCTCAGAGAATGCTCTGTGACGAGCATCATAGAAAAGGGGAGGACCCATGCCTTCTAGTGCATGGTCCCTAAATCGGAATGTGTACAGTGGGGCTGGGTAATGCATGCATTTACCAGCAGGTCTTATTAATTTTACCTCGCCAGAAATCTCACCTCTAAAGATGCTGATGAACCAATCATGTTTGTTCCAAGGGACCACGGCAGGCACTGATTTTCTATGCTTCTGCTTTCTTAGCCAGCCCGACATTGAGCAGTTCTATACTTTGCCTTCATCAAAATGTAGGTGCTCTCTTGTCAGAGGAAGAGGGAGTCTCTTACTTCTCTCTAAAGCGCCACTTCCCTTGGCTGTCCTTTTGTTGTTTGGCTCTGGTCTGTCAAGGATGAACTGAGGAAATCATGTTTGGAAGGAGCATTGTCTTTGGCTTTTGACAACTAACAGAGGGAACAGATTTCATCATTTGGCATCCCAAAGGCTTCTACCCTCCATTCCAGAATTGTCACTTACCGCAGCTACACTACGGTCATTTCTGCCTTTCCTGTGCAGATAGTGGGGGTTTCTGTGATTAGCAGACAAATACTAAAGCCAAAGACACTAAAGCCCATATTCAGCTGACATACTAATGACAGCCACGGACATCTGTCCCTTATATTTCAATGTAGCTTTTTCTTTTTAAATGTGTATGGAATCTCTTTTCTCTGTTATATGTTGTTTCTATGGTGCATTTTAGCTCTACTCCATCTCAGAGAGTGAGTGAACCCTCTGCCAACAGGCAGTGCCTCCCACTCAGGAAGATGACATAATCAAAGCCTTTGTTTTTCCTCATAACCCAACTGTGTGTGGAGTGTCACTATCTATGCTCGATGCTATTGGGACACAGACCTGAAGCTATGACTTGGGTATTGAATTAAAGTGTTCAGGCTTATAGGGATGAAAACATTATTGCAGGCAATTAGAATAACTTGCTGAAAGTTTCAAGAGAGGTGATAAATTATACTTTCAGAATGGAAAACCAGAAAGAGAGGAAAAATCAAAACTTTACCTATTTTGAGTCTTACCCTTTGCTCCTTTGGAATTGAGAGAAGAATATTTCCTAAATGTGTGCATTCTTCTGTATGTTCTGTTTGCATATGTCCCGGGAACTGTAGGTGTTATGGATAATTTTTTGGCCCTATCTCAGAGCTTCGTCAGATCATCAAATGTGACCATGAATTCACTGTAACCTTTCTGTTTTTGTGTTCTGTTTTTTAGGTAAGTACTTTGATATCCTTCTTGACCAATGTTGAAAGAAAACACACCTGCCTGCCTGATGAAAAACCAGTGGCTTTTAAAAAGTAAGCTAGATCTGGTGTGAACGGTAAAGAAAGGCACTCCCCTGCTGCTGGTAAGATTGTAAGCAGTATTCAAACAAGTTTGCTTCTCCTAAGGAAGGGGAGTGGCAGTCTGGGAAGATGGGGGATAGGTGGCATAGATGGTTGCTGTGCAAGTCCAGAGAAGATTCTAAAGAATGTTCATGAAATATTCATTCACATCTGCTTATCGGCTAGATAAACGGTCCTCTTCGGAGCTGGCTCACCACCCCTAAGCAGGAAATTGTTCTCTTAAATGCTATTTTTACACCTTTCCCAGGTGAGAACAAATGTGGCAGTGTGACAGATTTTTTTTTTTTTTTGGTCTTTGTCTTTAAAAGGGAGCTAAAGTGGAGGAAATATTTTTACTATTTCATTTTAATTTATACAGCTCTGCTAAAACCTAAACATGTGTAACATGTGATCATGAATATGTAGATAAGCTCCATCCGTATTCTGGAGAAATGTCAGGGCTCTCAAATGACTTATTCCTTTGTTCTCTGCTCATTGTATACATGAAAACTCCTGTGTGCATATTAAGTAACATGCAAAATACAATTATAATGAGTCAATGCTATTTTGCTCAGACACATAGTCATTTTTATGGCTATATATTTCAAGTGTTTAATTCATCTGTGTTAAACATTGTGTTCATACTGATGCCAGGATAGCACTTCTGCTGATCACATGTTATACTTAATATAAATTAACATGATCCTATGCGAGTGACTACTATATTATTGGAAATGCATTTAACATTGAAGATGAGCAAGTTGCAAAGGCTGAAATACTTCAGAGACAGGGCCCAGTGACTAAATATTGTTTTCTCCCAGATGACATAAGCCTGGTCACACTTTCTGCTCTCCTGGGTGCAATCTGACTTTCCATCATCTGGTCGTTGCTCATTCAGATGTTATGCCTGGTGCAAATGCTTCTGCAAGGGTACCAACACACACTGGCTTCTCCTTGTCCTGAAATCATTTGTCAGGGGAGGCCATGAATTACTTTGCTATAGTTATAACAAACTGCCATGGACGGGTGATTTGAATGGCAGCCATTTATTTCCATGCAGTTCTGAAGGCTAGGACTCTAAGATTAAAATATCTTCAAGGTTGGTTTCTATGTGAGTTTCTTTCTTGGAAGACAGCTGACTGATTGACTTCTCCCTGGGCCTCTGGGTATCTGTGTCTGTATTTCTCTTAATATAAATGTGAATTCTTTTGGGTTAGGTTCAACGCTAATGACCTCATTCTATCTAAATGACCTGTTTAAGGCTCTTCTCTCTAAATACAGTCAGATGACATGAAACATATTTCAGTCAAGAAGTGAACATGCCCAGTGGTTGTTTCTGCATGTGCATCGCTAAGCAATTTCTTAGTTTCTCTAGGTATGGTATATGCACAATAACAAAATTTCCTAGTGATGCTTTTACGGTATTTCTCCATCACTAATAAAGCATGGTGGTATAACATACTTTGAAGTTCAAAGGGACAGAACTTCAGTATGGGGGTATACAGTTTACTCTGCAATAGTCCACATATGGTTTCTTGCTTAATTCTTATCAAATCATTCCATGTGTCTATATATTTTATCTTCCCCAGTTAGACTATGGGTCTATCAAAAGTAAAGGCTGATCATATTTTGATTTTTATTGCTTCCTTCAAAGTACACAGAGAGCTGAGGCATGAGATGCTTAACATTGCACACACATAATTTGAAAATACTGAAACTGTTAGCATGATGGGGGGTGTGCAGGTGAGTGTCCTTTACTTCTTGATAACTTCTGCTCCCTTCTCTAAGTGGAACCTTCTGTATGCCAGGTATGCCGATGTGCCTGGAGTTCAGAAAAGAAATGGAACCAATGAGGCTGACTGTGAACTGCCCATCACAGGAAGCTAGGGGACTTATTAGAGTCAACATTGCCCTTGGTAAGGTGAGGAAGGCGAGGACACAAGAGCTATTGAAAGGGAGAGTAAAGGGGGAGACTGAGCATGAAACACAATGGAGCAAAGAAGAGGTGAAGAAAATCAGTACTGAGGAAATTAAGAGGAAGGAGGAAGGGGATTGCAGAAAGGAGGGCACACCGGAAGGAAGGGGAGAAGTGTTCACTGGGTTCAGGGAAGCCCACATCAGCTGGGGAGGGAAATTTCCACAGTGACAGGGGCAGAAAGCAGGCCGAGGCTGGAGGAAGTGTAATAGGAGGGGAGAATGGAGGCAGTGAAGGCAAGGAAGATTTATGACTTCAGGAAATGAGGCTTGTTGTAAAGCAGTTGTGGTAAGGTTTTGAACAGAGAGATTGGAAATGAGGGTTTTTTAAAAGAATAATTCTGGATAATCAATGCCTTTTTTAACTTTATGGGAAAGATTTGACAATAAATAAAAGAACAGAGGGATAAAAGTTGAGGCTGCTTTTCAGATGTTGTAAAGAGATCAGATTTACCGAGGAGGTAAACGGTGTGTGTGTGTGTGTGTGTGTGTGTACACATGTGCACGCATTGTGTGTGTGTGTACACATGTGCACGTATTGTGTGTGTGTGCATGATGGAAATGATAGCTGTGAGTGCACATGAGATCGTCACATTGGTGACTAGACCTGGATCGGCTGCTTTTGTTTGCTATTCTTTGTTCTTTGGTGGGAATATCATCTGCCGTGTGTAGGAAGTGGGAACACAAAGATTTTTCAAAGAAGAAAGAATATTTGCTGTGATCTTTGGGAAAACAGGGAGATGGGTTGCTTAATCATTGCCAGAATTTAAAAATACCCATGTGATTGCATGTAGGAAAAGTAGGCAGTCCTGGCCTGGTTCCCCTTAGCCTTGCTACATTACATGAGAAGCCCGTGGCCACTAGAGGGAAACAGTGCACCCTGCATCGAAATGCTTATCTGCCTTGTTCCTCTAGTAGCTAGTTGAAACTGGCAGATTGATATGCTGAGTAGCAAGTCTCTTGATATGAATCAAGATGATTTCTTAAAGGAAAAAGAATTCTAGCACATCTCTCAGTTGCACACGCAGCTTCCAGAGCAGGGAAAGGCTGTGGTCCCACCTAATGATGACTGGCTGTCACACCCAGTGGGATGTTCTCAGCAAACCATCTCTTCCAAACCTTAGGTTCAGAAATGCTAATGGGTTGGCACTAAGAGATCATTTACATAGTCAGGATAGAGCTTTTGGCTTTGCAATTTATCTGAGAAATAAGCCAGAAGTTATATTGCTCCAGAGAGCAACCTGATAGATAGAACAGAATACTGGAAAAATTAACAACCAAGTAGCAAGGTGTGCGTAGCAGCTGGATTCTGTGACTCGGCTGCCATTTGTTAAAGGTGCGCGCGTGTGTGTGTATGTGTGTGTGTGCATGTTTGTGTGTGTGTGTGTGCTCTTCCATAGATGAAGGGATAGGTTCCAATCTCAATCTGGTCTTTCGGAATTTCCAGAAATAACGTGATATCAAGTGAAGTGATTTGAGAAATCAGCCCTCCTGTGGAGTTCCCCACTCCTTCCTTGTTCAGGAGAAGTCAGTGGAAGGGGGAAAGTGAGCAGTGTCTTCCCGTCCCAGCAGCTCCAGCTTCCACGACCACACTCATTCCACAAGAAAATGGCAGCAAACCTAACGACATTGCTTAGCAGATCCATCCCAGGTGTCTCAGTTACTGTCCTATTACTGCAAAGAGATGCAATAAACAGGGCAGCTTATAGTGCTCGGGAGGGTTTGTGCGGGAGAAAGGTTGCAATTGTACTATAATCTCAAAATCTTTTTTTTTTTTTTTTTTTTTTTTTTTTTTTTTTTTTTACGAAAGCATTTAATCAGGGGCTTCCTCACAGTTTCAGTGGGTGAGTCCGTTGCCATCTTGGAGGGCTGCGTGGTAGCAGCTAGGCAGACATGGCACTGGAGTTGAGAGCTCAGTTTTGATACACAAGCAGGAAGCAGGAGAGACGGGGCCTGACTTGGGCTTTTGAAACCTCACAGCCCACCTCCAGTGACGCATCTCCTCCAATAAGGCCACACCTCCCAACCCCTCCCAAACAATTTCACCAACCAGGGCCCAAACATTTAAACATGTGTATCTATGGGCCATTCTCATTTAAATCACCAAAATTACAAGAAAATGGGAGTCAAAAACCAAGCAGCATGGCTTAGCCATTCTGTCCCAGGAAACGCACATAAATGTTGGTGCCAGTGAAGCCCTCTGAGTAAAGGCACATTAGCTGCTTAGCTTTGAGCACGAACCACATCTCACATCAGCATCTAGGTGTCTCAGAACATTTACCAGCATTGCTCTCCAGTCGGTAGTCTTTCCTATTGGCAAAGAGGAACCTCTGGATTTGAACTTTTGGAGTCAACAGAAGTATGTAGAGGGGGAAGGTGTAGGCTTCTTCCATATGCACCTAGGGAAAGGGCTTCTTGTTGTTGGCGTGTGTGAAGTACTGTACCCTTCCATGTCCTCCGTGTTGACCCAAAGGAAACACTTTTCAGGCTCAGCACTGTAAAGATTGTTCTTTGAACTGCACATGGTGTTGCATGTGCTGGGAATTTTAAAGTGTTAGCAATACAGTATAACAATACCCTGATGTATTTAAAAATGCAAGGAACTCCATAGCCAGCGCAGCCAGCACTCCATTGGCACTATTTACAGGTGAAGGAACACTAGGGGAAAGAGAGTGAGAAGATCACAGCCTAGAGCACAGGAAAGGAGGCATTGGAGAAAGGAAATTAGAAAACAAACAAAATCCCACCTCACTGTGGTTAGGGACTACTGGGGCATGGCACAGAAATCCCAGAAACCCCTGCTTCTGTCAACAGTCAGATGCATAGGGCAGAAGAGATGGGGAAGAAGGGAGAAGAGAGAAACAGAGAGAGTAAAATCGGGGCAAGACACTAATGCACACCAAGACTGCTATAAACCTTAGACCTAGCAACATCACATTAACAGTAACTAGTCCAGAGACGTTTCTGTTGTAATGATGTCTCAGGAATTCCCCTTTGAGGCTTCCCTTCAGAGCCCTTGTTACACATTTTGTTTCAATTCGTTGATGTCTTATCTCCATCTGGGGAAGGTATTGCTGGTTCTCCGAGGCTGCCAAAGGTTCTTTGGCAGTAAATCTCTGCTTAAAGTGGATGATCCAATTAGCTAATGCCAAATAGAGTCAACATGGAAAGTAACTATCAAGAGGCTGTGGTCTTATGCACCATAGAAATGGAATGGAATGATAGCTCCCCCGAGACATGTCCCCATGACTTTAACCCTAGCGTCGCTCATTTTCACTGAACAGACAGGATCTGTTTATCCACTGAAATAAACCATTTGCAAAATACTAGTTTGAATTTGCAATGTGGCTTATAGGTTTGGAAAAGTCTTTATACTATTTCATAGGGATTTTACTTAAATGAACATACAAAGTTTATATTTTTATATGAAAACATGCAGGTAGCACAATGGTAAAGTTAAAATTTTCTTGCTCTTCTCCATTGTAAGTTTCTTACTGAACCAATGCCCTCATTATATTAAAAATCCAAATTGTCAAAATGTGCTAGGTGAGTCTTTTAATTACCGGAGCTATCTTTGAGTCAGCCCAGGGGATTCCTTTAGATCTAGTGTGTTAGTTTCTTTTCTGCTGCTGTGGTAAACTGCTACGACAAAGCGCAACTTAGAAAGTAAGGGGTTGTGCTTACTAGACAATTCCAGGGGGATAGAGTTCATCCCTTGTCAAAGAAGCCATGGCAACAGAGCAGGATGCTGACTGATCATATTTTATGTGCACTCAAGAAGAAGAGAGAGAAGCAAGGCGAGGCTCTAACCCTGCTGTCTCTCTTGTGGGAGTGGAGAAATTCCATGTCTCAGACTTTACGAATGTTCAAAAGAAACCACATTTCAACTTTCATGGGGCACTTTCTACGTTCGTTAAATACCATATCAAAGGGAGTAGCGAAGACTGGGCTGGGTGTATGCGAACCTCTGTGCAGGAGTACAGATCTGGCAGTCTGTAAGTGACAGGAACCGGTGTGCCCAGCCCACCCTGGGGTTCTTCCATCCGCCACACTTTGTTTCCCTCCTCCAATAACATCACTTCCAGTGACTGGCAGCTAGGCATGCTGAGATGCATATGTTGAAAACTTGGGGCCACAGTGTGTCCTTCTTCAGGTGGACCTTAGAAAAGGCTGATTCATCATTGGGGTGCTTCCCTGTGAAGAATCGATGCTCCACTCCAGTGGACGGTATCTCTTGCTCCTAAGACTCGGACTGAATAAAATACAATTCTCTTCCTCTTTGCTCTCTGGCTTCTAGTCTCATGACTCTTCTCATTACACATGTATGCCATTGTCATGTCATCTTTATGTCATCCTACATAAGATGTCTATCAGAGCTGGGAAGATGCCACTGAGCCTCCAAAACCAATAACACTATTTTCTTTTTAAGAAGCACCTGGCTCCATTTAGTTTGCCATAGCAATAGAAATGAATTGATGATGCTAATGGAGACTGCCCAAAGTCATCAGCCAGGATGTGAGCTTGCAGCTCATGGGCTGGATTTGATTACTGCACACTGCACATGTGTGTTGATATATCACATGCAACCCTGTTAACATGTTATGGAATATGCATAGTTAATGTATACTGATAAAAATAATATATACTGATAAAAATACCAAAACTTCCCAGAGGGCTGTCTTATTTATTTCATTATTGTAACTGATCTCTCTTTGGACCACCTGCTCCCAAATAATGACACCGAGACTTATTATTAAGCATGAAAGCTTGGCCTTAGCTCAGGCTTGTTCCCAACTAGCTCTTAAATTTTAAATCTTAAATTAACCCATTTATATTCAACTAAATTCTGCCGTGTGACTCATTACCTCTCCTCCATACTGTATGTCTTCCTTTCTCCATGTCTGCCTGGTGAATTCTCTGCCTCTCTGATTCTTCCCCAAGTTCCTCTTTCTCCCTGGAAGTCCCACCTATCCTCTCCTGCTTAGCTATTAGCCATTCAGTTTCTTAAACCAATCAGAAGATGCTTTAGGTAGGTGAGGTAAAACAGAGGCATCATCACACAATGTGATCAAATATCACACAACACAAAATATTGTATATCGATGCTAAGAGACAATCTCCCTTATCTATTAAGAGCTTCCAAGCAGCATGGCACTTGATATCATATTCTATATGAATAAGGTATCACTCCACAAAGGCAGTAGAGAGTGGGTTTAGCCATTTTGCTCCATGGTGCCAATATTTCAGCCTTAATTGCTTATCAAAGAAAAGACATTTCTCCACTGTACCACACAAGAAAGCCCGTCTGTTTTTCTTTGTTCTTATGCATTTCTTTTACTAAGTAAACACAGCTGGGTGATTTTTTTCTCCCATTTTTTATATATAGTCATATACAAAATGTCAGGAGAAAGAAGCAAACACTCCTTAGTTGAGTAGGATTATTGATTTCGAATGTGTAGTAACAAAATATAAGCAGAGGTTGAATACTCAATGTATCTACCCTGCTAACCCACATTCATGCTTTAGAAAGCACACTCCGGTGGATGATTTCAAATATGCTCGTACCATCTGTTCTCTTGAGGTTTAATATTGTCTGTGATAGAAAAATAATCATGTTAAACAAATTCTAGATATAGGGTTCTGCTGTTCATGATAGGAATGACTTTGGTGATTCAGGTGACCTCGTCTCCTTTCCATGCAATTACACCATTGATTTTCTGTATTTGAAAGGAGAACAGCAGAGGACATGAGATTTCCCAAGTGGAACACACAGTTCAGAAATTCTGCCATTTCTTTTAGAGAAATAAAACAAATAAATAAATAAAGTGTGCACCATATGCTGTGAAGTTGGCATCAAATATGCTTTGGGGATGGTACGAGCTGTCCAGACATCTTTGTGTCAGTTTTACGAGAAATGATCAAACTGTCATCTGTAGTCCAGAAGTCATGTGATCAATTTCGTCTTAGCGATTCTATTTTGTGCCCGGAATGATAGAATGTGAGAATGTCTTTGCAAATCGAATACGATTGCTTTGGGGAGGGTATTGGTGTTTCCTGAATTCTTGCAACATTTTGTGTCTAAGTCTCTAATGACATAGTGGTTACATTGACTGAAAATGTATGCATTGAAGTCCTTCTCCCCCTCAGAAATATTGTACACTTTGTGAGAATAACAGCCATTTTATTTTCCTTTTATGTCTCTCAAAGTGAGGTTTACTAGGGGAAAAATCATGATTGAATGCATTGATTTTCAGTAGTGCAAACTCGTGACCCAGTGACTCTAACCATGTGTAATTCACATGTGTAGGACCGCTGTCCTTAACCTGGCCTGTTCCTGTGTGAAACTCTCTGGCAGGAGGGGTTAGGGGTGGTTGTTGAGGATATTTTGAAGGTGTTTTTCAATGAGATCCCAGAATTGTTCATGTCTGCCCTTTCATCAGGTTCCTTTCACGAGTACATGTGTCCCATCTGCTGCTTTTAATTTAACTGCAACTAAAACGAATCTTCCTGAGAGACAACAGGCTTCAGCAGACATCATTATTCTTTGTAAAAAGTCTCTGGGACAGGCCATTAAATCACCTTGTCTTCTCCTCTCCAGGCGAAGGGGGTCATTTATCTAAATGCTCTTCTCAGTCACATTGCTTTCTCCTTGAAATTTCCTCTAAATGTCAATCACTCTTTCCCTTGGATTCTGTGCTTGTTTAGCCAAGGAGTCTATATCAGAATGAACTCAAAGACTTGGATGTTGTAATTTGGCATTTCTTTTAAGATGAACCATATACACTTGCTGTTGGTCAACTATGTATGTATGTATGTATGTATGTATGTATGTATGTATGTATTTGGGGAGGCACTTGGGGGTTGAGTCTAGGACCTAGGGAATGCTAGACAAGCATTCTACCACTGACATATATTTTCTTAACAAGCTACATTTCAAGGTCTTTTTTATTTTTTTAAGAAAAAACTTCTTTTTATTTTGAGTTGTTCATCCTTGTCAAAAGATACTCGGTTACCTAGGAAGACTAAACTTGTCATCATCTCCCTGCCTCTGCCTTCCAAATTCTTGGGATGCCATGCTTGTGCACAAGTCCCCAGTTATATTACTACCATAGTCTCCGCTAACCTGATTGCTCGTTCTAAAAGCAATCAAACAACATCTGATGGGTCTTCTAAGTTACGACATGTCTACTTTTCTCAGGAAACTTGAGTCTCATTAATTAAAAACACCTAGTCTTAATACCTGTTGCCATTTCAATTTCCTAATATACAAATCCTCATTCACAATATCACTTTGCTGATAAATCATGAAAATACTGTAAAAAATGTACTTTTATTGGGGTAAGGTATTTTAGAGTCTCTTGTGGTATAACCATATAATGGTGACCTTATTGGTTGGTTGAAAAATTCAGGTAGACATGTGTATGACTGGTTGAACTATATAAATTAGAAATTTTGAGTAGATGATTTTTCTAAATGGTAGATCCTTCATTCAACAAGGCAAGCACAGCAATGTGGACTTGAAAGAAACAGTCAATATCCAGCAGAGTCACAAGTAATACCCAATATTTGCTTTTGAAAATAGGCAAGATTTCAAGATCATAATTAGTCTGAAATTAAGAATCTGTTGACACCGCTATAAGCCACATTCTCCAATATGAAAACTGAGGCTGAGGCTTCTTCTCTCTGCCCCACAAGACTCTGAACCCACACAGGATACTAGATTTAGTTCTGACACCATGTTTTAGGAGAAATCGACAAGCAGGAAGTGTCATCCTGGAAATATGTTTCCAGGTTAGTGAAACATCTGGAAACATGCATAAGCCAGATGTGATGGTACATGCCACTGATTCCAGTACTTAGAAGGTGGAGACCCAGAACACAAACTTCAAGGTTGTAATTGGTTACAAAGCAAGCAATTTTTTTGTTTGTTTGTTTGTTTTTTGAGACAGGGTTTCTCTGTGGCTTTGGAGCCTGTCCTGGAACTAGCTCTGTAGACCAGGCTGGTCTCGAACTCACAGAGATCCGCCTGCCTCTGCCTCCCGAGTGCTGGGATTAAAGGCGTGCGCCACCATCGCCCGGCTCCAAATTTTAAAGCTAGCTTAGGCTACATGAGGTCCTGTCTTTGCATATGTGTGTATGTGCGCGTGCGCGCTCGTGTGTGTGTGTGTGTGTGTGTGTGTGCATAGACTAAAATAATTAGAGGTTTGAATATAAAGAGTTTCAAATATTAGACTATGTGGCCCAAAATGGAGAACAAAATCTCTAGACGACTGCAGGGATCTAAGGTGTAGCATTGAGGAATAGTACTCTTAAGGTCAAATAATCTTCAGTAGTTAGATCTGTCCGGAGATGAGCCTTCTGCTCCATGCAGCAGTTGGGTGCTGCGCCAGGCATTGATGCTGTCTTCTCTTTGTTTAGCCTTGGAAGAAGGCAGCACTTCAGCAAACCTCCACCTGGGAGAATGCATTGTGTGAGATCCTCAGTAAAGAATTTGACAATACCAAACACTCAATAGACATTTTAACCATAAACATTCTTGCAGTGGCAGCCCATGAATTTATACGCTACCATTGGTGTAGTGAGAATAAGAAAGAATGTTTAAACTTTCAAAAGCTGTTTAAAAGTTTTGGTGTTTTTATTTTACTTTTTTATTGTTTTTATTTTTTTCTCTCCCCTCCTCTTCTACCCTCTCCCATGGTCGCCATGCTCCCAATTTACTCAGAAGATCTTGTCTTTTTCTACTTCCCATGTAGTTTAGATCCATGTCTGTCTCTCTTAGGGTCTGCATTGTTGTCTAGGTTCTCTGGGATTGTGAAACCAGCTCTGTCCCTAAATAAGGCAGATAATGGCATCTTATGTTAATCAGGACTGACTTAGTCCCAATTTATATTTTCTATAATTGTCTTTACATTCTCTCCTACCTATGTTTTGGATTCATTCATCAAATTTCACAAGAAATCAGTGGGTTTGCTAAATTCCAATTGCTTAGTTACTATCTAGTGACTAAGACAGAAAGAGTTCACCAACAAAGAAATAGAGCATTATTGGAAAAAATGGCTCTCTTCCATCAATCAAAGAAGATGTTTCAGTTTAGGGACTTGTTAAATCTCAATAACGGGTAATTTCTAAGTCATTGAATTTATCCCCTTTGTATAAGAGATTTGCTGTCTCATGGTTGCACCTGCTACATGTTGAAGGCATCTTCCTTATTTGCTTTGTAACATACTAAATATTGCTCCAAGCACTGCACATTCTCACACTTACTTTCATGCCTGTATCCCCTGTATTTCCTTTTGAGTCAGTCATCATGGAAAGGTTCAAAATCCATGGGCTCATGGCAGTGAGGCAGTCCCCATTCTTGTCGCCATCGCTGAAATCCTGTGACCGTCCCTTGCCGTTTTCTTTCTGTCAAGGTATCACATCTTGTGTGCTTTAACTAAAGATAGTTCCACCACCCTGCCCTTCTGAATCAGTTCCTTGAAATCAGGAGTACCTGTCTGGTATGTTTGCTTCTGAAGTCCTAATCCCCAAAATAAGAACTTGACAAATGTTTGCAGAATAGAAGAATAGAGCTTAAGTATCATGGATACAATTGTTAGAAGCGCACAATTTCCCCTCTGTGGCTATCTACGCATTCTATGGCAGTGCAGGGTTGTGAACTAAATTCACTTGACTGTGAAACCAACAACCTCATTCATGACCTCTTTTTCTATTATAAACAACCCAGAAATTGTATTGAGTGAAGTTTTGATAAGACTGACATCCCACGGCTGTGTGGATTTTATTGCAAAAAGATGCTTTGTGTATATCTAAATTGAAGAGGGGATCTGGGTCATTATTCATCTGGATAATCTCCCTCTTCTTCTCTAGACTTGATCCATCTATAAGTTTATTGTGAGTTTTTCCGTTGTCTACCATGTTTCCTGGAGTTGTCAGGATCTGAAGAAGGAAAAATGAGTAGCATTCCCTGTTTACATTTGCGCTGCTTTTGTCCACATGACGAAGGCAACCATGTAAATGTATACTTCCCAAGTCAGTTGGTAACTAGATAATTTATAATCCACACCATGCTTCTGAGAGAAAGAGGGGACACTTATTTAATAACTTCCAACACAGCAGCTGTGTATTATTTAGGCAAAGTGGAGAGCATTGTCCTAGACTTTAAAAAGTTGATGGTAGACTATATGTATATGTTGTAAAATATTTGTTAAAAATGTGTCACATTTGTTTATGCTGTGGAATATTTTTTTAATGATGCAAAGATATGCTTCATTCTTTTAGGTTACATTTGCTTAACTCTGTGAAACTATGTCACTTTGTCTTTCTAAAACACCTGATTGGTCTAATAAAGAGCCAATCAACTAGTAGCTAGGCAGGAGATAGGTAGGGCTGAAATGCAGACAGGATAAATAGGAGGAGAAACCTGGGAAATGATCGAGGAAAGAAAGAAGAAGGGGGGGCACCAGGGGCCAACCACACAGCCGCAGAGCCATAAAGCCACACAGCCAGACACAGAGTAAGAGGTAAAGAAAAGATATGCAGAAATGGAGAAAGGTAAAAGCCCAGAGACCAAAGGGAGATGGAATAATTTAAGAAAAGCTGACTAGAAACAAGCCAAGCTATGGCTGGGCATTCATAAAAAAGAATGAATCTCCATGAGTGTGATCTATTTGGGAGCTGAGTGGTGGCCCCTAGATGAGTAAAGATTCAAATGAAACCACAGGTTGTGTGTGTGTGTGTGTGTGTGTGTGTGTGTATGTGTGTGTGTGTGTTAATGAACATTTACTGGGTACCAGCACTGTATAGAGAAACATATAAAACACTGTAGAACTATGTGTATGGCATTCATTATGCTTTACAGATAATTTAAAGACAAATATGCTATGAACTTGTCTATTTTGTTTTATAATCTGCTCTATAAAAAAATAAAGATCATTAAAATTAAAATATAAGGAAAAAGTGATAGAATAGGTTCAGTACAAGGTTAAGAATATTATCCTATTGGGGGCGACATTTGGGGGTTATAGAGAAACCTGGCTCCAGGGAAACTACCAGGAATCCACTAGGATGACCCCAGCTAAGACTCCTAGCAATAGTGGAGAGTGTGCCTGAACTGGCAATCTATTAGAATCGGAAATAAAACTAACAATAATAAAAAGAATATTATCTTTCAAATACGTTCACTGTGCTGTGGTGCATTTCTTCTTCTTTCAGAATATCCAATGAAATTAGTTCTCTCCTGAAGCATTCAACTGGACATGAAATGAATTATTTATATACAAGTAGATATTTTTCTTCGGTAGACATCACATCATCTACTACTATATATACAAAATTCCATGTTCAGATAATACTGGTTGGCTGACTAACTGCAATAGAAAAATGAATCAAGAGATTTATAAAGGTGCAGGGGAAAAAGCAATTTTTAAAAACCATCTGGCAAACAAATACAGAGCTGTGCTCACCAAAGACGCCCCTCTTTGCTCAGCTTGTCGACAAAGGATGAACTTATAGGATGCTTATTTTTCATCTTGCGGTTTTATAATGATGCGAGGCATTTGATTATTTGGAAACAAGTTTAAAAGCATTTCAGTTCTCTCCTCTGGCTCCAACTGTTGGAAATTCATTAAGAAATGAACATTGGCAACACTTTGCCTCTTGGCGAATGTTGTGCTTTTTATGTCTGAAAGTGTGGGAAGTAGTGTAGGACATCTGTCAAAGGAATCGTGTTCTCAGATCCTGTAGTGTATATTAAACCCACTTGTTTCCACTTCCTTACATCCTAAAGCAAAACCTCTCTTTGTTTAACACTGAAATAGCTGGTAGCAACCGGAAGCCCTGAATCATGTGGGCCTGCTTGAAACATTAATGAAGAAGCACCATTTTCTTCTGCTGACTGGGCTGCTACTTCAGTTCAGCCTAAACTTTGGTCTCATTTTAGTATTTCGAGATTAGACTACTGGCACACAGTGTGCCTCTGTATTCTTTGTAACTGGAAAATTAAGTCACATCACCAGAATTCCCAAGAACTTATTAACATCTCGGATGCTAACATTACTTGCCAGAAATGGTTCAGTTACCCTCATCAGTGAAGATTCTGATTTGGATACGGGGAAAATATTAAGGGTAATTACCCAATGTCATCATTTTGACAGATACATGATGTCCTCACTGACCCAATGTTTGTTTTTTCCCACCCTCAGTGGGAAATAAAGCAACACAAATCTTTTTTACTAGTTTAGAAAACACTGAAACAACTTCCATGGCTGTTAACTCTTTATCTGTGCCTTTGGTATTTCTCCCTGATTGTGAGTATTGTGTACAGGACTTTGAGATGTCTGAAAGCTGTATTTACAGAGTGGATTACTAGAAATTTCCAATGCCTGACCACAGATGGATGACCATTCATAGAAGAAGATTTGCTAACTAATTAACAAAAGTTTAGTTCTTAATGTGCTCCCAAACACAGCAGGATTCTATGTTTATTCAAATGGTTGATTGTCTGATTGGATAATTTTTATTTATTGAGTTGAAACTGTCAGCAGCAAGGCAAGCATTTGTCACTTACCTCTAATTAAAATCCACACACCCTCAACTCCCTAAGAAAAGGGAATTTTTGTATTTGCTATTGCATTTCAGTAGACCCTTTGCAGAAGAGAATCATATTTCCTCACAAATGCAATCTATGCGGTCTGTACTACTTCCCATGAATCTCAGTAGTTAACATGAATAGCTCTGTAGAGTAGTAGAGAAGCAAATTAAGGGAGGAGGTAAGTAGATTTTTAGTAGACAAATATTCTGCTACGATAGTTGCCTTATTTAATATGCCAGGCAAAAAACCGTAATGCTGACAAAGTGCAATGGGTACACAAGGCATTGTATCGGCTGCACCAAATTAACTGTTACCAAACTCTTACTCTATCTCCTACCATTCATTGTGACTCATGGTGTGTATCTAAATCCCTTGTGAAAAACGTGCATGCCAATATGGCCCGAACTCACGTGGTTATGATCATCGCATGGATTATTTCATTCCACTAATAATCTCTCTAGAATCCTAGGAGCAGCTGGTCAGTGTTAGCCATCTTTCATTGCTGTTGTCAGTGTTAATGATATCTGTGTCTCTATCACTTGAGGCCCAATTATCAGTGGTCAGATCATTTGATGGATGGTGTTAATCCTGGAAAATACAAGGAGCGGAGTATGGAGAGAGAGGAACTGTAGGATAAAAGAGTAGATAAGAATCAAATTATCAATGCTGAATGAAGCATTTGTGGGGCTTCCAAGAGGAGTTTTCCTGGCAGCAGTTCATGTTAAAAAGCAGGAAAGTATGGACACTGAATAAAGATATGTTTTATTTTGTTTTTTGTCTTTGGGGTTTTGTCTCTTTGTTTGTTTTTTTTTTTTTTTTTCAGTACATAAAAGGGATTAGAAGCCTCTTCTTGGGTGCCTTGACCAAGATATATAGATAGTAGAATCAGCAACAACCCCGAAAGTTGAAGAGACATTTGCTTTCCAGCTCCCCCTTGGTAGAATGTAATCAGGGCTGCCTACCCTACTCATGTTACAAGCCCTAAAAAAAAATGATTGCGTTGATGTTTGTGCCCTGGTATGGGCATGGATAGGTGATGTCTGCTGTCCTAAAGAAGTTCTGCCAGATTCCCTAATTGCCAAATTCAAGCCAGACTAAAAGCCAAAAGAAACTTCTTTTAATAAATGCCACTGTCTTTAGAATGTGGGAAATCCTGAGGCCTCAAATCGCTACTTGCTGGCATCTGTGTTTGTTACTATGCTGGGCATTTCCAGCTTCAGAGCGAACACGCTGCAGGAAATTGATGTTCCACACACTGCTGTGTTATGTCTGCCTTTGTCTGAATGGCCTCAAGAGTTCTGTCTAATGGTGTGATGAATGGGATTTATGTTGGGCTCCATGCTTGTCACCCATGAATCAGAGTGTGCAAATCTGAGCAAAATAGATAGGTCAGCCTTGTTATTCTTAGGAAGAGTTTAGCTCTGGTTTTGCTACCAACCTGAATGGACTAAGGTTCTTGCCTCTCGATGAGACTCAATTCTCCAGGATGTTTTCATTTTCTCAAAGGTCAAGTGTCCAGCTACTCAGTCTAGACCCACAGCCAGGAAGCTGTTGAGAACAGGAACATTCTGTTTTCCCCACCAGGCCACTTCCTTCATACCAGTCAGAGTTCTCATTGACTCTGGACTCTTGGCAGGTTGAATCTTCACAGTAATGCCTTCTCATCCCCTTTTATGTACAATTAATCCCTGGGAGTCCCTGCCAGAATGTTGGTAAGCCATTGCACAGGTATAAATGGAACTGTCCCTGCTAAGAATTTCACCCTTGAGAGGACTCATGTTTCCCCTTGGGGGAAATTCTCATGAGAAAATTATTCTCTGCTACTGTACAAAGCTCCTAAGTTATCTTGCTTTCTTGAGCCGTTGTTGGTAATATTATGGAACAGAAGAGGAAGTCCAATGGCCCCGTTAGATGTAAGAAATGCACCCTGCTGTCATATATATCAAGGTTGACAGTCATTAGGTCCCACCCCCATGTGATAAAATTGGGGACACTATTCCAGTTATACAATATTATTTCTCTATAACCCATGTCTTTATACCCCGGTGCTTTCAGATTAAGAAGGATGACCTTACCTTTGTAGGTACCTTAATAAGAGTTTTGCAACAAGGAATTCTGTAAAGTCACTCTATATTATTGAGATTGCTTCATGTTTAACATTATGTGTGTTTTACCGCTTTCATGGTGTGTGTGAGCATTTTATATGTAAGATTCCCCATGTCCTGTGTGTCTGGGTATGTGGAGGTCAGAGGTCAACCTCGTCTATCATTTCTTGTGAGCCAACTCTTTGGTTTTCTGAGACATCACTTCTTACTCGAACATGGAGCTAATCAATCAGGGTAGGCTGGCAGGTCAGCCAGCCAGCTCGGGAGGTGTGCCTTTCTTGTTTCCCCATCATTGGGATGTCAGGGAACTGCTACCACACCTGGGTTTTTACGTGAGTGCTAGGGATCAAACTCAGGTTCTCAGGCTTGCGGGACAAAGGTTTATCAACTGTGTATCTCCAAGACCTGGTTACCTGTCTTTACACTACAGAGACATAGACTTGAATAACATAAATATTTTTGTGTGATAGTGTAGGGAAATTGATGTGTGCCCACAAGATTTATGGACTGTGAACTGCCATAGCCACTGAGAAGAAAATGCTTACAATTTTTACCGAGTGACTAACTTTCAGAAATAAAAAAGCAGTTATCTGGGAAAAAATGAAAATTTTTTCTTATTAATAGAATCTGAGCTTCTATGTACCTAAAAAGAACTATTTGGGGAAATATTAGCCAAATCATGCTATGTGCTCCCATGTATGATAAAAAAAACACTCACTAGACTGCCATGCATTGACTTTAAAATTGTCCATTAGGTACAAAAATATTTACAGATTGTGTGTGACAAGATCCAAATTCTCCAAACCAAATTTCTCCAAAAGAACACACATTCACATGTACAAACATGAACAAGCAATATACATACACACATGTACATGCATGCATATATAAGCACATACACATGCACACACACATATGAGGTATGTTATGTATATGTATGTTTGTATGCACATATTACTGACATGTGTATGTGAACATTTGCTTAAACATATTTGGTAGCATTAATAAAAATAAATATATTGGTAAACATTAAGAAAGAAAGCAATTAATGTGAATTAAGAAAAGACAAGTTTGTTTCTATAGTTCTGTGTCATGTCATATGTTAAAATGAATATGGCCAGACCTGGTGGTTACCTATCTCTAGTCCCTACAACTTGGAAGATGAGATAGGTGAATTCCCAGAGTCGGTAAATTTATGGCATTCTGGGCACAAAGAGAGCTACATCATGTTTTTAAAAATCTTACATCATCTTCCTATGATTCAGAATATATAAAATAAAATGATTAGATAGAAATATTTATTTCAAACAGAACAAGTCATCTACATTTGTAAACTTCCTGAATTTAAATTGTACCCAGTTTCTCAATTAGAGTCTGAATTTAGCCACTATTGTAGAAGCAATACAATTTTCTTTTTATCACACTGGTTCTAAGTCTTTATTTTCTTGAGACACAGTCAGACTACATAACCCTGCATGACCTGGACCTAGCTAACTGGAACACAGAGACATCTGCCTGCCTCTGCTTCCTGAGTGCTGGAAGTAAAGGAGTGTTCCACCACTCACTTCCATGACTCTTGAATGAACTTTTTGTGTATGACAGACAAGATAACTAATATGATTCAGTGGATAAAAGTACTTGTTGTGAATGAATGACAACCTGAGTTCAGTTCCCGGGTCTAACTGAAGGATAGAGAACTGACTCCCAGTGGTTGGATGTTCTCTGATTTCCATGCACAAGACATGGCACCTCTACCCTTGTATTCACCCCCACACACACATACATAACACATCATATATGCACACACATCATACATATACACACACATGATACATATACACATGCACATATATACATCATACATACACATATATCTTACATACACATGTTACATACATGCACACACATCATACCTACACACACTTCATGCATTCACACATACATGCACATACCATACACACACACCCCATACATACAGACATACAAACATCATACATATAAACACACATATACACACATCATTCATAAATACACAGCATAAATACAGATGCACAATACACACACAACACACACTTTTTATACGTACAGATTGTGTGTGACAAGATCCAAATTCTTCGATTTATACATACATGAATACACTAATATTAAAACCTTTTACAGAATTTGTTTATCTATATTCAAATCCTAACTAAGAAATTGTCTTCACAGCACTGTCTTCTACCTCAGCTTCTGAGGGATGCCATTTTCTGTCACTCAGGCTAGGGTCAAACTCACAATTCCTCTGCCTCAGCTTCCGAGGGCTGGTATTTCAAGTGTTCACCACCACATTCAAGTAAAAATCATTTTTCACCTGTCAAAATTGCCCCGTACTCAACATGCCTGCTATCTCTAGTCACACACATAAGGGCCCGGGGTGGGTTTATTGGAGAAGATGACTGAATGGTCTTAAAAGCTAAGGGCTTTTAAGGCTGTAACTTCATCCTGAGACTGATGCCCTGGGCAGAATTATATACAATCTTTTTCCAATTTCTCCAGCTTGTCTTTCATTGGGTTAAATTAGCAAAGGCATTGCTTCTAGTTTTTCCAGTAGTTCTTCACCCAGAAAACAGGGAGAATTCGCATTTCTGGATGTGGCTAACGAAGGACGGAATCAGGAATTAGATAGTATTGTCACACATGTACTTTTGTTTGTATTTTTTCTGCCCCCAAGAGGCTGAGTTCACTGCCATTGTGAACTCAAATTTTTATACTGATAATTGGAAAGCCACTATAATCACTTCCATGTGCCCAGCCCATATTCTAATATTTTATAGAGCAATAATTGATTTTGCTCTGCCTATCACATGCACGCTTGTTATATAGGCAAACAACTGGCTATTCAACCACTATTTCGTTAGGTTGTCATCCTCCGAGACCTTAGAGGGAAATGGACTAAAACCTGCTGCCTCCTCAGAGGGTAGCTCTGAGTGGAAACAGGCGTTTGTGGAGCTACAGAATTTCTTCTTCCTCTGCTCAGCCAATGAGTGGCTGGAGCACAACTCTGATTAGAAACAAGCAACAAGCTTCCGTATCCATGAACAGAAAACAAGGCAGAACATAGCCTCCGAGAGACACCCGTTTACTCTTGAAGAAAAAGCAGCACCCAACAACCAGAGCAGCGAATGGCCGACATCCACTGCCTGACACGGTCTTTCCAGCCTTCCCAGAAATGCTGAGCTGGCCACCGAGATTTGCTTTTACTTCCTGATTTTTTTTTTTGGTACAATGAGTCTGCCAACCAGCTGTGAGTACCTACGCCTGGGGAAGGTGGCTAGGTTCCGAAGTGCTTATGTTCATGGATCGCCTTGTGCAATCAACAAGCCAATTGATATAAAACCACAGAGGAGACGGTAATTGCTTTCCCTTCCCCATGCAGTTTGTCAGTAAACGTGTGTTCGCTACCCTTTGGGAACTGCTTTGGAGATCTGCTGATCTGCGAGGGTCGGGGAGAGAACTTAGTTGTTAAATTCAGCATACTGGGGGAGTTAGGAAAAGATTAACCTGAGAGTAAAGCTGACAGATAGTCTTAGTTTAGTTTAGTTTGGCCAAACCTAATCCAGTTTTAAGGTCTGGGGATTTTCAGAATCCGGAAAATTGTTAATGTCAGTGTTACCAGCAGAATCATCCAAGATGATAATTGGAACGGGGATTTAGCAAAATAATGGACTTGCTTATTAGCAACATTTATTTCCAGATATTCAAGATTCCAGACTCTCTCTTTAATGCCTACATCCAGTAATAAATGTGGGATAATTCCATGGGAAGCATATGTTACCATGTGGTCTCTCCAGAAGAGACCAGTGGATTTTTTTTTCTATCGAGAAGTTGTAATTTCTACATCTGTGTTCCAGAATTCCGCTAACTCATACTCCCCACCTCTCTGCCAGCCCCCTCCCTCCTGGCCAGACAAGCAAACTTGTGCCCTGTGATTTCAAAGTTGAGCTCAGTATTTTCAGAACAAGGGGCTGTCAGCCAGCAAATTCATTGCAGTGGCAGAATAGAAGTGCATGTGACTAACGTGTCTGGAAATCATCTCTCGGTGTTATTTTAAATAAGATTATCATTTTATTCGGCATTTGCCAATGAACTAGGAGGACTGATAAAGACGCCCCATTTCCCTGTGAATAACAGTGCTCCTAATTTTATGATTTTCCAGAGAAAAAAATAAAATGCGCTCTGGAAAGCATTAGATTTTACTTCAATTGCCATTGCCATCCTGCCGCTTCTCCCCTTCTCTTTCTGATATTATACACACATAGATGCATATGCATTACTCACCGATCATACACCTGGCTGGATTTGACATTAATAGAAATGTTATAAATGTGAAGGCACATTTTCCTTGATGGAAATGAACTTTTCTACTTCAGGAAATATTACTATTTCCCCAGAACATCAAGTCTTTCCCACTCAGCTCTGGCCCTATGTAATTCATAGTGGGCTAGCACCTATGATCTCTTCTGGAAGCTTTATTGTTTCCCAAGTTCCCAGCATGGCATGATCACTGTTCACACCTCTACTGCAGGATGAAAACTCAATCCCACACAAGCTGCCAAAGTCAAGGGTAAATGTGTTTGCCTGACCCCTTGTTTTGTGTGTGTGTGTGTGTGTGTGTTTATACTCAGGAAAGTTCTGACTATTCCCGATTAATTTCACTTATTTTTAACTAAAAGGCCCCCAAAGCGTATTTGTTCAGCAACAAAGATAAATTTAGATTTGTAATGCTCAATTAAAAACAAAAACAAAAACCAACAAGAGCAAAAATCTTTGATGTATTGTCTCTGAATCTCAGAGAGTTACATATCAGGAATTTGAAAGCATTGAGAAACTCAGTCGTTTGGTTGGTTTTCACTGTGTGCTACGGTTTTAAAATCAACCACCACAATGTATCTTGCCAGAAAGTAGTTTTAAAAGCCCCTGTAATAATCAATATTTTGTGACACAGACCTTGGAATTTGTAGGAAAAAAAAATCAGATCCCCCTTTTACAATCAGTTGAATGCTTTCTTCTGTAGCAGATGTCTGACTATATCTTTCCTTTTGCACCCCTGCCCCATGGGACTGAGATAGAAGTCTGTATGGAAAGCAGTAGCTGGGCAGGATGCCTGAGCGATGAGAAAGCATCCAAATCCCAACTTTTTTTTATTCTGTAGCTATTTTGTCAAGTCATAAATTTTTACACCTCTCATTTAAAAAAGTGATGGAGAATTATATTAGAATCTCAAAAATAAAAGGATAATTTTTAAAAATTATGGAGAAACTAATAAACCTGCAATAGTGGTATCCCATGAGCCTGGGTTCATCGAAATCTACCTAAGATGATTGGTCACTTTTCAGGATGCCTGTCTGAAATCATCTAAGGTTAATGAACAACATCTACGCACTTATATTTATATAATAGGTCTTAGGGGTTTTGGCAAATAGGAAATTGCTTTTCTGACTTAAAACTGTGTGAAGGAAGGGAAGGAGAACGTGGAAGGAAGCAGGGTGTAAAGGAAGAAAGACAATCCTTCTAAGGAAGAGGAGCTCCCTGCATAGTGGCACATACTTGTAACCCAGCATTTGGGATGTGGAAACAGGAGGATCAGGAGTTCAAGACAAACCTTAGCTACATGATGAATTTTAGACAATTTAGGCTACATTTGACCCTGTCTCGAGAAAGTAAAAACAGGCAAGGTCATAGTGGCATACACCTTTAATCCTAGTACACAGGAGGCAGAGGAAGGGGGATCTCTGTGAAGTTAAGGCCAACTTGATCTGCAGAGCGAGTTCCAGGACAGCCAGGGCTACACAGAGAAACCCTATCTGGAAAAACTAACTAACTAAATAAATAAAATAGTAAAAATGCCAGATATGAGAGTTTACTCATATATGTCCAGTACTGAGAAGCTGAGACAAGAGGATGGCAAGGAGTTTGAGATCAGCCCATACTTCATAGTGAGTTGAAGGCCATCCATGACTAAATAATACAGACCTATTTCACAAAAGAAAATGGAGAGAGAGAGGTAAAGAAAAAGGAAGAGGGGGAGGGAGTGAGCAAGAGAGGGAGGGGGGGAAAATAAAAGGCAGCCATGTGTTGTTTCATGCTACCCAGCGAATTATAATATTGAGTTGATAAAAAGAAATCGGGCTTTGTAGTGAAACCCATGGGGGGAATCTAATATAGAAATTCGAAATATCGTTCTAGTTAAATTCAGGTATAGCCTTTCAAATAATGACTTGTAGAAAGAAAGGTGTGTTAAAACACAGAAAAATAATTTCTACCTTAAAAATCAGCGGCATTAGAAGAATAGTCATGTGATCATGTAAGATCTTCCCATTTTTATCTCAAGTGGCAGTGAGGACATTACCAAAGCAGCGAGAGCACTAAATCTTAATTAAACCCAGCGATGAAAAGCATGACAGCTCTGCCATCTGGAATTACCGTGATTTGCTGTATTTGTGATTTCTAAAATATTTAAGCTTTTATTATAATCTCCGCAAACTCTAGAGTACTTTAATTTTAACTTACAAAAATAAAACTTTTTAAAAATTTCTGTTACTTGAATTTTAATGGATAGAGAGGTAAGAAGATCGGTTATCTTGGACAGTCTTCCCCTTGGGGTTTTATGTTTGTGAATTTTCCCCCGCCCACACTACCATGTCAGTGGATGTTGTCCGTTGTTCGGGTCTTGCTTGGGTAATGATATTGTTGACATTTTGTGGGTTCACAGTCTCACAGCAGCTCCCCTGGTCCTCTGGCTCTTGCAATCTTTCTGTCCCCTCTGCGTGATGCTCCCTTAGGCGTACAGGTTGTGTTATAAACGTGTCAGCTAAGGCTGACTATCCCACAGTCCTTTGCTTTCTGCCTTTTTACCAGTTGTAGATTTCTGTAACGAACTCTTGTCTACTGCAGAAAGAAACTTCTTTGATAAGGGATAAGAGCTATGATTATTTGATGAAGGATAAGTATTTACAATAGTTAGACATTATACTGGATTAGGACAGTGTTACTAGTAGGCTTTCCTCTAAGCCATGGGTAAATAGGTTCATAGTATTGGGACTGAATCCCTGCCTATTGAGCAAGCCTTAAGTCCAGGCCTTAATTTGGAAGCTGTTGAGCACCCTAAGATGTAAATGCTACTATTGTGCCTTTGGTGCTGTCTTGCTGTGCTGCTGGTCATTGTGCTGGCTCGCAGGCATCACGTTCAGGTAGGGCTATTGATCGCTTTTCTCTCTTGGCAGCTTACATAGCAACTTCCCATGCTATGAGAGCTAGTTTTCAGAAAGGAGACTTCCAGGTCTGTTCCAGCCAATTCCTCCAAGTCTTATGTTCAAAGTATGTGGTATATGTGGTATTTTCAGCAGTAGGGCTTACTTCAAATTCTAGGAGGCGACTAAGGGAAGGTTCAATACCCTATAATGTTTTGAAGATCTATTTGACTTCCCCAGCCAACAACTCAAAAGGAAGTTTCTCGTGCCTGGTACTGGAGTTTTGGTTAGACAGTCAATGTCTCTTGAAGGGAGCATTATCACTCCAAGTGACGTAATTTCACTTGGAAATGTATATGTTCCCCACATTATGCACCAGAAGAAAACAAGTACACATTGTAAACAACCAGTCTTCACCAATCAAAAATTTAATTTAGGCTCCATAACTATTCCGACAACATTAGATCAACATTTGATGTTTAGATTATCATTTCCTTCTGTGTAGTACTTCAGTGAGTGGGAGGGGACATTAGATTAATTATGGGTGTGTCCCATTGTTTTTCAGTAGGATCACTTTATTCCCCTCCAACCTAAAGACATTTGAAATGTCTAGGAAGATATTTGATTACCATGATTTAAGGTGTGATTGCCTGGTTAATTATATCCAGTATAAAAGGACAGGGCTATCTTGTGATAACCAGACAACCTTCCTACAATAACTCATTACTGAGCTATCAACAAGCTGAACTGAGTGTGCCTCAGAGTTCTCTGAAGACGCTTCCTTGCATCCAGAAAATTAATATATTTTATGAATTCATAAAAGCAGCACTTCTCATCTTTTGTGTGGTTATCAATTAAGCCATTGCTCTTTTCATTTGGTTAAAAATAGAAATCTATTTTGATTTTCCAACAGTCTCAAATATTCAGTAATCTCAGCTGTCTTATCATCTGGTTCCTCTAAATCCGCAGCTTTATTGCATTTTCAGGACCTGTTGTTCCTTCAGTAGAGGTTCTACTAAGATCTCATTAAAGACGGCTGAATAAATGATCTAATACAGCCCTGTAGCTCCAGGCTAAGTGCCAAATCATGATCCACTTTTCAAAGAGAGGTGAAAAACTCTAGGCAAAATTGCATGGGAGATAATGGAGATGAAGTTGTCCAATGTGTGTGTGTAGCTTTGCCGAAGCCTTGATATCTGTTCTTATGTCTGGATGTGTGATCGTGTGACGGTGACCATGTGAGCCATGTGGGTGTTTTCATCATAACCAGTTCACTCTAACAGCAAAGAGGAGGGAATCTTTCAGAGACAAGAGGTTTTTTTTTTGTTGTTGTTGATAAATGGCCCTTCTTTTCTCTTTAAAACTTCTGAAAACCAACAGTTTTCCATCCTTCCTAAATCTGGATGTAAGATATTGGTGGAAATCATTTCTGTTAAAAAACAAAACAAAACACATCTCTACCTTCTCATTCTGTCCTCGGTGCTCAAGCTGAGTACCTAGTTCTAGTTCATTTCAGACTTCATCTGTTTGAAAGTAAAATTACCCTGGGATAGTCACTGTTTTCTATGTCCTTAGAAATCCATGCTGCAGACTCTGGAGGTCTCCAAGGTGCTTTCTTTCCTCAACTTCACTACCCTCCCACTCACCACCACTGGAGTCAGGTGTATACTTGATCCTCAAACTTACCCTCTCTGACCTTTGGCATTCCCAGGGCTTCCTTTGGCACCACATCCTCATCCTTTCTTGCCTGAAAGATGGGTAGCTACATAATTGATTTCTTTGCTAGCATCTTTTCCCTAGATGTACCCCACAGATTCATTTTCTAAAACACTATCATGAAGTTTTCATGTATGTACTAATAGCAGGCTCAAAAGAACCATGCTATACTCTCCTAAATTATTTTTGTAAATTGCCTAGGGTCATTGACATACACTCTGCATTCTAAGTGTAAGAAACGACTTGCTATTTTGGCCTAGAGCTTCTCTCTCTCTCTCTCTCTCTCTCTCTCTCTCTCTCTCTCTCTCTCTCTCATTTTTTGATGTAGCTTATGCTACAAACCATTTCATTAAGACTTGTCCTAAATCCCAATTTTGAAATTGAAGTAGTACCTTTAGTTTACTTTTTTCTTTTTCTTATATGGCTACTGTAGCATTATCATAGCAAATTCCAATTATGAGTACATTTTCTGTCTTTTCATTTTAGATTATCATAATGGAAACTATTGTTTTAGGGAGATGAATTTGGCAAGAGTACACAACATAAGTTGGAATGGAAAAGATGCCTAGAAGCAAGCAATGTGAAATCCTAATGAGGAAAACTTCATTAAAATAAGAACAGGAAGCCAGATATTTGATAAAAATTTTGAGAAGTGCTCAAAATAAAAAAAAAGGGACCCAACACACACACACGCACATGTACACACACACACACGCACACACACACTATTGAACATAGTTACTCTAAGGATGAGGCCTGAGGATGAGTATTAACACGATACACTGAGAACTCTGTAAAAGAAGCCATGATACAAATGTTAAGCTAAAAGACATGATGTCATGGTAAAAGAGGGAGGACAAGGAAAACAGAAAGTGGATCAGTCAGGTAGAGGATATTATTCTTCTAAAATAATTGAAAGATTCAAATATTTCATTTTGGAGAGACATTAGGTGATAATCTGATTAATTAATATATTCGTCTGAAATATAATTTAAATCATATTCTTTGTGTATTGTGCAATTATTTTAATGTTTTAAAGTACATGATAGGTAATATTTTTCAACTGAACTTCAAAGAGAGGTCAAATTTCTAATCTATTTCTAATGACTGAGAATTATTAAGAAGTCATAAATGGTAAACATTGTGCTACTTCTGCTCAGCATCCACCCATTCCCCAGCTGCACAGAGTTTGCATTGTTGAAAGCAGTGCAATAGGCCAGGAGAGACCACCTAGAATGTCTATTACCAGAGGCGTTGGAAGGAAAGTCCACATAAAAGTGACCTTCCCGTGTTAAACCACTTAGATGCTAATTTACTTAACCTCCTTGGAAGCCTTAAGTTTTCCATAGCCTTGCTTCTATATCAAACAAAATTATTATATAAAGTTGAACTACTAAGGGAGGAGCCTGCCATTGCCCTTCCTTTGCCCACTGGGGTTAATGAAGGCAGTGAATAGTGAAGGTCACAAAGCTACCACAGCCCCTAACTACCCTACAGTGCTCACGTAGAGAGTCTGAAGGAACAGAAACAGAAACATGGTAATTCCATTCCAGCCCCCTTTGCATATGCATATGTATAGATTTTAGGGTGCATCTACAAATGTAAGCAATCCATATGACTTTTTCAAAGGTCTTTAGTGTTAGCTATCCCACTTCATACTCCTTTCTCTACCACTTCATACCTCCTTCCCCCCATACCATTTAATATCTCACATTCCATTGTCCCCCTTTCTTTGTTCGTACCACCTGAGGTTCACATTTCTCCTCTTGAAATGCCTCCATGATCCCTTACTACATCTCATGGCTTCCTTGGGTATCCCAAATAAAGCACCTTTATGAAATATCTAAAGACTCAAAGTTAGCATCCACATATGACAGGGACATATGATGTTTGTCGTTTGTCTATCTTTGTTTGGGGTGCATCATCCAGGATGGTTATTGCTAGTTCATTCATTCACGTGTGAATTTCATTTCATTTTCTTTACAAATGAATAATAGCCTATGGTGTATATGTACCATGATTTCGTCATCCATTCAACAGAGAATAGAGCACCAATGAACAAAGATGAGAAAGCATCTCTGTGGTGAGATTTAGAGTCTTAGAGAATATACCCCGGGGTGATATCGTTGGGATCATAGCTTCTTGAGGAGCCTCTACACTGATATCCATAGTGGATATGCCAGTTTGCCCTCCTACCAGCAATGAACAGTATCCCTTTCTCTATGCCCATGCCATAATTTATTGGCATTTTTCTTTCTAGTCTTACCCATGTTGACCAGGGTAGGATGAAGTCACGGAGCAATTTTCATTTGCATTTCGCTGATGGAATTTAAATAGAGTTCCTCTATAATAGGAGGGCAGAATCTCTTGTAGACACCATAGACTGTTAGACAGTGCCAGCTGTGGGTTATCTCTTTTCAGTTATTAGTCGGTAGGATCACCCAGAACTCCCAACCATTACAAGCTATTATTTTTCTTGGATACTCTCCAGAACTTAATGGTAAGACACTCCTCCCGAAGATGCCACATATTAGAGTTGTAAGACTGAAAAATCAACCTAGCACATACCTTGAAGCCTTCACCCAGTTGACTAGCATTCATTGGGATGGAAGTTGCTGTGCACACTCCTAGGGAAGAAAAAGAAACAACAGTCGCACTCAACTATGAATCCCGCCGGTTACAAATACCACTGCCCTAGCAAGATATATCCATTGGGTTAGTAGTGACACAGATGTTATGGAAGCAATTAATCACTTTCTGATTGGATTTATGGCCCACTCTAAAGGAAGAACTCACAACTGGTACTATTAACTGAGTCATAAACTCATGATTGGCTGGGTTATATCTGTCCCTCAGAGAAGAACCTAAGACTATCATTCAACTAAACGGGCATAGACATCAACTACCCCTAAATTCTTGTTATTATACCCGTAGATTGCTGTGTCTCTCAACCCTCATCAGAAATCTTTTTTTTTTCCAGTAGACAATGATTAAAACAGAAAAGCACAATTACTCCACATGAAAAAAATAATTAAAAAAAAACTAACTTTATGCTCATCTCTACATGGGACATATGTATCATCTACTCTCTCCATAGGCTTTAGGGGATCGTGTACGAGGAGGTAGAAAGACTGTCAAACGTGGTAGATGTCTTCAGTAAGGCAGTATTTGCCAGGCATGACACGGCCATTGCACACGTGAACTCACAGTGACTGTGGCTATATTCACCACACCTGGACCAGATCAATCTAGTTAAAATCCCACCATGGATAAGGGATTGAGGAAAGGAGGCTTGCGCCACCCCGACCCTAGCTGAGGAGCTATTTTCAACTGATGGCTGCTGGGGGGTGAATAATCAGTTTTTTTCAAAGGTATAGCCCCCGAGAAACTACTGATGCTACTGTAGATGGACCTGCACCCATGCACACGCAAGTAACACTCGTGGATGCATAAGAATGGATGGAATAGGGGTAGATTTGATCAAATTATATGCAGGTATGAACTCCTCAGAAAACACAAAGTAAATAAAGAACAATGGGCAATCATTCTGCTAATGGCCTTTGAGACCAGAGCTATAGAGTTGGACTTGATATTGCCTTTTGTGTGACCCTAAGAGAAAGGCTGATCTGTCAAGGAAGATAGCTTTGCCAATGGTAACAAGGAGAAAGACCCCTAAGAAAAAGAATTTGTTTTAGGAAGGTATTATAGAATAGATGATCCCTTCCTATAATTCCACCTATAATTCAGAGAAGGTGCTGTGTTCTGAGTATGAAAAGACAGTCATGTCTTCTTTCACAGGGCTCTCAAGGGCTGTGATAGTACTCATCCCCAGGCCTCGTGGTCCCTAGGGAGACATTCCCCAAATGCTCAGACTAGGCGAGGTGCCTATTAATATCCTCTTTAGGGGCTGTTGAGCAGTTCTCGCTATTGTAATAGCAGATGCCTGTATTTTGTAGCCCTCCATTTCACCCCACATCGAATCATGAGACCCTGAGAAGAGATTGTAAGACTGTTCTCTGAAACCTCAGGCTGTCCCATGCTTCATACAGGACCTGAGACATAGCAGCCAATCAACAAAATCTTGTGTTTTTCTTTCCTAATTAGGGATGTGAAAGTAACTAGAATAAGTAAATAAATCTACATTCTTTTGAAGATACTTATTAAATTCACAATGAACTTGCTTGATGTTTTATAGTTAAAAAAATTCAAAATTCTCTTGAAATTTCCTGAAATCTAACCTTATGATTCTATGGGAATTTACAGTAATGTAGTTTATAGCACTTGGCCAGCGGTTCACCATACTCTATGGGAGATAGGAGAAGGATGTGGCATTTAGTTATTGATTTTTTATTTCTGGCAAAAGCTGGAAATGCGCATGGACTGTGAAGTCTCAAATCTGTACAACAAGGAAACCTTATTCAACCGGTCCTTATGACAATGCAGAGCACTGAGATTGCCCTATTGCCCCCACCCCTCTAAAAGACTAAAATATGCGCTTTGGTCTCCCTGTGGTTTCTCTACACTACATGCTGATATCCCGTAGACAGTATGACGCTCGAGTTACCATGGTAATCCATTTTGATTCTAACAAGAATATTATGAATGCCAGCCGTTTTCTACTCTCCTAGAGTTTCTTGCTTCTTTTCTTTGGCCTTTTTGAGTGTCAGGGTTCCAGCGGCTATGACAGGAAGAGTCTGTCTCTGTGTCTGTTCCTGTAGTGGGAGTCAGCTCTTGCTTGAAAGGAGTTCTTGGGCATTTTTCCTGGCAAGAGATTTTGCTGACGTTCAGTTTTTCTTGTTGGTGAAATCTTCTTCCCTCCAGGGGAAAATGCTGTATGATTCCCGAGGCTGATAGCTGCCTGAATGCCCTGTGATGAGTCCTGAGAAAGCAGGTCATCTCAACCTTGAGATGGCCCTTGTCTGACTCCAGTGTGCATTTAAAATAACCTCAAAATAGAATAAGAGGGTGACAGTTAACCTTCACATCGCTGGCATTTTTTAAAGCTAAATTGGCATTTTGACTCTGTCACTCTAGACTGTCTGTGAATTTAACTTACTCTGAAGGTGATTAGAGCTAAGTCATTCAGAGGATAATGAGGTTTCTAAGACCCATTAATCTTTCCAGGTTTTTAAGGGATTTTACATGTGCTGTGACAAAGGAGGCCCTAACTCGCCCTGGGAAAGGACAATTCATTAGAGTGGCACCATCCATGCACTTAGGAATGCAAATTCGAGGACATATTCTAGGCAAGATAGAGGGACAGAGGTGAGAGTGGAAATTTGCATAGAGCAGTTACACTTCTCTCCACTTGCTTCTGCTTGTGATGGAACTGCATGACCTCCTAAGCAGGAAGTACAAAATGTGAATCGGCAGCTCTTCACGTCTCAGTCTGTCTTCCCATTGGGTCTGTCATAGGGCCAACATCAAGCCTTGTAGTCTGACGACCTAAGGGACTGTCTATGGTAAGATACACTGTCCTATACTTATGTCTTAAAGGCTCCTGCGGCAGTGTCTAAATAAGAACCACCAATAAACATTTTAATAACGTACCATCAAAGCAGATACTTTAAAATTTCAGTTTATGATGACATTCTTATTGTGACAGCAAACATAATTCGGTCCATTCACAAAGTTGAAGGTATTGTGATTGTGTTCACTTCTAGGAAAGTCAGTCATACACAAAAGCTCTATATGAAGAACTCCAGTGTATAACCCACCTTGGCTACATTTCCACTACTCATTCAGACCTGTCATACACATAACATTACAAGGAAATAATGAGGACCCACTCTACAGAGAGATGGAAAATACTAAGCATCTGCTGTTAGATTCAAATGTCAGTATATTCATTCATGTTTTCTTTCTCTTATGTATTTACTTGTTCACCAAGAATGGACCAAACAGGACCTGAGTTCAAAGATGTCTGTTAGGAATGCAAAACTGAGAAAGACAAATTCTAAGCCTTTTAAAAGGTCATAGAGTAACTGTTTAGGCAGAAAATAGGAGACAAAAGGTATAACCACACAAGGATTTCCATAATCTTCTAGAAGCACACAGAACTAAAGCCATCACTTGGGCTTTTCATAACAGGTGTAGCGAGTTGTGCGAGAGAATGAAGCGTTCCCCTGAGGAGCACTGGCCCTGTTGCAAAGTAGATTTTTCATCTATCTGTTTGTTTTCAGCATCAACCAATGAAAAACTTCGGTCATGGTGGCCCATAAATCATGTTCCAGTGCATAAGGTTCATTAAGGGGTAAAACTGATATGAATTTGTTGGCCTGTGAATTTTGTTTTCTATATTACTTTAAGCACCATGAAGAAGCAGAAGCCATTGTCATGGTATTTGTGAGAAAATTAATTATCTAACGAGGGATCATGTCAAGTGCTCCACGGGCAAAGTTAGTTTATGCTCAGAAATGCAAAGGTGAAGATTGTGTGTGGATTCGTGAGTGTGTATATGTGTTAACACTCATCAAAGGGAGAAACCTGTCAAGGTTATAGCTGTGTCAGAATAAATGAACATTTACAGGGAAAAATTTTGTTTGGCCAGAACTAAGGAGGTTTGAGAAGCAGTCATGGAGGATGACTTGAAAAGGAAGTGTGGACTATGTTTGAAAGTCATGATATTGAAGCCAATATTTCCCAAAACAAGGTGATGCTTGCAGGTGTTTGAACCAGCTTAGAAAAGATCAAGTAGCTTCGGTAAAGATATAGACTAATTTGCCTCACTCATAAAGTTTAATATTTTAAGACTGGATGTACTCCTAGGAAGATGTGTCTTATGGGAAAGCACAGTGTGGAAGTTACCAAAAACAGAATATTACAGGAGACGATCCATGAGAAGGTGGACAGCAATAATCTCCTCTAGATGAAAAATTGTGCTAACAAAGAAACAGCAACAATGAGTGATGGGTTATGATGGGTTATTTGTTCTATAGTTTCCATAATGTTTATATGAAAATGTGTATAAAGCAATGATATTTGTGTTTGTTTCTGAGAGAGCAAGTAACTGCGTCCGATAAGAATGTCTTTAGGAGAGAATGTTGGCTTCAGACACTGAGGAAGGATTAGCAAGACTTCACAATATGCTTAAAAAAGGAAAGAGTGTTAGCTCCATGCTGATATCTGGGTCCCTAATAAATCCCAACTTTCTTCTAGAAGATATTTTAAATGATCAGAATAGAGATCCAGGACAGGTACAGCATTGGCAGTGAGCTATGTTGTGACTCACTGGTAGAGAAGTAGATTTTAAGAGGATTTGAATGAAGCGTTCTGATACATACATAATCAGAGAGCAAGGTGTAGATGGCCCAGTCCTGATTTTCTCTGCACTTACCTTTTTCTGTAAGACTATGTGAGTGGTATAGTTTCCAGAAATCAGTGGGAGCCTGCATAATAACTAGAATTTGATGATGATGATAAAGCTATATAATTTTAGAATCATAGAGGAGAACAAAGAATAAGCCATCAACAGAAAGTGCTATTATCCAGCCACTGGTAAAATGGATGCTTGCATTTGCACAGGGAAAATTAGCCCAAAATCAAGTGTTCTATCATTTTCTATTAGGTGGCCTGATTTTGTTTTTAAGCAATAAGTTAAAATACTTTATTAGTTCAGCTTACTGGAAGTTGAATAGTTACTTGATTTGTCTTGTTTGGCTAAAATTAGGCATTTTTGCTGTTCCCGTTCAGTGGTTCAGAAAGCAGTTTCATCAGTAGTTAGATACATTGCTTTCCTAGGAACTTGGGGATTTATTGAGGCTGTCTCAAATGCATTTAGTGTTCTCTCTAATGGATTTGTTTATCCTTTCCCTGCTGCAGAGCCAAGGATGCTACTTATCATTTGCCTTTAAGACATGGTCACCTCATTGCTATAATCTGCACAAGATGGCACTTTAGTGTACCATATATAATTTTGATGCATTATATATGACTATCTATAAATACAGATCTGTACCTAACCCATTGTTGAAGATATTTTTATAGGAATTGTATAAAGGAATTTATAATGGATACTTTAAAATAATAACATTTAGAGGAGTAAAGTAGGTCACTGTGTCTTACACACTTTAATTTCCCATGTAACATTCAGAAAAGTTGGTGTGTCTGTTTTACACATATATAACTGTAGATATATAGTTTTTTTTAAACTATTTATTTATTATGTATACAATATTCTGTCTGTATGTATGCCTGCAGGCCAGAAGAGGGCACCAGACCCCTCTACAGATGGTTGTGAGTCACCATGTGGTTGCTGGGAATTGAACTCAGGACCTTTGGAAGAGCAGGCAATGCTCTTAACCTCTGAGCCGTCTCTCCAGCCCATAGATATATAGTTTTGCTAGCATCTAAGTTCTGACATTTGCCTGTCAGTGCAATGACTTGGTTACTCTGAGAATAGATGCTAAGTCTGTCGGGACAGTTTGTGCAGAGGAAAACACTACTACTATGATAAATATGGGATTAGTAATATGTTCACTTCAGTCAATTGAAAACAACTGTCTAGAGGCCAGGACATAGCTTAATGGAACATCTCCCTAACCTGGTGAGGCCCTGGGTTCAAAGTACAGCAATGAAGAAAACAAAGATACATTTAAGTTAGTCAGTTATTGGCATATGTCCTGTATATACCAAATGCCTGAAGATTGATGGAATGTTATTTTTTCTTTGGTCAGTTGTACTTCCTTAGCTTTAGTAATACCTAAAAATTTTCAAATATTTAACTATCATTCTTCAATTAAAAATTTTAATTATCATGTACGTAGCTATTAGATCAAACATTTGGATAATTTTCTACAATTCTCCAACATTGTTTAGAGTTCACGACTAGACTAGAGTCCTTCACACAAACAAACCCAGACAGTGTTGTCTTTACTTTGCGATGAAACAGTTCCCAATTTCCTACTCACCATTTTCTCAGCAGCCTTAAAGAGGATCTCCCAGAACCTTCCCTTAGGACTCACTGGTAAAACTGGCTCCACATAGAGACTGACCTGAGGACAGAGCTTGGAGCCTGTCTCAGTTTGGGTTTCTGTCACTGTAGAGACACCAAGACCACAGCATCTCTTCTAAAGGAAAACATTTCATTGGGGCTGGTTACTGTCAGCATGGCAGAAAGCCTCGTGGCATGCAGGCTGAAATGTTGCTGGTGAAGGAGCCAAGAGTTCTATATTTGGATCTAGAGGCAGCTAGAAGAGAAAGAGACACTGGGCCTGGCTAGAGCATCTGAAACCTCAAAGCCTACCCCCAGTGACACACTTCCTCCAAGTTCACACCTCCTAATGGTACACCTCCCTATGAGCCTTTGGGGACCATTTTCATTCAAACCACTGTAAAGCTCAAAGACAAAACAGCCAGAGATAACATGATACCCCTTCAGGAGATAAACAAATGTCATATACACAGAAAAGACACTAGAGTTGCTGTTAGCTATGAAAACTGTGCTAGCTCTCCCAGACGTGAGGTGCAGGCAGAGTAACAGGCTCAGCCCTGAAGGTCCCACAGGCTACATCACTTACCTTGCCAAACAGTTGATTCCTCGTTAACATATTTCTCACTATTTGGAACAATGCTAGCCAATACCAGGATGTAAACCACAACTATGTTTTGTTTAATTCCGTTTTGTTTTATTTTTGAGATGATCGCATATACTGTAGGCAGACATTAAATTCACTGTGTACATGTCTATACTTTTATACCCTGTTACAATATTTGGATAAAATTATTAAGTGTAAATTTCACAGACAAATAGTTGGCAAAATATTAGGCAAGTAATGACTGTCAAGAAAAGAAGAAATGTTCTTTCTCGGGGATGATCCCCCTTATTCAATACCAAGTGGTCAGTTCTAAAATCATATACACAACATTAGATGGATGAAGCATGCTATATTCACATATTCATGCATATATATGTGTATATATGTAACAATAATAATCAAAGAAGAAGAGGCCATCATTTTTAGGAGGGCATGGCATAGGTCAGATGAAGGGGAGAAAGGAATGGTTGGAGAGAGGAAAAAGAAGGTGAAAGGGATGCAATAATATTTTAATTAAAAGTTCTTTTGAAATTAAAAGAATCAGTTCAACTTGTAACCATTCAATTACTAATGAGGTGTTTAGCATATTATCATACTATCCTTGAAATTATGTGTGTGTGTGTGTGTGTGTGTGTGTGTGTGTGCAGGTATGTGTAATGATGCATGCATATGTGCAGGTGAAATTATGTATGTGTGTACAAATGTGTGGGACCATTCTAGACAGCCTTGTTTGTGACTGTCTCACTAACATGCCTCTATGTCTCCATCCCTGTGATATTTCTCTCCCCAAATGCTCCCACTCATTCTGCTCTCTACCTACCCAAACGTCTTGTTGTTTCCAAGGTGTGGTTCACTCTACAGAGATGCATCTGGAAGCCTGGCATACCCCACCATACTGAAGATTCAGAATTACCTGACTATTGGAAGGGGTCCAGTCTCAGGGCCCAAAGAATCTGTCTGTTATCTTGTTTTTCCTGGCCAAAGTGCCTACTCTCTCTGAGACTCACATTCTTTTTCTACATAATTAGGTCTCCAAAACCTAAGTTGCAGGAGAATCTTTACTATTAAGAATAATGTATGTGGCATTCTGTGAGGGTCTAGGGAGCGAGCTTGATTTCTGCTGTGTGCAATATAGTCATAGGGTACTTTCCATGCAGATTTGGAACCATCTTTCACTGTAAAATAGTGTCATTTGGACAACTATCCAAATATGCTTGATTTCCAAACCGGCATACAAGTGTCCGGGTAACAGCTGGCACTTGTTAATAGCTGGTGACCTTTTGTGCACATGTATATCCAGGGATATTTATAGACATCAAAGGAGAAGCAGTGTGGGCACATTGGTTCTGGTCCTCATATGGATGTACTGTTCTGTGAGGGAGTTGATAATGTTTCTGTTTTATTCATAAATAACTAAGTCTTCAAAAGCATGAGTGCCTTCCAAATCACTCCAGTCTTGAAAGTCATATCACCTTAAAGGGGTGTCAACTAGTGCCTTTCCCGACTCTGTTTGCTTTTCTTTCTTAACTATGTGTCACATCTGTGAGTGTCTGTTGCCTAGATCAGTGTGTTACTAACTGCCTGTCCCATCTTTATGTAGGCAGTATTGTACCGGGGATTGTGGGAGGCAGGGGCAGGAAGGAGAGATGGGTGTTAGATGGTTAATCCACAGCGTTGGGTACAGATAAGGAATACTTCCAATAAGACAGCCTTGGCAGTCATTTGTTGGGCCACTCAGAGTCTGAAGAGACGAATGACACTCGAATCCTTCTTCTTATGCAAGAATAAGAACAGAGAGTTGGTAAATCCAATTAGTTAATATACGTGCTGAGTAATAAGATTTTGCTGCAGATCAGTGTTCCCTTGGAAAAATCTTATAAGGTAAATAATTTTGTTCTGAATGTTCCCTCACATAAATCAGACAAGTTTAAATTTAGTTAAAGTTTGTATCTGGACATTACAGCATTAACCATGCCAAAATATAGAAAAATTCCATGATAACACAAAATAAAGAAAACCATGACTAAATGCTCTATTATCTGAAACTTATCTTCAGATGTGTAGAAAATTACCTATAGTCATAGGAGGCCGAAGAGTTCTATCCATAGAATTCTAGGGATAACAGGCTATGAATTCTTGAGATTAGAAAATGGACTGTCATATTTTGTGAAGGCCTGGGTTAATTTGTCTCTGAAGAAAATGACCTTGTACTTTTTCTCTATCCTCATTCTCCATGTGATTGGTATGGCTGGTCAAGTCAAAGCTTGCTATTCTAAAGTAGCAAACTCATTGTATTGCCCAAGTTAAGGTTAAACATTAACCTTTTCCCAGGGCTCAATCCCTCACAGGAGCAGCGGAGGAGGCAGAGCGCTTTGATATCATATGCTTGCCAAGTGAAAAGTCAGGGTCCAGCTCAGCCTGGGCTCCGTCATAAGCTCTGTTGGAACTTTGTCAACAGCCTTGGTTCTTCTCCGTGAACAGCTCTGTCTTCAGCGCGGTGTTCCCACCTTGCCCTACGGAGAAGGCAGACTGTGTGCAGATACCGAGGGACAAGTCCTTCCAATGGCTTTTAATTTTTCACTTCCTGTTCTTCACTTGAAAGCTGGGCTCTTCTATCCCCTGAAATGCAACACTAGCCAAGCAATATAATACAAAGCATCCTTTATTAGTAACTAAGTACTGAATATCAAAAGACATATTTAGAAATGAAGAAAACAAAAGAAAATATCACATTTATTGCAAAACATGCACTATTTTAGTATCCCTTGAAAATATTTTATGTGTTTTTTAGAAATTACCCTTAAGGAATTGACAGCATTTTTTTTTATTTTAGACTACCCAATAAAAATCTGTCACAGGTTGTCAAATCAGTCTCCTGTCCTTATCCCGCCATGAAATATCATTCAATGCAGGTGTTTCATTTGATTTCTTTTGCGTCCTTTTAAAAAAAATAAGAATCCCACAAGAAATAGCTATTCAACAGTTGTTATTTAATTCATGAAAAAGTGAACAGTGTTATTTCATAAGAAGTCATTGATATGGTTAGGTAAATCTAGTATCTTTAGGTACAAGGATAGAGAATGTTTTTGTGGTTGTTTTCCTGGAAATTAAATTCAGGACCTCATACATATCAGATAAATATTCTACCACTGAAGAACGAAGCAACCGATAGTCATATTCAGCTCTAACACCTGTGAACCCAGAACCAGCATGGTGTGATAACCTAAGGGTACAGGAGTGGTACACATATCTTGAAAGTAGCCAACAGCTCTCTAAGTGGGACTTAAGGCCCACTCAATAAGAGGGAAATCATGTGTGGTAATGAAAATATAACCAACTGCCCAGAGCTAGTGAAGTCATGAATCTCAGTTGGGAAGAACCTAGAAGCACCACTTTACTAAACCAGCATAATTTAGGAGAAGGAATGCTTAATACTTTCTACTGAGTTTGAAAGAAATCGAAGCCACTTTTCCAAGATGTTTCAGAAGGTGGAGACGACAAAGACACCAGGCCAAGTAGACTGGATAATCTAGATGTTGTGTTTTTAGTAGTTGACAGCAGGGTGCACTGTTCAGATGTTAGATTACTAGACTTCACTTCACCTTTGTAGATTACATGTAAGTAGTAACCACGATCAGAAGTCACCATGCGAGCTAGTCCTCAGGATGGAGGATTCCACACAATACAACTCCTACACCTAAGGCTCAAGAATCACTGTGGAAGAGAGAGACAAAGGAAAAGGAACTTTGTTGTGTCTCCAAGAAGGGTCAGAACCTCCTCTCTAGTCTCCATACTAGTGAACACATTTATAAAATAGTCAGACCTACCTGCTCTCCAGTCTCTGTGCTAGTAAGCACATGTCTATAAAATAGCCAGGAGACAAACAAGTCACTGTATTAAGTGACTTATTGCACTCATACTTGGGGTGATTCTCCTTAGGAAATCTAACTGAATCCAACCAGAGAAAGTTAGTTTTCTATGCATAGCTTGTGGAGCATCGCTTTCTTCTTTTGCTCTGTGCCTCAGCAGTTGGCATTTCTATGGCCTAGAATGTCCTTCATAATTTTAGAGTTGCCTTTGCCTCAAAAGCATCCAGAAGTCTCTTTGGCATGTAGGTAGTTGACAGAATATATCCTGTGAGTGTTCTTTACTTTGGCAGAAAAGTCTGAAGCTTTGTCCAAAACAAGGACTTGCTATCGCATTAGTGAAATCTGTTTCTTTGACTTCCAGGTTTTCTGAAAGACAGGTGTGTTGGGAACCAGAGTTCCCAATGCTCAGAGCTTTCCCTGCCCACAGCCGCAGTGCTGTCAGGTTCTCACTATCTATCTTTTAATCAGAGAAGCTAATATCTGGAAGACAGTGGTCCTCAACCTGTTAGGCTGTGACCCCTCCTGGAGGGGGCATCAAATGACCCTTTCACACGGGTCACCTAAGACCATGGCAAAACACAGATATTTTCGTAGCAATAGCAAAATTACAATTATGAAGCAGCAACAAAAATAATTTTATGGCTGGGGTCAGCGCAACATGAGGAACTGTATTAAAGGGTCACAGCATGAGGAAGGCTGAGAAGCACTGCTCTAAGAGAAACATCAGCAAACAAAGTTCAGTAGGAAGAGACAAAGTCAGGGAAAACCTTAAATATTTCAGTATAATACTCCCAGTTGTTCTCCATAAACTTAGGATTGCTGTGCTCGGTTCATCTCACCCGTCTCTCCCTAGCTCCGCTGCTCCTTTTCTGCCTTAGCGTTACCCATAGATGTGATCTCCCTCCTGAGGTCCCAAGTTCTTAGGACTATGCTGAAGACTATGTATTGCCAGTTTTGCACATAGTGGGTCCTCAGAACACATTGCGTTTCCAACAGGCTCACTATACTCTACGTCCCTCTATGCCTTAACTCGAGTCAACTCTTTCCTTTCACCTGCATTTCTAGAGCATGTTGCATGTTGCCTAGCACAGTGATTGAAGGGACCATGTGTTCAACTCAGTATCTGATATAAAGACTTAGCATCTCACTGCTGTTTGTTCTTGAAATCCTAAAATTTCATCATTTCAAACGGGAAGGTATGTCAGGTGGTGTCGGTACACACATTTAAACCCAGCACTTGGGAGGCAGAAGCAGGCAGATCTCAGTGAGTTCAAGGCCAGTCTGGTCTACAAAGCAAGCTCCAGGACAGCCAGGACTGTAATACAGGGAAACCTTATCTCGAAAAACCAAAAAAAAAAAAAAAAAAAAGTGTGTGTGGGGTGATAATATCAGCATCTATGCAGACTAAGAGACTAAGATAACCTCTGCACTTGTTGGTATATGCCTCCTCAACCTACAATATGAGCTGTCCCTACTGTTGTTAGCATTATTTGTTATGCTAGTATTTAATGTGTTCATTTCCAAATGAGCATTATGACGTCAAATTCTCAGGGATATCATGAGAAGTGATTCCAGACTTATGTGTGTGTGTAAAGTGTATCTGTGTACATTTATATAACATATATGTGGTATCTAACATGATATTAATGAAGACAATGAATGAACAAAATATTAATATTAACTCTTATTGCCATCGTATTACTATAAGTAACAACTACTATTAAAGTTTTCTATTGTATCTAAAATGAAGTTAATAATGCATGTGTTGTGAAGCTTTAAAAACTTCACCTGTTACTCTCAGAGTTATGCCTTGTGTTTTTTAGAAGGATCTATACACTGTATTTTCATGTTGGGTTTATGTACTGACTGTGGATTGGTCATGAAGGAGCCTAGCGGCAGACAGAATTTCTGTCATACTTCTTCACTTAACTGTCCACTACCAGCTCATGGTGCCTTTTTCTTTTGTTTCCTTTTACTGAAAATAGAATTTTTAACTCATATATTATAACCTGATTGTGGTTATCTCTCCTCCTACTCCTTCCAGTTCCCCCAACGTCCTCTCCCATCAGGATCCACCCCCTTTCTGTCTCAATTAGAAAACAAACAGATTTCTAAGAGATAGAAATAAAATAAATAATAAAACAGAACAGAACCAACACTTCAGAATAGTACAAAACAAATAAACAAGGAGAAGAAAAAAGCCCAAGGAAAATTGTAAGTGGTGCATTGTATTTGATAAGCTATATAAATAGGTTTGTTTTTATTATTTCAGTTGGACTAATTTAAAAGGTGTTATTGTACAATATAATAAGTCTACAATATGGTATGTGCTGGAAAGGTTGTTGATTTGCTTTTATGTTAATTTTTAGCAGCTGATAGTCCCACTGGAATGAATATTAATGACAGTACAAGTTTTCAATATAATATTATTTCTCTACACTGGGCCAAGAAAAATTCCGACTGGCAAACATCTTAGCCCAGAAGCCAGTCGTAGGCAACAAGACAAGACGTTGTGCATGAAGCTAGCACACCTATAGAAGAAATGAGGGTGGCATTTGCCTTCTGCATCTAGTGCCTTGCCAAATCCCCTCTTGCCGATTGTGACAGTGACATCGATGACAGAGGAACAACCCGCACAATGCTGCAGGGGCACATTTCCTTTGCCGAGGGTGCAGCCTCTCTGATGAGACCGGGCACATGCTTGATTCCATCTGCTGTCATTTACCTGCCAGTACAAATAGTAGATCTTGGCTAGTCTTTGGCAGCCAACATGACAGATTGTATTTTCGTAACTCGAGGGAAACTCTCCAGAGTATCAAAGATGGGAAACATCTATGATACCTTCGATCAAAAATACTCATCTGAAATCGGAAGTGTTGAGCCCCACAAACCGATGGCAGTAAATAACAGAAAATAAAATTTTCAACTCTTATCTAAATGTGTTTTAAAGAGCTCAAGGAAACATTTATCACAATTACCTTCTACATTTAATTACAGCACAAACTTTTTTTGGAATACTAAAACCTTAACTAAATTTGAAATTCAGAGGAAGGGAAAGAAAAAGAAGAACACTCAACTATCTCAGTCCTCAGAGTATGCCCAGTGTGGGCTCTTTGTTGGACGAGATGAGTTCTTCATGATATCTGAATTAAAATGAGTGTCTTTTCATTGTAGGGGTACACACAGAGTATATATGGTTTGAAAATACACGTCAGAAACAAACAAAATGGGATAACCTGAACTAATATCAGTGTTGTTAGGTATAAGGCTATCTATCCTTTGCTGACTGAGGTGAACTGAGGTCTAGACTGGAGGGGAGAGGCGTCATACGGAGTGCCAGGTGGCAGTTCCAGCACACAGGATCATTAGCGTGTGTTTGTGTAGGAGTACCTCCTTTGTGTGTGTGATAGTCTGCCTTTACCATCTCTCCAACAACGTCTATGATTCCCAATCTTATTTCTTCTGCGTGTTTTATTCTTGAAGTGGTCCCCATTATAAAGTGCATTTCCACAAGAAGCATGTACAGGACACGCGAAATCAAGCCGTCATTTGTAGTTTTGATCTCCAAGTCTGCCTTTTATCAAACACCTTTCCATCTAGGCCTTTCAGCCTAGCTTCTCAGGCGCGTGTTTTCTGAGCATGCCCAAGTTTGTCTGATCCGCAACTTCCCCTTTTGGATTCACCTAAGCAACAGCTGGAGGCTATTTCAGCCATTCTTCTTTTCTGACCTCTGTTTCCCACATCCAAGTTCTCGTAAGTCTCCTCCAATCTCTGCTTCTTCTGTCCCTCATTCTTATGCTAGCCTCTGGCAGGTTCACACGCAGTCATGTCTGGATTTGGGCGCCAGGTACTGATAGGTCAGCATTCAGCCACATCAAGTCAGTCCTCTTCATGACTTTCAGCTGGTATATTAAAGGCTTTTACTTGGTCTTACTGTGCTCCATCGCAGGGATCCTCCAACAGATGTCACAAATCACGCATCAACAGCAGTCAGGCGGTAATGCCAATAAAGAAAGAAGGCAAGAAGGAAGGCAGTGAGAAAACGGACCCACCCTTTGTGTGGGCAGATAGCTACTTAGGAGTTCTTCAGCAAGATGGCTGTGTGAAAACAGGGGCCAGTAGATTTTCTGGGTTGGTTTGTTTTTAACATAAAAACACAGAATTTTAAAAAAAAAAAAAAGTCTATTGAAGGTACGCTATTTATTGGAAAAGGAACCACCTTGAACTAAACAAATAAAAATACTACCCTCTCATTATTTATACTCAAAGTAGAATAGAAGAAAAATAATTTAACTGTGTATGTGTGTAGGTAGTAACATTTTAAAATTTGTTAGCTGTTACAAGAGTTGCTAGAATGGAAGTACAATAATGATAGATAATCATTGATTATAAGTAAATTATTTTTAGGGACAAGAAGGTATTAAAAATTGCTTCTTGAGAAACTTGAAACTCGCATTTGAAGATTATAGAGAGCCATCTTGTGGCCGAGTGAGTTCCTCATTCAGAAATAAAGAATCCTTACAATGTATCTCTCTGTAGTTGTCTTGGAGTGGCTAAAGAGATGGTGAAATTAATGGCATCAGCCTCTTGAAGGGGAAAATGTGGCCACAGTTTTGCATAATTCTGGCAATTTCCTCAGCCTCTTGCAATTCATATTTTCAGTCTGTGCACTTTATAGAATATCCAGGGAAGGTTGAAAGGATTTGAAGAGGACTTGAAGGTGCAAAATTAAAATTTACACTCAATGCCTCATTCTCAAAACCTGAACTCACATTATTCTCTTAAAAGAAATCAGTGCATGAATTACTTGATTAAAATATCCTTGCTGTACTATTTCAATGTCTAAGCAGAATCTAACCAGTTATAAATTATATTCTTGGTCTCCTTTTGTTCCTGACTTCAACAATGGTGCATTCTCAATATTGGGCTCATATTACGGTGTGTGTCAGAAGACACTTTCATGTTCCTTTCCCTTCCGCCAAAAAGAAAGCATGAACTTTAAATTTTTTCTATAAGATTGAATGCTCAATGGTCTCACTGTATCTCTATCTCTATTGTGTATATGTGTGTGTGTGAAACAGGTCTCTTGAACTTATTTCTTTTGTAATTTTGTGAGTGTTTTGTTTGTTTTTTGTTGTTTTACCGACTCTCAAATTCAATCTTCATCTTAATTTCCCTTGCATCTATAAATACAACTCAATCTTCTATTTCCATAAATTACACTTTTTAGATTTCATACATGAGTAAGGTCATTTGGCCATTTGTAGATTGCTTATTTGCTATTGTGTAGTGGCATTTCACTTGTATTTTAATAAATAATACTTGCCTGAGGATCAGAAAAGTAAAACACTCACACTGGAAAACATTCTAGACAAGGCAGCAATAACACACACCTTTAATCCCAGTAGACAGACATACTAGCTTGCCATAGAAACCAGGCGGTAGAGGCAGACACTTTTAGTCCCAGAACTAGAGAGAATTATAAGACAGGAGGAGACAGCTGTCAGTCTCATTCTGAGACTCCTGGAGGCAGAATTACCATTTTGAACTGAGGTCAAGGTAAGAGCCAGTGGCTAGCTGTTTTGCTTTTCACATCTTTGGGTTGAACCCCAATTTCTCTCTCTGAGCTTTCATTAATCATGCTTCATTCCTTTATGTTAATTTCTTTATTTTGGACATTCTGTCTTTTGCACTGATGTAGATAAAATTGGAAATAGTTACGTTAAATCAGATAATCCAAGAATGCAAAGGCAAGTAGTGTGGGGGATTATTTTTTTATGTGGATTTTTAAAAAGTTTATCTGGCAGAATTAGAGAGTAAAGTGATAACCACAGGAAACTAGGGGATAGCAGAGATGTTAGCCACAGGGCATACAATTTCAGGTGGACAAGGAGAAGCTCTAGACATTTATTGTATGTCAACAAGACTCACTATTAAACTACTTTATACATGAGATTGACCCAAGAGTAGATTCTAAGCATTAGCTAAATATATAATACAATGATTTTGTTTACAAACTCGATTTTGTCATTCTATAATGTATCTGGATATCAAAACACCATGTTTCACATCACAAGATTGTACAGCTATTGCCAATATAAAAATCCTGTATTTGGGGGCTGGAGAGATGGCTTAGAAGTTAAGAGCACTCCCTATTCTTCCAGAGGTCCTGAATTCAATTCCCAGCAATCCCAACCATCTGTAATGAGACCTGATGCCTTCTTCTGGCATGCGGGAATAGAACACTATATAACATAATAAAATAAATAAATCTTCAAAAAATACTCTATTTTGGAATTGTAGCTTAACCATAGGACGATGAAGCCATGACAGCATGAAGCTGTTGTATCTGAAGAAAGTCCTGAGCCAGGTTGCCCTATAAGTACATAAGTATTGTCAAACTACCTGTTCTTGCTACTTTCTTTTTTATGGAGACATTGGGTGCCTTCCCCAAAAGCGCCTCATCTAGTGAGGAAACGAGGCTCTGTTTTACTCTTTAGTATTAATGGAAGATTGTCTTTTTTTTTCCTCCCTTGTGGGGAATGAAAATGAAAAATGACTACATATCAATTGAGTTCAGCTTCACAGACTTAAGCTAATACATCACCAGAAATATTCCCAAAATCTTTCACTGAGTGAATAAATATTTTAAATCTCTAGGAAGAAAATGCCATATTTGAAATATCTTAAACATCATGAAACATGGCCTTTCTATTTGTTATCAGAGTTTCTGAGGTGAGTCAGATAGAATATTTTCATATACAGAACTAGAAATACGGAACTGGATTCTTAAAATGTAGGCACATTGCTTAAACTAACTTCAGGATGGTGAAAAATTGCCTTCTAGTACAGAATATTCTTAGAGTGGAGGCGTTTTTACATTAAATGATCGTGATTCAAATATTATGATGAATTTTAATTTAGCAGGCAATTAGCTCTAATGGAGAAGCTCTCACCTGACGCTGGGTTAACTTACACTATTTCCCAGTTCAATTTGCTGCTCTTCAGGGGACTAGAAATTCCTTCTGCCTCCTTGGCTAAGGTCAAGGAGCCCGTAGGAGTTACAGAGGCTCTGAGATTAGTGTGAAATTGTTTTAGACGTATGGGCAGCAATCCCCAGAGCGTATTTCAAAAGCTGCTTGATTGCGATGTGATTGACATGGGAGTAGAAGGTGCATCTGTTCCTGAGAAATTCTCTCATCTTCCAGAAGAGTTACGTTCCAGTTAGCTTATTCAAAGGTCTTAAAAGTCTAACAATTAGAATAATAATAAAAAAAAAACCACTTTTAATTATCAAGCCAGTGTCTTACCCATTATTTGACTTTTTCTTCTCTGGTTTAGGGGGAGGGATGTTGTTATTATTTAACTAGACTTGAGAGATAAACATTCCATGTAATCATTGGTGATTCCCTCCACTTTTTTTTTCTGCTTATTAAAATGGTTTCTAATTCAAACTCACAGAAAAGAGCTGTTGCATCAATAATCTTTTAAAATGTGTCCTTCCATTTACTTGTAATGAGCAGGTCACATATGCTCACATTATCTCTGATTGAATATATGGGCTTAAACCAAAGCGTGCAAGAATCGGAAAGACACCTGCCTCCGTCCCTACCCACAGCCCCTACACAGAAATACCCACCGTCTGTTTCCCATGGCCATGGTGTCGGAGTGACTGCAGACTAAGGGAACAGATACACACTGAGAGCCCTTGTGAGGGGATGGAAGGACAAATGAGGGGGACCTATAGGGTAGGGTTTGGGGAAGCAGAAGAAGAGCTGCCAGGATCGGAGATAGGAGGAAGTGGATTAAAGACTCAGTGAAGTCTTCACTGACCCCCTCGGATGCTTCACAACGGAGAGGACTTAGACAACTGTGTATCTTCCCTTTCCCCTTCAGCTAGCCATTAGCTGCAGGTTTTTTCCACAGGAGAGAGGTGTGGCAGGAATCTCGGGCAGCAGCACTATGCCCCCTGCTGGACAATAGTAGGAAGCTCTCTTCTCAGACCTATGACCTATGCAGCCAGAGGTTCTGAGCTGGATAATGGGGTCGGATACAGGTTTCATCCTTCGGAGCAGGCTCTAAATTTACTCAGAAAGTAGTTGGCCACCCCAGTGACATCTGTACCATGACTGCACTGAAGGCATGTCAGGCCAGGCCAGTCGTCACTGTAACTCCCCGGGTTCCGAGATGATGACTGAAGTCCACGTTTCTCCTTTGGTAGCTGCTGAGCCATTTTGACTCAGTTTCAGTCTCATTGTTTTAGATACTTTATCGTCTCCTCCCTCCACCCAATTATATATCAGAAAAGGATGTTTTTTCCCTTTATTCTTATGTGTGTGTGTGTGAGTGTGTGCGTGTGTGTCACATGAAAGTATGGGAATATGAGTACCCCAGTGTACTTACCTGTGAGTGACAGCCAGAGGAGAATATCAGGTGCCCTGTTCTATCAATGGCTGCCTTGTTCCCTTAAGGAAGCCTCTCTCACTACACCTGAATCTCCGAGAGCCTCCTGTCTCTGCCTTTGACTCACTAGCTGCAAACATTAGTGTGCTGGGATCCATGTCTAGCTGGGTGTGAGAGACTGAACTAAAGTTCTCATGCTTGAAGGACTAGTCCTCTCCCCACTGAAAATCTCCCCAGGTCACAGTTTGTTTTTGTTGCCTCATGGTACCTCAATCAGCTAGGAGCTCAGCTCTGCTCTACGGTGGCCCACTGAAGTCAGAAAGCAGCTAGTTATGCTAGTGTGCGTCACTAGTCCCACTAGTAGAGGGATGGAGGCAGGACAGCAGGGTGTCTAAACCAGCAACTCCCCTTATTGATGTGTGTGCTTTGTGGGCCAGAACTGGTCTCTAGGCTTCAACTACAAAAGGGTTACTAGGGCCTTGAAGCAGTGAGTGGAAACCTGGAAAGACGGAGACTTAAGAGACTCTAGCTAGCCCAAGCTAGCTCTGGCAGGCTTGCCCTTCTCTCCCATTCCCTCTGCTTTGCTAAGAAACCATCCAACTACCTTCCTAAAGCCAGCCACCAAGGTCCGTTCTTTTATTTGACCACTTCCTCCTCCTGAGTCTGACTACCAAGGTCCAGCTATCAAAGTACTGAAGTCTTGTAATCCAAAGCCCACTTTGGCTCACCTAATGAACATGCCCAACCAAAATTGAACACTTGATCCTAACACAGGGTTTCCCTTTTCACCTTTCTAAGATGCTGTTTGTCTTTTCTCTACCTGGAAGCAGTCCTTTGCCATGCCCCCAAGACAATATCTGTCCACATCTCCCCTGTTCCTTTCCCCTTTGCCCTCATCCTCTGATCTCCTATTTGTCTCTTATTCCCTGCCTTTGTGCCTCTGGGGTAAATAAATGTTCTTTGTGCTGAGAACTTGGTCTTAGAGCAGCTTATGTCTGTACTGGTCCCTTTAGAGACAGCTGCTCTAATCATGACCACAATAACCCTCATGGGCATTTTTGGATAAAATGATTTTATTTTTAGGTAGTAATTTAATTAAATGTGTGTCTGTATGATAAATATGGTAGGGCATGGAAATAAAATAGTATGCTTTCAGAAAAATTAAAGTTTATTATTTTAAATATGCTTGGCTTTTTCATAACTATTTTATCCATTCTTTAAAGATATGGCTTTTGAGCAGCTTCATTTCCTTTGCATTTCATAGTCCTGGGTGTTCAATAATGAACAAAACACAAAGAAACTCCAGTTTTTGTGTAGCTTGTCTAGGAAGGTAGCGTTTAGGGTGACTTATGTAAAGACAGGTAAACTCATAAATGCAGTTAAATAAATGAATCTAATTATGGGGTGATCAACGCATGGAAAATGTAATGCAAACAGAGAAGAGCTAAATGCCCAAGCTGGGAGGACCCTAGAAATTTTCAGAAAGACAAAAGCAGTCTCTGCCCAGAAGTGAGGCTGGAAGACACCTGGGATTAGGCAGCAAAGAGAAGAGAGGGGATCCAAGGGGATTGGCTGGAAGATCTTTGCTGTTTTCCAGCAATGGCTAGAAGGCTAGAGAGGCTACAGGGAGGAGAAAGCAGACGTTGTCAAGGAAACAATGTGATTTTTTGAGATGCCAAGGCCTTGCTGGAGCCTACTGCATCCTGAGTTAAGTGAACTCAGGGTGAAGTGGCTGAATTGTCACAGGAAAATTACATCACCCAGCACTCAGGTGGCTGATATTTTACATAAACCACCCTGGTTATCCTATGAAGAAGATGAAAAAAAATGCAGAACTACATTATATTTTATATTCACTTCAATTCTATGAAACTCTTCCGTACATTAAATCGCAAATCATTAGCATATGATCAAGCTTGCAGGCCACCAAGGCCACCGACCTTTTTTGAGGTTATGTGAGGGCTTTACTTACTGTATGCTGTGATCCAGTTAAGGAAATATGTTCCTATTTTACAGATGAGGCTATGGAGGCTCAAAGGTTTTAACATGACTTGAAGCATCAGGCCTATAGTAGAGCTGGGATTTAAATCTAGTCAGTCTGACTTAAAACACATTATTTTCCCACTGTTGAATTTAGTCTCTCTATATCTCTCATCAGTGCAGAGCTAAGTGCTGGATTTTTTAATGGGTCTCACAGTTCTCCCACGGGCAACCTGGCTACTAGAGAATATCATTGCCAGATATTTCGGCCTCAACCAAAGCCAAAAAGAAATGTGGTTTACAGAGAACAATATATACAGTGATATTTAAGAATTAACTGCATTGTTATAAAAATTTTGGCAATCTATTGAAAATATTAAAATGCCCATTCATTTGAGATTGACTGCTTTCCTTTTTCTTTTGCAGGTAAGTTTGGATACTTTTTTTCCCCTCGTGGAATGGAGGTATGGTGTTAATTTGTGATGAATTTTATTTTAATTCTGTTAATACTTCACAACAAAAATTCATTGTTGTTACTGCAGATTAGAAGTCATGTTGTTGATTTATGCTGCTTGGTTCAGAGGTTTTATGTGTAAGTCTATGGTGTGTCTGTGTTTGGGCTTGTGTTTAAGGAATGGAGTAAATTGTCTGGCCAGGCTGTTGCTTCTGTGTATCTATGAAAAAAAAAAAAAAAAAGAATGCTGACCAGTGCAATGGAAATCAAATTTAAATTAGAAAGAGAAAATAGATTCCCTTCTTGAGAAACATTACAAAAAGCTTGAATGAGCTATGTAGTGATTATTTCAAATAAGGGGAGAAAATTTCAATAAAGGTACTAGGCACAAAAAAAAAGAGAGAAAGAGAATGTAAAATGCTCCAGGGGCATAAGGGAGTCCTGAGATTTGAACCACAGAAGTGGAGTAGCCAGTCAAGTTCCCGCATAGGGCTATCAATTTTTCATGGTGTACTATACCCTTATTAGTAAAATAACAAATCATGTGAGAATTGACTCAAACACAAATTTAATACTCTGTTTGTTATAGATGATATAGAGAGAGCAAAAATGCCTTGTGTATATCTAAAGGTAAAACAATGCTTTCTTTTGAAATGCATTAAAATAGAAATGTTGATCAGTTGCAATCTGGCTAATCAATAATAGATGGGGTGCTACAGTTTGCGTTTGTAGCATCCCCAAAGGGCCATTGTATTAAAAACTTGATTGATCTAGAGAGTAGTGCTTGGACCTTTAAAAGCTAAATCCCTGCCAAAGTTCTTTGGGTCATTAGGATACACCCTTAAAGGCGATGCTGGAACCTCAGGCCTTTTCTCTTTTCCACTTCCTGCTGTGAAGTGAGTGGTTTTGTTTGCCTAGCACCCCTCTGTGGTGTGTGCTGTCTCACCCAAAGCAACAGGGCTAACTGGGATGGTTAAAAACTTTCCGAACTGTAAGCCACAATAGGCCTGGAACCCTTCGAACTTGACTGGCTATCTTGGATACGGTACTAACAATAGGAATCCGTGCATACACTGAGTCAACACAAGGATCTCAATGCTCTTCAGATTCTGGTCTTAGTGGGTGAGGTCATATCTTATTCGGTCTTATGTTGTTCCCTCTGATGGAATCATATCCACGCCATCAGGATCAAGTGTATGTTATCTCAATGAGAACATATTACACAAGGTAGGACAAGTCTGGTTTCATTAAGGATGTTAAATGTTGGTCATTGGAGCAAATGCCACCTTACTGACTTAGAGCTATCTGTTTTAAGTAGTGTCCTGACAGTTGACAGAAAGGAATGGTATTTAAAAACATTCTAAAATGTTACAGTCTCTAACCTAATATTAAATTGCCTGGCCCAAGTCATGGTCAGTTGGTGCAAATCTAGAGAGTAAAGACTTTAACATCATCAATTCAGAATTTAGCTTTCAACTCTACTATGAAGAGAAAATGCAGTTGTCCACAGACAACCCTTTATAGGTGTGTACTTTGTGTGCCAATAACACTTAATTCATCAAAATAAAGGTTGTAGAGATGGCAAGAATTGTACCATAGTAATGCTCCAATTCGTGTTCTCTTTGAAATGAAGGGTTTTAAGATATAGAGGGAAAAAAACACAACACAATGAAAGACAAACAACACAATGGTCCCTCTGAACTCTCTGAGTTGACCTTCTCAGAAGTCTTGGTGAATTCAAACACTAGAGGGCACAAAAGGATACTTTTAAGTCAAGGGCTTTTTGTAAACAGAACGTTATAATTATGAAAAATGGCCCCAAGTAGAACCTTGTGACCTCAATGGGCATAATTTGTCTGAAATGCTGGTCTGCAGTTCTTATGACCTCAGTGACCACAAGAACTGGCAGTGGCTGACCACTTCTGTGTTAGTCTAATAATAACCTCCTGGCTTTCTTTCTCTCCTTCATTTTTATTGCTCTGAGCCTTGAATAAAATATGGTCCAAATTAACAACTTATATGGTGGAATTTTTTCTCCTATATCATAAGAGAGTCATCACTGAGCTGTTGTTTTAGGTACTAAGTTTCAGGGAATGAAATTGCTCCAATGCAGCACATTGCAAGTTATTTAAAATGATCATTTTACAAATAATTTAAAGTCCAAATTATGCATACAAATGTGATTTTTGAATCACATTTTTTGAACTAACTAAAGGTATGTTTTTTTCCTTAGGAAAATGAACAAAAATACTTAGTTGCCTCCGGCTTCAAAAATAATCCTATGTTTTATTAACTCTGTTTAAAGGGATTAGGATTACAGAGGTCTTCTGACATGTTAAGAAGATATGCATTTAAAGATATTTATCCAGAATTAGTTGTACTATTGAGTGTTAATTCCACCACTTGAGAATAAGATCACTACCACAATTTAAAGTCAAATTTGAAGCTAGCTTTAATTAAATACTGGTCAGAAGGATGGACCCGGGCTCCCTGGAAATGTCCCTGAATCACAGTTTCTAGTGGCTGAAGTATTTTCCATCAGGTCCAATCAGGGGCAAGCATACATGTTGACATACCTCTAGCCTACATCCAATCAGGGGCAAGTGTTCATCTTAACATATTTCCTGTCCCTGAACCTTCTGCCCACATGTGGTCAAGCACATCAGTGTATAAGGGTCAAAAAAAAAAAAAAAAACTTGTTTAGGGGAGTGAAAACACATGATTTGTTATCTCCCATAAACAACAGCCTCCAGCATTTCAGCATTTTAGCTGGGTCCTTGAGTAAGAGGCTTTTGGATCAGACATGTTTGTTTCATGGATCTCTAAGATACAGTAATTAAAACTTCAAATGTAACTTTGGCTCTCACAGATAGAATAGATATATTAGAAATATCCTACATGAGCTAATGTTTAGATAAATATTGGCATTATATAAAGGCAATGGGATTTCTTCAACCATGAATTATTTTTTCAAATAAAGTCAGATAATATGAGAAAGTGCCTTTTGTAAAATATAAACTAAAATAGAGTCTGAAATCAATAACAGACATTAAAATTTTCAATTAAATGTTAAAATTAGATGTATAGATTCATGTGTTTATGTAAAAATGAAAATGAGCCAGATTTCCAAATTAGCTCTGGGTATGGCTGATTTTCTTTTCTTTTGCTCACTTTTCTGTATTTTCTGAACATTCTTTCATGAATATTCATCCTTTGCATAGGACTAATATGTGTTATTCAAACAGGAGCCTTTTTTTTAGCATTCCAACCTCTGTTTTTGGACATGATTCTTAGGTCAGTGCTGGAAAAAAAGCAGTGGGGTATATGATTGAATTATGAATCAGAGACTATTTACATGGACACTTGTATCTCTGATGCATAATACAGTCAGATACACCTTGAGAAGCAACTTGCTAATCCCAGAAAGGAGAGAATTATCCTAGGTTCTATGTTGTGGGAAGTTAGCATACACTAAGCCATGACAGGGGCCAGAGACCAGAGAGACCAGGAAAGCAAGGACCAACTAGAAAGACCTACAGGACTAATACCTAGTGTCTATTGTCCCTATGCTCTGCGGCACGTCCTGGAAAGTGGCCCAGATAGATAGTGTTTACTTATGCTCCCCATCTCTCCTCTCTGTTCCTCTCCCACTCTCTCCCCCTTCCCTCTCCCCTATCTTTCTCTTCCTGCCTTTATCTTCATTCTGTCCCTCACACCCCCTCTCCATCATTCTCTCCCGCCTCTCTCCTTTAATACATGCCCTATCCTTGTCTTTCCCTATGTATGGATGCAGGTTCCTGAAGACAGGCCAGCAGGACAGTCAAGGACTAGGCTAAGTTGGACTTCTATTCCAAAAGTCCTTAGCCCTGGAAAAAGATGATGAGAAGTCTCGTGAATCACCTTGGTAAATGCTGTAACACTGTGTGACACGAAGCAAAAGTTGTGGCGAGCTTCAGTTCAACTGTTTTGTTTTTGCTTTCTAAGCAACATGAATTACTGTCTAAATATATAGAACTCTTCAAAAGTCGTTTTTAGAGCTCGACTACTTTGAAGCTTTAGAATGTTTTAAAGATTGAGAAAACAGTTCGATGAACCAGTGAAAAGCTAGAGCAGAGACTGACTAGATGTGGAGACTTGAAAAAGATGTTCCAGGAAGTCTCTGGCATTTGGACACTTGGCCCCCAGTTGTTCGGCACTGTTGGGAAAGTTTGGGAGGTGTGGTCTTCCCAGAGGAAGACTACCACTGGACTTTGAGGTTTCAAAAGTCATGTTCCACCCCCAGTTAGCTCTTAGTGTTTCTTGTCTGTGGCTCCAGATGTGAGCCCTAAACTGTTAGCTTCCAGCTCATGCTGTCATGGCTGTCCCCATCATGACAGGCCCTATCTCTCTAGAACTGTAAGCTCCAAATACACCCCTTCTTCTCTATGCTGCCTTGGTCATGGTGTTTTATCTCAGCACTACAAGTGTAACCAATACGTCAGCTGATTCCATTGTGTAACCATCTACATAAAATTACAGAGCTAAAGATGGATGGCGTTCTTAGTCTTAGGTCTGTGGCAGCTAGGTGTGCATTCGGACATCCCAAAGGATTTATTTAGCTAATTGTCAGAAAGGTGGTAGGTCAGGCACAGCGATTGGTAATAAGTGGATATTAAGAGGACTGAGAATAGCCAAAGCTGATTTGGCTCTGCGTTTGTTACATTCCAGACTCTACACCGTCATTTACATTTTGGTCAGCTCCTCCACCTTTCAGAAGGTTGGGTGAGAAGTCCAGCCTCCTTCCAGAGATCTTTGTTCACGTATCTCTAAGGTCTTAAACTCTATGCATTTTTTTCACTTCCTTTTAAAACTTTGAGTAAATTGACATAAGATAAAATGACTGTCATTTGGGCTTATTTTCAAAGACATGTTGGGTATTATGAATATATATTTATACCCTCAAGTGATAACTGCATGTTCTTCTCTCTGAAATGCTCCCGACCATGCTGAAGTACATCTAGAGCTATAAAAATTATAAATAAGCATGTGCTGCTGTCCACTTCGTAGCTGAAGCAGATGGGTAACCCGGTTTATCTAAACTAATTGCTAACGGAAATGGAGGAGCCTTAAGTCTTTTTTTGAACAAGACAGAATTAAATATGCATCCCATGAAGGAAGGCAGAATTTGGAACACAATAATGAAATTTCTTGAGGCTGTCTTCTAAGAACCCCGAAGAATCCATTAAATAAGTTTATTGAGATTCCTTGTACAGGGCAGTCCAGGGGAATCAAGGCCACAAGAAGTTCAGAGCCCACTAGAAAAATGAGTTTAGAGTGTGTTCTTTCTGTACATACTCTTTAAGACTGTAATATGCCTTCATTACCCTAGATAAGAAACTAACTGGAGATGCAAAGAAGCCTTTTTAACCACCAGATGCCTTGGGCGTGGCTAATTCTTTCTCATTCCTGCCTCTCACCAGATAACAGCAGTGGTTACTTTGTCTAGCCTCCTCTGAGTTCAACACTTTAGCTATGAGTTCTAAGGGAATGGGCCTAAGCTTTTCACACCTGTAATAGGTTTACAGAGACGCCATGGGAAGAAGTGCCCTCATTCAGGCAAACAAATGATGTCAGTTAGCACCTACGATAAGAACAAAAGGCTTAACTGAATAAAAAAATAGCAATAATATGGTCATCTAAAAACCTATATTGAAAAAGATGCAAGCAGTATGGTGTGTCCTAACATCTTTGATGGAGAAGTGGTGCGGGGATGGGAAATCATCCTGACCTCATAATGTAGTCTCTCGACCTGTGGGTTGTGATTCTTTCGGGAATCAGATATCCTGAATAGCAGATATTTTACATTATGATTCATAACAGTAGCTAAATTACAGTTATGAAAGAGCAATGACATAATTTTGTGGCTGGGGGTCACCACAACATGAGGAACTATATTAAAGAGGCTCAGCCTTAGGAAGGTTGAGGACCACTGCTGTAAATAGGATCGAAGTAGTGTTTGTTTTAAAATTCTGCTTCTGTAATTTCTTTCATTAGTCTGAAGCCTTTGGAGGCATCTCACTTCCCTCCCCCTCTCCTTCTGGTTGATATTACTTTATTGTGTTGAAGTTTCTTTCTGTTCACACTTTGCGAAAGTTGTTTTTTTTTTTTTCTCCTTTCCTGATAAACTAAGCTTAATCATAGAGCTCGGGTGGTATCTCTGTAGATAAAATCCTCACAGGTATGCAGACCAAAGTTTAGGTCTCCAGCACCCATGTAAATGGCAGGTGGGCAGTCTGAAGTCCTTCCTGTAATCCCAGCATTTGTGAGGCAGAGACAAGCTGCCTATCTAGACTGGCCCAGTGGGTAAGCTCTGTGTTCAAATGAGACACCTTGTCTTTCTAGATATGTAATGTAGGGTGCAGTCGGGAAAAATATAGATGTGTCTCCACCCACATATAAGAATACATATACACACATACCATGCACATACATATATGCAAAAATTATTATTGAACTTTGTGAAATTACTTTTCCTACGTTTACTAAAATGACCTATGATTTTCTATTATACTTATTGATACACTGCATTGAGTTTTTGAACAAGAAAATAGATCTGCTTTCCCAGAATGATCAGTTGATTTATCATAGCTCCTTTTATGATACATACCCAAATGAGTAGATAATCTGATCAGTCTTGTATCTACTAAACAAAACTAATGGTAATTACAATCCTTTCCACATTTTTTTCTGGGTGCAGTAGTCGAGGATCATGGTCATACTCTTTTAGAAAATAGAGTCCATTGCTCCAAGCTCTTCTGGCTCTGAAAGCTTCCACTGAGAAATCTGCTGTTATTCTGAATGGTTTTCCTTTACATGAAACTTGTTTGAAAACCGCATTTGCAGAGGCAGCATGCTGTTTCAGCGTTTGAAATATGGTGATTCGATTCAAGGGTGGTTTGGGAATTAAGGGGACTTCCAGCGGGGGAGGCACTCCAGCTCATGCACTCAACCAGTTAGGGTTCAGAGTGCTGCTGGCAAGAGGCCTTCAGGGGGACTGGGTGAGGACGAAAGCTCATTCTTTAGCCAGGTAGCACAGCCAGAATTCCATTATTACGCTAGCAGGCTTATCTTGCCTGGCAGGGTGGTATTACAGTGTGCAAGGGTTACCAGCACTCAACAAACCCCATGCTATGCACTTTCCCCGAGCAGCCTGCACAGCATCCTTCAATGCTATGCGAGCTAGACAACAGAGGGCGAATCTCCTCATCAGTTAGAGACTGATTTCTTCATATCCTGATGGGTCTATTTTTTTTTTAATTTGAAAAGGCAACATTTTAACTTTCCTGTTGTCTGCAATTTTCAATATTCACCACTTTGCTTTGTAGAATGAACAAAACACATTTCTTAGCAGAAAGAGCAAATGTCATACATAGTAGGGATAAACATAGATGCTAATTTAAAAGTTCTTTTAAAGACATTATGATTAAGAAATACAGTTATATGGATATTTTTTTGCAAATATTTAATAAAAATTAATTGTGTGTGTGTGTGCGTGTTTGCATGTGTCAGTGCCCATGTGCAGATCAGAAGACAGCTTGGAGGAATTTGTTGTCTCCTTTTACCACGTAGGTCCTTGGGGAATGGAAATCAAGACTTCAGATTAAAGGCAAGTGTGTTAACCTCTGAGCCGTTTCCCTGGCCTTTCAGTAAATATTTACTAGTATCACTGGTCCTGGACTGTCCACATCTGCACCCCCCGAAGGCCTGGGCCTTGATTTGAGTGAATGAGGGGAAGCAAATGCCCTGCATGGCTCAGCTGCAGACCTGGAGGGGCAGTTGTGAACCACTGTCTTCACTAGGGGGCACTGTGTTAGCATCCCACTCTCTCTGTCTCTCTCTCTCTCCTCTCTCTATCACACAGACACATGCGTGCACACACACACACTCTCTGTCTCTTATTTATTATGTATATAGCGTTCTGCATGCCTGTATGCCAGAAGAGGGCACCAGATCTCATTATAGGTACCTGGGAGGCACCTTGTGGTTGCTGGGAATTGAACTCATGACCTCTGGAAGAATAGCTAGTGCTCTTAACCTTTAAGCCATTTCTCCAGCCCTCTGTCTCTCTGTCTCTCTCTCTCTCTCTCTCTGTCTCTCTCTCTCTCTCTCTTTCTCTCTCTTTCTCCCCCCTCCCCCCCCCCACCTTTCTGCAGAAAATTTCTTTTCAGACTTGACAAATCCCTTTAGATGCCCAGAGTACTCAGTTTTTTCACTCCTTTGCTCCGTCCATGTGGTGGCTGCCAGTTCACATCTGGGAGGCTGCTTTCTCCGTTCCTTACAGTTCGTCTTCTGCACACCTCACCATGCTGCTTCTAATTTAATTTCCCATCACACCGCTAGAGATGCTAAATGATGGGAGTGAGGGCTTCCCTCAGAACCTCTAACATCCCAACCACATGTGAAATGTCCTTGAGAAATGCCTAATTTAAAAATGGACTCAAAGGTCTTTGTTCATGACCTTTGGTTGGAATCTATTTAAAACTCATAGTGAGGGCAAAAACAGCTTTCTTACTCAAGTTTTTATTGACATCCCATTTTATCTGTTCATGACAGTAAGTTGTAGTAGTTGTCAGGGAATGTATAAAAATTCCTATGATTCTATTGCCCATGAAAGTCCATATTTTCATGCATATTTTAATGAGTGAGTTTTAAATAGTAAATTATTTTCTTTCTTTTTTTTTTGATTTTTTTTTTTTTTTTGAGACAGGGTTTCTCTGTAGCTTTTTGGTTCCTGTCCTGGAACTAGCTCTTGTAGACCAGGCTAGCCTCGAACTCACAGAGATCCGCCTGCCTCTGCCTCCCGAGTGCTGGGATTAAAGGCTTGCACCACCACCGCCAGGCTAAATAATTTTCAATAGTCTGCTTTTGTTGTCTTTGGACAACACATTTCTTGATAAAGCATTCGTAATAATGTTTCAAAATAATGCTTCCAATCCACTGGCTGTGATGAATAACCTTGCTGAAGGGTGCAAGCCTACATCCTTGAGTGTCCTGCTGTTGAATACTCCACAGCCCTCAGAGTAGCTGAGAGCTTGCCAACTTCTTCCAGCATCGCTGAAGTCCCTGATCACTCACTGGCTCCCTTAGCAATTAGACAACTTCCAACAGGCTAAGCATATCCAGGGATCACATCTGCGATCTCTTCACAGTGGGGAAGACTGGCCTGGGTCTCTCCCTGAGTCTTATGATGTTTTCAGAAGGCGACCTGCATTTCTAATGGCAGACTAATAGAAGACACCAAACAGACTTGAACAATAGAAGTACAACATAGGATTGCTAAAATCATTAGCGGTTAAATGTGGACTTTTTTCATTTCTTAAAATAAATGATAGATCGTGTTCATAGTTAGCCTAACATTTATACCATATTCACATAAAATATAACAAAAGTTAGGGAAAATTACACGAACAGAAAACACAATGATTCTCATTTATTGAAATGTCCCTTGGATGAATTTTAGGGGATATTTTGTACAATGTCAGTAACTGCAAAATTCCCACTCATCCACTACCCAGTACTTGACTGACTCAGTATTTACAAAGAATTTCCCAGCATCAAACAGTTCAGAAAGGATTTTACCCAAGAAAAACCTGGAATAAAATTACAGAGTAGCAGCTTTTTATCACTTAGCTGCATATTGATGCTTAAAATTTATAATCTTTGAGTGTATTTTTAACATTTAGTTATAATTGATTTACTTTTCTAAGTAAAATTTAGGAACTCATATTTTGCATGTGTGTGTGTGTACACACGGGCTTTGCAATACATGGGGGTGGCCAGAACACATTATTTTTGCCAGTTTAAAGTACATCTTTTAAAATGGACTCCATAAGAAAGGATGAAAAATTCTAAATTATGTTCAACATAAAATACAATTCACAAGTATTATTAATTTGATATTCTCTTAGTTACTTTTAAGTCACTGTGATCAAGCAAGTTAAAAAAAGAATTTATTGGGACTTTCCATAGGATTAGAGCCCTTGGCAGGGAGCATGGCCACAGGCAGGCAGGCATGACATTGAAGCTGTGGTTAAGAGCTCACGCCTTGAGACAGCAACCACCAGGCGCAGAGTTCGCGTGCATGAGAGAGAGAGAGAGAGAGAGAGAGAGAGAGAGAGAGAGAGAGAGAGAGAGAGAGAACGTACGCACTAACTTGGAATGGCTGGTCTTCAAAGCTCATCCCCTGTGACACACCTTCCTACAACAAGGCCACACCCCCCAATCCATCCCAATCAGTTCTACCAGCTGGGGACTAAATATTCAAATATCAGCCTATGGTAGGCGTTCTCATGCAAACCACCGTATGTATTGTTATAACACTAAGCTTCTTATTATTCAGGTCTACTATAATAATTACCTGTTGGAAATGATCTCCCAAAGGTTTAGTTTAAGAGTTAAATTCACTGATACACCCAGGAAAATTCTTTAACTGTTTTGTTTTTTTTTTAAAAAAATATTCTCATAAGGTTATTTTGTAAAATAAATCTCTCTTTTGAACCATAATATAAATATTTGGTCTCCACAAGTTTGCTATTCTCCATCAGCTCCCGCTTCAGACCTCTACCTCCTAGCTTATTCTAACCTGCTCTGGTCCTCCTAGCCATACCTACATCCACACCTACAGCACGCTCATTTATTGCTTTACTCATAAAAGCAAGATGTAGACGTTCAGTTGTGAGCACTTTTGACACTTTTTATTGCTTTGTTTCACGTGGTGGTGGTCATAGCTGTGGTGGCTGTGCCCGTGACTATGGAGGTGGCAGTGGTGATGGTGGTGGTGATGGTAGTGGCGTGGTACTGTATGGTACAGAGTTTACCATCTCATGTTTTAGAGAATCCGGATTCATGTGTCTTCGAGGAGCACCAGGTCTCTGGGTCTTCAGCCACTTAGCATTGAACTAACTTCAAGCTGACTGAAATAAGAACTTGTGAATATGTATCGCCCATGTTTTTCCCAATTAAATGGGATTTATATGTCTGTCAGGGGCAAGCATTTGTCCTACCCAGGAGCTTGATTTTAATGTTGGTGATCTGAAAACCTGCTTTCTGAAATACACAGCAGTAATTCAGCAGAGGGAGTCTCTATGACATTAATAGAAATGGCTTCTTTAACAGTTTGCAGAGAGCTGGGATTTTCATCAAGGCCTTGCTGCTAGCCACTCATCAGCTGGAGCAAAGGCGTTTAACTTCTCTGAACAAAGTGAAACCGGCAGTAGCATGGGCAACAAAACTCAGAAGTTACCCTTGACACAATCAGGTCTGTTGTAAATCTCTTGGGTGGTTTGGAGAGGAAGCTAGAAAACACCCTCTAAGTTTTGTTGGCCCTGTGATGAAATGAATACAAAAATAAAGGATTCTATTTCACTCTTTTTTTTTTTTTTTTTTTTTTTTTTTTTTTTTTTTTTTTTTTTTTTTTTGGGTTTCGAGACAGGGTTTCTCTGTAGCTTTGGAGCCTGTCCTGGAACTCCCTTTGTAGACCAGGCTGGCCTCGAACTCACAGAGATCCGCCTGCCTCTGCCTCCCAAGTGCTGGGATTAAAGGCGTGTGCCACCACCGCCCGGCTCTATTTCACTCTTGACAAAAATATGTGATTCTATTTCACTCTATATCAGAGGTTAGATGCCTTCTTTTGGCCTTTGGTGAATTGCAACTCTTGGCTACACAGGCTAGAAAAGATGTTTCTATTTCACTCCCATTGAAAATGCAGGGCACTGAGCCGTACACACAAGGCTGATGCTTGCTGGCTTCTTCAGCCTTTCCTCCCAAAGGCCTCCCAACTCTCAGCCTCTGTGGCTCTTCACATTTGGGGCCACTCCACTTTTGCCTTCAGTTTCAGTACCACCACCCAAGCTCCCAGTCTTTCCCCAGGATTTAGGGATTTAAAGAACACTTGACAGTGAGAGAGAAAAAAAAAAAAACATGATCTAGAGATAAAGAGAACAACCTGTACTCATGCATCTCCCATGTGTTAACATTGGGATAGCAGCAACTTAGTTAAGCTCTCAGAGACTCAGTTTCCCAACCCTATGAAGTATTTATTGATAATAATGGCCGGCTGACTTGTCCAACTATGTATAATTAGGTAGCTGTTACATGCGATATCTGGTCCTTCCCTATGAAAAATCTTAAGCTTCCTCCATGATATACTGTTCCTTCAGGGAGAGCCTTGTCCCAGTCATTCCTTTTCTTACTCTATAGACACCACGAAGGTAGGTTTTTACAATGAAAGGGATCTTAGTTTTAACTGCATATCTGCTGCCTGTTAGATTCATGCTCATAGGAACAAATTACTCAAACTTCATAAACCTCCATTCCCGCAGAGATAAAATAGAATAAAAGTAAGGGAAAGCCCAGCAATTGATTACCAGGGATTATAGAACACATCTCATGTTCTTATTACAAAATAAGCAGAAATCAGTTCTTGAAACCATGATGGTAGGATAAGGAACCAGAGAAAAGTCATTCTGACATTCTGGTGACGTCTGTATATCACTCAGTCACTGCCCGATGCATCCGGGTGAAGACAGGTCATCAATGAGGGATCAAGAATAGGAAAGTTTATGACTATCGGCTTTAGAAACACTGTCATGGAAAAAAGTCACGTCATCAACACTGAGCACATGGGATTGTTGTTATTTAGAGATTGTTGGTATTTGAGCTCTTCTTGTCTTACTCCCGAGGGAGCAATTTGCTTTGCAGCCTGGTAATTCCAGAATTGTGTTTTCTTGTTTATTAACATAACTATAAAAAGTAGGAAGGAGCCATTTCTGGCCTTATTTTGTGTGTGGTCAACAACTCAGAAGCACAGTTGTACTCAGTCTTGTAAATGCTTTACCAACTAAACAACCTGTTTTCGGATCTAAAGAGTTTTCAAATAAAAGAGAAAATGAGAATAGTCTGCATTTGAAGCATAGGATTTGAACAACTGGGAAGCATTCCATCATTTTTTTGTTTTGTTGTTGTTGTTGTGTTCTTTTATTGTTTTTATTCAGTCTTTGTAAATAAGATACAGAGGATTTTAGTATTGCAAATAAAATATTAACCTTATAAAACTTAATCAGACACACTCTATTCTTATGTAAGGTAAAAAAGTTAACAAATAGAGAAACGAAATTACCAATCACAGCTAATCCTTGGTGCCTTGAAGAAAGAGGGAGAGATCTAATAGTATTTTGCTCATGAAATAACTATTTTTATACTTTATTGTTTTTAATTGAGCTATGCATTTCTCCACTCCCCAGACTCCCTCCCCTCTCCCCTTTCACCTTTCCCTCTGCCTTGCCCCCCAACGCTCCCAATTTACTCAGGAGATTTTGTCTTTTTCTCCTTCCTAGGTAGATTCATGTATGTCTCTCTTATAGTCTTCTTTGTTGTCTAGGTTCTGTGGGGTTGTGGAGTGTAGGTTGGTTATTCTTTGCTTTATCTCTAAAAGCCACTCGTGAATGAGTACATACTGTATTTATCTTTCTGAGTCTGGGTCATCTCAGTCGGTATAATTTTTTTCTAGTTCTGTCCATTTGCCTGCAAGTGTCAAGATGTCATTACTTTTTTTTTTTAACCACTAATACACCATTGTGTAGATGTACCACATTTTTCTTATCCATTCTTCAGTTGAAGGGCATCTAGGTTGTCTCTAGGTTCTGGCTATTATGAATAATGCTGCTATGAACATGGTTGAGCTTATGTCCTTGTGGTATGATTGAGCATCCTTTGGGTATATGTCTAAAAGTGGTATTTCTGGGTCTTGAGGTAGATTAATTCCTAATTTTCTGAGAAATTGCCATACTGATTTCCAAAGCAGCTATGAAGGTTTGCACTCCCACAAGTGATGGAGAAGTGTTCCCTGACTCCACATCCTCTCCAGCATAAGTTGTCATCAGTGTTCTTGACCTTGGCCATTCTGACAGGTATAAGACGGTATCTCAGAGGTGTTTTGATTTGCATTTCTCTGATGGCTAAGGATGTTGAGTATTTCCTTAAGTGTCCTTCAACCATTTGAGATTCCTCTGTTGAGAGTTCTCTATTTAAGTCTCTACACCATTTTAAAATTGGATTATAATTTTTCTTTTGATGTTCTGTTTCTTGAGCTTTTTGTACATTTTGGACATCAGTACTCTGTCCTATGTAGGGTTAGTGAAGATCTTTTCCCATTTTGTAGGCAGCTATTTTGTCTTGTTGATCATGGCCTTTGCTTTACAGAAACTTCTCATATTCAGAAGGTCACATTTATTAATTGTTGCTCTTAGTGTCTGAGCTACTGGAGTTATATTTAGGAAGTAGCCTCTTGTGCCTATGCATTCAAGGCTACTTCCCACTTTCTCTTCTGTGAAGTTCAGTGTGATTGGTTTTATGTTGTGGTCTTTGATTCATTTGGACTTGAGTTTTGTGCATGGTGTTAGATATGGATCTATTTGCAGTCTTCTACGTGTCGATATCTAGTTATTCCAGAACCACTTGTTAAAGATGCTGTCTTTTTTCTATTTTATAGTTTTGGCTTCTTTGTCAAAAATCAGATATTCTTAGGTGTGTGGGTTGATATCCAGGTCTTTGATTCAATTCCATTGGTCCTTCTATCTGTTTTTATGCCAATACCAGGCTGTTTTCAGTACTGTAGCTCTGCAGTAGAGTTTGAAGCCAGGTATTGTGATGCCTCCAGAAGTTTCTTTATTGTAAGGTTCGTTTTGATCATCTTTGGTTTTATGTTTTTCAATAAGAAGTTGAGTATTGTTCTTTTGAGGGTTGTGAAAAGTTTTGCTGGGATTTTGATGGGCATTGCATTGAATATGTAGATTGCTTTTGGTAAGATTGCCATTTTTGCTATGTTAATTCTGCCTACCCAAGACCATGGGAAATCTTTCCACTTTCTGGTGTCCTCTTTAATTTCTTTCTTCAAAGATTTAACGTTCTTGTCATACAAGTCTTTCACTTATTTGATTAGAGTTACCCCCAAGATATTTTATGTTATTTGTGGCTATTGTAAAGGGTGATGTTTCTCTGATTTCTTTTTCAGTCCTATATATCATCTGTATATAGGAGGGCTACTGATTTTTTTGAATTACTCTTATATCCCGCTACATTACTGAAGGTGTTTATCAGTTATAGGAGTTCCCTGGTGGTATTTTTGGGGTCACTTATGCATACTATCATATTATCAGCAAATAATGAAAGCTTGACTTCTTTTCCAATTTGTATTCCATTGATATTTTTTGTCTTATTGCTCTAGCTAGAACCTCATATACTATATTGAATAGATATGGAGAGAGCTGACAACATTGTCTTGAGCTTCTCTTCCTTTAGTTTGATGTTGGCTGTTGGTTTGCTGTATATTTCCTTTATTATGTTTAAATACATTCCTTGTATTCATAAGGAACATTGCCAAACTCTTTTAATGGAGCTATAGTTAACCCTGATACCCAAATCACACAAATATACAACAAATAAATAGAATTACAGACCAATCTCCCTCATGAACATTGATGCAAAAATACTGCCAACTGAATACAAGAACACGTCAGAAAAATCATCCACCATGACAAAGTAGACTTCATCCGAGAGATGAAGGGATGGTTCAACACATGAAAATCCTTCAATGCAATCCACCATATAAGTCATATAAACAACTAAAAGAAAAAAAACACATGATCATTTAATTAGATGCTGAAAAAGTAACCATTTTAAAGGACTTTTTTTTTTAACAGAAAATACTTTTAACACGATAAAAGTCCCTTATTCTCCTCTCTTAAAAAGTTACATGTTACAATGTTAATGGTGGTACCTGGAGTGTGTGTGTGTGTGTATGTGTGTGTGTAAGATACTTTTATGTAAATTACCATTTTGTTCCATTGAAAACCTCTGCAAAGGCCCTGTAACCAGAGTGGATGTGTTAGGCATTGAAAATCAGCAAGGTCATGTGACACATTATAGCTCTAATATCTACTTTCTTGGACTTCCCCTTTCCTGAGCATTTGCCTGATGGTGTTTCATTTTAAAATAAAATTCTTTAAGGCATTTTGGTAATAATAGTTTGCTTGTAATAGTGATGCTGGTCTTTCTGATTCATTATTTTACTTATTATATTTATTTTTCAGGAAAGGGAAGGTAATTAAAGTTACACACACACACACACACACACACACTCACGTGTTCTTTAACTGCTAAGCTATAACTCCAGCCCTTCTCACTACCCTATGTAAGTATCTAGGAGTTCCATCAAAGGCTTAATCTAATTGTCTTTTAAATTCATAAATCATTTCTATATATATTTCATTATAGATGGAGACCTTAAGTAAAGCATTTGATCCACAATCCACAGTGGAATTGATCCTTTATTCTTATATTTAAGCATGCCTTTGCTTATTGTGTTTGTCAGGACCTATTGATCTCCACGTTTCAATGGTAATTTATTTACTTGCATCCTGGGACATATAAGAGAGTGGATATATTTACAACTGATTAAAACATAGACCATGCTCTCCTAAGGCTTTCAACTGCATTCCAGTACGTAAATTAATTGATCTCCATTTTAGAACTTGGAATTATTGACCTGTAAATAAACTAAACTCACATAAGGCTTGGAATGAAAGTAGTTTATTTCTATAAATGAAAATGAAGTGTCTGCTGCAAAATAATGCTAAGATTTTCTTTGAATTGCAAAAAACTTCCACCCACAGAAAAAAATCTGTCATTTATTATCACAAGCAATTAATATAATAAAGCTTCTTATAAACCACAGTAACTGGTCTTAAAGGGATATTACTTTCGATAAATCAACCAGATAGTTGTCGCATTTCCTTTTGTTACATGCCTTTATAATTGATCATTCTAAAATGCAAGTTTTATGATTTTATTTTTTAATTAAAATATAATTAAATCACTTCTCCCCTCATTTTCTCCCCTGCAGCTCTTCCCATGACACCTTCCTGTAACCCCTCACATGGTCCCCTCACCCATCATTCCTTCTCAAATTGATGGCCTCACTTTTTCCGTTGCTATTGATACGTATATAAAAATGCATAGGTACATAGTGTAACCTGCTGAGCTCTGAGTCTTTTCCTGTGTGTATGTAATTTCAGAGCTCACCACTTTGTGTTGGGGAGCTGATTAAGAGGCTCACCTCAGAGAAGCTAATGTCCCCTCTAGTATTTGCCCATCGTTCTTTGACTAGGGCTGTGATACCCCCTACACCGTGAGAATGTTTTCATCTTCCACACCAACATATCTATTGCTATTATCAGTGTTTGGGTCTTGAAAATTCAAATATTATAATACTACTCTTACCAGAGGTAACTGCTAGCTATACAGTGAATGTTCACTTCTGTAACTTCTAGCTTAGAGTCTTTAACCAACAACTATTTCAAAACGAAGCATTATCCTGAAACCCCTTTATCTGACTGCTCTGGTTTCCTGAGGCAACACATTTCAACACAGCGCAGCCCTGCTAGCTAATGTAACTCTATTCTCTGGTCTACTTCACATGCACTAACTCTCTCTGATCCTGTTTGCTCATGACTCAGTATGTAAGTAAATGAATCCACATGTGCTTATGTTTCAATTTCCCCACATCTGTATCCATGAGTCTCTGTTTAACTTCGGGTGGCTGGCTCCTATAAAGGAAATCCCGAGTTTGTGGGTCAGACCCCAACACCCAGATCTGTCATTTGCAGCATTTGGAATCTTGGAACAAAACTAGGAGAATTATTCAAGAGACCAAAAAGAAGAGATAGGATGCCTTATTTAGAACTCTGCAGAATATAAGGTCTAAGTGGCTGCAGGAGTTGGGTACTTGGAGGAGATTTGGGGCAGATTGGGATTCCTGCAATCTTCCCTATATTGGAATAAGTTTAATCTTTAATTATTATTTTTTTTAGAATTTCATATATGAGTACTTTATGTAACAAGAACTAGAGAGGAAATAAGAACTTATGTAATAAGAACTAGAGAGGAAAAATTTTGGCTTTGTGAGATTGATTCAAGTATTTAAAGTTTTCTGCTCTCTTTCTACCTCTAAACATAGGACATGAAAGTTGTAAGTTGCTGGCTGGAACATAAATACAGCAAAGGTGTGCTCTAGAAAACATTGTTTGTTGTGGCTTGACATTCCATTTGCCTAAATTCTCATGTCTGTAGAGTAATGGCCAGTCCCTAATATTGTGGGTATGCTGGTGCATCCCTTTAACCCAGTACTTAGGAAACAGGCCTTCTATGAATTCAAGAATAGCATGGCCTACATAGCAAGTTCCAGGCCAAGGTTGCATAGTGTGTGTGTGTGTGTGTGTGTATGTGTGAAGTGTGTGTGAAAACAAAGGAAATAAATTACTAGTGAAAATCTGTCTGGGAGACTTGGTCTGGATGGAAAGATAGGGTTTATCTTATTGTAAATAAAACTGGGGAAGGAAATTTGACCTCATGGCTCTGTGAGTTCAAGCTCTTGTCACCAAGCCTGGTGACGTGAGTTCAGTACCCACAAACCATATGGTGAAAGATAGAGAACCAACTTCCTCCTACCTGTTTTCCTCTGACACGTGTAGGCCGTAAACACACAATACTCATGTCTGCAAATAAAACTAATGTATTTTTTAAATTATAAAAGTAAGACTATGAAAACAGGTAATATTGGGGAGCCTCAAAAGCTTTCCGTAAGTACCAGACACTAATGATGCTGTTTGCCCTGCAAAATGTAGAACCTCATGTAAGGAAGATTTCAATCTTCCATCAGAGATAAAAGTATCAGGTCTATTCTCCTATTTCTGCGTGTTCTTCTTCTCCCTTTATACCCCATCTTCTCTTCTCGTGAGCCCTCCAGGACCCCTCCCTACCTGAAAAGTCAACTGGTTTTCCTATGCTGCCTTGCTTTAGTATCATATAGAGCCATTCTGCTAAATACGAAGTTGTCTGTCTACGTAGTGCTGTGTTAGGAATGGAGCTGCACTGCCTAAAAGCTACCCCTGCATAGAGATGAATAGATCGATGGGAACGAAGTGGCATCTGTGAAATTTCACACAACAAAAAGACAGATGGCCTAGGCCTTGGCTCCTTTTAATAATCCCAGGACATGCCTTCCCAGTATGAAATCAGAATTCTTCCCTAGAAGTACAAAGGCCATTTGTTAATCAGTAAAATATTGCAGGTTGGTTCCAGCAGAGTTTGTTCAGACTGGAGCTCTTAGCATCAAGGTTGTTGATATGCCAGGCAGCGACCTCTCACTCTCTGAGTATGCAGGTCAGGTAATAAAGGCATGCAATTGTCCGTTTTGTACTGCATATCTCCAGAGCATGCAGCTCTTACAGAATCTCCCTACTGTGCGGGATGCTGTTATAATAATTGCCTTGTTTAATGTCTTCGCCATTTTGTCAGAAATCATTCTGGTCAATAAGAATGGGTGTTAGGGATCTTTCATATTGGCAGGCACTGAGATGATCCCTTAGGGCAATTGGTCAATTTTGTCCCGGTCAGAGGGGGTTAACCACTTTCCAGAGTTCTTCGAGCTTCTCTAATCTTATCCCAGACAAATGGAGCTCTGCCTTGGTTTACAATCGAGGTCACAGGCAGGGCAATGCTTAGACAGGGACTGATGGAATTATGCTGTGTGCTCAACATTAAATACCACTGGCTTGTGAGAGGTGATGACGACACCAGGGTCCCTTGACTCCTTGAAGACCTCTTGAAATAAAAGTCTCCACGCTGTATGATGGACTGGTAGACTGTGCCACCGACCCCTCTTCCGCTTCTATCATTTATGTGTCTTGACTGAGAGTTGCTTTAAGGGATTTGTTCAAGAGTGAAGAACTGTTTCTAGAGAACAGAAGACAGACAAGACATTGATCGCTGTTGTCAAAGTCACTCACAGCTCACTCCGCAAGGTGACACAGCGGCATCTCTTTGAGGGAAAAGTTGCCAGAGGCGCTGAAAGTGATCTGCCTGTTTTCTTCTCACACTGACTGACTGGCAGGGAGATGATGGTTTCCCCGCAATTACTAAATCCTTAGGGAAGGCTTGCTAATAGTGACAATTCATCCTTGTATCTAAGAGAAGTTGGAATAAGGAAAATGATTTTGGTAGCTAACTTGGAAATTTAATACTCCTTGTCAAGTTTCTCAGTCACAGATACGTATTTACTTTCTTCTCTAATGACACCCTCTGGTCACTACTTTTTAACATTCTCGGTTAATATAAAGTCGACTCATTTCAATCATACCTACTGGTTGGTGTGTCTACATGTGTGGGGTGTGATAAAGTTTTCAGGAGCTGCGTGTGGCCGTTCTATTTAATATGGGCTATATTTAAAAGCCAATTTTCAAGGGAGTGTCTCTGACACTAATAGTGAGAGAAAGTCTGGGTGAAGCAAGCTCTGTCGCAAAGGGCAAGTGTCACACAGCAGGAAGTGCTGGCCACCCTTTCCAGCCCTGCCTCAGCCAGCCCGCCACCTCTCTGTCAGCACATACCACCACACTGAAGAAATGCCCTCATTCAGCCACAAGTGCCTCTTGCAGCTTGGAGGGCCCTCCCGCCCCAGGGTCCTGTCCTCGCTCTGACGTTCAACTGTTCCTGTGGATCTTGGCACCCTCTTTACAAATGGCTTTTGTTTGGGATCCACTGGGAGTCACAGTGGCAGGACCATCTCCAAGAACTAGAACAAGATTGCGGTTCTCGAAGTCCTACAGGTATGGCAATTTCCTTTTGGTAGCAGGGGAGTTGTTTGCCATGGGTCCCTTGCAAGTAAACTCTGTGGGTCCTCTTAATTCGCGAGGTATGTTTAATTGTCAGCGTTTGAAATCGGAGCTGACTTATTGTAAACAATCGAAATGGTCAGTGGTGTGTGGCGTGTGGGAACAGCCCCCGAAGCTGAAGGAAATTGCCTCACTCTTAGAGCTCATTCTGAGAGTCGAGAGGTTAACTTGGCCAAGCCTCCCAGTCGCAGTACTCAGATCTAGAAAAGAGCAAATGTGTTCATTTGCCTAATGAATTGCTATTGTTGAAAAAGTCTCCTTGCTTAACTGTAAGATAATTCTCTAACTACCAAGAACGATGTCTGAGCTAATGAAAGAAGCAAACAACAGCTACAAAACCACAGAAGTTTAAGTGACAGGTTAAAGCCCACATTGTAAAGCTGAAATTAAGTCTATAATCCACATGGAGACTTTAAAACTTGCCCCACAGAATGAGATGACAGAAATTCCAAGTTAATGCTTGATATAATTTTGTATTTCTAATGCTTCCCCCTGGAAATCATAGGAAAACTCTCAATCACATGCCTGCTACAAATTGTCAACAGTGTTGTCCAGTTAAAGCTTAGTTAATTTTAACCACTTACCTGGCTGTTCCGCTGGAAGCAACTGCAGCAACAGCAAACAAGAGTGAAATTGTTTGCATAATCTTAAGAATGGGTCTTTGTTATTTAGGTCAGCTACAACAAATTTAGATATAAGTAGGCTTATATAGAAATATCCACTATTTTTGAGTTAAATCATTCTCTAAAATTACAGAGAACACATTTTAAGTTTGGATTAAAATGTTAATGACTTATTTGCTTCAAACCAGAAAGGAAAAAAAAATTTCACCGTCAAATAAAGTATATTTTCCCTAGTATTAATTCTTATGTAAAAAGTCAGAACATGTACAATGGGATAATCTTGACATTATTTAAGAATAGAATATTTCTGACTCATCAGAAAGGAAAATTTTGTTCTAAAAATTTTTTGATGAACTATAAAAATTGGAAAAATCAAACTACAAAAACCTAATATCTTTGTCTGTAGGCAAACACTGACAAGGGATAAAGGGACTCTTAGCAAAATATGTAGATAGTGCTTTCACTAACTTCCATTTAAAAAAAAAAACAAGCATTGCCTTAATGATGTTAATTGATGAAGACATTTGGTTGCATGTTAGAAATCAAGTGCCTTCGAAAACTTCGCGTCAAGGAATGCGTGTGGTTTGCTTGTTTATCATTGGCATCCTACACCTGGCTATGTGTCATCACAGGCTCAGAACTTATTAACAGAGTCTTAAATATTGTTGCGCATGTGTCCAAGATTTCTAGGTTTCTCTCACCTTTCAGGTCTGAAAACAAGCTCTGTAGTCTTCCTGCCTAGTAGATAGAATGAGAAGAAGCTGTGACTCAAGGAGCTGAAGAATCTGAGATCCCTTCAAAAGTGCAGTGTTGAAGTTGTGCTCGACTTACAAATAACTTATGAAAGGTGTCCCTTTTCTCTATCAAAGACAGGCATTTCCTTGGCCAAGCTCTGGTTCTTTCCAAATCCATATAAATGAAGAAGGAGTCTCCATTATGGGTGTCCCACACTTTAATTCTTGCATGCTCTATTTGTGATAAGTTGAAAGGTTGATGATAGTATCTCGTATAGCCTTCAAGGGCCAGTCCCTCTGGGAAACCTGAGCAACTTCATCACTTCTTCATTTCCTCTTGATTTGAAGCAATTCCTTCCATTAGGGTGAATTGAACTTTTGTACGCGCTGTGTTCATTGTTGTGGGTCTTACATTGTCTTCCCAACTGGAATGTAGAACCCTTCGGAGTCAGAGACTTCCTTAGGACATTACATGTCTGTAACCTACTCTTATGCACACAGACACACACACAAGCACATATGTGTATATATACTTACATGCCACAGTTAGCTTCTGACTACCATCTAGCATTCTTGGGAGTCAAAGCAATAAACCGCTCACTGAAAACATTCAAAACTTACTTTAATTTCAAACACTTTACAAACTTTCTCATTTTCTTTTTAATATACAATATCTTTTAAAACGTGGCAGAAATAAGCTGCTCTTGAACTTTAAGAGGTGTTGGATATGAGTCCACTATTTAAGCAACTGAATGACCTGGCCATTAGCCAGTATTTCTTCATTTGATTTCTACGATGTAAGACTGTTTTTCTGGGGAACAATATTTATAAATTTATAAATTCTGTAATAATTCTCAAATGTGCCTAGTATGGTGCCGCTTTTTTCTTTGACTGTCAAACGGATAGTGACACGTGATGCAGGTGGCACATAGAGAATTAAGCTTAATGTATTTCTGTGGCTAAATTTCCACTCCACGGTGGCCTGTGGGTTCAAGGAGAGGTACATCTGTGAGACACAAAACTCAGCTCCTGGGTCTGATTTGTCCAAGGGCTGGAAAAGCACATGGTGAGTATGGTGTCCTTTGAGAAAGAAACTCTTCATTACAAAATGTTCAAAATAGACTAGAAATTAGATTTTCAGTAGTGCCAAGTCTTTTGTGAGCAACATTTATTTGGGGAAATAACAAAATAATTATATCTAGATTTTTTTGTTGTTTTATTCAAGATAGGGTTTCTCAGTATATTAGTCCTGACTGTCCTGGTACTCACTTTGTAGACCAGGCTGGCCTCGAATTCACAGAGATCTATCTGTCTCAGCCTCCCAAGTACTTGGATTAAAGGCTTGGACCACCACCACCCGACTTTATATATAGCTTTTTTTTTTTTATTTTTTTTATTTTTTTGGTTTTTCGAGACAGGGTTTCTCTGTGGTTTTGGAGCCTGTCCTGGAACTAGCTCTTGTAGACCAGGCTGGTCTCAAACTCACAGAGATCCGCCTGCCTCTGCCTCCCGAGTGCTGGGATTAAAGGCGTGCGCCACCACCGCCCGGCTCTATATATAGCTTTTTAAAGTAAGTTTGAGTCCATACAAAAAGAGAAAATGATGTGAAACTTCAGCAGCTAAAGCTGAAGGATTTCTTCCCAGAAAAACAACACAGAAGAGAGACAGCTCAAATTTGTCTACATACACACACACACACACACACACACACACCACATAAAAAGATAAATGCAATAAAAACAGGCTTTTAATAGGGAGATACAGAAAGACAGTAGGGAAGGGGAAAGGCAGGCAAGGACATGGGAGTGGAAAAGAAGGAAGGGAGGGAGCATGTGAGGGGAGCAAGGGAGGAGATTACATAATAAGGACCTTTCCTCTGTGGATTCCCAATGGAGTGCCAACAGTGTCTAAAGCCACAGGATCCCTGTCAGCAGCAGGGAGCTGCTTGACAAGATGACTTGTTTCCAAGGACATGCACTGACTGTCTCCCCTAGGCTGGGACCCACTCATTTAAAACCAGTCTCTCTAGAGCGGCCTCTCACATCTGTTTTGGAGAAGAGAGAAGAATATGTTAGATTTGTGAAAATGATGTGACTGATTTATTTTTAGGTATTTACAACTAACATCTTTTTTTTTTTTAAAGAAAACAAACTTTTTTCATTTTACATACCAATCCCAAGTCCCACTCCCTCCCCTCCTCCCATTCCCTCCACCTACACCCATCCACTCCTCAGAGAGGGTAAGGTACATTGCTTTGGGGAAGGACCCGCCCTACTATATTTAGGCTAAGCAAGGTATCCATCCAAAGACAATAGATCCTCAAAAAGCCAGTACAAGCAGTAGGGAAAAATCCTGGTGCCACTGCCCGTGGCCCCACAGTCCGCCCCAGCCATGCAATTGTCATCCACATTCAGAGAGACTAGTTTGGTTCTATGCCGGTTTCTTTCCTACCCCCAGGTGGAGTTGGTGAGCTCCCATTAGCTCAGGTAAGCTGTTTCAGTGGGTGTCCCCATCTTTGCTCATATTCTCACTCTTCCCGCTTTTAACTGGACTTTGGGAGCTCAGTCTAGTGCCCTGATGCAGGGCTCTGCCTCTTTTTCCATCAGTTGCTGGATAAGGTTCTATGGTGACATTTAAAATATTCATCAGTCTGACTACAGGGCAAGGCCAGTTCGGGCCCCCTCTCCTCTATTGCTTAGGGTCGTACCTAGGGTCATCCTTGTGGATTCCTGGGAATTTCGCTAGTGCCAGGTTTCTTGCTAGCCCCGTAATGGCTCCCTCAATCAAAATATCTCTTTCCTTGCTCTCATTCCTATCCTTCCTCCATCTCGACTATCTCACTCCTTCAAGTTCTGCTCCCCACTCCCCATTTCCCCTCATCTTCTCCTTCCACCCTCCCTACTCCCCCCACCCCCATGCTCCCAATTTTTGTCAGGAGATCTTGTCTATTTCCCCTTTCCAGGTGGATCTATGTGTTTTTCTCAGGGTTCACCTTGTAACTTAGCTTCCCTAGGATCATGAACTATAGACTCAATAGGCTTTGCTTTATAGCTAGTAATCACACAGGTCTCTGCAGAAAATGCCTTCTGACTTTCCTTCCCCCTGTACTGATGATAGGGGTCATGAGGTACTCTGCAAAACTGAAATTCTCAGATAATAGGGTGAACTCGATTTTGCCAGTTGTTTCAACTTTTTTTTTTTTTTACCTCCCCAGAGTTTTAGCAGAATTGCCAAGGCAGTTAAACACATTGCGTGTACTGGAGCCCCATTGCAGAACTAGTAAAATCTCACCACCACACAGTGACACAGAAAAGAAAAAGTAATATCTGCTCAAGTAAGAAAACTTTAAAATCTGAAGGCATCTCCTTGGACTCTGAAAAGCGGGTACCAATCTGTCTCTCTGACCTGTGGGCTTTTCATTGCAGCAGGTGTGAGGTTCCTGGTCTGTGGCTACTCTTTGCTTCTTACTATACACAAGAAATAGACAGGAATTGGTGACCATGGAATCAAAGTTGTCAGTGTCTGCCTGGAAACACTGGCTTGATCTGTTCTCTTAGGAAGAGGATGCTACTAGCCAATCAGGAGATCTAAAACACCGCTTTCCATAGCTCTTCCAAGGAGAAACTACCATGTGGCATTTGTTTGTTGTTGTTCTGAGAACTTCTCAGGTTGTTTCTATTGTTTCTAGTGATCCCTGGATCATCTCATTTTATTCCTTAGAGTTAAGTGAAGGGAATGGGTAAAATTGCTGTCAAATAGTTGAGGAAGAAGAGGGGATTGGGAAACCAAGGAAATGCATAGAGGAGAGTCAGGAAGTCAGGACCAAGAACAATAGGAGCTAAGTGGAGTGTGGCGGTCCAGGTCTTTAATTCCTGCACACAGGAGGCAGAGGCAGAGGCAGGCAAATCTATGAGTTTGAAGTCAACCTTGTCTACAGAGCTTGTTCCAGAACAGTCAGGGCTACACAGAAAAACTCTGACTTGGGGTTAGGGGAGAAGAATAGGGGCTCATTTTATAGCAGGTGCTTAACCCATTCCCAGAGGTGTACGCTATCTTATATACGTAGATCTACAAGAGAGCCTCAGGCAATGGATTCAGCATCACCTTGGTTTTATGAATGAAGCAAGACAGTATGTAAAAGCTTGCCTAAGGATGAACTCTGACATACCATCCTACAACTTGGACACCTAAAAGGAAAAGGAGAGGAAAAAAGAAGAAAAAGAGGGAGGGAGACAAAGAAAGAGAGGAAAGAAGGGAGGGACAAAAGGACAGAGAGAGGGAGGGAGGGAGGGAGGGAGGGAGGGAGGGAGGGAGGGAGGGAGGGAGGGAATGACACTGTGATTATATGTGATCTGTTTCCTCCCTGAGGGTTTTTTTTTTTTTATTCCCTTCTTGGACTTTCATCTAACAAAAACCTCTAGTCATATTGTAAAATTTTGTTGCAAAAATGTTGTTCCTTGGCCAGCTGCTCAAAGATCAAGAGACCAGTTAGAGACTAGCATCATCGTCCATGGCGTGCTTATCCTGATCATTAAACTAGCCTTCTTATTGGACCTTAAATTGTGAGTATATTTACTAAGCTGACAATGAAAAAAATCAATCACCCACAGTTAACATTTATACTTAATAAAAATGTCAGTATAATCCGTCACGGACATTATGGCGAGGCACAGCACAGACTAGGTGACTTTGGCTTTTGAGCCAAACACGAGGCCGGCTTAAATGCCGGCTCTGTTGATTTCTCAGTTGGGCAGTTCTCCTGGCCTCCAGAAACCAATGCCATGTCTATAAATGGAAAATGAAAACACCTACTTTATAAGGTCATTGTGCAGATTGAGCGAAAATATGTGCACAGAGACAGGCCTTCCTACCACCTCTTTTATAGCATTTTCTACACGTCCCTTGTCACTTCATGAATTTTGTGATGTCCCTCCTCAAATATGTTTAGAGACTAGATGCCAAGGTGAGAGTACTTCTGGTCCCAGAATTGTATAACACGGCTGACTTAGAGACAGTGTGCTCCCAGGCACTTTGCACATGCATGCAAGTTTACCTTGGAAGTCGCAGAAGTTGGCTGGCACTAAAGCCGTAACGCTGAAGTTCAAATTTCCACATCATTACTTACAGCTATTTCACATTAGAAAATTTGCTTAACTCCATGTGCCTTGGTTTCCTCCTCTTTAAAGCCGAGTGCATTGTGGACTGTGTTGGCTGTGTAAAGTTCCCCTTCCATAAACATCCCTAAGGTGAACGCTAACTATTCTTAACTCTAGGACATATGTTCTGCATAGCAAAGACTTTTTTCTTGTTTGTTCTTCTTGTGTATTCTGCTCCCTGGGGGAGGGCAGGGGCTTTTGGCATGCCGTCAATGTTTGGTATATGCACTGAGTTAATAAAACTGTTAGGAAATATTTTCAGCCCTCTGCTAAGCATGGGGCACTCTGATTCTCTCTGTTGCCTTTATGGTAAAGAAGGGTTGGTGATGATGGGACCTGACTTTCTCTTGGATAGATTAAGAACCCATAGGCTGTATCCTATAAAAATCTCTGTCCCATGTGTCAGCCCCATTCAATCCAAAAGCATTTAACTCAATGCCTTCAGTCAGACAGCCAGGGCAGACACTTGGAGCTCACATGATAGTGCTAGGTAGCCTAGTTATTAAAAAGTAGTGAATGTTGAATATATATTGTCATTTTAGTATATTTTATTTGACTTTAACTTTCTGGGTTTTTGTTTTGTTTTTTTTTATTTTGTTTTTATTTTCTGAGACAGGCTTTCTGTGAGATGCCCTAGCTGTCCTGGAACTCTCTCTGTAGATCAGGCTGGCCCCAAACTCACAGAGATCCATCTGCCTCTGCCTCCCGAGTGCTGGGCTTAAAGATGTGCACAACCACTGCCCAGCCACTTTCTGTAATTTTTAATAGTTTCTGAACATACTAATTTATAAATATTCCTAACACTCCATGGGTCTCAACAACTATGACGGCCATTTCAGCACACCTTTATACCTGATACATAAGCAACCCTTGGAAACAGTCACCTTACTACAATAGTGTTGTAGGAAGGGGTTAAAATGGATGAGGTCTCTATAGGAAATGAACATATTAACAATAAAGAAAGAAACAGAATCGAGATAGGAGGTTTTGCTTGGGAAAGTCAGTAAACCATCATCAAGAAAGTGATCATTTATTTTACTGTCAACCAAAACATCCATTCCATACATCCATGAATACATTTGCAGTCCCTGGCATCCAACCTGTGACTCAGAATTAATTGCACCATGACAATGGAACCATGTGGAAGCCAGCCTCATTACTGACTTTGTGATGCAGCCTAATGAATGAATATGCCTTCGCTTTTCCATCACTGAGAAAATACGAGAAGGGAGAAGAACAAGGGAAGAGGAGGTGGGAAGAGGGACAGTTTTCTGCATGCTTTCGGCTCCTTTGTTTCTTGTAACTTTCTGAAAGGATCTTGTGTAGAAATATTAAAGTAAAAAAAAAATTGTAAGTTAAAATTTAACAGCAGCAGTGGAGCCTATAGTATTAGAGGTTTGGACTTGTTAGCTCGTTCTGCACATGTTTCTGTAAAACATAGATGTCAGTGTAAAGGCAATGAAGTGACGAATCCTCCATTTTCCAAAGCAATCATGCGAGTCAGGTAGGGCCATGTGTCCCTTTAATCCAAGCCCTTGGGAGGCAGAGGCAGTCGGATCTCTATGAGTTCCATGTCACCCTAATCTGCACAGAATTGTATAGTGAGTCTCCGCACCAAGAAAAGAGGGGGAGAGAAGGGGTAATCATACAAGTTTTTAATCTTACATTAAAAGGAAGCCGTCCAGAGCAAACTTCTCTAACACATACATTTTCAGCCTGGAGCTTATAAATATTATCTGCGTAAGGCTTGTCACTTGATCCCTTTTGGCAATTATCTTGTCTTTAATTGATTTGCGGATTAGCCCCTGAACATTGCTATGCTTAAAGAATGCCGTGGTGTGGTCTGTTTATTTAGGGAAGCAAAATAGATTGACTGAGAAGAGAGGCTTAAGACTGTAAAATATTCCTGGTTTGGGGCACTTTTTTCTTTTTGCATACTAGCATTGTTTAGAAAGAGGATGAAAAATTAACTGAACCTGATCCATGTTTTCATCCAAAGGGAAGATTTATGTACTGTTGAGCAGTCACATTAACTTGGTGATGTAAGTGCATTCTCTAGTGAAAGGGTGGTCACTTTAGGAGAGAGGAAAGCATAACAGAAGACAAAGATGTCTTCCTGCCATCTCTAGGTAGACCTGCCACAAAGCCCTCATCGGCTGTTTGCAGGAAGGGCGCCTCCTCTGATCTCGGCGCTGCAGGATGGAAATATCTCCTTACTCACACTCAGAGAACATCTCTCTCTCTTGTCTGACTGACAGTCCTTGGCAAAGGATGAGATGTTTTCTGCCTTAACTTTGCTTCTTCGTTCCTTGCTAAAACGTTCGAGATGCCTATTGACCATGGTGGTAGAGAGATTGTCAGGGACCCTAACTCTCGTGGAATCGTTTATGACCATTGGCTCCCCTTCTGAGGAGAACAAGGGACCTTGTATAACTGCTGGGCTCTGTGCTGATGCCTGACATGCATGGGGAAACGCAGCACACAGTTTCTCTGCCCAAAGCAAGTCTGGGTGGACTGAAACAACTTGAACATCAGGGAGGTGCACCTTGCGGAAACACTGAGAAAGGAATGGGGGAAATGACTGGTTAGGAAAGGAGAGTTTTCAAAACTTAATGTTCATATTCATTCTGCCTTTTCTTTTTATAAGGCATTTTGCCTACTAAGTTTTGTGACCCTTCACTATCTATGCAATACGACTGTGCCACTCTTGAGAAAAGCATACAAGTCTCTGTCACACAAAGAAGCAGCACAACACCCTAATCTAGACCAAATGACGTCTGCTCCCCAGGATGCCCCCTCAGGATTGGCTCTAGTCACCAAGAAGTTTCCTGCTACCCCAACTTCCTAATAGCATCACTGCCTGGTGAGAGGTTTTGAACCCGACATGAAAGCTAGGGAGATGACTCAGTGAATAATTCATAAGCATGAGGGCCAGAGTTTCAATCCCGAGACACCAAGTACAATGTTGGGCATGGCTGTGCTCACCTGTAGCCTACACACTGGAGGGGTCATGGTGAACAGAGACAGGAAGTCCCTGAGGCTCCCCAGCCAACCAGTGTAGGCAAAACTGAGAGCTCCAGACTCTGGGAAGGCCCTGTCTCCAAAACTAAGATGGAAAAGAGATTGAGGAAGACATCCTGTGTCTCTCGCCTCCATGTATGCATACATTCATGTACAAACACACACACACATACACATGCACACACATACACATAAACACACTTAAAATGAGTTCTACATTAACACAATTATATAACCACAACAAACTTCAAGGGTTTAAACCTTTTCTCATCAATTTTGCATTCATGAGTTTCTTCTGCCTTGCTCTGTATGGCTGTAGGCTCTTCTAACTGTAACAGTATTCCATCAAAACAGCTAAAAACAATTTGCTTATCCATCCTATTATTGATAAATATTTGTGCATTCCAGATTGAAGCCTCATGACTGCACCTGCACCAAATAATTAAGAACAGAGAGGCTTGCTGTTTGTGTAAGTTTGTGTACATACACATATTCTGGAGAATAGAATTTCTCACTTATAGGTCTTACATGTATTTCTTGACACTGACAAACAAGATGACAAAGTACTGCAACTTTTTTATAGTCCCCAAAGTTGTGTTCTGGTTTTCTATACACTCTAGAAAGTATAGTCTATACGGGTTTTCATTGTCAGTGTGAGCATTTTAATCAATAACGCAATTATATTTTCAATTTATAGAGCTAAGTGTTCTCATATTTGTCCAGGAACAGCATGGGTAACAGTGGTCCATTTATACTTCATGTCTCCTCATAATGAATAGTACATTATTGACTAAAAATGACTATATTGAAAAGACTTGGTTGGATATACAAAAGTAGAATTTTCCCTCTCTTTGGCCCATACTCAGTGCGGTTCTCATTTCATCTCTATTGCTATAATAATATACTCTGACCAAAAAAGAAATAAGTCACCTAAGAGAGAAATGGTTTATTTTGGCCAGCTTGTTGTCCGTCAATGTGAGAGAGGTGAAGGCAGGAACTCAGACAGCTAGTTACATCCCACCCAAGAACAAAGAGTACAAATGCATGCGTGCCTACTCATGCTCAATGTTTTTCTGTGTTTAGGATTCCCAGGGTCCCAAGCCCAGAGAACAATGTCGCCCACGGTAGGCAGGGTTGTCTCATGTCCATCAATGCAATCGTGACAGTTCCTACCAGACATGGCCATTGGCCCACCTGATCTTTACAGACCCTCATTGAGACTCTCTTCCTTAATGACTCGGAATTATGTCAGGTTAACTAAAACTAACAATTACACTCAGTTTCAATATAGAATAACATTTTTACATTGTATGCAGATTAATTTCCTAATCTATCAAGAATCCTAATTAGCAAGAATAGTGAAATAATTTGTTTTATTTTTAAAGGTTTTGTCTCTGACTTTAAGTTCTAACTGTAATATCCTGTAGCCAGGTTAAGTCAAGATTTTACTTTCGTCTTGAAAAAGTTGCTTTAGACTTGATCTAAACCACCTCAACCCATTTTGACGCATCAGTGAATACATGAGTAATGTGTTATGGTGCTATAAATATGTGTTACTTTTCCAATTATTTTTATCCATGTGTGCAGCTTTTTCCTTTATACTCTCTTTGCTTTTATTTTTTGATATTGTCATTATGATTTTTCAATATCAAGATTCTGTTGCTACATCACCCTCCTTTCTCTGTCATTTCCTCTCTAGTTCATCATAACCCCACCAATGGTCCCAGTCTGGCTTTTGGCATTATCAATCAAGAAAAGCATGTTAGCCCAGGCTCAGTCTATACCATACCAAATGTGACCATCAATTTCTACTAGATGCCTGCAGATGTCTAATTGTAGCATGGGTTATTACTCTGGATCCTGTTTCTTGACGCTTTCAGAGTCTAGTCCTAATTCTAGCTGAGTGTGGTGATGTCCACCTGTAATTCCAGCTCTTGTGGGTAGAGACAGTGAAGTAGGGGGTGGAGACTCAAAGCCAACAATGAGCCACATAGAAAGCCCCAATGCCAACAGTAGGAAATGTAGGTCTGTGGCCTTCCGATTCATGATATATTGCGGAATAAATAGCAACATCAAGGCAGCATAAATGTATTCTAGAGGTTTAATCACATGAAGTAATATACATTACCATTAACACACTGATTATTCGAAACATTCATCTTTTAAGTATGTGATTCCTACAGGAGGAGCAAATTAGAAATTAGTTAAAAATTCTTTACATCATCTCTTAATTTCTACCTTGGGAGGATGTCTGGGTGGTGTTCTCGCATTTGATTTATTCCTTCACATTGTTCACAAATGAGGTTTTCCTAAAAAGGTAATCTTTGTGATCAATATTCCTTGGTGTCTAATTTTCTGGGTTTAGTTCTAAGTCCTGTTAATTCTTTCTTGTCACTCAAATTATTTCTAGGATTTTGCAAATAGTGGTCTCAACAGTTAATGGTTTCCTCGGTGATAATTATGATGTGGCAATTAAAATCTGCAGAATTGATTTTATTTATTTGTTTGCTTGTTTTTCTATTTTTTTTTTTTTTTTTTACTATTAGATAGGTTCTCACTATATAATCCCCCTGCCTCAGCCTCCAAGGTGCTGGAGTTACAGGCCTGGCCACCCCAACAGCCTCAGAGGGCTTAATATCTAAGTTATATTCCAGCCATATAACAACCTAATATCTAAGTTGTTTAGCAAAATAACTAAAGAAAAGCAGAATTGACTCATTCTTGTCTCTAATTCCCTTTAGTCTTAGTATTACCCTAGCTGGAGCACAGGATGAGGGGATTCCAAACATCTTCATTTGAAAGAAAGAAGAGAAACAGACAGGAAGGTCCTCTCCTCAGACCCTTAGCCTTGTATTCACTGAGAGACCGGTGTGGTCACCTGACACAGTGGACTTGGACCTTCATGGGAAACTAAATCTGAGACCTTAGAGAGTGATGTGACCAACAGCCAATTAAAACGTTAGAAAACAGAGAGTGATGTGACCAACAGCCAATCAAAACGTTAGAAAACAGAGTAAACAAACAGGAGAGACCTGGTCTCTTCGGGCTGCAGTTCCACTTTGGGAAGACTTTTCCTTTCTTCTTTTTTAATCATTTAATGTGCTTCATTGGATATCTCACAGAGGAGCTATGGAGAGCTAAGTATTATGAAGAACAAGACAGTTATTAAAAGTGCTGAATCCCGTGGTTTATGCTGGTATTTCTCAAACATGATTGTGGGCAAGGATCTCCCAGAAAGCTTGTTAAATTGCTGAGTTTGATTGAGGACATCTTAGTTAACACCTATGATGCCATATCACCAGCAAGCTCCGGGATGATCCTTAGGCCCCGTCCTTTGTCAGGATTTAGGATACAGAGGTTAAAGTAAGTTTTTCAGATGCAGGACATTTTACAAATCTGGTACAAATAACTGACTGTGTGTGAAACTGGTTAAAATTAATTGACATCTTTTTAGTGGAGTCCAAAAGTAACATTAATTCTCATTAGTAGAGAAAAACATAATGTAATGTACTTGTAAAATGTCTAGCCACTATAATCAATCATTTTTCACATGCTTGAAGAGCTACGTATTTTTAATGTCTCCCTCTGATTCTGTGTACAGAAAGTATTTTAAGAAGTTGGTATTGAGGAAAAAAGATTCACATAAAACATACAAGAAAGGGGATGGTAGGGGATGTTAACTCTCTTTTTTGAGATGTCCCTAATGAGGCCTCAGGAGTCTGCTTTCACACAAGAAGACCAGTCAGATGAACTGTGGTTTTCTGCAAATGCTATAGGCTTCTGCCGGAAGAGCCCAGAGACAGCTAAAGTAAGAGTTTAAGAGACGGAGTCTGAATTCTGGTCCACCTAGCAGATCTACAGCCATGCCTCGAGAAGAATTTGTTATCCTTCTGATAGCCATCCTGTGCCACTTGAGATATCCTGGAGTTTGTGCTAAAATAGGATCACTTAGTGAGCGCAGCCCCCCTTAAACGTGTTCACTCACATTACCGTGTCAGTGATCTGGGGAGAGCTTGGCTCTGTTTATCGGTTTTCTTCCCTTGACTTATAGTGTATCCATGCACAATTAAGTGGACAAAAAATTAACTATTAAACTATGGGAAATTTTCCCTAGAGGCTATTTTGTATATTGCATGAAGATGGTATATGGTTTTGATACGCAAATCCAATCTGAGAGCTCATTCATGTACTACTCTGTAACTGATACAAATCGCAATTTCTTACTTTTAATATAAATTTTCTTCATTAAACAAGTGAAATGCCAGCATCCATTTCCTTGGCCTCTTCATTTGATCATCATAATAAGAAATGTACTAGTGCTTAGTGGAAGAGCATCAGCTAGCTTAAGCAGATGTCCACTCTGATGACAAGGTATTTAACTTATCAAACACTTAGTCTTCTCATTTGAAATTCAAATAAATATTATACCATTATTCCCTCCTCTTAGAAACAGTATCGTGGAAAAAAAATAAGACAATTCAATATGTGCCTAAATGTTTCAACATATATAAAGCATGTATTCATGAAATCATTGCCATGTTCAGGAAAGACCAAATGAAGGTTCACTGTCAACGCTGTTGTGAACTATACACGATTCAATTATCCATGCAACAAATGTATATTGAGTTTGTATAAGTTGGTATACTGACGAAACTCCAACGCTTATGCTGCATACTGTGAGTCATATTATTTAAGTTGGGAATGAAAAATTTCACAAGTGACTACAGTACTAACACTATTATTTTTTTAAAAAATGTATATATGTATATTTATTTATTTATTTTATGTGTGTGAGTGTTTGCCTAGGCATGCCTGTATATGCACTACTTGTGTGCCTGGTACTGGAAGAGGCCAGAAGAGGCATCTGATGTTCTGGAACTTGAAATTCAAATGGGTGGGAACTACCATGTAGTGCTAGGGTGTAAACATGGGCTCTCTGTAAGAGCACCAAGTGTTCTTAACTGCTGAGCCACGTCCCCAGTCCCACCGACATTATTCTTTTGAATGAATTCTAGTAAACATAAGTGAAGAAATTAGGTACGTACGATCTCACTTTCATGTAAGAGCTAAGAATCAGAGTCATACAAGCATAGAATAAATTGTGATATCTTAGGTCTAGGAGACGTTAGTCAAATGGAGTTACAGTTAGACAAGAGGAATCAGTTGGGAAGACCTGCTATGTTATGAAGCATGGTATCTGTAGTGAATAGCAATATGTTGTGTCCTTGAAAAATCACTAAGAAAATATAAGTAAAGAATTCAAACCACAGAATAAATATAAGAGTTGATGTGTATGTTAACCAGATTGCTTTAGTGGCTCCACTGTGGATACATATGTTAAAACATTATACCCCACATAAACATACATGTATTTATTCATCAAATATTTTAAATGAATTTTAGAAAACGAGGAATGGTGTGAAAATGAAGTCCGTGTGTGTGTGTGTGTGTGCATGTTTAGGATTTCTAGAAAGAGATAAATGTAAAAATTAAATTAGCTACTTACTTCCTCATGAGCTCAACTGGTTAATGTACCCCTTTTCATAACTTAAACTCTGTAGCATGACCCAAACAAATATGTAGAGACTTTTGCTCATCGCAAAGTTTCCATTATACACAAGAAGGAAAAGCTTTCCTAATAAAAGTTACACAAAGAAGATGCTCCTTGTTTGGTTGTTGACAGTTCAAAGGAGAAAGGTGTTTCTCGTTTCATAGAAGCTACTAGACCACAAAATATCAACATCATAGCAGAGGAAAGGGCCTGGGGAAATGCACAGATAAGAGGGACCCTGTGTGGCGGGCTCTGGCATTTGTCAGAGATAAGCCCTGAGACTGAACGTTTACTTGAATGGGCCTTAAAAGAAAATGAAAGGAGGCCTGGAGGGATGGCTCAGACGTTAAAGGCTAGACTCACAACCAAAAATATAAGAAAATGAAAGGAAATGCCATTCTAAGTATAAATCTATACCCTTACAAATTCCCCAGGGATCTTTGAAGTCATAAGAAATATGAGTGTTGCTTTTTTAAGTGCATAATTCCAAATTCCCTAGCAATCTATTACCAAAGAAGAAAGTGTTTAGATGAATTTAAGTGGTTTGGCTTCATGGTTGAGCTGTGATGTCTGTGTTCAAATCATAGTTCCTCCAAGATGAGTAATATGGTATACATCTGTAGTCTGAGTGGCTCAGATCACAGAACTCACGGATTCAAGGCAAGCTTGGCAACACTCCCTCTCAAACAAACAACCGCTGAAGGCTTTCATGCCATTCATTAAATTTCTTGAGTGTGCATTTGGAGTTGCCTGTGCATCCAGATACTTTATACTGAGTATAATTGAGTTGAGAGATGAATATCTGTCCTTTAATATAGTCAATTTAAAATAAGCTACAAACATCTGTGTGTATGTTTGTGTGTGTGCATGTAATGTGTATATGCACATGTATGTGTAGATGTGCATGTATGCATATGAAAACCTAAGGTCTACATCAATTATTTATTTAATTACTCTCCATCATTTCTTTTGAGACAAGGACTCTCAGTGAATCAAGTGTTCACTGATCCATTTAACTAGCTGACTAACAAGTTCATCTGCCTGTCACTGCCCCATCCCCGCCAGTACTGGCAGAACAGACATGCACAACCATGGGCAACTTTTTTATATTGGTGCTGGGGATCTGAATTCAGGCTCCAATGCTTGGGTAACAGACAGCCATTTCTTTAAATCTCATTCTATCAAAGAGAAGTTAAGTAGTACGAAGTTTGCTTAAGGAACAAGACTAATTTTCTGTTTCTCTATAACTGTTGTGTTAAAGGAACATACCCTTTGGAGTTGATCAAATCCATGCCATTTATGCAAATCTATGTATGTATTACATGCATTTGTATATAGTATGTATAAGCTATTTGTGTATGCTTGTATAATTATACAGTAGCTTCACTCTGAAAAAATATTTTTCATATCTACTGGCCTTTTGTGAGGTGTTTAAGTTCGAGACCAGTATCATGTACATCATCATGAGTCAGTATTATTGACAGAAGTTATTTTTTATTTCAAATCACTGTTATTACCTTTTCTACTTACAAAATGATTGTAATAATACTCTGGCTGTTGTAGTTCAGGTTATCATGAGACATTCAAGTACTTCTTGGCAGGTAGCAATTTGCTCCCCTTACACAGAAATCCCATGTGGTTTTAGATTATTTAACTCGTAGATGAATATTCACATCAACCAGGGTCCACACCGCAAACGGCTCACTATGCCGGGAGTCTGGAGTAAGAAACACGGGGGAGCTGTGTAGGAAGATGGGCTTGCATGAAAGCTTGATGTTCATCCAGACCCGTGCTGTCGAGCGAGACAACACTGGCCACCATGCTTGGAAATGAGGTAATGCTGCCAGGATCGGATGCACAGAGCATTTCAGACGGTTTTACAGACCGAGTGCCTCTTAAAGGTTCTTTTACACGCAGCATCTGATCTTCTGTAAACACTGTTTGGAAATGCTGAAATAGTTGAAGTGCACTGCTCCACTTTTTAGACAAGTTTTCCATCTTTAACCCAGGCTGTACTGGCTCCCGGAATGTGCTATGGTCCAGGATGGCCTCAAGTTTGGGCTCTTCCTGCATCTGCTTCCCAAGTGCTACCATTGTAAACATGCGTGGCCATGCCTGCTTTTTCTCATCTGTTTGTTTGTTTGGAGACAATATTTCCCCATAGCCCAGGCTGCTCTAGGTATAGTCAGCTTTTTTTCATTGCAGTTATTGATTATTATTAGCAAAAAAAAAGGCTATGAAAACATAAAATATTTAGAGAAGTATATAATTTACTGTTAATATAGCTTTCTTTTTAGTTCAGTTGAAGCAGTTAAGCTCTGGGTTTAAAAAATATACCAAGATGCAGTTAGTTACCCTCATATCCACGACATGTGGTCAGAGTGACTCAGAGTAACCTACTTTAATATTCATTATTACCTAGGACTTGGTTTCCAATGGACAAAGATCAGGACTTACCTTGTTATTGAGTTACAGTTCTCAGTAAAGGGTTAAGGTCTGGAGAGCCAATAGCAAATTAGAGCTGTCGCCACCATTAGCTGTCAACATAGGAAGTTAATACTGGTTAATGTGTGAAGGCCTCATAAAGCAATTTCTCTGTTTACATCGTTTAGAATTTCTGAGTGTTTCCAGATAATCATTGCTAAACAAGCCATCAGGGAAGATGACAATAGAATTTCACTAATAATTGCAAGCCTTAGTTGCTTAGCTCTTCAGTTGGAAACCACGTTTCTCGGAATTCGCCCATCACTGGAGACGAGAAACCACCTGCCCACCTCTCCTTGCCCTGACACACACACGTTCACACACCTGCCTGATTCCGTCCTAGTGATGCCCGCCATACTTTAAAATATAGCCCTCTGCCTTCCTCAGAGGCAGGAGGAGCAAAGGAGCTGAGCTCAGTGGTAAAGAGCTTCAAGAGCCAATGGCATGTAGTTTGTCAACACAGCCACACAGACACTCTTCAGCTGTCCACAGAAACGACTCCTCAGCCACACCAAACTGTGGCATGATGTCACTAGTCCCTTGTGTTCATCATGCAAATCTAGTTCACTGAGATGACTTTTTTTTTTTTAATCAAGAAAGTCATACACCACTGCACAGAGTACAGAAGGCCGTTTGCCTCGGCGACATTGTTGCTGGCTGGGTTTGGGAGCCTGGTACCAGTTTGTCATTTATTTCTTACTATCCCACAGAGCTCTGCAGTCCAACATTTTTCTCTTCAAAACCAGACTATTGGTCCGGTCACCCCACAAGTTGGCTGAGAGGAGCAAATGAAGAGTGCTTTGGGGGGAAATAATAAGATAAAGCAACATTTGTGGGATGTGGCATGAACGAACGCAGCCTTAAGGACTTCTTGAGAAGCTGTTTTCACCGTGTCCCTGGAAGCACATAGGAAACTTGTGGCTCTCCGATTTTTTCTTAACATATGACTATTCCAAGTCCTAACTCTGCAGTATCTCTTCTTGCTGCTGAAGAAAGACAGTTTACAATTGTGCATTTTTTAAAGGATTTACTTTACATTTTTGGTGAATGTGTATGTGTTGTGTTGGGGCCGGCATGTGTGCTAAGTGCAGGTACCTGAGGAGACCAGAGGACTCAGATCCCCCTGAGCTGGAGTTACAGGTTGGTGTAAGCCCTGTGACATCAGTGTAGGTTCTCTGCAAGAGCCACCCATGTTCTGAACTTCTGAGCTGTCTATCCAGCTCCCACACAGTTGTATACCTTGAAAAAACCCTGAGTAGCTTGACCGATGACTACCAGTGCTCACAAAGGGGTGCGGTTTCCCTGCCATTCATGCCTTAAGCGTACATCCCATGACTTCGTTATGCTTTCTCATAGTCCCCCAAGCCTCCCTTTGGAGAAAAAAATAAAAACATTAGGTTACACAATTCTACTGTACGGTGCAGCGGAACAAAATGAGAGTCCTAATTGAGCTCAGTGATTACTCACCCTTCAGACAGGATGACGCAATGCTGATTAGCAGAGTCTACCACCTTCTTTCTATTCTCTCTCCCCATCTCTGGCTCAGTGTCCTTATCTGTAAAAAGGAATCCTAATACCTGAGTCATACGCTGTTATGGGAATCGACTGTGTGAAGGGCCTTGTATCAGGCCTGGCAAGCACAGTTACCCTGGCAGTGGCAGAGCTGGCAGGCGTCATCATTAGACAGTCATTCATGAATGCTTTTCACTTATGCTAATGCCTCAGGAAATACGATTTGAATAAAAATTGAAATTTAACCAGGTAGCAATTCGAGGAACATGTGAGCTTCATTTGCCACCAGTGTAGCTAACGCACGGTTGTTTGCTTCTCTAGAATGACTGATGCTGAGGGTTTGGATACTTACTCTCTGTCTCCTCCATTTCTCTTACATCCCGTGCACACAGTTTTGCTCCTCCAAACCAAGGCCTTGTTTTGGTTTGCTTCCCACGTTTACCCTGGTAGAATCTACTCCCAGAAAACTCTAAAAAATAAAGTATCAAAATGACACTGAGGATGTGGGTCACTGGTAAGGCTCTTGTACAAGATCCTGGATTTGACCCTCTAGCACAGTGGAAGGCAGCATACATATTAGACAGAATATTAGACAGCATACATAATTAGACAGAAATTAATATGTTTCCCCCTTAGGACATTTGCAATCTAACATGAGCTAAGCATTGAGCAAACAGACTAAATCCCTAGTGAACGATCTTATATTGAACAGCCAGTGCACAGAGCATCTTCATGGTCAGGGACCTCAGCAGGAAGAATATAAAGCAGCCATGACCCATGGAAGTTGGTACCTAAACACAGAGGAGAAGGGATAACAGACAGAAGGCTGGAAAGAAATGAAGGATGCGATACTGTCTGATTAAGCCGGCATTGGGCCTGGCGTTGGGCCACACATTTTTGGTAGTAGCTTTCACAATCATCTCAACAGTTCTGAGAAGTGACATTATTATTCCCATGGCCATTTTTTTTTGTCCACAGCTGTGAAAATAGAGGTCATGTGAACCATCAACTGGCTGAAGTAGCTAATGAGCTGAGGCTTGAACCCAGGGTTGCCTGGGTCACCATCAGACATGTTAACTATATCTACTTTGGACAAGTAACAATAGAATTTTTCCACCACAAAATAGAATAATATACCAAAAAAGAGAACAATATGGAAGAACAGTCCAAAAATGTGTGTATTGAGCTTACTAACGGTTGGCAAAAGGACAATGCAGGGTGTTTCTCAAGGGTTCCCCTGAGGATCACTTTTCCTGGCTGTCTGGCCCTGTGAAATTAGACCTTCCCTAATGGCCTGGAGCTGAGTGTATTCTTCTGTCTGTGAAGGGCAGGTTCAAGTTCATTGAATAGTTTATTTGAAGCTTGTGGGTACCAATTCCAGGCAGCAAGCTACTACTTTGAGACATCAAATTAGCTTTCTTGAACGTCACAGCAAAAAGCAATACAAGGACATCGATTATCTTAAAGTAGCAGACTGGCTTTTCTTTACTGGTCCCGCTACCTCTTGACCAAATTTGTTCTCCTGGGGGTGTTCAGCAGTTTGATACTTTCTGTATTATTTGGCTCTGGATGGGAGTCATCTGGCCACAGTCACAGACATTTAGTATGAACCATTTTCTCAGAATTACACAGATGGAGGAGATTTCAAACTATATTTATTCCAAAAGGCTTGGAGTGGCTTAGGGGTATATTTATGGAGCTTCTTGAACTATTTGTATTGTTTGTATGAATACTACCACTGTTCACTAGCAAATTTGTTTCTATGAAACGACAGGGTGGTAGAAAGGTGGTGATAAAGGCAATAATCTGTTACTACCTACCTTTTTCTACTTCTATCTTCAGGAATTTTTCACATTGTTTTGCAGAAAGAGGAGTGTGTGTGTGTGTGTGTGTGTGTGTGTGTGTGTGAACATGTGCATACATACAAATACCAAAGGACAAATTAAGACTTTTTTTTTCATTCGCTTGTTTGAGAGAGCTGCAGGGAGGAGTGCTCTCGCTAACCAGGACCTTACTGAACTGGCTAGGCTGGTTGGCAGGTCAGTGAGTTCGGGGATCCACCTTCCCAGGGTTGACACGTACAACCGTGTCTAGGTTTATCTTTGTTAAACATGGGTTCTGGGGATCTGAACTCAGCTCCCCAAGATTGAAAGTCTTACACTTTACCAACCAAGACATCTCTCCATGCCCAGAAAGATATGTTTTAAAGTAACAAATTTTCATGCCTGTGTATGTGGTATATGTATTATACATTATTCATCATCATTATTTTATTTGTATCTACCTTTTTATTTATCCCTTTGGTAAAAATTATCAGTATAGATATGGACCTCAAACTCATTGCAAAATGTCAGTGTTGCCTACCTGTAGGGGCAAAAAAATGCACAGTGGAGTGTGGTCATGACCTGGAGCAAGGCTGTGAAACAGATGCAATTCTCTGTTACTGTTCCCCCTTTCCCCAAGTTCTCCTACTTCCCTCTTCACATCTGACCGGCCTATCCGCAGGATACCTCAGGGTCTGAAGAAGAGCAGAATTGTTTCTCATGCCCTGGACCCGTGCAGACAACCCACGTTTTTCACGATTGGTATTTCTTTAGTGCCTGTGCCCTTCCGAGATGAGACGAAGCTGGTCTGTGAGGATACAGCAGCTAAGAGAGCAAGCTGATGTGGATCTGCTATCCTGAGTCCTCACACAGGGGTGGAAGAGACAGATACCAAACACACCAGCCTGCCCTTAAATGCATAATTAAATAAAGTACACAGGATGAAATGCAAGATGCCAGCAAATGAAGGGTCCAATTCATATGGGGTGGGAAATTCAAACATCTGAGAAGAAATATGATTACAACTGAACAGCAGAGGCTAAGTAGAAGTTAGCCAATTGGGAATCAGAATGAACAGTGTTTCAACAACTGCAAAAATATGTGCAAGGAAATCCCAAGATATGAACCCGGTAATTTCTATCATTCTTCCTAAAGAGTAGTTGATTAGATAAGTTTCTCTCCCCCGTGAATGATAGATAAACATTGTAATTCATTAATAAAATGTGAGCGTTCAATACCAGGAATCAAGAAAAGAAGAGAAAGCTCGCCTAGTGATATGCACACATCAATACATTTCTATTTTCCCTGTAAAGCTAAGGAAAACAATGTGGTACCAAAGGAGTTCAGGAAGCATTGATTCCCAATGTACACATAACAAACATAAGATCAATAAACTAGAACTCCAAAGTACTTCCCAGGCAAATTCAGCTTCCATTAAATAAATAAATGGAAAACTTCAAATAAAGTTTCTCAGATCCAATCCTCCATATATTGTTGCTTATAATTCTGGTAGTCACATTTGGAGTTGCTAATCCTCCCACAGTCCTCAGTCGTCTATGAAAAGAATGGTACTGTTTCAAGTTCATGGTAACCTCTGTGTTTTATGAACATTGTACCTAAAATAGGGTCCAATAGTCTAGCCTAAAACACATGGTATCTTTATCATTCAAACAAGTGGCAATGTTATCCCATCTCAGGGACCCTAGTTTTAGATCAACATAGGTAATCCCTCCAGTTTTAAAGGTTTGCACATACCCTTTATCAGTTGTGTTGCTTGTGTTGTGGGGACAGAAAATTATATATTTACTTATGGAAATTATTGTCCCGGGGTTTCAGATGTGTATGAAATATAATTAGGACATTAAAATTCAAGATAAATTTTTATCACCTGAAGAAAATCTCAGAAGGTTATTTAGTAAAGAGCGCTAAATCCAAAGGATCAAGAAAAAGCTCCCCAAGGAGTGGTTTATTGGATCTCTTTAAAACACAGCAGGGCTGAGACCAACATTTCTTCAAGAAATGAATCTTGCCTTAGGCGGCGCAAATTACAAAGTCTGAAGCCCAAAGAGAAGCATTGCCATCGCGAATTTTAATTACACCGCTAATGATCTGGAGAGAGGCGCCGCAAGCCGCCTCCGTTTCCATCGGAAATGAACTTGATTCTTGCCGACTGTGGGTCACTGGTCTTCTGCACTGGGGGTGTCAATAATAAAAACACGTGGACCCCCACATCCCGTGCCGTTCTATGCCATCTTCATTTGTGGGAAGCAAATCTCAATACTTTGAGAATGATCGCTGTCATGGGCTCCGTTTTTTCACTGTAGTGTACGATTAACGACACATGCAGATAATAGTTAATAAGCCATGGGGGAAAAAGAAAAATACTGTCCTTCATCCAAAAAGAATGACACTGCCAGAGACACCTTAGGGATGTTTCATCCCCATTAGAGATGCTAATTTTGCCTCTTCTGTCTCCTTTTGGCCAATAGAATGTGATCTGTGGATTTGTAGCTGAGTTTTGATTGAGGAGAAGAAGGTCCCATGGATGGAGGATTTCTCTTTGTGGAAAGCTATAAGTTTCAATCCATGGTGGCTTGGTCTTTTTGTAATGGTAGGAAAGGGAACTTGGAAATGTAAATTATATAGTACTTGGAATGACGGATTCGTGGGAGACAGCATTGCTCTGGAATAGCCTTTCTACAAATCACCAAAATGTATCTGGAAATGATGGCATCCTAGGTTTAAAAATATGTGACCTACAGAAATCATGATTATTGTGGTCTGCAATGTAAATGCTTAAGTTGTAATACTAGTACCTCAGAACTGGACTGTATCTCAGTTTGGAGCGTCTTAAGATGTGGCTGGATTGCTTTCATTGTTAATGAGATATAAAGTCATTAGCTAAATTGCAATCCAGTGACTGTCATCTTACAGAAAAAGAAGGCTAATATGTCACCTGCACACTTACATGAAGAGTACGCAGGTGTGACTATATAAAGTCTAAGAAAATGGGGAGGGGGACATCAACAGCCAACAGAGGTCTCCAAAAGAAATTAATCCACTGAGACTTAATCTCAGACTTTTAGTCTCATGACCCTGAGAAAAGAAGTCTCTGTCGTGTTAGACTGTTTTGACATGGCAGCCCTTGTGGTGAATGACCAGTTGTCGCCTTACTTTAACTAGTAATTGAGTAATAAACTAATTCATAGAGGTTAATTCACCTCTGTGGTTAATGGGGCTGGGCAATTTCTGGAGACATCACATAGGTGTCCATGGTTAACATTTTAAATTTCAACAATGGACTGGTGAAGGCTGAACTCTCAAGGTTGCCACCTAGGCAATCTAGACTGCTGAAGAAGGAAACAGTAGGTGTGGTTTGGCTTAGCATCCCCCCAAAAGAGGCGCTGCCTTCATTATACAGGCATCCCTCCAAGAATATAAACTGTACCTCTATCAGAAAGCACGGTGTGCTTGCCACGCCCAACAACAGTGAGCAGGAGCAAAGAAACAACAGCCTGAAGCGTCCACGAGTCTGTGTTGCCATTCCTTTAAATAGTGTCAGCAATTAGCCTGCATTGGGAGGTTTTGTGACATATGCAAATTCAATGTCAGAAAAACAAATGTCCCTATGAAAACCAAGTAAATTAGATGTTATTATTCTGAAGTCTAATGCTTAAGATTTCTGTCCCAAAATGGAAAATAAGCAGTTAGTTTTCTTTATGTTTTCTGTGGGTGTGTCCAGTGTAAGACCCAATGAACAAATACACACAAAGAAGGTCAAATGCTGATTTGGGTTTGGGTGAATGTTCGTATCTGAGATCAGATTTTTTTTTTCCCTAGCACACTTGAGTAGAACAGCGGGCAGAAAGAGAACATTAAGACAGAGACCTCACCATCTATAGGGCACGTTTATGTGGCAGGACCTGATGAAAACACCAGGAAGATCAGGTTGCCAGCTCAGGAACACAGCGCATAACAGTTTTCGATCAGATTTGACTTCCGAAGCAAGAGTTGATTTAGTTGTACATTCTGCTTCTGTGCCAAGCTGTACTTAAATGCTCCCCTTTGGGGAACTGTGGGTGGGTGGTGGACTTTTCAAGTCAAGAGGGTGCTCTTTGCCTTGGTCTCTTATTGCAGAAGTGTCCCTGTGATTCCCAAGAGTAATACTTGACTGACATGTTCACACGAATTGTTTTATGTTGTCCATCAATCACAGTGATGAGTCTATTAGACTCCTTCTTCCTGTGGGCTTACATGTAACATCACCAACCTTTAAAATAATGTGCATGATTTATTTATAGAGTGCCTTTTACTTATTAATAATAATGCTTTGTACTTAATTTGTAGATTACTGTTTTAGTTTGTAAAATGGTAGTTTAGCATTATGTTCCTGCAAGTTAAAAACTCACAGATAGCATCCTGTCTCTGCCTGCCTCTGCCTCCTAAGTGCTGGGACTAAAGGTGTGCACCACTACACCTGCCAACATTTTATACTTTTAGTTATTATTTATATTGATCAACTACATTTAATGTGTTTGATGCCATTCTGTCCATATGTAAATAGAAACTATTAGTGCGGTTAGAACCACTCAAATTTTGTGGATATTCAATTACTGTATAATTGTGTTTGCATTATTATATGTTTACAAAACGACAGTGAGGATCCACCTTCTTGTTTTTTACTACGTCTTCCTTACCTTTTACAATTTTAAGTCTAAATTATAGATGGAAGGAAGGAACCCAAACACCACAAATGCTGAACGAGTTTTCAATTTTAAAATTAACCTTGTTCTGTGAAAGAGTAAATGCAGGCATGTTTGTGTGGGGGCTTTTAAGTACCTGACATGTTACCATGACAATTACAAATCAATACCTTCAGACACTGCTCTGGACTTGTAAAGACTTGCATGTGAGCAATGTATTACACTGCCATAAAATATTTAGGTATTTCGGTTAGTATTGAGACAAACAAGATAAATGTGATCAAATGACGTCACCTCTAAAGACAGTTTTTTCCTGGAGAAAGTCACCTGGTTATATTCAACTGCGGCCTGGTTAACAGGCGCTTGCCAAGGTTTGATACTAGATTTCCTAGCAATAGATCTATAAAAACATGTGTATGGAGTTCCCATCACTGCCATAGCTACCTCACTTCTGGCTTTAGATCAATGCTAATGTAAGAGGAGGTCTGGTTAGATGAGGGCCAGATCGAGGCCTTGTTTCCAGTCAGTGCACATTCATGGAGAATCACCTTTGACCCCAGCAAATGGCACGTGGTGCAATGAGGTGTCACCTGTGGAGATCTGGAAGAAGTCAGACTCAAGCTAGTCAGCCTCCTTCCCCGCCTCACACCCGGGGTATTTCACATTTCCTCGGTGAAATACCCAGCGTCGCATTCTTCTCCAGGATGACTCAGTCCCTGACGAAATAGCTAACAGCTGTGCGTGGCAGGCATGGGTCCTGCCGCAGCAAAGAGACAGCAAGCACTAGGGAGCACGTCAGTCCTGCCTCAGCCCTCCCAGGCAGCTCAAACAGAAACTTCAGGCTTGAGATCTGCCAAAAAAATATCTGGCAAAGGGATCATTTATTTTTTTTCAAGGACAAATATGCAACTGACTCCGTTCCTCCAAGAGATTTGTGAGGGTGAGTGGAAGTTCACTGTCCACCTTTAACGACCCCGAACTTGTAATGAGATAATGGGCAGGAGAGTGACTTTTAGAAATGCAGGGCGAACACGAGTCCCTTTTCTTAGTTCTCTCAGTACCTGAAGAGAATGTGCAAATGGAGAGAGCCAGCCGAGCATGCGCTCAGGTCCCACGAGGAAGGACTTTGTTTTGTGGCCCTAATGTAACACTCTGCCAAGGGTAGAGTTCAAATTCATTCCACCGTTTCACCTCGCCTCTCGTTGTGACCCACGGCGTTGACACAGCTTTTCTTTGTTCTCCCACAATGTGCTTATCATATGTCCAAGATGGAATGTGTGCTAGAGAGTCTGCGTTATTGCCTTTGGCAATTATATAATACCTACTACGCGCCAGCGCCAATCTCATGTTACATAAATACTAAGTCATTTAATCCTCAGAACAACTATGTCAGTGATGTGTTATCATTACCCCCACTTTACGAATGGCTGAACAAGCATATGAGGGCACGGTGCTATGCCTGGAATCACACAGCAAGTGGTTGACCTTTCCAACATGAGCTCCTTCTAGTCTGTCTCAACCCGAGCGGCCAGTGTTAAGGAGTAGTTTTTTGTATATTACACTCCTGCTGCCTCTAATACTAGCACACTGTTTCCACCATATATGCTTCTTCTTGGCTTTCACCAGATTTCAGCTCCTAAGAGGCTTCCCTGGTGATTATATATGACATAGTCTTTTGCTTTTGCAGACTATTTGTAAGTTGCAAATGTGTTTTCCTTATCATTTGATCTTCTTACCAACTGTGAAAATACTTATGCTTTATCTTCTGACTAGGAGGACGTAAGAAGCTTGTAGTTATCCTGACACTAAAAAGTCCCTGGCTTTTTGTGTGAGGGACGCAGAGAGGTTTAGCCCTCTTCCTAGCATGGCAGATCGGTTTATCATTTTTTTCTTGCAAAATATAGAATAACATGGAAAATAATTTTAACGACTCCAGAAAGAAATTGATAAAAGAAGCATTTTTAAAAGAAATATTTAAAATAACTAAAGAAAGACCAAAGTAACAGGTGGATTGTTGCATTGAGAAAAAAGCTTCTTGGAGTGAACACACGCAGCTGGGCTCTGGCCATTAAGGTACCGTTTTTGTCATTTCTTGGCCTGCCCTGTTTGAGCGACTTTGGCAGCAGAGGCCCAAGTGCCCCTCTGCTCTCTGGTGTCACCTTTTACAGGTAGCTCATTTGCAGCTGTTCGTCCCTCAGCCATGCGCTTCCCTCTGTCCTAGAAGCCATGCTACTTGCTGTCGACCCTGGCAAATCTCAAAGAGGACAAAGATGGCTCAACATGGAGCGCTCTTTAGTGCAGAATCACAGCACACCTTCTGTTTGTCAGAAGAGTAGAGAATCTGTAGCTGCAGGGGCCAGGGCCTACTCAGTTACATGGACATTTACATTTCTGCTTTGAACAATTACAGTTCTCCCTCTCTCTTCAGTACTCCAGTTAGAGCCAGCTCTGTGTGTTCACGTATGCACATGTATCAGTTTTACTTTCCGTGTTAAAATGTGAGTCTGCAGTAGAGCAAAAATAGTAATGTGTGCCTCCTTTAATTGTTCGGGGCTGCCAAGAATAATGGATAATGCTAAATACAGCAGAGCTGGGGGTTGTACATGTAACTATAACATGTCACTACAGCTCCTGGCACATGAGAAGTTATCCTGGAATATTTAGAACTCTGAAATGAGCCGCCTCTCATTGGATCACTGGATTTGAAATCAGGGATGTTATAAAGCCACTAAATATACTGGAATTGGGGCCAAAGGATGGTGATCATCTAGTTCTTTGGTTTTCTGTTTTTAGATGAAGCAATGGAGACCCGTTAAAGTTATGTGCTTTTTCCTACATCAAATATCTCACATGCTTTATTTCATCATAGAACGTATGTCAGTGATCACCCATATGCCATATCTGCTGGACAGGGCATCATGTGAAAGATGGATCAAGCGAGAGAGGCTGGTAGAAGATCTAACTCAGTACTATATATGCCAATACAATGCAATACTCCATACTCAGTCTTATATTGCTCCATAGGCCACATTTTTAAAACATTTTTAAAATGTGAAAATAATTTTAAAAATAGCTCTTAAGTTCATCTTAAGCAAATATTAGCATTTCAACAAATATATCAATAATAAATAGAAGTTGATTGATTAACTTTGTTACTACAAAATTTTTAAGTTATCATGTATTCATTTTTTAGTTCTTTCAAAGTCAAACTGTGTTATTATATTTTGGCTACATCTCAATTTGTGTCATATGTTTTCCCTGTCTGTTAGATAGCATGGTGCTAGAATCACAACAGAAAAGGATGGTGCACTTTAAATCTTCAGAATTTCATTACATATTTTTAAAGTTTAGTTTTAATGTGAAAGAACAAGTTTAGTCCATCTCTCCTAAATTATAGAATAAACAAAGCTTCAAATTATTGGTTCAGCTGGCGCGAGACAAAACTGCTACCAGCCATTCAAGGAAGAAATACCTTCTGCCCATACAAACATCTTATTTTGCAAGCAAACAGATTTGTGTGTGTGTGTGTGTGTGTGCGTGCTCATCCCTTTGCAGCATAAAAGGGAAACTATTAACCAACTTAAAAATATTATAAAACAGCCATCTTAGTTTTCTATATAATTATCTTTCATTTACTTATTGATTTGTGTCTCTGTGTGAGCATGTACGTGACACAGAGGTCAGATTGTGTCTGTGTGTGCGCACGTGCGTGACACAGAGGTCAGCAGGCAACTTCCAGGCGTCAGTTCTCTATTTCCACCATGTGGGTCCTGAGCTTGAACTTACATTTTCAGCCTTGCCAGTAAGTGTCTTTACCTCATGGGCCATTGCTGGGGCCAACGTCTTTCACTTGTTTATGTAAATCAAGAGTTGGTTCTAATTGCCGGGCGGTGGTGGCGCACGCCTTTAATCCCAGCACTCGGGAGGCAGAGTCAGGCGGATCTCTGTGAGTTCGAGACCAGCCTGGTCTACAAGAGCTAGTTCCAGGACAGGCTCCAAAACCACAGAGAAACCCTATCTTGAAAAACCAAAAAAAAAAAAAAAAAAAAGAGTTGGTTCTATTGACACAGGAAAGGCAATATTATTTAACAGACTGCCATTTAGGTCATCCTTGAGAGAGACTTAATATCAAACATAAAAAAATGAAAGTACAGAAAGGATTACTGCTTCTAGCTGTTCCTCGCATTCCTGTTTCTGAGACACTCTACAGAAGCAAAAAGGCTTTTAGTGTTCAGTTCCATGAAAAGTTAAAGGCACTGCGGGAGCAGCTCTCATCTTGACCTTCTCTTGATTTATCGTGCACAGTTTAGGAGAAATGTACTGGTTTGTCCAGTTTAAGATCCTTAGCTTTGGAACTAAATCTGGGGCTGAGGAGGGAAAAAAAGAGTTAAGAGTACTACATAGAAATCTCTGATTTTGACCACTTTTCTGGTCTCTCAGTTTAGAACAGGACAGTCCTCCTAAAGGACTCACATATGTCCATTTAATTCTCTATTTAAATCATAAGCCCTGAATCATATATCCAAAGGCTGCTGTTGCCTTTCCTTGAAGCTAATTGGGATTTGCAAGTGATGCCACATAAATAAAGCTTTCTTACTGCTTAATATGATACCATACAGCCTTCTGAGTGTAAGGCCTTAGTTCTCTTCCCGATTTAAGTTCTTATCCATGCCATTGAAGTTAGAGGATAGACCATTTCCCGCACCCCTAATATGTAGCTAAATCTTTGTGACCATAAGTGGCAGAAAGCAGGACCATCATTGACTTAACCCTTTAACAACCAGTGCAGTAACTTGTTGAAGACTCAACCCTTTCTGTTTTGCTATCCATAAATGGTACTGAGTTTTCTGCCTAGCTCTCCCATCATCTCAAGGTATATGCCCCCAAGTAAGTTATTCCATATGTGGTGGCTTGAATAAAATATACTCCAAGGCTCATATATTTGAATGCTTGCTCTCTAATTGGTAGAACCATTTAGGAAGAATTAGAAGGTATGGCCTTGGAAGAGATGTGTCAGTAGGGGTGGGCTCTGAGATTTCAAAAGCCCACACCATTCTCTCTCTCTCTCTCTCTCTCTCTCTCTCTCTCTCTCTCTCTCAGTCTTATGTTTGTAGATCAGATGTAAGCTACCAGCTACTGCCCCAGTGCCATGCTGACCTACCTGCCTGCTACCACGTTCCCCACAGTGACAGTCATGGACTCTAACCCTCTGACCCTGTAAGCAAGCTTCCAGACTAAATGCTTTCTCTTATAAATTGCCTTGTTCATGGGGTCCCTTCATAGCACTAGAGAAGTAAAACACCCAAACAAGCAAACAAAATAACACCAAGCAAATTTCTAGGGTACAGGCTTTGGAAATTTACCTTTAGTCTATTTTATTGGCTACAAACAGATTTATCAATTGAAAAACAAATCCTCATAAACCATACCTTCCATCACTTATAGATTGTTATCCATAAAGCCTAGAAATACAAATGTCTTGTATTTTAATAAATGTGTCTCTTTTGGTATATTGATGATTTTAGACTAAGAACCAAATAATCTAGTAGTTTAAAATGTATTAATGTACTTAGGTGATTTGGTTAGTATTTCTCTTATTCTCATCCCTAACTATTGAGCTTACCTACACACTTGCGTACACATGCATATTTCTACAGCCTGGCTATTTGGACCCTGGCGAATGAACATAAGAACACAGTATTGGCCAGAGACTGGAATGTGACCAGGGCCATCTAAGTGACAACAGATGAGGTAGCTGCTTCTCTGACCCTCAACGAGCAGCTCTGCTTCACTGCTCCAGAAATGGCGTGGAGAGTTTTAGTCTCCTTTTCTGTGAGTCTCATTTCCTGTAGGATTGACACCGGTGTTAGCCAGCTTCCTCCCTCCTGCATCTGGAAAAATACTTTTTCAAAGCTGGTCTTCTATGGAAAATTTAAAGCCTTTGAAAAGCGCATCACAGCGTTTGTAGGAACTAGTACAGAGGACAGAGGTGAATACTTCACTGCTTCTCCCAGCAGAAATGTTTAGTGTGCCATGGATTACAAACACATAGGCCTGGAGAAATGACTCAGCTCTAAAAGGTTAAGGCTCACAACCAAAAAGATAAACACACTCCATAAAGAGATTGGACTCTCTGATACAGCAACTAGAAGTCACCTGAGAGGTCTTAGCAATGTCTTTTAAAGAGATTTATCTGAGATTTCTCAGACACATACAAGTAGAATTATGGATTTTCCATAGAACCTATCCAAAGCCAAGGGTAGCTATGACATTCCCATGATTTTCCCACCATTGGTGGAAAATCCCTGTCAACTGAGCCAGAGTCTGCAGACTGTGAGCAAATGTCTGTCTCCTTGTCACAACTGAGTGTGTGACACTCTTTTCAATTGGTGAAATCACCATGAAAGGTCAGGAGATTTAAGTTACAGGCACAACAGGATCCAATTGCTTCTCAAGCATTGCATCCGGAGGGTAGATATTTCCTGAACGTAACACGAAATTAGAATTTGTATTTTCAGAGTTTTGAGTCAAACCCAACCCATTTTTTAAAATATGATTTTCCCTTGTGGGGATATACTTTAGAACAATGAAAATGATAAATATGGAATAGACTGAGATGTGGGGACAATGCCCAGCATCGCTGTGAAAAACAACTCATCCATGTTTATATTAGGAACACCTGGAGAAGAGGAGTTTGGGATTTAAAATCAATATCTTTCATATTTGATAGCTTGTTCTTTTGTGTGTGTATATTAATTAATTGTTGCCTAAAGTGATATAAAAGCTGTTTTTTTGTTTTGGTTTGTTTATTTTGTCTTCTCTAGACAAAGGGGGAAGCATTCCCTGAGTATTTCATTACAAAATAAATATAGGAAAGGGATTGTTTGCATATAGACTGAGATAAAATTCATGACATCAGGAAACATCGTCTGCAAATGAAAAATGTTGTTTAGATAGTTATTTGTAGTTTCATTGTTAATTAAAAATGCATTCATAAATTATGGAAGAATAAATAAAAACAAAATCATCTTGCCTGTATTTCTATCACACTAACACAATTATGCTTACCGTTCTCCACAGCCTTTTGAACATTATTCTATATCTGTAAGTTACAGTTTGTGAATCTTAGATATGAGAACAAGATTTTTCTCTGTTCAGAACCTTTTTATTATTTTTTTCAGTAGTTCCTTTGGAATATTTGTTAAAGTTTCGACCTAACTCCATAGTACACATTACAGCAGTAGATGCAAAGACATCTTGGTCTTAATCCACAAATCAAAGTGAATACACAGAGCTTTGTAATTTTAATGAATTACTGCATGCCCCCCATGAGTTTCTTATCCTTCTAACTGGAAAAGTACCCATCTCTCAATGTGGTTTGGGTAAATGGTTTCGCTGTTTTCTACCTCTCTCTTCCCGTACGGAAAAAGTAAGGAACATACAGAACATGTAATGGATGACTGTGACGGTGTCAATACCATTTTAATCTCAACCTTCGTCTAATATTATAAAAAGGCTGATGGGAAGCAACTCAGTAGATTTATTGACAAATGATGTCATAATTGTAAACCTGCCTTTTCAAGATATTTTGTATCAGTTTATTAGAAATCTATCTCTTACTCCGCCATTCAACAAAACTCAATTATTCTGGCCTGCTGTGCATAGAAATAATGGTCTTTTTAAACCCCTCTTGACATCTTCATACATGTGTATAATGTACTTTGTATATATTCAACACCGTTTCTCTCATTTCCCTGTCTCCTACTGGGTATTGTTTAATAGCCACCTTCCTATTTCCTTGTCTTTTCCTAAATTCTACATTGTGTATATGAAGGAAAACATGTGATTTTTTTTTCTGAGTCCAACTTATCTCACTTAGCATAATAATCAAGAGTTTTATCCATTTTTCTAAAAATGACCATGATTACTTTCCAGTTTTGGCTGAATAAAGCCACATTGCCTATACACCACATTTCCTTTATCCCTAGTCAGTTGAAGGGTCTCTAGGATGATTCCGTATCTTGTCTATTATGAATCATGTTGGAGTAAGCATGGATGTAAATGGATCTTGATATCATTCTGATTTATAATCATCCAGGTATACACCCAGGACTCATATGGCTGGACCATATGATAGTTCTGGTATTAATGTTTTGAGAGGCCTCCAAACTGACTTTCATATAACTGGGCCAGTTTACATTCTGATCAGCAATGTGTAAATGTTCCTTTTCCCCAGCATCTTTGCCAACTGTTCTTCTTTGTCTTGATGACAGCTACTAATTGGAGCGAGGTAGGATGCCAACATAGTTTTTTGATTAGCCTGCTAGCTCGGTCCAGTGCTTCACTGTAGATCTCTGTATCTGCTTCCATCAGTTGTTGAATAAAGGTTCTATGATGACATTTAAGGTAGTCATCAATCTGATTACAGGGAAAGACCAGTTTAGGCGTCCTCTCCGCTGTTGCATAGGGTCTCAGCGGGGGTCATCCTTGTGGATTCCTGGAAATTTCCTTAGTGCCAGGTTTCTCACTAGCCCTTCAATGGCTCCCTCAATCAATATATCTCTTTCCTTTCTCTTCCTCAGTGTCCTTCCCCCTTCTTGAGCATCCCATTCCCTTGTGTTTTCTGGCGCAAGAGAGGGAGGAGCAATAATATGAGTAAAGGGTCAAGACCATGATGGTGGTATCCACAGAAACAGCTGACCTGAGCTGGTGAGAGCTCACTGACTCTGGACTGATAGCAGGGGACCCTGTATAGGACCAAACTAGGCCCACTGAAGGTGGGACAGTTGTGAGGCTTGGGCAGTCCGTGGGGCCACCGCCAGTGGAACCAGGATCTATCCCTAGTGCTTCAACCAGTGTCTAGGAGCACATTCTCTTTGGAGGGATACCTTGCTCAGTCTAGATATGGGATGGGGGAGGTGCTTGGTCTTGCCTCAAAGTGAAGTGTCGGACTTTATTGACTCCCCATGGGAAGCCTTACCCTTTCTGAGGAGTAGATGGGGGGGGGGTGAGGTAAGGGCAAAGGGTGGGCCAGGAGTTGAGGGAGGGAATGGAGACAGGGATAGATGTGTAAAATGTGAAAAGATTGTATTAAAAGTTTTCTTTATAAAAAAGGAAAGAAAAAATAAAAATAAAGTTTTGATTAGCATTTCCCCAAGGTCTAAAGACGTAGGAAATTTCTCATCTATTACTGTATATCTGCACTTAAAATGCTTGCCCTTAAAGGCAGTAAGATTGGTGGCAAACAAAGGTCTGAACATTGTTTCATCTTCCTGACTCCCAAGACGCTGAAATCACATGGCACAGGCACGTGTGTCCTTTGAGGAGTGACCGAGTCAACTGTTTTGACAAAGGACCTGTGATGATTTAAAGGTAGGATGAACAGTTTATCACAGTCCAGCCTGCCTCTTGCTCTGAGAATATTAAGCATCTTGACCTCAGAGGACCTTTGTGAAAAAAAAAATTAAGGGAAATGCTTTGGGCAGCTTTAGAGTTTTTCATTTCCTCCCAGCAATGCACTGCCCGCTCTTGTCTCCCCAAATCTCCATGTGTGCCTTTCTGTAGTCTTCCTGCAGCTTCACCTCCTGCATCTGGAAAGCTAGGTTCTCACACAAGGGACAGAGATGTTTTAAGTCACTTTTGCATATAAAAGCCGAGGCAGCCAGACAGAATTTACCGCAATCCGCCTGGTGGGGCTGAAGCCCTGTGTTAGACGAGTTTGCCTGTAATTTCCAATGTCTTGACTGTGTAAAAATATAAAATGGTATAGGCCTAAAACATATGTCCTAATAGAGAAGGCTATCAAGGAAGCCTGCTCGTCCCTGCCTAGAGCGACTAAGTAGAGCAGCGTGCTAGCTGATTTCGATAATGGGTTGAAAAAGTTAGCCAGCCTCCCTCCCCCAAACTGAAGAAGGCAGATAACAATGTGCTTCTGTGCATCTCTGGCCTTATCTACTGCAGAGTGGGAATGCAGCTTCTCTATAAAGCACCTTCTGAAACCCTCCCTTGATGGAGCTCCCGAAGTCCAGTCAAAGAGTGGGAGGAGTGAGAACATGAGCAAAGAGGTCAAGACCACGATGGGTTCACCCACTGAAACTGTTTTCTTGAGCTAATGGGAGCTCACCAACTCCAGCCAGACAGGAAGGAAACAGCATAGGTCCAAACAGTTGCATGGCTGGGGCAGACTGAGGGGTCACTGACAGTGACACCAGGATTTATCCCTACTGCCTGTACTGGCTTTTTGGAATGTATTCTCTTTGAATGGATACCTTGCTCAGCCTGGATATAGTAGGGAGGGCCTTGGACCTTCCCCAAAGCAATGTGCCATGCCTTCTCTGAGGAATGGATAGGGGTGGGGTGGGAGGTAAGTAAAGGGAATGGGAGGAGGGGAGGGAGTGGAAACTTGGATTGGTACATATAATGTTTTCTTTTATTAAATAAAATAAAATAAAACCCTCCCTTGACAGGGTGTCGCCTTTCTTCCCATGGGTGTCATCAAGCCTGGGGCAGGGGTATCCCAAACTAGGCAGTACCAGAAACATCCCCTGTGGTTCAGCTGTGGACCGCTGTCCAGAAGCAGCTGGTATGTGGACTGAGAATGTCACCAGCTACTCTATCTCAAGTTATCAGCATGAGGTGACAGCTGAAAGAGGTGATAAATGCCTTTGTATTGAGGCCACCACCCCTGTCTCTTGAGTGACCACAGTCTAGCACCCAGCACAAACTTGGAAACACTCCACTGAGGCAGGAAAACAGGATTTGGATCTGACAGAAGCTGAGCCAAAACGTGTTTAAGAATGGGTTTTCTCATTTTTCCATTCTTGAAATTTCCATGCTGCCGAAGAAGTCAGGTGTCCTGTACTTTAAATGATATGTTTGCCTCAGTTCGGCTCCGTGCCAAGTTTATAGCAGTCATCAACTGAATTTGATAATGGACCCACCCCTACCCCAACACCTGTGACTAACACCAGTGCAATTGGGCCATTGTTAGTAACAGGCTTCTTTAAACCATCACCTAGCACAGCTTCCTTCACTTCCATGTGGGCCAAGGTTTCCTGAGCACCACAAAAATAACCCCGAGCTTTAAGCTGTCCTTTTGTTACCCCTGTATGATATTCTCATCTACACATACGCTGGGCTACATTCATAACTGTACTAGACACAGAGGTTCACAATCCCAAAGATACAGATTGACTGCGTTTGAATCGTTTCTATCATCCCTGTCCTCGGTTGAAACCCTGAGCACGGCTGCTGTAACTTTCTCTACAACACTAAAATGATCAGTATAGCGTAAAGAAACGTTTCATGTTCTCAGGCTTAAGAATTTTAGTGGAGATACTTTTAAAGGATTTGGTTTTGGTCATCATAGACGTACATGTCATTTTAAAAATTCATTTTATGGTCACACTGATTCTAAATCAGCAGTTTGCCTTTTGGATGTCAGAGCCAAAAAACCAAAATGATACATACTAATAATATAGAAATTTAAATGATTGTACTTATATACCTCTTATCAGATATTTAGTATTTTTCCTTTTTCTTGTTTTTGTTTATTTAGATTTGGGGAGGTATTTTTTGTTTTTTTTTGTTTTTTTGGTTAGGTAGGGTTTTGGTTAGGTATAGCTGTTGGTTGAATCCAGGGACTCATGTATACTATACCTACACTCTACCTACACTCTACCACTGAGCCAACCTCCCCAGACCAAGTCTCAAAATGTTTTAAATCTTCTAAGAGGCTTTCACTTTTCTCTGCCACTCTCCTTTGAACAATGTCATAGCTCCACTTAGCAAAATAAAGGTCAAAATCACAAAAATATCTGGTTCCCAATCTGGCCTCCTCATTTCACAATAGGCTTCTTCCTTCTTATTAGTTGAGGGAAGAAAAAAGAGGCAAGAAGCTTGTTTACTGGCCTAGAACAAATGAAAGAAATTTGTCCTCTTTTTTGCTTGGTCTAAATTCATTTTATATACCAACCACAGTTCCCCCTCTCTCCCTTCTTCCAACTCTCCCTACTCTTCCCCAACACACACACACACACACACACACACACACACACACACATCCAGTCCTCATAAAGGGCAAGGCTTCCCATGGGGAGTCAACAAAGCCTGGTGCCTTAAGTTGAGGCAGAACCAAGCAGAGCCTGGTGCATTGAGGCAGAACCTCCTTGTTGCATCAAGACTGAGTTAGGTGTCTCACCACAAGGAACCCTTTTCAAAAAGCCTATTCATGTATCTGGGATAAATTTTTATCCCATTGCCAGGGGTCCCACAGACAGGTCAGGCTACACAACTGTCACCCACATGCAGAGGGCCTAGCTGGGTCCCATACAGGCTCCCCAGCTGTAGATCGATCTAGAGTCCTCAAATTCCCACTAGCCCAGGTCAACTGTCTGTGTGTATGTCCCCATCATGATCTTGACCCCTGGCTCATTTAATCGCTCCCTTCAGCTGGACTCCTGGAGCTCAGTCCTTGGCTGTGGATCTCCGATTCAGCTTCCATCAGTTACTGGATGAAAGGTCTTTAATGACAGTTAAGGTAGTCACCAATCTTATTATAGGGGAAACCCAGTTCAGGCATCCTCTCTACTATTGCTAGGAGTCTTGACTGGGGCCATCCTTGTGGATTCCTTGGAATTTCCCTAGCACCTGGTTTCTCCCTAACCCCATAAATGGATCCCTCTATCAAGATATCTTTCATTGCTCTCTCACTCTGTCCCTTCCCCAACTTGACCATCCTGATACCTCATGTTCTCATCCCCTATTCCCTACCCTCTACAGTATCCCCCACCCCCAGTTTACCCAGAAGATCTTATCTATTTCCCCTTCCCAGGGAGATCCATGCATCCCTCTGGGGGTCCTCCTTGTTACCTAACTTCTCTGGAGGTGTGGATTATAGTCTGGTTATCCTTTGTTTTACATCTAGTATCCAGTTATAAGTTGAGCTCATACCATGTTTGTCTTTCATGTTTTGGGTTTCTCAGGATGGTTTTTTTGCTAGTTCCATCCAAATTTCATGATGAGATGACTGGCAATTTAAGAACCACACTCACATATCTAAATTCAGTACTGTTGATCAATAAGCCGCTTAACAGATCTACAACACCATGAAAATACCCCATTGTATTTTATTCACAATAAATAATACAGGATTTATATAATCAATTTCCTTACCATACTACATGGGTGTTATGGGGCCTTACCACCAGGCTCCCTTGCCCCTTGTTTATTATAAACTCCCAAAGTAAATACTTCCTCTTTTGTTTGTATTAGCCATAATGACCATAAGCATTCCATCTGTTTGTTTCACTTAGACCAATCTCATCAGATCTTCCTGCTTGCATTTAAGAAAGGCCTGAGGCTAAGTCACCCAATTACATCCAATCACAACTGGCCCTGTGTTGGATTTTAGGGAGATCCTAATCTAGCTACTGCACAGGCACCTCCATGAAGGCAGAAAGACTCCAGTTACCAACCCCAAATTGTTTTCTTTGAATTGGCAATCAGTAGCTGACCTTGCCTACCATAGTAAATTTAATCTTGCTTGGAAAATGTTGTCTGTGTGTTTCTGACCACTACTGGTAAGAGCCTCTGAGTTCATTCTTGCTAACATCAATATATTCGTTGTGTAGTGGGAGAGCATAGTCCTTAGGAGTTAAGCAGACCCTTTTCAAACATCATTTTGGAGCCATAAAATAGGGAATAGTCCCAAGTACCTCACAAAGGAACTTCAGGTAAAGTGCCAAATGGGTAGGAGGTGTTCGATAAATATTTTCTCTTCTGCCTCCTCTAGTTGAACCCAACCAAATTGCTCATTCAATTTGGTTACTAGTTACTCAATCTAGTTACTCAGATTTTTGGCTAATGATTAGTGAGACAGTATCAACAAGGGATGTTTCAAATCAGAATCCAGTCTCCTGGGAGGAGGCACCAATTTTGTCAGAGTTCATTCTCTGACTCAAAACCTTTCTCCTGGAAAGCCTGAAATGTTAGCAATTACAACTTCATCCCACTGTGCTGCAGTCTTGCTTCTCATTATATCGGCCATTAAAACACAAAATGTTAAGAGAGTAGATAAACATGAGCTCACTGTCGTATTTGCCTCTCACCTCGAATGAGTCTCTTACAGATGAAGGAAATAGTCATCCGTGTTTTAGACAGCGATGAGGAGAAACTGGTAACACAGCTGCTCCCCCAACCCTGAATTGTTTTCTTTGGCATTCAAAGGATTTGCCAGACAGTGTGTTTGGAATTTTGAATGAAACCACCACTCATCACAGAAAAGCCTCATCCTTGCTTCACAAATGGGAAACACTGGCCACGTTGGTCTGTTATAGCTGAGAGAGAGAGAGTGGACCAAATATCAGCTGCCTTGATTGAGGTTTGTACTTCCAGTGTGTCCCAGTGCCATTGGGCCTGATCATTCCGACACAAAAGACAACATAAATCAGTGTCTGTTGTCATTCTGAACCTGTTTGAGTTCTCCACATACACACTCTGTCTGCCTCCTCCCTCTGCTGTCCTGGCATTACTTCTGATAGAGCCTGGGAGGGGGTGCAGGAAGAACACATACTCCTAAGGCACGGCCATCCTAACAATCCTCAAAGACACTATATGGGGGATGTGATGTTTTCTCAATTTTTGATTGGCAGGTACAAACCCGAACACACTGAGAAGGTTATCTGGAACCTTCATCAAATGGCTCTTTACCTTACAACCAGTGGCCCGGAGCTTCCTAGCTCATACCACCATGGGTTATCCAGTGTCCAGCGAGGGCCGTAGGCAACTTACATGGGAGATGCCTGGACACCTTAGAGTCAGGATGATGGGGGTTATGGGATTGGATGAGGATGTGTCTGTCAAGCACCTATCTAGGTAGTTCCAGATAGAAAAGGTCATCTCTCTGTGTTGTCACAGATGACTGTGATGCAGCACATGACTGTGCCGCCAATCCTAATTGTCTTAATAATAAAAACCCTGGATCAGATACCAGGGTAAATGTTTAGACTGGATGAGGCTCAAGTAGCCTAGGGTGGCCTTGAACTCACAGAGCTCTGTCTGCCTCTGCCTCCCAAATAATGATGCACCGAGGAGGGTGTACCACTACTGCCCTGCCTTTATGTGTAACTAGTAGTTTGCTCCACATTCTGGTCCTTAGGCAAGCTCTATTTGTCACAGCACAAACAAAATGTCACCACTCTTGGTCAATAGCCCATAGAGCTTTCCTTTATTGCAGATTCCCTTGGGTTTTTCCTGTATCTCTAGGCCAAGGGTCAGAAGCTGAGCTACACCTAATCTTTTGTCAAAGTAAAACAGAAGGTTATTAAACATTCATCATTCAGCTGTAGAAAGATAAGTTGATTAACTGTCTTGCACGATGACTCTTGGTGAAAATCTTCACAATATTCTGTGCTTTTTTTGGTAGACTTTTAAGATCACCCAAAAGGCGAGTGCATAGAAAGTGACTGTTTTGATTTTTGTAACTTTTGATCAATGTTTGCCATTTCTTACCAGTATCTAAAATGCCTGGGTTTCTTGAACAGCCTTCAGTGATAGCTAAATTTGAAAGTATCTAGTAGATGTAAGCCCTCAAGAGAATTCTTCGAAACTCTTTTTTTTTTTTTTTTTTTCGAGACAGGGTTTCTCCGTAGCTTTTTGGTTCCTGTCCTTCTTCTAGAGCAGGCTCTTCTAGACCAGGCAGGCCTCGAACTCACAGAGATCCGCCTGCCTCTGCCTCCCGAGTGCTAGGATTAAAGGCATGCGCCACCACCGCCCAGCTTCTTTGTTTTTTTTTTCTTCTTTTTAAAGATTTATTTATTTACTTATTTATTTATTATATACACAGTATTCAGCCTCCATGTATGCCTGCAGGCCAGAAGAGGGCACCAGATCTCATTACAGATGGTTGTGAGCCACCATCATGTGGTTGCTGGGATTTGAACTCAGGACCTCTGGAAGAGCAGTCAGTGCTCTTAACCTCTGAGCCATCTCTCCAGCACTCGCCCAGCTTCTTTGAAACTCTTTTTTTTTTTTTTTTTTTTTGGATTTTCGAGACAGGGTTTCTCTGTGGCTTTGGAGCCTGTCCTGGAATTAGCTCTTGTAGACCAGGCTGGTCTCGAACTCACAGAGATCCGCCTGCCTCTGCCTCCCAAGTGCTGGGATTAAAGGCGTGCGCCACCACCGCCCGGCTTGAAACTCTTAATGAAAGTCCCAGATCCCACTTTTAATTTTTTTTCTAAACTGCCCCTTATTCTCGGTCTTAGAGATACACAGGAAAAGTTTCTTCTAGAAGAATGTGATTTCTTAAGGCAGAATCGTCACACTATAGTAGTGATGGATTTTATTTACTTCAGAATTCTGATGGTTGAAACAAAGAGAGGCCCTGTTTTGTTTATTTTATTTTATTAAAGCTTGCTTTTCTTATTTATTTGTGTGTGTGTGTGTTTGAGAGAAGAGAGATCCATTGCTTAAGGAAGCCAGAAGAGGACATCAAATCACCTGGAAGCAGGGCTGTAGGTAACTGTGAGCTGACATGTGAGTGCTAGGAACCTTCTCGGGTCTTCTGGAAGAGCAGCAAAGCCTCTTAGTCACTGAGTCATCTATCCAACCTTGCCATGTCTTCTTTAACAATAAGAGTTAGCAGAGCTCTGAAGGCTTTGGCTGTGTCTACACTTTCCTAAAAGCATCTGACCTACATTATCTAACTTAATCCCAAACATCCTAGTTTCACTCACGTTATAACTGAGGAGTCGAAGACGTAGAGACCAACAGTTGGGGCTGAGATAAGAGCAAAGCAGGCAGTGTTGATCTGGATAGTGTAACCCTAAAGTGTTCATAACCACTAGCTAATAATGCTTTTTTGGGTAGTGCCAAGAGTATTAGACCCAGTCATTCAACTTGAGATGTGTTTGTTTATTTAAAATCGAGAAATAAGAGTCACATTATCTCTCCATTCAAGAAACTGGACAGGTCCATCTATTTATACAATTCCAAAAGCACCGCTCACAATGTGGTTCACGTTGGCGGTCCACCCTAAGACCATGTAACATGAACCGCAAACTCGGTGTGGAGCTGTTGCCTGCTTCCTTACACAAAGCACCTTGTGCTGGTGATTCCCCCAAGTGACCCTGAAACAGTTTCAGTTTATATCTCTCCTCATTCTTAGAGGCCAAGATCAACAGTAAATGTCCCTAAATAATTTTAATCATTCCAGGACTGTTGGAATGTTCTATGAAGTAAATTAAATCGACTTCAGTCGTTTCTCTTCATTCCCTTCTTTCCTTCCTTCTTTTACATGTCAAGCAAAAATTGAACGCTAGCATTCGCAGAAACATTATCTGGAATCAGGGACAGAGTGCCTGCAGATATAAACCACTCTACTACCCCTAGGGCAGTAGAGCCCATGGTGACCTCTCGGTGCCCCTGCTGAGCTCATGAGGAGAGTGACTCACAGTCCTTTAGTGGAATGCACCTGTGAGCCCACAGCCAAAGTGCCTTCAGTTCCCATTGAGTAAGGAGAGCCACTCAGGCATTGAAATCTGACCTCACAATCTACCTGGGCTGTGCCCAGCCCTTTTATAGAGCAACAAGAGCCCATCTGCGTCACCAAAGCCAGAGTATTTCCATTATATAGTAGATTTGTTAAGAAGAACGACAAAAAAGAAAAAAAAAACATTGACTATCCCAACTTCTGCTGAATAGCTTGTGTCATTGACAAACAACACACTCCCTTTGTCTTCAGAGAGCAAAGTTCACTACAAAGGAAACTATTGACAATATCCATTGAGCAGCTGAGCAGAATGGGAGTGAGTTTTCAATGCTGGCAGCCTGTTTGCCTTGTTCCACCTCTGCTGTGTGTTTCCTTTTCTCTTAACGCAGTAGGAACGTAGCCCTCCTTCAGAACTGCATCCCTGAGACGGAGTGATGAAGGCTGATCATCCTGCTGTACTGGTCCTTTCCTAGGGACTCAGTCTGCAGGGCCACCCACCAGATTTGGGTTTCTTAGTTCACAAGCCAGCTGATAAATATTTTAGAGGAGGATTTACCAAAACCTCTTTTTATTTGCCTGTGTAATATCCCAAACAGGATTACTTGATACTTTGATCTTTGCAATATTGTGTGTTCAGTTATAAGAAACAGAAAGAGAAGGGAGGCAGGGGATGTAGGGAAGGACAGAGGGAAGGAGAAAAGGAGGAAAGAAGGAAGGAGGGAAGGAAGCAAGCTGAACAAAGAAGGGAGCAAGGGAGGAGGGAATGAAAGAATGAGGGAGAGAAGGAGGGAGGAAGGAAGGAAGGGAGGGAGGGAGGCAGGGAAGCAGGGGGGCAGGGAGGCAGGGAGGCAGGGAGGCAGGGAGGGAGGGAGGCAGGGAGAGAGGGCCGGTAGGCTACAGTTGTGGTTACAGGAATTCATGATTGTGATCCCAGCTGTTTGGCCGAGGTCTTGTTGGTACCCTAAGTTTGAGGACAGTTTAAGCTACAGAATCGCATATGAACAAACAAACATGAAACGACAAAACATTCTTAAGGACAACAGCATCTTCTAACTCTCAGAAGTAGCAGCTGTGCCTGAACATTTTCTTTAAATTATCCATATTACAAAGGCCTACCCACACCCAGTGGATACCTTACTTTGCCTCATTCGCAAAGGTAACTCCGGGGTGCTGAAATGCCATGGAAGCGCTACCTGGAAATAGTCCACATGTCTCTTGACATGAAACACCTCAGACCAGAGTTACCCTCCCTTCCCCACCCTTGGGACTCTTGCTATCCTCAACAGCCACCTTGACTCTTAGGCTCCGTCCTGCAGCCCGTGATCTTTCCACTGGCCTGTTATAATGTCTAAATACTGGGGAGGGATGCATTCAGCAGCTCCAAAATTATACAAAGAAAGCTGCGAAACTGGCAAGGAAGAAGTTTCATTAAGTGTTCAAAGCATAACATTCTGTCGACTTCAATAATTGGAAGTGAGTATTCATAAAAATTTTATGATTTACTTTTGAATAAAAACCTGGGCGATGATGACTTTTTCATTTCACAAATATTCCCAGAAATGCCAGATGACTGAAAAGGGTCCAGGACCTCCCTTAGTTATACGTATCCAATAGTAGCCACAGGACTTAAAAGCAAAATTAAACAGTCTCTTTCCAGATTACTTTCTTACAGCAAAAACAATGTATAATGGGGGAGAATGAGCCTATTTTAATCTGTGGGGAACGATAGGACACAAAGGTGTCAAAACCTGACCTCCTCATTTGTAAATTGCAACTAAAGCTAGCTTCTACCGTATGTCTTTAAAATGACTGCACTTTGATAATTTGCAGTTACCCTAAGGTGATCCTTCAGAAAAAGGTTAATGAACCATTCTCTGAGAAGCCTCTGAGTCAATAAAGGAAGTAGCTTCGGTCCTGGAGGAATCAGACTCCCTACAGAAATGTCAGCTAAAAAGGAGACTTGAATTCCACAGGCTGGGTGGGAGGATGCCTTCCTACAAGCTCTCCATATGGAATAACACTCTGCCCTGAAAATAGCATTTGGCTTTGTGTCTTCTTTTAGCTTTCCACGAAGAAACTGTGCCAAGTGCCACATCTTAGCTTCAGCTTACCCGCAGACATAGCAGAGACAGCAGCTTCTCGAAGGAGGCCGCAGACACACCAGAGCCATTTGTCTGAAGCCCGCGGTCCTGTGTTGTTTGTGGCTTTTCAGAGTCCACTGAACCCTCGGAATGAGCTGTCTGCCTTTCTTTCCAGAAGAGCACAGAATGATAGACAAGGTCGGGTTAAAGAGGGTCTACGTCGGCGCTCGCAGCCCCTTTCCCAAAACTCTTGTGAACAAATAAACAACTAAGCAAACTGTGAATATGTTAGTCTCATGGACAGTGCTGAGGAGCAGAATAAAGTTAGCTATTTTAAGGGAGGAATCAACGTAAAACATCTTTTTGAAAAAGTTGTTACTGAATAGCACATTCATTTCTGTATGTACTTCCTCATATGACAATACTTGTAAGTTTCAATTTCTGTGATGGAAATAATTAATTTTTAATGATTTCAATATCAAGCACACCAGAGAAAACTAGGGCATGGATTCTGACTCATCTAGCCTACCATTTTTACCTGAGACTCGCTCACTTTCATAGTCGGTATTTCCAAATAGTGGGTTATTTCTTCTTATACCTTGCTCATTATAAACTACATGGACTTGAATTAAGAATTATAAAGTTAAAATTACTTTTTCATTGAAATGCTGCTTCCTGTGATATCTGTGTCTTCATCTTGAGAATCAAGTTTTCCTCGGGTTGCACATGGCCTTGGTAACTGAATCTAAGTTTCCATGTGACCTCGAGTGTGCCCCTTACCATTGCCTAGACGTCAGCTGTCTCAGTAATTTGGTAGAAGAAATACTGGTGCCAAGCTTATTGGTCTGCCGAAAATGTCAGTCGAGAGATTGAGCCCAGCCAGCATCTTGCCCTGAGCCTGGTCAGCATAGGATGAACAGGGTTCCTCTGTGGTCTTCGGCTCTCTTTCTCTAGAATGACAAAGCTCACATTCTGTCCTGGTTCTTCCATTCGCCTCTCTGGGGAAGTACTGCTGGCCCCTTATTTAATGAACATGAGTTGATAGAAATGCAGGCATGCTAATCCATGAAAAACACTTCGTGATTAGTGGCTCGAAGTAGGATCAGAGAGCACTGACTGGAATACGGACTTTCCACCATGGAGACAGAGGCATCGTTCATAAGTGAATAGGTGACTGATTGGGGCATAGTCTCCCACATATACTCAGTCCCTTCTCCATGGTCCTTCAATCTGTAGCACTTTCTGGAAAAAGCATTCTGTTGAGTTGAGCTTCCAAAAGGTCTCTATTACTGTCTTGGGTGAATGGCACATTACAGAATGGCTTCCCCAGGTTAAAGCTATCTCTCCAAAATGCTAGGCAAGTACCTTTCCTTTCTAAAGAGTGATACTGCCATCAGCTAGATGACCCTCAGACCCTGCCCTACACATTGCTATTGCTTTGAGTGCATGTTTTCTATCATAAAAATATTGCAGGGTCTCTGTTTTGGCATGCACAAACACACACACACAAAAGTGGCTGGAGCAATTTGTAGGAATAGAGGTTTATGAAAAGGAAAATAACAAGAATCAGTTTCAGAAGTTTAGTTCTAGTTATGAAGCAAATGCTACAAAAATACAGAGGAAGGAAATCATCTCAAAGAGCAGATGTTGAATGTCAAAGAAAACATATTGAAATGTGTGGCCAGGGATGAGCTGACCATACTCATGCGCCACTTCCCTCAACAAGAGCAGGGAGATGTTATCAAGATGTGTCAAAGGCTTATCCACCACTGGTGACCAGGGGTTTGTTCTGTTGTCAAATAAACAACCCGAGAAGCAGACACTCGAGTAGTAGTAGTGGTTCCGGCAGTAGAGCTATAACTTCAGTAGTAATTACTCTGAACACAAAAGTCAAGAAACAAAGCCTGCTTTCAGGAAACTCCCAAGATTATTGGGATCTAAGCATCTCCTCGGGACAGATCCGTTAGCCTGAGTTCCTTAGTTCCCACCGAGTGAACTGAAGATAACTTAGTGATTCTGAAGAGTATCCTCCAGAAGGAGTGTAGCACTGATATCTGGGGAAGGAGAATCCAGAGTTAATTCCTGAGGAAGAATAGAGGTAAAAGCCAGAGGAGTAATCCTGCCAGAGAAGGGCCAGCACACATCTGAAGGGAAGGGTGGGGGTAGGGGCGGACCAGCTTTTGCATCAACCTCACAGAATCTGAAAGGTAGCTATTTTCTGGAAACATCTGCAAACAACATAAACAAAATTTATGTCCGGGGTGATGCTGAATGAGGGTGGGCACATAGTAGAAATTTTAATTTCCTACACAAAGGGGCATGGAAGGGACTTTGTGAGAAATAGTGCATGTTTTTTTTAAAAAAAAAAAATCAGAAAATGTAATGTATCATCAGTGTCTTTGAAAGATAACTCAATTTGGGAAATAAGTTTGATGTAGAAACGGGGAGATGGGAAAACTATACATGATGAATTTTATAAAGGTAATCAGAACTTTGAGTATAAACTAAGATAAAAGCATAAGATAATGATTTTAATCCAAACACTAATGTAATATTTGTGTGAAACAGTAGCACTCACTTTTAAGTTTAGGCCCGCTTTCCTCACAATTGCATTGGTTCTTCTTTCCAAGCATATTTTTAATAGCAAGTATTATTCAACTGAGTGCTTAGTATACGTCCAGCAGTGTGCTAAAGTTGTATGTGTTCCTTTATCCTCGTAAAATTCCATTTTATCTCCACTTCATAGCTGAGGCAGCAGGGATAGAGAGAAAGTTAAACAGTATTTGAGATAAACCATCAGCGCTTGGGAGAGTCTAACATTAGATTCAGACAGTCTGACTCCGCATCATTTTCTTACCGTATCCGAAAGACTCTTTCTAATAGCTAAGCATCATCTCAAAGAGCAGATGTTTTATGTCCAAGAAAAGGTGCTTGAAATGTGTGCCAGGGATGAGCTGACCACACTAATGTGCCACTTCCCTTAGCGAGAGCAGGGAGATATTGTCAAAGAAAGGAATTACAGAGCTCTGAAGAAAGTTTGGATTCTACTTTTTTTCCATACTTATTACTTGAGGGCTTGCATTATCATTGAAACTTCCTTGAACAGTTTTGATAGGTTATTTTTCAAACCTGATTTTAATGAAAACTGCAAATTTTCTCACAGTGATAGAAAAGAAGGGACCCATTTGTAACAATGATCTATAAACTAAATACAAATATATATTTATATTATTCTGATATATAGTCTACTCAATATATGTTATTTTTGCTTTTATATTCTTGGACTGATATCAGGAGTTAGAAATCACTCGATTAAACATAGATGACCATTAGGGCCTCAGAATGGTGATATTACAATACTATTATCATGGTATGCACTAAAAATGAACATATTTAGACAATAGTGGAGGGGTGTGTGTCTTAAAATACTAAGCATTGGTCAAGGCAAAGATGTTTCCTCTTCAAAGTCAATCAAATAACTGGTAGAAAATTAGTGAAAATAACTCTGAGATCCCATCCAGTTCCACTTAGAATATTTATTAGTCAAATTTGTAGAAACAAAAAGAAGAGATGATGGTTGCCAGGGCCCAGGAGAAGAGGTACTAGGAAGCTGGTGTGTAATGGGCACAAGTATTCAGTTAGTCACGTGATATCTGGAGATGGATAGTGAAGATGGCCTCACAGCAGTTAAGATGTATATAGCACCACCAAACAATGGACATAGAAAAGTTAAACTGTAAACTTGTAAAATAGCAATAACAAATTACTATGTAGGAACTAGAAAGGTGGCCCAGGAGTTAAGAGCCCTTGCTATTCTTCCCAAGGACCCATGTTCAGTTCTTAGTACCACACTAGATAGCTCACAACCATCTGTAACTCCGGCTCCGGGGCATCTGTCAACCCTGCCCCCCACAGGCACCAGCACCCACGCACACAAACCCACATGCAAATGCATGCTCCCACACATAATGAAAAAGAATAAAAAGAAAATCTTTAAGAACTTTCCCACTGAACTATACTTGAGATCCCAATGGAGCTATATGATAAAGAAAAGTTTAAAGTAGTTAAGCTGTGGGAGACAGAGTGATGGCTTACGTTTGAAATGAATCTTATGTGTTTCTAACTTTTTACAGTGGAAAATAGATTTTGCTTTTCTCATTTTGCTCTAAAAGGATCAGTCAAAGTAATAGTGCCCCCACAAAGGAAAGCAAAGCAAAGCAACAAAAACGACACTTTGAGAAAGCTAGGAGATGTCTGTAATTTCTAACCAGTGTGTGTGTGTGTGTGTGAGTGTGTGTGAGTGTGTGTGTGTGTGCGTGTGTGTGTGCATGAGCACATAAGGAAATGGGCAATGACATAACTAAATAAAGGGTAACACAATGGAGAAGGCTGAGCTACCCCCAATACTGCAAATAAAACTTGGAAGATGTTTGATTCAAATAAAGAGGAAATAACGATGGGTATATAATATGCTCTTATCTACAGGCCCTTACTGTTTCTCAGCATGGAGAGTTTACATTGCTTCTCTTTTCAGAAAGAACAGATTCAAAGATACTAGCCCAAGGAAGCAAGGTACTCATGCAAACAGGAGAACTAAACGATTGTGCTCAAATGCATCACTGGTATCTCTAGAACTATCTCCTCTCACACAAGAAGCAATTATAAGTGGGTATATATCCTGTTCTAGAAAAATAGGACTGTGCCAAAATGGGTAGCCTCACAAATAGGAGAAGACTCTGGTTATAGGCACATGTGCGTGCGCGCGCACACACACACACACAAACATACACACACACAACATGGAGAAAAGTTTGGAGATAAGCTATAACTAGCTCAAAATTTTTAAACAAATTATTGGTTGATTTTGTGCATAAAAATATTTTTATTTCTCCCTTGAGGGGATGTGATAGGTCCTTAAGAATATATACACTACTTTAAACCTAACATGCAGAGTATGACATGCTAGCATTGAGGAAGGAATTGACATGTAATACTGATAGCTTTATAAAATGACATTTTATAAAAAAGCAAGAAGTCTAAAGGTAGCCTTCAAAATATAGTATTCTGGGCTTCCTAGGAATTTGATAATTTAGGAATCTGTTATATTGCCTCGAGTTGTGTGTATAGGAAATGTGATTAGATAGAGGCCAATAAGTAGCAACTCAAAATTCCCCTCCACAAAAGGAAAATGACATGGTTCTTCTCAGTAACAAGGAAATGTTGCAAGAGTTCAAAGTAACTTGGTCATTAAGGTTCAGACACAGTGCAGAATGCCAGGAAGCTGTAATAACGGATATCCATGGTCATTTTTCCTAAGGAGGTGACTTGACATATCTGCAGGTCAGAACTTCATTACATAAGACAGGCTTGAATAGTTAGCTCAGAATATGGTTCTACCATGACACCTGTGCTTGACAGTTTGGAAAGTGGATGGTGTCTACTATAACCCGAAAGTAGAAGTTTACTGAGAAGTCAGAAGACCAGACATTAGATAGAACACTGTAACGTGAAGATTATCTGGGAAAAACTAGATTGTGTGGTAAAAATCACTCCTTAATATCTCCTTGAGCTGGTGTAAGTTGATGTCTCATATTTAATTCATGTTATTGACAAATGTCAGTTTCAGAAGCTCCACCCATCATTAAACGATAAGAGAAATAAACCATATCTGCAGGTGCATCTAGTCTATGGGAATGCTGGAGATTTCCCTCAAGAGCTTTGCAGTGCATTGTGGGTCCTAGTAGCTGTGTCTGAGAGATGTTAGGTAATTTAAAAATAATATTTTTCTGTTAGTGTTCAGTTGTATTTTGGAGAAAACGTAATGGCCATTTTCAGAATAAATAAAAGTATTTTCTAAATTTAGCTTAAATTCCAAAAATGAGTCAGCATAGATACAAATATCAGTAATGATATAAGTGGGGGTCCAAATGAAAGAAATTTGAAGAACATCATATTACATGGTGTTTTCATTCAACAAGATATAGATAGGGGGGACCCATTAAATTTTCCCACCCCTAATAATCCATCAAAGGACAGTAACAAGTAATTAGAAGGCGAGCTACACAACACTATGCTACCAAGTTGATGAGAGAAGCGGAGACAATGGCAACTTCTCATCAACTCTGACTCCCCCACACTCTGTAGACAAAGGCATGTGCTTCATAAGGCCCAGTTCTCCCCACCCGGGCATCCTTGCCAACCTGTGCATCATCATGCATTGTGTAAAACACGGGTGTTGTATCCCCTTGATTTGGAACAGGCATGCAGATATCTAAATTGTGTTTTAGAAATTTCAGTGGAGAAAAAAATAGGATAGGAACAGCATTTAATCAAGAGTTAAGTTCCACTCTGTTTTATTTTAATTTGGTCACTTCCTTTACTGTTAGCAGTAGAAGCCTACAAAAAAAAAAAATCTCTTCAGGCTGAAGAGACAAATCGCTTCTCCTTTATATTGGCAAAAATTCTATGCCATTCCATGGAGCTGGTTAGTTGCATGTGTTTTAAGAGTCCTGGCTTAGGACCTGTTTCTGGGTGGGTGGGAAGGATGTACGAGAGCCTTTATGGGGTTGGACCTCGGTGTTCCATAGAGGCCCAGCCGTTAGGTGGTAGGGCCTTCTGAGAAAGGTTTTTGGACTCTGGGGGTAAGTGTAGATAAGTAAGTCACAGGTGCTACTTCTGCAGCATGTGTGGCGAAGAAGGGTGTGACAGCAAAGTAAGTAATCTCACTGGGACAGTGTCCTCTCAGGGGAGCCAAGACCATGGGGGTTATTGCTTCTGGAGAGCTTAGCCCACAGGGCTCAGACACTGCGCTCTCTGGTCCTTGTCATCTTTGTAAAGGACAACCAGCAAATGTTTGGTAAACCCTAAAACAAGAAAAACGGTTTTTACAAACGAGGAGGAACTGATTCATTTTACTTGGACTGGAGCTTTTCCTCCTCTTAGCCACTTTCACATTCCCAAAATAAAGAAGGTAAACCTTCCCTAAACACTTCTCTCCCCCATCACACGTTAGGCTAGTCGCTTCATTAGCTTCTTTGGAATTTCTAGAACTATGTGTTTAGGTAGCTTGCATGAAATATAAGGAAGTATGAGGAATACACTAGACATGGGTCAGGACTGAAAAGATCCAAATGTCCCTGGGTGGTACGGGAAAACCGAAAGGCTTATGGAGAGAAGTATGTGAGAAGTTTATTGACATTTGCTTTAGGAAGCCTGAGAACCTCCATAGAGGACAAAATCAAAATGCACGCTGGGGTGTGAAGGGTTTGTTATTGTAATAAGTGGCCCCCATCTCCGCCGGACTTTGTTCTTTCTACATCAATTTTCCAAGCTGTTTGGGTGGGTCAGCCACACTCCAACATCCTGTCTCCAAATGCTAAATAAATACCAAGTTCACGTCAGACTAGGGAAGCCAGGCATGGCTAATGTCACTGAAGATTCAGAATGCTTATTTTCACTTGATAATTCACCTTCAACATAATTGAAGTTGGCATACCCAGAGGAACATATATCCTTTGTGTAAATGTCCAGAGAAGTAGACAAGGCGAGGGGAATGTTCCTTTGTCAGCCGCTGGAGCATCTGGAACTAGCTTGCAGTGTAGGTACCATGATAGAAGAGTTCTTTTTTTCTTAATATTTTGAAAATCTTAATTAAAATATAATTACAATATCCCCCTTCCTATCTTTCAACCCCCTCCCATGCTTCCCTTGCTTTCTCTCAAAATCTTTTACTTAGATTATTATTGTTACATATTTATAAGCACAAATGTATATAAAATACTACCTCCTGGTTCCATTCAGGATTGCTTACTTATATGTATATGATTTCAGGGCTCACCAATTGGCATTGTACCAGCAATTATTTCAGATGCCACCTGTGGGCAGGTTCGATTCTTGAAAATAATAAAGGTTGGGCAGGATACAAAAGCTTCATACTTTACTGAAGGACTGCTAAGGATTAGCCAGTCTAAGTCTGCATATGCAAATCAAAGGCATTCCATGTCATTGTTTTTAAAATTAGCTTTAAAAAATAGCAAGAGTACGCATAGACACTTTCCTTCCAAGGTTACAGTAGATTTTTTTCAGTATAAATACCCCATCAGCTCCTCATCCAAGGCAGTCTGTTTCCAGAAGCTTTGCTGAATTTCCAAGGGACATCCACATCTCTGTACCAGCCTAAAGCGTGACTTTTTCTTTTTAATGTGTTGGAAAGGAATTTCTGCTAAGTCTTCAAATCCTCCCAACTTTGGTCTTGAAGAAAAATTTCAGCGTTCCATGATTCCATGTGGTACTTTCTTTTGTATTTGATAAAAAAAGGAAACTCCAGTGGTGCGTACCTTCTAAAGGTGCTCAGGGAGGAAGGTTTTCCAGGAGTAGCACAGACAACTGCTTTTCTAGAGGAGGGCTTGGCTTTGAAAGTCTCCTTGCTCTGCCGTCTGCGTGGCCGCTTTGCACTCCTGCCTTCTGGATTCAGAGTTCCGCCCCTTTGCTTTGTAAGTCAGCAATTGACCAGGCCCGGTTGGGCGCTTTTTTTTTCCCCTTTCTCACTTCCCTGCGATGTTTTGAACTGCCTTCTCACAGACGTCATTCAGCCCTTGAGGAATAGTTTCTGCCTGGTGGGTGAGACTGGATGGTAGTTCTCATTCACAAAGACTTGCAGAGGGAGTCCTCAGAGGACACAGCGGAAACTGGTTTGGCAGGTACCTCGACCCACCCAGCCCACCTAGCTGCTCTCCTCCTGCGACCCCCTTTCCTCCACGGAGAGCATTGTCTGTCGTCGTCCCCCCCACCCGCGGCTGGTCGCCCTAAACTGAAACTTCCTTGACAGCTCGCCCTCTGGGTGTCACCCAGCTGCCAGGCACTTTTTTTTTTTTTTTTTTTTTACCTGAGTGAGGCTTGGGGAAAACCTCTAAGTCCGTCGTTATGGAATTGCAAAAAGGAGATTAAGTGACCCATTCGCTGAGCTGGCTTCCCTTGTGACCCAGATGGAGAAGCGATTCAAAATCCAGTTCCTCTGTTGGCAAGGCAGGCAGAGAAGGAACTCCCTTCGGAAGAGCCCGGGGCTTGGGCATGAAGCAGGAAAGCCCGCCGGCTGCCTGCAACACTGAGCTGAGACAGGAGACAGCCTCCCCGACCCTGGAAAACCTTCAAAGCCTTCTTTGTGGCAAGCTAGCTGATGTGTATTGATCAGAAGACTTGAACATTTTTTTTCTCCGTCTCCCCTCTTCAAAATGAGCATTATTATGAAGCCGAGATCCAGGTCCACAAGTTCCCTGAGGACTACGGAGGCAGTCTGGTAACGTGTTTCTCTCCCACTCCCCCTACTTCTTTCTCCCTCTTCCCCTTAAGACTGACGGACAACTCAAGTACTTAGTAATTGCTGAGGAGGTGTGATGCTAAAGCTTTGGGGAAGAATGTATTTAATTGGCAGCTAACTTACTCTTTATTTCCCTCCTTAACCTGCCCTATATAAAAAGGTGTGTGTGTGTGTTTAACTCCTTGTGTACCATAGCAATTTATCTAAGAGTCACTTTTAAGGAAGGGAAGAAAGTGGTGGTTTTTAAAAATGAAAGTTTACCAGCGTTCACCTCTGATTTGGGTGGGTGGTGTGTTTTCTCACCTTTTTTTTTTTTTTTTTTTTTTTTTTTTTTGAGTACTGCAAAAATTGCCTTGGGTGCTGGCAAGGGTTAGGAGTTAATGAGGCTAGAAAGCTTTCATGACTTAATAGAAAAGCGCCTGGAACACAGAACCATGTGGCTAAACCCACATCGAGTTCTTTACCATTCAATTGTCTCATCTTTATTTATTAATATGTTTAGGGTAATATAAGAGTTTTACTTTAATGAAATATAAGTCCGTTTCAATTTAGTCTAATAAACGTTCTGCTCTTTTCCCCCTAATTCTACTTTGATATGCTCATACACATATGATGCTTTAAAAAAAACTTCCTATTAAAGTTAGTTTTGCTTTTCGCTTTTTATAGAATTCTTTATGGCAACTTCAGAGGAAAATATTATGGATTGTTTACATTAACAGTTGTAAAGGAACAATTCAGTTCACTTCTTTGATGTAGGAACAATCACACTGGATAAGGGAAATACAATCAGAGACTAAGGTAGAATCAGGCAGTCAGTAAGACCTAGGATGTATTATGTAAGCAAACAAACTCACAACTGAATACATAAATTATTTGCATAGGATAGCTAACTCTTGTTTACATGGGTGGCTAATTGTTCCCTGCTATTATACTAGCCCATAGACGGACAACAAGAATGCCCCCCTCAGTTGTGTTTCTGTAAATTTTAATAAATTCAAAAAGACCAATATATCTTTTATAACATTTTTCAGCCCTACTCAAAGAACATCCCATAATGATGAGTTGATTGAATGAAAACTTATAACTGGAGATATACTTGCAAGGTCCTTTTCTGGCAACCTCTCCCTACAAAATAGTTACTGGGAAATGCATAAAATCCTTTTATAAATTTATGTAGCTGGTGGAAACCACTGCCATAAGCAGCCATATATAAGCGGGTCTCACACATTTCTGATTTATATCTCAAATAAGTGAAAAAGAAGCAAGATCTCAGTTAAACAAATAGCACTGAGGCTTATTTTTAGCTCCAGGGCTCAGTTGACAATAACTTATTTATTGCAACTGGCAGTAGTTACAAGCATGGTCGGTCTTTGTGTTTTAGTGATTGCCACAGACTATTTTTGACCATAGCGATTCTGTTAAGTTGTATGAGATAAACCAACAGGTAGAGACACAATTCAAAATACACATGAAAATATTGACTTTTTCATGACTCCGTTCTTCCACTTAACTTCTAAACTTCTACATGGCGTTGCTATCAAAGTGATTTTTGTATAATAACTAAATGTCACTAAATACTAGTGATCCCTAACTATAGCTGTGCACTACAAAAACATTTCTGGTTAAACTTACCTCCACCAGAGAGTATTGATTAACTGCTTGAATATATCACTGGATACTTCAAGTAACTTGGACTGAGGGTGTGTGTCATAGACTATAAACATAATTCTACCATTCTACACACACACACACACACATGTACACATACTCATGCTCCATTACTTAAATTTTAACCTCTCTCTCTCTCTCTCTCTCTCTCTCTCTCTCTCTCTCTCTCTCTCTCTCTCTCTCTCTTTCTCTCTCTCTCTCTACCTCTCCACCAGGCTTGGCAAGCTTAGCTGGGCAATGTTGCCATTCTAGGTCCTTAGCCATCTTGTCCTTTCGTAATTGAGTTTACATGATAGAAACTTGTTAATTTACCTTTTATCCTTTTTTCATTCCAGTCAGTATTTATTTATTTATTTATTTATTTATTTATTTATTTATGAAACTATTTTGACTACACCATCTTGCTTTGGTTATGTAACTTCATTGACCCACTTTCTACAAATCTGCCTACTTTTCTCTGGAATGTCCCAAACCCAAACATGACCGTTAGAAAGTTTTTACCTGTCTTAAGCTCTTATCCAGTGCTTCCGATGACACTCTGCTGTGTTCTCCCTATCTGCTGCCCCCTGTGTTCTGTAACCGGCCATCCACTCTCAGTTGCCTTAATCAGCCCAGACCTGTGGTGTGGTCATAGTGATTGCCTGACAAATTCACAGTATTTCACACTCTCCTTTTATGCCACTTATTGAAAAGGTCGATCTTTGTTATAATTAAAGCTTTATAAATTAAAGAAAAAACCTTGAAAATCTTCTACTGGTGTTCTTGTAATGCGTGTCACAGGTTTTAAGTTTAAATAAAAAGGGTTGCATATTCATTCAATGACTGCTTATTGAATACCCCTGATACATCACGTTCCAGCAGAAAGTGACTATGGCCCGGATTCTCAAACATTCCTCTAACACTTTTACAGCATGAGTTGAGAAAAGTTTGATATATAAACTTTCTTGTTCTCATAAATGTAATAAAAATAGCAAGTTCATTGGTGGGGCTTTATATTTCATTTCCTATTGCTTCAATATTGGTATTCATTCTTCAATTCTGTGTATTAAAATATGACATTTCCTTTTTTGAGATTTATTTATTCTTATTCGCATTTGTGTTTTGCCTGCATCTATGTCTGAGTAATGCTGCCAGGTCCCCAGAACTAGAGATATAGACAGGGACAGTTGTGAGCTGTCATGTGGGTACTGGGACTTGAACCTGGGTCCTCTGGAAGAACAGCCAGTGCTCTTATCTAGTGAGCACTTCACTTCCATAAATATTTGAACTTTACATGTCGCAAATGTTGATTTACTTCATAGCAAAATCATATGATTTCATTCCTTGAAACTGTTACAGTACTTCTTTCATAAGCATATTCCAAGAACATGTATTAGTTTAATTAAGATGCATGATTTAGTTTAGGAAAAAGGACAAAACTATTCATTAGCCTTCAAACCACAAGTAACCACTTGTAAATAAAACTGCCTTGGTTCTTACCCAGCTGTCAGGAACCTCCAGTGTTAGCCAGTATATTTAAGATCATTACGTAACCTAGTGGAAGAGCTTCAGACCTTAAACAAGACTGCAGCTTTATGAAATAAATTTTAAGCTGATCCTGGAACATATAAAATTATACTTATGTGCAAAACGGCGTGGAAGCCCATATTCCAACATTTTGGTAGTGGTTATTTTATAGAGTAAAAAAGATAGGAGCAGAAGTTGGGAGACTGCGGACTTTTCGCTGTGATTCTGTATTCCATAGCCTCTTTTTCATGGGGAAAATACCACACAAAAAACTTTTGTTTAAAATTAGGTTATGCATTTAAACAAGCTAAGTTTTATATATTCATATATATATATATTTCTTCTTATATAAAGAAATATATTTTATTATATAAATTTGTGTGTGTGTGTATATATATATATGTACATATATATACATATATATATATATATACGTATATATATATAGCCAGTTTTCCCAGGGTTCAAAATTGGTAAGCATCTGAAGAAAAGAACTGATAAAATTTTGAATCATATCACAGTTCAGACCAATAAATGATTGCACGTTGGTTTTTTTATTTGTTCTCTTCGCCTAAGGTCATAAAATTTCAGGTTGGTTGAACACTGTTATTTTGGTTTGAAGACCACAGGGGAAAACACACACACACACACATACACACACACATTTGTTTAGACTAGCATGGCTAGTTTTATAATTGAGTATTTTTTAAAAAGAGAGAGAGAGATGTAGCATCACTGATTAATATGTTGACGGAGAACGTAATTATAGGCCCCTCGCTTGCTCTCATCTGCTCTTATTCCAATTTAGCTTGCATGCTGTGTGGAGTTGCCAATGCTGCTCCTGTCCTCTTGCTTAAGACTTTAACAGATGACGGTTGTCCTGTTTCTCTAGCAACGCCACTTCTTGCTTCTATTTCATAGAGGGCCTTTCATGAACGTGGGCACTGGGGAATTTAACATATAATGTAACACTATAAACCATTAAAAGCTGGGAGTGGGAATAGCTGAAGTCTACAGATGAGAAAATGACATGGGCCAGGCCCTGTAAATCGCACTTTGCATAGGAGCCATGGAGCGGACCCCAAGCGTGTCCATTTGAAAGCTAATGTTCTTTTCACATCAGCAGGTTGTTTCCCTCTACTGTCTGTGTCATTAGCATTTTTGGTGACTACAGAATTGGCCATCTGGCGAGTACAGCTTCAGTGTACCACAAACTGATGGCAGTTTTCTTCTCCGGAGTATGGTGGCGGACGGATTTGAGGCTAGTGTTGCGAATGGTGTGAAAGGCCGTGGTAGTTCCATCATTTCAGCTTATATAGTCTGTGTGGCAATGAATAAGGTCACCCGTGGCTCACCAGGGGGCATACTGAGCCAAAGATCATCTTTCTAGTTGTGTTAGAAAGTTTAACTCTGTTCTGTGTGAGCTCTGATAGGATGGGGGAGGGGAGGACAATGTTTAAGACTGGGTGGAGTTTCACACTGTTAAAGGTTGGCTTTGGGAGGTATCTGATCTCCCCACCTGTATCTTTTATTTTAGAAACTTTGTGAAAATGACAACACATGGAATTTGCACAGTTACTCCGTTTCCAACATACAAATGGTTTGCTTGGGTGGTGACTCTCGAAGTGTTCTGCTGTGTTGGCCTTGTGGCGCGTCTGTTTAATTCAATTGCTTCCATTAATAGATGTCTGTATGGCAGCAGGCCTCGAGATGGACTGCTTTTAGAAGTGATTGCGACACCTTGGGTGTCCTTTAAAACCTAATAAGAGGAGCCCAGAGCACATTTGCAGATGCAGTTGCGTTTTTCATGTTGTAAGTTTGGAGAGTTTCTGAAAATAAACTCTTGTTCGATTCTGCTTCGATCATGCCACTTGGTTCCTTTATAGCTCAACCTATTTATCTACACCATGCAAGGGTAGGGTGAGCCACCCAGCAGCTTTCCACATGTGCTTTCCACGTGACATGTGACTTGACTAAGGACATGTGTGTATTTGAAAGGAGACGCATGTTTATATGTGTGTGCATTTGATGCATAGATACATGTAGACAGATTTTCCTTTGGACTGCCAGCTAACAACCACTCGGAGACTTATTAATTATGAAAGCTTGGCCTTAGCTTAGTTTTTTTCCCAGCTAGCTCTTATAATTTAATTAACTCATATTCTCCCTCATCAGCCGGAAGAGCAGTCAGGGTTCTCTGCCCTGTGGGAAGTCCAAGGACCTCCCACCTCCTTGCAGGTCTAGTAAGGTGAGCATCTAAACTGCCTAGGCTCCCACAGAGCCAGTACGTGCAGTAGGATCAAAACCCATTGCCATTGTTCTTGAGTTCTCAGTAGTCCTCATTGTCTGCTATGTTCGGTGAGTCCGGTATTATCCCATGCTTTTTCAGACCCAGTCCAGTTGGCCTTGGTGAATTCCCGATAGAACATCCCCATTGTCTCAGTGTGTGTGTGTGCACCCCTCGCGGTCCTGAGTTTCTTGCTCGTGCTCTCTCTCCTTCTGCTCCTGATTTGGACCTTGGGATTTCAGTCCAGTGCTCCGATGTGGGTCTCTGTCTCCTTTCATCGCCTGATGAAAGTTAATATCCAGGAGGATGACTATATGTTTTTCTTTGGGTTCACCTTCTTATTTAGCTTCTCTAGGATCATGAATTATAGGCTCAATGTCCTTTATTTATGGCTAGAAACCAATTATGAGTGAGTACATCCCATGTTCTTCTTTTTGGGTCTGGCTTACCTCAGTCAGGACATTCTGCCTAGTGGCTCTGTTACCTATGTTCTGTACCATATGTCTGAATTCTGTAAAGTCCCAATGACATCTCTGCCTCTCTTCTTCCAAGAGTTTTCTCTGTCTCCAGAAATCCTGCCTAACCTTTTCCTGCCTAGCTATTGGCCATTTGGCTCTTTATTAAATCAATCACAGCAATATGTTTTTACATAGTGTACAAATATCCCACAACAACACATATTTTAAAAGCATATTTAGGGTGACACATATAAGTCAAAGCACTCATATGAGAGAAAAAAGAAAGGGTATGTTTTTGGGTGGGTGGGGTAGTGGGGAGGAACTGGAAGGAGCTAGGGAAGGGGAATTACAATCAAAATATTGTATGAAAAAAAATCTATTTTCAATTAAAAAAGAAAATGTTCCCTTAAAACCAACAACAATGAACTAGGCAATAAGTTGTAACTTTGCTCCCTTCTGAACCTTTCCCTCTTTTGCAGCCCTTTTGCTTTTAGAATTTCATATGTAAGTGCGGTTTTCATAACCCTTCCCCCACCCCACAATCTTCCCCCAAATTCATGTCAGGTGGCTCGTCCTTGAAGAAAGCTTTCCTGCTCTCAGCAGCCACTGCTGCCTGTAGTTTAGGGCATACCCCTAGTTGAAGAGTTCTGCACCTCTGAAGAGCCCACGGGGTCGCACAGAATGTTGTTTGAACCCATTTAAGCTAAGAACTCTAAACCTGCTCGTTTGCAGCTATCTGCCTTAACCCTAGCAAGCCACTCTCTTTTTGCGTGTTCTGGGCCTTGTGACATGGGTTGAACTTACTCTGGCTGGCAAGACCTCAGAGTCATAGCCACATTTCACAAGAAACTACAGAATAGTTAGGTAGAGCTAGATACAGTATTTAATTAAGATCTGGGTTATTTCATGTCTCTGTTTTGCAAATTTACCTTAGACTTATCAGGAAAGAGACTCTCATTGCTTGTTAAAGCTGTGTGTGACTGACAGTTCAGGAATTGATCCTGGTGATTGGTAAGGAAATGCCGAATTAGGACTGAATGCTTCCGAAGCAGGTGTGTCTTCAATATGGCTATTGTAACTGAGGCTATCCACACTCTTTCTACCTTCTGCTAATGGATCAAGTTCCTAATAAATAGAACTCTGTGCTGTACTTTCTTCAAGGGCCTTCATTGCTGAGACAGCTCTTTTCATGTGTGCAGCAGCGCTTAGGTCTAGCTCTTCCCCATCAAGCTAAGGGTGTGACAGTTTGGACCCTATGACTGAAAATTGCCTTTGTCAGAACTAAGTAAGGAATAGCTTACTTGTTAGTTCCTCTGGCAGCCACTCCAATCAGAGCAAGGGATTTATTGCAACAGAAGATATTGGGACATGAATGTAATCATGAAATTAGGATGGTTACTACTGGGTCTACCCAACTGGTGCTTGTAAGATTAAGCAAAAGAGGATGAAGCTACAGATGAAAAATTTAACTGAGGTCTTTATGGAGTTTGCATTTATCTCTTAAAATGATACCTGAGAGACTCCCATAGATCTTCTGGATGATGGTAATGCTGGACCTACAGAGGTTATAGGGTCTGCATGAAGCAAGGACAATGGTACCCTAGTGATGCTCAGAAGTGCTAGTGAGAAAGACAGTGACCATGCTCAGTCTTTACCAAAAGCCAGTGTAAGAGCTGGGTAGGTTTAAAGGTACAGGCCTGTGATCTCAGGATTCAGGAGACTGAGGCAGGAGGATTGGGCACTTTAAAGTCAATCTACATAGTAAGACCTTGTCCAAGAAAGAGGGAGGAAGAGAGAAGCAGGAAGAGGAGGGAAGGAGGGAAGAAACAGGGAAGAAAAGTTCATATTACATGTTCAGTTATACATAGGGGTTGAAGATGATACTTCAGCCAAAAGTTCTATCTCTTGGCTTGTGAGATGGCTTAGCAGTAAGGTATGTTAGATGACAAGCCTGGTGACCTCAGTTCAATCCCAGTATCCACATGATAGAAAGAGAGAACCAATTGTTCTCTGACCTCCATACACACGCTATGGCAGTCATAAGCACACAAGTCCTAAATAAGCAAATACAAAAGAAAACAGCGTAAACTATCTCTCCAGAGGTAAGGGACTAGAGGACAGGCTGAGGCACCATGTGGTTACAAAGACAGGGATCTAGGCTGAGGTACGGTTAAACATAACTGTAGAGATAATTAATGGAAGCTAGGCTTGAGCTATGCCTCGCTGCCAAGTGCCTCTCTGTGTAGTCAGGTTTGTCATAAACTGGAAACTGCTTCAGAAGAATGAAGATTTGGGAGGACCCCAGGACTTGTGGGTATGGTTTCTTAGCACAACCCGGGAAATATAAATTCCAAGTCTTTGATAATTGACTCCCAGATTCCCGAGTGATTGGCCTTCAACCCTTCTAGCGGCCTATTCTGTTTAATCACACTACTGATAAATGAGCATTTGAGTTAGAAGCCGCCACATACACACATACAGTAAAAGCCCTCCTGTTTCTCTATTACACTTGAGAGAATACAAGGAGTTACAGAAGATAGTAAGAATGCACACACAAATACACACACCCCACACTCCTGATGTTTGGACTTGTTTGGTTGGCTAGTTAGTTTGTTGACTTTTCTCTTCTTAGATAAGGTCTCAGTATGTAACTTCTGCTGTTCCTGAATTGTTATATAGCCAAGACTGGCCTCAAATTCACATCCTTTTTCCTCGTTCTTCTAAGCGCTGGGATGAGAGGGCCGCCGACACTCCCACCCTAGTCCCGAGGTTTTCAACCCACAGGACCAGCAGGCCTTGTTTATACCTAATACTAATCTCCCTGCTTAAATTTTAACCTGTCAGCCCTGGTTATCAGCAGGCAGGGAGACAGATAAGGTGTGTCTCTTTTCTGGCTTTTGAAAGCTGGTGTTCTGAGCCTCTTTTCATTCTGTATTTTAAAATATTCTTTCTGAGTTGTAAATGACACCAATGTGATTCATTAACTGTCTCATTAGATGTAATTTCTGTATATGATTGTTTTCATACTTCCTAGATAAGACTGGCCCCATTGTACCCAATTTTTTCTCGCATTTAAAAGACATCTGAGGTGAATCATTCAACTCTGTATAATTAATTTATGTGGAACATCCATGTATGTGTAGACTTCAGAAGACTGTAATTCCAAGTATCCATGATGTCACCCCACTACAATGTGACACAGAACGTATTCTTTGTGTCAAGGGATTTACATAAGGCTGTGTGACTTAGAATAAGTCACTGTAAAGTATGCCATATTGCAGTCAGTGACATTCTATCATGGCCTAAGCCTCTACTGGCTGTAGCAATTTCTCCGCTGATGCAACTTTGTCCCAAAACAGCAAGGACCTGATCAATGGATGGCTACATCACCAGCCAGCTAGAGACAGTGGTTCCCAAGTCTACTAAAGCAATTGCATGAGAACCAAATAAGTTGGATAGCCACAGTGTACTGAGCTTTTGTTACTTGTGTGACATCAAACTTGGTGCCATCAGAGCCACTGCGTTGGGTAAAACTGAAGCTGCAGAGCTAATAAAATCTCACAGCTGTCTAAAGCTGAACTTTCCCGAGGTTTCTGCTGTAGCTGTTGCTGGACCGTTCTCCCTCGATGTCCGCACTTAGCTATACCTGGTTTTCCTTGGTGGTATTAACAAAACATGTTTAGCAAGCCGCTACTTAGCCTTCCCTTTCTGTCCTCTACAGAAGGCCAAGTGTCTCCCATTCACATGTGCATCCAAGAACAAGTTTCCTCTTTCTGTTTACTTGACAGCCTTCTCTTCCAGGTTTTACACCCAATCCTTCTACCATGGGCGCTGGAGATGTGTAGGAAATAGAGCATAGACTTTGACACGGCTCCATCCCTTAGAGAGCTAACCGGTTCCTCCCGAGTCACGCCACTCGCTGACCCTCCTACTCTGGTCAGACTATAAATTGCACTGTTTTCTTCCTCTCTGGCCCTGGACCAGTTTGGAGAACCATAAACTCTTTTAAATAAATGGGACCACAGAGCGTAACCTATAATCTATTTCTCCCCACCCCTAACCCCAGCTAGCCGCTGGCAATGTTTTGTTAGTCTTTAACATTTCTGGTCAAGTAAGATCAAGAATAGCTGTTAGAACCAATAGCACAGCTTAAATAGTAAATGGTTTTGTTGAAGAAAATCTTTCAAACTCTAAATGTGTTTTGAAATGAAATAGGTATCTGTAAACTAATCTACTGGATTGAGGGCTCTATAGATTAGTGGATTACTATAATAGGTACCTACTTCAGGAAAATGTATGGAGCTGAATTTTACTATTATTTGTAGTAGACTTTAATATAATCTAAGACATATGCTTAGAAATGTGAAATCGACCTATACCATACTTCTAGCATAACTTCAGTTTTTAAATTATATTTCTCTCTCTCTCTCTCTCTCTCTCTCTCTCTCTCTCTCTCTCTCGTCTGTGTAGGTGGAGTCTGGGGGGGGCAAAAGCATGCACCCACACATGAGCATAAGGCAGATCACATGTGTGGAGGTTAAAGGACTACTTATCAGAATCGGTTCTTTCCTTCCATCACATAGATCCCAGGGATCGCGCTCAGGTTAACTTGGCAGCAAGTGTCTTCATCTGCTGAACCAACATACTACTTCCCATAGCTTCCTAAAACTGGGATTTGTAGAGAACAGGGTCTCAACAATCCCCTAAAAGTAATGAGATGAGATATCATTTCATCACTACAGGAAGTGAACTCTGTTCATTAAATTTCTGCAAGTCATACAGCTAAGTAGGTACCTGTAATTCATGTCTTGAAATTCTAAATTCACTTCTTCTCATATATCTTCTAAGTTTTTGTTTATTTGTTGATTTTAGCTTGAGATATGGCATCGCTATGTAGCCCTCACCAGCCTCGTACTCACTATGAAGATCAGGCATGCAGGGATCTCCCAGAGATCCATCTGTCTCTACTTCTTGAGTGTGTACCAACAGCCCTGGATTCCTTTTTGCTCAGTTTTGTTTTTCAAGACAGAGTTTCTATGTGTACTGCCATGGCTGTCCTGGAACTCACTCTGTAGACCAGGCTGGCCTAGAACTCACAGAGATCTACCTGCCTCTGCCTTCTGTGAGTGTTGGGATTAAATGTGTGTGCCACCACCGCCTGCCCAGCCCTGGATTCTTAATATACTCTTGTCAGAAACAAATGTAGCCACTTGTCTTGACTAAATGCTTATTGTGTGCCTGTGATGGTCGGGATTTGTAAGAATGAGCCCATGTAGTCCTCCTGGCAGGTCTGTTGACACCTCTTCGTTCTGTTCCTACTACAGAAGAGGAAGCCAAGGTCTACTAGGCCACTCAACCAAATGTGTGACATACAAAAGAATTCCATGCACCATATACTTCTCTAAAAAACTGAGTGAGCTACCTTAATTTTACTTTTTAATTTTTTAACACTTTCCTCCATTTATATAATAAACTTTAGATGGCTTCACTTTCTAGTGCCTTCTCTCATCCTCCTCCCTCTCACAGCAGCCTTTCTTCTAGGCAAGTCCCCTCCTACTTTTACACCTTCCCTGTGTGTGATACCCTGAGTTTAGAGTTCCTGGTCGGAGTGTGGGTGGGAGGTTGGTTACTGGTACAAGGGCATTTTATCGATGGTTCCACCACTGAAGAAAATGACACCCTCTTCCTTCAACACATGCTTTTTAAGATTCTACAACCTTGCCTTTAACAACCATCTCTCAGTTAAGCACATTAAGTAAGTCATGCCTATGGTGTTCAACACAGGGCTGGCTTCCGGTAGGTGCCCAGGAAATGATATAGTACACACTTTCCAAATTTATGAATTGGTGTGACTTGTTAAATAAACAAGCGCTATTCATTTGGAAATTGGTTTAGCCCACCAAGGCTTCTTTTCCCTAAGACATTCTTGGGCAAATCTCACAATGAAGCATTTCCACAGAGAAAGCTAATCCAGATAAGTCATATTCAACAATGAGATTCCAGGAAGATACCCCTGTGTGAGGAGGGGCTGGTGAAGCAGAGATGGCAATAAGAAAGGGTCGGTTAGAAGCTAGTGGTAGTTGTTTGGAAGGATGTACTGAGAGCTGCGCTGAGCTCCTGGAGAAAGTGCTGGTCGTTACATGGTGATGACTGCCTAAGGAGAGGGTGTCCTTTGGCTGCTTGTCATTGCCATGCCCTTGATTTGTACAAACTCTGACATTTGCATGCAGATGAAGTTGCTGTCGTGAAAACATCTCAAATATCATATACCTGTGGTCTGTGACAGTGTTTTGATTATCTCACCCATTCTGAGTGTATATTAAAAATGATCCTTTTGGACATTGTAAATCAAAAAGGGAAAGATAATTCTAATTCACAAAAGCCATATCTGTAATCCAAGCTCTGTAACGCTAGTCTTCATAGGAACTAAAACTGGCTGTTCATAACTTTGAGCCATTGTCTACTCCCTACTGCACATGACACTCATTGCCATTTCAACACTCACAAGGTATAATTCTCTGCTTATGAATTGTATAGAAATAGAATAGTGTGAAGTGTATTCTTATGTTTGCCTACCCAACCCCTTACAGAATGATATATGGATGGTAATCCCATGGTGATGTGGACATGGTTCATTCCTCCCAGCTGATGTATAGTTAATTAAGCCAACTATTACTTAGAATAGAAACTCAGGTTTAATTTGAGAGTACCATTTGGAAAGCTACAGCTCAATGTAAGATATAAGAATAGGATCATTTGTTACAGAACTCAGACTGCAGTTCAATAAAAAAAAAGCAGGTATTTTCTGTGTGTAAGACCCAAGGCTCTAGCCCTAGATCCAAAACTGAGTTTTAAAATTAAGTGCAAGTTTAAGAGTTGAGTTTGGATGTAGAGAACTATTATGAGATCACAGAATCCTTTATATGATAGCCGCTGTCACTGTATGACTATTTGAATACAACCTTCAGTCCATACTCTGCTGTTTGCTTCACTCCCAACAGCCATTTCTTCTATTCATCCTTACTAGATATCCCATTCAGAACTGAAACCCTTTTGCCTGTGTTCTTGTAAAACCCTATGTATCTTTCTACCGTAATTCTGGAAATAGTGCTGTTTTTATCTGCTGTTGCTCTTGCTACTCCTGTGAGCACATTACAGGGTTTTCTACTCTTTGCTCAGGAATAGATCTCTGTTCCCAGCACTACGCTTGCTTTCTTCCTGCCTGTCAGTAGGCAATCCATTGTCCCTACAGAACAGCTAATTGTTCTGTAACAAAGACTGTTATCATCTGCAGTTACTTGTGATTTTTAGCAAGGTAGCACTTTGCTAAAGATTCTCCTGAGCAAGTGTTGACAGAGGTTTCTGTCCTAAGTTCCGGCAGCCATTAAGTCCCAAAGAAATCACAGAGAGGCCTACATTAATCATAAACTGATTGGCCCAGTAGCTCAGGCTTCTTATTAATTAACTCTTATAACTTATATCAGCCCATAATTCTTATCTGTGTTAGCCACGTGGCTTGGTACTTTATTCAGAGAGGCAGTCACATCTTGCTTCCTCTGCGTCTGGGCCACAACTGCAGACTGTGCTTCCCTCTTCCCAGCATTCTTGTTGCCCCGCCTCTACTTCCTGCCTGGTTGCCCCACCTATACTTCCTGTCTGACTACTAGCCAATCAACATTTTATTGAAAACAATACAAATTAAGTGACAGGTTAAAAGACCATTCTCCCACAGCAACCAAGTCATAAAGACAGATTTTTTTTTATGGCGTAGAGTTATAAAGTCTTTGGGAACATCTTTTGCTGAATTCCTGTGGTTTTTCCTTCACTCTTGGTTTACCACCTTTACTGAGAAATCTGCTACCATACATTTCAGAATATCCTTGGTTCCTTCCTATATTTCCCGTTCTAGAAGCTACACATCTAAGTAATCCTCAACACTGTGAGCTGCCTGAGTAATGCTTTTCAGTATCACCAATAAAGATGAATTACCCACAGAAATGATAGAAGGGGTTGATTACACAGGCCCACTACCCACTTGGCATGGCCAACCATCGCATGACTGCGTACAGTTGGACGACCCCTTGTTCAGGATCACTTCATCTTCACTGAGCATCTAGGAAGCCCAATACAGCTGTTATATCCAGGCAGACTGCAAAAGTTCAACAGAGACCAGCTTATCCCAGAGCTCTAACAAGACCTGACCTCTGACTTCCAAGAAAGGGAGCAATTTAAAGTTAACATTCCTGCTTGTGTTCTGAACTTTTCCCATTACGAAGTCAGCTTTTAACCTTCCCATACTTAAGATTCCAATATTTTGGAATGCTGAAAAATTAAGGCTTAATTCTTAATTACAGGGGAAGTGATTATTCTAATATTATTCCCAAACTATTTCTAGCCACTTGACCTTTTACATAGTTGTATAGCTCTAAAAACTACAGTCCTTAAAGAAACTTTCCTTTCTGTGGGTATATCATTTGCAAAAGTAAAAGTCCATTTTATACCATTTTGGTTAGCAATGTTTTCAAAGCTGGTTCTACCCCTAGGCCCTCATACTTCAGTAGCTGTCAAAGAGACAGTACATGGCCCTTACCTTTTAAAAATGAGTGCAGTGGCTATGTAGAACATTCCCATGCCTACAAGAGTTCTGATTTTACCTACTGACTTTCGTGGCTTGTGCCTACTTTCACGGGAGACTATCCTTAGAGTTTAAGAGGGTTCTCATCACTTTCAGAGTTTCATTGATGGAAAGAATGTTTAGAAACCTCAGTACTTGAACCCGGGGTTGGTAATATGCAGTAAGCCTGATATAATCAAGCTATTCTGAGCAAAATAATTTCTGTGAGCTGGACACTTTTTTTTTTTTTTTTTTTTTTAGTGGTGGTGATGGTGGTGGGATATTAGACACCAGTGCTCTTTTACTAAGGGATATTTTCATTCTAAACAAATGGTTTCCTCAATAGCCTCCTAGTACAGAAGGCTGCCTTCCTAGTTAAATATTTAAATGTATTTTATCTAAACAGTTTAGAACTGACAGGTTTACTTTTTATCTATTCTGTAGTGAGTTCAGCTTTAGTTCTTTTTAGTATAAACTATAGAAAGTAGAAGATTTTAATGTATGTGCAGAGAACAGGCATAGGTAAGGCTCATCAGAAAACAGCTAGAAAGAAGTGAATTTCAAATAAAAAATAAAGCATAAAATGAATGCTTGAAATAATTTGTCAAAATCTGTCCCTGCAGATAATCCCCAGGACACATTTAATTGCGTGTGTCTCTGTCAAATTTTGAAAATCAAAATGTTGAAGTCATTGTTTGGGAATAAACTGATAAGAAAAATATTAATTTACAAGGCCTCTCAGTGAAGCGTATTACTATGACTGCGATGAGTGCAATTGCATTCATTTGCTGCAGTAGTTCACCCATGACCACTTTAGTCTAAGTGATGTGATGTCACCAAAAAGGGGTCAGGCAGGAAAAAGTAGTCAACGTATACATCCCATACGAGGAGTAGGATGAAAATAGCGTATATGCTATTTATGTCATTCTGCAGTTCAGCTAAAATGCTTGCCCATAAGGATTAAGGCTGCCACACAGGGCACTCTGCAATGATGGGAAACCCATTGGCCCGAAAGATGGCAAATGGCTAGAAGACTTTGCCGATGATGGTGACGTCCCGCGTTTCTGTCATGTGGTACACTAGCATGGCTGCTCCAGCCCCACAGGCCTTACTTTGAGCTCGCTGGCTTCAGAACCTGTGCCAGGTCCTACATGTTGCCTTTTCAGTGCATCATGGGGACAGTTCCCCGCCTCTGCACTTCAGAGTTTGGAAGGAAACTGGGTGCATTGGTTATGAAGTGTGTTCTGTGACTCTTACATCCCTCAGCTCCCTCCCCCACCCTTTCAAGGCATCCTCTTAGCTTTTCGGTGTCTTAAAAGGTTATTCTCCTATCTCTGTTTCGTTGGTGATTTGAATTGTTTATAAATTGCTTCTATGTATACCACAATGAGTTTCGTTTTTTTCAAATTGCCATTCATTTCTTAGAGGTAAAAAAAAAAGGTTGAATTTCCATTAGACACAGTTTTAGATAATTTACTTAAGTAGGTTAGATAATTTGCTCAAAGTTCCAAAAGTGTGCACATCCATGACTTGTGCCGTTTGTGCTTAAATAAGAGACAGAGATAGCAGCCTGGCAGTGATGGCTCAGGCCTTTAATCCCGGAATTCGAGAGGCAGGCGGATCTCTGTGAGTTCGAGGCCAGCTGGTCTACAAGAGCAAGTTCCAGGACAGGCTCCAAAGGTACACAGAGAAACCCTGTCTCAAAAGGCCAAAAACCAAAGAAACACCAAAAAACCACCACCACCACCACAAAAACAACAAGCCCTCATACTTGTATGTTAAGCTTGGTCTATTTCACTAAGCTAGCTTGTAAATTTTGTACAGATGTAAGCTTCCTTATCAATTTCAAGCCCCCATGACAAAGATCTAATCTAGAAGGCTAGCCTTAATTGAAAGCAAATGAATCGTGTGGACATATGCAGATCCTAGGGATGTTAGGGGAGAGAGCATAAAGAAAGTACTCGCTAAGATTTCTGAGGAAGTAAAGCAAATAAATATTTCAAAATATGCAATATAGGGGCTGGAGAGATGGCTCAGTGGTTAAGAGCATTGCCTGCTCTTCCAAAGGTCCTGAGTTTAATTCCCAGCAACCACATGGTGGCTCACAACCATCTGCAATGAGGTCTGGTGCCCTTTTCTGGCTTGCAGACATACACACAGAATATTGTATACATAATAAATAAATAAATATTTTTTAAAAATATGCAATAAAATAAAGCTCACAAATAATCGAAGACCATGCAAGCAAGAAGCTGTCAGTTGTATCTTTCAGGAGGGGAACTTCATTAATATTATCATGTTTATATGTACAACTTCATATTAATTTTGGCTCAAGTTAATACTTCAGGATAGGATAAATAATCTTCTTACAAAATGGTGTATGATGCCAAATATAACTTAGACTTCCCAATATATAATATATTGGTATTATATTGACAATAGCAGAAGGCTTATTAAGAAAATATCATTAAGGTAAAACCTAAATATTGTCTAAATTGAAAATTAAGCCAAATCTGAGTCTTGGTTTAATCTGAGTTTCTAAGTTGTTTAAACTTAGAAGTCGATAAAAAAAAATATCAGTGCTATTTTTACTCTAATCAGGCCTTGATGTATGTGTTCTTCTTAAAGAGATACATATATCTTCTAAATTCAACATTATTTATAGACATGATCCTTTATTTTGTTTTTAAATGTACATAAGGTTTAATAATGGCCTACAATGATGTTTCAAATCGATTAAAGATACAACTACTTCTATATGCAAAATAATGCAATGATGAACTTTTGTTTAGGGTAACTTCACACAGTTTTGTATAGGGTAGCATCTGTATAGACAGGTAGACATTTAGTTCCTCTTGTTTGCTGGACCCTAGGTATAAAATGACACCTTTCTTCTTTACCAAGCTTCGTAATTCAACAAATAAAATAACTTCAGATGACAAATTATGATTAAGTATAGTTCCAGGAAAACACAGGGTATTCAGTTAAAATTATGTATGTGTCTGTGCACACTTGTGTGTGTGTGTCTGTCTGTCTGTTTGCACACCCTGCAGATGTACTTTATTACATCAGGAAGTGTTGAATACAGAAGGATTCACTCTAGGAAGTACAGATCAGAGGTGGTGTAGCCTTGATTGTCCTGAAGCAGGAGCAATGGAAAAGGGGTAGCCTTTTCAACCACGCCAGGAAGAAATGTCCTGCCTCTGAAGCGGTCTTTGCACAGACCTCACATACAGATTCCTAAGGAAAAGTTGAAGTGGTGCACCCTGCTGTGAGTCCTCTGTATATACCATTGACTGTGCTGTTCTGTGGCTCCTTGACCAGTTGTGTAAGATTAACTTGTTCTTGGGTGCCCTGGCTTAGTTACAAAAAATACAAAAAAAAAAAAAAAAATCACCAAAGAAAGAAACTGCTTCGTAGCAATTACAAATGCCATGCTGCTGCAGAATCCTGTGACCTGGGCGGGTAGTCATCCCCAGATGATTTAATAGTAGGATCTGCCTACTGTAAACAAACAAACAAACCCACCACAGACAACAGCAGCCAGCTTGAGTTCCCCACACTGGATCATGGGAGCCAGGAAAGCGGCACATATCAAAGGCCGGGCACCGATTTCTCAGTGACCGGACTGTGAGGAGACTGTCTGGACTTTGTACCGGCTATCCTTACATAGTTTGTCTGTGGATCCTGTCAACCGCAAACACCAAATGTACTCTTGCCCTGAAGAATCAGTTCTTCATAGAGCACTGTGCCCATCGTCTTCCTGGACTCCACCTTTATTTCTCCGGGATTTTCTGGCTCAAAAATAGGAAAACAATGACAAGCAATAACAAACAGGAATGACTGGATGACAGTCTTGGTAGGAAATGTCATACTGTCATTTTTCAACATCGTTGTATCCACTGAAGATAGACGTATAACTCCATTATATCCACCAGCTGTAACATTTTGTAAGTAAATATCTACCATCCTTGAACGGTAGTGAAGCAGGGATCATCCTGCCAAGAAACATTCATTTGTGTGAAGATGACAGTACAGCTGAACAGGATCACTCGAAATGAACTTCAAAATGAGTAGGAGAGGGTGGGAGGCGGGCAGGGAGGAGCGGCCCACATCCAAACATAGCGCTGTGTTCCCTGAACACTTGGGTACATCTCCTATCGTTAGACTTCTCACACAGCTAAATGCTGCCAAGTTTACTGCTGTCCCTAATGTTTCCTCTCTCTCTTTCTCTCCTTACCCCATTTCTCTGTCTCTCCCTCTACCCACCCCCCATCTGTTTCTCCTTCCTTCCTTCTCTTTCTCTCTCTCTCTCTCTCTCTCTCTCTCTCTCTCTCTCTGTCTCTCTCTCTCTCTCTCTCTCTCTCTCTCTCCCTTCCTCTCTCTGTGTCTGTTCCTCCCTTTCTGTCTCTCGATTTCTCTGTCTCTGTTCCTCTAGCATGCTCCCTCTCTCTGTCTCTCTCTCTGTCTCTTCCCCTCCCTCTGTCTCTCTCTCCCTCCCCCTTCTCTCTGTCTCTCCTTCCTTCTCTCTCTGTCTCTCTCCCTCCATCACTCTCTCCCTCCCTCTCTTCATCTCTCTGTTTCTCTCTTTCCCTCCCTTTCTCTGTCTCTCTCTCCCTCCCCCTTCTCTCTGTCTCTCCCTTCTCTCTCTCTGTCTCTCTCCCTCTGTCACTCTCTCCCTCCCTCTCTTCATCTCTCTCTTTGTTTCTCTCTTTCCCTCCCTTTCTCTGTTTCTCTCTCCCTCCCCCTTCTCTCTGTCTCTCCTTCCTTCTCTCTCTCTGTCTCTCTCCCTCCGTCACTCTCTCCCTCCCTCTCTTCATCTCTCTCTTTGTTTCTCTTTCCCGCCCTTTCTCTGTCTCTCTCTCCCTCCCCCTTCTCTCTGTCTCTCCTTCCTTCTCTCTCTCTGTCTCTCTCCCTCCGTCACTCTCTCCCTCCCTCTCTTCATCTCTCTCTTTGTTTCTCTCTTTCCCGCCCTTTCTCTGTCTCTCCCTCCCTCCCTCTCTCTGTCTCTCTCTCCCCCCTATCTCTCTGTTTCTCTCTTTCCCTCCCTCTCTCTTTCCCTCTCTCTCTGTTTCTCTCTTTCCCTCCCTCTCTCTGTCTCTGTCTCTCTCTCCCTCCCCCTATGTCTCTCCTTTCTTCTCTTTCTCTGTCTCTCTCCCTCCCTCTCTCCGTCTCTCTCTCCCTCTCTCTCTGTTTCCCTCTTTCCCTCCCTCTCTCTGTCTCTTTCCCTCTCTCTGTTTCTGTCTCTGTCTCTCTCTAACAGTTTCATCTTCTGGAAATTCAAATAATATAACTGAATCTTGGTACTTGATGTGAATCTTAATTGATTCACATTTTCTTTGTCATTTTATTCCAAGACTCCTACTCAGAGGCTAAAAAGTCATTTTAAATGTGGACAGCATTTGGAAAGCCACATAATAAATTCAAATCAGTTCATGCCTATTAAAAGGAGGCTTCTTTTTTTTTCTCAAGTTGCACAACTCATGTAGAATACACCATATAGATTTTGTTTGCGTTTTTAAAAAGAACTTATTATGTTGCTTCCTGTAAGGTGATATCTATAAAGAATGAGAAAATCCCAGGTTTTCATTGAATCATATTTTTTTAAAGTGTGTTTTGTTCAGTTATTGCAATTAGACTCTACTGGAGTTTTTCAACTGCTATGGCTGTCAGCAGCTGGAAGAGATAGACTTTCTTTAAGGATTTGTTACAACATCTGTGTTTAGTCTAGCAATTCCACCTTTTTTTTGTTTTTATTGAGCTATATATTTTTCTTTGCTCCCCTCCCTTCCTCTCTCCTCCCTTTCTACTCTCTCCCATTGTCCCCATTTACTCAGGAGATCTTATCTTTTTCTACTTCCCATATAGATTAGATCTATGTATGTCTCTTTTAGGGTCCTTTTTGTTGTCTGGTTTCTCTGGGATTGTGAATTGTAGGCTGGTTTTTCTTTGCTTTATGTCTAAAAGTCACTTATGAGTGAGTACATATGATATTTGTCTTTCTATGTCTGGGTTACCTCACTCAGTATGAATTTTTCTAGATCCATCCATCTATCCACAAATTTCAAGATGTCATTGTTTTTTCTTCTGTGTAGTACTCCATTGTGTAAATGTACCACATTTTCCTTATCCATTCTTCAGTCAAGGGGCATTTAGGTTGTTTCCAGGTTCTGGATATGACAAACAATGCTGCTATAAACATAGTTGAGCACATGTCCTTGTGGCATGATTGAGCATTCTTTGGGTATATACCCCAAAGTGGTATTGTTGGGTCTTGAGGAAAGTTGTTTCCTAATTTTCTGAGAAAACACCACACTGACATCCAAAGGGTTGCACCAGCTTGCATTCCCACCAGCAATGCAGGAGTGTTCCCTTTATCCCACATCCTCTCCAGCATAAATTTTCATCAGTGTTTTTGATCATGACCATTCTTACAGGTGTAAGATAGAATCTCCGAGTTGTTTTGATTTGCATTTCTCTTATGGCTAAGGATGTTGGACATTTCCTTTAGTGGCTTTCAGCCATTTTTAGATTCCTCCTTTAAGAATTCTCTGTTTAGGTCTGTACCCCCAAGCAATTCCACCTTTTTTAACTCTGTCTGCTAGGATGTAGGTGCAAGATATATGCACTAAAGTGTTCTGCAATAGTATTAATAAGATAACACCAGAAAATTCACCACATCCACGACTGTGCCATTTGTAAGCCAACATGGGAACCATTGAATTTACAAGGAGATCTGTTATGTGTCAGCATGGAGTTGCCTCTGAGAGTTACAAACTGGTTTCGACCTGAAAACAGCATACCCATGTTCACAAGTATTAACTCCCCTTGGGTTTGGGGGTGTTTTTTTTTTTACTGTTGTTCAAATATGAACAGTGAGAACAGTACCCACTCCCTCCTTTCACACACACAAACAATGAGAACACTGCCCTATCCCTCCTTAACACACACACAATGAGAACACTGCCCTCTCCCTTCTTACACACTCACAAACAATGAGAACACTGCCCTCTCCCTCCTTACACACTCACACACAATGAGAACACTGCCCTCTCCCTTCTTACACACTCACAAACAATGAGAACACTGCCCTCTCCCTCTTTGCACACACACACACACACACACACAATGAAAACACTGCCCTCTACCTCCTTGCACACACACACAAAAAGAAGAGTCTGTGCATTGTCCTCTTGGCAGTTGGCCGGTGTGTGGAGAGGCTCTTGAGTGTTTTGTGTGTTTCAGTTTTGTTTTTCAGAACAGTTTTTTGGAGATCTAAGCCATAGAGTATACACATACACAATGTAGAGTCCACTCTTTTTGGTACATCCATAGTTATAAAACCCTAATCTGTGCTAGATTTTTCCATTACTGCTTGAAAAAGCCCCTGACTCTTTAGATGTCTTAAGGTCCCTTTGTCTCTCTGTTGGATTGCCTGCTCGGTGTATTTGGTATCATATGTAGCATTTTCTGACTTGATTCTTTCACTTAGTATGTTATCAAGGTACAAACATAAGGTAGTATCATCAGATTTCTTTCTTAAAGATTCTTCTTGTTTGTTTGTTTGTTTGTTTGTTTGTCTTCATTGAGACTGCAGTCATGATTTCATCCACCTCAATTCCTTCCCAAGAACTTGGGATTATAGGAAGGTGTCACTGGTGCAACTTCCTTTTTTGTTATAATCAAATTATTTTTCTTATTCGTTCATCAGTTGGTAAAAGTTGGGCTGTCTTACTTATGGCCATTTTGTTCTCATTTCATTGAACATTTATGTAAACATTTTCGTACATATTTAAATTCTCATTCCTGGTCAGATGTCTTATGAAGCCCTGGGTTTGCTGGCTCAAATGTGTATTTTTTTTAAGTTTATTTGCAATCTCATCCTTTATTGCTACAGAAAGTTTTTCTAGTGAGCAGGGACTGGACAGTTACTCCATTAGTCTTGGTGTATTTTCCCATGAAGAAATTGAGGCATGATATTCCTTTCCTGCTACTTGAAAGGACAGTCCGTAGAAGTGTGTCTTCCTCCTAAAAATCGTCTGCTGTGCCACAGAGTGATGGTGAACGTTCCTGTTTTAGGAGAGGTGGCGGACAGATGCTTAGGAACTGGGGATGGAAACAAACCAGACCCTCACCATTCTGAATCTGTGGGACTCCTCCTGCAGGCACAGATGACTTTTTCAGTTAATAATATGACTCTCCATGTGAGAAGGGACTATGTCTTCTTGGCCCTCTCTGACAAATGCTCAGGCTGGGACATTACTAGCCTGGACTTTTCTCAGTCAGACCCTTGGCTCCGCACAGCCCTTCTCGTTACCATCTGGCCAGACCAACATCAATTTTAGTTGTTAGAGCCAACTTTTATTCACTGATTTCCTATCTTTACAAGCCAAGGTATCACTTCCAAAACAGATCATATTTCATTTAACTTGTACTCTGAAATAATGTTTTGTAGATGTCTACATCAATCAATCTGCATTGAAGGTTTCAAAAGAAGCTTGCAAGATTTAAAAGAGTCAACCTAAATTGATACACAGTTGGTGTCCAGAATTAGCCAGTCAGGGACAGAGTGTGAAGCAGATATGAATGTGACAGAGGACAGAAGCAGACCTGGTATGTCTGGAGTCCCTTAGTTTTCCATTTCTAAGTACTGCTAGTAACTATCTGGAAAACACTGGAGGTGTCTCTGTGGTCGCTCTCACCAGTGCAAGAAAATTAGCTGTCATAGCCCTGGATTTTCTGTTTTTTTTTTTTTTTTTTTTTTTTTTTTTTGGAAAAACCTAAAGTAACCCTGTAAAACACACCAGGAAATTCTGACTTCTGCCTTTGGCAAAATTCCTTTCACAACAGTGAGGAAGAGGCAAATTTTATTTCCTTTTGATCTGCACTTTCCTGGGCTCCAATGTTAATTCAACAAGCATGTGCTAATTGAACCATCCACATGACACCACACCACAGTGACTGATGCTTCCTTGCATGGTGCATTAGAGCAGATGATTTCTAGGGATAAGCATAACTCATCATCTTCTTAATGTTCAAGAACCAAGGCCTTTTCAGATATATTAACCAAATAACATGACTTTGGTTCATGTGATATCTTTGAATTGAAAACAGATACCCATAGTCAATATGGCATCTCCTTAAAAGTATGTTTAGAAAGACAGGGAAGGTCAGTGAAATGCCTCATTGTAGACAAGTGCATGTCACCATGCCTAATGACCAGAGTTTAAGTATTCAGAACTCACATGGTAGAAGGAGAGAACCAACCAGCACAAGCTGTCCTTTGACGCCTGCCTTGGCAGGTGCCCCTGCTTCAACTTACATACAATACATACGTGCCTATCATTTTAAAAATTTAAAGAAAGCTGGAAAGGGGCCAGGCATGGTGTAACCTACCTTTAATCCCAGCACTTGGGAGGCGGAGGCAAGTGGATCTCCATGAGTTCCAGGACAGCTTGGACTCCATAGAGAGTTCCAGAACAGCCAGGGCTATACAGTGAGAACCTGTCTCAGAAAGAAAACAGAAAAAGAAATAAAGATAGAGAAAAACATGTATGAACTAAATAGTTTTACTTCAGCAAATATTTATAAGACAGACTACGCTTAGAGCCAGAATTCCTCTCTGGATTCTTTGCACCTGATGGAAAACGGGTGGAGACTGAGTTTGCAGTTGGAGGAAACTGGATAATGAAATTAACCAAGATGCTTTGGAGCAATCGCCACATCCAGTCAGCCTGCTTCTTATGCTTCTATTTCCCCTAAAGAGACTGTGGGGAAAAAGAACTCACAAATAAAAGGTGCTGTTGTACTTCATTTTAATAAATATGAAGACATTGTACATCTTCTCAAATTAGGATAGGGTTTCCTTTTATCGGGGCCTTTAGAATGTAGTGCTTTTATTAATTCCTTGAGAATTTCTTGCAATGTATTTGGGTCATATTTGCTGCATATCCCCAACTTCAACCCCACCCAGATATATCCCCTAGCCCCCCATTTTAAACAACCTACTCGTTTCCCTTTTTTTAAAAAAAAAAAAGTAACCCACTGAGTCCATTTTGTGCCACTCCTATATTCCTGGGTGTGCAGCCTTCCACTGGAGCCTGCTTGACCTACCAGAGGCCACACCCTTAAAGAAGACTGACTCTCCCCTAGAAGCCTTCAGCTGCTAACAGCTCCTCAGCTAGGAGCTGAGACTCATAAGTCCCCGCCCCCCCCCCATCCATGCCGGAATCATCAGTGGCTTGACTGTATGCTGGTCACATGCAGACCACGACGACTGTCATGAGTTGATGACTTCCATGGCCCTATCATGCCCAGAACACACTGTTTTAGTATGGTCCTCCGTAATTCGGGTGTTTACAACCTTTCCAACGCACTGTGGGGATGGCCTTGGTGAAGGGGTGACATAAGTGTCCTGTTTGTGGATGAGCACACCACTGACACGTATTCTCTGCACTTTGTCAAGCTCCGAGTTTCCGTATAAACAGCCATCTATGGAGCAAAGGGTGAGGCCTGAGAGACACACTTCTCTACGAATGGAAAGATGTAGATCGTTGAAGAGCCTGCAGGCCCCGTTATTATTATTATTACTACTATTTGACAAAAGTGGCCAAGTGTCAAAATACCCTCTAAATGTCTACCACTATTGTTTGTCTCTAGAGGTAGACAGCGACTAATCAGAGAAGCTTCTACCGAAATGGAGACCTTGCTTTTCTAAAGCAACTAGAAAGTCCTTTGCCAAGGATCAACAGTTAGCCAAGAATCTTGTGTTGTGAAAGCTTCATAGTTGCCTAGTTTAGCCCCTCGGTGCCTCGTCCCACCCCCAGTGGGGCAAAATTCCTTGACAGTTTTTATGTGGACCATGGTTAGAGGAGGAGACTTCACTGATGATCATGATGTCATTGCCGTTGCTAAGGACAGTGACGGGCGCTGCTTTCTGAACAGCGCTAAGCTGGGCACTCAGACACAGCGCAGACACAAATGGCCCCGACTTTTCCTCTACCCTTGCCTGCTGTCACTTAATTTCAAGTCAAGATGACCTGAATCCTTATATTCAGCCATTGTTAAGTTATTAGAGAAATGAGATTGTCAAGTCATCCATCCACCCACGTGCGGGGAACCTGTCCGTGTGAGGCAGAGGCTTGCTGAGGTAGTCACTCCTACACTCCTACACACTATCGTAACTGCACAGAAATATGAATTCTCGGATAATAGGCCTTGTAGGAAGCTGCCTAAATGAACATTTAAAACAAGATACAACACAATAATGGTTTGCCCCCAAGTCTATATGAATATGTAAATATTTCACAAATTCTAGCTGCAATCTATCGCTGAGGGGCCCTTTATATTTTATTCAGATGGGGAAAAGTCACTGTTTTAGTTTCCTCTCTGTGTCTGTTGTAAAATCCCTCTGAGCAAAAGCACCTTGGGAAGAAGGGGGTATGTGCCATCCGCTTCCATGTTAGTGTCCATCACTGAGGGCAGGGACTTAAGCAGGAACAGGAAGCAGAATCCATGAGGGTTCCTCCGTGAGGAATGTGGCTTGCTGGCTCACCCTCTAGCTCACTCACGGGTCCATGCTTGTTTAGCTTTCTTACACAGCCCAGGAGCACTTGTTCACGCTGTCTTTGGAGGGCTGACACCCCTTGCTTCAGTTACAGTCAAGATGATGCCCGCACAGACATGTGCACAGGCATTGCTGACCTCAGAAAATCCTCAACTGAGGAATATAACTCTCTCAACTGAGAATACATATATCCAATGATCAATTTCAAAAATTTAAAAGTTCAAGGTCTCCCAAAAATCTCAAGTCCTGGAGCTAGAGAAATTGCCAGCAGTTAAAAGCTTTAGCGCTCTTATAGAGGACCTGAGTTCAATTCCCAATAGCCATGTTTGGATAGCTCACAATTGCTTGTGATGGCAACCGTAGGGGGATCCAATGACCCAGGTAGCCACAAGTACCTGAATTCATGTGCGCATAACTCCCTACATGTATGCAAACTTTAAATAATAAAGATAAATAATCCTAAAATTGTGTTTTCAATTCCAACAGCTCACAACTGTGGGCTTCTTTAAAATACATTTTTAAAACAAGTCAAACAGTTCTTGTTCCAAAGGGGAAGAACAAGGACATGAAAACAATCACTGTTAAGCAAATCCATGGACAGGCAACGACCAGCATCCCCTGCCTCCTTCAATGATATAATTGCCTCGGACAGTCCTATTTCCACTGACTTCAAAAACAGCTTCTCTCAGACTGAAGACTTAGGCTGGGTCTCTGCCACACCTGGGACCGTCACACTTCTGCCACTCATTTCTGTATTAGTTTCCTTTTTGTTGCTGTAATAACACGCAAGGACCAAAACCGCTTAGCTTGCACTTCCAAAGGGATAGGATCAGTCATGCTGGCATGACAGCAGGAGCAAGGAGCTGGCTGTCACATTTTCAACTACAGGAAGCTGGTCAAGGCTGCAAAGCCTCAAAGCCCACCTTCAGTGGCACACTTCCTCCGGGAAGACTCCACCCCCTAAAGGTTCCATAACTATACCCTAAGGCATCATAAACAGGGTATCATGGGTCCCAATATATGAGTGTATGGGGAACATTAGCTATTCAAACTACCACATTCATCCATCTAAGATTCTTCTTTCAGGGGATGGAATGGGGCTGAATGGTTCAGAGCTCTTAGAGGAGCTGGGTTCACTTCCCAGCACCTACATGGGAAATTACAACTTTTTGTAATCCCAGGGGATCCAATGCCCTGTTCTATCCTCTGTGGGCTCCTGCACACATGTGGTTTACATAAATGCACACACGTCACACACAGGTTCATAAAATAAACAATCATTGAAAAACTGTTAATATTTAATCTTAAAAATCTTATAGTATTTTCACTAGCCCCCACACCTTTTTATTAGAAATAATATTTTATAATTGTGGTTAATTGTGTGCATGCTACAACCTTTGAAAATATGAAGACAATAGGACATAAACAATCATAACTTCCTCCAAAATAACCACAGATTTTTAAAATTTAACATTGCACAGTAACTATTACTCCGTGTCATTTAATATTATTTGAAGAATTCTTTAGATTCATACATATTGAAAATATTTCACAAATTAATCATTTACATATTATTAAGGGTATTTAGTCCAGCATTTAATTTTGTATATTTAATTTGTTCTTAATGATTAAAAATATCAGCAAGGAATATTCTTTTTTTTTTTTTTTTTTTTTTTTTTGGTTTTTCGAGACAGGGTTTCTCTGTGGCTTTGGAGCCTGTCCTGGAACTAGCTCTTGTAGACCAGGCTGGTCTCGAACTCACAGAGATCCGCCTACCTCTGCCTCCCGAGTGCTGGGATTAGCAAGGAATATTCTTAACTTGGCCTAACCATTCCTAAAATCTTGGTTTATCTTTGATTATGTCTTTAGTAAGCTAGTCATGATAAAGGGCATGAGTATTTTAGTACTATTAGTATTATTGCAGAAATAGTTCTATTACGCTTAGGCAGGTTACATTTCAAGCAACACTTCTTGGGAGCTTTGTCCTATGACGCTTCAGTTACAACGTTTGCAGTCACAAGTACTCATGTATATCTTGAGCTAAAATACTATTTTAATGTTGTTTTGCCTAGCATTTTTGACCAGTTTGCATAAACTTCTTCTTCATATTCTACTGTTTTTTTTCTCTTCTGTGAATTTTCTGTTTGCTTCTTAAAAGTTTTTCTTTAGAGGTTCTAGAGATTTCCTTGTTGTTTCCATGTAATCTTTCCATGTTAGAAATATGAGCCTTTTTCTGTAATTTATTATGATTAAATAGTCCTGTGGGCCTTTTTTGCTTTCTGATACTTTCTGTAGTTTTATATCTTCTTAATTTTCTTTCTTTCTTGGTGTGACAATATGGAGATTTTCACAGCCAAACAGTAGATACTTAGCTACATTTTCATCATTAGCGGAGTCTTTTTGACTTACCTCTACTATGCTTAGAATTTATTTTAATGTAAGGTTATTTTGTGCCCAAATAATATCCTGGAACCATTTGCTCCTTTCTCCCTACTTTACTTACGTCCTGATGTTCATGCAAAATGTTATATACAGTTTATCACGTGCTTACTTCTCAGCTATAAAATTATAATCTACAAATATAACACTATAAGCATATATAAAAGAACTATGTATGGTGTATGATGAAACTCAGCAAAAAGTGCTATTTTGAGCCTCTCTCTAATGCCTAACTGTTTGTATTTTGCTTTGTACATCTCTTTAGGGCTGTTTCCTCTTACAAATCACCACAGAACCTTCTACTTTCCTCTCCTAGAGAGCTGATTAGAAGAACAATGGGAGACCTTGACGTCTAGAATGAGCCCTTTCACTAGCCTAGCCCAGAGGTTGCTGGGGTCTGATAGCAGCTAGGTTAAGGGAATTTGATGGATACAAGAACAGTAAGTGGGCACAGTGGAGATTGCCAGGCAGCCACAAAGAGCAGCAGTGGCTGGGATCTGTTGGGCAGGGCATCCTGGTAGAAGCAGTAATTACTGTGGGCTTGACCTGGAACCCTGGGTCCTAAATTTGGTCCTGTGTAAAGTCAAGATTACTTATTGAGACCAGAAAGGATTCTGGGAAATGGGTGACGTATGAAGTCCAACACTAGAGAGGCACAGAGATTGACTTCTTGGCCCATGCCGCCTATGTAGTCAGTTGTAGTTTCTCACTGTGCAGGTGCCTACTGTATGTACAGAGAATCCTCAGTCTGTGACCCCCAAGGCCTGCATCCTGTTTTAAGGTTTTTAGAAATCCAGCAATCAAAAACTGTGCAGCTGTTATCAATATTAAAAAAAACATTATGTCTGGTAATCCACTCAGTCTGTCACTTCTTACTCCACCTATCCTGTAATTACTATCCTGAAAAGTCTGGAAAATTGAGTTGACCTTGGCCTTGCCTGAACATGAGCAGAGAGGTTCTTCATTCTTTGAGCTCTATTTGATAAACACGGGCTTCTTGCCCACGGAATAATGTTGCCCACCATAATAATGGCCACACCAGCATGTCTTAAAAATGAGAACTTTACTACTTTATGCTTTTAAATATTCGTGCATAGCGTAACTTAAAATGCATTGCATTATGGATGTCCCTAGTTGACTGAAGAACAGCTCTCCATATAATCACCTTTACAGTCCCGACTTAAACAATTTCATGGCAAAGTTATTTTTTTCCATTAACCTATGGTTCCTGGTATGTATAAGTGTGATCTACTTTAAAGCCATATCATAACACTGTGTAGGTGTGTGTGTGTGTGTGTGTGTACAAAGATGGTTCATAGAAAAATGAGTAATAGAAGTGCATCTCTTGTAACTGCAATAATTTTATAAAACCTAACTAGATTCATTTGGGCATAGTGCACAGGCATACATGTCCTTACAATGGTAGAGGATTTAGACCAGTGTTAAAACTATTTACTTTCAGAGTTCTGACAAAGAAATAACATAGTCTCCCTTTATCCAGATAAATATTCACATCTGGAACTATAAAAATGACAGAGATTCCAAAACGTTGAACGAATTGATTGCAAGTTTACTTTTTAGTAGTATGTTGACTTACATGTAGCTTCAACTTTCCGTGCAACAAGGAGCGAGCATGCGGAAGATTTCCATAAATGGCCATGTGTCTCTCACCAAGGCAGCTGTATGAAAATTATATGACAGTTAGTCATTGTGGTTGAAACTTTCTCGAAAGATTACTGTAGTCCCCATCTGGTGACTGGTTTTTATATTGAAATACTGAGTGCACACTTGACTGACCAGAATAAGGACGTTGACTTTTGTTATTTACTAGGGGACAGATGAGCTGATGGAAGGCTGTGTATTTCTTTTGGCTCATTTACATGCTGTTAGAATAATGAGTCTAAAATTGCCAACGTTACTCTGTCCTGATATCTTTTAAAAGTACCTACAGCCCTAGCTAATTTTATTTTTAATATTATAACCTAACCACACATAGAGAACTTACAGAGAAGTCAAATGAAGGTTGAAATATGTGAATGACCAGCTATAAAGGCCCATCTGAGAGACTTGTCTTTGTATTTTAAAAGAAAAAGGATCAGTATGTTTCCAAATTGATGTGTTTGTATTTTTCATATAGAGAAAACTCTCTAGAAAATAAATAGATTATGTCATATTCTATCAGTGAGCATCTTCCCCTCAAGAAAACTTTCTAGACAATAAAGAATCTGAAAAGATTCAGCTGTTGTTTAAATAGAGTAGTTATTATTCTAGAATTAATGATAATGTGTGTGTGCATGTGTATATGATCAATATGAACATATTTACTTTTCGTATTGCATCCCAACTCCATAATTCTGTTGAAGTTTCTGAAAGCCTCTTCTATGGCAGGAAAGAAGAGGAATTTGGTTCCAATATTTTATCATGTACCTGAGATTACAGTCTGTGTTCTGCTAGCATTTTCCCAGGTACCAACTTGAACTCCATATTGCAATGTCATATGTATATTGCCAGATGTAAAAACAAGATGCGAAGGGGCTGGGCATTTGCCCAAGGCACAGGGCTGTTGGCAGAGCCAGATAGGAGTCCAATACTCAAGTCCCACTGCGTGCATTCAGGTGAAAATAGCCTGTCAATGAGGCTAGGATTATAACTACATGGTGTGCAGAACTTTTTCTTTGGTAAGATTTTTCGAGAACTCTGAGATCTCATTGCTACTTTAAGATTTTTCTAGTGCTTCCCCCCACTGCTGGCGTGCACCGTCATAAAAATAAATGAAGGGTAAACAGATAGCAGCTTCCTGGCTGCCTTCGTGTCTATGAGTCTGACACAGATCTCAGAAGGAAAAATACCCTGCAAGAAGGCCTGTGTGATATTGCTTGCTTATGGATGCTTCGGCCACATACTTATAGTATCTAGTTACAGCCACATTGCTCTCCTTTGGGGGCAAAAATCACACACTTATTTGACCACTAGTTTGAAGGAAGCTGACACCGAGTGACACGTCCAACATGTCCTTGTGTACCCAAGCTTCCAATCGTAACATTTGAGCTTGGAACTGCCTTGGCAGCCTTATCACCACACATACTTTCAGTGGGTTCATTGGGGGGCTCACTTGAAAGGCCTCTTTGTCAGCAAGGAACAGTGGGCACACAGGCTGCCAGGCTGCCCTCTGCGTTTCCGGTACACTTCCAAAAGGAGCTTCTCACTGAATTATTTTGCAGTGACACTTTATTCCAACTATCAAGTAAACACATATTCATCAGAGAAAAGCTGGAACTGCTAAAGGAGTACATTCATAAAATATAAATATAATGGCATCTCAGCATTCAAAGATAGCCATCATTGAAGCAAAATGGTTTAGTTCTTCTGTGTGCGTGTGTATGCAGCCAAAAATATAGTGATGTTATACATAACATATGTGTATCTACAGATAGAAATTTGGGGAAAATGGCTCATGGATATTGAACATTTCAAATATTTTGCTGTCATATTCAAAATTTTCATTTATAATGGATTAAATTTCAATATACCCATCATAAGCTAAAAATTATTGTCCAAAAAAGGCACTGAATGGGGATATCTAAGAAGAGTCTTAGCAAGGGTCCAGTATTGATAGTGTCGCAGAAGCCAGGGACCTCAAGCAAGACCACTGGCTCGTTGCAGTGGACACTTAACAAGTGAAGATGACAGGACTGAAGGGTAAACTGGGTGACTCTGTGGGCCACACTACAGCTTCCATACTTCGCTTTGTTTTGTTTCTTCTTTTTTTATAGTTCTGGGGGCTTTTTTGGTCTTTCTTTTGAATTTTATTTTACTGGGGTTGTTGCAGGGGCAGAGGGGATATATGAAGGGATGGGGAGATGAACGGTATCAGGATGAATGATGTGAAAAACACAAAGAATCAATAAAACATTTGTTTTTTCTTTTTTTTTTTAAAAAAAAAACAGCACTGAATACATCTATCTACCCAACACCAGAGCTAAACATTCTTGTAAATTACAGTGGGCAAAACACAAAGCTAATTTTCCAACACAGCATCAAAGATGGCACATAAGGTACTGAACACTCACAGAATGTATAAAAACAACAACAAAAGGAAAATAACAAAGAAATAGGTGTGCTTGCTAATTATCACCACATTGAAAATATTATGCTGACCCACTGTAGACCCTACTGTTGCATACTATTTTAGTTGCAAGTGTATATGTGTATCCTACTGTTTATTACATGCTGTCTTAGTTGCAAGGGGTGGAAGATCCTTGCAATGCCAGCAGCATTGAAGAGGCAGAGCCAAAAGTATCAAGGGATCCGTGCTACCAGTCCACAGGACCCACGTTCAATTCCCAACACTCCCATGGAAATTCACAACCATCAGTAACTCTGGTTCCAGGGGATCCAATGCCCTCTTCTGGCCTCCTCAAGTACCAGGCACACATATGATATACAGGCATAAATGCATGCAAAACACCCATATGCATATTTTCTTAAAAAATGCTTTTAAAGAGTGTTCAAGACTAGCTTGAGCAACATAATAAAACAAAACAAAAGTCGGTAACATAACAAGCACTTCCCATATCCTGTAAGATAAGTATCTTCTCATATTGTGTAGAATTGTAGGTATGTCTGACATTCTTGCATATAATGTGATATATTAGCACATAGTATAATAGCAGTTGAATGTATCTAGAACAAAGCCATTTACCTAGCTCTTTTTCTCACTGCAGGCTATTTAAAGTTTCCCTCATTTTTTTTTGTTATTTTATTGAGTATCTTTGTAAAAAGAAATCTTAATCTTTCTGGCTAAACACTTAGGCAAAATTTTGGGAACCAGTGTTACTAAGTCAAAACCTTAAGTGTTTATAAGTTCAACGCATGTAATATTGCACATGTTAATCCTACTGAAGAAAAAATTCTCTCCAAAGAAACTTTATAATGAATTCCCTTTTTAAAGAAGACTAATAGATAATCTGCATTTTCATACAATTGCATAGGAAAGTAAAGTGCCCTAGAGAGACAGAAATGCATGAACTAACAAAACCTAAACAACAGAGAAATTATGTCTTTGCTGTCAACTCAGAAGAGAATCACATTGGGCTCTGCTTGAGGCAGGGTTTGGATTTTGTCTTTTTTTTTTTTTTTTTTTTTTTTCTGAGACAGAGTTTCTCGAAACCTGGCTGTCCTGGAACTCACTTTGTAGACCAGGCTGACCTCGAACTCATAGAAATCTACCTGCCTGTGTTTCCCAAGTGCTGGGATCAAAGGCAAGTGTCATCAATACCCAACTTGTCTTTTTCTTTTTTAATTTTTGAATTTATAACACAATTGCAATATTTCTCCCTTCCCTCTCCTCCCACTGAACTCTTCCAGATACTCCTTCCCACTCTCCTTCAAATTCATGGCATCTCTTTGCACTAATTGCTGTTGCATGCATTTATGTACACACGCACATTTCCTGCTTGGTCTGTGTAATGTACCCTGTAGGTAAGTTTTCAGGGCTGGCCACTTGATAACAGACAACCACTTGGTGTGCTCTCTCCTCTCTGCTGCCTATGGTTCTTTGTGCAGGTTTTAATGAAGGACTGCTTCAGGGTTTGTTTTCAATTCGGTGGCGTATTTTGACTCTTAAAAGCACCCTAAAATAAAGACAAGAATGGTTTTTAAAATCTTGTTCGCCTGGTGGTAAAGGGCTGGGATACCCGTACTACTCAGAGATGGCACCCAAATGTTTTGAACTTGCATGATGCTGCGCTTGATGACTTTTTTATGCAACGTCCTGGCTCTCCTTTAAGACTGATCAGTTGTTCTGGTAGTATGGCTCATTCAAACAAGCACTCCATTTAATCCCAAGGCAGGAAGCCTGCCCAAGGATGTGTTATCAGGGATAACGGCTCAGTGATTAAAAACTGAAAACAAAAGAATAAAAACTTTGATGCTAGTTCTAGAACATTGTGTAATTTATTTAACTGAAATAAGCCTCCAATTCCTTATCTTTGAAGAGGAGGTGGGATGATGGAGACTGCTCATTCGTTTCCCAGCTGCCCAAACCCAAAACTATATTAATTACAACACTGTTTGACCAATAGTGCACATTTCTACATGGCTATTATGCCTTAAATTAACCCATTTCTATTAAACTGTGAGTCACCACAAGGGTATGGCCTATTGGTAAGTTTCTGACTGGCAACTGGCAACTTTCTCTTTCGGTAGCTACATGATGTCTCCTCGACTTTTCCTACTTTTCTCTTCTATTTCTGCTTGGAATTCCCTCCTTGCTCTATTCTGTGCTGCCATAGGCCCAAAGCAGATTCTTTATTAACCAATGGTAATAAAACATATTCACAGCATACAGAGGGGAATCCCACATCAGAGGTGGTAAGTCTAATCTCTTCTACCTGGCATTGTAATAAGGATTAAGTTGAATAATCCATGCCAAAAAAAAAAAAATAAAAACAATAACAAAAACAAACCCAATCCTTAAGAGGCAATAAAACCTCAACCAATTCTTAATCAAATTGTCAGTTACGTCTGATACCATGTAAAATTGTTGTTCTTGCATTAGAAAGTATAAATATGTAATTTTCAATGATTGGCATTATTGGTAGTTTATTGATTGTTATCTGTTCTGTTGACTCTTCTAACATGGCTGAACTCGTCTTACTGAGATGTCTCTCCCTTCCCCCCTCTTATCCTCACCTGTGCACATCATTTGAACTTGAAACTGAACTGAGATCAGAACAGCAGGTACTCGGTGCCTCATAAAACACCTTGAGAGGTCATCAACAGGACCTTGTCAAATACAATTGTGGACTCAGTGCTTATGAGATTCTCTGGGCCGCTGCTGAGCTGTAATGGGCAGCTTGTGTCAACTCCATCAGGGGTTAGCATAGTAAATTCACCCAAATCCCCTCCCCAGTATGGCAATAAACCTAAGAGGGTGTCCAGAGCAGCCACAGTGGCAAGGAGCCTGCGGTCCCTCCATAATGTACTGGAGAGGATGAGGCTGGAGGATCATCATTTGAACTTGGGAGTTCAAGATTAGCCTGAGATAATAACTAACCTAGCAAGAACAAGCCTCAACATGGAAAAAAAAAAGGAGGGGGGAGAGATTTGAAAGGACACACAGATATCCATATATAGAGAATTTATCCCACAAACAGTTATGAAGTTCTTGTATTTGGTGCCAGAATTGTCCTAGACGCTGGGGACACAAAGACACTTAATTTTCAGCTGCTGCCTGCCACAATCCTTCCGGAGCAAAAGAATATGATGCAGAACCTTTGGGCCCTGTTCAACGTGTGGTTCCTTTGTGCTAAAGATTAATGTTTCTAAAACGTCTGGCTAGCTACAGGATATTCCAGACACTTCAAAATGCACTGATTTGGCCAAGAATCTTCCTGGGCTAAAATAGGCTATGTTGAAACCCAGGTCGAATGGAAGAGAAAAATATCATCACACCGGCGACATCTCTGCATTGTCTCAAAGAAAGCTCCTCTCCAAGCCATGTTTAGTTAAACCACAGAGCCCAGGTAAGTCCCTGGGTGCAGTGAATTCTCCCCCAAAGCTGTGACTTTGTAAGATAGGCTAGCCTTCCCGTGGTCCATGGAAAGAGATCACACTGACTGTTCACCTGACAGACAAGCTTTTGTTAAAAACTGTAAGAATTCTTCCTCATTTGCCAAACCTTGTAAAGAACTGGCCAGGAAGACGAGAGCCTTCTAAGGTGCTGGCAACAAAAAGCTTTTTCTTCTTCTTCTTTTTTTTTTAATCAAATACAAATGACTGCCAAGTGTTTTTAGTTGGGACTGGTAAAGGCAGATACCAGAGGCAGCACAATTGTCTCTCCATAGAACAACTGATGATGTTGCTGGCCTAGCATCCTACTTGTGCAGTTGAATGAGGCAATTGTTTCACTTCAGAGGGATCTTGTTTGTGTGATAGTACATTATTTTTAATTGGTTTGGACATGGTTCTATTTCATACCAGAAATTCATAGTCTATTCTTCATAAATAATGTTGGGGCTCTGTAACACCTTAGAATAATAGCAAATGTTTATGCAGGGCATTGTCATACAGTGTCAAATGTATTTCAACATCTTAACCATCATAACAACCGCACCATACAGGTGCTGTTTTTATTCTCATTTTGAAGTTGAGGAAATTGGACTGTTTATTCTATAAAGCTGTAAATCAGTGAAATCCTGATTGTAATCCAGGTTCTGGCTCTACAGTTCCTAGTTTTAGCTTCTACCCCACACTAACTTTCTGCAATTATATTGCAAGATGTGTGTGGAGGGGTGATGTGGAAATGGGTGGGCGTGTTTGTGATTTTTCAGGCTTATCTTTCCATGTCATCTGATTTTTAAGGATGGGCACCAATGTCCAAAGTTTGACATCCTCTGCTAGAGGGCGGCCATGTGCACGAACATTTCAGTCTCTCTATGTCCATTCAGTCTTCTAATGAGCACAGGGCAGGGATGTGTGTACTGGAACTCTGCAATTGCGCTATCCGCTGAATAACTTGGTGAGCAGATCAAGAATATGAGCTGGTCATGAGCTGAGAGTCTGGTGCTTAACTGATGTGTCTCATTCTCATTTCCTACATTCCTTCCCCACTAGCTGTGGGACTCAATAGAGCTACAGGCAAATGAGAAAGCAAACTCAAATGCCCAGAAGCCAGACATCTGGAACATTCTATGTAACTTTATCATCTCTTACTAAACCTAACATGTTGCCCAAGCATCTGTTTGGATATGCTTAAACTACCCCAAAACTATTTCATTGTCTATAGTAAGCAAACTATCCCTGTGTTGTTTTTCAAGCCAGAATTGAAATTATATCCCATCTCTGACTTGATTGCATCACACTTACAATAAAAGCATCTTAATGTCAAAGTAATGGTAGAATTTGGTCTGACAGAGACTGTAAATAGCCATTCTTTGAGCCGAGAAAACTGTGTCTTTGCTACCAGTGTTAGTAACTGGGAGGGAGTGGCAGTGATGATTTCATTAGTGCTTTGCTGGTATCAAGATGCATACAGTTGGGCTGGAGAGATGGCTCAGAGGTTAGGAGCACTGGCTGCTCTTCCAGAGGTCCTGATTTCAATTCCTAGCAACCGCATTGTGGCTCACAACCATCTATAATGAGATCTGGTGCCCTCTTCTGGCCTGCAGACGCACATTACAGAACACTGTACATAATAAATAAATAAATATTTATAAAAAAAGATGCATACAATCAGCAAAATTACAACCATCATAATAAAATAGCAAAGCAAGGTCTTTGGGCACTCCAGCATACTTGTAGGAGAAAGAATAAAATGGGAAATAACATTTACCCAACATGTTCTGCTTAACACTCTACCCTGTATACTTTAATAATGGGTTTGCTAACCTATTTCAGCCTTCAGATATGAGTGCTTTGTGTCTAACAAGAGAATCCCAGGCTCAGAGAGGCCAAGTAGCACTGGTCTCATATTAGCCAAAAGACATAGAACATATTCAAAGCTAGGTCTGATTCCAAAGCTATTGTGATTCATTTGATACCTTGGGGACTTGTGTCTGTATCTGAATACGGACCACCGGGTTCTAGAGAAGCGGTGTGGAACAATAGATGGAAACAAACTTAAGGCCAGTGACCTTAAACATCATTTATTTATCAAGCATAGTTATAAAAACGCCAATGAGATGGTGGGTATAAAACACTAAAGAGATAGTCTTTGCTGCTATTAGCTATCTCTGTAGTACCTCTCCTGGTAGAATGCCAATGAGCAGGCACAGCCAAGCTCATAGATACTGAACCAACCGTCTGCCAGAGATGTCTGTATAGGCTGCCATTGGGAGCAGGGAGTTTTGCGGCTCTCATTCTGTTCAGGAAAGACAGACTCAGAGAGCAGGGTTAGTTAGGAACTTGACAGATGGTAGTGCCTTGAGAAGTGCAAACCAGTGAAGTCGATATACAGACCACATGTTTAGGGACATGGGCCAGGCTTGCTGTGATGCATCCAGGAGCATGAGTAGATTGGCCAACCGCAGTTACAGCGCTCATACATGGACCCGTGGTATAACTACATGTTGAACCCAGGACTGTGTGCTTGCTTTAATCCACTACACTGTGCTCCTTTAACTCCTCTCCAATGTTTGCTATTGCTCGAGTTGTGTTTATTTTGGTAACAGGAATACCTGGCTTTTAGTTGCAACTTAATCTCTACCATTCCAAAGATTACCTTTCTGGGGTCATCTGAACATGATGTCCAGGCAATAAATATCTCAGGTTTCTACTTATCCCAAATGACACCAAGCTCACACTACCACTGTCTTTAGGTGCATACCTTTGGCCTTACCTTACACCACGTAGAAAGCATTTTCTTATTATAAATTTTAAATATTTTTAAGAATATATGAAATTTCTTAGTGATAACTATATATAATTCTCAGAAAAGTCTAATGCATGGCAACCTTTTCCTCTTTCAGATCTTTCTGTTTAGTTATGGGACCAGGGAAAGGAACAGATACATATATATATATATATATATATATATATATATATATATATATAGGCACCAGGTCTCATTACAGATGGGTGTGAGCCATCATGTGCTTGTCGGGAATTAAACTCAGAACCTCTGGAAGAACAGTCAGTGCTCTTAACCTCTGAGCCATCTCACCAGCCCAGGAAGGGATATATTTTGTTATTTCAAATGGAAATAAAAACTATAATATTCCAAGCTTTTCAAAAAGACAAGTAATTTATTTTTCTTACTCTTTTACAAATGTGTGTAAATTTATATTCATGGTGTTTAAATACAAAATGAGCATTCCTCCTTCCATTTTTGTATGTATGTATGCTTGCATGTATGTTTGTATGTATATGTAGGCTCTTGCGTTTCTCCAGATGCCCATTTAAGGACTGTTCGGCATTAATTCAAATGGAAATATGAAAGAAGCAGTTTTGAGGATACTTTTTGTTTGTCGCCTCATTATCTAAGACTGGGTCTTATTAGTCCAACTGGCCTCAATTTGCTCTGTAGTCTAGAATGATCTTGAACTTCTAATCCTCTTGCCCTAGCCTCCCACGTATGGGGATTAAAGAACTGTACTTTTGGTCCTGTTTTTATAAATTTTCAGTTTGGGATGAGAAGCATAAAACAGTATTTTATCTGTGTGCCTAGTATGCTTTTTATTGGCTTTTGCCTCTGTAATGCAAGTAACAACCACAAGTACATGGGGCTGAACAGCAGACACACTTAATAAAGGCACTACTATACCTCCATGACAAATGAAGACAGATTAAGTAAAATGTCCAACATTATCCAGATATCCACCCCAAACTACATTCTCCTCTCCCTCTCTTCTTCCCTGCACCTCCCACTCCCCCTACTTGTCCTTCTTTGATACTTTACTTCTTACATCCAGTTATACACAAAACCCCAATAGCACATAGAGAATGCTGTAGACTTACAGGATATGTGATTGGGTAGATCACCAAAACCCCACACAACTCCTTCTTTCTCTCCCTCCCTCCACCACACCGTGGGCAGAAGAATATGAATTTTCACTGATGTCTAGTTGGGATAAGGAATATGAAGGTGGAAATGATACTAATGGTTCCAACCTGATAATCACCACAGCTTTAGAAAATACAAATTTCTAGCTCTCAACTCAGATCTGCCAATGCAGAATATCCAAGAGTATTTGCTTCCTAAAAACCTCACAAAGTAACCTGTGAGCTAGCAATGAAAACTGAGTAAGAGTCTCCCTTGCTTTCTCTCTCTGTCTCTTTCTGTCTTTCTCTGTCTCTGTCTCTGTCTCTCTCTCCTCCACTGATAAACTTGATAAACTACCTAAATTCATATGACACCAGGAGACTTGCCAGAATAACAATCAGATGCTAGCAGAATCTAATGCTTGGGTTCATTTCTCAACCTAGGATTGTAGGAGGGGATTGACCCTTGCCTTGTATCGTAGAGGCACCCGATGGATAGTCTTTTCAAGTCCGTCCTGCCGTGTTTTTCTGCACTATGCTTAACAACACACACCCAAATGTAATCTAAATTCTAAGTCATCTTAAACTTTTGCCACATAAGGCTTAGCAGTATCGTTAGGATGATTAACATCTTTGTCAAGGTAGGGGACCCTTACTGTAATCTCTTTCAACTTTTCATTTGGTTTTTTAGAGGCATATAAATATGAAAATGCCATTTCATTTCAGCACAGTGTTCTATTTGGGGCAAGGTTTTGAGTATCGTGTTGGATGGATGATGCCTCTGCATTCTTATGGGGCAGAAAGTACAATAGGACTTTGCCGTTGATTTGAGCTTTATGAAATTGGGACCAATTCAATAGTTTAATACTCCATTTAAATCTTTACTCCAAATATTGGAAGATATGAGTTTGAGTCACTATCCAGCTTCTTGAATCCACGAGCCTCTAGGAATAGGATTCCTTTCCTTAAGGACCCTCATATGAGAACAACCCCCCTGCCCCCGTCCTCATAGCCTAATATCTTAGCCATTGTCTGAATTTCATCAAACACTGAAAATGAGCTTTGAAAATATTTGGGAACAATGGATGCATGCATTTAAGTACCTGGCACTGCCTAACCTGTACAGTTGTGTCATGCCAATCAATGTTTTACTGTGTAAAGTGTTGGTGGTGCTGTCCTGACTTAATTATTATACAGTCTATACATATTTTAGCACACCATTGTTCATAAATGTGTCCGATTAAAATAATGATAATAATTATAATGGTAATCAAGAAATGAAAGATGAAGTGAGAGGGCCCAGGAGGGAAGAGCTGTGGGGAGAGGGCTTTTTCCTCTGCCTAGACGGGGTAAGAGGTTGTCAAGAGCTCTTGCCTGTGGTAAATTGTAGCGTGAGTTCTAATTGGTCTTAATAATAAAATCCTGAAGTTCAATTTCAGGGCAAATGCTGAAAGACCAGAGAGGCAGAGCAGTCAGCCTTTAGTTATTACCTTTATGAATTCTTCAGACCAAAGGGTGCTAGATACTGTCACTAAAAATCCTCAGACCGAACGGGGTGTCCTGTCTCTACAAGTCCCCAGACTGAATGCCTTGAGCACCTGTCTCCTCCTGCTTTATAGTCCTCGCTCTGCCAGCCATATCCCTTACTTTCCCCACCTTCCTCACGTTGGGATTAAAGGCGTGTGACTCCCAAGTACTGGGATTAAAGATGTGAGCCATCACTGCCTGGCTCTGTTTCTCTTTGAGACTGGATCAATCTCGTGGCTTTGAACTCACAGAGATCCGCCTGTCTCTGCCTTCTGAGTGCTAGGATTAGAGAGGTGTGCCACCACTGCCTGGCCTCTATGACTAACTAGTGGCTTAGCTCTGCACTCTGATCTTCAGGCAAGCTTTATTTTCTAGATCACAGACAAGATATCACCACAGTAAATGGTAAATCACCACAGTCCTGAAAGATTCATGTAGCCTGCGGTGCTTTTGTGGGATCAGCAGGACGCATGGAATGGAAATCCATAATTTCATTGCCAGTTTAAGGAGTGGCTTTTCCTAGGGAAAAACTAAGAACAGAGCAAATGTGAACATGATTTGAATTGTTTTCCTCTTTATAAATTAAAATTTTAGTTCTAAATTTCACAGAACCAGAAGGAAGAAAGGGTTACATTTTGAGATTTTAAAACATTTTAGTTACAGGAGAAAAAAAAATGAAGCAAAGATGATACCAAGTATCATTGCTTGCAAAGTCTCCAATTTGGATTTCATGAGGTGGGGCCATCTGCTCACTCAAGGCCTAGTTTCAAAATTTGGCCGAAAAAGACAATTTCAGAGGTCAGCAAAAAGTAGCTCAGGGTGGTGTGTGTGTGTGTGTGTGTGTGTGTGTGTGTGTGTGTTGTTTTTGCTCCTCTTAACTTTAAAAATATAAAAACTAAGCCAGGCAGTGGTGGCACATACCTTTAATTCCAGCACTTAGGAGGCAGAGGCAGGTAGATCTTTGTGAGTTTGTTGTCAGCCTGGTCTACAAAATGAATTCCAGGACAGTCAGGGCTGTTATATAAAAGAACCCTGTCTGAAAACAACAACAACCATAAATATGTGTATATATTGTTACAACATATATATGTTAACTATATTTTAAACAAATATTTTTATTTTAAATAAAATATTTATTTTAAATAATATTTATCTTAAATATTATATATATGCATACATACATACTAGCCTCGGTTATTTTTTTAATTTCATTTGATGTATGGAAAAATAGAATTTATATCCCAACCAATATTTTCTTCTTTTAAACTTTTTATTGATTCTTTGTGGATTTTACTTTTTTACTTCATTCATCCTGTTCCCATTCATCTTCCATCTCTGCATATTCCCCCTCTGCCCTTGCAACCTCACCACCAAAATAAAATAAAATTTAATAGAAAGCATAAAAGAAGAAAAAAAAACAAAAAATCTTAGCATGGAAGCTGTAAGTGACACTGGGAGTCACACAGTTTACCCTCTTGTCTCTACATCTTTACTTGGAAGTGTTCATTGCAATGAGTCATTGGTCTGGTTTGGGGCCTCTGGCTCCCGCTATTCCCGTCTTTACTGAGCTTCCTCCAGAGTATCATGTTGTTGTCTTGTATCATAGAGATTCTGCAGCTTTGGATCTGCAGGTCCAGCTTTTTTCCATGCTCCAGAAGTTTATAGATGAGGTGTATGTTGGGGGTAGACCATCTCGTAGCCCTGGTTCTGGGCTTGGGTGGTAGCTGGGTGTCTAATGTATATTTTCTGTAAAAAAAAAAAATAAATAAACAAACATGCTTGTAATTAGTTTATTAGTAATCACCAATGGTTTTCATAGTGATTTAGACAGGGATTAAATGCGTCATACATGGTACATATCTGTGCTGCAGACTGAGACTAACTACTACATACAGGGTATATAACTGTTCTGCAGATGGATACTAAAGACTACATACATGATATAGACGTGTGCTTCAGACTGAGATAAATGCTGCAAATTTTATGGGTCAGTGACTTCAGTTATGGTAGCTATTAGGAAAGGCTTGAGCAGAGGATTCTGGCATAAGCTTCCACAGCAAGAGCAACCTTGATGGATTAAAACCCTGCGCTACATAGTCGGTTTTGTTTACACTATGCTTAGATCTCCTTGTACATTTTGGACAACTCAATAAAAGAGAATTAAGTCTTTTTGTAAGTGAGAAATGAAATGAAAGCCAAGGTCATACAAAATAAATTCTACCATAAAAGAGGATAAGAAAACAGAATGCTTGTGATTGAATATCTGAACTAATTCAGGAAATACAAGTGTCTTCACAAAAAAAAAAAAAAATGAAAAATGTGTCTCAGTAATTGAGAGAGGTCATGACATTAAATTGAGAGGAATTTTAGTTTATAGGAAAATAAACCTGCCATGATTTTCTTTGGGCACATAGTCAATGTTAAAGCCCTAAGGGTAAGCAGTGGGCATTAGTGGGTATGATTAAAGGAGTCTAGTCAAAGGTAAATAGAAAAGAGCAATACTGTTATCTTGACTAAGTACCTGGTAGGTTCACGAGATTTATGACCAGCTCTTCATTGACCCCCATCATCCTGGAAGAGTAAAATGGGGCCATGGTGGCTAGGAGCTGCAGCACAGTCGCACCATGGTGGCTAGGACCTGAAGCACAGTCGCACCATGGTGGCTAGGACCTGAAGCACAGTCGCACCATGGTGGCTAGGACCTGAAGCACAGTCGCACCATGGTGGCTAGGAGCTGAAGCACAGTCGCACCATGGTGGCTAGGAGCTGCAGCACAGTCGCACCATGGTGGCTAGGAGCTGAAGCACAGTCGCACCACGGTTGTTCGAGTACTATTTCTGGCTCCTAGCCTAGCTGGCAAAGTAGCTGATGGGTATTTGTGGAATGGACAGATTACTAGTTTCTGTGACTTTGATCGTTCAAGTGATCTTTATGCCAGGAATATATTGGAGCTTAATGTTTAACAATATATATAGCACCGGTAGGAATAGCCTGTGGGAGAGCACGAGAGATCCAAGAGATTTATTTCTCTACTGTAGAAGTCCTTTTGGCTCTAGAGCTGTCTGTGGGTTCCAACAAGGAAGGTCCTACAGCACCAGTTGCAACTTCTAGCATCCCTACTTGGAAGACCCGATGAAGAGTGGTAGTGTTTTAGATTTAGATGAACTATGAAATCCTTCTAGAATCCTTCCATGGATTTACACAGAGAACAGTGCACATGCAGAATATCGTTATTTTCTGGAATCAAATTTTGAAGAAGGCTAGCCAACAACGTGCTGCTTCTGGGACCCAATAGCTCAAGTGAAGCAGAAGGAAAGATCCCAATTGCTAGCAGCTCTGATGCTGTGTCTTACCTGCGGCCAGTTTGTACTTTGGCTTTGTGCTTGAGCGGTTGCTCTGTACCTTTAGTGACTACCATGGAGGCAGAGAAGAACTGGACTCCCGTTTGTTCTATCCAACCTCCCCATCCATGTAATGTCAGCAAAGTTCATTTTTCTCTCACCCCTTACGCACTTCGAGGATGATAAGAATTCCTTAATGGCAGCAGATATTAGTGAAGGATCTAAGAAAAATAAAAGAAAATGTAAGCAGCAAAAAGGAAAGAGACTTGGTTTCACTGAGTGCTGGAATGCCTTGCTGTGAGACGTTTGGAAGGATAATGTACCTTTAGTCTGCCCTGCAAGTTTACTTTGGTATAACAAACTGCGCCGGATATCACTGTGTTAACAAGCCCCAAGGACAGACAATTTAAGCAATAAGTTCACGTCAGGAACATTCTACTGTAGAGCTTGGAAAGAATCTCTCTGCCTTGTTCTCAGGCCAGGGACCAAAAATTCTCAGGCTCGTCTGTCCGCTTTCTGCTCTGTTGCTACACAATCTACCTCTGCCTGGAAGGGGAAGTGGTACCCAGACAGGCGTGTGGCGGGAGGTATAGGTCAGCCCAAAGACACTTGTCATATTTTGCTCACATACAGTCACATGGCCACAAAACCAGCCATCTGTGCTCAGGAACGAGAAGAGAATGGAATCTGGCAAACAGCTAGCAGGATTTTTCACACGGATCGGATCGTCTTGATTACAGAACTCTTTTCTGAGATCTTCTTATCTTTCATCATAATTCCATCCAACACCATTTCAAGGTTGTGAAGGTTTACATAACATTGGCTTTAAAGTCAGTGTTAAGGGAGATTCCCACATCCTTTTCAACAGCCAACCAATGTCTTGCAACTATAAAAGTGTGACTATAATCCCAGGGTGACAGCCACAGCACACCGAGGAACACTTGGCATATGCGCGCACATCTTCCTATTCTTTGCTCCATGGTGTGTTTTAAAACAAGTCCAGAGAAAAGCAGTTGTCTGTGAACAACCTAAGATAATTTGCTTGTAAATCCTTCACCCTGGTAGGAGGGAAGCAGCTGTCTCTAACCGGGGACAACTGTCTGAAGCCCTTTTCTGTTCTCTTCTATGCAGAATGTGGAAAGCATGTGTGTTTGGGTGGTTGAGGTTGGACACTGAGTAATATCTCTTCTCCAAAATAGATTTAATAGCAGGGCTCAGGAATGGCTTCCTGACCTGTTTAAGGGAGAGTACAGATCCAGAGAAAAACATGGTATGTGAGTTTTCGCATTCATTAGCGGAAGAAAAATCAGACTCACGTTATACTTTTAAAAGAAACTGTGGAATGACGAATACAGTTTTGCTTTCACTATAAGTTTACCTTGACTTCTTTAGTTTACTTAGCCTGCAATATTTTATTGGTAAGGATTTTCAGGAAGGAGTCATCATTTACTAATTCTTAGCCCTTCAATTAAAGCTTTAGGGCAATTAATTTGTGTAATTTTAACGACATCATAACCAGAGAACTGATTGAGAATCCCATTTTCAAAAACCCAATTCCAAAGGAAATCACAGTCTCTAGGGAAACAATACCCTTGCAAGATGAATCTCTTCAGACATTCAAAGCGATTAAAATGCCCTATTTGATGGGATCACCCTTACATTCCTCAGAAAGAAGCAATGGTATTCCTGGAGAAACCCCTGGCAGAAGTGCACACTAGATCCAAAGAAAGACTCTCGCTTACCTGTTAGAGAAAGTTCTGTACTGTTTGGGCCATTTCATTTCTTTGCTGCTGAAGATCCCTGTTTGTGGTGGAGTGGCAAGGATCAGGTCCCAGGGTCCTACTTGTTATCTACCTTAGTTCCTTCCTGGTTCTAGTAAGAGGGAAGTACTACAGAACTATAGGGGTTTTTTTATAGTTTGACAAACGTAAGGGTTTTGTTATTGGTGGTGGTGTTTTGTTTGTTTATTTGTTTTGACTTTTTCTTTCAAAGTGAGCTCTCATAATTGTAGGATCTTTATGTGCCACAAAACCTGGGTACCTCCTGATATGCAAAAATATTTCTGGCTAAAATATTTTTTAAGACTTCATTCCTTGAAGTTCTATCCCAGATCATATCTTTTCTTTTAAATATTTATTTATTTATTATGTATACAATATTCTGTCTGTGTGTATGCCTGCAGGCCAGAAGAGGCACCAGACCCCATTACAGATGGTCTTGAGCCACCATGTGGTTGCTGGGAATTGAACTCAGGACCTTTGGAAGAACAGACAATGCTCTTAACCTCTGAGCCATCTCTCCAGCCCTGTCCCCATATCATTTCTTTAAGTGGAATGTTGAATCTTATGTCCTTAAACAAAGGGCCAATTGCTAATCAAACTTAAACAACAGTAACATTTATTTGAATAGAGAGTCACATAGATGACCACAGTGGATAACCAGTAGACAGCAGTGCTGTATCTGAAGGGGTTTTATATATTCAGATTGTTTTTAATGAGCAAGTACTATGCACAAGGCATAATTGTTGGTGATGCTGATATACTTAGCAAGAAAACAGATTACAATATCTCCACATATGGAGCATGTATCCTAATGAGAAGGACACAGTGGTATATAAAAATTAGTTAATCAGAAGCTAGTGAACACTGCGGAGAGACAGAGAGAAAGAAGTGGTTAAGACTCAAGAGGCTAGGGTGGCAATTTTACATAAGTCAGTCTGAGGCTAGCTCACTCTGAGTAAAATTTTCACTCTGATAAAATTGCATTGATAACTGGGGAAAACATTATCCGGAAGGAGCTGCACGGGTACACAAGGCTTGGAAAAAGAACATTTACACACTTCACACTGGTGGAGGGAAAGGCACTAAGCGACCAAGGTTAGAGAGGCTGCAGGGAACCAGATCTCCAAGGGCCCGCAGCCACTGCGAATTACAGGGACTGGCTAGTGGAGACTTTGCAGGGACCTGATTATCATCTTAGCAGGATTATTCTGTCTGCAACTTGACGAATAAGTGTGAGAGTGTGGGAAGAAGCGGGGGCATGCCACAAAAATATCTGTGTTCTGATGCAAGCTTCTTAAAGTAAATTTAGTTTGTTCTACATTACAGAAAAGAAAGAAAGAAAGAAAGAAAGAAAGAAAGAAAGAAAGAAAGAGAAAGAAGGAAGGAAGGAAGGAGAGAGAGAGAAAGAGAGACAGAAAGAAAGAAAGAAAGAAAGAAAGAAGAAGAAAGAAAGAAAGAAAGAAAGAAAGAAAGAGACAGAAACGTCGCTACCTCCTCTGCCTGTTGGAGTCAGAGAACTCTGGGAAATGTGGAAATAGAGAAAGCCTGATAGAGCCAGAACAAGGAGAGGAAAACTGACTCAGTCCTCACAGGACTGTTTTTGACCCTCAATTCTGGAGAATTGTGTCTTTCTACAGCTTTAGGCAGGCTTTTGATCACAGCTGACCAATAACAACCACTGTGGTGCCGAGGGCTTTGTCAGTTAGTTCGGGGCCGGTCAACATTTCAGCAATAGTCACTTCTGCTTGCTGTCGTTGGCATATCTGCTGACTGAAGGTGGGTGTGGTCCCACGGCTTGGTTAGTTATAGATAACGTGTGCAAACGCAGGACTGAAATGCAGGCTTTGACTTTTCGATTTCAGCATGGCAGTCTCAGGTTAGGCCCATTGGAGAGCCTTGTCTGACTTTTTCATTGACGTAAAACAAAAACACACGGCTTGAAAACTCCCCTGTTAAGCGTTGAAACATGAATGTAACATCCATTATGGCTGCTACAAGCACTGTGGTACATGTTAGGTGTCTGGCATTTGTACACATGATGTAACTGATGCCTCCTAGCAACTGAGGAGGAATTCAGCATTTCCCCTTCCCCAAGCTCCCGCCACCCCTCTGTACTTTCTTCTACATTTCTGGCTTGCTTAGATTTTTCTGTCACCAAGTAGTCGTTGTCCTTTTGTAACTGACATATTTTACTATCTTAATCTTGCCAACTTGCATCCATATCCTAGAATATGACAGGTCTTTCTACCTGCCAAAAGTTCAGTAATAGTGCCCTCACAATTGGGTGCACCAGTTTATGCTTACGCGTCACCCGCTCAGAGGACAGTTGGGCGATTTCCGCATCTTGGTTGCTGTGTCTAGTGCTGCGGCAAGCGTGGAAATGAAGTTAGCTCTTGGCCGTACTCATCTTCACACTTTTGGGTAAAGATCCAGAAATTGAATTGGATCTTTTTTTAACCTTACGAGGAAGGTCTAGGCTATTAATCATAGCAATCACATCATTCTATAATCCCACCAACAATGCAAAAGAGGTTCTAATTTTGGTGCAACCTTGCCAGTGTGTGTGTGTGTGTATGTGTGCATGTTTTTCAATTATGCTAGCTAGCATGATGCAGTGTTGTTATTTTCATTTGTATTTCACTGATGATTAGTGATATTATACACATTCTCATATACATGTTGACCGTCCACCTTTCTTAGAGAAATACTTGCTTCTTTACTTGGATGTTTTTAATTTGGAGACATTTCATTGTTTTATTTTTTTGTTTTTATCATATAAAATATGTATTATGGATATTATCCCTTTATTAGAAATGTGGTTTGAAAATACTTCCATCCACCCGTAGATTGCTTTTTCATGATTTTGGCTATTTCCTTTGCTGTGCAGAAGATTACTCGATGAAGCTCCACTTGTCTATCTTTGTTCTCCTTGCTTATGCTGGAAAGGCCTCACCTTCAAGTACACTCATGTTATAGACGATAGTTTCCAGGTGTGACTATTTAATCCACCACACCGGTCTAATAAGTATCTCATGAAAAGGGGCTCTTCTGCATTATTTGACCAAAATGCACAAGCTTATTTTCTCTTGTATCAAACTCCACTTCTCATCTTCATCTTTTTTTTTTTTTTTTTTTTGGTTTTTCGAGACAGGGTTTCTCTGTGGTTTTGGAGCCTGTCCTGGAACTAGCTCTTGTAGACCAGGCTGGTCTCGAACTCACAGAGATCCACCTGCCTCTGCCTCCCGAGTGCTGGGATTAAAGGCGTGCGCCACCACCGCCCGGCCCTCATCTTCATCTTACATCCCTTTTTTGTCTGTGTTACTTGAGACTGTCACTGGCAAGCCATAAATAGCTATTGTTTCCTGCGATCACTTGATATTTTTACTAGTAAACTATCAAATATCGTTTCACTCATAAGTAAGTACATATTGTCAGTATCTGGCTTTTGTTCATGAGAACCATATATGAAAATAATAAAATTTACCTGATGTTCTCTCTCTCTCTCTCTCTCTCTCTCTCTCTCTCTCTGTGTGTGTGTGTGTGTGAGAGAGAGAGAGAGAGAGAGAGACAGACAGACAGACAGACAGACAGACAGAGGCAGAGAGAGAAAAACAGAGACAGAGTATTGTGTATAGGATAATTCTGTGAAATCGATGCTCTCCTTTTAGCTTTATGTGAGTCTAGGGCTAAAACTCAGAAGACAACAGATTCAAAATATCAAGTGCTTTGTTGGTACCCTGTGACATTTTAGAGACCTCTAATTGCTTTTCTTAAATGCCTACTTCTGTGGAAATATACAAATAATGCAACCTAACAGCCACAGTAACATTTAATCTAATAAGATGGTGAAACTCTCTGAGTATCCTACTTACATTCCGTGTTTACATGTGTAGATCACTATTAAAAAAAATGCAGTTTTCTACAAACGCTGTGTAAAAAAAATACATTAAAATATTTACTTTTGTCAGGTGTTTTCTTTATTGTAGAGAAGCTATCTGGCTTGCAATCATTTAGAGTGGGCCCATATCATTAGTGTTCATAAGGAACAAATTTTGTGTTCAGATGATATTGGTAAGAATGAGTGAAATATTTGATATAAAGAGAAAATTTTAATCATTATCCAGATGTCCTTAAACTTGAGGGTCAACCTTCCTCCTCCTCCCCAGTGGTGAAATATCAAAGTAGACCCATTGGGGAGCCAACAGCAAGGGATTCCATATCCTTGGGGAAATTAGACGAAAAAAAAAACAAAACAAAACCCAAAAAACTAGGTATACCCTGTGTCTGTGTCTGGAGTTAATAGATTCAAGAGTTGTTGCTGTCCATCCTATTCAGCTCCAGCCTTACTATAGGTATTGGGACCTCTGTAACCTTCCATATTTCCAAGTAGGAAACTGTTCTTTCTCCTGGGTGAAGAATATCTAGAGAAAACAGTCTCCACCTCCTCCCTGCCAGGATGTCACCACACCAGTCAGTATTATATGGAGGGTGGAGGCCATCAAAGCAACTGAGGCTGCAAGAGCAAAACTGGCTCAGCATCTGACACCTCATCCACAGCCACCGTGCACTCCCCCCTCTGTCCCTTATGTTCCTCCCTCCCTCACAGCTCCAGTTTGGTCTCCCCTTGAGTGCTGGGTTTAGACACACAGAGTGACTCAGAGAAAAACAATGATCTTGGTGGATGATGTCAGTGGAAGATAAAGATTAACAAAACTAAAACAATGGCCTCTGGCTATCCTGGGCGTCTACTCACTGCCAGGCCATGAGGTAAATGCTCTCCAAACACATTCTCTTCTAATCCTCATAATGGCCCCAGAGCTACCAGGTTTCTTTATCAGGAAGTGGGAGTTTAAGAAGGTGTATGACTTTAGCCAAGAGTACCTAACAGAACCACGATTCAAAATGTAACCCTGGTTTTCTAATTTATACTCTGGTAGGATACTGTCACTTTGTAACATGGAGCAGGGGACCTATCTTGTGAATGCACTGCCGTTCTCAGGCTACCATATCAGAAGCAATGTATAGCTACTCCTGGCTTTAGTTAAGAGTTCCCATGAGCATTCAACTGGGTCTTCCCTGGAATGCTTAGTCTGGGGAACCCACGTTGACATGAATTCCGAGGACACTAGCCACTGGAGTCCACACTGCGCCTCCGCTCCTTCAAGCTCAAAACCTGTAGTTGGTGTTTCATAGAGGACCCTAAGGGCTGGAGTAAAAGAAATGATCCATTTACCCAGGAAAGAAGACAGATCCTGGCTCAGGAGAGAGGCCAAGCAGTGGTCAAGAATCAAAATGCTTCTCAACAGACCATCAAAGTCTGTCTTCAGGCCAAAAATGATGAGCAACAAGAAAGCAATTATAAGATTAGTAGACGAGAAGTAGGGGGACAGTTGAGGCAGCTAGATGGGAGGTAGATAGAGACTTCATTACCATCCCTTGATTGCACTAAAATGAAAGACTCTGGAGATCTGGAAGCAGTTCTGCTGGTTGGCCAGCTTGTCTGATTTCTGTCTGTCCCTTCAGAAAGGAAGGCTCCAAAGAAAGAGGTCGCTGGCCATATACAACCTTCAAGAGCTCTGAATGCATCAGACCAATGGGTCCTGACTCTTACTGTCCCCTCCAAGGACCAATGCAGCTGGATCGCCCCTTTCCTATAGCCATCTGCTGGTGAGAGCCAGCCCGTGTCAGATATGTGCACACTTGCACTGCAAATACGTGAGACAATAGGGCACCTTGCCCTTTTCCATGAACTAAGACCTCCCGTGGCACCTCACCCTCTTCCATGAACTAAGACCTCCCGTAGACCTCCAAACAGTCCCTTAATTCCGAGACAGTCCTCAGAGTCTACAAAGAAACCCTCCAAGTAGACTGTAGAAAAGGCTGCTTTATACTCGTGTTGTGTTCAAAATTAGAAAAGTGGGGATTTAGCATATTCCAAAATGTTAGGTCGCAGAATGTGTGACCTGTGAGTTATCAGGGTGTCGCTTTCAAAGAGTTAATGCTGAAAGATCCACCCTAGGAAGGGTGTGAAGAAGTGTTCTGTCTTCTTACAGTCACAGGAGACTTTGAAATATAAACATAAACATAGTCCAGGCTCTAGAGTCAGACAGTTTGGGTTTAAAACAGACTCATAAGAATAGCTCGGAACACATTGCTTATTATAAAGGCTTTCTTGGGCTTCAGGACTCCTTTTGGTTAGATAGAAACTATGGAGGCCACTTCCAGGGGTGAAGATGTGATGAGATACCATGCAGAAAATTGAATGTGGGGCGCATGGGGCATCCTCCAAAATTTTATCATCGTTGTCATTATTAGAGTTGCCTATTTTACCTTTCCTTAATTTTTTTGTGACTTTCTGACCCCTGACTGGCATGGAGTCCCCGGAGAATTCACCAGGGCTATGTGTGAACCAGAGGGTGCTTAGGAAAGTCACTACCTGTCTCTGACCCCCCGCCCCCGTCAATCACTTTCTTAGTTTATGAATACCAAGGACTGTCAGTGAGGTCGTGTTCCACAACTACGGTCATCCGAAGCCATCTCCATTTCAGCATAAATTAGCTCTCAGTTAAACGACGCTAAAGTGAAGCCAGTAATAAGTGGTCTAGTGCTCGCTCAGTCGATTTTCACCCCCACTGTGCGAAACAGGTAGTGGCTTCTGTTATTTTTTCCTGAACAAGATCTCTCTGAAGGTGTCTCCCACCTTCTCACATTTAAAGGATTTAGGTAAGAAGCCTTTCATTTTGGAGGAGTCCCCTCTCTATCCTTTAGTTCTCTCTTTTTCTTTTCCTTTTGTGGCTTTTCTACTCCCGTCACCGCAGAAACAGCACCTTTATTTTCACACACCAAGCCATATGGATGTAGGCTACTGAAGAGTAAACAGCCCCCTGCACCTCCCTCCTAGGTTGACAGCTGTTAACGGGGGCTGTGAATCCTTCTCACATGGCTCTGCCCTGCAAGCTACTGCTAACATGCCTTGGCCCGGCTTCTGGTAACATACCCAGCCTACCTGTTGGTTGTACCATGCAGTGCTACCACTTTTATATCCCCGTCGCTCTTCAATGCAGCACAACACTGTGTCCGATTTGATTCACGTTCGCTGTCATCCTTTCTCGGTTTTGTTCTGTTGCTTCACTTTGGCTGGGCATCCTCTGTCCCTGCCATCCTCAACTCTGCCTGGACCTATTACTCCTTTCATGCGTTAAGCTCCCTTTACGGATGCTGCCACTTGACATATCTGATTGTCCAATTCATACAGTATTCTGCTTTATTACTTTTAGGCTATGTGTTTGGCCTTTATTCTGCAATTGCTTTATCCTCTTTCCTAGAATTTAATGCTGTCTTTCATCTATCTCTGTTTACCCTTGTATTAATCTGAGGACAAAGATGAAATGTAAAGCTCATTCACTAAACTCTTCATTATATAAAATCTCTTTCTATAAGGTCATGCACCACTACTGATATTGGTAATGCTTTGCACTTGGTATTTTCAGTAATATTGCTTCTTCTTGGTAAGGATTTTTGATCATAGAAGCACTTATTATGATAGAAATCTAGCATGCAGATGACTTCACACCAAGTGCTTACCTCCCAAATAAAACTGTCCTCTGAGAAAACTTCTGTTCCAAAACTTAGAAGGCTTCCCCAACCTATCTTTGATATTCATGTTACTTCACCCAGCATAGCATGCATTCAGTGATGCATGGTAGAGGTCCAGTGATGTCTTCCTGAGGGTTTTTTTATTTTTCTTTTTTTGAAAAAATCCAATGGGATGTCAGCTACTGTTTTTAGCTCCACCTTGTCAGCCTGGTCCTACAGCAAGCAAATTATTAGCCATGCATGCATGGGTGGTGTGTGCCTTTCTTAGCGAGGCATGTATGGGTGATATGTGCTTTTTTTAACCATGCATGCATGGATAGTATTGCCTTCGATCCCAGCTAGGATATAGGAACTGAGATTGGAAGGTCATTTGACCAATAAATTATAGAGCAATCTGATCACTCTTTGCAAAAAAAAAAAAAAAAAAAAAAGAAATGATTTAATTTAAAGTAAGGCTAACACAAATGTTTCTCAGATTGCTGTATTTTAATAAATATTTATAAACAACTTAATAGATTTGAGGCATTATTTTAGGTAATATTTGTGAGGTTTTTGTGAGTCTTTACTAAGTAATTTAGGCCTTCACATTATTTTAAAATAGATTCTCCATATTTAAGAACATTTTCTCCATCTAGTGGACAAAGTGTAATATTACATCTATGAACAAATGGCTAACATCCTAGCCATATCTGAGACCAAGCATTTTTAACATTTGATAATAAATGTTTTGATTTTCATAGATAGTATTATTGCAAAAATATTTTAATATATCTGGTAATATTTTTCAAAAGAACCACATATATACTCTATATGCTAAGAGTTTCTTAGTCAAATTGAAAAACTAATATATTTAAAAATATAAATTAATGTTCTTTGGTGAATCAGTTAGCATTGATCCAATTAAACTGAGAAAACATAAATTCAAAATCACACTCTCCTATCTCTTTTCTTGTTCATACAGAATATGTAGCGAGAGCTCCTTCCTTCTGTTTCATTTAACCCTGACATCATCCTGCTAAATCACAAGGGGCAGCAAGCACAGATGCTCTTTAGAGCATTTCTATCTATGAGTCCTCTGTGACTGTCTCCTTACAGCAAAATCTACTCCCGTCCCTTCTATCATCCTCAGGTTCCCTGTGACGGTCTCCTTAAAGGGAGATCTACTCCTAGCCCTTCATCATCCTCGGGTCTCCTCTGTCTGTCTCCTTAAAGGGAGGTCTACTCAGATCCTTTCATCATCCTTGGGTCCCCCATGACTGTCTCCTTAAAGGGAGATCTACCCCATCCCTTCATCATCCTCTGGTCCCCTGTGACTGTCTCCTTAAAGGGAGATCTACTCTTATCCCTTCATCATCCTCTGGTCTCTGTGACTGTCTCCTTAAAGGGAGATCTACCCCCATCCCTTCAGCATCCTCGGGTCCCCCATGACTGCCTCCTTAAAGCAAAATCTACTCCTATCCCTCCCTATTCTTTTGAATATTGTCTGGCGAATGTGTACTGAGTAGCACTAAAAGCCCCTTTAGATACTACTCCTCTATGAAGACATCACCGGTATCCCTGTCTGAGTTAAAACTATTGCTTTTATGTTTTTAAACACAGTATACTCATAATAAGTGTTTAATAAATGCTTATTTAATGAATAACATCCCAGAAGAATTTTCCTAAATTCCCCTGATATCCCTCTTTAATGCTTAAAAAAACCCTGCCTTCCCTGAATTTCCTGGGGAACGTCAAAATGCCTGCAAAGCCATGGCCCTACCCAGGGGAGTTAGAGACCTCTCGTTTGGTCCACAGCTACTGACACGTGTTCGTGTCTCATGGAATCAGGCATTCTTTCAGGGGGGACTTCAGGAGCATTGGATTAGCTCAATGTCTTTGATCAATCAGCTTTTCTAGAACCTGTCCTCTTTGTCTATAGAGTGACTGTTTAATTAAATAATCTTCCAGTGTCTTGATGGAACCATCTAAATACATTTATAAGATAACACGATTCTAAGAGAATCTGAAGGGTTGGGGAGATGGCTCAGTTGGTAAATCCTTGCCACAAAAGCATGAGAATGTGAGTTCATAGCTCCTGCATGCATGTTAAAAGACTGTTGTGGACAGCATGTGTCTATGATCCCATCTTTGGTCAGGCAGCCCCCATCAACCAGTAAACTCCAAGTTATGTGTGAGAAACTATCTCAAAAATAAGACTAATAGCAATTTTTGGAAACAGCATCAGCCTTTGGCCTGCACACATGCATACATATACAAACATGTACATACACCACACTTGCCACCACATACACACAGAAAATGTTAAGTTGGAAAGGAGGTTTCTTGAATGACTAAGCCACATTATTACTTTCTCCCTTTTCTTTTGTGCTTGAAGGCTGGTTCAGGTGTTGCCTGGTCATAGGTCCATATGTGATCAATGATTCACCCACCTCCCCAGTTGGCTGACTTGAGATACTTGAAACATAACACTGGATATGAAGAACCTTAAAAAAATACAAAATGTTTTAAACTAGTGGGCCAACAGTTGTGTATGTGTGTTCATATGTGTGTGGGCATGTGTGTATGGTGTGCACATAGACGTGTTGAAAATTTACCTGAGGGCATTCATTGTGCATGTAGGCCAACACTGTACCATTGAGATGCATGTTCAGTTGTGGATAAAGATTCTAATCTGGAAATGTTGGTAAAAATTTAATTTGAATTTGTGCATTCAGTGATCTCTTTTAACCTCACATCCCAGGTTGTCACTCTCTTCTGTTCAAGGATGCATGAGAGTTGAATTTGATACTTATTGATACATCACTAGAAAAGTTCATTTGGGAAAGCTTATCTGGGTTATAAAGACAATCATTTTGACAGCTGTTATATGTGGCTACTTTTTGTTCTCTGACTTTAAAGCCTGTATTGTAAGTGGACACTGCTTGTTAGTTTCCAGGGCACCCAACCCAAATAATCACACAGAAACTATATTAATTATAACACTGTTTGGCCAATGACTCAGGCATATTTCTACCTAGCACTTACATCTTGAATGAACTCATTTCTATTAATCTGTGTATCACCACAAGCCTGAGGCTTACAAGGAAGGTTCTGGCAGGTGGCTGGCAGCTCTCTCCTTCAGCAGCTACATGGTATTTCTCTGATTCCCCCTACTCTTGATATATATATATATATATATATATATATATATATATATATATATATGGATTTCCCGCCTGGATTCACTCTACTAAGCTATTGGCTTAAAGAGTTTCTTTAATAACCAACGATAATAAAACATATTCATAGCATAAAGAAGGGAATCCCACATCACTGTATTAAACTCAATGCATTTCATTCTTTCTATTCATTTACCTCATTCAGTAAAGAGGTTTTGATGTTCTTTGTTGTGTTGATGGAGGTTGAACTCAGAGCCTAATATGGATCAGTCACATTTTCATTTTAAGAAGATAAAGATACTAGATAAAGGCAGGAAAATGGATTCAAAAGACAACTGTAAGGGCTACTACATATTCACAGTGAGGGATGCAGAAACTAATAATTTAATAAGTGCAATGTGAGAAGGAAAAGAAGGCCAGGTTTAGGTGCATTGTGATATTAGACAATGGCAGTTGCTTAGCCGAACTCAAATATTTACTGAATTATATGAATTTATTCTCTTCTAAACAAGAATTCTGTGCTCAGAGCTACTTTTACAGAATGACTCCTTTTTTAAAAAAAAAAATGAAGTTAGGTTTAAAAAGACTTAAGTCTTATAAATTGTCAAAATCCAAGGAAAATAAGAATATTAAACCAATGTGATGTTTACAGTTGTAGGTTTGTTTGTTTGTTTGTTTGCAGTGTTTAGGGCTCAAACTCAGGGTATTAGACTATGCAAACATGCTACCACTAAACTACATCTCTAGTTCAATGTTGTAATTTTTACTATCAAGAATTAGATGTAAAAATCTTCCTATCACTCCCTCAAACAAGCTACTCCCCAAACAGAGATACGAGACAGCCAATGCTCACACCAATGTGATTCTTTTTCTTTTATTCACAGTTTCGATGTGGACAATGGCACATCAGCGGGACGGAGTCCCTTGGATCCCATGACCAGCCCAGGATCTGGGCTAATTCTCCAAGCAAACTTTGTCCACAGTCAACGCCGGGAATCCTTCTTGTATCGATCTGACAGCGATTATGACCTCTCTCCAAAGTCTATGTCCAGAAACTCCTCGATTGCCAGCGATATGTGAGTATAAGGGTGGGCAGGAAAGGGAGAAGAACCTAGGGGAACCTGAGCAAATACATCTCTGAGTGGATGATGTCCTAAATGGACTCATCCAACCGTGTCATCCTCCTTTGATGCAGAAAGCACATAAATTTATTCAAGCTGAAAATAAACAGTAGATTTAACTTGAGTACACTGTCACTCTTGATTAAGAGGAAAAATTTTTCTTAGAAAATACATTGCTTGGGGAAAGTAGAATTAAACATTTAATAGATAATTGGCCTTAAAACATCAATTTGTATTTATGTAAGACTTCTGTTTTAGATACTCAACCACATGTATATTTTCTAATATTTAAAAAAGCCTTAAATTTGGTCTGAATACCCTATGATGTTAGGATGGACAGTGTCTTAACTTTATCTTAACTGACTTGTGTCCAGACGTGAAACTGGCAAGATCTTTCAGGGATTTTGTACAAATTAAACCAGGTTTTGAATATAAACCACTAGAGGCAATATTATACATGAGTTTACTTAAGGACTGGTATTAAACCATATGTAATAAAATCTGAGTACCACCCTTGAGGTTTTACAAAGCACCACACAAAGGCAAAGCATGGGGCTATGGAAAGCTCTCTGCTCAAAGGAAATGGTAAGAAAGTAATGGGTTCTTGGAACAGTTTTGCAAAATGTAAAGGCTCTGATACATTGAAGGTTTGACAGTTAGCTGGGTGCAGAGTAAACATAGTAAGAGAGGAAGAAGACTCAAAGTCCATGGGAGCTGAGAGCCATCAAAGTTCTTAGCTAGAGTTTGGCTTTGGTCGTGCTTCATTTTTTTATTATATTTTGGTTATTATTTTTCTATTTGGGAATAATAAGACAGTGATGTCATAACAGGGAAGAAGTTCCCAATTTCACCAAAACACAATCGGCCACATGCTTAAGATCCAAGGTAGTAAGAGTGCAGCCAAGAGATCAGTCCTGATGTAAGAGTGCAGCCAAGAGATTGGTCTTGATGTAAGAGTGCAGCCAAGAGATCAGTCCTGATGTAAGAGGCACAAGGCCTAAAGAACTGTGGGGTGCATGTGTGTGTGCATGCATATGTGTGTGTGTGTGTGTGCGTGTGCGTGCGTGTGCATTTGTGTATGTGGGGGGGTGTAGCTGGTAAAGATAAAGAAACAAAAGGAGTGCCACAATTGTGACCCTGAGTAAATAAATGACAGTATTTACATGAGGAACAAGGGACAGAGAATGGACAATATAATGCCAGACCCTAAGTAGTAGATTTCAGCTCATATAGAATAGTATAGAAAAAAACTTGACAGTTGTTGGGAACGGAAAAACAAAGATGAGGAACAAAAGTCTCCTGAACTAGAAGAAATTAAAAAAATAATCAATTACCTTGTATAATTAATAGGTGTTTAGATGTCACTTGAGTGAAGCACCTTGGTCAGGCAATGGTGTCAGAAGCCCAATAGGATGTAGAGTGAATCAAAAGTGGTTCTCTGAGCCAGTGAATGCATAGTTTTAGAAAACAGATGGGAAAAGGGAGTGAGAGAATTCAAGTTAACTAAAGAAGAAATAAGCTCAAGAGAAAAAAATTAAAATGAATAGCACTTGAGCTGAGTGAAGGCTGAGAAGTAAGAGACTAAAAATCAGCAGGAAAGAGGATTACAGATAAATGAAGAGTTATTGGATACAAATATGATCTTGAGCTCAAGAAACTTTCTGGAAAAGTAGGAGAGGCTGAGATTGTAAGAAGAAACAAATAAAAGAAGAAATACAAATATAGAGATGAAGGGGCAAAAGGTTTAGAAAATTCATGGCTAAGGATGGCTACTTGTCCACTAACAGGAGGTTTAACCATTGACACCAATGGGAGTGGAATTGGCAGTTTGAGTACAAGGTGAAAGGACAAAGCCACTACACACCCAGGCCTGGTGGTACACACCTGTGATTTCAGCTACTCAGAGGCTGAGGCAGGATGGTGGTAAATTCAGACTGTCTCAGCTATTAAAGACATGCTCACTCCTGGCATCACAGTGAGACAGTGCCTCAAAGTAAAAGGACAAATAGGGCTGGAGGTGTATCATACGGTGGTAGAGTATCTACCTAGCACAATATATGCAAGACTCTAGATTTAAGTGCAGTGAGGGTAAAGACCACTAAACAGATTAAGGAAGAGAACAATGCACGAGAGAGATTAATAGAGGAAAACTCAATCCAAGAATCCCCATAGATAACCATTAAAAGCTGCCTAGCCCAACATCGTTGAAAGTGAAGCAAAAAAAAAGACAGATGTGGCTGTAGATCCCAAGGATCATAGAACACCAAGGAGGAGGGGTGGAAAGAATGTAAGAGCCAAAGGGTAGAGAGATGTGCGCAAGAAGAGGTCTTCTAGCCACGACATGATGGAACAATTGTGTTCATGGGCTCACAGCACACAACAGCTGAGGTTATCTGAGTAAGACTTACATGAGATCGGGCCTGCCAGAATTTCCTCCTGAATGAGGAAGGTGTCCTTGAGGCTCCAACCCTTCCTGTGGGACCATAGGCAATTAATTAACAGGCAAGAAACTCTAATTAAACTCAATGGACCACATATAAAAAGAAAAATGGAGGCATGAGGAAGACTTGTTGAGAAGAAAGTAGGAGAGGGAAGGGATGGGAATGAGAACAACTAAAATTTCCTTAATTGAATGAGAGAAATTGTCAAGCAATTAAAGCTATTAAAAGGAAAGGTCAGAGAAGGACATGGAGTGAATAACTCGACTCTATTTTAATGGTTAAATGTTCTATTCTCTAAAATTCTAGCAAAACAATCTGGGGATGCTAATGCATAGGCTCTGTGTGTGTGTGTGTGTGTGTGTGTGTGTGTGTGTGTGTTATCTCTTATTCAAGTTAGAAAAGACTAAATATGCATCTCCAATTTATGAAAAGCTGATAATATTTCACATTCTAAAAAAGCCTTTATTTCCAAAGCCCTATACAAGAATGGCCTCATTTTACCCTGCACCAATTCAAGAGCTCCTTTATCTGCTCAGAGAACTCATATACAAATGACAAATTGAATCAGACCCTGTTGCAGCTCTGTATATTGTTGAAAATTAATGTCTTGGCGTGCTCAGCTTTCTGAGTCCCTCTGTGCATGTTCCTAGGAGAAATGAGGCATTCCTTTCATGCTTGCTGGGAAACAAGATAAACAAAATAATTATGACTTCATATTTCATTTAATATAGCATTTATCTTCCACATATAGATGAGTAGGCTTTGCCTTTAATTTGATAGCTTACATGTCCATGTGTGAACTCAGATTCCTTTAACTAGTTTACATTGATGCGGTAAAGATTGTTCAATGTCCATAGCTCCAATCCACAGTTCAACTGTGCTCTTTAGAGAATGATGTCATTAAAATCTACCTTGCAGACTTGATGATTCTGTGTATATTGTTCTTATCTAGCTTTTCACCAGATAAAATCCCTAGCGTCAATGAGTGTTTGCTATTCTTTGTTTGACTGAGATGTTTTAGAAAAACCAAATTCTATGTATGTTTACATATAATTGTTTAATTAGGAAATGAGAAGAAAGAAAATAATCATTTCCTGACAAGATGACATCCTCTTATAATCTGCAAATAAATATTAATAAGTAGCTGATACACACAAAGGAAAAAACAACAGCGACAGTCATAACACAAATTGTCTGCAGATATTACACTTCACTTTTTTGAGTATTTTGGTACCTGCCATTTCATTTGATCCTTCAGTTCTTTTAATAGGGTTATTAATATGCTATTTGTGGATAGGAGATCCAAAGTCCAGGAATTTTTCATCTTTTCAAAATACAATAAAAGTTTTGATCATTTGTAAAGAACATTATTTTGTTGATACCATTATGGACAGTATTTGTGAGTGGATAGGCAAAACTCATTTGACCACCAAAATTGCTATGACACAGTGTAGAAGTTAGCTCTATTCAGGAAATAGCCAGACTAACTAAAAGATAAACAATTATATTTTTATTTATATAAAGGGAAAAATTCATGAAACAGGAACAAGAAGTCCAAGCTCAGATGTGCTGTGAGGGAACCACAGAGAGAGAGAGCACCTGGGTGGTGCGGTGTGGCTATTTTTCTCCAGGTCCCAGAAATCCACACCTTAACTTGGTTCCACCTCTTGAAGACAATTGGCTAACAAAGCTTCCTTATCACCTCCCCCTTTTGTCTAAACAAGAGCAATCCAAACCCATTACAAAATTATATACAATAGGAACAGATATCAAGTATAAAATTACAACCATCATAAACAATATTAAGCAAGGAACACATGACAATGTTTTAATAATCATTCTATTCTGAAGAGTCTAAGTCTTGCATTGGAAATAAGCTTAGCTAAATCATAAGACGACTGCAATCTTCAACCCCATTGAAGGCCTGAGAAGGGAGATAATATTACTTGAGTAGAGCAGTATATAATAGAGACAATTGGCTACCTGAGCAATCACCTAAAGTCTCATTTGCAATGCTGAAGCAACCTACTTTGGCTAAGGCCTAGCATAACTGACAGACCATTTTCAGAGGCAGGGAACTTTTCAGAATCGTCTTACCCTGTCTTGGCAAGGTTTAGCAGTCCTTTTCCTTGTGTTCTGCTTATCCAATCTGAATATCATGTACTTTGTCAGAGTTTGAGGCATGGACAGTTCCTTGCCCAAAAGCCAGTCATGCCAAGAAGAAAACAAACTCCGAGTGGAGTGTCTTCGGTGCTCAACATTCTCTCAGGAATAGATTGGTGCTGTCAGGAGCAATCATGTCTCATGTCAACAGAACCCTAAATTATTTAAATGCCATGTTCTACAGTTCCTTAAAGTGGTTGAAGATTACCTATCTAGGCAAAATACAATCTCTTTATATCTAAAGAACCTAATTAATCTGACTATATGTAAAACAAACATGAACAACTATTGACCTATAATATTTAATACCTGTATAACTTAAGGACTAAGACTTATGTCAGAATATTAAATAAGCTGTAAACAAATGTTCAGCAAATGAGGACAATGACCTAAAAATGTAAACAATATATAAGTATCTTGATCAGAGGTAAGAATAATATATAATGCAATATGAAAATATACTTTAAAAGTTGTATCAATATGCAAAAGGTCCTATACAGAGGTAGAAACATGTATGTATACAATCTGACAGAAGAACTTTGCATAGGTATACAAATATTGTAAATAAAAATAACAAATATATTTTGAACTTGTATCAATATACAAAACTATACCAATGTAAATTATCCATAAGTAATAGCTCACAAGTATTCACTCTACTACCCACTTATTATTATCCCTTTTTAAAAAATTTCTAAACCTATATAGTTTCCACCCCAACCCTCTACCTTATACAAGTAATAATCAACAACCCCTAAATAATATTCCCAACCCTGAAAACAAACTGTTTGGGAAAGGGGACTTCATCCTCTAGAATTGTTTTCCACTGTCATGGGGGCAATGTTCTCTATAGGATCCTGCAAAAGTAAAGTGATGGTTAAGTTTCAGGATTACTGTCTAGTATAATTGCAAACAATTTCCAAACAGTCAATAGGGTTTTTTCCAAAGTTCTTATTTGAAGTTCTGGCCAGAACATCATGAGAAGGTGCACCATGTCAGCAGCTGTAACCCAAAAACTGGTTTTAAAGCAGTGATATCAGCATCATGATGTCACCTCAACCAGGTAAAGTTGTTGATGTGAGGCCCCGTGTTCTTTTTGGAAACTTTAAATATTACTGCAGGAAACGGATCTATAGGAAACTCTATTGTTCATCATGGAAAACTTAAAAATTATTCATATAGACATTCATTCAATAAAGAACATGATATAGACAAAATAGACAAGGAGAAAGTAAAATTTTTCCTAAAATCTTTCTTCTGTTCAATGCCAGATGACACCTGATATGAGACAGATACTCTGAATGTTCCTTTTAACAACACACTTGGATTTAGAGAAGTACAGACTCATTGTCCAACCCCAAAGCCAGTTCTATATATTCATATATGTGTATATATAAATAAATATTATTTAATTTAAATATACATATATAAATCTATATGCTTTGATCACCTGGACTCATAAGTCATATTTTTTTTTTCTCGATGATCCTTATTGAATACCAATTTTTCCTTCTGTCAGCATCCAAACATCCAGGGTCCCTTGAATTTTTAAAGATGTGAATTTTCTTGTAAAGACAAGAGCAGAACCCTGCCCCAACCCTATATGGTTTCCTTACCGCCTGTAGGGTTGTCACTGTTGTGGATGAGCTGTCAATTCTCTTTCTCAAAAGGTTTCTCTTTTTCAAAGCGAATTTTTTATTAATTTTGATGGTATCTATAGTTTTTCTTCTCTTGTGAAAACAAGAGCAAAACCCCTTCCCCAATGTAGCACATCTGCTGGTTTCCATTGTGAGGTCAGAACATCCTTGAAATACACCAGTTGATTTAATTCAGAAGTTTTTTCTATTATCCAATACCTCTCTGCTGCCATTGTTCCTTTCTCATTAGCATTAAGAAAATTCAAGGTTAATAAAGCATTATGCAATTTATTTCTGGGGGTATTTTTTATCCCTTTCTGTTTGTTCAATATACCCTTTATAGTTTGATTTGACCTTTCTATAACTGCCTGATCTGTAGGATTATTTGGTATACCTATAAAATGCATTATATTATAATAAGCACAAAAACCATTTTATTTTCTTAGATATACATTCTGGACCATTGTCTGTCTTTATTTGTGCAGAATACCCATGATGGCCATAACTTCTAATAAATGCATGATTACTGAGTCAGCCTTTTCTGAACTCAAGGCAGTTGCCCCTTGAAAAACCTGAATACGTGTCAATGGTTTGGCACACATATTTTAATTTTCCAAATTCTGTAAAGTGGAACACATTCATCTGCCATATCTCATTCCTTTGAATACCCTTTGGGTTAGTCTCTGCAGGCAATGGTGGTTGGTTAAGAAAGAACAAGTCGGATATCTTTTTATAATCTCCTTGGCTTGTTGCCATGTAATAAAAAACTTTTTCTTTAAACCTTTGGTATTGACATGATGTTTTTCACAAAATTCTGAAGCCTACAACATACTTCCAATCAATAATTGATTAATTTCTGCATTGTCTTGTGCTTATTTCATCAGTAGTAAAAGGCACTATTATTTATGTGGGGTCTATACCTGCTAATTGATGAAATCTCAATTTACCTTTTATAATTAATTCAGAGATTTTTTTTCACATAGTATTTTAGTATTTTTCTTAGTTTATGTGGTAGAAAGATCTATTCTAAGATAATATTGTCCCTCTGCATTAACTTTCCTGTGGGAGAAATTCTGGAAGGCAATATGACTAGAATACAATTAAAATTTGGATTCACCCTATCCACATGCACCTCCTATAATTTCTTCTCAACAGTCATCAATTGCTGTTAATTCTCTGGGACTATTTAAGTCTTTGTCACAATCTAAGGTTTTGTTTAAATGAATTGTTAGATCAGGTGTTATCTCAACAGCTGCTCATAGACTGGAAATGTCTCCTAACAATCTTTGAAAGTCATTAAGAGTCTTCAACCAATCTCTCCTAATCTGTGCCTTTTGTGTTCTAATTTTCTGTAAACCTATACTATAACCTAGGTAATTAACAGAATCTCCTCTTCTAATCTCTTCAGGAGCAATTTGTAATCCCCATTTAGGCAAAACTTTCTTTACTTCTTCAAACATTCTTCCTAAATGATCTACATTTGAATCAGATAACAAAATGTCATCCATGTAATGATAGATTATAGACTTAGGAAATTGCTTATGTATTATTTCCAGTAGCTGACTGACAAAGTATTGGCACGGGGTGAGGCTATTGAGCGTTCCCTATGGGAGGACAGTCCATTGATATCTCCTAGTAGGCTAAGAATTATTATAAGCAGGCACTGTAAAGGCAATTTTTTCTCTAGCCTTTTCTTGTAAAGGTATAGTGAAGAAACAATCCTTTTAAATCAATAACTATGAGAGGTCATCCCATCTTTGGTAACAGAGAAAGCAGAGGAATTCCAGATTGTAGAGGGCCCATAGGTTGAATAACCTTGCTGATAGCACTAAGATCTGTCACATTCTCCATTTTCCAGATTTCTTTTTAACAAAAAATACAGGAGAATTCCAAGGGCTGGTAGATTCTTCAATATGGTGAGCATCTAGTTATCTAGTTACTCTTGTACCAGCTGCTCTAAAGCCTGCAGCTTTTCTTCAGTTAGTGACCACTGTTTAACCCATATTGGTTTCTCAGTTAACCATTTTAAAGGCAAGGCCATTAGTACATTTGAAGGTTTGTCAATTGCTTTGTGTTCTTGTACAGCCTGAATGGCTGGTGACCTTTGTCTATAATATCTTCTAATATCTTCCCCAGAAACATAAGTTTGAGGGGGCTGCAGGAATGTTAATCTGAGTATTCAATTGCTGCATTAGGCTGTGACCCCACACATTCACTGCAATATTAGCTACATATGGCCTCGGCCTCCATTTCGGTCCCTCTGGCCCTATGTATTTGACCCATCTCATGCTTTGTTTCACTTGGGATAGGGTTCCAATTCCTAGGAACTGAACATCTACCTTTTGAAGAGGCCAAGTCAGATGCCAAGATTCATACATGATACTTACATTCGCACCCGTGTCCAGGAAGCCTTCAATAAAAATGTCATTTATACACACTCTTAGTTTTATTCTTTGATCATTTATAGAAGTCTGCCAGAATATGCTTTTCCTGTGTCCTACTGGAGTGCTGACTTATCCTTCATATCTATTCCATCATCCAGACCAGTATGGTTTTTTTACAGTAGGCACTGGATTTTTTTAATTTTCCTGGTGACACATGTTCTCCATAGTAACTGGGAATGATTGGACCACATTTGTCATGGGAGACTATGAAAGGCCACCCCCCCAAGGAATTTCTCAGTGATATCAGGTTGCCTTTTCTGTCTTTTGTTGACCTACATTCATTAGTCTAATGTCGGCCTTTGCCACACCTCCTACATATACCTGAAGGCTGAGTCCTCCTGTTGTTGCCATTCCCAGAGGAGACATTATTCCTAGGAATTCCTTGTTTACAATCCCTCTCAGATGTCCTACTACAATTAAAACATTTGGTATTTTGATGTCTCCTCATGCCATTGGAAATTGCTTCTCCTACCCAAGCTTCAGTACTATAGTCAAGTGTCTCAACATTCATTATAAGTAAGATCCATTTGTCCATTGGTACTGATCTGACCTTTAGAGGCCCAAGGATCTTTTTGTATTCTAAGTTGGCATTCTCAAAATCCAAACATTCAGTTAGTACACATCTAGCTTCTGGGTCTGTTACCCCTATCTGTACAGTCTTAGTTAATCTTTGTAAAAAGTCACTAAAGGGTTCTCTCTGACCCTGTTTGACCCTAATATATAATTCAGTTCTCTTTCCTAGTTCCTGAGTTTTATCCCAAGTATTTAAAGCTGCTGTGCTACATAGGGACAAGGTGTATTCATCGTAAAGAGCCTGATCCTGAGGATCAGAGTAAAGTCCCTTGTCCAGAATTTGATCTTGGGAAATCTCGGGTCCTTTTGCTTTTCCCTGTTGCTCTAAATTGTTTCTTTTCTCCAGTAACACTTCCAAAGCAACTGAGGTCCATTTTCTAGGACTGCTGAGATTTACTGAATCCAGTCTTGTGGCATTGCTTTGTTGCTTAAAGTCCACATTTTGACCATTTCCCTAATGAAGGATGAATATATTCCATAAAATACAATTGCTTGCTTAATTTCCTTTAGATCAGTCATATGTATGGATCAGTCATATATATTCTTTGACTACCTTAGGGTATTTGGTACCAGATGCTCTTTCTGATGATATCACCGGAAAGGCAGGTAGAACTCTGGGTAAGCTTTATACATACTGATGAGGCTAAATTTTGTCTTTGTACCTTTTGTCCCTGGTCATCAAATTTGATAAATTCCTCAATCTTTTCAAATCTTTTTACCACTGCCTTTTGTAAAGTCTGGATCTTCTGTTCAGTATTCTGTTCTAATGCCCTCATTGAGGATTCCAAGGTGTGAAGTCTGTAAAGTAGTGATAATGTCTCATTCTTAAACATAATTTTTATAGCATGCATATTACCTTCCTGGAGAGACATTCTATCAGTCAATCTATCATAACCCGTTGACAGAGTCCAATTAGTACATTCAACAGTACAAATTCTCTCGGACAATGTCTCAGCACCCTTTGTCATTAACTGGGTTTTGTTTGTCAGATTGGTTGTATCCTTCTCCAGAGTGCTGAATTTCCCTTTTGGTAATTATTAGTCTGCAAAGACTGTATCATTTCTAAAAGTGCCTCATTCTTGGCCCTATTATCAAACCATATTTTTAAGGAGAAAATAAGGACAAAGCTAATCCCCAGAATCAAATAAGTGATGTAGGAAGGAAATCATATAAACCTTGCATAACATCATACATGGTATAAGTAAAAAGGCTTATTGAACTCCTAGATTGTTAAATTGTTCATCATCTTGCCTTTTTAAATTATAAATTTATAATTTATATTTTAAATTTAAATCTTGCCTGTGGTTGAGTTTGAGCTGGAGTAGGTGCAATAACCGTTACCTGCCAGTAGGTGTCATGGCGCACTTGTAGCCATGTGGCCCACTTGAATCTGAATTTTAGCATTAAATGCTGAAAGATATGCTCAGATTAAAAACAATTATTCAGTGTAAATCACAGACTGTGTGCTCCCCGGTAGTACCTGACTGGTTCGCAGTCATACAAGCACAGTGAGAGCAAGAAAGCAGGGAAGCTACATCCCTTACTGGACCCAGAAGCCAGCCACACAGTTGCAAGTAGAAAAGGCTCTCTGAGTTGTTTAATGAGAAAATGAGAAGGACCGTGGCTAACGGCTACTCAGGGCCCACTAAGCAGGAATTCTATACCTAAATGAATGGTGTAGATAGTGGCAGCGACTGACTAGAGCTGCTGGAGACATGAGCCTCACAATTAGGGGCGCCAGCTGTAGAAGTTAGCTCAGTTTGGGAAATAACCAGGTTAACTAAAAGATAAACAATTATATTTTTATTTATTATAAGTTATGAGAAAAACTCACAAAACAGGAACAAGAAGTTCCAGCTCAGCTGTGCCATCGCGGAACCACAGAGAGAGCACCTGGGCCATGCGCCCGTTTTTCTCCTGGTCCCAGAAAGCCACACCCTAACTTGGTCCCACCTCTTAAAGATAATTGGTTAACAAAGCTTCTCCATCAATGCACTATAAAAAATATGGTGAAAATAAACTGTGGCAAATTTTGTAGTACATAAAAACATAAAGGAGCCATGTTCCTGGCTCAGAAAATGTGTACATTTCTATAGAATTAAACAAAGCTCAGAACCCATAAACATTCACTTATTTAAGGTAGACAGTTAGCAGGGCCTTCTCCATTTATTACATACAAATGCCACAGCAGTGACTGAGTTAGTAGCAATTTTGTCATATGAGCATAAGTCCCTAAGTTTGGATCCCAGCACCCATGTTAAAAGGGGGTGTGGCAGTGAGACACACCTGTAATCCCAGAGTTTGGGATGTTGAGATAGGAAATCCCTTGGCATTCAACAGTTAGTCTTGTGTGCCAGTGAGCTCCATATCCATCAAGAGGCAGAGATCATGACTCCAAAGTAAGGAGAAGAAGCAATTGAGGAAAACATTCCCTGTCAATGCCTAGCCTTACACACATGTGTACACAGGTATAGGCCTCCCACTAATGCCTGTCCATCCACAGGTACACACACCTAATTGTAAACATGCACACACATAAGAAAGATAAGGAACACAGTGTGTTGGCATGATCATAGTTAGGAAATAAGCATAGGAAAAGTAGATGTGAAGCACACTTAATAGTAAGACATTTATATTACTGGAGAATGCAACCAGAGAAATGAAGCCTGCCTCTGCAGTGACATGGGGAAACATGATAATGGCATAATAAGCAGATAATTCCATATTTCTCAAAGGTTTTCAAATTTTCAAATGTAGTAATTTTAAATTACTACAATGAGTAGTAATTTTAATAACGGCAAGTTCTGGTGTTGTCCATTACCCAACGAGCTAAGGTTGTGTGCATTGGAAATCAGAAAAAGCTGTGATATATTGCAAAGACTAACAGGAAAATGAGCAATGGCATGAGGTGTACTTGTTATTTTGTCATTGCTATGGCAAATACAACCACCACCACTACCACACACACACACACACACACACACACACACACACACACAAAGCAGCTTAAGGAAGGGAGACTGCATTCCAGCCCACAGTTTTAGAAGAGCCGTCTACCATGGCAGAAAAAGTATGGCAGTAAGCATGCATCTGGGTGTAGTAGCAAGGGTCTGGGAGGCCTGGTGGATTTTATTCCCTGACAAGAAGCAGAGATAGAGTGGATGTTCATGTTCCACTTGCTTTCTCTCATTTGTTCAGTCAAGGACTTGAGGCCATAGGATGGTGAGGCTCACAATGAGTCTTTTCACCTCAGTGAACCTCCCTGGAGATGTCCTCACAGATAGATATGTTCAGAGAATCGTCTCCCAAGGGATTCTGAGTCTCATCCCACCTGATGAAATTAAACACCACACAAGACAAAGAGCACTTAATCATAAAACTATAGTCCATGAAATGTAAGCCACCTCTCAAGCCAATTAGATTAATGTGGTTCTGCTTCTTCCTCCAGACCATTGGCGTAGTGGACCATGAGAGTGGAGGGAGCAGAAGCTGGAAATAGGGTTCAGACGGCTGTGGGTACAATGGAGAAAGTCCTACGGAAGATGACTTCAGTGAATCGGCTCAGCTTTATTCCATAGTATAGGAAATATATAGGATGAGGAACCTGGGGACAAACCCTAGTTTGTAGTAAGTGGCGTGGTATAGTCATAAGGTTTCATATGTGACAGCAGGGCCCTATAGCAAAGCTCTTAGTATGAGTCTTACTTACTATAGGTACAGCAGGGGAGTTTTCTATCAGGAAATGGGGCCACGGATCATCCTAAAGATAAATCAGGCATCCAGCTTTAGAGACAGCTTTCAGATAAGGTCAGTCTTCCGGGCCTTTCTCTAGATAAGGGCAGGTAGAAAGCAGAAGTTTCACCAAGGTAGGAAGTTCCCAGGTTGCCAAGCTTTGGAAAAAGCCAGGCTGTGACCTCTGACTAGTAAGGTCTTCCAACAGATTAAAATCAATATACCTGGATAACTGGCCCTCTTTTCCTATCTCTGCTGAGCATCCCACGGCATGCAGAATCTGGAGATGACTAGACATCTCTTCACTCAAGTTTACATACTGTGCCCTTATGTACAAGATCTGCAGTAGGAGTTGAAGGCATAGTGACACGGGTGGATCCATCTTACCACAAAAGCCTTGGACATACTTATCTTATTATCTCTGTGTCCCTTACAGTGGTTAGAAAGTTCTGTTCTTGGGAATGCTCTTGTGAGTGGACTTTGTGCCTACTTGTGTTTTTTACTTAGTTGCCTCGTAGTATTGCCTCCAGAGAGGGAACACTGGAGGATTGCCTACATATCTATTTTTATTTTCACACCAGGTTAAATAATTCTTCTTTGGACTCTTCCTGAAATGTCTCTGAAAGAATATCAAAATTAAAACAGACATGGTTTACTGCAAAGATTCTCTTCCTCACTGGACTGCGAACATTGTGTACCCTCTCTTAGATAAATTTTAGATTTCAATATACTGTATAGTTAGGGTTCTCTACAGCAAGAGAACTGGTAGAATGACAATATACATAAAATATATTAGAATGGCTTACAGGCTGTGAATGGTCTGGGTAGTCCAGCAATGGCTGTCTCACAATGGAAAGGCCAAGAATCGAATGGTGGTTAAATCCAGGAGATTGGATGTCTGAGCAGCCCCAGTCCAGTGTCAGAATCCCAAGGAAGTCCTAGAAAGCCGCTTATCTTCAGTGTGTTCTGGAAGAAATAGTAATTCCTAATATCAGTGACTGAATGCCTCAGGAGCAGGGTAAATGAACTCACCAACAAGAATGTAAGAAAATCCCCCACAAGTATCCCAAATTTAGGATGGACCATTCCACCTCAAATGAACCAGTCAAGAAAAGCCCTCACAGGTGGACTTGGGTTTTTTGTTGTTTCCAGATGTAGTCAAGTTGACAACCGAAATTAGCTATCACATATACTCGTTTTAAAGTCAACTGATTTGCCAGTTGAAAGCCGTCTTCCATAAAACTAAAGCTGGAAGGTACGGATGCCTGACCCTCTTTCCCTGTTTCCAGACTTCTCCCTGCTGAGGATGTTGGATTAAACAGACTCGTGGCAATGAGCCCAGAGGGAATTTACACAGGTGCAAGGAATGGTTTAACTTTTCAAGGGAAACAAAATATTTGTCAATCACCTTCAACACTAATAGCTTTACATTCTTTGTGGTTTCACCTTCAGATCATAGCAGCCTTTTGAGCCCCCATGTCTGTACAAAACTGGGTTTTCAATGGTTGATGGATAAATAGCAATTGCTGAATGAAAGACCATGTGGGATGAGAAATATGAGATGCACCAGCCAATCTCTTTCCACAGCAGGAAGTTGTACGGTGCTCAGAGGTACTGAATTGTTAGAGGAACCCTTATCAAATTGTTTGGCCCTAACTATTCAGCAGTGGGAATGATTGGCAAAGGGGGTGTTAGAAGTGAAATTAATGAGCTATCAGAAGTACTGTGAACTACATTTGTAAAGTTCTGCATTAAAGTGTTTTATTTACATCTCGAAGATTGGAGTTAGACTAATTCACCATGTGAGGAGCAACCTATTGGAGCACAGGGTGTGCTGGGGAACCAGAGACAAGAGGTTTAGCAGCAGCATCTTTGAAACAGGCTCTGGAGTAGACAATTTGTCCTGTGCTTCGTTCTGGTAGGATACAGGATTGCCCATATCATTTATGATCAACCAAAGCCACACAATTATGCTTATAATCTACTTGGTCCATTCTGCCGGGCCTGTAGTGGGCCATCGATGTTATTGTTAGTGTGCAGTGTTGATGCAGACTGAGGCAGTTGCCTACAGTTTCAAGAAGTGCATTCATAGAATATGAGAAGGACAGTGGACACCGGGATACGAACTTTTTCCTTCTTCATTTTTGCTCTCCTTTAAATCTTTTTCCTCTGCTTTCGTCAATAACCGAGCTATTTTGTTACAGACTCAAATAAGTTCTATTAATGGCAAAATCCAACCTAAGCTTGATCTTCGAGTCTACAAACCAAGCAATTTAACACATTAACTGACATATATTTTGCATTTTAAATTTAATTACGGCCCTAATGTTTTGATTGCCTTTAATATGATAAGGATAAAGAGTGAATTGAGAAGGCTTTAATAGCATAAGATGTTGTCATGATGGCTGGCATTATTGCATTGTTCTGCAGGTTTTCAAAATAATAAACTCTTTGAGGCATTTATACTATTATCCCAGTTATCATTGCTAAAGTGAAGACATGCCCCAAAATCTTAGAAGATGTAAGAAGATAAATAGTAGACTTAAATTAGGGAGAAAAGTGCATTTTGACAAAACACTTTCAGTATCTTATTACTATGCATTTCTATTATATCCTCAGAGGAATGTACCCAAGCATTTAACATACACACTTCTTTTTCCTTTCCATTGATTGATTGACGTATGTAGGGTCTCACTATGTAATCCAGGTTGTCCTTGAACTCACTGCCATCATTTTGCCTCATCCTCCCCAGGGCTGAGATTGTGGACATGCAATCAAAATGACCACTCAATCAAAATGACAATTTTCTTTATTTTCTAAGTTTCTGTGAATGTGCGAGCATTTCTGTGTATGAGTGTGATGAATGTGTACATGTATGTACAGGTCCTGTGTACACAGGCAGAGACCAGATAGCATCTGGCCCTCCTCTGTCACTGTCTGCATCATTCCATTAGTCACAAACTTGACTGTTGGCTGACAACTTTAGGAATCCCTCGTCTCCCTTCCCCCACAGTGCTGTGCTTACAGGAGGCAATGAGCCAAGCCTAGCTTTATTTAAATATGGCTGCTGGAATCCAAACTCAGGTCCTCGTTCTTGCATAGCAAGTCATATCCATTGAGCCATCTCTCCTGTCCCAATTTTCTCTTCTTGGTCTTCTTAGGCACTGTGTTCCTTAAAACTTTTAATGCTTAAAGAAATTATAAATGAGGAAAAAACAGTCACTGAGACTTGCTAGGCTACTATATTGTAAAACAAACAGTTGGTAATAAATTATTTTTGTAAGTAAAAATAAAATAAAATAAGCCATGTGATGTTGGGCATTGAGCAAATCTTTGAAAAAATAAACATTTGATTGTATAATTATACTCCTATCTCACTGTTTATGATATGTAATACCTGCTTTAAAATATGTAAAGTAGGAATAGGTTAATAATGAAAATGATTATCCCACACTATAAGACATCAGATTCCTGCTAGAAAGTGGTCAAGGAAGTTCTGGATCATTTCTCAGTGTGCTCTTAAGGAAAGAGAATGTCAGAAAGCGATATTTAAATTATAAGCTAATTGAAGTCAGGCAAAACCGACATCATTTCCAAGAGAAAAAAGCTAAGCCATTAGTGTGGATGGTGTTTCCGTGTAACACGGCCCTAGATAAAAAGAACCAGAGATAAAGCAATGAATTCTTCCTGCCTTCTTGAAGAGAACTTACGGTTTCAACTAGTTGTGGACTTTAGGCCCAGTGGTTCTCACCTTGTCCTCGAAGCCCTAATCATTTTCCTCTAGGTATTGAAAAGGACAGAGGTGAGAACTCTGTTCCAATGTATCACAAAATGAAAACTTTCTGAACTGTTAAGTCTTGGTGGAGGGTGGTAAGCAGGAGGTAGCAGGAGGGTGGTGGCAGGCTTGGAAAAAGAGAGGAGCTGATTTTTCTAGGAGACACCTAGCGTGTGTTTTCTAGCACATTCTGAGGGAAGAAATGTATAACTAGCTGACGAGCGTGAATGAAGCCTACTCTCCTACTCTCTGTGCTCTGCGATCAGCAGCTACGCCATTTAAGGTGTCATTTGGAAGGCAAGGCAGATTCATGAAAACAAAACAAAAATATCACATGGCATGAGAGTTTTCGTCTTTATTTTTTTTTTTTTTTTAAATCCTAGACAGGAAAGGAGACAGACAGCTGATATTGAGACACCAGCATAAATACCCACTCCGCTTACACGTCAGTCCTTTGAAATACGTATTTTGCTTGTCAGTCTTGGCTCCTTAGCAAACTGTTTTCAGTCCCCACCCTTACTATTCTCTGAGCTGGCTAAGGTGACAGAGCCACATGGCTGGATGGTTACAAGATGTGTTTCTGGGGGTACCCTTTACCAGGGAGCGTCACTAAATCATTCTGAAGCTTTGCAGTAGAAAACATTTGAATAGTTTATCACAGCTACGGAGGGGAAAAGCACCTCACCACATCCATAGTTTTGTTTCAGGAAAACCAAGTCAAGAGAACAGACCTTAAGCTTTGTGTGTGGCCTTCTGGCACGTTGAATGCTTCAGTTTGGGTTTCGTAGAGAGGTTTCTCTGTTGAAATGTGTTCCCTCCTGTGTGGTCTCCCAGACCCTGTGTCACCTTTCCCCCAATTCCCTCAATTCAGGGGTTTTCCCAACCTTGGGTCAAAAAGGAAATGTTGTCTCCAGATACTGTGAAGTTGTGTCTAAACATGTATAAGGAGTCAGTTCCTGCAAGATCTCCTTCAAAGCAAAGACTGAACATTAGAAAGAGAAAGAATAGCAAGTCAATCCCTGCAGACACCAGAGGCCATGGCGTAGCAGAATATCATGTGGATGATTCACAGAATGATGTCTCCTAGCCATTGTCCTGAGTAGACCGAGGACCGAAGCCTTTTCAGCCCCTATTTCACGGTCAGGAAGAGCAAGGCTGAATGCACAGCTCTTTCCTGCTTGGCACTCACAGGATGTCAGAATTCAGTGTAACCGCCAGAGCCTGTGGTGTTTGCCCGGCTTGTGACATGTTTGCTTGTAGATGATGGATAGCATATTCAACGGCACACACAGACGCACAGAGAATATTTCCATGACTGCAGAAGTTCCCATCAAGGGCCATTATTCCAGAGACTCCAAAATTTATTCCTGTGGGGCTTCATAATAGTCTGAAGCCATTTAAGCAACCGGGAAACAAATTATTCAAGATAAAGCAGTGGAAGTTTTTGTTTGTTTGTTTATTTGGGTTCTTACCCAGCTACACAGCACTTCCCATGTCTTGGGATTCCAAGGCCTATTAATATGTCAAAAAGCACCTGAGAGACCAACATAGGTCTATGACTGCTTATTTTGCCATATAAGGAATATTAATAAAGAAATTCTGGCTAAAATATATAGTCATTTTAAAGACATGATAAAAAAATAATCTCTCTCTCACACACACAGAAAGCATAACTCCAGGAAAAAGGCAAGTTAGCCAAAGGCATATGAAGTTTTTCAGCACTTCACCGCATGGTCCATAATTACTCCTACTTTGACAAGGACCCATGAACTCTGCTGGACAAGCTCCAGGTTTCTGGGAAAGCAGTGACCTCTGCCATTTGCCAAGCATGTACTGTCTCTGAACCTAGGTTCTTCAATCTTGGAGTGGGAGCGTGAGAGTACTATTAATGTAGCAGGACCCTAAGCATCAGCTCCTGTGTGTCCTTAGATCGTTGGACCCTAAGCATCAGCTCCTGTGTGTCCTTAGATCGTTGGACCCTAAGCATCAGCTCCTGTGTGCCCTTAGATTTTTGGACCCTAGCACCAGCTCCTCTGTGCCCTTAGATTTTGGGCACACAGTAGGCTCACAAAAAGTCTCCTGTGTTGAATTAAACTTTTAGTCTAACAGGCCATTCTATCGCAGGCAGACCTTTAAGGGGATCGCCCTCGCTAGCCGTAAATCTCCCACACAGACGAGCATTCTGGAGAAAACCCAAGAGAGCAGAGCCAGTGACGTTAAGAATAAATGAAGGGCCTGTCAAATAACAAACACTGAAAGAAGAGCCTGTTCCTAGAACACAGAGTGAGGGCACTTGCGGAGGCTCCTTCCCTCTGGGTACTTGGCCCTCTGCTCTTTCCTCCCTCGTGTGGGGAGCAGCAGACTCAGCCTGGTACTCGCTGCCCTGGGTGGCCACTTGTGACATCAGCTCTCTTGGAAAAATCCCTCTGCTTCATCAGTCTTTATTAAGTAAAATATTGTGATGTGTTTGTGTAATGAGGCCAAAATGTCTTCAAACATACATTCATACATTCAGCGTTGGACGACAGCACGCTTGCTTATGTTGTACAATAAATTCTCACTTTGTGCTTTTTCGTCAATGCGCACCCCTAATGAGGGTCTGAGCATACATGAGTGAAAGACTAAGGATTTGTGTTTTGAAGTTTATGTATCCACTTATTTGGTTTTTGAGGTTGTGCTTGTGTACATGTGCGCGTGTGTGCATGTTCATGTGTGCAGGTACATGTTAGTGTATATGAGAGACACACATGTGGAGGCCCGAGGACACGCTGGCATGTTACTCTTTAGGCATCATCCATCTGTTGTTTGGAGACATGACTCTTCAGTGGTCCGGCAGTCATTAAATACAATAGACTGGGTGGTTGGTGTGCTTTGAGGACCCAGGCTTCCCAATGCTGTGATTACAAGAATGCAGGCACCTCCACACCTGGATTTGGTTTGTTTGCTTGTTTTGTTTTTTTGAGACAGAGTTTCTCTGTGTAACAGTCCTAGTTGTCCTTGAACTAGCTCTGTAGACCAGACTGGCCTTGAACTCACAGAGATTCGCCTGCCTCTGCCTCCCAAGTACTGGGATTAAAGGCGTGTGCCCCCACCATCCAGCACGCCTGAATTTTTTACTGTGGGTTCCATGGATCAAATTCAGGCCCTTGGCCTTGTGAGGCAAGTGATTTTCTGGCTGATCCATCTCTCTCTAGCTTTATTGTTTCTGAGACAGAGCCTTCTGCCACCCAGGCTGGCCTTGAATACCACTCAGTAAACTACAACACTGAACTCCTGATTCTCCTGCCTCGGTCTCCCAAGTGCTAGGATTACAGGCATGGGCTACCACATCTGCTGTGATGGTTTAGTTTGGTTAGGTTGATTCAAAAATCAAGCCAGCTCTTAATTCTTTTTAAAATTGTATCTGTTTTTAGCCTACACATAAGACACTGTTTGTGTTTAAGATGCACAGTAAAAGTCATAATAGGAGTCTAAGGTGTGTAATCATTAGACCAAGGTAATTAATGTGTCTATCACTTTATATAGTTATTGCTTTGGCATTATTGTCTGTTTTAGCCAAAAATCTGGGCTATAAACCTCCTGATTTAACAATGCCTGTTTATGTTAATTAACTCTCCCCAGAACGCTATTTCTAGATCCAAAAGTAAATGCTCCTTCACTAGTTTCTCTATTGTTTAGTTTCATATTGCAGGGCACGGAGATCACCAGGAAGGCTGAGCCGGTTTTATTAAGTCCTGGTTGGGTGGTGTATGGCTGTTTTTATTTGCCGTTTAATTCTATTTTATCACTCTGTGTTTGTGCCTGATTACATGTTTTCTTAGTGATATTTTCATGACGTGAACACTATACCACATAGCTGGCACCATTTCAGATGTGCTTTGGACACTGGTTACATGTACGGGAGATGGAGAATCGTGTGTGTGTATATATCTATATCTATATCTATATCTATATATCTATATATATATATATGCAGAGTCCTGAAGTCATAGCACTTGAATTTGAATCCTCTTCCAAAATCTTCATAAACGTGTGATCATGTGTCTTTCTTGGGACTCCCTTTCCTCACCCAAATAGACATTAACTAGGAGATACTCACCTGAAATTTTTTGTACATGTGACATATATTAGTTTTGTTGTATATTGATTGCAACTATTTATAATTATGTGTTAACTTGTTTCAAATTTTTAAAAGTTTAATGAAATCTGTGGGTTTTTATTTATTTATTTGTGGTTGTGTGTGTGTGTGTGTATTTGTAACTAGAGATTGAACCCAGGACCTTGTGCATGCAAGGTAAGCGTGCTCCCAGTGAACTATTGGACTATGTCTCAGACCTTTAGATATATTTTTATTTTTGAGACAGGATCTTGCTAAGTTGCCCAGGCTATCCTTCAATTCACCCTGTAGTGCACCTGGGCACTGAATATTTGTTCCTTCTGCTTCAACTCTCTTAAGTAGCAGGGACTGTGGACCTGTGCCATCAGGTCCAGATGTGAAGTCTTACTTTAAGAAACAACAGGTAGATAGGCTTGGTGGGACATGGCTATTACCCCAGCATTAAGTAGGCAGAGGCAGGTGATTCTCAGTGAGTTCAAGGCTAGGCTGACTACATAGCAAGTTCCAGCCCAGTCAGAGTTACATGGTGAGACTATATCTAAGATGAAGAAGGAGGAGGAGGAAAAAAGGGGAAAAAAGGAAGGAGAGAGACAGAGAGAGGGGAGGAGGAGGAAGGAGTGATGGAGGGAAGGAGAAAGGAAGGAAGGAAAGAAGGAAGGAAGGAAAAATAACAGGAAAATAAAACATTATAAAAGCCTCCAGCACTGAAACTAAGAATAGATGATATCTCCCAAATTCCCACAGTCTGGAAGCAGTTACTGAATGAATTGTATTGTCAGGAGCTGAATCTGCCTAAGCTTAGTCTTCTAGAAGATAGTGCCCATCTCCCATTTAAGCGCCATGCATAAGAAGGTTTGCTTTTGACTCTCTTGGTTTCTGGATCTTTAGCTCAGAAATGAGAGTGGAAAACAGCATAGTAAAAACCACAGAGTTAAGGGAAAGATGACACAGGTGTAGAGAGAGGGAGCACTGCCATTTCTTTGGTCAACACATGTCACTGAGCCTGTCCCTCAGGTCCCCAGTAGCACTGGCTCAGGAGTCAGCACATCCTTCTCTTGGAAGAGGGGAGAGGTGGGATTCCATGTGGCCACAAGAATGGGTCTTACTTAGCTCAGGGTGACTAGGGTAGGTGAAAGGCATAGAGCACCTCCTTCCAAATCCAAGACACAAGAACAATGTGACACTAACTCCCACAGTAACTTGCAGCGGCTTATTCTGTCCGTCCCGGATGTTGCTGTGTTTGTTTCTTTCTGTAGTAGTCCCTAGTAGCAGACTGCTTTCCGCCATGGTGGGTTCATCATCATTAACCCATTATAAGTCTCGTCTCTCTGCTTCTTGTACAGCATGACTCATAGACATTGGTTTGGGGACTTGAGTGCTTGGGAACAAGCTGACAATCTAAGTGACACAGCCCTCAGTGAGGATTATGTCAAGGAAATATATGTGTAAAATAACTACATTCACTTAAGTTTTTAAAAACTGGCATGTGGCAATACATACCAGAAATCCTGGCACTCACAGGGACAGGGTGGGAGCATCAAAAATTAAAGATCATCCTCTATCTTTCAAGATAAGTATAATGGTATGATTAAACAAGATTGTTTGCAACTGGCTGAATCAAGAAATAGTCCACTGAGGTTTGGGACATCCTTTCCTCAGCTTATCCATGCTGCGAAAATACTTCAGAGTCTCAGGATCCAGTTTCTTATTTTCCTTCAGGAAGAATCTTGTATCAATTCTTGCATTTCCCTGCTTCTCCAAGACATGTCCCACAGACACCTTGCTCTTGTATTTCCCGTGTACTGGAGCTGACGTTGCTGTAGCAACAGCACCTCACAGGGTAACATTGCCCTGTAAGTACAGTGGCTGGAACACTTGTTGGTTGAAAAAGTTTCATGGGGATTTTATTAGTGGATGATGCAGCCCGATGTCATGTAGGGCTCCTGGCCCATCCAAGTCTTGAACACATGACCATAGAGATCACTTGCTGCTAATCACCTACAAATGTTAGCTAGCCCAGCGTACTCTACTCACAGAAGTCAGTGCTGTAGCTGGTTCTTTGCAAAGCCTCTCTGGCTAAGATCTGCAAGAAGAAGTCGAGAGTAAAGTGCAGGTCCAGAAATGAGAGCCCTTTCATACCAATAGCCTGTCCTTTGTGCCTAAAAAGCAACTTTGGCATTGGTTGGCAATCAAGGGTGTCCTCTTTAGACCAAGGGAGATGGACAATGGTTAAGATCCAGAAGACATGTTTTCAACCCAATGGCTGGCAAGGACATATTTATTCTGAAGAGAAACATGGAATTACTGTAATTCCCAATGGGATTTTCTTCCAATGGAACGTACCGTTTAGTATTGATCAAAAGTGGTCAGAGCATTATTGGAGACGCCTAACACTGGATTTGGTTTGTTTTTCAGACATGGAGATGACCTGATTGTGACTCCATTTGCTCAGGTAAGCACAGCTGGGAGTGTGCAGGCTTCTCACAGACTTCTGCATTTGATGTGGGGATTTTATTCTGATCTTTGATGTAACTTTACCACATACACGTGCATGGATGCAAACTGTTTGGCTGATTCAAATCATTGGATGGCAATGCTGGAGAATGTAAACCTTAGCCCCGCAGAAGTGCTTTGGGTAAGGCTGCTAGATCCAAGCGGTGTCTGTACTTCAAATAAAAAGTCAACTAAAGGAGATAGTACACAACCGGCCCTATTTCCCTAACTGGAATTAGCACCCGAAGGAGAAGACTGTACCATGGATTAGATTACGTCTGGTATAATTAGTACATGATCTGTGTTTGAAATTCAAGAATCCTGTTCAACCTGATACTTTATTTACTTCTTTTTTTCCCCACATGTGTTATTTGTTCAGAGATTTAGCTGAGTGCACATTTGTGATCTTCGTGCGTAAGAGACAAAAATGTTTCAAATCCGTGGCATAGATGTAGATGATAAAATGACCTAAAGTGTTTGGGAATGTGTCTAGAATGGCTGAGGATCAGTGGTTTTGTTGAGCAAGAATGGACCTCAAACATCTTGGATAGATCTAATTGTTAGAAAGAAGTCTACAGAATCTCTCCATGTTTTGTTCCAATGTACAAATCATAACAAGACTAGGAACTAACCAGCATCTAAACTCTTCTATGGTAAAGTTTTTGAACTTTCTCATAGAAGCTCCGAGGCTCCCTGACCCACAGAAAATGGTGCCAATTTTAATTTGTTTGTATAGTTTATTTTAGAATGATTCTTTTCTATGCTCAAATCTTTTGGTTTACTTCCTTAGACATGAAGCCTGGTGTTGGGAGGCACCCCCCTCCGATCTGCCCCTCATGCCCACTGCTCTTTCCTTCCCTTTGAACATAATAATGATTTAGCCGGAGTCCTTGGGGCTGTTGAACACAGGAGGTAAAGCTGTGCCGAAGCTAGCCGCTGTCTCTGCAGTCAGCCCCATTGTTTGTGACTTTCTTCTAAAACCTACACTCTGGATTCCTACTAACAAGCATCCAAAACCTGGGTCCCTGCAAACAAACATCCTTGTGTCCTTTAGATGCCTGAGGTATGCCTGCTCTGGAAAAAGCACAAGGGGAAGGAACAACTGCATCATTTCGTTTATGTCAACAAAACTACAACACCTAGATAGTTTCAAAGGGGAAAAAATACATTGGTTGTTAACATGATGGAGAATTATTGTTTCATTAGTAATAACATTACCAATACATGTTTAAGCTACATGTCCCTTTGCACCTAGTAACAGTTGTCTTGTGGCCAAATTCATTGAATACATGGGACCTCTCTAGGCAACGGGAGACATTGTCTCATTTCAGTTGCTTTATCAACTTTCATTTAAAAAAACAAATAAGCAATTTGTGTATTATCGGGATGAATTACATTCGTCTAGTTAGCTCTGTTCTTACTAGACAAAATTATGAAATCACCAAAAACTTTCTGACATATCAGAAAGAATCACTTCATATGCTTTTTAAAAAGTGTAACTTGGAGAGAGGTTTGATTTTCAATCCAAGTAGCTTTCTTTTTATCCTGTGAATAACTCTCCACTGATTTTTTTCCCCCTGATGTGAAGCCTAAGGAAGAATCTTTGCCCTCACAAGGACAGGCCACCACCTCCCTGCCCTGGCTCTCATAGTCTGTCTTCTACTGCTACCCACTGGCGTAAGCTGAGTATGGACTGCAAAAAAAACCTCCAGAAAATGATTTCCATTCCTTCACTAAAGCTGTTGAATGAAACCAACATTTTTCTATTTTTCTGCTAACTTCAGTGAATCCTATTAGTTAAGAAACGTTTGAAAGCACCCACAGAGCCTGAATTGTGTGTGTGAATATTCTCTCCCCTTGGCCAGTGAACAGTGTTTCCTGTAGGCTGTCACTAGTCACTGTTAAGATTGACATTCTTCTACACTCCCATGTTTGTTTAGTTAGCTGTTTGTTTGCTTGTGTGCTTGTTTGTTTTCCTTAAACAATTCTATGATTACTGGGAGTGGCCAAAGATAAAGCAATGAATTTAGTTTTCTAAGCCTGAGCCATCTGGAAGACAAATAAGGACCCTTTGCAAATAAGCATTAAAGAGGCAAGAAAATTCTAGGCACTACAGAGTATGGATTTCAGCGTCTGATGCTAGGGCTGAATTTATGTCAGAGTGCTGCCCTGGAGCAGAGGGGAATGCATGAACTTGAACCTTTACCCAGGGCCTGGAAAGCCCTGTCCATTTTATCCTCATTGTATGGCAAGGCTTGCTTCCCTCCTTGTGTCCTGAGAAACGAGTGGGTTTGAGGAAAAACTTAATGATATTTGTATGAGGAATGCCAGCGGCAATCACCCAGACCCAGGGCAGCATCGTATATGGCCAATTCATATGGAAGACTCCTCTTTACATTTCTGCCCCCATCAGATACATTACAGAGTGGGAGATATTATTAACATTTCAGTACAAAACATAGAAAGCAAGCTTTGTCTTCCCGCAAACCAAAACACCTCCAGGTGTCTTTAATGTCACTTACTATATCAGACGTCACAATCGCATAAGTGAAGGGACGGCCAAAAAATCAGCAGGCCAGGGACAGGCAGCCAGCGCCCGAGGGGGGCTTCTTCCCTCGCTTTCATTTTGGAATGTATCATACTGTATGTGTACTGAATATACAAGGCAGATTAATAATAATAAAATGAGCAGTTAAATGAAATGCTATCAGGGCTTCCAATGACGCTTGAGTGCCCTTCCCCCATTCCATGTGTTTTCCTCTTCAAAGAAATAGCCGTCATTGGAATTTTGTCTTGATTATGGTGATAGATACTTTTTGGCTCAACAACACTTTTATTTTTCTGGTTAAATTCTTCAACATCCAAAGATAGGAATTCTTAAAAAATTTACATGCTAAAAATGAAAGTAACAATTCAGTTTAATATCTTAAAACTTTCTATAGGCCAGGTGTGGAGAGTACCTTTCACCCCAGCAAACCAGGAGTGGAGCAGGCAGATCTCCGAATTGGAGGCCAGTGTGATCTTAGACAGTGAGCTTCCAGGAGAGCCAGGGCTGCACATTTCAAAACAAACCTCACTAGAGAAGAGGTTTTGTTCATGAACTAATGTTTTCCTTCATGGGCAAATGTTTTTGTTTGTTTCTTTCTTTCTTTCAAATAATCACAAACTATGAATTACCCTCAAAATGTTTTCCAGAGAAATGAAATACTTCAGTTACTGCTTATATTACCCAGTGGCCGAACATACTGGGCCTAAGTGTTCTGTAGTGGAGTAAAAAGTCTCAAAATTCAGAGGTTAAAATCTTAGTCTAGAAAAAGGGGAGTTGTTAACTGATGTGATAATTATATTTCAATGCTCTATTAACATGTTTGATATTCACATTTTAAAGCACAAATCAAGCCAGCGTGATTTCATGACCAGCTCATTAATCCATTTATTTCTGCATCATTCAGAATTTCATGCCTTATGAGAGACACTGTGGTCTGACGTCAGCAGCCAGCTATTCGGCTACTCTGTCACCAGCAGTGTGACCTTTTAGAGCTGTGTGTGATAATGAGCCAGGTTTTCCAGTGACTGGCTGGCTTCCTCGGAGGCACCAGGAACTCCTTCAGGGGGACTGCTGAAGGTCACCGCTGCGGAGCATAAACAGCTCCCTTTGGCTTGCACCAGTTCCCGTCAGCTTCCAAAAACAAATGCTTGAGGCACAGTGTGGCTTTCGTCTAGATCACTGTCCCATGAAGAAACTCAGGGCACAGTCCTCGAACCCCTAGGTCAATTAAAAATCTAAGAATTCTATGTGTTGTCACTGATAAGCATTTTACAGACTTCCCTTGTGCCGGGTAATTCAATGGAAGTTTCCATAATGGACATACAATCCCCAAATACTTCTTAGGCAATGTCATTGGCACTAAGCAGTGGTTTCCTTTAACCTTCCCAGCAGCACTGACATCTCTGTTTTACACACAAGAAAACTGGGGTACAGGCGGTGTCATAACTTGTCCAAGTGTGTGCATTTAATATATGACATACGCCAGGACATGTGAATTCTGTGTTCTTTAGAAACTCGGAGCTCTAATAAGCACTGAGGTCTTATCGGCACCTCTAATCTGAATAAAGACCCACCCCAGAGGAAAGTAGCTTGTTCTAGGAGAAAAGGAGGGTCAGTGGGCTCCTGTGACTTCTCTCCAGGACTCACTTCCACTCCTTAAGCATCTTCTATTTCTGATTAGAGTTAGAATAAAGAAGGGGTTATCAGAGGTGGGGCCATCTACTTCCGGCGTAGCCACATACGTGTGACTATATTGCATCCATGTATTGGTTTCTTCAATCCTATTGAACACTTTACTTTGTTCTGAGAAGTGTACAGAATAGTAGAGAGCACTTTGTCTAGAACACTGTGTTTTCTGTGATCAATGTCTTTCTGCAGACTTCTTATATTCCACAAAGTGCACAATTGCTGCAGAGGCAGAGTATCTGTGCACTAACTAGCTATATAAGTCCTCTATAAAGATGGAAAAGCAATGGAAGCATTTCGTAATCTGATGACCTGAGATCATAGGAATTTTCTAAGAGAATTCTCGACTAATTTTAATCACTAAACCTTAGACTGCCGTAGTGTTTTGTATTATAATATTTATAATCGCAATTTCTGGGGACATTGTGTGGATGACGACAGGATGCGGGGCTAGGGCTGCTACTGTTAACACAAGCAAAGCCAGTGAGAGGGGGTTTCTACAAAATTCTGGGAGTCTAACCTCCCTGGATTTGATATACCAGGACTAAAAACTTAACTAAGTTCTGGAAGATTCTGTAATGGTATATGAAACTGAGTTACAAGGAATATAAAATTTCTTCCTTACAAAGCATGTTTAGCTGCATTCCCACTGGCCCCGGCTCAAGAACTCTAAAGAATTCTCTTTTTTGTCCTAGGTCTTGGCCAGCCTGCGAACTGTCCGAAACAACTTTGCTGCATTAACTAATTTGCAAGAACGAGCACCCAGCAAGTAAGTTACCCCCTCTCCCTCCCCTTCTGCCTGAACCTTTCCTTGGTGTCTTCTCAACTTGAGGTGAACTCAATACATTAGACATCTCTGAACCACTGCCGTTGCCCAGCCCCATGCTCTGTGCCATACAATGCTGACTTCATTTTCTAGAATTACTTTGTGGCGACCCTCCCTGTGTTTGACCAGTGAATGAGTGATCCTTCTTGGCAGGAGCGCCCTCTGCCGGTGGGACCCGCAGTGCCTTCATAGGTTCTGCTCACTTGGAAGTTTGTTCACCTCTGCGTTCCCAGCTCCCATCCTCATACAGTGCAAACCCCGCAGATGCTGCCAGTAGTCAACTTCTAGGAAAGAATTTGCACGCCGAAGGTGCGCTTTGAGGAACCCATGTCTTTCTGGGGGCGTTTTCTGTGCAGTGCGGTCAGCTGTACCGTGTCATGCTGACCTCGGCAAGCTTCTTGGGCTTCTAGTACCGCGTAGGGACCGTCTCCTCACTTTTGTAAGATCTCAGCTCAGCCCAAAGACTGGAGCTATTGTTTGCCCCTCTCAAGCTTTTCCGTTGCAAATTTCATCTAAGGAATTCAGTTCTTTCATCTTAAAAAGGCCAATAAGAAACAAACTTCTGCTAAATTTCCTGCAGATGCTGTCACCTTGTTAAGCAGCATGTAAACACATGACAGTTGATCTGACACGTATGACAGGTATGAGGGCATCACACTGACCCTCCCGTCTCTGAAGAGAAGTCCCTTCTATACCACGCAGATTTGCAGGGCCACAGTGGATTTACCTGGAAAGAGGAAGTTTGAAAGTCAAAGCTAACCCTGGAAAGTACATCTAGCTTGCCTGACTGTATGCTACCCATGCCAACGGATGCCCACCAAACCAAACACGTATACAGCAGACTACAAGAAGAGCCAGCACGTTTGGAGAGTGCAGATGTGCACCTCGTCCACTGGTTAAAGTTCAACCAGATTCCTGGGGCATCATAATTCAGGAATCAAACTCCTGACCACTAGTTCTGTTCAGGGACAGCGGAGGGCACGTTGCATAACTTTAGAACAGCGGCTCTCAACCTCCCCAACATTGCAACCATTTAATATAGTTCCTTATGTTGTGGTGACCCCCAACCACTACATTATCTTCGTTGTTACTTAATAACTGCAGTTTTGCTACTGTTAGGAATTGTAATGTAAATAGTTTTGGAGGTAGGGGTGCCTACCAGAGGGGTTGTGACCCACAGGTTGAGAACAGTAGTTCTGGCCGGCTCTGAATTTACCTGATGAGCACCCCTAGCCACTGGAACATTTTCAAGTTCACCATCCCACTTAGAGGAGGGTATGGAGGGTATGTGCCTTTGTATTTTTACCAGAGAAGGACTTGAGGGATAACATGCCCTAGGTTTGACCCTGGGTGGGAGACCTGAGCTCATCACTGACATTTGTAGATACACTGTTAGCTTCTATCACCTTGCTCTCTTGCTATATATAGCCCAGAAGTGAAGTCTTGCTCATTCTTCACTAAATGATATACCTACCAATGTCCTCATGGATCTAATGGTCAATATTTATGGTTATGGGTTGCCAGGTTCCCACATGCAAGTCATAGAACTGATCCTAGAAAAAGATAAATAGTAAGGCAATAATTTTGCTTTCTAAAACTATAGAAAAGCGTAACATTTTCATTTGATATTCCCATGCCAAGGGAATACTTTCTAAGTTTCTACAGAACAAGGAGTGACTGAAAATTCTTATCAATATAAAACGTACTTGGATAAACTCTCGTCTACAGCAATGCCACCCTGAACAGGCTCTGCCACACGTACATAGTAAACCTTCAGCAAGAACATAACCACGCTGCGTAGACGAAGGCAGCTCTAAAACCTTGAACTATTGCTTTATAAAGTATTCACCACATTCACACTTCCACTTTTTATTTTATGATAAATAATACAGACACTAATCTTGCTACATTTTCAATCATACACAAAATTTAAATACAGAACATACATCAATAAACTTAAGAACAGCAGTGCAACGGGGTGCAATTGAGTGGAGCCAGTGGAAGCCTACATAATGTTAAGACTGTGTTCCCTGGGTGTCCTGCAGCTTGGCTTGGAGACACAGCCTACCAGCAGGGTAGAGGGAAGGGACTAGCCACAATGGGTTCATGCATGTGACTGCCTGGACCATTCTCCCTCCCTCTCCCCACCTATCTTTCCCTTATATGCACACATATGCACACACACACACACACACACACACTCCTAATAGTAAGATAGCAGAGCAGAGAGCAACTGAGTGTCGCAGTCCTCGAGTTCAAATCTCAGCTCTATACTCTGAAACTTTCAACTTCTCAAAACTTACTGCTTTGTCCTTAGCAAACCGCACACAATCAGCTCACCTGGCTTGAGGCTCGTCCTAAGGGCTAAGTGTCTCAACTCATTTGAAGTACACAGTGCAGAGCTTTGTAAATATTAATCACTAGAAAAAGCATGTGTATGCACATGCATGCACACACAGGAAAAGGGCCTGAGAAGTTTTGCAGACATCTTACAATGTATCTGCTTCCTGAAGGATTTTTAAAAATTGCCATCCTTGGAAGGATGCCAGTTATATGAAATAACTTTAAAAAGTTTTATTTCCAAATTGTTTAATGGATGTCTCATAAATGATTTCTCATTCTGACATAATTTGATCAGCACTGACCAAATGAATACTATATGCATCATGTTGGCCTTCCTAGAGAACACAGGATAATGGTATAGTAGGCATGTTCCTAAAGCTGTTTATAATTGTCTTCTGGGAGCTGGCAAACAACTGAAGAACAGTGAAAAATACCAAATGGAGTCTCTTGAAATACAATGGGTTTATAGGACACTAAAACTTCGAAGGCATCTGTTTAGACAAGCTATTAATGTACCTCTCTAACAAACATGCCAGAGATGCTTCTCAACGAAGAAACTGGAAAGGAAAAACATTTACATACCTTTTCAATCCCCAGGGTTGTTTAGAAGGAGTCATTCACTCCTGGCAAATACACAAGAAATCGTGAGACTATAAGCCATAAATGAGTTTCTAATACTGCACCAGGGAAAAACCATTATAAGCTCCCATATTTCCACATTCAGGAAATCTGCTTTGCTCTGCATACCCTAGCTCAATGGAATATGTGAATACAGTCAGCCAATAAGAATGCCCTCTCCAGACACAGCCCTGCCATGTTCCTGTCTGCTTGATCTCCCCCAGGATCCAACCACAAGATTCAAGCTGGTGTTTTCCTTTCTTTCCCTCTTTTCCCATCCATAGTCTGAGCCACAGAGAAAGGGCATCTAAAAACTTTCTAGGTTAAACTCAATGAAGTATTTATGGTCGTGTTATAACTTTAAAATAATTCTTTAGATTAGAATGGCTCATTCAAAGCAACTCAAGGTACTGAAGTCAAACAGCACCTCACGCTTACTGTTTTATGTTTTCTTTCTTTGTTAGACGATCACCCATGTGCAATCAACCATCCATCAACAAAGCCACCATCACAGGTAAGAGACAAGTGGGACCTTCTTTGTCTCCTGTCTGGGACGAAATGCTGTTCGTTGAACCTTAGCCCCATGCCTTATCCCCAACACCCACGTTATGCTGCGATTCTAAACTTTTGAAGAAATGAAGTTTTCCCTCTCTATGTTTCCTTGTTGTTGCTGATCTCACAATGTGGTTCTCAACCTTCCTAATGCTGTGACCCTTTACTACAGTCCCTCAAGTTGTGGTGACCCCCAACCATAAAATTATTTCTGGTGTTACTTCCTAACTGTAATTTTGCTACTGTTATTAATAGTAATATAAATATCTGATATGCAGGAGATCTGATGTGGGAGCCCTGTGAAACGGTCATTTGACATTCTCCCTCCAAGGTCTTGCAACACACAGGTTGAGAATCGCTGTGTTATATGTTTGCATTTGTGCTATTCCTTGGAAAGTATTTCTGGATGTACTATGTTTTTATAGAGGTGCCGTTGCTTAGGCCTGGTTTAGCATCACTGTAGACACTTCTATTTGGAGGGTTTGTGTTACTTGTATAAAGATTACCTTTGTTATCGTGTTAGCTAATTGGTGTAATCTGAATTTCTAGCAACATATCTTAGTTAAAGGGAAAACGTAAAACCAGGCATGGTGGCACATGCCTGCAATCCTCACAGGGTGGAACTAAGGGAAGAAGATTGTGAGTTCAAGACCAGCCTGGGCCACTACATAGCAAGTTTGAGATTATCCCAAGCAACATAGTAAGAATTGTTTTGAAAAGCAAACAAAAGCAAAAAAATAGATAAATACATTAGAAGCTGGCAAGGGGACTCATCAGGGAAAGGTGATTGTCTCTAAGCCTGACAGCCTGAGTTCAACCCCCAGTATGATATGGGAGAAATAGGGTCAACTCTCACAAGTGGCTTTCTGACCTCCACATGTCACATGGCACATATATAGCAACATAGACACACACAAAAAATAAATGTTTAACCGGGCAGTGGTGGTGCACGCCTTTAATCCCAGCACTCGGGAGGCAGAGACAGGGGAATCTCTGTGAGTTTGAGGCCAGCCTGGTGTACAAGAGCTAGTTCCAGGACAGGAATCAAAAAGCTACAGAGAAACCCTGTCTCGAAAAATCAAAATAAATAAATAAATAAATGTTTAAAAATGAAAAAGGAAACATCCCTGATTATTCAATGCTCAGTTTTATATATGAGGGAAATTATTACTATTCCATCAGTTCTCGATGGAACTCAGAGAGCTGAGAACAAGCTTTAAAGTTAGTGTAATACACACACACACACACACACACACACACACACACACATAAAGTTCAATAGGAACTGGGACCCAGGACTCCGGAAATGGCTGAGTTCATGAAGTACTTATCACATAAGCAAGAGGACTCTAACATTTGCATAAATTCTGGGCATGGCATGAACACCTGCAATCCCAGTGCTGGGGCAGGGAGCTAGGAGGACATCTGGGCTCACTGGTCAACCAGCCTGGCAGAGTCAGGAAGCCCTGGATCCCAGAGAGAGATCCTATTTAAAAATATCAGCTGGAGAGTGATTAGGAGAGAGAGCAGCATTGACTTCTGCTCTCCAGATACATCTACACACACATGCATGCTTATGCTAACACACACACACACACACACACACACACACACACACACACACACACACACACACACTGGAAAAGGACCAAAAGAAGTTTGGGAAAGACAATACAAAGGAAGTACAGGACATAAAAGAAAACTACCCCAATCCTATTATTCTGTTTTAGACAGGAGACTTGACCTCAACTGAACCAAATCCAGAAGGAATGATCTCATTTTGCTGAACTTGAGACCAAATTGAGCTCATTTAATTGTTTCTTGAAACCCCAATTGATTCATTAAAATAATTGCCTGGAAAAGAAAACCCATGATTTCTAAAATTATTACCAGAAGAAAATTAGCATATTCTCCAAACTAGACCAATTTTTTGGTTCAAGTGTCTTCTCTAAGCCTCAATCCATAATACAAGCAGGAGGCCCTTATGTGATTTTTCAGTGACTCTGCCTTGTGGAAAATCAACTCTGTCTTGACCAGCGTGCTGGCTTTTTCTATCACCACCACATCCCAGTTGATTCTGATGTAGTTGTTAATGTTGTTTTCATTCTTGAACATTCCATCAAGTGGGGATGACATTTTAATAACTATCACGTTATCAGTTCTCTCTTCCTTGGTTCTTTCCTGATCCTGCCTCAAAGGTTTTAGACTGTGCACGGTTCTCCCCTTTGACTTCTGATCTAATCAAGAGATGAATAGTAAAACTTTATACCTACAAAAATTAATTCTCTGAGTAACAGATTGCTTCTTTAGACACTTAGATTTAGTATAACTGAGCCTAAACAAAGACGTCAGTATGGAATAGGTCCTTCTTTTCTATGCAGCTTCCCGAGGATGGTGAGGGGTGGACAGGCATATTTTGTTTTTTGTTTGTTTGTTTTTGTTTTTTAAAACAGGGTTTCTCTGTGTATCTCAGGCTGTCCTAGAACTCATCAGGCTGGCCTCGTACTCACAGAGATCCACCTGCCTCTGCCTTCCCAGAGTGTTGGGACAAAAGGCATGCACTACCACCGCCCGACTGACAGGCATATTTTGTGAGCACATACATGGTGTTACTAGTGAGCAAAACTCCATAGAGCCTGAGGACCCTGCTCAGGCACTCAGTGCACCCCTCAGAAAAGGTGCTGTCCTCCCCCTACCCCTTGCATAACAGGCAAGATCAGTAGTTGGAGTTAGAGCAGATTATTTGGTCTTCGATGCTGTTTTGTTTTGAGGGTACATGTGACTACCTTGTAACTAGGGTGACATCTTCCCAAAAGAACAATTTAGGGTACCAGTGGAATGATTTGTGCCCAACAAGAAATGGTTGGTTTCTTGGAAGTCAGTGTGCCCTCCCCTGGCCCCCACTTTGGTGGTGCCCAAACCAGATTCCTAGGAGAGTGATTCCACTCAAGGTCACAGAACTGGCCGGGCAATGGTGGCGCACGCCTTTAATCCCAGCACTCGGGAGGCAGAGGCAGGCGGATCTCTGTGAGTTCGAGACCAGCCTGGTCTACAGAGCTAGTTCCAGGACAGGCTCCAAAGCCACAGAGAAACCCTGTCTCGAAAAACCAAAAAAAAAAAAAAAAAAAAAAAAAAAAAAAAAAAAAAAAAAAAAAAAGGTCACAGAACTGGTCACAACAAGTGAAGGATCTCACGGGATCTCTGTGCGATTTTTATATCACACTGACCTCAGGAGAGGGAGTTATAAGCTCCTGTAGTTAGGCCATTACAGTGGATGGGGCCTCACTTGTACCCAGTAGTTTGTGACTGGAGGCATACAAAAGCAGCTAGAATGGGAAACTAATTAGCTGTCATTAACTCATTGGAGAAGCTGAGCTGTTACTGAGCACCAGAGGAAATCACCAGACTAAAGAATAGGAGTCCCATTTATTTCCCAAGCTTTGCAAGTCTAGGCGGGCACAGGGGATGAGAGCAATGGAGGGGTTCTAGTTTCTCAGTAATTCTAGAAAAAGCAAGTGCTTCAGCCTAAAAGCTAACAATAACAAGAGCAATAGTGGTAATGGTGTTGAGGTTTTGGTGCTTGACCCTCGGAGACTTGAGATACCCATAAAAGATGGGATGTATTTATCCCTTCCCTCAGGGCTTACCTGCCAACTGTGAGGATCTAGTAATCCTTCCACTGAAGTTCTGAGAGAGGTAGGAAAGTATTTTTTTTAAAAAAAGTGAGGGAGAACACTTTCAGATAAGTTTTCTTAGAAATTTTGTTTAAAGTTTGGAGGAAATCTGAAGCCTGAGCACTCTAGGGTTTATGACAGCTAAGAATACTGCTATTCAGAGCCTACACCCTTGTGCCCCTAGAACTGTGCAGTAGGGGTCTTTTACCTCTCCAGAGCACAGTTATGTCTCGTTATAGGAGTTGTGTGGCTCTAAGCAGACTTTGTCCCTTTTGTCTGACTCAATACCCTCACCTGTAGAGTGGTAACCTTACGCCCTATAGATATGAGTCAAATTTGTTAACACCTCAGCACTTGTTATTCCTTTTTCAAGTTTTGTTGCTAGAGTCCACCCTGAACACAGAACTTATTATGTCTAGTCAGGATGCTTTACCAAGTACCACACATGAGATTATTCATGTATAAATCATATAATTTATTTTTCACCATCTTGGAGATGAAAGTCTGAGATCGGGATGTCAACAGGATTGAGTTCTGCTGGTGATCATCTTTCTGGCTGCAGAAGACTGTCTTCTTAATATTTGCACAAGGTAGAAAGGACCAAGTGACTAGGGCCCTTAACAAAGGCCCTTTTCCCATTCACGAGGCTCTATCCTCGTGATCTGATTCTCTCTCAAAGGCCTTGCCTTCGTCTCCTATCACACTGGGGCTGAGGATTTCAATCTAAACTCTAGGGCCACCCTTACCTACTCAGTCCCCAGTGAGGGGCAGTGGAAAGAATTCAAAAATGAAGGAATAAAGGGGAAAGAGGGAGGAAGACAAGCCTAAAGAGTGTTCAAAGCAAAATGGGTAAATATTTCCCAAAGCGGCCCAAACGGTGCAGGGCATAGCTTGCACCTGCCAAGATGAAACCTTGTTGTTGGCCAGCTCTGTGCCCTTTGTCCTCGTTGCCGCCACAGATCCTGGACTGTAGTGACTTGTGAAGTGGGCTTTTTGTCAATGTCTGAGAACTTACTTTTGATTTATAGCTCCGCAACAGAAAGTCTTCCACAAACTGACTGTGTTAAAAAACAAAAGGCTTAAGAAACTCAGGTGGCCATGTCTGCCATGCTATGCCTTCTAAGGATTTCTCTGGTAGAATTTTTAACACCCCCAACGTCGTTCTATTTTTTAAGCATTAACGTCTAAGAAAAAATTAATTTATATCATCATAGTCAAACCTTTGTAGTCACCTGCCAGGCATTATCTCCATTTAGGAGGAGCAGATGCATTGTATATAATATGACAGGCTTTACAGGGAATGCATCTAGAAGGACGTTTACAAAAGAGACTTTTGCCAGCAGGCTGTGCTGTCCTTCAGTGTGGCACACCACAAGGGTGCAATGCTTGCAGCCTGAGTATGAGCCCCGACTGTCTTTAACTTCGTTTTCTATTTAGAGAACGGAGATATGAGTACCTGGCACTCGGAAAATGTTGCAAGAATGCAAACTGCTAAGTTATATAAAGGGTGAAGTTGGGTCACTAGGTTGTAAGTAGCTCACCAAGTATTTCTTTGGATAGTCCTGTCCCACGCTTCCCATTTGTTAGTCAGAGCTGTTTTTCACCTGGGAGAGTGGAGGCTGCAGAGGACTGCAATTGCCTTTTGTCTTTTCTCACTCCGTATGTCTCAGTGATGACTATATTTTTATGCCGTAAAGGCCACATAGTTCAGTACTTCATCACTGAGCAGCAAAGGTCCTGAGCCAGTGACTTAAGCCAGATGCTAAAAGGATGTTGGGTCAGTAGAGGGCAGCAGAGAGGCAGAAATGCCCAAGCCCTGCCAGTGTGGGTACCAAGCATAAACTGTTTTTGGGAGTGAAGCCATTATGATGAGGGCACAATCAGTGCTTTTGAGCCTTTGTTACATGTTTAAAACAATGTTTAAAATTGTTTAAAACATTGTTTAAAAATGTACTCTGCAGCCAGCTTCACAAAACCTTGTCATTCTCAATATCCCTTTCATGGAGTTTCTTAATTTTGTTATTTTCATTCTCTTTATCTTTTCGTCTTCAACTGAGCATTTTCATGCAGGAATGAAACTTAGAGAAAATCTACTTATATGTTTTTATTGAAAAGATGAGAAAAACTGAAGCCACTAAGAGAAAAACGCCACTCTGTACCTGAGTTGAAAATAAAGTTGTGTCCTTTCTCAGAGTCCAAGGTCCTGAACCCTCACCTGTACCCATAAAATAACACATTAGATTAAGCAGCCTTAGGTTTAGAGAAATGCTCGCTTTAAAGTAACCACATGAAATGTGAAAGAATGTTGATTTCTGGGGGTAACGGGCAGCTTTCGATTATTTGCACATGGACCAAGAAATATCTTGGAAATGTCTTCATAGTTAGGACCATTTGAATTATGTCTAGTATCCATCATAGCGGTGGGAAGACAGCCAGCCTAAAACAAAGGGCTTTTGACTTTGTCCCTAAGGTCTTCTATCAAAGCAACACAACCAGTAAGGCTGCCTCCTCTATGCCTGTAGAAGTGACAGAAAAGGTACAAGCATAAAGTGACGGACACACAGTTCTGGTCCAGAAAGAAATACTGACCACTCCACTTCGAGTTGTTTTAACCTGCATAGCCTCAGTTCCATAAAAAAAAAAAAAAAAAAAAAAAAAAAAAAAAAAATTGTTTGTTCTAAATGCAATTTGTCAACCAGGAAGCAGAGGAGATTTAAAAGTAAAGTATCCAAATAGTAGCTAATCAAAACATCATGAGAAGAAACTTAATCTTCTGTAGCCATTGTTCTGAAGCCGGAAGCAAAAGTGGCTGTCCACCCGATAAGGTAGAAACTCAACTAACCAAGGAATTTAACAGCACAGTGGTCTCTGTTAGGATGGGGACTACTTGTTTAAATGCTTTCAGCTTGCTAAAGAAAAGAAACCAATAATTTTTGGTGATAATGATACTAGTAATTGTTTAGATCTTCTTTTTCAGTTTGTTGTCCCATGCGTGTGCATGATAAAATGAGTATTATATTATTAATATATTACATGATATTATATATACATAATAAAAAGGAAAATAGATGCACATTTTTCTGAGATCTATATGGGGGAATTTCTTTAAGAGAGGAGAGAGATCTACATGGGAGAAATGCATGGGGCCTGAGGAGAAAATGACATGCAATGCATGTTACTTCCGTGTGTGAGGACCCCAAATGAGCCAGCCATTGTCAGAGAAACCCCACCCCTCCTCACCAGCTGTGTTGCATCACCTTTTAACTTTCCTTTAGGAAGAGAAAGTCTAGTGGCAAAGCACCAATCGCTAGGAAGGAGCCCTAGGGGGCTGTGTAATGCCGCTGATGTCTTAGGCGTGGTGAAAAATGAATGAAGATTTCATGTGTGCGTGATTGCATTGAGATTGTTTGCAGGCCTTTGCGTTTGTATTTGATTCATATAATGATGCCTAGGTATTCTATTTTTTTTTAAGTTGAAATACTTAGCTTTTGTGAACACTCCCCTCCTCACCAATGAAAAGACTTCTTTTGAGAAAATGAACAGATTGTTTGACTGCATGTAGGTATGACGATTTTCTTAGCTGACCTTATTAGAGCAGTAAAAGGCTCTTTGCTTCCTTTACATCTCACTTGGTTTATAGCTTGTGCTGTCTTTTCATGCTTTTATTTGGACAGTCGGGTTATACCTATTAATATTTTTTTTAAATGCCACAACAGAAAGCAGCACTTGCTTTTCACCCAAGGAATTGGTCAGACTTGTACTTTGACTTACAAACAGCAAAGACGAATGGCAAGACGTAATCAGCTCAAGGGCGTATAGCCTGAATAGGATCTGGATCCTTCGTTACAACTTTAGTTGAAACAACAGGATGATGTTTAAGATTCATCTAGTTGATAAAACCTAAGCTCAAGACCAATCATTGGGGTCTAAGATCTGAAACCAGCTCTCCCCTTCCTAGCTACATAATTCCCATCAATTTACTTAAATTCCTTAAGCCTTTGTCATTTCTCCAGTTAATTCTAAGTTCTTGATGAACATACTGCTTCACATCCAGGGTGTATTCTTAGGACGGTGGTATTGTTCATCTGGTCAGCGGGCGTTTTCCTTTTCTCTTCCACCATGAATCACGGGAAACAACGAGGGAGTTCTGACTGCCAGTTTCAAGGAATTTGTAGACTAGGAAGGAAAAGAGAATGAGTGAGGCCCCGCGAACAGTTCTACCTGGGTAACTCTGGGCTAGGGTGGGGTGTCTCCTGGACTAAGCATTTGATTAGCATGCCTGAGCCCCTGGGCCTGATCATTAATTAGCATTGCCCAAGAGAAAAGACCATGGTGAGCTGGGCATGGTAGCGCATGTTAAAAGGGGACAGAAAGGATTGGAAGAACACAAGGCAGATCCCTTTGAAGATTCAATGAGAATCGGCGTTATAAGCCAGTGAGACTGTTTTAGAAAAGAAAAAAGAAAAGAAAAAATTAAAAAAAAAAAAAAGCAATGACAACAACAAACCAGAAAAGAATACAGTCTTCTCCTTGGAGTTAGGCGAAGATTACCTGAAACCAGAAACCAATAAGAATGAGAGAAGGAAGCATGACCAGGGCCTAGGGACCCAAAAAGGATTGCTCAAGTTAAGAGCGTATGGTTGTAGCTAAATGTGAGGCTCCAACTTTATTGGAGCTCTGTATAAACGGCATGGATTTCATGATATGTGCAAAATTCTCTTTCCTGTAGATGGAAGCCCTCTGCTGGTTATTGAGCGCATAGCAAGATCATGTTATTTTTCAGTTGATGGGAAAAGCTACCGTGTAGCCAGAAAACTTACCTGTTACCAATGCCTGCTTCTCTTCCTATCAGAGTGCTTTAAAAGAGTCAGAATTCTGCCCCTTTCCCCTCCCGGGCCTGCAACAAGGAATCCCAATGGGATATTTGCAAACAAACAGCAGAACTGATTCCTAGCATTTCTGAATCAATCCTTGAGATAGGACTCAGCATCTTATTACCAACAAAGGATCGCATATGAAACATTTGATGCTCCAAACACAGACTAGGAGGGTATTGAATAAAGCAGTTGAGAGAATTGCCCGGGTACAGTATTATCACTGCGTTGCTGATAAATAGTTGGCAATTCTTGTCTTTCTGGAAAATACATAGAATAGCACCCCTCCCATACACACACACACAAAACAGTGCAATCTAGAATGCATGAGATAATGTGGGAAGTGCTTGGGGATCAGAGAAAAGAAATACAAGGTAACATTATTATCTAACATCTTCGTCATCCCGTTCGTCATCCTCAGGGTCGTCATCTCTGATATCTCTTGAAATATATACAAGATTTTAATTAGCCCAGCTTGCTCCGGTCTGAGAAAAGAATAAGGCGTCATATGCATGTTTGTGTACGAGTTTTGGAAATATTATGTTTAGTAACTGTATTCTTTTTGTCTCTATAAACACAATACCAAGACTCCTTTTCAAAAATCCAAAGGAGGAAAAAATAACAAAAGCTGCATTCTTTGGCCACTCCTTGCATGCACTACGACGTGCTTCCCACCCCCTTGAGAATTAAGAACTGTTCTAGGCACACTGGAAAATGCAAAGGCTATGGGGGACAAGAGGTTTCAAATTCCTCTGGAGCTAATTTCCCAGACCATACTGTTTAAATGTTACCCTGAGTTATTAGCCCTCAATAGACGGAGAGCTCATACACAGTGTCCTCACTTTTACTCTCCCAATAATTGCTTTAAAATGACTCAGATATATAATTAATACCAATATTAAGAAATGTTAACATTAGCTAGCTAAATATTGTCTTTGTGTGATTGAATCCCAGCCCTTGGGAGGCAGAAGCAGGTGGGTCCTCTGAGTTCAAAGTTAGCCTGGTCTACTTAATGACTTACAGGCCAGCCAGAGTTACCAAGTCAAGACCCTGTCTCAAGCAAAACAACACTGTAATAATCCAAGAAGGTTGACTCTATTGCTATTGCATCTCTATCAATAAGAAAACGGGCTACAAAGTAAAGGCGGCATGAGCATTTCCAAGCAGCCCTGGAGCAGTGTTTGGGTTTCCTTGCTTCCAGCTTCTGGAAACACTCACCTTTAAGCCTTAGAAAGAACAGCACCATCTCCACTCACCGGGGTTGGGATCTGTGTCTTTTCTCTCCTCAAAAGCCCATGTGGAGACCTTCACATCCATTGTTCTCTCGGGTACCACATTTCTAGACATTTCCCCCGCTCTCCATCCCTCAAGGACCCTCCCTTCAGACATTTCTGATGCCCAGGCATCCAGTGCTCTTTTCAGACTTTTTCCCCTGTAGTTTGTGTTTCAGCAGGGGCAGCTCAAGGTGAGTATTTCCAACATACTGCCTCACATGTGGGTAGGAAAGCGAGGGGGTTAAAACCATCTTTCCATGGGCAAATCTCTGTAATTTGCATATTATCATGTGGAAGGCTTCATCTCTGAGTGTCTTCCTGGGATTACTGTTTTATTCATTTAGTCCCTGGTCTGTGAAGGATTACTTAAACTCTGAGTACTCACCCATGCATAAAAAACAACAACAACAACAACAACAAAACTCTCCTGGGCCTTAGAAACACTGCCCTAGAATTTTGGGGAACCTAAAAAGCCAGAATGTGTTCCACTGAATGACAGTGAACATTATTTTTTTTAAAAAATGAGGGCTTAGAAATGAATGAATAATGAGTCAGGAAAGAGGGAAGAGAAAGAAGGAGGACAAAATGGAATAGGATGAAGTCTTTTCCTAGAGAGATAAGATACTATCTACAGTGTTCATTTGTGAGAATAGAAATAAGTTGGAGAAATGGCACACAGATTTGGAGCCTTAGAGAGAAATATGAGAGCAATAAAGAAGGAATATTTTCAAAGCAACTACAGAAGAAAGTAGAAGAGAGTGAGAATGGAACTCACCGTAGTGTGAAGTCACTGGCTGCTAACTCATGGCTATTTGGCAAAATCAGTTATATAGAAATAGAACTATGTTTCTTTCCATTTTTGTAAAAGAAGACTGTATGCTGGTTTCCAGCCACCCAGACCTAAATAATCACACAGAAACTATATTAATTACAGTATTGCTTGGCCAATGATTCAGACAAATTCCTAGCTAGCTCATACATCTTAAATTAACCCATTTTTATTCCTCTGTGTATCTCCATGAGGCTGTGGCTTACTGGTAAGGTTCTGGCATCTGTCTCAGCAACTACATGGCATCTGCCTGGCTCTGCCTTCTTTTTTCTCTGCATTCAGTTTAGTTTTCCTGCCTTGCTCTATGCTGCCCTGCCATAGGTCAAAGCAGCTTCTTTATTAACCAATGGTAGTAAACATATTCACAGCGTTCAGAGGGGAATCCTACATTGCATCTTTCCTTGTTCCTCCCTTTCTTTTCTCTTGTAGTGCTGAGAATTGAACCTGTTCGTTACATGTTCTGGAACCGATCTCCGTTTCTAGTCTTCCCTACATTTATTGGTGCCTCATTTGTACTTTAGTTGTATACCATGAGTTGATGTCTGCATCCTTTGCTTACTTCCAAGTGTAGGAACCAAAGCAAGGAATGAAGTGCATCCTTATAAACTTTGTTCAGTAGCAATCTACGTGGGTGGTGGTTTAATAAGTTGTTCTCATTTAAATTCTCAATAAGAGATATAAGAAAATAGAGGGGGAATTAAAGTTATTCACAACCCCCTCCATTTTCAGAGTATATCATTTAAGTGAATCTTGGGATATGAATGAATTATGTTCTAATGTTCATCTGAAGGTCTGTTCTTTGAGCTTCTAGGCATGAATATTCACACACTGGCACTCATCTAAGAGCTTTTTGGAGGCAGCCTCATACACGTTCAGACAGCTATAAGTTTCCCAAAATGAAAGAACCCAAAGGACAATTTGAGGTTATCCAGTGTATTAAATTTCCATTGATGAAACAAAATACATGAGATAATCTCTTAACAGTAAACCACGTTGGCTATTTTTGTTTGTTTTTATTCAGTTTCAGAGATTTCATTCCATGGTACTTAACTCTGTAGATTTGATCCTATAGCAGCATCACAGTATATAATTACTGGAGCACGTGCAAGAGAAGGGATCCTCAATTCATCATAACCAACTATGGGAAACAGAAAGGACAGGGTCTCATATCCCTCTCAATGGGATAGCCCCAGTGATATAACTTCTTTCCACTAAGCCCCATCTATAATGGATTCTAGATAAGATTTAGCATATAGTCTTCTGGAGCTATTTGATATCCAAGATACATCGTCTGGAAAAAGGCATTTTGGTCCATTGGTGGGACAGGAGGGACTGCCTTCCCTTTGACCAATGGAAGGAAACTAGAGAGTGCCATATAACTTGGTCACTTAAAAAGTCAGCTCTAGTGAAACACGGTGCCCACCAACAGACTGGAAGAACCTGAGCATCCTCCCAGCGGCTTCCTACAGAGCCCCTGGTACCTACTTCTCCCCGTATGCTTTCACTCGGCCACCACATTTCTCACCCCAACAAAACCACGCAGCTTATAGCAAGTCCCTCCCTGTGGCAGGCAGTCCCTCATCTCAACCTCAATCCCAGTCCAGACTTCCCACTCCCTAAGAGCAGTCATTGCTCTTACCTGGGACCAGTCAGGCTTTTCTCATCACACTTAACAGTAACCAGACTGTCCCCAGAAATGACTATCTCTGGCCTACTCACTGGCATCACCACACCGTGGTACCCAACGCATAGAAAGCACAATTAACACAGACCGGAAGTACAGTCAGTATTGGGATTCATTTCTAAAGACGTATATGTCTTCTTATGAGAGGTGTTAAGATGAGTGGTTCAGCCTCAGGGAATCCTGGCTGTGCCCCTGCTAACCATTTGACTTTGGGGAAATTTTGCTCCGGCCATTGTTTCTCATCTGTAATTTGAAGATCAGAGCAGATGGGTTCCGGAATGTCAAGCAAGGATTGAAGGAGATGAGGAAGCACAAAACTTCATATCTGGGGCATAGTAGAAGCAAAGAAGAGCAACACTAACGAATACGTTGCCCTTGAATGTGTGAGGACACTTCCTCCAATGACGTCCAGAAGCAGAAGGACTATCTTTAGAGTTGGAAGGCCAGCCTAGGAAAAGGTGAGGCGAAGACAGCGGTAGTCTTTCTTGTAAAGTCATTTTCCTTTACTAACTTGTCCCTTATTGTCTGGGTTCCTAGGAGAATAGCTGTGCTTACCAAAAAAAAAAAAAAAAAAAAAAAAAATTAAAAAAAATATGCCTGCCTCTTTGTTTGGCCAGTTCTTTCTACATGTTTAAATTCCTAATTGTGCACACACTCTTAGTCACTACATTTTCATGTGCAAGCAATTAGGACTCCTCAACAGCCTTCCCCCACAGAAGGTTTCCTCCATCTGCCACAAATCAGATCCCTCAGAAACATGCTTGACTTTGAAAGAGTGTGAAAGTGCTGGACATTTTGTTTGAATTGCATTTATATAACTTTTAAAATGGTGTCAGTGGACAGTCGCAGTAAGCTCAGCAGCTGGTCAAAGAAAGGCATCAAAGAAACGAGTGAAATGGGGAAAAAAAGAGTTTTTGCAGCTAATATAAAAGGAACAAGCAACACAAAACCAACGTCTGATAAACATGGCTCAGACACATTTCACTCATAACTATTTATCTTACAACATGGACATGCTTTCCACTTAATGCACTGAATATTAGTTATGTGTATAAATATATATTAGTAACATTAGCTGTATATATTCCTAGCTCATAGGAATGTACAGGAGAGAACAGAGCAAGAGAAGCCAAAGGAAAAAACCAGAAATTTATTAAAAGTATAATTTTAAAAAAAGAAATAGAATATAGCGCCAGAAGTTTGAATGCTAAGAATCCCAGAAGACTTCAATAGATCTGCATGATGATGCCCACTGTTCATCATTCAAAACCAACTCAAGAGGGGAAGGGGATAGTTCCATAAGTAAAGTAGTTTCCACACAAGCAAGGAGACCTGGGGTTTGGACCCCCAGCAGCAGCCATGTAAAGGATGGGCATTGTGGTTCATGACTGTAATCCCAGCACCAAGAAGGTGGAGACCAGAGGATTCCCTACAATTTGTTGGCTAGCCAGTGTACCCACATTGACAAGCTCCAGGTTTAGTGAGTGACACTGTCTCAAAAACCAAGGTGGAGTCACTCATGGTGGCACGTGCCTTTAATCTCAGCACTTGGGAGACAGGTGTTGAGGCCAGCCTGATCTACAAAGCAAATTCCAGGAGATCCAGAGGTACATAGAGACCCTGCCCTAAAAGACAAGCAAACAAACAAACAGAAAACCAAGGTGGAGAATGATGAAGAAGACACTAGATATCTATGTCTTCCCTCTGGAGGCCCAGGCACACAGAGCCATGCACACCAGCATCTAATTGCACACATTCATGTGAGTATATACATGAATATGTACCAAACCACACACACATCAAGCAGTTATTTATCATCACCACAGCCAGATTCCATGTCTATATTCTTTTTCCTATAATTTCCTTTACATTAGAACAAGTCGTGGAAGCTAATGCATAGTTAAATTAAGAGCAAAACTATACTAAGTTCTGGACACAAATGTATGTGGAAATGATAACTCTGAAGTTCAGCAAAACTAAAAAGGAAACTGGGTGACTTTTCTTGGAGCTTTGGAAATGAAATATCGCAGCTGAGACGTGTCCTGTCTGCACAAACAATGTAGTGCCCTAGGCTCCCCTCCCCACTCATGTGGGAGCTTGAAACACACGATTCTAGTTCCCATAGCAGACCTCCATCTGTGTATCTTGGGTTACTTTGCCTATCAGCTTCTTAAGGATTTAATAAGGGGAACTGTTTTGGAATCATTGGATGAAAGGGTCTGTAAAAGTTCAAAGTATTGTTGTTATTTTGGGCAGTCACACCTGCAGGTTTCAAATCCTTTGTGCAAAGCAAAGCCCTGTGGTCTTCTCACATCCAGCCTTCAAAGAAGAGCGGACTTGGGCATGTGACAGATTCTCTTGGGAAAGTTAGCAGAGCCGCCACCACCCACCAGCTCTGTTTGTACATAAACATCAAATGGCACCTGAGACCAGTAACAACCTCTGCATGGGAGATCTGAAGCCAAACCCTGACGATCTAACAGAGGAGGTGGGGTGAAGGGCTTGGATATGGTTAGATGAGAGGAAGGGGAAATGGAAACGAAGAAGACTGGTTTGTACAACAGAGAATATTCTCATTAAAAGGGATCAGTTTTTAGGATGTGAAGCACACAGGTACACTATGTCTACCATCAAAGAAATGACTTCTCTCCCAAATGTAATTAGCTGGCAAATAAATGTGCTGAGCACTGAAAGGACTGACCCACAAACTTGTCTGTTGATCAGTAACCCCCCGAGATGTAGAAAGCAAATCCAGAGAGAGAAGGGAGATATACCAAAGAATCAGGCTGGTTTACAGGTGACACCAACATCCCAATACAAAGGGATTTTCTATTTTATTATCTTTTTTTTTTTTTTTTTGGTTTTTCGAGACAGGGTTTCTCTGTAGCTTTGGAGCCTGTCCTGGAACTCCCTTTGTAGACCAGACTGGCCTCGAACTCACAGAGATCCGCCTACCTCTGCCTCCCAAGTCAATATAATAAAGGTTCTGAGCTAGTGAAACAAGGCAGATATGTAGCGCCTCTTTATTGTAGGGTTCTACTGAGTGGATGGAGAATACTTCTGAGAACGTGTGAAACCTTGTAATCCTTGCTAGTACACGTGGGTGAAAACAGGTGAAGTTCTGGATTCCAATATCAAGTATAACACTGGCTTACCTCAGTGCCCAGATGGCCTGCGCTCCAATAAAGAGAAAGTGTTCCACACATCAAGTGTAGAAAACCAAGAATCATGGATATTTTGAGACAGGGTCTCTCTCCCTGAAGCCCACGCTATCCTGGTACTCACTGTGAGGCCTGGGCTTGCCTAGAACCCATGGCGATCTTCCTGCTTCAGTCTCACAAATGCTGAGTTTACAAGTGCAGCCACAATCCCTGACTGAGACTCGATGCGCATGTAATTCTTTATACCAAAAATTGTTGAGAGGTATTCTGCGCATCCTAAACCTCTTGAAAGAGTGCAGGAACTGTAAGGTGACATCCTGATGACTTTAGTCATCCTGAGCCTCTGCTTTCATTCCACTTGTCATTCACAGGGGGGCTGAGAGTGAATGGTCCGTGCAGAACTTCTTAAAAAGTTTGATGATTAAAAAAGATTGATGGGTAGGGAAATGGTTCAGTCATAGAGTATTATGCACACACTTTGGGATAGATTCCTAGAAGCGCTCTCTCTCTCTCTCTCTCTCTCTCTCTCTCTCTCTCTCTCTCTCTCGCTGTCTCTCTCTCTCTCGCTGTCTCTCTCTCTCTCTCTCTCTCTCTCTCTCTCTCTCACACACACACACACACACACACACACACACACATACCCTAAACTGAGCCTGGTACACCCATTGCTGCCATGTTGTTTCTGTCAATGTGTGGGACCAAAACAAAATACCACAGATTGGGTAATTCTTAAAGAATGGAAAATTATTTTCACATAATTCTCGACGATGGAAAGTCTGAGAGCAACGCACTAGCTTTGGATAAAGGCTTTTTATTGCATCCTAACATGGTAGGAGGTGGAAAGGCCAATGAGAAAAACTCTCCCCACTTAATCCCTTTAATCAGATCACTTTATCCCATTCCTAAGGGATGGACCATCATGTTGTCATTACCATTTCAAAATCCTTCCTCTCAATACTCATTGACATCCCTACGCTCAGGATAGGACACATTCAAACTGTAGCACTGCTCAATGGTCAATTTTTGATACCACCAGGCTTTGCCTTATTGACTTTTACCTGTGATTCATTATTATTATTATTATTATTATTATTCCACCAAGATAACCAAACTATTGAATTGATCATAAAAATAGAACAAAACTTACTCAAAAGTAGGTGGTTAGAGACTAATTCATCCCTCAAAATAAACCTTAGCATACTGAAGATATAGTGAATTCATTTTATAAATGTGTCTTCTTGACTGCTCTGGAGTCTCTTCATTCCTTGGTTTTCACTATTATAAATTCCAAGATTATTAACTCTGAATAAGTTGCTAGTATATCTAGAGTTAATCAACTTATTAAAGATTTCTCACCAATCAATCAATAAGAGCATGTTTACTTTTGCTTTTTGAGTTTCTGAGAAACAAAAATGAGTAAAATATAGGTGTTCCCCCTAAAAGCATGTCATGTTATAATTGCGCATATTTAAAAAACAAAACAGAAAATCTTTGGTAGTCACAAGACTGGCCCACATAGATTGTCATAACATTTCTGAGGCATCAGAGACAAATTCAGGCTAAGGAAGTCATGATAGTTTTCAGTCAACATGATGCTAGTGCTGGGCTTGAACATTCCTCAAATTGCTGATCAGGTTGTTTGAAAAGAGTATGAATGAGCCATCACCAGGCAGTGGAAGGCTTTCTGATTGCTTTCTCTAGCCCATCATGTTGTCCTTTTTCAGACAGGACTACTTGACTGTTAGGAAAGAGAGATGGTCACATATGACTAGTAATTGCTCATTTAGCACCTGTCATTGTGGCTATGGTCGTCACAGCACAAGCAATGGCATCAGGGCTTAGAGACCAGAACTAAAATCCCGACTCCGTTACTATCTCCCTATCTAACTTCTGTTCAGTGATTTAACCCCATTTTTTTCTTCCTCTATAAAATGGGGGTGTCAGAAGAAGTAACGTCTAAGAATATGACTAGCCCTTTCTAGATATTTCATTATTTTCAAAAAATGCATGTTTCTGATTTACTGCTTTTATTCTCTTTAACTGTATCCAGCTAAGACACCAATAAAGGTCAAATGTGAATTCTGCTCTTCCCACTGTGGCTTTGAGAGGGCATCCTTGACACCATTTGTTAGTTTCAGCTTCCACCAAAGAGTTAAAAGAAAATCCTGGCTCTTGTGGTTAGGCACCCTCGCCAGCTGGCAGAAGGCTTTATGCAGACTTGATGGTTGCCCGGAGCAACAAAATATTAGGGACAGAAACACGTTCAGGGACTCAACTGTATAAGTGACTCAGAGCTAAGCAGCTCGACTGCAGGCCACACTTAGCTAGGGCAGGTATCTGCCTATGCCTGTCTGCACTGCTGCTTCCCTTTAGTGTGGTCCAGGGCCATCCTTGCTAAAATACAGAGGCCATGCCTGAGCCCTACGGAGAAGAGTTAAGTTATTGGAAGACATTATTCTTCCGTCAGCCTGTCTCACTCTTGAAGGATCATTAGGCAAGAAGAACATAAACAACATGAGAAGACTGACTGGAACTTTGAAGAACATCTACCAAGAACATTATGAAAACTCAATAAAAAAAAATTCAGCCTAAGAGCTGCCGTTCAACACCAATTATCTCTTTGGAGTTAGCAGAAGCAGAAGCAGCCCACAAAAATCAATACCCGTTTCTTTCTCTCTGTTGGAGCCAGATGCTTCTAACTATGGTCTGAATTAAAATGTGGAGTTTTTTTTTTTTTTTTTTTTTGTTTTTTTTGTTTTTTTTGTTTTTTTTAAAGGTTTTCTTTTGCCCAACTTCTTAAATCCTGAGGTCATCCCCTCTCGGTTCCATCAGTCTGGCTCCACGACACCAATTACTACAGCTTGTTAAGAAAGTTACTAGCATCCGGGGCTTGTGTCTTTTGCTCTTATTTGGTGTTGCCTAGAGCAGTTGTAGTGAGCAGTATTAGCCAAGTCTTGTTACTTGGTCCTTGTCTTTAGCTGTTTAACTAGGTTCCATGTTAATTATGAGTTTCGTTGCTGATGTTTTTCTCCCCACTGCACATTCTTCTCGCTTGCAGAAAAACAGCACCATTAGGATAGCAACAGCAATTATCTTATAGACTCCCTTTTCACGGACACTTACTCTGTGTCATTACGAGGAGGAACTGGTCTTGTTGGCAAACCAAAGTTGTGATTTGAAATGAATATTCTGTTTGCATGATTGGAAACCAAGTCCTAAACTCAAGTGGTTCACCCTAGTGACTCTTATCCGGGCCACCACAGCAGCTGTTTGGAAACATAGTTTGAGATCCCTTGCTTGCAAATGTCTTTTGTTCCGAATGATCTGGGGTGGAATTGAACCCATAAATGTGACTCGATGCGTGAGACACATGTGACCCTGACAGATGATCTGGCCGACCTTGAAAACTACAGCTGTTTAGTTCCTTTTGAAAACAAAGTTACACAAGTGATTTACTAAGCTTAGGGTTAAACCGCTCAATGCTGATCCGTAGAGCTTCTGAACCCTCCGGGGGAAACTGTGTCATGGTACGTACAACAGGAATGTTGCATTCTGTGGGTGTTTGCTGTCATTAGTTTTACGAATGTTGTCATTAGTTTTAATACATCTTTTGCAAAAGCTGAAATAAGACTGTGATGTGTCAGGGTATTTTTTTTTAAAGGACATGTTGTTTTGTTTTTCTTTGTTATTAAAAAAAAATAATGAAGAAACCCAAGCCTGATTTTTGTTTCTTTTCCACTCAAATCAAAAGCAGCCTGTGCTCTCCTACAAAGATCAAAGCTTGTGTGTATACTATCAAATATATTCCCTGCTTAGGCAAAAATGTCATAGAAGGCTAAAGTTATCTTCCAAGAAATTTCTAAAAGTGCCCTGTTCTTTTGGTATACTACTTTAGCTACAATTTCCTTGAGCTAGAATAAAAAGACTTCTGAAATTTTCAATATTTATATCAAAGCACCAACTTGTTAGACTGTGGGTACGATTCAATGAAAAAATGTGTGGGTGAGGTTTGGGGGTTTGATTCCTAGCACCGCCACAAGGGTTGGCGTAGGAAGAGGAAGAAGAAAAAACAAAATCACAGTAAGTTGTATATCTTAAATACACACAATAAAGTAAGTTAAGAAATTTTAATTCTGGTATGAGGACTTATCCTGTAATCTCAGAGAAGCCAAGGTAGAATTGGTATGAATTTAAAGCTGGTCTGGGCTAGAGAGTGAGTTCTAAGTCATCGTGGGCTATAGATTGAGACCATGTCCTAAAGAATGAAAAAAAAGGTTATTTTCTTAATGCTGTTTTAATCAAGACAGGCGTTTAATTCTCTTTCAAGTGGAAAGGATCCAGAGTGGAAAGTCTAAGATAGATATGGGGCTCTACGGCTGCTAGGGACCCAGGTTCTGACAGGTATTTCCTGGTACCTAGATTATGGCTCCTGTCCTTGTTTTTCAAGATGACGACCTGAGCCAGTACCGTCACATCTAAGTGCTCAGTAACAAGGTGGGGGAAGTGAGAAAAAAACAACACCCCTTCCTTCTAGAAGACACTATGCACAGGTCCCCCATATATTACAGTCTACCTGACTGCTTCAAGTAGTAAATAAAGGCATCCACGTAGGAAATAAGCTTTGCCCTAGCAATTACCTAATTCAAGGATTTCGGTTTCTTTTCAGCCAAGGAGCCTTTCTTGGACCTCTCCTTACCTTCTAGTCTCTCCTGAGTTCCTTGTCGTCTTGCTCTTATCTGTCTTGGAAAAGCCCAGGCCTCTTTGGTGTCCACAGATCTTCCATAGTTATGAAATGACTGTGACAGACACTTGGGCTTCACTCTGCCGCTTTCAGTCCTCCTTCCTGTTTGTTCTGAACATTCCTCCTCAGAGGCTTCTCAGCCCGGTGTCTGCTCATCCCCTTTGCCAATGGCTTCCACTATGGGAAGGATATCATCCAGCCTTGAACATCCACATCACAGTTGCTAACATCCGTGGTGATCTCATACTCCTTCTAGGCCCTTCTCCTTGCTTCTCTTCATCATCCCCCATCTGTGTCCTTTCCCGTCTCTCCTCCCATTTCCCCAGGTCCTTGCTCCATCCATCTTCCTGGCATCTCCAATCTTCCTTCTTACTCTGCCTTTTTTCTCTTCCTGTGCCTTAACCTAAAACTCAATACAAAATGAAAGAGGAGTGAAGCCCACTCACAGGCTTCTTGCTAACCCTTCCTCTAGTTCTTCATCCTTCCCTCCCCAGACCAGTGGCTGCAGAACTTCTTGCTTATCCATTCGCTGTGGGCCTTTCTCACCTCCTCTCCAGTCGCCCAGGCTGCAGTTGCAATGAGCCTCCTTCGCCAGACACAACTTCCAGGCCTTCCTCGCAAGCTCTCGCTCAATGAGTTTCTCAATAAATACTTCTTCAACAGACTTTTAGGGGAGCTATTCTATCCCAAGTCCCACAGTCTTCAAAGTTCTCTGAACACACCTCTCTATCTTCATAATCTGCCTTCCTCGCCTCTTTCAAACCGGAAATCTCTAGGTATTTTTGATGCTACCACCCCCATCAATAATGAATTGTATTTCACACTACTGTGAAAGCGATTCCCCAAATTCACATTACTTTGAAGATGATTTCCATAATTCTACCTTGATTTGAGTAAGTTCCAGAGTTATTCATGCAAAAGTCGAGAATCATATTCCACATATGATCCAAACTGACATATGTGCTGCTTTGCTAATGTGTTTTTTCCTTCCTCATCTAATGCACTATTGTTATGCCAGATTAAAACACGGAAGCCACATATACCTCCATCAAATGGAATCGTTAAAAATTTTTGTTTTCTAAATATTTCTCATATCTGTGGTTTTCTCTGTAGCATCCAAGGGCATCCCCAGCTCCCAAACTCACTGCTTCTCCCCAGAATTGTGGCAGTCCTGAGGTATTCCTGATGTATAATTTTTCCAACAGGTGGAGCTAACATTTTATCTCTCAGAAAAATACAAACTGAATAGAAAATAGAAGTATACACAGCCACATCTAAAACATCAAGGATAAACAATCTGTAAAATCCTCACTGCTTGTGTGTTGAAGCACACATATACGTTTTGCCATGAGCTATATTTCTTACGACTGATCCCACAATTAGAGAAAGACATCCTTCAACGCCTGGTTTCTGGTCTCTCTTCTTTGTGCTGTTTTCTGTGCTACACCTAAATCCTGCTCACTGAAAACTTAACTCTGACTGGGTGGTGGTGCGTACCTTTAATCCAAACACTTGGGAGGCAGAGGCGGGCAGATCTCTGTGAGTTCGAGGCCAGCCTGGTCTATGGAACTAGTTCTAGGACAGCTAGGGCTGTTTTACAGCCTAGTTCATGTGTTGAAAATAAAAACCATAGACCAACTTGAAGAGCATGCATATGTTTCCACACTTGAATCCTCCAAGAGTGGCGCTCTGTCAGATACAGAGAAAAATCTAACCTCCTTGGTAGAGCACACTTAAGGCCCCTCTCCAATCATATATCTCCTCTCTTTTTCCTGTCTCACTGTACTAGACTTCTTCTCCACCCACTCATCATGTCTCCCAATCCTCTTTTCACGCCTTTCTTCATGCTTCCTTATCTAGAAGTTTACTGCATTGTACCTTGGGGTGACGGGGTACCTAAAATGCCAGCTCTTCCCCCACCAGCCTATTCTCTAGAATTGTGTGCTTCATAACCCTGGGCCTAACTCCAGCATACACGGCTGAAAATACCCCACAGAGTGTTTGGGGGCTGTGTTTCCCCAAGGCCCATACTATATCCATTCCTTAGTTGTGTCATCATCATTATAAGGTGCTGAATCAACGTCATGCCTGACCTCAAAGTGTTCCATGGACTGGAAGTGAAGGCAGGCTGCTGGCTCTTACGTCACTCTTTACAGGACTCCTTGGAATGACTCAGTAGCGTGTAAAAACAAAAACATGTAGAAACGGGCACAGCAAGCATTCTCCCCCTACAGCACCAGGAAATTGGGATAAAGATGCACTTCTTCACCCCTTTGAGGGAGAAAAATGAGCTGAGAGAAAGAGATGATGGATGATCCTCTTCTCATGGTCAGTCCACAGGATGAGAATTAGGAAATGAGGAAACTATGAGAAGCAATGTCCTTGCTCTACTCATTTCACTGCCTAATGTTTTAAATAACTCACACGGTCCTGCAAAAGGACAGTAGCCTTACAGTGGTCAGTAAGAGCTGGCCTTCCCCCTCCCCAACAATTCCTGGCCAGTGGGTGAGAATACAATTTATTCAGTGCCGTGGAAACACTGGGGAAGCATGTCTGTGATCTGACAGTTGAGCAGCTCTGTGCCAGGTGCACACAGTGTTGCCGTGATGAGTGTCGAGTCAACTGGACTTTTTTTTTGTATCATCCATTTTCCAGTTCTGATTTGGACTGCGGCTGCCTCTTTCTGTCCTCTTCCCTGTGAAGGAATAGAACCCCAGAGGCTTTCTCATACCTTCTTAGTCCTCCCCCCTCCTCTTTTCCTCGTCCTTTGCTCAAGAGGGGAGGATGGTCCCAATAATGCCTTCCTTTCATGTGGTGGGCCGGTTCTGTTGCGTTGTTTCATGGTCTTGGACCAAGAGTCGCCTCGGTAGTCAACACCGAACCCTGGACTGTGAGACTAATGAGAAAAGCAGAATTCTTTCAAGTAAGAGGAAGTGGTTTGTGTTGTGGGGAGAAACTTGGAAAGAAACCCCACCAAGAACACTAAGGGCTCTATTTTCCTCACTGCCTACAGCTGGGTTAACACATTTCAAAATCTCCAGTCAATTGAGGTAATTCCGTCAAATAGCTAGTCAACGCAGTAAAAAGGACGGGAAATAAACAAATGGTTTCAGGAATGACTGGTTTAACTTTCTGTAGCCTTGATCTTACTCATTTCTAGGGAATAAGTTCAACTCTAAGGAAGTGTAAACATGTTTTGAGCAAACTACTACTAGGTTAATAAAACATATTTTAAGATGCATATTTAAGATATATACATATATATGTATACGGTTGTTCCCAAGTGTCATTACGAGAGGTCAAAATCATACCATAGGCATGGGCCTGGGTTACAGTAAGTGAAAAAGAAAAGGCTAAAACTAATAGAAATGCATTTCTTTCCTTTTCATTTTTTCACCCTCTCCCCTTTTTCAGAGTTCTGTCCTTTGATGGTCTATCCTTACCTGCTCACCCTAGAAATAATAACTCTCTAAAGTAGCATGTGAAAACCTGACCCACGTGATTCTCATTCTCACAGCAAGCTTAGGAGGTAGGCAGAATTATTAAATCCACTCTATGAAAGAAAAGAACTGAGGGCCATTCCCACAGTGGTTATTCTGTAAAATTGTGTGTATTAGCCGGGGTTGTCAAGAGGAATAGAACTGGCTGATTGCATGCGTATATTAAAGGGGGTTTTGTTTGATTGGCTTATAGGCTCTGCTCCAGGTACTCCGACAATAGCCCTCTAATCCCATTGTAATAGTTTGGATATCAAACCTCCTGCAGAGGATCTATGTTCAAGACAACTGTTCCCTCGGGCTGGTGATCCTTCTGGGAAAGAGTGAACTTTTAGGAGTTAGGAAGGGACTGGGCGAAGGTCTTCAAGGAATTTGGGGCATGTCCTGGAAGGTATCACAGGGCCCTAGTCTCTGCGTTTTCTTTCCCCATGGTTCATGGTCCTGAAGTGAATGGTTTCACATACATTCCTACCATAGTTTTCTGCCTGCTCTAAGCCCAGAATGTCTTGGTCAATGGATCATGGAGTAATAAACATCACCCCCCTCGTCACCTCTTCATTTCTCACGACAGCTTCTCCCAGTGATGTGTTAATGTTCCTCTTTATTTCCCTAACATCTCCTTATCTCAGTTAGAAATGGTGTCCAGCCTTAATCACCAGAGAAGCTAAGCGTAAAGGGGAATAGCCTGGATCATTCTGCTCCCAAACAGAAAACTCTACAATTACAAAAAAAAAAAAATGGTTTTCATTTCTAACAAATAACTCAGCAATCAGGTTATGGTTGAGTTTTGGATGGTCTCCAGTGAAAGATCTCTCTCCTCTCTCGCCCTTTCCCTCTCCACCCCCCTTACACTAACAGTAAGCACACTCTAGGTCACCAATAAAAGCCAAATTCAGATCTTTTAGAACTAAACCTATGCAATCCTGATGTGTGATTTACCTGTAGTAATGGGATAGCGTGTCCTATGATGTGGTATATGTATGTAACCATATTTCATTTGATCGATCATATTTTGAATAGGCCAGTATATGACAACATGGTGCCATTTTCTTGAATCAAATCTGTTCCATGACTCTTCCTGGAAATACCGTAAGGGCTCCAGAAACATATTCCAGATTCTCAAGCTATTGGCAATAAATTAGCATCTTTTCCTCACATGAAAAATCACAGAGCTCCCTCATTAGCACATGGCAGCACCCTAACTTGATCAGGCTGGTTACCAGAAATAAGTAAAGCAAAATACGGCCATGCTCAAATGGATACAGGTGGGCCAAGCTGTAAAGCCTTGCAAAGCCATCAAAGTTCAAGCGATGCCAAACTTCATCTTGTGCTTGCAGGGAACACAGTATCTCTCTCAGACTTCCATCTCTTGCTTGTTGGTATACATGAACTCTTTGCTTTTCCCTGGACAGGCCTTATGCCTGTACAATTGGTTTTCTCATTGCTCTAGCTGGTTTATAGCTTGCTAAATCTCCTCTAGTCCAAGCCATCTACAGATGATGATGATGATTTTGTAATTCTTGCCACCAATTACTTTAGCATAATTTCCCATTGAAAATTGCAGTTAAAGCCTATAAATGTATTAATGTAATTAGGTAACTTTCTATTGCTGTGATATACAGATTCCTTCCCTACTGATGACTGCCTACTTTGGGGTTAGATATTCACACGTGGTCGACTTAACAACCAGAAGATTATTTGTAAACAAAAAATTTCTTGAGAGTTCCTCATGCATCGGGCACTATACAAAGTTCTTGGGGTGCAATGATAGCCCCAGATAGGCATTATCCCTGTCCTTAGAACCCTGATTAAGTGTAGGTCCAGGGAAAGATGTGTGAATGAAGTTTTAGTAGTGCTGAACGGAATACTATAAACTGGAGTGTGTCCTATTAAGAAAAACTTCTGAATGGCCAGGAAAAAGCTCACATCCCATGCTCCAGGAATCTCTTGGAAAAATACATGGTTATGCAGAGCATAGCAGAGATTCTGAGAAAATTCCACACATGCACACACATGTGCAAGTGCCTGCGCACATTTCATATATATACATGTGTTTATGTGTGTGTGTGTGTGTGTTATTTTAGTCTGAGGACTTTGAAAGAAATTACCCAGATGACAGTGAAGACATTCTGATTCAAATTTAAATCTTGGTTGTGAATCTATTTTTCACTTGCAAAGGCCAGTAATAAGAAATAATAACGTTGCCAGGCTATTCTGAATTATAGATGCTCTTGGTTCCAAATTGGATATTTAAAAAAAAGAAGAGGAAGGAAGGAAGGAAGGAAGGAAGGAAGGAAGGAAGGAAGGAAGGAAGGAAGGAAGGAAGGAAGGGAGATAGAGAGATGGGGGAGAGGGAGAGAGAGAGAGAGAGAGAGAGAGAGAGAGAGAGAGAGAGAGAGAGAGAGAGGACTATAAGGGTGGAAAAACCAGTGTTTACGCTCATCTTTCAACTAACCTGTGTAACCACAGGGAACCAGCCCTAGGAACCAACATGCAGACCATAAGGACTATCTTTTCAGACTCGAAATTTTTCCTAAACCCCAGTCCAGAGTTGGTCAAATGCTTTACAACCTCTGTTTGTCCCAAGGCAAGTTGCTTGTGCCTGTAATTCCTGCTCTAAGGTTCCCTTGTGGTATTTTTAATAGTGTTGTTTGATGCTGTCGCCAGCTTTTCTGTGGTTTGTGAGTTAAATGGGATACAGTGATGTGTGGTAGGCTGTATTAGCCCTTGGAGGAATGTTAAGAGAAATTAAAGTCCAAATGAGATAGCACCTGAACGAACCTGGTCCTTAACAAAAGAAAATCTGAACATTATAGAAAGTCTTAGCAGTTCCCAATGAACCCTTGATTAAGAATTATCTTCCTATTGATCAGACCGATGTTAGGAATTGACTTCTTTACTCAAGTGCAGAGTTCATTGGTCTTGCCCATTTCTTCCCTGCTTGCTTTTCTGCCTTGAGTCTGAGGGTATCCATCAGTTTAAGAAAAAATAACATTGAAAAGGGGAAGAGCATAATGAACACCTTGAATTAAAGCATCAGCTCTACTGAACTGATGATCTCCAAGTTCAAGCAACTACTACCCAGTAGGTCCGATGGCAGCTCTCCATCCATATCCTGAAACTCGGGCCCAAGCTGGGCACAAGCACAGCAGATTCCATAGCTAAGACGTGCTCAGCTTTTCCTTTGAGCCATAGTTATACATCTATGGAAATGTGCTATAAACCACATAGCATGGTTTTAGAGTAATGAAGATATTTTTCTGCCTTTTACTATAAAACCACTTCTTCAAAATGTTAGTGTGTGTAGCTGGGTGCGTGTCTGTCCCTCCAGCACTCTGAAGGCTGGGGCAGAAAAATTGAGAGTTCAAGGTTGGCCAGAGCTGTGTAGTGGGTTCCTATCTCTAAAAACAATTATCTAGAATGTAGCTAAGTGTCCGTGCCCTCACCTAGAATGAGCAAAATCCTAGGACCGATGCCCACCTTTTAAAGACCCTGTATGCTTATATGCATATACTCGTTCATATGTGCATTTGGTTTGCTAAGAGTATTTTTAAGCAATATATCTTTATCTTTATAGCAGGTGTGTGGAATACCCTGTTATTTATACAGTTCTTTCAAAATCCCCACTGATAAAAGGTTTGTCTGGGGGAACAGGGTATTTGTAAAATATAATCAATAACCAGTTAGTATGATAACAGATAGCTTGTTTTAGGGGCTTACCACGCCAGGTCATAGGAACACCTTTGATCTGCCAAATTCTGCACTCTCTCCCACAGTGTGAGGTAACAGACTATCGTCTGGAATGGGAGAAAGGGCACTAAAGCTCAGAGACGGCAAGCAGGAAATTGAGGGCTGAAGTAGGGTTTCAGGAGTCCTACTCAACGTGGAAAAGGGAGAGTCCTCAAGCTCTGAGTGAACATATGTGTCTTTCTTTTCTGCTTCCCAAGTATAATTTTTTTTCTCCTCTACAAGTTGAACAAGGTCACCAAAATCCCATTAAGGCAAAAGTCACCAACTTGAGGATTTCGCCAGGAGGCTGATTGAGGATCACAAAATAAAGACTCCAGACCTGAATACCAATTCATCCCTCCACTGAAAAGCAGGACATCACTCAGCTAGAAAATGAGTCAAATGGGTTTGAGGGAAAAAAAAAATCTCATAGTAATCAGTGGTGTGCTGGTCTCCTAAAGGTGTGTGGGAGATAAGCTACTCACCAGGTAGAACTTTATCTGAAAAACAACAACAAAAACATAATAAATTCTTATAATTCTCTGGACTTCATTAGAAAAGAAGTTGTAGAAAGAACTTGTATTTAAAAACACGGATGTTAGGGTTGGGGAGATGACTAGAAAGGTTAAATTCTTGTCATCAAACTTTAATCCCAGGACTCACATCAGGGACGAAGAGAATGAATTCCTCCTTCCCCCCACGCTCCCTCCCTCTCAAGACAACAGGACACAAAATTACTAAAAATTCTCCTATGTACTCTGTACATATATGTATATCCAACTTAGAGTTGTGGGGGCTAAACAAGCCCTTAAGAAACTCTAAATGCCATTTTCAGAGAAGAGATAAAGATCGAAGTTTAAATGGTGTCAAACTTACTTTGAGGGTCAAATTCAAGGTGATCCTGTCAATCACTTACACCACATTTCCAGGCTGTCCAATTTAGTCACACCATTGCCAACCTGATGTAGAGTTCAAAGAGCTCTGACCCGCAGTGGGTGCTAGTGATGTGTTCCCGGCCAGATCCATTTTAGACAAAAAAAAAAAAAAAATATTTAACTGGTCTCCATTGACTCAAGTAAAAACTTAGATAAGTATTGCATTATATGTGTGTATATACATGTATACATGTATATATGATTTGTGTGTGTCGTATGTGTATTGTGTGGACATGGGTACATAAAGAGCTCTCCCCTGTAAATTCATGCATGGAGGCCAGGGTTCAGCTTCTGGCATCTTCCTCTATGACTACCCACCTGACTTCTTGAGACAGAGTGTCTTCCTGAGACCACAGCACACTGTTTCAGGCAGTCTGGCAAGCCAGTGAACCCCAGGATCTGATAGGCCTGCCCCCAGTACTGGGGCTACAGAAGTACACCACCACAGCCAAATGTTAAACATATGCTGAGGGTTCAAACTCAGGCTCTCAAGTTTGTGCCACACAGGTCCCATGCACGGTACCCACTGGGAATCTCCCCATCCCCTCTTACCAATATTTCTTCACAACTCTTTGTTTTTCCTCCCGCATTTCAAATACGTTTTTGTCTTTTGCATGGGACTCTTGATGTTTTTATCCCCTCAAGTGATACAGGGTCACAGATCAGAAAGAGGTCTGAGGGGTCCATTAACTCTAGGTTGAATACACTCCTTTCAGTGTTTCTGTTTATTTTATTAAGGTAAATTTGAACTCTGAAAATAAAGCACTGGGCATTTTGTTCTCCGCAGCTTCTCTGTGGGGAGCCTTGTCCAATTATATTCGCAGTCTGTCAGCCAGAGCTCTCCACAGAATCTGAACGAGGAGAGTCTTTAAATTCAACTTGAAGATAAATGTATGGAAACCTTTGAAATGATTTTTGCCAGACTAAGTGATTTTGTTTGGGAGACAGTGAATCAGCCTACCTGCTTTGATAGAGGAAGCAACTAACTTGTTTACTGACATGAAGAAATGGCACTCTTCGGCACCTGTAGAAGGGCCATGTTCCATCCGATCAGGCCTGTAGTAATTAATACCCATGCCTACAGATTTTCTTTATCTGAAAAATTTTAAACAGATAATAGATATTCAAGTTTCCAAATTGAAAACACATCCCAGAGAGAATCAATTGCTAATAAATTCTTGAGTATTGCATAAACATATTTTATGCAAGTAAATGCAAAGTATGTATAATCTGCCACTATATTAAAAATAGAAAAGTATTTAATCTAAATATTACTAAGGTAATATTTTGTATTATAGTTATTGGGGGAAGCAAAGAAGTTTCTTCCAATCATATTTATTTATCCCAGTTTAACAAACAAACTGGCATCATTATCTTGTCAAATTTGTTTTTAAATTGAGCCAGGCGGTGGTGGCGCACGCCTTTAATCCCAGCACTCGGGAGGCAGAGGCAGGCGGATCTCTGTGAGTTCGAGACCAGCCTGGTCTACAAGAGCTAGTTCCAGGACAGGCTCCAAAACCACAGAGAAACCCTGTCTCGAAAAACCAAAAAAAAAAAAAAAAAAAATTGTTTTTAAATCTATATTCTGTACTTCTGTTAACCATAGGTAAAAGTATTTATGAACATTAGAAATGCCACATGATTTACTGGACATAGAATTATGCCAATGAACTAATCAGTTCTCAACTGGAATTTGATACTGTGAGATACAGAATATTCATCATGGCAGTAAAAAGTCTCAGAGATGTGTCAAGGATACCCTTTGCATCTCTGGGATAGTGGGGCTTTGTTTTTTTTTTTTTTTTCTTAATCCAGATCTCCAGAAAGAGATTCCATATTCATTTAAGGTAAATATAAAATTATGCTTTTAATTCATTCATTGAAATTTGATTTCTTTAAGTTTATATGGGAAGATGATTATAAAGTTTTAGTAACTCAGGGTGTTAAAGCTCAAAATTTAATTTTCTCTTAATAGCTAAGCATAGAAGTAAGAAATATCTAACATTTGCTCCTGCCTGTCCATGAAATTCTGGGGTGGGAGCAGTGAGAAAGGCTGAGGCGAGTATAATCTTGATCCAGCAAGCCTGGGCTTCATCCTACACCTTGCTTTAGCCACTCTCCTGGAAGAGTCAAGACAACCACTGGATTCCCAGGAATCTCACTTCCATGACTGTGAGGGGAGACAGGATAATAATGGCTCATTACAGGGACCAATTCAGGCGGGTGGAGAGTATCTGATACAAAACATTCAGATATATCTTTCTGTGGAAATAGACATGCACTATATTTGTGTGCCCTTTGTTAATCTTCTTTGTTTTTTCAAAGGAAAAATATATTTTCCATTTGCTTAGTTATCTTTAAGAACATATTCTGTAACAAATACAATATGTTAATCTTAATAATATCTTTCCAGGTGTGATAATGATCACACACAATTGGGAATCTGGCCGAGGCAGAGCCACCACCATGAATTTGAGGCCTGCCTGGGTTACGTAGTGTTTGAAGTCAACCTGGTTTACACAGGAGATCCTTTCTCAAACACAGGCACACACACACACATACACACACACACACACACAGACCAACACCAAAAACAACAACAAAACCCCTTAACATCTCTTTGCAAAACCAAGGGTATCCGTAAAGCACCAAGAACTGAAAGGACTTCTGGGTAAGGGTACTTAAACTGTTAAAGAAGAGATTGCAAGAAGAAAACGCAGAGGTCTGGGTTAAACATGTAAATTATTTAAGATATACGCCCAAGGTAGTCATCAGGATGAGGCTCGGGTTTTGTCTTCATATGAAGTCTATGTAATTTTGTAAGTGCTTTTTTACTATTCACGCAGTTTTCTTCCCCATATATTTATTTTTGGCTTGAACCCAAACGGTGACTCCATGGTGCTAACGTGGCTGGGTGGTGTAAACCCTGCACATCCTGCCAGCTCTCAGCAGCTCTTGCCTAACACATACGAGTCCCTCTTCTATTGCAGCCCGTCAGCTAGGAAGCTAATTTAACTAGACAAAATATAAAGATTAATATTCAAGAACCCCACTTTCCTTTTTTTCTTACTATACAATCTACAGAATAGCATTCATTGATACATTTTCTATGCTTTCCAGAGTCCTTCATACCTCACTTTCTCTTCTCTGGACATATCAGTTATGGCCTTTTAGTTCTTGTGGAGAAGTCCTCTAATATTAAATAATACGAGGATATCAAATCAAATGAGAACTGGGCAGGGGCTGATGGCTAAGCAATGTGAGATCCCCTTTACTGGGGAGGAAAGCGAGCTGAGAGCCTGTCAGTTTTCAAGGAAGGCAGTGGCCAGAATGCCTGTCTCCTGACCCACACCACACACGCTGCTTTAGTTAAGGTCGAAGAATTACTAATTTACTAATTTACAATAGAAAATTAAATAAAGAAAGGAAGGTATTCTCTTTTATAAGCCAGAGAGAGTGTCCCTATGACAGTTCATTTTCCTGTATTGGCGATCTTTAAAACATCTGTGAGTGGATTAAGTGAAGACGTGGTTGTGAAGGAACTGCCTGTACCATGTTCTGCTTTGGCACCACTGCCGAAATGGGGCTGTGTCTCAGGAAAAGCAAGGAACCACTACCGACCCCATGGGGTTACCACTTTAGACTCCATCACAGGCCAAAGTCTGTCAGTTCATTAGTGGGTCCAAATCCGAAGTCTAGAAAGAAGCTAGTTTGCTGGGCCACAGATATGTTTTACCAAATGTGATTTGAACGAGACACAAACAACCCTGGAAGCAAACAAATTAAATTATTGTTTGAATGCTTATCTGCTTAATTAGGTAGGATATTGGAATGTCCTTTGCTTTATCACTTCGCAATGATGTGAGCAGTTGGAGATGTTTGCAGGCTATGCTAATTACAGTATTTATTGAGTACTTGCTCTAGCCTAAGCACCACATGCTATTATTTAATCTTCACCATCAAGCTCGGAGATCACATTATCCCCATTTTAGTAGGAAGGCATGTGGTTTGCCTTATTAACTAACCCAAGGACAAGCACAGTCAATGGGGCAGCTGGATTCCAGGCTGGGTCAGGCTGACGTGAAAGGCTCTAAGTTTCTATGCTAAATCAATTTCTTTGCCTGTGCTACACAGCCACGAGATCCTTCAGTTGATGTATGCATGGTGGCATTCCACTTTAGTTTCTTTCAAGTCGAACCCTTACTGTAAAAGCCAACCACCCTGGCTGGAGCTTGTGTATGAGTGAGGGTGGAACATGCCCAAGCTTTCGTGAGTGTATTGGAGAGAGGGAAATGAAGGAAGTGTGGCAGAGGGGTGGCAGGATGGGGACATGAAAGAAAGGAGACAAAGACTAACTTGGTACCTTATAGAGCCTGTTACTGTGAAAGTACGCATTATAACTCATCTATCGTCCAATGCCCTTGTATATCCCCAGGCTCCAAATGGCTTGATGCTTATGTTGTAACCATTATTAATTAATTCTTAATTTGGTGAGCAAAATCTAAAATTTCTTCTGGGTCCCTCAAAAACTTCGGGGAAAAGTTCTGAAAACATGTGGTCCAGAAAGTGACATAAGTTTATTTTACACAAGATATTTTCATTGCAGAGATTCCTACGGTTCTTACCATCATACTTTCCTTATCTCTCATCTCTTTCCCTTTCCCTGCAGCCACTGTCAGTCTGATTTCATTCATTCACTCACTTACCCGGATTTCTTGGCTCTACAGAGACAACAGATTGGGGCTAAATTGTAATAGTGTGTCTCCAATCTGGGAATAGGTGAGTCAGGGAGAAGCTGCCAGTGTGAAAGACCAGAAGCTAACCATATCTGATGGTTTAGGGGCAAAAGCACGGGGTTAGCTAGACCCACTTGAAGGAGCCTCTGGAGGCAGAAGCAGCATCAGAGGCAACTGCCTTTGAAGAGGCTTGGGTAGTTCACTGAATTAGATGCTTCAGAAAACCACACACATAGATCTGACTCAGAATAAATTGTGTCCATTGCTATCAAGAATATCTTTCCCACAAACCCATCCATCATCTCAGAATGGCCTGTCATGTGGGATTTTTAACATCCTATATAGCAGTCTTCCTTAAACTCCGTGTTCAAGCCAGTACATAAGTCTCAGCAGCAAAACTGCTTTAAGGTAAGGAATGACACCTAGCACCCCCCTACAAACCCGAAGAACCCCACCTTGCCCCTCCCCACCACACCTCACCTGCCCTGCCCTTTAACCAGGAAAGTCCTCTCAAACTTCCTTATAGTCTCAAAAGCACTAAGGAGAGCTCCATATTTTCTCACAGCCTTGAATTTGTGCATAAAAAGACTATGAAAACTTAGAAAAAAACTAATTTCTCAGAACCTTGTTATTGAAACACACATGTTCTCAATCAATTTTAAGATGGCCCAGCCTGAGACCCCTAACAAGGAGGTTTGACTGTGAGGGAAAACACTGAAAGATTTAGATGGTTATTATCTGAATGGTGTCCATTTCATAAACAAATGCATGTGTCATCGGAAACCTCCATATAACAAAATTCATAGGAGTTAACAACTGGGGGTATAGGTTGCTTGATAGAACGTTCAGTTTGATCCCCAGCACCGTATCAACTCCACAGGGTGCTACATACTGTGTACACACCCAGCACTGTGGAAATAGGAGGCTCAGAAGGTCAAGATTTCCTCCCCTACATGGTGTTTGAGTTCAGCCAGGGATCCAAAATAAAATAAAAGCAACCACTGGCTACGATCTCTTTTAGTCTGCCAGCTACATTTTCTTCTCTCCTCTAATGTTGCAACTGTCCTATCTCTCTTCTCTTGCCACATAAGTAACATTCAGTTTCTAGTTTGTTGCTTCTTTTACCCCCTCAAAACAGATGCTTCTTCTAACCTTCCAAGTTACGTGCAATACCAGCAATGCAACATTCTCCTGAGGCTAGCCAGACTTTTGCAACTTCAAAGAATATCTCCTTGACCCAGGAGTGAAACGTGTATTAACCTTTTCTAACAACCACGTGTAGGAATGTCGCTTTTCTTCCAGTTCCCGCCCCCGTATCTTTATGATAACAGTATTTGCTTGCCATCTCGGAACCTTGACCTGCTGATGCAAACACACGTGCCTACCAGGATAGAGATCCTCATTGCTCTAAGGAAAGATTAAGCAGGAAACAACTTCTTTGAACACCGACCACCCCACCCCCATCCCCGCTAGTTTTCTTATTCAAAACATTCACTATCTTTTTTTTAAACTAGAGTTTGCAACAAGATAGCCCCTGATTTAAAGCCCCACTTAGAGTACCACATTCCTTTATGCCAAGTGAATGTGACTACCAGTGTGTTTCCAAGCTCAAGACAAGATTACAGTAACCAACATACTTTCAGTCCGAGAAGCAAATGCAGTTTTACTCCTCCATCTGAATGCATATATAAACCTACCCTCCTCCTTTCCGGACTTCCTTAATTAGATCCAATTTGCAGGACACGACTTGACTGAAATTTATAGCTGCATGGCAATGTGCCGCTCAGGACAACTCTTCGCTCAGGCATCAGCTCAGCCTTTTAAAGCAAGTGGCTCCTCTGACAGAGGTGTAGCCCTCTGTAGTAATTAGACCGGTGCAAGTCGAAACTGCTTCCTGGGCTCTGCCGTCCCTAGTTATTGCCCTTGCGAAGAACTGCAGACCCCTAGCTAGCCTGACCACACAGTGGGGCAGCAACTGCACCCATCCTCATCATGTTTCTATTTTACTCTTGTGCCCCTCCCTAGCCCATTCCCCTTGAAGTTGGATGGGTTTCTGGGGTCTATCTCTTTGTTCGGTTACCTTTTAGAGAGGTGTGTGTGTCTGTCTGTCTATGTGTATGTGTGTGTGTGTCTGTCTGTCTATGTGTGTGTGTGTCTGTGTCTGTTTGTCTCTGTGTCTCTCTCTGTGTGTATTTGTGTCTGTGTAACTGTGTGTCTCCTCTCTATCTGTATGTGTGGGTGTGTGTGTATGCACACGCACGTGCTTGGTCATGAGTGGAAATGTGGCAGTATCAAGAATTAAAAAAACCTAGATGTCTCTGCACATGGCAGCACACACACACACACACACACACAGTTATTGTGGGGAAATCCCCTGTTCTCAGTATTAGATATGACTACCAGAGAGGATCTCTCCAAAATCCTCTTCTGATGTCACTTTAGAGGGCCTTTAGGGTAAGGATTAAATATCTTTACCCTTTACTTAGAAACAGAGTGATGAGGTAAGGTGACCGGGGACTTTGGTGTTCTGTACACCTGGCTTTAAATAGTGGGTGAGTCCAGAGCAGGCCTCATTGCCTCTCTTTCCTCTTCTGCAATGAAGTGGCAGACACAATCACCACGTTAGAGTACTCCCGTGAGAGCCTTCTATAGAAAACCTGGCAGAGAACAAATACCGCCCAAGTTCCTTTCTGGTCATCTCCCCTTCACTCTCTATGGTCTGTGTCCTTTCACATGTTAGGTCCCTCCTCCAAGTGCATGTAATTCCTTTTAGGGCTCTCTCATTCAACCTAGAGTTTGATGGTTACAAGCTCCCCCATAGTTTCACACACAGCATTCCTTCAGTCTGGACATCTCCATTCCAAACTTTTATGAAACCGTTGGTCATCTCTTTGTCTCTTGAAATAGCAAGTCCTGAATTCCTCTTGAGTTTAAGTCTTTCCTCATCATGTTCATAAATCCTTCACACGCCATTGTTCTCTTAGAATATCAGATAAGTCAGGGGAGTTTTTAGCCTGTCTTCTCTAACCTAACCTGATTCCTGAATGCACTTTATTTTATTCATCTGTGAAACCCTCGAAAATATCAGTCATATAAATAGGTGATGCAGAGGGCTGTGAGAAAATGAGATTTGGGTAAAGCTGGTGATCTGTCCCTGCAAGTAGCAACACCCCCCAATCTCTAAATGGACAAAAGCATTGAAGGTAAGAGGTTAGGTGGCTTGTAAGATAAGTTGAGGCTTTCTTTTCTGTAGGAAGTCTTGGAAAATGTAAGCAAGCTGGAATGGTTTGGATTTTTCCTTCTGCAAATGGTTACTGTGAACATATACATGAAACAAATACCAACAGCATCATCAAAAACACATGCGCTCACAGCCATGTTTCTGAGGCCCTGCTGGAGGCTGCACCATACCCCATGGCAAGGGTGAAAGCGTCCCGTGTCCTCAGGGTGTGGCTCTTTTTTTCGGCGATGCTGTAAACAAGGAGAATGATGAGGGGGTCTTTAGTCTTGATTGACTGATAAGGGAGCCGGTACACATCAGCACATTTACAACTGGGAGCCATTTAATTCATCTGCCAGTCAGCACTTCCTCTTAGACTATCCGGCTCATATGGAACACATCAGAAGTAGAAATCGTTGATTACAACTTGCAAATCAGAAGCTCCTCGGGTGGTGAGACTTGTTTCGCCATGATCATCCATTTCAAACCGTGCTTAATTTCAGAGATCCACTTTTTTTTTCTAATAAATACTCCCCTGTCACTGTCCATCCATACTGTGATACTTTTCTTTGACTTAAGGACCTTTGGGAAAAAGAGGGCTCATCCAGAAAAAAAAAATGCTGCATGACCACAAGGACCTGAGTTTTGATCCCAGCACCATATAAAGAAGCCAGTCTTAGCCTTGTACACATTGGTAACTCTAATGTGAGGAGCTGAGGCAGGAGCATTGCTGTGGCTTGCTGGTCACCAGACTAGGTCCAGGTTCAGGGAGAGACCCTGACTCGAAAGGCATAAGGTGGACAATGAGTGATAGAGCAGAGCAGGTGCATCAGCCTCTCCTCCTCTGGCCTTCACTAGCACCTTACTGGGTGCTCACAACCACATCCACGGGTGTACATCCCCCCTAAAAAAGAATGGGGCTGGAGAGATGGCTCAGTGCTTATGGGCACTGGCTGAGGTTCTACAGGTCCAGGGTTCAATCCCCAGCACCCACACTAGTGTTTCACAACCACCTGCATATCCAGCATCAGGGGATCCAATACTTTTGGTTTCTGCAGGTTCTGTATGCATGTGATATTCTCTCTCTCTCTCTCTCTCTCTCTCTCTCTCTCTCTCTCTCTCTCTCACACACACACACACACACACACACACACACACAATTTTAAAATCTCTGGGACTTATTATCCTTATGCCTTCTAATACCACATGACACCACTACAAACAGTTTCCATATTCCTCCCCCTCAGTTCTTCCACAAGTTTCTGTAAAAAAAAAAAAAAAAGACATGTTCCAAAATAAGTTCATACTGCAGAAAATGCCCAATTTTAGAAATATTGATTCAAAAAAAAGCCACACTGACATAGCAAGTGTAGAAATCCTATGCCAGAGACAGAAATGGAAGAGGCAGAAACAGCAGGACTTTGGGTTCTGTAAGTTGCCAGGACCCTCCAGCATCTGGGTAAGGAACCAGGAAGGGCAGGAAAATGAACACGTGATTGTCTCCAAGCCTCAGCCTCTGCAGTCGCCCCAAGCAGGCCCCAGTGAGCTGCTGGTCAGAGGGAGTCTCTGTGATGTGGCGTGTTCTCAGTTAAGACAGGGAAGCTTCTGGAACACAGGGACCAGTTGATCTCCCTACCTTCCCTCACCACTACCTACGACTCTTTTAGAATACTCATTTCTTTGAAAATATGCACCAGTTTTCAATTCTTCATGATTCTAGGCATTCAAGTAGTCAAAGGTCCTAGGTCCAGCCCATTTCTGTCTGGGAGAACAGAGCAGGAATAGCAGAGGCCTGTAGATGCCTCCTAGACTGACTGATGGCCTGGTCATGGCTGTCTGGAATAAAGTGTTAATAGTTGCCTGTGTATCCTGATAAAGAATATTGCAAATCTTAATTGTCTAAACTTCTTTTGAATCTAATATTATATCTTTATTCTTTTAGTTCCTGTAGACATAACATTGTTTCTCTTATTATTTGGTGCATGGTGCTGTTGTGTACAGTGGCCTATCTGGCTCAACTAAAGGACTGTGGATAATTTCCATTTTTACTTCTATATATGACACCATGAGCCACCATGAACCTGATAATCTCTGTGCCCAGATTTTAGTGAATTTGTCAAATAAGTTGTTAGCTGAGAAACTGAATGAAAGACTTTCAAAAATACTGCCAAGTTGTCTTCTGAAAGATTAAATTAATTTATAAGCCCATTACTGGCATGCCAAATGCTCCATTTTCACACTCCCTGACCCTGAGATTTACAAACAGGAACTTTCTCCAGTGGAATTGAATTTCAAATAATGTCTGTCACCTCTTTATCTGTGTATTTGTTGACCACTTCTCTCATTTCCTTTGTGAAAAGGGAATTCAGCTAATTATCTTTGGGTTTTTTGTTTTGCTTTGTTTTAGTTTTTCATCTACAAATTAACAAACACCTCCTATTCTTTTATTAACCTTTCCTTCGTTTTATTCTCATTAAGTTTTATTTGGGGTAAACGTAAAAAAAAAACTCTTTGGGCTTGTAAAATATTTTTACAATTAAATTAATGAGCTTAGGATGACTCTGAAGACCCCTGATATCTCTGTCCTTGCTTTTCTGATGCAGACCCATCACAAAATAGATTTGCGATAAATGCTTTACAGAGGAAAGATCGCACAAATACAGACAGGATGGCATGTGCTCACTTTTCCTCCTCCTCATCATGCACACACATCACCTAGAAAACCAATCCCAAAACATGCATCTCCGAAGAATTATGTGCCAGTTCATCTAAGGCCAGCAACTTGTACCATTCCACAGGATGTCCCTGTCACTTGACACCAGTGCTGGGATGTGGAACAGCACCTGTTAAATGAGTGAGATGTGCAGAAATATTGCAGCAAGGAGAGGTCAGGTTGTTTGGGTTTTGTCCTGCAGGGACACTGACAGCCTTTTCTGGATAAGGTAGGCTGCGAATGAGCCGTGACCAAGGAGTTGTGTTTGGAAACCCAAAATGTCAATGCAGCATCACTGAAAGCTCATTTCCATTTTCTTGACTCCCAGTAAGGTAAACATAGACAGTGAGGGGAAAAAAATAAAGGGTGATAGCCACCAACCTGAGGTCGGGGACCACATTTAATTGAATTTAGAATGTCTATAACATCTTGTTGGGCTTGAAAGGTTAAACATTTCCTAGAGAAAACAACTATTGCCACTGCTTGCCAAAGTGCTCATAAAATAGCCTGATTGCTAAGAACAAAAAGCAAACCAAACCAAAACAAAATGAACCAAATAGCAACAGAAATAAATGTGCCCTATTGTAATTGGATGAGTATCAGATTTGACCTCCACAGACCTATAGACCTCCTCGCAAGGGCTCATCCTTCAGGCTAAGTCCATCCCTGTCAGGAGCATGCAATTAGGAGCAGTCTCTTTGTCATGTCAGTGTTCTGAGTGCTTCATGGTCTCAGGAAAATTCTCTTGTTGGTACACTGGATCACACATCCTCTATGGAATTTGTTGCAATCCAATAGCTTAGCCCATGGTTTCATAGCCATTAAAATAACGTCACAAACCAAACCACCAACTCAGCAAACATGCCTCTACAGAAAGCAGTCATTAAGAACATCAGGGAAATAAGGATGAAAGAATCTAGGGTCATAATGTGGAGATCGTATATGTTGATGCCACCAGGCCTGGGAAAAAGAATGTAGCATGTAAGTTGAAGGAAGATAGCAGCAGAGGACTTGGGGACACCAAAGACCATCATCACTATGAGGGGTAGGAAAGAACGTAAAATTAATCAGAGCAAGTACTGTAGGTCCTCATTGGGGAAAAAAGAAAAAAACTATAGTTATAGACAATCATATACAAGTACTAAAAGAAATGATAGAATTTAGAATGGATGTTGGATTTGTTTTTTATGAAACCTCCATGTGTAGCTTTTTCTATAAAATGTTGGCCTGTTGTCAGAGAAAAGAATGCTACATGTCAGTACCTTGTTCTACCTTATTTTATTTCAAAAGCCACAACATTTTGAGGAGAATTCTCTCTTTCATAAGATAGTGTTAAGTGGTTCTAAACATTTTATCTTATGCTATAATTGAATAATTGAAATGAAACCCTGTGGAATGAAATGCATGTTAACTTTCCCTCAAAGGCCCTTTGTTCTACTAATTTCTCCTGCTAATGCAGTGGTCATGTGACCTCAAGAACTTGATGTCATGTACTCTTGATTTTTTTTTTGCTTTCCCCTCTCCTGTTCTCCCCCTCTTTCTTGTGTATAGTTTCCTCATCTACCCACCCCCAACACACACCCCTAAATCTCATAGTCTTAGCCTGATTTTCCTAGAGGAATAGTCAGACGTGCTAACACTTGATGGGCAAGGAGGTCATACAAACCCAAGGAAGCAACATCAGAATGAGGTGGAAAGAATAACCCCAGAGAAGATGAGAAAGTGCAGGCAAAACTCTTCACAAGAAGCACAGCTAGTTGCTAAGTTACAAAAGACACTGCCACCCGTGAGGCTGCATAAACATCATTGTCTTAGAACATTTTAGGCAGGACAGAGGGAGACAAGAAGCAATGTTTCTGTCTCTGCATTTTGTCTCTAGTTAAAGTTTGGTGCATAGGCTCTCGTGATCCCTTGACGTCCTAGAATTGCCCCCAGGACACAGAATTTATATGCACGGGAGAAGTGACTGAGTAAGTCCTGTCCAGTCAGAGGCATTTGCACAGAGGTTCCCTTCAGGAAACAAAGGCACAGATGTGACAGTTGTAGTGATGGCTAAGGTTTCACAGATGCTGCTCCAGCGAGGAAACAGAAAGGAGATTGCACTCGAAGGGTGAGGTGGGCAGAGATGATCTGGGGAGAACACATACATGGCTCATTGTGTGGACAAATTTTTCTTTGGGTGCCAACTCACAACTAATGACACAGAGACTTATTATTAATTACGAAAACTCAGCCTTAGCTTAGGTTGGTTCCTAACTAGTTCTTATAACTTAAATTAACCCATCTTTTAATCTACACTCTTTTATGTGATTCAGTTACCTTTATTCTCTACTGGCCATTGTGCTTCCTCCTCGACTTGTTGGCAATGATCTCTCTTCTTCCCAAAGATCTCTTTCTCTGCCTGGAAGCCCCACCTATCTCTCCTGCCTAGCTATTATTGCCCATTCTGCTTCTTATTACACCAATCACAGAAATACATCTTCACAGTGTACACATATTTTACAACATTCTCTCCTTTCTGGCTAAATGAAAAGGGAAGGTTTTTAACTCTAACACAGTAAAATTACATACAAGAAGAGCAATTATCAAGTAAAAATTACATTCACAATGTCCAATCCATTAGTATTTGACAGATTCAGAAAACATACTCTATTATCTATCCTATGTTGGTGAGCCCAAATTTTGTACCTCATTTACTTACTATCATAACTATGGAAAACTATAAGTATCTCATCTTTAGCCCCATCAGAGACCCAAGAAGGCTATAATATTACCTGATTAAACGGGAAGTGCAGAACAGGCAACTGCCAAAACTATAGAAACAATAGAGACATCTGTGTACCTGGACAGTCACCCCAAGTTTTCTCTGTAAAATTGGAGCATCCATCTTCAGCCTGTAGGCTTGGAATATTTGATAGATTATTTGTGAACCAGGAATTTTTGAAGGACTGTCCTACCTTGCCTTAGCAAAGTTTAGCCCTCATTTTCTTTTGTGTCCTGCTTATCTAATTTGGACAGCATACTATCAGTAGTCAAGGCAAGGGCAGTTTCTTGCCCAGTAGCTCACTTTTGCACAATGAAAGCAAACTCCATATGGAGGCTCTTCGATGCCGATCATCTTTTTTGAAGTAAATTGGTACTACTAGAAACAGGTATGTCTCACACTTATAAAAAGCATTATGTTCTTAAGACATCTTAAATACCATATTCTGTATGTCTCTGAAGCATTTGAAGACCATTTATCTATTTAATATATCTCTGTTTGATCTTGAAAATATACCTAACATGACTGTAAGTTTGATTATTACAGATGACTACTAACCTTCATTTACTAATTATTTTAAATAGTTTATAATCATAATTTTCAAGGGCTAGAAATTTACATTACATTGTTAAATGAGCTGCATAAGTACAATACCTTAAACAAGAGTCCTCACATTAGATGCCATTTGTAGATGGAATTTTCTTTGGGCTGTCATCCCACAAATAATGATATGAGACTTATTATAAGTTATGAAAACTTGACCTTAGCTTAGGCTGATTCCTAACTAGTTCTTATAACAAATTAACCCACATCTTTTAATCTACATTTTTATATGGCTTAGATACCTTTACTCAGCACTGCCATTCCTGCTTTCTCCTTTTCTAGCTGGCAATGGATTTCTTCTTCCCTGTAATCTCTCTCTGCCCAGAAGTCTTGCCTATCTCTCCTTCCTAGCTATTGGCTGTTCAGCTTTTTATTTATACCAATTATAGCAATACATCTTCACACAGTATACAAACATCTCACTGTATCAGTGTACTCAGCTCTAGATCATCTGAAGAATTATAATAATTATAATCAGTCGTTAAGTTATGCTTTCTTTGGGTACTGTAATTTTCATATTGAATGCTCATAATTCAATGGACTCCATTTTACAGGTGAAAAGATGCCAACAAGCTGCCTGATACTTGAAATTCTAATCAGCAAAGTTAGAATTTGAATGTAGATCTCTGTCTGGGCTCATTGATCTATACCATTGACTCAGCATCCTACCATATCTTCTCGAGAAGTATGCATGTTGCTACACATGGCAATGAGGAGGGGGATTTTCTTCTTGATTCACATAGCAAAATCTCTCTCTGTTCCTTTATTGTGTCACATGCATGTGACAAGTTCAGAGAGAGAGAGAGAGAGAGAGAGAGAGAGAGAGAGAGAATGTCTTAGATGTTTTTTTCCAATTAATGAGAAACTGGGGACAGAGCTGGGTGAGTGGTATTTTTGATTGCACTATATACTATAATGTACACGGCTGAAAATATGTCAAATCCCGGATGCAGTGCAAGTTCCCCTGACTTGTGCCATTATCAAATCAGGCTGGGCAAGATTAGAAGCATCTTTTCTAGGACTTGCGAATTTAACAGACAAGGGTGTTTGTAGTACATGATCTTGGCTTCAGGTTAATCATTCTCTGAAGCATAGTGCAGAATGAGTGTCTTTTCTCACAGTCAGCAGCACTGTGAATACCAACAGCAAACGACCAATGACATTGACTCCCACACAAGTGTGTGGCTGGAATAGCAACAGGGATTTTTCTTAGGGGAGACAAAACTGGTGTTATTTTCATGTGTTCCTTGATTTGGATGCTTCTGTTACTTAAAGTACTTTTTAAAACTTTGTATTAAAATATCGTCACGGTATATGAAGAAGGTCCTCTGAATGAATAGTTTTGAATTTTGATAGTTTAGTTCAAGACATTGATGTATGTGATATTATGAAGGTTATTTTAGGCATTCTGTCATGTCACATATGAAGTTCTGTTTCTAGCCAAAACTATAACAGAAAGGACATGTGTTCAGTAGTCAACTTTCTATTATTATAACATAATACCAAGATAACTTATAAAATAAAAAGGTTAAGTGAACATTTTGGAGATTCCAATCTGAGATCAAGTAGCTCTGTTATTTGGGACTGTGGTGTGGCTGCTGAATGGCCCGTGATGGAAACTGGTGCTGAGGTAGAGTGCTAATATCAGCAGCCCACAGGCAAAGGGGGAAGAAAGAAAGAGACCAGTCCTCAATAACCCAATTTCAGGGAATGTATCTACTAACAAAGGACCTCTCTCTAGACACTCTGATAAAAGTTTCCATGGTGCCTGACAAGAGCGTCAAGTAGGGACAGCACTTCTACACTTTGAAGTATATTCAGCATCCAAGCCATTGCATCTCCAACTTGCTCCCAGGACTGAGGGAAATCAAGTAGGGTTGTCTCCACCACTTGCTGCTCCATGAGGTACTATGACCCATGCAAACAAAACTTGTACATTTAAAGATTATAATGTCAACAGTGAGTTTTATTAGATGGATATAATGGGCTCATTAGCATTGTGTTTATAATTTAATAGTTAAAATTTAAGCATGTTTCTTCTAAAGCTGTAAGATTAATTCGGGAAGGAAGGCAGTTAAATGGACGCTAGAATGGAAGCCACCCCACAGAGCTGAACATTGAAAATGCTAACGCTGGAAAACAGCTCAGTTGTAGGATATTACCAGAAAAGGCAAAAATCAGAGTGAGGAAGTAAAAGAAGGAAGGGTTGTAAATTAGAACTACATGCAACAAGAAACTAAGGCTTCACAGACCATGCAAGTCTGTTCTGAAAGGAACTGCAGCTGAATTTATGCTTCCCAGACTATGCAGTTTCAAAATAAAAAGCAAGAGCACCCAACAGAGGATCATCAACTCTTTATAGTTTTACCAAATAAAGTTATTTCCAACAGTACGGCTGCCATAAACTAGAACTGTGGTTTCATATTACAATGACCATGTGTTATATTTCTCTATGCACCTGAGAGAAGGTCAAAAGAGCAACTATCTTTCAGGTGGGTCCTCAGACACTCCGTGTGTGTGTGTGTGTGTGTCTGTGTGTGTGTGTGGCTGTGTACACAAGTGCATTATCCTAGTTACTAGGCTTAGGGTTTATATTACGTGACAAGAGACCATGACCACAGCAACTCATATAAAGGAAAAAGTTTAGTTGGGCTGACTTACAGTTTCAGAGGTTTAGTCCATTATCATCACAGCAGAAAATATGGTAACATGCAGGTGGGCATGCTGCTGGAGAAGGAACTGAGAGTTTTACATCTGGATTGACAGGCAGCAGAAAAAGAGAATGTCACTGGGCATGGCTTGAGCATCTGAAACCTCAAAGCCAGTGACACATTTCCTCCAACAAGGCCACACCTACTCCAACATGGCCACACCTCCTAATAGTGATTGCTACTCCTTAGGAGCCTATGGGGGCCATTTTCATTCAAACCACCACACTATTATTTTAAACTTTTCTTAAGACCAGTGAAGCATCATTTTTGGAACATCATACATCCAGGATACTTGGCAATGACCAAGAAAATGCCAGTTGTCAGGGCAGAGTTATTTCCTAGCCTCTCAAGACCAACTTCCAGTGACAAACATGGCACAGAACATGACATAACCCACAACTCTGTATTACAATGTTTTTTTTGACCAAGTACTTTGTGAACTGGTGTTGTAATAGGAGTTGGGGAAACAGAAGTAAAATAATGATGACAATTCTTACCTTACACTCTAGAAGAGCAAGGAAGACCTAAACAAGGTACAGGGACAAAAAAAAAAAAAAGCCCAGAAGATCCCAAAGGCACAGTGCAGTTGCTATGGGAACATGGAATTGAATCACAAACAGGTCTCAGACTGAGATTTGGTGGGACTGCCCCTGGCTTTCTGTATGTCTAAGGCACCTTTGCTCTGGGGAAACAGAAGCTGACAGGATGGACTGAAAGCATTGGCAAATGGAATCTACTCCTCAGATTGGTACTCTCCAGCTGGGGGCATAGTGAGTTGACAGAGCATCCTCAATGAAGAGAACCACAAGACCAAGTGTATTCTAAACCTCCCTTAGTCATTAGGGGCTGTTTGATGTGGCTGTTACACTCCTTCCTTGGGCTTAAGTGAATAAGAAAGAGGAAGAGGAGGAGAAGGAGGAGGAAGAGAAGGAGGAGGAAAGATACTCAGGATTGAAAGTTTGTTAAGACATGGGTACAGATCTGGGTTAGGTAGGTAAGGGCTGGTGATCTGTTAAAAATGAGTTCTTTTTCTCTAGTGCCCCAGCAGAGTTCATTGGTTCAGTGCTAAATTACGAAGATGAACACCCTTCTGTGAATCACACCTCCTTCTTTCAACATCTGGGTTTCCCTGATTCACGTCCAATCTGAACTTACGCAGACCATTTTGGTTTTGCTTGTGAAATTTGGGTGAGCCAACATAAATTGAGGTGACTACCATTTGTTTCTGACTAAAGCCTTATTGCAATTTTATATGAAAATATTGGTCTACAAGGGGAAACATTTTTGTACTGATGCAAATCTTGATATTAATAAGAAATTTACTTCAATTTTTTCACTGCCTGACACACAGTTTAAATGTATTTTGGGGATGGCTCAACATCTCCCAAGTGGACAGTTAGGGTTTCCAGAGCCTGGTCTTTTTAATCTCTATCTACCTTTAGGATGAAGGAGTGGATCTGGCTTCTTAGTGAACATGAAACTACTAACTCAGGTAAACATTGTCAATTTTTCTCAGAGAGTGGAGAAGGTTAAAGCAGGTTTATCCGTAATCTATTAACTCAGAAGTAGCTCTCACAGAGCAGTTTCAAAATAATCCTTCAAAGGTTTTTAAGAGCACAATTAGATTTTATATCTACTTGACATCTAATAGTAATCAGACACTCAGTGCAAAATGCATTCCACTATGCTTTATGAAATTCATAATGCAAGCTGATGCTCACGTATTTGCTTTCGATATTGAGTTTCTAGGCAGAAAAAAAAAACCGTAAAGGAATAGTGTTCCTTAATTTCAGTGGCACTAAAGATCTTAGTCTTAGTATAAGGGTCAAAAAAATATCACCTATTATTTGTGGCTCTCCTCTTTCGGACAAACAATAGGAGCAATGAAGTCTATAGCAGAGTTGTTATCCTGCACTGAATTTCTCCTATGTGCCAGGCATTGTGACAGACCTTAATAAACATCTAACTAAATCTCTAACTCTCTAAATAACCCAGCAAGGTAGGAGTCGTCCTTCCTACTTAGCAGATAAGAAACCGGTAGCTCACAGAGTTAAGAAGGTTCCTAAAATGACACAGTAGCAAGTGAGTTCAAATAAGTTTCCAGCTAAGGTCTGCCTGGCTCTAGAGCCAGCATTTTTTGACTCTACCACATCTCTCCATGCTGGATCAGAATAAGTTACATGTGTGTCAAAAATAAAGCATCAGAAGCGGAGATTCATAAAAGTAGCCACAGTCCTCTCAAGAAGAGGAACAGTATTGAGCAAAGGAAAGCACAAACACAAGCCATCAAACAGTAAAGCAATGATACCAATTAGGAAGCAAGTCAATTATGCTATTTAGCCAGTAGCAGTCCGGGCTGTTTGTAAAGGAACCAAGGCTGGGTCTGAGCCACCCATATATTTTAGAACCCAGAAAAACTTGGCATTTCTTCCCAGAACTCATCAAAACCATTATTACTTTTATTTTTTATTTTTTGAGACAGTCATACTCTTTAGCTTAAACTGCCATTTGTATTCTCAGTAATCCTTCTGCGTAACTTCCTGAGTGCTGTCATCACTGGCACATCCAGCTGTGTGTGTGAATGTGTGTGTGTGTGTGTGTACTTGTGTGTGCCTGTGGAAACCAGAAAACAACCTTAGGTGTCATTCTCAGAAATACCATCCAAGTCCTTCAAGGCAGTGTCTCTTACTGGTCCCCTGTTCGTCAATAAGGCTAGACTGGCTGGGCTGGCTAGTGGAGCCCCAAGTACCTTCTTCTCTTTGCCTCCCCTGAGCTGGGACTACAAACACAAACACACGCCACCATGCTTTGGATTTTAACATGGATTTTGCAGCTCCAACTCAGATCCACAAGCCTATAGGTAAACACTTTAGCCACTGTCTCCCCAAACCCCAACATCACCACACACACACACACACAAAAAAAAAAGAAAAAGCAATTTAAAAATAACGCTATTTTATGCTATTTTTAAAAATAATCTGCACCACGTCGCCTGGAAGAGCACACCACTCATAGTGAGAAGGCATGAGTTTGTCAGCCCTGTGGCTTTTATAAGTGTGTGGTCTTGAATAAACCATACAACTGTCTTTAGGTTTTGGTTCCCCGTGTGAAAGTGGAAGGGCTGACTGAAGTGCAGGCTGACATCCTTCCTACAAGGTTGCTAAACAGTGCTGGATAGAACTGGTGGCTGGACCTTTGGGTGTTAAACAGAGTTTCTTCTGAACACTTACCCCTAACAAGCTTCTTATGGGCGGCTTGGTAATCTTAAAGGACTGATTGCTACTGTCTGTATTTGCTTCGTCTGTATTGAAGTCCGGAGGACTGCTTCAATGTGTACCATTCTTCTGTGCTAAGTGACCTTGTCTCTTAAAACCTTTCCATTTGGGCTGAGGCCATGGTTGAAATCTGAGGGTAGAGTTGAGCCCTAATAAACTTGACTGCAAACAGAGGGTGTTTCACCAATGGCATAATAGCTGTCTGCAACTCCTGGGGAGGAAATGAATAACAGAGTTACTACCTAGTGAGTCTCTTGTAAACCCAGCACTTCCATCAGACTTCTCCAGGAGTCAGAGACAGTAAAATGCTCAGAGCTCCCCGATACTGAGCTACGGTTATTTTCATCCTCGCAATTTTATTTTATTTTATTTTAAAAAAACTTATTTAAAAAGAGGAAAGGGTTCTTAGTGCAGTATGAAGTGAATATAATTCTGATTCAGGGAGTGAAAACGAAGATCACTTCAAGGACTGAGCCTGCAACACAGTATAAGAGAATAATCTTCTATCAAAAGCTTTAGTGAACCCTAAAGACCGACCAGGAACAGGGCTGGCTGGCTTCCATCAGGGGTTGACGGACACAGACCGCAGGTCTGCAAGCTCCCACACGGAGGGAGGTCTGTGTTCCCCTCAGAAATCTCTTCCCCTTCAGGGTCCTTGAAGGGTGGGACGCTAAAGGACAGAATCCTAACTGACAAGCCGCAGACCACGGAGGCTGCCTTGCAAAGCCCAGAGCTGGCTTGGCGGCGCATTAAGGAGCCCTGCCTTGCTGAAATCCGGTCCACATTTTGCCGAGAGCCCAGGCACAGTGAATAAGAGGAGCCTCTGAGGGCTGGTTTCTGATGTCGCACTAGGCACGATAAGAATGCCATTGACGTCAGCAGAGTCATCATCAGGGAGAATGGCACCCCAGCTCTTGAAACCACACCAAGCAATTGCAGTGCTTTTGAAAATTAAAAGCCGGTGCTGAGGAGTGGGGGTGGGGAGAGAAAGGAACTGAGGAGAAGCAGTGGCTCCAACTGAACTGTCTTTCTTTTCTGCGTTTCCTGTATTAAAAAAACGCAGGCACACAGCGCTCCAAGAGCATGCACATTTGCGGTTCGCATCGCGTACACACACACACACAAACACACACACACACACACGCTGCTGCAGAGGCTCCTTCAGCCTAAATTGAGGACACTGAGGAGTGAGGAGAGATAAGGAGGCATGGGGGGGGGGGGAGAGAGAGAGAGAGAGAGAGAGAGAGAGAGAGAGAGAGAGAGAGAGAGAGAGAGAGAGAGAGAGAGAGAGAGAGAGAATATGAATTTAATTTGTTAACATTTCTGAATCCAGATAAAACAAACCCTGCCACCCAGCTGCTGGACAGAGGCCCTGAGCCACAAGGGAAAATGTTGGCCACTGAGAATGGAATTGCTGAAGCAGAGCTGATAGCTTACACACTGTGTATTGATGCGCAGATGACAAGAGAGGAGTGAAAACTTCAAAGGAACTACTGCAAAGCCAACCCAGTCCCCCCGCCCCGCCACACACACACACACACACACACACACACACACACACACACACACACCTTCCACCAACATAGCCAGCTTTTAGTACATGTATTGAGGGTTTGGAAAGGGAATAGGGCTGAACTGTGTGACTTCAGCTTCCAGAGCTTCCAGAGGTAGCCCTGAGGACATCACCGCCTGCCAAATTCAAAGATACCTAAGCTGGAAGAAGTCTTGGAGTTAGGTGGACTTTGAAAACATTGGTTTTTTGTTGTTGTTGTTGTTGTTGTTTTAAATAAAATTGGAAATCGTGACACTTGGAACTTCCCCTTTTAACCTAATCCTTTCGGTTTGCCTCCTGCAATTGTTGGGCCGGCCCCACCCTCATCCCCCACCCCCAGCACTATGAGAAAGTGATAGCGTAGACTTGATGATATCAGGTCAGCCCTGTCACATGCTTTATTTTACAGCATTGATTGGCAGCTTCCCAAGCCCATGGGATCTTCTGCTGACCTGCTTTTCAGATCTGTATCTCCAGGTTATGCAGCAAGAATCCTTCTGGTCTATGGAAATGTGAGCAGGGAAAGAAAAGAACGCATGCACTAAGGCAGAATCTGGCAGAAAACTTGGATTTAATAAATTGCATCATACGAAACTCCTCTATCAGATGGACGGGCAGTAGGGGGCCGCCACGTGAGAGGCCTTCCTGCCTGCTCTTTATCCGAAGAACGATTTCCTTTTGAAAAGGAAGACACAGTAAACGGCATTTCTTTCTAAAACATAAGTTGTGCTCTCGGTGGAGCCCACGCCTCCCTCCTTTCTCTCTTTAAATTAAGATGCACCTCCTAAGTGAGATAAAGGATGGATGTGTAGTGCGGCTTGTGAAGTGTGTCTCTACCCTGCCTTTCCTGTAACAGTGGAAAGGCAGCTAAGTACCCATGTGGGGTTTGGGCTGTATGTTGAGAGGATATTGTTTATCTGTAACGTGGAGCGTTTGGTTTATTTTGTTTGATTTTGGTTTCTCATTTTGTTTTGTCAGTTTAAAAATCCCACCAATATGTTCACTTCATAATGGGATCTTTCCATCTCTTCCTCCCTTTGCCCCTTCCTCATTCTTTCTCCTCCTCCACTTTTCTGTTTTCCTTCCTGCTTCTTCCCTTTAAAAAAAATGTTCCTGAAGTTTTCAGTCTCTGACAGAGTCATAGACCAGTTCTCAACCAGTGGCCTGTGACTCTTTGGGGGATCCGGTGACCTTTTCACAAGGGGTTGCCTAGGATCATGGAAAAACAGATATTTATATTGCAATTCGTAACAATAGCAAAATTTCAGTTAAAAGTAGCAAGGAAAATGATTCTTTGACTGGGAGTCAGCACAGCACGAGGAACTGTATGAAAGGGTCACAGCGTTAGGAAGGCTGAGAGCCCCTGTCTTGAGAGGGTGCCTCTGAAGATCCCAGATCTGGATCCAGAGCCTGTGAACGTCTGTGTTTGTATATCACCGCAGGGAAGCGGGGTGGCAGAGAAGAGCTTTTCTACAGTACCCATTACCCTCTACAGCGATAGAGGACACAGTGTTAACCGCTGTGCCATCCCCTTCCGACTATTTTCTGCCTCACATCTTGATCAAAGCTGCTCTGTGAGCTTCCTGACCTCCCTGTCTGGGTTGTTCCTGAGAGTTGTGTCTGGCGCCCTTGCATCCTGCCCCACCTGTCCCTGCCTAGGATGCTCAGTTAGCCCCCAACCGGACAATCTCCTCTAGGGAAAAGGTGGGGGAAGCCCTTCACCCTTCTTGCCCGAGACACCGGGACCACACTGAATGGGTCCTGTTCTGGTGGGCAAAGTGCCTTCCAGAGTCTGGATGTGTTTAGGATCAGGTTCAACCAAACCCTAACAGGTGACAGGAAAGTCTAGTGCGACAGTTGAGGGCTGGGAATTAGCAAACAAGCTTGTCAGTCAACTGACAGAGGAAGCCATGACTGGAGATCCTTTAGGAAATAAATTCATAATAATAATAGTAATAGCAATAATAATAAATAGTAATAACAATCCTTTTTCAGGTGTGTTGATTTCCTTTGTGGCCAGATATAGCCTTATGGACTTAGTGTTTTTGAGACTCATTTTTCTCTAAGGTTTGTTTTTACTTTTAGGGGAAGACACAAGGATACAGGTGGTGAATTTGATTCTTGACATCAGTCTTAGCTTGGCTTAATAAGCCATGGAAACAAAACAGCTCAACCTCCCAGAACTGCTGTAAACCAACCCTAGTAGCACTAAGAGCACCATGGCTTTGGTTACTCGTGTCTGTAGTCCAGGCCTTGCTTCAGCATTTGAGTTCTGCGGTAAGATATCTGAAGCGCCTTAGTTTATTGCACCTTAGGCAAAAATCTTGTGGAGCCAAGTAGAAAAGCTTTACCAAAATGCAAGGAGAGTCCCCACTTTGACCTCTCTATTAGTACGTGAGGAAGTAGGAGATTAGCAAGCTGTCACGTGTACTACGTATGGAACATACTTTGGGGGCAGACCCAGAAGCTGAGTTTGCAGTCAGAAAGTTGTTTCTCCTAAATTAAGTTTACATGGCTCCTCTATGCTTTCTGTGGCTTCTAAGGCAGAACATTCATAGGCTCAGGAACTGTACTGGCTAGGGTATGTCGACTTGACCCAAGCCAGAGTCATCAGAGGAGAGGGCCTCAACTGACAAAATGCCTCCATGAGATCAGGCTATAGGCAAGCAAGCCTGTAGAGCATTTTCTTAATCAATGGTTGATGGAAGGTTTATTGTGGGTGATGCCATCGTTGGGCTGTTGGTCCTGGGTTCTTAAAGAAAGCAGACAGGGCAAGCCATGAAGAGCAGGCCAGTAAGCCCTACCCCTCTAGGGCCTCTGGATCAGCTCCTGCCTCCAGGTCTCAAGGCACCTTCCCTGTTTGGGTTCCTGTCTTGACTTCCTTCAAGGATAAACAGTGATATGGAGGTATAAGCCAAAAGCAAAGCAAAAACAACAACAACAAAAACAACCCTACCCTCGCCAAGTTGCTCTTTGATCCTGGCATGTTTCATCCCAGCAACAGAAACCCCAACTAAGACAGAAAGTAGGGAAATACTGGGAAGGGGTAGAAAGACAATGCTGTTTTCTTATACTACACAGATGAAAAAGCTGATGCCTGCATGATTCAAATTACTCATCTAAGGAGGTCACTGTTTGTTATGAGCACTGAAGTCAAGACTGTGGACCCAGGTCTTCGGTCTGGAATTGCGGGGCTGTGGGTTGCTTCCATTATGCGTCACTTCCGGTGGACCTCGGGCTGTGCAACAGCACGCACTTTTCCTGTATAGGCAGTGTTATTAGAAAGCACACCGGCTGGAATAGAACATAGAGGTGATGATCAAACCCTTGGTTCAGTGTGAACGCCCATGCGCAAAGCAGGAAACTCGGCAGCTGACCAGAAAGCCCATGCCTTATTTGAATCAATATTTTAGGGACGAGAAGTAGGATAGAAAAAGAGAATTGGAGGAAGAAGCCAGGTGATCTATACACACTGTACATTATAAGGAAGAAATAAAGGTTGCTTGCAAGAGTTTCTTTTTTTTTAAACCTGAATGGACAGAGAGTAAATATCAAAGATGGATTAACTGATAAAAATGCAACAGGCAACGCAGCGGAGGTGATTTTAGAATCAGCTTTACTACTGTTCCTTGTCAAAGATAGAAGACTATATGTGACATAGAGATGAAGACCCAATCCAGGGCACAGGACCAGGGTAAATAGACACACGCTTTTGGGAATGCCCCTCCCGATTGAGCTTTAAGAATTAAGTATACTGTTAATGACAGCACCAAAGAAAACATCGAGCAGCTTTTGGAAACTGAAAATCTGGAAGCTGGACTGAAGGGGAGAAATTAAAATGTAAGCAGCTTGCTGTATGATGCAGAGGCGGATAAACTAACCCTCAGTTAAAAAGTAGGTAAAGGAGGATTGCTAAGGCTGCGAGGGCCGCGCTGTAGAAAGTACTTCTGGCAGCTCAGGCCACACAAGGCAAAGATAAGATATACATGAGATGTTTGAGGAACAACCCTGAAGCATGTTAGTCTCAAAGTTAAAGGGCCCTGTGGAGCATGAACAACAAAGGAGAGAACTAGGAGAATATACCTTCTACGGCACCCTGTGCTGGGCACTAGGAGCAGTTGAAGATGTAAAGAGAGACGTGCTGTTGGAGACACGCAAGTTAAATTGTACGTGTGGATACATGTCAGTGCTGGAATTCAATTTCTTAAAAGGATTACTCAGTCTTGGGAGCATTTTGGTTTATGCTGGGGAGCTATATAGCAGGGACATGAAAACGTGTGTTCCATGTAATACCAATAGTGGGATTAGAAAGTTGACTGTGTAGTGTGCCGACAAGCTATTTTTTCCTTCCACTCCCTTCCAAAAAGCTTGGTCTGCAGTGTGGGTTTATTGTCATGGTGTAAATATTCTCCCCATGCCTGGCTGATATCACACTTCAGCCTAACAGATTTGTTGTTTTTTAGAGAATTCTAGAAAGTTTAATCTTTGACAAGATCAAGTTCTGATGTAGCACTGCATCAGCAATTCTCTGACTCTCAGGGACAGATACTATAGCCACTGCGCTGATGGAGTAGGTGCAGCTGTATTTACCTGCTCAGTGCCTGCCAGTGTGCCTCAGATTGGCTGGCTCTGTCAACATTCCCCCGTGGCTTGGGGTAGGACCATCAGGGACACTCACTCACTGAAGGACTGCTGGTGGCTACCATGTCAGGAAAGGGAGCATCCTTTTCTTGAGCGGTGTAGCCACTGGTAAGTTGCTCCCATTCCAGTAAATAACCTTCTGGCCATGCTAAAGGAAGAAACTCTGCCTATACACAGCAGGTCACAGAGAAAAGGAGAAGACAGGAGAGTGGGGGGATGGGCGGAGCTTATCAGGAAAGTTCTAGAAGGAAGAGGGTAGAAGAGGGGAGTGGGGTATGAAAACAACTAAAATCCATCATGGGTAAAAATATCAAGTAGTGGGGTTTTTGTTGTTTGTTTGTCTGGTTGGTTGGCTTTTTGTTGGTTGGTTGGTTGGTTGGTTGGTTGGTTGGTTGATGTGGTTTTTAAAGAGCTGAGTTTTTTTTTCAAGGCCCTGAATTATTTGCATCACCATAAGAATTGGGGTAAGAGGAAGAGATCCGTAAGTGCTAGGCAGTTTAGTCACAAAGTGCTTGAATTGGGACATCAAAATAGAGCTTTAGAAGAGACAAATAGAAGCCATGGCCCTAAACGTGAAATAAAATGCTAAATCATGTACATGTTGGCCATGCATGACAGTCTAGTAGCAGACGGTCCACATGGGTGAAGAGAGTCAGAACTGACTCAGGGTGTGAAAGCTGTGTCCAGGCACACTAAGATGTCTCAAACCCAGGCAAACATAGCCATATTTCAGCAGGTAATATAACATACGTCTTTTCTTTTTAAAAGAAAACGTATCTGATAGTAAGTTGACCAATTAATAGCAATGAGACTCCAGAAGAGAAGAACTGGAGAAAGAAATCTGCCTTTTATTAGCGAAGATAATTCAACTCAGCAACAGGGTTGGAATGTTGTAACTTCTGTGTGAAGAAACTGTAGCCTGGAGTATGGGGTAAAGGCACCAGGAAACAAAGAAACAATAATGGCTAAAAAATTAAATAAATAAATAAATAAATAAATAACAAAAAATAAAAACATTAGTTCAGAGGAGTCAGCACAAAGAGGCCCTGTGTTTTTACTGTAAAACAGGTTTCTAGGTATTACCGTCACCATTATCGATGATAATAGCTGTATTGTCATTAACCGGCTGTTGCTAATGGTTTAAAACCAGGTGCCTGCAACCTCCCGTCTGGTAGAAATTGATCTTTTAAATTTTTTGTTTAAAAGATGAACCTTGGATCTGCTCTGTCTCTGCACAGCTTATTAAACCCTTTTCTCTCCTGTTTTTTTTTTTTTCTTCCACTTTTTGGTTAGACAGACGGACAGACACACACACATACCCACACACATCATACACAAGCACCTCACTGTTCCTCCTGCATGCCCAGCCCTCCAGCCATCTTTCCTCCCTTAGCTGGCTGCAGATCTGTCCTCCTGCTGCTCTGGGACATGCAACCTCAGAGCACAGGCAGAGACTCTTCTGACTGACTCCTAAACTCAGAAGGCCTTTTAAATGCTCACAGCCCAGGTCTTACTGCAGTGATGCTGCTGCCCTTTCGAAGCACCAGGGTAGAAAAAAAGATGCTATGATCCATGTATGTAAATGCTCAGGGAACATGTTTGCACACATTCCTGGCAGATGCTCTTTACAAAACCTGTCTGTAAAGGTCTGAGCTGAGTAAGCTCGGTTGTCAGCCAGAAGGCAAAACAAACAAACAAATGACAACAACAACAACAACAAACAAACACAAAAGCCATTTTGCAACCTGGTCCTTCGATATATGTAGCAGTTTGTAACCTGATCATACAATATAAACAGCACGCATCACTACATGGAAATGCTAGGGCCTAAACTTTCTAAATGTCACCCCTCATGTGATGCTTTAAAGTCTTCATTTTAAAAATGCTGTAAAGGTTCATTTAAAAAAAAAACAAAAAGCCGGGCGGTGGTGGCGCACGCCTTTAATCCCAGCACTTGGGAGGCAGAGGCAGGCGGATCTCTGTGAGTTCGAGACCAGCCTGGTCTACAGAGCTAGTTCCAGGACAGGCTCCAAAACCACAGAGAAACCCTGTCTCGAAAAAACAAAAACAAAAAAAAAACCAAAAAAAGCAAACCTGTATTGTTCATTACAATATAGCTCAGTACAGCTGATGCTGAAAACATGTTGCTGACGTGTCTGGAGAAAAATCCCCATTTTTTTCCTATATTCTTACCCATGCTTTGACTATATATTTATTAGTAAGAGCTATGCCATGAGCACCAATTCTCAGAAATAAGAAATAATATGTCAGAATATTGTGGAAATTAGTCTCTATTGGAAGTCTACATGGAATCAAAATTTTTGCAAAGTCGTTTTAAAACCATTACTAATTATTTATGCAATCATAAATGACTCCGGCAAAATTGTTCAGCAAAGTGTAGGTTCTGTGGAAAGCAGTCAACCTTGGCAGGTAAGCTCAGGCTAACCCATCCATCTTTCCTCAGTACATATATCACTTGGCTGATCAACAATGGTATATTATATATGACTTAATTATTAAAAAAGAAGTGTGCAACCTAACTCTCAGAAATTAAGTCCTCAGCTCCACTACTGCCACTTTTCTCTTGGACAACAGATGTGCCGAGGAACGAAGTGAATGAAATCCTAACATTCGCCCCCTAAAGAAAATGCGCATCATTTCCCAAACAAACGTTTGCTCATATTTTGGTGATGATTCACACAAGGTTGGCCATGCGGCTCCAAGTCTTCCAAATGTCTGTATTCATATAGATTTTGCTTTATGAACATTTTTATTGCAAAAGACATTTCTTCCAAGTCTGTTGCTTAATGACTTGGCCGTTTGTGTTGAACATTTGTGTCATTGTTACTATCTGCTTTCCCTCTCTGCTCTTTCCTTGAACAAACAGTTGATGAAAGAGGTGGTATGGGGGTGGTGTGCAATCTCCAATATGCAAACACGCTCTGGGGAGCTGTCTTAGTCAGGCTTGCTGTTGCTGTGAAGAGACACCATGGCCACAGCCACTCTTATAAAGGAAAGGATTTAACTGGGGCTGACTTACACTTTCAGAGGTTTAGGCTATTGTCGTCATGATGGTAATCAGATAGACATAGTGCTACTGCAGGAACCCAGAGTTTTGCACCTGGAATCAGCAGGTAGCAGAAGAGAGAGAGACACTGGGCCTGGCTTCAGCAGTTGAAACCCTAAAGACCACACCCCCCAGTGGCACATTTTCTTCAACAAGGCCACATCTGCTCCAACAAAGTCAGACCTCTGAAGAGTGTCACTCCCTATGAGCCTGTGGGGACCATTTTTTATTCAAATCACTGCAGGAATGGAGAATACAGCTCCAGTTTATGAAGGCACAGCAACAACTGAGGGCTTGCCATAGTGACAGCATCCAAAGGGCTTTGAGATCTTGCATAATCCTTACTACTGATGTAAGACAGAAAATGTTTTTGTTTTTTTTTCTTAAACGTTATGGAAACTGAGACACAGACAGAGTGGTCGAATGACTAGCCAAGATTCACACAAGTAGTAAGAAGCAACCCCTAAAGTTTTAAACACTAACCTCACTAAGTAATGTAAGTCTGCTTTTATTTGTACTTGAGAATACCTTTTCTACCTGGGTACCACTTGACTTCACATTTTTTAGAGTAAAACCAGTAAGTTATGTGGTCTACTGAGTCTATCAGTAGCTATGTTGTCTAGTAGATAGAGAAACAAAGACCTACTTCATCTGGAACTCAAGAGTCAGTGTTTTATTCATCTGAGATTGTTCTGGATTGCTCTGTATAATACGGTGAGGAGAAAAAACAGTTTACCAATGGAACGCTAAAGCTGGTTTTAACTGGGCTATTGAAGTATGATCAATATATAAATACTGTTCCATTTTTAAAGTTACAATTAAAATGTGTCTTATTCAAAACAGCTAATATAAAAGTCTAAAATTTTTTAAGGTGGTAGTAATCTGGCAAGTTTCTCACCATCAAGTCTACATCTCTACTCCATTTGTCATTTATGTTCTACATGTAGAGGGGTTGCTTTCTGTTTGTATTATCTCCAGGAATAATGTCTGACATTTACAAGAATGTCTGGGGGAAAAAAAAGAAGTAAACGAGGAAAGAGATAGAGGGAAGAGTACCAAAAGGGAAGGAGAGAGGGAGAGTAGGTGAGGAAAGGAAGGAAAGAGGGGACAGGGAGAGAGATGACGCCAGCTTTTCCAAACCACTTGCAACACAACTTCCTCTGGCTAGCATAGATCTGCCCACGTTCCCTGTCCTTACTAGTCCATCTCATATCCAAATCTTCCAAATGCTTGGGGTTTCTACTTGCAGAATATACCCAGAGTCAGATCCTCACCCTTTCCATAGCTGATTCTTCATTGCAAGCCACTGTCTTCTCTTGCTTTGATGATGGCTTTAGCATTTAAAGGACACCTCGCTTCTTCTCTTTCTGTACTGTGGTCTACTCAAAACACAACAGGAGATTGTTATATGGATAGGTATATGGTAATATATCTGTGCATTGCTTTACACAGGCTCACTGCTTTCCTGAGAGTTCAAAATGATAACTGTAGCCTACCGTGCCCAATTTGACTAGCTGCTTGCTCCTTTTCAGGCCCTTCTTTCCTACTCTTCTTCCTCTCTATCACACAGCTTCAGTCTGTCCAGCTTTGCTGCAAATTTTCAAACCCATTAGACAGGCTCGCCTTAACACCTTAACGCTGCCTAGTACACACTTTCCTTCAATATCACACGCCAATCAATCTCTTGATTTCCTTGAGTCTTTGTTCATACCCCATTTTATCCAAAAAGCCATCATGATCATGACCATCTGATTTTTAACTGCATTTTGCATTATCCCACTCCTAGTCATTGCTTTACAGTACTCTTGCTTGTTTTACATGTATTTCCTTAGAATGCATAATTTACAGTATTTAGTATTGTCCCTTTTTATAACTAGACTGTGAACCTCTCCTGGGCAATGTTTTGGTTAATAAGAAAGAAAGAAGGAAAGGAAGGCAAAGAAAAAGAAACAAAAAGAAACAGGAGAAAAAGAAAGATAATGGATGATAGACAGATGGGTCTAGATAGAAATGTATGGGATATAAATACATATGATACAGATATAGATGAGTACCTCAACCAGGTACTGGGGTCTCAGGACATTTGTTTGGGGGTAGGGTTGAACTATATAGCCCTGGTTGTCCTGTTAGGTAAAATGGACTTGCCTTGAATTTACAGAGACACGTCTGCCTGTAATGAGTCTATCTCTGTCCCACCAGCCAGCTCCAAATAATAACATTTTATCATTATAAAAGCTTGGTTTATAGCTTAGGCTTGTTCCTAACTAGTTCTTGTAACTTAAATTAACCCCTTTCTACTAATCTACATCCTGCCATGTGACTCGTGACTGTGACCTGCATGTCCTGCTTCCTCTGCATCTGGCTGGGACTCCATCTTTCTTCTTCCCACTTACTCTTTGCCCAGAAGTCCCGCCTATATCTTCTGCCTATCTATTGGCCCATTCAGCTTTTTATTACACAAATCATAGTAATATATCTTCATACAGAATACAAATAACCCACAACAGCTGCCCCTGCCTTTTAAGAGCTGGGATTAAAGGCTTGTGCCACCAAACCAAGCTTAGTACATTTTGACTAAATGAATGTCCCAGTTTCTCTTGTGCACGTGACTTGCTCCACTGTCTTTTCAGTATATGTCCTCCTCTGACGGCCACACTTCACCTACCCAGTCTCAGCCAGATCAGGGACACTACACATCATTCTTTTGATCCTTGAAACCTGAGGTCCTGTTTCTTCCAAAATCCCTTTGTCTTTAGAGTGGTCTGATGGAGGTGGAGAACACACTCCGACCGTCAGCCTTTGAAAAGGGAGGTCTCTCTCCGTTGTGAACTGTGAGCTGTGAGCTTTATGAGTGACTACTGCGTTGGAACAGCTTACCATAGGGGACACCCAGGGGACAGTCATACTCAGAAGAGCCTATGAGTTGAATTTAGGTAGCTTTCTGTTATCTCCTTAGAAACCCACTAGAAATTCACAGCTTACATTTTGTTGTTGAAGATTTTCACATTTTTTTAGGATGATGTTTGCATAGTCTTGTCTTGGAATTTAGGACATTGAAAAGAGCTGAGAGTATACAGAAACTATTTATCTCCTGTGGCCCACAGGGAAGTCAAAAGAGGAAAGATGGGGTTTGAGGTCAGGAGCTGAATATCAGAGAGAGAAAAACCATAAAGTCCTAAGAAAGAGGGAGACTGTCAAAACATGACCTCCTCTTTGTCTTGCTTTTCCTTTAAAGAATACAGACTTCCCATACCTACTTTCTAAGCAAATGTATGTTTAAATATCTCTCAAGTCCTCCCAAGTATGGAAACATTGACATCCTTAGAATCAGAGTGCACTGTTCCTCACCCTTGCTGTTCACTGGCTGCGAGACCATGACTTTCAGTTTAATACGAGCTTGGTCAAACAGGCTAAGACAAGTGTCAACCCAGCAACGGCACGTTTGATGACACATCAGACCAGCTTAGGGTCACTGGGTTATTGAATAGCATCCTGAGGTCCTTCCCACTGCCCTTTCTTACTCCAAGTGTTCCCTGACATAGCATCTGCTTTAATATCCTGAAAAAGCAATTTAAGAAAAGATAGATTTTTAAAAGTTCTTTGTTTTTTTCACAGTTTGAAGTACATATAGGTCCATCAACTTGGAAAGCCACAGAGATGGGAGCTCCAGGCAGTTAGTCATCTGGCATCTGCAGTAAAGAAACCAAGAATGACCAGTGCTTGTGGTGGGCTCACTTTTCCTTTGTAATTAGTTAAGGATCCCATCCCAGGGGGATGGTGCTACCCACAGTGGACAGGTCTTCACACTTCAGTTGATTATCAAGACAGTCCCTCACAGGCATGCCCAGTGGCTTGTCCACAAGGTTATTCTCAATCTTATCAAGGTGACAATGGAGTTTAACCACCCATGAACAAATCCATTTAAATGCTCAAACCCAGTGAAGTCTCCTTATTATAATTTTTCAGAGTACCCAGACTTTTCTTTCTCAGCATTTATTGTGATAAAAGTTCATTCATACTTTGTGTTTATTTTATTATTGTTATTTTTAAACCAGTGCTTTATTAAGGAAAAGGAACTGTGTTTGCTTTATTGATCGCTGGACCCAATGGATAGGCACAAGACACATACATGAAGATTTGGTTTTGGGGGGTGATAAGTACCTCTTAGCCATGTCTTTCAGTTGAGGCTCACAAACCATTCATTAAGATATCAGTCTACTGGGGCACAGCACAGCAAGGATTAAGAAGAGAAAAATCTGAATACAGTAGGAAAAAGAGAGAGTAATACACATAAGGAATTATTAAGTAGAATTTCTATTTGTTTCTGTATGGATGTGCCGATATAACATACACACACACACACACCATACCCACACCTGTGTAGGATGTTACACTCAGTAGATGTCTGAAACTACAGGCACTACCAAACTTTGTATTTTATTTATTTTCCTTTATATGTATATTTATGATGAAACTCAACTTATAAGTTATGATTACTAAGAGATTAGCCACAATAACTACTAATAAAAGGAACAATTGTAACAATATACTGAGACAAAAGTTATTTAAAATTTATGAATTGCTTATTTCTTCAATTTTTCTTTTTTATCTTGTTTGTTTTTAGATTGGAATACAAAGCAATAGATTTTATTATAGCATATTCACACATAATTTATTTTTATTGATTCTGCTACTTTCTTCCATTGCTCCCCAAGCCCACAGCATCTCATAATTTTCATCCCCAGGAGCACCCTTTATGGCTTCTTGTCATATATCATCTTTTATCCTTCCCTTGTTCCTCAAATCCTTATCTTCCTCTCATGTGGTCTCCTTTCTAATTTCACGACCTAAGCCCACTCTCATAGCTGTGAAGTTCCTCACACATAAAAACTGAAAGCCAAGATCTGGAGATGATGGAGAACACCCATTATTTGTCCTTATGAGGCTAGGTTACTTCACTTAATAGAATGTTTTCCAGATACGTTAATTTTCCTGCAGATTTTCTAATATCTTTATGTCTACATTTCTTTTTCCCCACAGTGTCTTAAAGTTTTCACTGTAAGAAACTTTCACTTCCTCGGTTCAGCTTGTTCTTGACTTTCTTCCTAATTTGAAGGTATTGCGAATGCGATAGTTCTCCTAATTCTTTTTTAGAAAGTAAACTATTGATATCTAGAAAAGACTGATTTTTATACATTTATTTTCGATCCTACCACTTGTCTGTGTTTATCAAATTTAAAAGTGTTCTTGTGTAGTTTGTTGTCTTCAAATAGAGAAAATTTGATTTCTCACATCCCCACTTGTATCTTTTTGATATCATCACCCTGTCCTGTTGCTCTAGCTAGGATTTTAAGCACTATGTAGACCAAGAGTGACAAGAGTGGGCACCATTGTCTCATTCTAGAGTCACAGGAAGTGCTCTCTGTTTCCCCCCATTGAGTGCAAGGTCGGCTATGGGTTTGCCACATAAGACCTTTATTACACACATGATCTTTACTATGTTGATATCTAGTCCCTCTATTCACACTGTCTTCAGCGCTTTATCATGAAGGCACATAGCATCTATCCATACAATCATGTGATTGTTGCCCTCTGGCCTATTTATATCATCTGTTCCATTTACTGATTTGCATGTGTTGAACCAGCCTCGCACTACTGAAGTGAAAGAAACTGGTCACGGTGTCTGATCTTCCTTGCAGGTTACTGAATTCAGTTTGCAGGCATTTTGCTGAGGGTTTTCTTATGTATGTTCATCATGGTAATTAGTCTCTAATTTTGTTAGATTCTTATGTCATTTTGGTGTCCGAATCGTACTGGCTTCAGGGAGTGAGTCTGGCAACGTGGAAACAGTCAGAGAAGGACTGGCGTGAGAACCTGAAAGTTTAGTAGGATTACAAAGTGGACCTTAGTTTCTGAGGTGTCTCATCTTTTTGATTCGTAATCTTACTTCACCGTAGTCTGAAAGGCTAGCAGAAAGTAAGAAGCTATTTGAATTTAATTAAATTAAGGCTCACTTTGTGGTCAATAAATGGGATTGGTTTTGGAGATCTATGTGCTACTAAGAACTTTGCTATCTTTTGCATGGAATATTCTGTTGAGTTCAGTTGATCTTAACATAATTTAGTTCTGAAATTTCATTGCACAATTTTAGTTTGGAAGGCTTATCTAAATGTAAATGTGGGGTATTGAAGTTTTTCAGTATTATTATGTTCAAACTTACATGATATTTCAATCCTTTTAATGTTTTGTATCTTAGTAACCACAAAACTCAATGTACAGATGTTTACAGTTGTTAACTAGCTATTCCCTTATTCTATATACTGTGTCCCTCTGACTAGTCTTTGCTTAGAGTCTACTTTATCCGATATCAAAACCACTATGTCAGCTTGTGTATGATCTCTGTTTTCTTGGACCATAGATTTTATACATCTTTGCTCAATAAATGGATTTCACAGAGGAAGTCAATAGCTGGATCTTGTTTATAAATCCAGTCATTTAGTCCATGTCTTTTAATTGGTCTGTGATATTCATTTGCATTTAGGTTATTATTGAGAGAGTTTGGCATTTCTTATGATATTTTTTACTAGATTTTCTGATTGGACTATTGGTATTCTTCCTCACTCCCCATCACTTTTAGGGCCCTGTTCCTGGTTTTTCAGTGTTGGACATGATTGACTGTCCAAGCTTTTCATCTGTCCCTCTCATAGAATGTATTCTTATGAATGAGACTGTCTTCTTCCACCTATAGTTTTCTTTAACAATTTTCTGCAGTGATATCTTGAATTTCATGCATTGGCCTAATCTGGATTTGCCTTTGACGGTTCTTAATTCTTCACCAATTTAAATGATTACCTTGCTGGGTATAACAATCTTGATGGGCCGTATTTATTTTCAGGGCTTGAAATATTATCATTTTATACTTGCCTGGCTTTTAGTATTGCTCATGAAATAATTTATATTTCTCTGTTTCTGCATTTGCATATTACTTTGTGGCTTTCTCTTGCATACATACATGCATATTATACTAGACCCATATATGCATATATGCTTTCACTCTGATATGGTACAGAAAAGTTCTTTGGTCACGTCTATTGGAAGTTCCAAATATCTCTTGTCCTTTCATGTCCATTTCTTTGTTTGTGTTTGGGGAATTTTATGCTAGAATTTGGGAGAGGGTTGTACTATTTATATTCAATGCAGGTTGGACTGAACCCCTCAACCCTCCTACTTCAGTCTTCTGTGCACTGTAATTATAGGCACTGATCACTACACTGCACATCTGTCATAATCAAGGCGCAGTAAATTGTGGGTGGCTGAAACCACAGAGATTGAAAACTTGAATAAGGGGGTACTACCTCGCTGAGCATCTGTGATTTTGTTAACATTTTAGAAATCTAAAAAAAAAAAATTTAAATAGTATAGTAGATCCTCTTTAAACCAGAGGTTAGTGTCCAAATGTTCTCTGTATTCATCATTAGACACTAGCCCTTTTTGTGATTTTCCTCGGCTTGGCTCTTATCCAATAATCTTTGTGTGCATACATTTATGCATTTACACACACATACACACACACACTTATAATCAACCTGAAGTTGTAGATTTTAATTCATATAAGTAATGGAAGCTGTGGGTTTTTTTTTAAACATTTACTTCTTTTTGCAATAACTTCGATTTGTTAAGAATAAAAAGGTAGTTATATAATGAAGTAGCTTAATTCAATTTTGAGCATATAAAGATTTGTTACCAAATTTATTTAGAGAAAAAAATTAGCATAAAACTAAAAGATCTCCTAAAACAGAATTTTGCTACCTCGGCTATTCATAATAGACCCAGCAAAATGATAATTAACCGTATGTCCCTTCTGCAATGTGGCATATATACCAAACTATCTTTTTCTCCAGCTCTTGACTTTCATCTCAGAGATTCTAAGGAATTTATGACTTGGTACATTTGATGTGGCACAGTTCCACATGTGAGGGATGGCGATTTGGATAGTACGACAGAAGTATGTGCCAAGAATAATTGGCTTCTGTATTGCGGAACAGCTCAAATACTATGTGTATCACAGTATGTAATTTGGGTGTACAAAATGCCGGCAGTTCAAAGTACTTTACTCCTTTGCAGTGGCAAACTGAGCTTCCTGTTGGCTGACTCCCTAGGTTTGCAGTCCACAAGCTGGGTGCACACAGAGGGAACAGATCCATAAAGGAAGTGCATTCACTGGCTCCTGCCACTGTAATACCTCAGGACCAGGATCTCTCTCTCTCCCAGGCTTCTCCCCTCTTAAATGGCATTCATTTCTTTTCTCTTTCCTCCTTTTCACTTTCTTTCCTTCCTTCTTCCTTTTTTGTTCCTCTCTTCAGTTACATATGATGACAAACAGTTTCTTTTCTTCACTTCTACCCTGCATAAAGCCTTCCCAAGCAGTTTCCTTACTGGAAGATTCTCTTGAAGTTCTGATGAAATGTGCAGATTGCAAGCCTACTACTCCCTTAGATTTTGCTTGAGCATACTTGGGAAGGAACAGGTGACCTTGCGTTTTAACTGGTAGTGTGAATCTAAAATCAGGCTACGAAGGCACACGAAGGTAATCACGTTCTCACATGGAGAAAGGTGCCCGTGGCTACCAAAACAGCTGTGCGACTTTGGGGCAGGCACCTGGACTTGAGCTCTGATTTTTCAGGTCGCAAAAGTAAAGTCTAATGAGTAGTCTGACTGGGAGGGCTTCGTGAAACAACGTACATTCAGCAGCGGGAGTTGCACCTGGATCACAGTTTACAGTCAATAAATGTCAATTTCAGTGCCTCATCACAAGGTGTAATTGGTGAAGAGTCAATTTGGTATAATTTCTAAAGTAAAAGACAAGTAGCAAAACTGGCAAAACTTAATTCAGCGGACATTTTCGAGGTTCTGTAGGGTTAAGAACTCAAAGTTACTTGATCTAATCCATCCATCACAATAACCTCTGCATATTTATGGTGGGCACTACCACACTCATGTAACAAATATGGAAATTGAACATTTCCTGTGGCAGATCAAGACATTCCGTTGAAGCCCTGGCAGATACCCTTTCTGTCCTACGTACACCTGTGTCTGTTTTGAAAATGGTCTCGCCTCTGGGATGGCTCTCATGACACATAGTGGAGCTAGGTGTCAAGTAATTCCTTTGACTCAAATCACCGCATTTGTCTATTTCACTGAAAAGGCTTTCGTGAGCAAATGGCTCTATCTCAGGAAAATCGGCCTTAAGGGGCGGTGCTCCTCAAGCTCGAATGTGCCGAGCAAGAAGCTTGACTGTTGTAAGACAGGAGCCCTGGGAATTATGGGAAGACAGAAAGTGCGGTCTGTTCAAGTAAAGCAGCTTCCGATGTGCTAAGGGGACAGACAGTAGGGTTCTTCTTGTCAACTCTTTTTTGTTCTTTTTAAGCAAAGAGGAGAGACAAAATTTAATGTGAGATTTCCCAAGTCTTAAACAACGTGCGGGAGCCAAGCACAGCACATCTGGGGGCCAGGTTTGGTTTACGGACAGCCAGTTAGCAATTTTGACCTAATTACCCCTAATTCTCCACTTCTTTTGACCTGATGAATTGTCCGCTTAAGTGGCTTAGACATGTAATAGACCATTGAGCTGAGTCTTAGTAAATCCACAAATTGTACTTTGCTTCCTGCATTGAGGCAGTTGGTTTTCTCAGAACCCAATTAGGGAGGTACCATTCTGATACCCGGAACTCAGGAGCTTGATACAAGCAGGATCAGCGAGTACCTTACGGCGAGAAATACATCGAGAAATGCTGCATTAGCCTGCTTAGTTCATTCCCTCCCCTCAGCTCGGGACCCATGGGGGCAGACGCCTAGTTAGGAGCGCTTTGCATGCCGGGAATCAGAGCGTAGGAGCGTCACGACTTCTCCATGTTTCCTTCTGTTAGGTTTTGAGACTCTTTCCCCTTTCACAGCAGTTTGGCCCACTGGGCTGAATTTGATAGCTAACCCAGGTCGTCCGCAGATGCTAAACATACTAGATGAGAGAACCATGGATTGGTTCAGCTTATCCCTTGGAGGGGACAATGCTGTTGTCTATGCCTGCCTTCATACGTACGCCCATCGAGTTGTAAATTCACATCGAATCCTGGCTTTTCAGCCTTGGTGTACGGAGAACTTCTAGATTTATTTGCCTTTGCCTTTCTAAAGTAGTTACTTGATTCAACTGAGATGTTTGATTAATTAGTTCATTTTTTCAAATTCAAGATGTCATTGATTGCAAGCTACATCTGGGATTTAGGGACATCAACAGTACAGGGATGCACCCTGAATTGGATCATAGAGAACTCAACTGGGTGGACACAGTTGAAGGAAGCTCTCCCATGTCACCATTAAGCGCTTCCTTATATTTAAATAAACACAAAGTGAATTGTAAGCCTCTTCATTCTCAGTTCTTGGTGGAAAAAAACACCACTCTGACTGATTTTATCATTTAATTGAAACTTATTATTATTGTATTCATCCTCTTCTTCTCAAAATGTGATCTTGGAATGTCAAATATTCACCTTACAATGAAGGCCTTTTTATCTCATTGGATTGGTTAGGCCATGTTTTTTTTTTTTTTTTTTTTTTTAAATTGATTATCAGAGTGGTTGTGCCCTTGTTCTGTCAGGAAAGGATACTTAGGACAACAGTTTCCATTGTCCTCATTCCACCTTGTCTTTATAGTTATTCCCAAAATAAAAGAATTTGGAACTGGGAGGTAGTGGTACACGCCTTTAATCCCAGCACTCAGAAGGCAGAGGCAGGCGGATCTCTGTGAGTTCAGGATCAGCCTGGTCTATAGAGAGAGTGCCAGGACAGGCTCCAAAGCTAAACAGAGGAACTCTGTCTCAAAAAACAAACAAACAAACAACAAACAAATGAAAAAGAATTTGGGGGAAATGACCCTAAATTGCAATAACATTTCTATGAATGTGTAAATGAGAAACTGGAGAGGCAGAAATTCTAAACCTGTATTTCCTTGGAACTTTATTATTAAAAATTCTGTAGATGGTTTAAACATTTTTATCTGTAGAAAGATCATTAAGTGGACTCCCACAGTCCTGTAAATATGGTATCTATAGTCATACATTTCCAGGACAAAGAGGATGAAAGGAACTGCCCCTCATGATGGTGCAGTTTGAGGAGAGGACCATATTACACCAGAATTTCTGGAGCTGTGAGATTAGAGACTAAACCCTTCCTCAACATTCTCCCTGCTTTAGAGGTAGGGACTGCCATTAGGAAGTATCCTGGGAATAACCTGCTCTCTCTAGTATCTAGAGAGAATGCTGATATAACAGCCCCTGGATGACTTAACGCCTCAGAAGCCAGAGCAAGCTGAAATTCCAGCTCCAGGAGTGCTCTTGACATTGCTGAACAAGAACTGACTTAGAATGAAAGAGCTGAACTCTTGGAGTTCAGGGTTGGTTCGTCAGAGATGTCTAGGAGACCTTTGCCAAGAACAGGGGAATATGCAGGTAGCCCATGACAAAAGCAAAGAAACCTATGTGCCCATTGGACATTCCTTGACCACCCTAAGTTTAGAATGGGTTTATACTGGAGACTGCTGAAAGGCCTCTGAGGCTTTGGGAGACTGTGAAAAGAAGCTTTCCAAGGAAAGAGACTGGATTTCCTACAGAAAGGGTAGACCGGTGCTTTCCCTAAAAAAGGGAAAATAGATATGATAATATTTATATCTATGAATTATCTATCGTTTGTAGAATGTATGAATGTAGAACCACATGAGATGAAAATCTATTATGACAAGCAATTAGACATTCAAGAAAATTGCAGATTTAATTTTATTTGAGGACACTGACATGCATCCTCTCAGCAAGTCATTAACCATCTATTTCTAGCGCATCAAAACCTGGGATTAAAATAAACACAATTTTGGAGCTCATGACATTTTCCAAACTCAAGAGAACAAGAGCGAGCCGGGCGATGGTGGCGCACGCCTTTAATCCCAGCACTTGGGAGGCAGAGGCAGGCGGATCTCTGTGAGTTCGAGACCAGCCTGGTCTACAGAGCTAGTTCCAGGACAGGCTCCAAAGCCACAGAGAAACCCTGTCTCGAAAAACCAAAAAAAAAAAAAAAAAAAAAAAAAGAGAACAAGAGCGATGTTGGAAGCATGTATAGAATTAAGATAAAGTTTATTGTCTAAACTTTCCTGTTCCCTAGAAAGTTATAGATATAGTTATACATGCAAAGTTTTTCACAGATAATGATTAACTTACACCTTGGCATCTGTAGGCGTAAATACGAGCTGTTAGACACACACAATGAAAAATCTTGGTATCACACACCAAAAATAAATAAAGCAAAAATAGTTCATCGAGGCAGTTCCCTTTGCAAAAGGATATCCCCCAAATCCAAAGCTGAGCAAGGAACAAAACAGGGCCAACATCACTCCAATCTTCTGCCCCTGAGGGGATGACTCCTTCTCATCCCACTGACAGAAGCTCGACTTCCTGATCTGATGCCATTGGCTTATGGGTGCAAAACGGAAAGGAAAGCCTCGGGAAATAAGAGTCCTTTTATTTAAAAATGAAACTAAAGAAGAAACCACTTCTCACGTGGATCCTTTCCATATCCAAAGTCATAGATGTATATAGAGAGAGGTCACGATTTATGTACTTATAGATATGGTATAATCTGCAAAATACAAATGGAACAATAAACAGGAAAAAATTATGTGTGAGCACAGATAAGGCATTTCCAAGTTTTTATACATATGGGGGCATTATCAAAAAGATATAAAAAGGGGTTTGCTGTGGTGTATGCTTCTGAAACATCACTCAATTTATCTCAACTATGAGAAGGGGTGAGAGAAGAGCGGAGCCACTGAAAACAAGGAAAGAGAATTGGGATGTTGTAAGCATGACCTTGTGAAAGAATCTGGAGAAATCAACATGTCATGAAAAATAAACACACTGTTGGCATTGCCTTCAAGAAGCTTCAAACAGAATAGAAGTAACTTGGAAAATAAATTCCGGCAGTGTAGTTCCCATGATGAACTACACACAGCATGTAAGTTACGACTGGGGACTAGGGTTGGCTTAGATGATTCATGGCAGGAGAGTCTCCGCAAGTCTTGACCACAGCCATAGAAAAGATAAAATGAGATCAATGCACAAAGCATCCAGACTTCTTTGTGTAATGATGTTCACTATTTTGAGAATGTCAGATTCAGGACACACCATAATAATGTGTTTTTATTCAAAAGGACAACATCGTAAAAGGTTTAGAGTCACTCATGTAGTTCAGATGCCAGTTTTTGCCCTGCGCATGGAACACTCTGTTCTTCTGCAAACAGTAACTCATGCTGTTACAGTATCCAGCCCCCATTTACCTCTCACTCTGGTCGGTAATTCAGCGGCCATATAAACATGACTTACGGCAAATACGTTGGTTCTCACTTTATAGCCTAAGAAGGTGGATGTCACAGCTTGTGAGCAAGTTATGACTGTAAAACTTGAAGAGTGAGTCACAGGGCACAGCCCAGGTAAAGATGTGTGATTATTCGTGTCGGTTAGCTAAATTTCCTGGTCCGTTCTCACCGAAGTTTGCTTTGTCACTACTGGGTTCCTGAGAGATCAAGGGTCTAAAATTTCTGCCCACATCTTTGATTTATAGTTTTGGGGTGACCTCTTGATATTTCTGCTTTCCTTTATTTCTCTCTAGACCATGAGAGCAAATCCCATATAATTTTGTGGAATTACATTGTTGGTGCTCTTGACTATCCTTAACAGATTCATTCACTTAATAACCAAGAGAATTAAGGGTACCAAGTACATCTTTATTATTTAAGTAGCATCTACTCCATCAAAAGATCACTTTCCCCCAGACCACCTTTAAAGAGGAGTATAAGTAAGAAATGAAATGGAAGCAGGGGGGATTCTTGCCTGAGGGAAATTTTAGCCTTATTCCTTGTAATATTGACTTGGAAGTGTTCAGATGCTGTCTGAAGCATCAGTGTTCACCTTATAATCACAATGAACTTGAGATAGAACATACCGATTAAAATGATGGAACAAAGCCATAATCAGAGCCTAGGCTCCCGATAAACATGATGCCATCATTCCAACCATAATCTATTTCCATGTTTTTTATTGTGAAACAAAAGTAAACATCTCTCATATCATGCTTCTTCATCTGCTCTCTAATATATTGAGAACAGATTTTTTTTTTGTATTTTTTCATCACCAGATTTTTTTTCTCACTTGCGTTGTAGGAGACAGTAGCCTAAGATCTCTCCTGAGAATTTCCTCATGCTATGAGAGTGTCAACATAATTTACCAGATCTAAACTACCTAGTGAATATATGGAAACATTCTTACAGCATGCAAAGGACTGCTAATGGTTAATAGAAATTGCAAAGGAGAAAATTGAGGAAAGTTGGCTAATCAGGGCAACCAATTTTTTTTTTAAAATACTAACTTTGGAAATATAGAGGAAATAATACCTAGTAAATATATTACTACTCCACAGTGAGTTCACACTTTGTAATTAGATGGACAGTCCAATTTCTCAGTGCACCTGTCCTTTGATCTTCTTGTCTGTCATTGCAGCATGATTATTAGGATTACTTGGTCATTCTCAGCCTGAGTTGCTTTCATGGGAGGAGAGTCATTGAAGGATGTCATTAAGAGGAGAGGCACAGGCTGAAAATTGACCTCTCAGTGAAAGTCGGCCCATCTGGAAGATTTTTATCAGCAAACCTTTAGCAGTATCTTTGGCATCTCAGGAGATTCCCTTGTACTTGCCTTTGAACCAAATAAGCCCAAACTAAAACCAAGCTATCTAAATACTTCTGACTATGTGTGTATATGATCTATGAGAAGATTTGTTTTCAAAAAGACTCAAGAGATAAATTCTTTGCCAATATAGTTCTACAGTTCTCATTGAGCCTCCCTGTGTGATGCTAGGATGTTTGCCAAAGACTGTGTGCTGTTGTGACTCTGTGCTCATAATGGGAGTAGTAAGAGGAAGAGGGATGTCATGTTTGTGAAATCTGGCGAGCAGGGGCTTAAAAAGCTTCCTCTAGTTCTACAGGTGTGAGTCCGGCCAGCCCTGCTCTGAAATTTCACATCGTCCTCTTCTAGAGCTCAGCGGCTGTTTTCAGGAAGACAGACGTTCCTGTGGTTTTAACAAAAGCACTAACATGACGCATTAGCAGTCAAAGTACATTACCCAAGTGACTTTGTACAGCTGTGCTCTTTGGCCATCAGCAGAACTGCTTTTTTTTTTCCTCTCCCTCACATGTCTGTTTTCGCATTTGGTTGATTTCTCTTTTGATGTGTGTCAATACATCAAAACACAATTGTCAATGCAATTTGTGAGTTTCTACATCTGTATCGGCTTGTAGAAAGAAAAGAGAAGTAAATCAGAGTGCTGTTCTCAAATGGAAGGAAAAAATAAATGCCTGGCTTCCATTAGAACCTATTGCCACAGAAGTAGACTTAGAGTGCTGTTTCTCAGTAAGTCAGCAACTTTCTGTGTATTGCTTCATGACGAACCGACTATAGTTAGCTCAGAGCTTCAACAGTCTCATGGCGCACTTGAACTTTACCAGTGGCAGACATTTATAGATCAAGGTGGCTGCCAGAGAAGGATGAGCAAGGCTAAAGAAAGACAAAACCTATTTTATTTATTACCAATTGAACCATGGCAATGCCCCCTTTATTGACAACTTAATTCCTAACTCTTATTTTCCCTAGAAACATCATTCAGCACTTCCTTGTGTGGATACCAGTATCACAAATGGTCACAGATTCCTCCATCCCTCGAAAAGGGAAACGCTACACCTCCAACTCTTAATTCCTTCCAGGGTAACCAGTTCAGTGCTTTGGAGTGAGAGGGGGCAGCAAATAAGAATACTTGAGAAGTTAATAAAGAACACTTAAAGATCAGCTACTCTCACTAGGGAGAATTGGCACTCCCTAAAAGAGTCTTATTTAGTAGTTTACTCTGAATTTCGCTTTAGTTTCTTTCCTGGAAATTTTTTATTTTGAGTTTATTACGGTTGTATCATGCTAATCTATCAGTATCAGACCTAACTTTAGTGCCCTGAACTAAAGTAGAGGAAGGAGAAACCCAATGTTAGCAATCATTCAAACATAGTTTGTAACTGGTGCTTTCTTCTTTCTCTTTTGTCTGGTGGTTGAGGCGATACTGAGGTTCGGAACCCAGAGCAGACTAGAAGTCATAGCAGGAGAGAATTGTCACCTCTGCCAGTCAGATAGCCAGAAATAGGGAGAGGGTTGAAGAAAATGTCTAGTGGAAGTTTTCTTGACCCTCACAGCTGTTTCTCTTTTTGTCTGAAGGAACCAGAGTTCATTGTTGCCTAAGTTTGTCCTTTAGCCATGTGATAGTGTCATATTGCCAGTGTGAAGAAAATCAGTTGCTGTGATAGGTTATCATTTGTTAACAAAACGAGAATACCATAACATGCTTTTTTTTTAAAAAAAATATGACTACTGACTACTTTTTAAAATTTTATTCCTTTTAAGTAAAATATAGCATCCAAGAAAATGCCATCATGGAGTTGTGGCTGGATGCTTTCCATCATAATTCAATAGGCATAAAAATAAGATTTTTTCCTTTATTTTATTATACCAGACAAAGGTCATGGGTTAACAACAGAATGTTGGTCATGCTTAGTTACTTTTTATGACCTGTAAAATTCAGTAGCAACACATAAATATAAACAAATCGGAGTAAGGATCTGCCTTGGTTTCCAGTGATGTGTTGCTTGTGATCCATATTTTCAGCTAAGTACACTTTTTTTTTTCCACCTTGAGAAACCAAAAGCCTGACAGTCTTCATTGGATCAACACCTGGTTCCAGGACTCGGTGATGCTAACAAAATTGAATACTGAGTCTCAACAGCCACAAAGGTTCAGGGCCATGTTTAGGGTCCCTGTCATTCTGGTTCATGTCCCCCTACTCAGGATAGGGCTGGAGATAAAATCTAGCTTTTAAGATTTCCTCTTCAGGAATGTTTCTGCTCTATGCTTTATCTCTGATGGTTTTTATGCATTTTCTTTGTCTCTTGGGAGTCTGGTTATTTTATATTGGATTTTCCATATCAAAATCCTTTATTTCCTTACCAGTTGTCATCCTTTTCATTTTTAAATTAATTGTTTAGATGTATGTAACACCCTTTCTATTAAAGTTTTTGTTTAGTGCATAATTTTTTAAAATCAGCATTTCCTTGTTTATCCCTTTTCAACATCATCTAGTTTTATAAAAGGAATGTATTATATTTCAAAGGGCACACATTTATGTCCCGTTGAGGTTTTCCTCTGTCTCTCTGTTTCCTGTTGATTTTGTTGTTTGGTTGAAACTGCTACTCATGCTAGTCTCTCAAATTTATTCTGGGAAGTTCCCCCAAAAGACCCTTGGTTCTTCTTTAAAAGCGAGGCATGCTATAGTGCGGATGGTCTTAGTCTTGTGCAGATCACCACTGCTGTGATGAATTTATGGGCGCAACCATCCAGAACCCAGCGTCTCACGCTTCCTTCCCATCCTCCAGCTCTTACATTCTATCCTCCCTCCTTCTGGTCTACAACATTCTCTAAGTCTTAGACTAGGTAATAGCGATGTCCCGAGGCCTGAGCACTCAACTGTCACTGATTCTCAGCACGTCCACCAATTAGAAGCCCCGGCAATAAGCATCTTCCACTGTGAATGGAAGCTTCTCTGAGCAAGGCTGAGCGCAGCACTAACCTATGGTATACACAGAAATATTTAGAGGAGAGCCTGATACCGAGTCCACTTACCAAAACAGCAGTAGTAGGTTCCTTCTGGAGCCAGGTTTACAGTACCAGATATGAGTTTTTTTCTGTAGAGTGGCCTTAAAAATCTAACCACGCAACAGTTAGTTACTCTATAACTGCCATGCCACTGTTGTCGTCATCATTTATGCCCTGGCAATGCCCAAGCATGCATGCATGGGCAGCCTGTTTATGGCAGTTTTCTTTCCAGTTGTTCCTAAATTGGGCAGTCCTAGATGCTTGTTTTACTACCATACCCAAGTTTTTATAGTCTTCCTTTATGCTCTCTATCCAGAATTTTTTGGGTCTTCCTCTTTGCCTAATCCCATGCCTTATTCAATGATGATGATGATGATGATGATGATATTTGCCATGCCACTATTGTACAAGCAGATTTATCTTATCTACCAGGTTGATATTATGGTTTTAAGGGCTCATAGTTACATAAGACTGCTGTTGATTTTTTTGTCCTCTAGCTGTGTGTGTAACCCACTTTGGTGCTGTGCAATCTCTTCAGCAGGAAGAAAGGTTGAGGCTCAGCTCCAGCTTGATTCCTCTATAGGCTACAGCTAAAGTGCATATAAAGTAATGGCATTATCTGATTCTGAAGGCCAACCAAGAGAAATGCAAGGGCATTCCTGACTACAATATATAAAAAGATAATGGGGCTCATAAGCTTTCATCCATTCCAGAGAAGCTATGGATGGTTAAATAAGGGTGCTATTTACATGAGTATGTAGCCACTATGGTATAACGTTGTCCCTGATCATACAAGTCACTCCACACTCATGTTCATGCAGACAGCACTCATTAAATACAATCACACACACACGACATTAAGAAGGGAACTTGGGAAGAGTTTCTAGGTGAGGGAAAGAAACAAGAGAATGTAATGATCAAAGAACACTCTATATATATTAAATAAATTAAAGAATGAGGCACACAAACAAGACAATAACACTGCAGACAATAAATATATCATCATAAGTTCTGAGAGCACAGGCAGGGCCTCTTACTATGGATCTCACGGTACCATGGTTGGTTGTTCAGCTAGACTATTCTTTGAGAAGTTTCTTAATGCCATTATAAGTGGATTCCTTAATTGCTGTCTAAGAAAACTGCTTAGGGCACATATTTGATTACTAGTATTTGTGGACCGTGCTCTGTAAGAGTTTCTTACTAGTCATGTATAGACTTTCAAATACATATGTGTTTTTCAACCTAGGGCCATAGTACCTTGCCTCTTAATTTGAAATCTCACCATTTGTTTTCCCTCAGGAAAGAGATCATTTAGCTTCTAGCAAGAGAGGGAAGTAGTTAGGATCTAATGGCTTTATGTAGTCTCCATATGCTTCCAATTCTCACTAAATTCCTGCCTTCCTGGGTATATGTGGCTTCTGGTCACCAAATCTTTCTGGGTTTGCTTCACTTTTTCTTGTAACTTATTCCTTGTATTCAGAAAAGCAGGTGACATCTCTTTTTTGCTGATCTCCTCTCCCTCTGTCATCCATGTTATCTCCAGCTAGGCATAGAAGATGTGTTTTTTTTTCCCTTAATTTTCAGTTTGGTTAGATGTGAAGAAATGATCATGAGAGAGAAGTTGATACATGAGGCTGGTGTTCTTTGTTCTTGGCCCCTGTTATAACCCAAGTTGAAAACAATTGTCACTTAGAAGAGCACTTCCTAGCGTGTAGGGTCAGCTGGACATGTTTTCCTAATGATCAGCCAGATGACGATAGTGGTGATGGTCCTAGTGGGAGCTATGGTGATAACCAGCCCTCGTGAAGTCCTCCGAATGGGCTGGCATTTTGTTGAGTTCTTTGTGTGCTTTATCTGCTTTTGTTCTTGTATGAACAAAAGAAGTAGATACTTAAAGAGGTCATACAACATGCTCCTGTAGCAAATGGCAGGCCTGTGTTTAAATCTCATTCTGACTTTAAAGACCTTCCTCTCAATTGCCACATCATCTAGCCCCTATACATTGCTAAAACGAGGATTTTCAATGAAAGCACAAGTATAAAAACATTCATGATTTTAGAGGATTTCTACTACATCCAAGCTATTAATTGACATATTAATAATAGAAAAGATTTGGATAAAATAAGAACCTTCTCTGATGCATGGTTATTGTCTCTTTGGTAGATCTTTACAAGACACAGTAGTCTTTATTATATAAATTTAGACAACCTTATTTGAACTCTATTCTTTTCACATATTGTAAAATGAATATACTGACTATGTCAATGGCTGGAGACACATGCAGTGAAGTGGAAGCTATGTCTATTTAACACCAAATACATGGACGGTGAACACCCAGTCAAAACATGTTAAAAGGAGATTTGTAACCAAAGCATACTTTGGAATTGTGAAAAGAGACTCAGTGTTGTGAAGAACCTTCACGGGTCTGTTTTTGTTTCAGACATGGCTGGGAGAACAGTAGGATTAAATTTCAATTGTGGGCACTGTGTTACCTTTGCCACCAACTTCAGCTCAACTGCTCTTGCTTGTTGTTTTATGGGAGAAAACCTTTTAGTTCTTTCCCTCGCTCATTTATGTCACACTATTTAACGCTGTATTTCTCCCCACTCCATTTTTGCTCTTTTCTCCCCTCCATTTTCTGATAACAAACTCATCATTTGGATTCTCTTGTGTTTTGTGACTTTTAAATAAGATTGTTTATGTAGGATTTACCAATAATTTCTACACCCATAATCCTTGTGTGCACAACCAGCTCATGCTCCCTTATATAAAAAAGACAATTTCTGGCCGGGCGGTGGTGGCGCACGCCTTTAATCCCAGCACTCGGGAGGCAGAGGCAGGCGGATCTCTGTGAGTTCAAGACCAGCCTGGTCTACAAGAGCTAGTTCCAGGACAGGCTCCAAAACCACAGAGAAACCCTGTCTCGAAAAACCAAAAAAAAAAAAAAAAAAACAAAAAACAAAAAACAATTTCTTTCTGAAATCTTCTCTTCTTAAGTGGTTAGGATGCTTCCAGTTTGATGATATTATGAATGGGGGAAATGGTAATATGCACATACATATATCTTGAAGCATAAAATCACGGGTTTCTATGGGGAATACAAGAATAACAGCAAGAATTATGCGTATCTCTTATTTCACTAGATGAGAGAGGGTTGGACCAAGTGTTTGAGAAGTGTGAGAGGAGTTCTTGATGCTCTGGATCTTAATAGAGTACTTGGTATTTTGGTCATTCCCCATCCGTTTGTTTCAAATATGGATGCTCATTCATGCAATCACTGTGTTTTCATAGTACGAGTGGAAAGTTAAGAACATATTAATACACACACATATTCAAATGTCCACTTTACATATTAGACATGTAATATTTCCTCTTGTCACACTTCTTAAAGAGTACTTCTAAATGGCATTGACCTCACTCTTTGGGAAACCAAAGGCCACATACGTCAGAGTACTTGCCACACCATAACAAAGGCAGCAGAAACTTTACCCATTAATTACTGACCACATGCTTATAAATGGAACATGTTTGATAGCATATCATAGCTTATCTCAAGTTATCATTTGTAATCCCGTGGAACAATAAGGCACCAGGAAACTGTATAGAATGCAAACCTTAGTTTGGATTCAGTATCACTAGTGTTGTTTGGGTTTGGCATCCCTAGTTAATGTTTTTGTACTATGACGCTGCACTCGAGGGTTGGTTTTCCTTTCAACTCTTCCTGTGCATCACAGAGAAGATAGCATTTTTTCAGGCCGTTCACCTGTGTATTACTTTGTCTTGAAAGAGCCTGAAGACCTTTGCAGCTTTTGCATCACTAATCTTCAGGCTATGCCTTTGTGATCAAGAGGCAAAACTCTTATCACAGGAGGAGACAGATCTCCCTGTGTGGATGTGAACACTTCTGTACAGACAAGGCACAAAGTTTGGAACAGAACATAGGCTCTGTGCTAGCTCCTATGCTAATGTTAAATGCCCTGGACAGGGTATTAACTTTTATATGCGTGAAACATGAGCACTGTCCGCCACACGATTGCTAATAGCAACTGGCTAGAACATTTCGTTTTTCTTTTCGAAGGAAAAGATACACAGTGAAATTATATATGCCTTTGCACACACAGTTCTTAGGAGCTTTATTAAAAACCAGAAAATATTCTTTTGCAAACCTCTTTAACTCTGCTAATCCCCTGATTGTTGGTGTTCCTAAACCGACCAAGATAATAATTTATATTCATGCCTCAATATCTAGACCCCATACATTCTTTCTTCTCACTGTGCTCCCTCGCCCTCCTTCAGGCTCGGCAGTAAGATGTGCAGCTTAACTCGATTAGTCAGTGTCTGAACATTCCGTGCCAGTGCCCATCTCATCTGGAACTCCTGCCTCACACGCATCAAAGTAATTTTAACAACCTTCATAATTTTAGCATATTATTTTAAATTCTTGAACCGATGGTTCCTCCTCACATGAAACTCAGAAAATGATACTCAGAAATAAATATGAGACCTTAACATTCACTCTACTCACGGGTTGAATTTACAATCGAGAGCTTTCTTTTCTAACCGTTAGTCCAGTGGTCCTTCTTAAGGTAGTATAATAAGATTGTAAATAGTTTGAACTGGCTATGTTTGAATCCAAACTTTTGCACTAACCAGCTGAATTACATGTGGCTTGTGAATGAGGCTCTCTGTGCCTCAGTATCCCTAGAAAATGAAACGTGTGTAATAATAGTGTGACGAATCATTGAGACAATGCGTGCATACATATGTGTGTTCTTAAAAACCATGCTTAGTTAACATCGAGGCTCAAGAGATGCTACCTCTATTATTTTTCCTCATGATTCAATATCGAGAAACAATAGCAGAAATAGTTAAATCAGTAAGTAATCCCTTAAAATTACTAAATATTATAATATTGACTTAATGTTGACTAAAACACCATACAAGTTAGCTCTTTTATCTTCATGAAGTCAATGTCACAGCTCGATGATGTAGAAACACAATAACATTCAGCTTCTTTTCTGAACCCATAATCATAACTCCTACTTCGCTTAGTATACACACACACACACACAGTGTGTGTGAACTACCTTTGGGTAGAGTACCACACTCAGAATTTCTTCTGTAGCAGGAATCACTGGTATATAAAGGCAAAACAGATATGTCCTAGAATCTTGAATTGAATCTTGAATTTAAAAACTACCTCTAGAGTAGTTTTAAAGTTATCAGACTTAGAAAAGATTTTGAAGAAAAGAACATTATAATGTGTCTGATCAGAGAGAGAATAAGGGGGGGGGCACCAGATGTAAAGTACTCTTTGGGGAAAAGGATGTATTTCCAGATATTAACAGGTGATTAATAGTGAATAGCTAGAGGAGTTAGCTAATTGATTACAGCAGAGAGAGAAAGTTAAATTCATTTATCAAGTATGTATTGTATGGCTAGGAATTGTGCCAGGTTTAGAGACTGACCTATGGACTAATATGGCAGGGATAGAAATAGAAGGTGGCTCTTAAATGACATCACCGTGTGCTATGTGTGCATACCTACCAAGGCTAACAAGGAAGGAGAAAAGAATGGATTTTTTTTTCTCTGAGGCAGGGTTTCTCTGTGCAGTTCTGGTTGTCCTGGAACTTGCTCTGTAGACCAGGCTGACCTCTAATCTACAGAGATTCACCTGCCTCTGCCTCCCGAGTGCTGGGATTAAAGCATTGCACCACTACTGCCAGGCAAAGATTCTTAAAGAATGTCTATTCTTCCGTTCTTCCAGAGAGGAAAAGTCTGTGATCTGGGGCTTTCAGGAAGCAGAGGGAAGGATGCAGAGGATTAGCTGGAAGTTGTCCAAGAAAAACACTGCCGTGTGAGAAGCTTGAGTGTGGCCACAAACAGTTTACACTCAATGGGTTACGGACAGTGAAGAAATAAGAAGCAATCCATCATGAACTATGCGATGTTGGGTTGCTGAGGCGCTTGGGTTTTTTGTTTGTGTTTTTAACAACACTAAGCATTGCTCCTGGGTGACTTCATTCGAGGACCGAGCCATCAGCCCCTATGTGAAGGGCTTGCATACACTTTCTCTTACATCTTCAAAAATGATTGTTTAATCCTTTGACTGGGAAGCTTCCCAGATAATAGGCATCATGATCTGTGATTTTGAAAAAAAAAAAATGTTGAGTTGAAGTACTCTTTGTAAGAACTTTTAACTTTACTCTTTGTACTCTTTGCCTGATACGTCTGAAACCAAAACAAGGATCCTGTGGCTCAATTGCCACGATTTAGGCTTTGTTGATGCGTCAGGGCCTAATTAACCACATGCCACATGAGGAAAAGACATTTATTTGGCTTTTAGGTATGATGTTCCTTGTAGTGAGACTACGTGTTCTGAAAGTGTTCTTAAGAAGTGTGTGACCTCTCAGGTTTGAGAGATCCTGGTTTGGAGTTGGATGAGGGGGAGGGCTGGGAGTCTACTGGGAATCTAATCATGCTAAAAACAAAGAGACTTCAGCGAAGAGTCCTCACGAGGTAATTCAGTAGTTATTTGTAGAGTCAAAGAGGCAGAAGTCGATGACTTTCAGAAGACCATGAGAGGAAGGCTCAAGGATTCCTGGCTTCACAGCCTTTGTGAATGATGGTAGCTTCTATTCTAAATATGGAGCTAGGAATTACAGATTGGGTAGATAGCGACACTATGAAGATAGAGTTTGAGGTGTCTGTCCTTATCCAGGAGAAATCTGTAGAATGTGGAAGTGCAGCCTAAGTTGGAGACTTCAGCAGAGAAGTTGGTAAGTTTTCTAGTCTGGAGGATGAATATACCCACAGGGACAAAGAATGAGAAAAGAGGGGGAAAAATCCAAGCTATGTCACTTACATGAAGAAGGTGGTGAAAAATTGGGAGGAGGATGTGATTCTCCAACCAAAGGTAGAAGAGAATTCTGGGCATTTGAATTATTAAAAAAATACTTGAGATGCAAACATTATACAAGCTAGGCGTGAATAGACGCCTGATATAGGGAAGAGAGAAAATAAGTAATATTCTCTGGGAAAGGGACACATGTTAAGACAAGTCTTACAGAGAGAAATGGGTCCCAGAGGCTTGGGTGGCAGAAATGTGCACAAAATTGAGCAAAAGGTAGCCTGTGAAAACACATTCCTCAGGTTTGAATAGGAAGCTTTGGATAAATGACTAAAGGTGACTGGATATTGAATTAGTTGAGGAGAAGTCTTGGAATATATAGAGAGAAGTCCACAATAGAAAATATAAGATAATAAATAGGATAAAGGGATGTGAAAAATATGGTAGAAATAGAATATGCAAAGGCAGAAAAGTATTGAAAACCCTTTACTGACCCAAAAAGTAATTCAAACCCTCAGGTTAAAATGTCCACCAAGGTAAAAGGATGCAGATGTTAGCATGTTTTGATGGAATTCTGGAATTCTAAAAATAAGAAATGAATCCTAAAGGTCCTTCAAACTCAAAGGAAAAAAAAAAAAACCTTTCAAAGATATCAGCCTTTTCATCAGCAAGACTGGCATCTGGAACAGATGGGACGATACTGTTGATAGCCAAACTGGCACGATTAGGGAAACTAAGGATGTATTTAAGCATGGAAAGACCAAGTTTACAAATGTACTCCCTACAGACCTTTCCCAATTCAGGGGAAAAATGCACTGAAGATGTCCTCAAGCAAACAAGGTATACAAAAAAGCAACAAGGATCAGTAGAATAATTAACCTAGTGTACAAGGAGTGCAGGGACAACCCAGATGCTTTATGGAAACCAATCTCGATATGGCAGCAGCCCAACGGGCTTAGAAAGCAGATAGCCTGCATTAGAAAGACTTCTCAGCAAGTTCTTAGAAAAATGACTTTGAAAAGAAAGGAGACACCACACATCGAACTGTAGTTTTAAGAGGCTATAACAACTAACTCCATGGAGCTTATAGAATAATCTAGGATTAGTTATGATATCATTATAATACTGAGCCATCCTAAAAGTACACATGTATTTTTAAGTTAAAAATTCGAATTAGTGCCTTGTAATATTGATTAGAGGATGGCATATTTTATGGAAATTATGTATGGTGTTGTTCTTTCTTTTTCTAACTGCTACATAGAAGACCTATGGTGGAAATATATTTAACAACATCCAACTTTTCTTATAAAGCATATTTTTATACATCTTAGGTAATAGCTTGAATTTTGAGTCAGTGGAAATACAATTATTTTGCCCAACTCTTTCAAACATTATCACTGTGCAGTTGATTTTCATGTTTGATTGCTCAGATTATAGTTTTTCAGGCAACATTAAATCGTATTTGAGACAATGGACAACCGTTTCTTGTTTCTGATTAGTTTCTTCATTAATTGTAAATGTTGGATCACAGCTTTCATTTTTATGATAGAAAATTGTTTTCTGTCTTTATTGAATAAATAACTCTATTCTACTTTACTGTAAGTTCACTAGTAAATAAAGTGGGTTATATTGTCGACACCATTAAATAATGGGATAAAAATTGTGCACTCAATTTTATAGTAGAGGGACTTTCATAGAAGATAAACACAATGCTTTGAAAGACTAGACCACTAACAGAATAAGTATAATATTGAGGGCAAATAAAAGGATTTCAACCATCCAAAGCTGATTATATGACCATATGAACAGAGGTTTTCTACTGCGGATGACTTTGTATGTTACTAGAATTGTCATTACTGGAACAAACACTCAAGATAATCTACTCATAAAAAGAAAAGGCTGATTTAGCCTAAAAGCATTAGACAGTTACCGTCATTTTCTGTTGGCCCTTTTGTCTTGGGGACAATGACAAGGGAACACATACTAGGGAGAATGCATGGCAAAGCAGAGCTGATCACCTGACAGCCAGGGTACAAGGTAACAGAGGGAGGAAGAGGATGGGATCAAGCTACCTTCAAGGTACATTACCAAGGGCAAGAAGGCCTCACATGAGGCCACCCCCCTTAACAATTCTACCACCTTCCAGTTGCAACAGGCTGAAGATAACGTCTTTATCATGTGGCCCTTTAAGGGATGTTTAGGATCCAAACTACAGCACTTGACTTTGTTGCAAAGCATGAGTATCACTTAGACATAAGAGGACTTTATGCCTTCTCCCTATTGCTCTATTCACAATAAGTGCAAAAAGCATGATAACCAACAGTTGAAAGATTCATTTGGACTTGAATTTGATTAAAAGTATCTAGCACATAATCTTGGGATGTTAGTAAAGACCGTTGTTTATCATCTGTTTCACCATGACTGACAGGTAGCATTGAGACATTCCACTTATAAGATACTACCTAGTTATTCACATTCAATGTGACCATAAATTCAAGCACTACCTCCTTTATTTTGCAACTCAGATCTTGAATTATAGTATGACTCATGATCGATGTTGCAGGATTAAGTGAAACACTAGGAAAGTCTGCCAACTGTCCCTTAGTGATCTGACACCCATTCCTGTCCCGATCCTCCTGGGTTTTATTAAACTTCAAAGAAGATCAAACCAGGCATTGTGTGGACCATCGCTGTCCTATAAGAGCGTTTAGGCTCTTGCTTTGTGTGTGGCCTTTTCCCATTAGCAGCTGAGTGCTTGCTGCCACGGGAGTGTTATAACTTGAATAGTGAGCCTCAAACAACCGCGTGAGGACTACTATAAATGGAGAGAGTCTGCTTTACCCCTTGACAGTGGTGCGGAGGACGAGGAAAGGGCAACCCAGACAATGGGAGAAGCTGCAGTTCTGAGAACCGATTTAAGAGTTCCAAGCAGGGCATCACAGGGTGGGGAGTTTGCCAGGATTCCCTGTGATCTATAGTGCTATCCCTACTTTATGCTAGAAGGGATTATAAAGATTGATTCGGAGATAAGACAAGGGACCCACAGAGACCCTGGGTTCTGACTATCTCACTTGAGTTACATACTATAACCTCTATTCCAAAATATGCAACTACTCTCTTACTTTGAGATTTACAATACAGATTCTGAGGTCATGCAAGAAACAGACCAGAAGGAAGTACTAGAATTAGGTCAGTGGCTTGAGTCCTGGCTCCTAAGCAATCTCAACTTCTCTGACAACAGGATGAGACTGAGACTAATGAAAATGTGTGTGTGTGTGTGTGTGTGTGTGTGTCTATGGCATCCCTGTTCTGTGTACCATATCCTCAATAGAGCTTTAGCTGTGCACATAGGAATAGGGCTTACACAGCCCTGGGTTCTTTGTCAGTCCCCCTATGGGAATACTTTCTTAAATATTTAAACATTTGTGCATTTACTTCTTTATTTGGGGACAGGTATGCACATGCCACCACATGAATGTGCTGGTCAGATAATAGCTTGTGGGAGTCAGTTTTTTTCCCATCATGTGGGCTCTAGGAACCAGACTATCATCATCAGATTTGAAGATCAGGTATCCTGAACCATCTGAGCCATCTCACCAGTCACGAACTGTCAAATTTTAGAATAAAAAGTCAATGAGAAAAGGCACAGTTGCATTTTAAATTATAGTTTCTTTTCTGGAAAATTACCAATGCGATGGCAATCATTGGATTGTGGAATAATGCATGCTTCATCTTGGTATATCTCATTTTCTGTATTTTTAAATATTCTACCACAGGCTCTTGATGTATAGTTTTAATATATAAATGACAGATGAAATACTAATGACATAAAATGCTTTAAAACTAACTATAGGAAAGTTATTCATATTATTTTTGCCTGCTTGCCCTTGCTGCCCTTCTTTCCTTCCTTCTTTCTCTCTCTCTTTCTTCCTTCCCTCCTTCCTTCCTTCCTTTCTTCCTTTCTTCTCCTTCCCTCCCTCCCTCCCTTTCTCCCTCCCTCCCCCCCTCTCTCTCGTGTACCTGCATTGTGTGGGGATAAATGTGTACATAGGCTACAGGGAACATTGTATTTCCTGCTTTATGGTTCTTCATCTTCTTCCATTGATAGTCTTTCACTGAACCTGGAGCTGGGCTGGCAAGCAGCAATATCCAGAGGTCCTCCTATCTCCATCCCCAACACCACTGGGCTTGCACGCATGTGGGCAGCCACATCCAACTTTAAGAGGTGCTGAGGATCCGAACTTGGGTCCTCATGCTTGTACAAGAAATACTCATAACCACAGAACCATCTTTCCAGTCCTAGTCCTCAAGCAATCTTCTTAAACTACAACTTAAATATGCTTGTCAGCATGTGTGTATCTCTGTGTGTATCTGTGTGTGTGTGTGTGTGTGTGTAAACCAAATAGCAAATGTAGATGTACTTCTTTAGGAACCATCCACCTTGAATTTTTGAGACAAGCACTCTCATTGTTCTAGAACTTACTAAACAGATTAAAATGGCTGGCTAGCAAGTCAGACTGCCTCTGCCTCCCCAGTGATGGGATTACAAGTATGCACCATACCAGGCTGTTATTTTGTTCTCTTTTGTTTTGTTTTACATGGGACTTGAAATTTCTCATGCTTGTGCAGAAACACTTTACTGAGTGCACGCCCCTCTAACCTCGGTTTGTCAAGTTACTTATAGCTGTTGATGTACAATTTTCATGTTATGAACAGTATTTCACTGGATACTGTTGTGTATGCTTGGTATGCATGGCACTTATTTTGGAGACGGGGTCTGCTATATAGTCATGGTGGGCCTGGTGTTCGCCATGTTGTCCATCTGGCCATGAACTTGAAGTTATTCTTAGCCTTCTAAATGCCTGGCTTATAGACATCCCCCCACCATACCCAGTTAGTATTGCACTGATTTCTAAATTGGTTAATTAGTAATAAAGATGGAGAAAACAATAACAATAAGCAAAGATACCATAAGAGAAGATATTGGAGGGACCAGAATCATTTGCTTCTGGAGTACAGAATAGTTATCAAATTTAAAAATTCTTTGATCCACTGTGAAGTACAGGATTTCAGAAATTCAGAGGTCTGGAAGTCTTAGTAAGAGTCCACACTACACATAACCAAGATGTATTTTGCTTTCGTTGTTCTTATACAAGGGGACAGCTCTTTGATCTACAGCAGGACGTTTGCTGTCTCGTAGTGTACATGATGCTCTGATGGGTAGGAGGGAAAGACTCATGGCTGATCTTATTCTGAAATTTCCCTGTCCTATTCCTACAGTACTTTCCGAATGTAGACAACAGCTAGGCATGCACTGATGCTCTTAGAAGCGTTGTCTAAGTAAAGAAAATAGTGAGAGTTCCTGCCAAGCCCTGAAATTCAGCTGTCAACCCTGTGGGTGCAGAGTGTATTGGCCTCAGCTGCCAGCAAGCCTTTTACAACTCAAGCCAAATGAGAGAAAAAAAAAAAGAAAATTGGGGAGCTCCCTACATTATTTAAAAGACAAGTTTTCTAATAACTAAGGTATTATTCTTATTTTGTTAAATACTTATTCTCTGCAGGCATTATAAGAGCTTTGTAGTTGTGCTTTGTAATTTTCTAAAGTACCATATAAGAGCTACTACAACATTATAAATACAAAAAAAATTAAAAATCCAAAAAAACAAAGACCAGAAAGGTTAAGGAACTTAACCAATTATTGTACAGTTCCTAGTTGTAGAGCTGGGATTTGAACCCAGGTCACTAGGAATTCAAAATCCCAGCTCTTAACAACATACTGGAATGAAATTTATTTGGTAATCAAACAGTTTCATATGAATTTCAATGAATCAGAGACAGATTACTGCATCGAATATTAACAGTTTTATAAGATAATTGAAATGATAAATTACAAATATGATCATCTATACTGCTGCATGTACCTTGCATGCAAGAGTAATTGTTACTTCTACCATCTTAATTTTAGAGTGGGGAGCAATGGAACTGCAGGGCAGAACAAATGAGTTGGGGTGTGTTATCTGAAACCTGAGTTATTTGACATGTTCAAGGCAAGGAAATGATTATTATGATTATAAAATGACAATAGGAATGTAATACCATCTGCTAGATAACAATTCTTTGTTCTTAGCCAGGAACATTTGTTTCAACTTGAGAGTAATAAGATACCTACCAAACTTTCCCAGTGCCTGAACTCTTCATAACTGTCAAGCTCGTAAAGATGACGTTTATAGTAACTGGGCATTCCTCAATTTCCTTATAGTCACTGTTGATAGGGCGAGCTTTCTCTTTTCTGCTTCCCTTATTGTCACTGACTGCTGAAAATAGATCAGTTGGCATTCTTGGTGATTACACGGCAATATCCTCAAACCTAATAATGTACCCAGAATACAGATTAGGGACCTTTCTTTGAGGTCTCTTAAGTACGTGTTCTCTAGATTTAGACCCCAGGGTTTTGCTAATGGGAGTAAGTTTTCCTTTTATTTGCCAAGCGGCTCCCCTTATGGCTGAAGAATTGTGCTTTTTTTCCTCTTTATAAATATCAAGGTAAAGTGTATTCTGTACAAACTGTAAATGGTGCAATAACAGCCATTTAAGACTACATTGATTGCCAGACTGAGCCAGGGAATTGTGCTTGATTAAACAAGAAAACAAATGTTATTTTTTAAAAAATCTCTTTAGTCTTCCATCTTGTTTTTTTTCAAGAATCCCCAGAAAATTAATCAATAACTGGAAGTTAAGGCACAATTCTTGATTAAGTTTTCTAGAAGGACCTTCAGTGACTGTAAGACTGCCAGCAATCAGGAAGGAAAACCGACTAGAAGATGGCCTCCGAAGAGAATGTCAGTTGTTAATATTGGTTGTTAGTATGGTTTAGTGGGTAAAGGCAGGTGAACATGAGTTCAATTCCCAGGACTCAGGTGGTAGGAGATAACAGTCCCGTGAGATGCCCTCAGATCTCTCTCTCTGTCTCTCTCTCTCTGTTTCTCTCTCTCATCTCTCTCTCTCACACACACACACACTCACACACATGTATAAATATTTTTAAAAAGACAATATTGTGTGATAAAATTACATAAGAAAAAGAAATATCGATATTTTGAAATATAAACAAGTGTTTAGGATGGAAAAACAAGGAAATTAAGTGAATTGTCAGAAATACTTGGGAAATAATCCTCGGAAAGACACAGTGTACATCTGCATCACGTTAACTAGAACAGCAGTGGGATGGCCCTGATCCAGTTGTGAGAAGTAATGGGGCTAAAACGGTTCCATATTAGAAAGCCTTCCCTCTTTGTACTTATTATGAATAGGTAGATGTTGGAAGAAAATTTTAGGCTTTTTTAAAATTAAAAATACAGTATATTAAGAAATGTCTGTTTACTTGAATAAAAAAAATCCAAATTTTCATGAGCTGAGTTAAAAAACCTTGGAGATTAATGAATTGAAATAAGTTTTAAACATGAATGTTCTGTTTCAGAGCAACCAAGGTAACTATAGCAATTTTACGTGGTCTCCAGTTTGAATAGGAGGCGTCTCCACTACCTAAAACAGCACACTTAAACAGAAAAAGAAATCAGAGTTGAAAAACAAAAGTTTCAGGTAATGTTAAATTGAATGAATTTTTCAAGATCAAATTTGATCGTGTAAAGGTGAGCCTAAAAGAAGCCAGACCCAGATTACATGTGGTTTATCCTTTTCCTTTAATTTCCATTCATTATTCCTTTCTAGGTGGGTTCTGCCCAGGAGGAATAATTAGATGGCATCTCTTGCTTCGTGCCTCAGGTAGACATAATTAGGAAACTATTCTTTTTTCCAGAAGCCTTGGAATCCTTTCCACAAGGCAATTCAAGGAGCCATTATCAAAACTTGGAGCTGAAATCTAATTGCATCTCGCAGATCTTCTGATCAGTGCTTGTTATCCTTAGGCATAGGAAGATAATTCGTATTTACAGTAAGAAGTAAGGAACTGTGCGGTATAATAAAATACCCTCTGAAGGAACCCAGAACATTGTGTACAACTCCTGCTTCACGCGTTAATAGCGGAATCTTCAGTCGTGTGTAACTTCTGCAGGACTGATTTCCACTGTGTGGAAGGAAGGGAGTTATTTCTGCTCCATTTCATAACTCCTAACTTTCTCTATTCTGGAGACATATACAAGTTACTCCTATTTATTACTCCTTTAGGGTAATATATGTTACATGCAGACACATATTAACATCTGTGTGTGTGTGTAACCATCTTCCTGGAGGTTTTCAAAACAGAAATCTATCTTTGACAGCTTAGTCATTTATTCTTCATATAACAGCATGGAGTTCTTTTAACAAATATTCCTTGTATTATGAGAAAAATCATTTTCTAGAATGTTGACTCAGTGTGTATATTCAGACTGCAGAGGAGTCCGTTCAATGTGATGTAAGCAATAAGAGAATTCTTGGATTATAAAACAAGACCCATATACAGCATTATCCCATCAATCAAACTCAGATCTATAATCCAAGCTCTTCTTTCTACTCATCTGTCTGTCTGTCTATCTATCTATCTATCTATCTATCTATCTATCTATCTATCTATCTGTCATCCATTCATATCTATCTATCACTTTAGGGCTTAATTATTTTTTTCTTATGGTACAGCAGATCTAAGCATACTGCATTGTCTTAGGTAGGGTTTCTATTGCTGTGAAGAGACGCCATGACACGGAAACTCTTATAAAGAAAACATTGAATTGGGGTGGCCCACTTACAGTTTCAGAGGTCCAGTTCATTATCATCATGAAAGGGAACATGGAGGCAGCCAGACAGACATGGTGCTGCAGTAGTAGCCAAGAGTCCTACACCCTGAGGGCAACAGGAAGTCAACTGAGACACTAGGCAGCATTCTGAGCGTAGAAAACCTCAAAGCCCACCCCCATAGTGATGCACATCCTCCAACAAGGCCACACCCACTCCAACAAAGCCACACCTTCTATTAGTGTCACTCTCTATGAGATTATGGGGGCCAAGTCCATTCAAACTACCACATGCATTCATAAAAACCTCCCTCGTACCCCTCATTGAAAAGATAAATCTCTTCTCAGAAGTACCCAAACAGGTTTTTCCTTCTGAGGTTTCTGTTGGAATGAAATTCATCAGGCACTCATACCTTAGCTGCTTACTGGTAGGAGAAGTGTCAGGAAATCGGAGACACCAATCATGGTTCGGCTGGAACTGGAAGGGGCCTGATCTCCCTGGGACTGTTGATCTTCCAGAACCTTAACAGAAGCTTATGCCTGCTGGGTAAACAGCAAGAGTGTCCTCATGACTGGGTGCTGACACACTGGGTGCTGGATTTCTACAACTCCAATCATACTCTTCAACCTCATTAACAACCATTCCCCTCCTCCTGTTCTTCAGCACATCTAGAGACTTGCTGCTGCTCTCTACAACAGATTTTCCTTTTAGCATATACAACACTTTGTACCTCTCTCCCCCTCTTAGTGTGGAATTCTTTGTCACCTTTCCAAGCAGACAACTCATACGCAAATCAAACATAATGTATCAACCAAAGAGCAATACTCTAAGAGCCAACATGAGGTCACATAGAAATAATTTAAAAATTGAAAAGATATATTATTTTCTAAGATTCACAAGGAACCTAGCAAAGAATGAAGCAATACCTTTTAAACTTAACAGGAAATAATTCTTAACTTAAAATTATATGCAGTCTTAATTTTTCGATTGTTATGGTAAAATACCATGACCAAAAGCAATTTGGGAAGGAAAGAATTCAGCCCATCTTATAGCTTGTAGTCCATCATCCAAAGAAGTTGAGGCAAGAACTCAAGGGAAAAGAAACCTGGATGCAGGAACTGAAGCAGAGGCCATGGAGGAGTACTGCTTACTGACTTGCTCCTCACGATTTGCTTAGCTTTGCCTTCTTCTAGAACCTAGTGCCTCCTGCCCTATGGTGCCAACACCCACAGTGAACTGGGCCTCCCACATCAATCATCAACCATACCCATGCCCCCACAGTCTATTTTCTGGGGGCCTTTTCTCAACTGAGGTTCCCTCTTCCCAAATGTTTCTAACTTGTATCAAGCTGACATAAAACTAGACAGCACATGTGCTAAATCAATCAAACTACTAATTATCAATGAACATATAACAATGATTTCCCTCAAATGCGTATTTGCTCAAGAGCCTGTTAGAAACATGCTCACCAAAACAAAAGCATGACCTCCAAAACATTATCTTCAGGAAGTAACATCTCAAAGTGAAACACAAAACAGACATGGATGGAAAAGTAACCATTTCAAGTTAAAGAAGTTAATGGGAGAAACTGCTTCAAAAAGAATTTGATGTAATTCTTCATTTTTCTGAACTGTACTTTTGCATTAGGTAAAGCTGGGAATTGCATTCGTGATATGCATATAGAAATTCACAGAAGCAAACAAAGGGCAAGAATTTTCAACAAGGAAAGCAAAAGTTTCTGATAACAAAAGCAATAAGAAATGATATGATATGATACATGTTATCTGTTCTACGTTTCCTCTTAATGGCTTTACAATAACTATTCACCTAATTATACATTGGAACCTCCATCTTCCACCACAGAATATCAACAAGTCAATGACATATTAACAAGTAGGTTATATAATTTTTAGAGACATTGTGGGACCTAGCAATATACGTCTGCGTAAATTTGCTACAAATAAACCTGAAATTTAAAAACAGATAGTTTGTACTTAGACAACGTTTAAAACAAAGAAGAAGAATGTGCAAATGCAGTTTTAGTTTTGCAAGTAACATTTTCTAATAAACATGTTGAGAATAATTCATCATGCTACAAACAGGACTTCCAAATGTAGAAACTGGTTTACCATCTCAAGAACAATTTGATTTAGTGCATGTTCAGACTGAAAAGTGTTTATTTCCCTGTGGGAAATCTCTCCTAGGATCCTCTAAGGAGAAGGGGTAGAAAGAAATACATGAAACTGTCCCTGGTGGTTTTCTCTGGATGGGAAAACCGTGAAAGAAAGAATAATGGATCTTTACTATTCTTTTCTTTTGAATGTGATTGTATTTTTCCAAATAATGTATAATGAAGCTCAACCATCTTTGAATTTATACATTAGAGAAATAAAAACTTTTTATTTTTTTAAAAAAACCAAACACTAGTCTTCATGACAAAGAGCATTATTATGGTCACACCAGATCAGGCTAGTGGTGCCAAAAAGGGACTGTGACTGAAGGTTACCAAGGCCATCTGGAAGTGTGAGTCAGCCCGGGCGCCAAGGGCAACTCTGTACCTCCCTGTGGGTACTATCTTCTCTGGATTATGAAGGGATCATCCAAAGGATTGAGAGGGCTTCTCCTGGATAAAGAATGCTTCCTGTCTCAGAACATCACAAGCAGTGAGAGATAGGCAGGGAAAGGTGAATTCAGATAGAAACTAATAGTTAGGATGATGGTAAGAGGATCACGGGTTACCTATAGTAACATTTAATTCTTTAATTGCATAGTGCTGACTGAAAGGAACAAGCAAGCTCTTGCATGGTACAAGTCTGCTGTTAGTTGCATTCCTCTTTTCTTTTTTTTTTCTTTTTGTCTAATTCTGTGAAATCTGCTAATATTGATGAATCAAGTCTCAACACACAGACATGTGTGCACGTGCACATGCACGCGCACGCACACACAAAGAGAGAGAGTGAGAGAGAGAGAGAGAGAGAGTGAGAGAGAGAGAGAGAGAGAGAGAGAGCTATATTTTTATGGAACAGAGAATGAAGAGGAAATAAGAACGACTAAAGAGTCTTGAACTGCTTCCTTTCATTTATGAGTTAACAGAAGAAGAGAGACAGATTATTTCTATGGCATTATGCCCCAGCTACACTGATCTGTTTGCCATTCCTCCAAGAGATCATTTTCATTATGTTTCCTGGAATTTGCTCATTTTTCTCTCCCTCCCCTCCTGAGTCTCTTAACAAACTTTTCAGCCTAATAAACACCCACATTCTCTTGCAGATAAAGTTGAAATGTTTCCTCTAGCGCGAAAATTTCCACAACTAAATATTAAAATAAAACAAAATTATAGCAGGTGCAATTTAGTGGGCTGTCTGTCCTTTCTTGGGTCCCCACCCTGTCAGACACCAGGTAGCTTCAGTTTCACGGTACAGGGAAGGAAATTGAGACTGAAATGGCTTAACTGGTTCAAGGTCACACAGTCACACAGCTAGATTTGAAATCCCAAAACAAACAAACCCAGGATTCCCTTCTTAAAGTACTTTCTCTTTCAAATCAGGCATCACCTACTAACCATTTTTGCTGGAGATTTGCTTACATGTTTAGCTGCCCTACGCTGATGTGTCTATTTCCTAATAGCAGATAGATTGTCTTTTTTTGAAATGCTTTTTAACATGAGATAATGTTTTTTTAATTTACTTATTATTGATATTTTTGCTCTGCTCTACAGGGTAGAAAATTACAGGTGCTGTGTTCATCATTGGACCTAATACCCGGCCTAATGTCTGCCAAACAAAAACTGCTTATTATAGAACAAACAATTAAATGGACACATGAACAAATATATGTAGCAGAAAATACAAGATCTACCTCCTGCAAGCAATACCTATAAAAAACCTTTCTTGTCCTATTGCCTAGATTAGAAAAAAAAAACAAAAAACAAAAAACTAATGCTTCTGTGAAATACACTACCAATATCAACAATTAGGTTTGGCCAAATAAAATCTGTACCCAAAGAATTCCAGAGTGCATATGGTGTGAACTACAATAGCTTTTACATTCGGCTCCATAAGAGATGGGGGGTTTTATAAAAGACAGTGTTACTTCGAATGTTACTCAGAGGCGATCTCTAATCTAGAGATTTGTCAGGCAGTTTGAAACTGGACCTTAACCCAGGTTCTTATATTGTCACTGCAGAGTTTACAAGTGAATTTCATTTGGTAGTCTTATGAGGTTTTCTTGAGTTTTGAGTTATTAAACATTGTCCACTAAACAGTAAACTTCCAAATTCTGTGTAGTCTTCTACTGAAAAAAAATTAACAAAACGTAAATCATAAAAACCAGTTTATAAAGAAGGGACATTAGCTTTGCCCATGTTCCCATTAGTGGTCAGCTGACCTCATTGTCTTTGGACCACATTGAATAGGGTGTGTTATGACAGGAAAATGTGATGTAAGAGAAGCCAGATAGTCCATGTCAGGGAAGTGAGAAAAGAGGAAGATACCTTGCTCCCACAATCCCTTTTTAGGGCATATCCCAGTCACCTAAAGTTCCCACTATGCTCCACCTCTGGGCACACCATAGTGACCTAAACCTCCTACTACGCCTCACCTCTGAGCACACCATAGTGACACAAACCTCCTACTACGCCTCACCTCTGGGCACACCATAGTGACACAAACCTCCTACTACGCCTCACCTCTGGGCACACCATAGTGACCTAAACCTCCTACTACGCCTCACCTCTGGGCACACCATAGTGACCTAAACCTCCTACTACGCCTCACCTCTGGGCACACCATAGTGACACAAACCTCCTACTATGCTCCACCTCTGAAAGTTTTCACTTGATAGTGCTATAGTAGGGTTTTTAGTGTGGGGTCTTGGGGTATGTATAAGATAGAAACTTCATTTTTTGGTAACTAAAAAATTCACAATGTGTGAGGGTACCATGGTTTTGTTGAAGTGTAGCAAGTCCATGTCCTGGATTTTGTTCTTTGGGGGGGGGGGCAATAATTGTTTTCTCACGAATATCCAACAACAAAAACTTAGTGATAATAGAGAATATTAAATTATTTCTTCTGTAACAGCACAATTATGCACCAGATTTTAACACAAAAGGAGAGAGAAAGGAGTGACACTGACTTCAATTGTAACCCAAATAAAGCAGGAAATTGGGGGAAATCGGTTTTTCCTTTCATCTTATGTGGAGAAAATGTGTCACATGGCAAACCCATGTGAATCCAATCTGTTTGGCTTATTCATCTTTGCAATGACATCAGACACCAGAAAACTCCATTTCAATACCATCACATAGTCTTGAAAGTGGTACAGTTACAGTTTCAAAAACTATATATCCTGGTAGTCTCCTTCTTCTTCTTCTTCTTCTTCTTCTTCTTCTTCTTCTTCTTCTTCTTCTTCTTCTTCTTCTTCTTCTTCTTCTTCCTCTTCCTCTTCCTCTTCCTCTTCCTCTTCCTCTTCCTCTTCCTCTCCTTCCTCTTCCTCTTCCTCTCCTTCCTCCTCCTCCTACTTCTTTTCCTCCTCCTCCTCCTCCTCCTCCTCCTCCTCCTCCTCCTCCTCCTCCTCCTCTTCTTCTTCTTCTTCTTCCTCTTCTTTTTCTCCCTCCCTCTCTCCCTCTTTCCCTCCCTCCCTCCCTCCCTCCCTCTCTCCCCTCTCTCTTTCTTTCTTTTTTTCTTTTCTTTTCTTTTCTTTTCTTTCTTTCTTTCTTTTTTTTTTTTTTTTTTTTTTTTGCCAACTTGACCCAAGCTAGAGAAGAGGGACCTCAATTGAGAAAATGTCTCTTTAAAGTTGGTCTATGGTCAAGTCTGTAGAACATTTTATTGATTAACAGTTGTTGTGGGAGAGGCCCAGATTACTGTGGACAGTGCCACCCCTGGAACAGGTGACCCTGGGTACAATAAGAAAGCAGACTGAGCAAACCATAAGGAGCAAGGCAATCAACATCAGTGCTCCATGGTGCTCTAGTTCCTCCCTCCAGGTTTCTGCCCTGAGTTCCTGCTTGGATTCTCCTTCACCATATCCTTTAACAGGAAATAAACCCCTTTCTCCTCAACTTGCTTTTGCTCATGATGTTTATAGCAGCAATAGAAAATCAAACTAACTTATTCCCCTTAAAGGCATATTTTCTCTTCTTTTCTTAGCTGCTTCAGGCTGTACTATCAGATATCATATACTGGATTATGTCTAAGCAATAGAATTTATTTCTCAGAGTTCTTGGCATTGGTACCTCCAAGATGAAAGCACCGATCACTTCATATCTGGTGTGGTCCTAGTCCTTCATAGAAAGCACCGTCTGACCATGTATTAACACAATGCAAAAAGTAAAGCACCTTCCCAACCTCTTTTATACTGCATGCTATTAGTTCCAGTTAGGAGGTCTGTGCTTTCATGACCCAAGTGCTCTGCAAAGCCCCATCTCCTAATACCATTATCTTGCTTTTATTATTTTTTTACCTCAATTTTTCTTTTGGGGTACAAGCACTTACACTAATAGCTACCCTCTTAGCAAGATTTCAAATACACAAGGATGTTGTGGTTCTTCAGGAGTTATCTTGCAAGACAGACCTCATACCCTCTGACCATCACCTCCCTAGTGTATCTTTCTCCCAGACCCTGTGACCACAGCCCTACTTTCTGCCTCTGTAAGGACTGACCATCTAGATTCTGCATGCAGACAAAATTGTATAATATTTGGCTTGATGCACCTGGTTTATTTCACATGATACAGTATTCCCCCAAGTTGATCCATGTTATTGCAGGTAAAAGGATTTTATTTCATTTTTGTTGTTCTTTTGCTTTGTTTAGGTCTGGTTGAGCTACAGTAAATTCTTGCTGTGTAGCCCAAGCTGGCATCCAACTTGTGATCCTCCTACTTCAGCTGAGATGACATGTGTATGCCACCATGTCTGGCCTAGAATCTCCTCCCTTGTAAAGTCTAAATCATATTCTATTCTATGCATGTGCCACATTTTATACTCATTTCTGCATACATGAACATCAAAATTGTTGCCATATTTTGGCTAATATAACTAATATTCTAAAGACTGTGAGAAGACAGATGCCTCTGAAGTGCCAAATTTTCATTCCCTTGGGATATATAGACCAGAAGCTGAATGGCTGGATCAATTTATTTCTTGTTTTGGAAGCAGGGCACTCTGAACTTCTACAACTGAAGTATTTCTTCTTGGAAGTCATTCTATTTGTTGGAAGGATAAACAAAATAAAACTAGTAACTAGAAGGAGAAATAGAAGTCTATCAAGGACATCATCACTGAGGACATTAATCTGAGGGTTGCTAATACTTGACTGTATTTTTAAGTTTTGCTTAAGTAATAATTCAGAACATAGGACTTAGGAGCACACTAAGTGAACTAACAAACCAGATAAAGAGAATTCAGCCTGATCTGACAAATCACTGGAGACTCACTGCTGGTGTGACCTGTTTCCTATGTGCTAGATTGAGATAGCATTCTACACTGGGACATTAATGTCCTATAGGACCAAGAAGTAAACTTCATTTTATCTGGTCCAGCACTAAGATCTTGTGGCTTCTTTGGAGTCTGTGTGTTACTCTAGTCCACACTAGGCAAATAAAAGCCTGGCTAAGACTGTCTAATGGCTAATCCATGGGGTTGACTGTACGGATAACAACGTGGGAAGGTCACCTTGGCTAACTAGCCTACCCAGTAATTAAAATCATAAAGAGTAGGGACGCATTATCAGCGTGCGGCACAATCTGCTGATCTGAAGGTGGCAGCAATTTAGTACACTGACTCTCCTCTTGTGTCCTCCCCGCTCTCACTTCTACGTCACCTCATCTCTTCTTTCCTTTTGACCCTGAGAGAAAATATTTTTTCACTCTCATGTTTCTTTACTCAAGGGCAAGAGCAACAATGGCAAGCAAAACAAACCTCGGACTTCTGGCCACAATCCAGGTCAGGTTGTATACAGCCTCTTCCTTAGAGTCGCCTCGGAAATAGCTCTCTCATCCTGTCGCTGGGCTCGGTGGACTTCCCTGTGCTATTCCTCAGCTTGCAATGAGGAGTTCCCAGTCACAGAAGAGGGGCTCATGTGTTCTTGCTCATTTGTAGTTTTCATATCCCACACCCTTGCCACTGCCAAAACCTTATCTTCATTTTAATCTTCTTTTAGACTTTTTTTTTTTGAGTCAGAATTTGAAATTGACTTGCTCAGAAGACCAATATTCTCTCATAGTAACTTGAGGCATAGAATGGTCAGAGTCGATTTGTGGGTGGTTTTGATCATGGAGATGAGGTTTGTAGCCTGCCATTCATCATAGATCACTTCCTAACCTGATTCTAGTCCTGGCTTTGGCCATTTCAGAAAATTTTCTAGATGGTTGGCATTTAGGCTCAGACCTTGAAATTTAGTAGCCTGAAGGAAAATTTCCAGAGGCACTCTGTGAAGAAACGTGGTAAGGAGCTCGTGGCGATTCTGGGATATTATGTATAGTTTAGATCCATTCAGTAGCTAACAAGTTCATCATGTAGCAAACGCTAGTGACTTGTCAGCAGTTGGCAAATAAGGGTGAAACCTGTCCCAACAGGAATTTTGTAAGAGGTTAAGCAGTGAAACTTTCGTCTACCCTGGAAGTGAAGTAACTCGCCAGAGATGGGTCATCAATCATAGTTAATGTGTTCAAAACAAGTCATACCTCTTGTGCGGCTCATTGTATTCATCAGTACCATGGAGGTCAACAGTCCCAAAGAGTCACTTTGGGCCAAGTTGCCAATAGCCTGTGGTTTGGGCAGCATGCCTAGGCTGTCTTGCTCAAGGATGGCTCTCAGGTAGTTGAACCCCATGGGCCAGTTTCAACCAAATCTGAAAGAACAAAAAGGCAGTCTTGTTTAGAAGGGACAGCATTATATTCCATCTTTGAAATGGTTGTCTTAAAGTCAAATCACTGGGTCAAATGTCTCCTAGAGTTGCCCAGTGCTGGATGGCACAGGTAGATTAAAAGCCTGAGTTACTGCTCTCACGCTGTGCCGGCACATGTCATGGAGGCAGAAAGTACGAAAGTGTCCCTCTCGTGAGCCTGTGCGTACGCTCTGAGTGTCTCTAAGGGCAAAGCAGAAATGAGCGCCAGAGTAACAGGTCATCTAGCTGTTCATTATAACTCGCCTGATTTCTTTAAACATGACTTTGGAAAGAATTTCAAACACACTGGAAGGCATCGCGAGTAATACAAAGAATGCACGCACACAGCCATCAACCTGACATACCACAGCATTCTGCATCACTCGTTTACACAACTCTTTTCCTTTCCACGTGTGAACACAGAAATGTACACATTCATGTAGATGTGCATATATCCCTATTAGTTTTATTTGATGTACTTGAAAAAAGGCTGCACAGATCATCACTTCCCCATCCCTAAACTGTCCAGTAGTTTGAAACACTTTTCTACATAACTACAGCGTAGTCTCAAGCATCCGATGGATTTTCAATTTTTGTTCCTGGCTTATTTAAAACTTGTTCTAACTTGGGTTCTGAATTATGGAAAAAACAAACCATCAGTTGAAGCATAGTACAAATAACTGGGAGGAAAAAATATATCACTAACATTTCAAGTGTCGGAAGCACACAGGACACACCATTTGATGGACAGTAACAGAGTATCGATTCTAGGGACCCACGTGTCTTACAGGTTCATTTCATGAACAATGCAATGGCAATATTGGGAGGAAGGGACCACTATCAATTAATAAACATTACCTGTCCAGACTATCTTTTCTTTCCATATCTTCATTTGATTTTTCTTTCTTATAACAATCTGTCTCCAGCGCTTTGAAAGACTGAGTATCTACTCAGAAAGCACCATTGCATTGCTTCTTGCTAGGAATCATGTGAGAAGTAGAGGGAGAACTGAATTCGGTTATGGATGGTCTCCAGAGTAGTGATTCTCATACAGTACCACAACCATCCTCTCACTGAAATCGGTAATGGAATTCTTCCCTCTAAATGGCACTTACAGTTCCTACTTACTTTTAAAAATGCAGGCTTACGCTGCTATGGTTGATATTCATACTCCACAATCCATACACTAATTTCGATAACTAACATTTGCCATCCTTTCTCCTAGGCAGCTCAAGCACGCACCTCTCTGTCCACCCAAGTGTATCATGCATGAGGGAAGCCAAACTAGATGGACAGCACTTCAAGAATGTAGAATGCCAGAAAGATTCTCCGTAGGAGGAGGGTGTGAGGCTGTGACACTTTATGAACGATGGGTGGGTCCCGAGTCACTGCAGTAGACATTATAGAGCCAGTCCCGGAAAGTCCTCTTCACACTGACTCACTGACATCGTGAGGGTTCCTCAAGCGTGTGCAGACGTCAAACAACAAGTCTACTTTGTCCCTATAAACTCTTCTATTCAGTTTCACATTGCCAAACTCTGCTCTAAGATTGAGATGTTTAGTAATAAGTAGCCACGGTCTGTAACCTCAGAGGGTTTACATAGAAATTCTTTTGCTCGACAATGTTGGACATCCAGAAGTATCACACACTTACAGTTTGTCCTCCCATAAACCTTCTAGGCATGACTTGGACCCACAGGGATTTCATTTAAAGTCATCAGATTGAAAGGAATAAAGAACATTTGTGTTAAATGACAAAACATGGAGAAAATGATTTTTAGGGGACCCTCCAGCTTTTAATGTCTTAACAAGAGAAGGCTGCTTGGAGACTGTTAAACAAGGAGAAATTTGTACATATCTTTGCTCTAGAGAGTCTCAATGAGATGAGGAGCCATCTGGAGGAAAGGGACTTTCTGGACAATGAGGATAGTGTTCTTCACAGCAAGGACACCACACTTCAGTTCATCACAAGGCAGGAATGAGTTCCAAGCCCGCTTACAATACCAAGTGTCTGAAGCCTCGGGGAAACTTCAGGGTGGTTCTTAGAGGGTTTTAATTTGGCAGATGATCTTAAAAATCATTTCCATATAGGTCTGAAGCAAGCTGTTAACTATCATTCTCTAAGTGCATTAAATATTTAAATCAGGGTAAGCTGGAAAAGTCATGTAATAGCCAGTCTCAGCCAGGCCTATGTGAGCAGCATGCTAACACTACGCTTAGTTCCCAAAGAATTTAGGTGTTTATGTTAATATGGGTGGCCTTTGGCTGTAAATATAGACATTTTTGATGGAGCTGCCTCAAACAGATGTATATTTCTTATGTTAAAAATCTGAATGACTCATTAATATGGAATGTCTTCCAACAGAACTTTCCAGATCACATACTACTTCAGGTTTTTTCATTCATTAAATATGGACTCGGTGCCCCAGATCTGCCAGGGTTCTAACATGGCTGCTCCAGCTTCCGGCATCAAATTCACATTCTAAACAGTAAGAAAGAGTTAGTAAACAAGAAAATCAGATGAAATCCGTCTAGCCTGTATATTTTAATGGAATTTCAACATGCTTCTGCTATGACTTCATTCATCAGAACTTTAAGGGACAATGCTTGAATACAAAGGAGTCTAGAATTTTCTTCTCTTTGGGACAGTGGTGTGTTTACTTGAAACTTGGAATCTAATACCACTGAGTAAGGAAAGCACTAATAGAAGATAGTGAGCAGTCTTTTCCTCAGGTTGTTTACTAATAATGCAACATGCATTTTAAATATCAGTCCACAGTGCCCTGTTAGTAATTTGTGGGATGCTCTTTTTCCATGTGAACACAGTTGTGAAGTTTTCACTTGCTTTTGTCAAACCTGTCTGGAGGATGGGCCTAATGATAAGATATGCTAGAAAAATTAATTTTAATAGCATCTGGCGGTTGATTTCCAACCTTGGAGCTTACATGCCCACTAGGAACTGGGAAAAGGTAGATAGGAAAACAGGGGAAAATGAATTTGCATTCTCCAAACTTTTTGATCATATTCATAGTCTTACAAATCATAGCCTCATCTAAATTCGAATCCCAGGTCCATTTTGACCTGACTGTGGAATTCTTAACTTACCTGTGAGGAGTAGGTACATGCCCTGGCAAGATGGTGCTTCAGCAGAAATGCCAAACTTTGATAGAGAGATGCAAACAAGAACGCCAGAAATGAAAAAGGCAGGGAGATAGAAACCACTGCTACAATGTCTTGGATTAAAGTAGACAATGGCTACCATTTTGCTGACATGAGGCAGACATGCCCCTTAATAGGAAGACTGTGTAATCATAGGGCTGTTTTAATAGGGTTTAGAGAAACACCAGAACATGATGGAGCCAAATGTTCCTAAAAGTATGAAGTAATTGCGTCTGTTCCATCATTACAAGAAATTAAAGCCAAGAGCAGTTACATCCCCAGTAGTAAAAAGAACTCGCTAAATTGCCATTGTTATTGACAGAATGAAGTGAGCTTTCTGGTTGCTTTGACCAGCCACATTTTAAAATTTGGCTGTCCATGTATCCGAAATCACATTAAAGAGCATTAACTGATTTTGACAAAATAAGTTGCGTTATTAAGGTGCCATTTAACTCGAGACTCTTGAGTTTAATTGCTAGATTAGAATTTTCAAATGAGCATGGCTTTTAGATTGCAGTGGATTTAGGAGCCTAATTATTAGTTATTCTTCTTCGCCTGTGTGTACAAGAGAGGTATCTAGTTCTTGGAAGAGAATTCACTGATTGAAAACTGTATCCACAGAGAGCAACACCGGCAGACTCTGGTACCCTGACTCTAAGAAAGATAAATATGGACAGCTGAATGATGAACAGTCAATCTTCTGTAATTAGGATATCTGGTTTGACATTCATAACAGAGCATTTTTTCATGGTCAAGTGCAGTGCTGTTCATAATGAAACTGGAATAACGGATATCAATCTGGTATGCTCCTGAGCAGTTAGGATGTATAAACCGTGTGTGTGTGTGTGTGTGTGTGTGTGTGTGTGTGTGTGTGTGTGTAAGAGGAAAATGGGAAATGAGAATCACTCCACCAGTGATTTCTCTCCCTTGGAACAAAACTTACTCAACTCTAAATTATTAGGTTTACAGGGTGAGAAAATCAAGTATGTATTCTTTGAACTGATGCTCAGATATGTTATTGTACAACAATGTTACAGAAAGGTGTCCTTAATAAGGGGAAATGAATAATCCGTGCATTTTCAGGGTGGTCATAGCCAACAAGCATTTCTAGACACCTAGCATCTGGCAACCATATCAACATGAGTTAGATATGGGCCAACTCTAGCAAATCAGTCTTGCAATAAGTCATTGTAAGAAGTGAATTTAGTGTTTTAGTGGTTTCGAGAATGAACTTCTGATTTGACTCCCTTGCATTAAACATGATTTATCTATCTGTTCCTTAATACCTTAGATTTTCCCCAGTCCCCTCTTAATTCTGTACAATGTAGCAGAAGCAAAAGGCCAATGCACCCCTTGGTAAAGTTCTCTCAACCCAGAGCTCACTGCTACCCAGGGTGTCAATGTGTTTCTCTTCTACTCTAAAACTTGTCCCTACCATCCAGAATTTTTCTGAGCAAATCATAGATGAACTGGAGATTTAGGATGTCAGGACTAAAAAGCCTTGTTCAATTAGATAAATAATCTGGGAGTGATTTCCACAATTAGTCTTCTCACTTATATTTTCAGTATGAAAAGGTTAAATGATTGTCCTATGCCCGTGATGGATAACAGTGTTCCCGGGAAAGATAAAGTGCTGGTGTGAGTTCTTGGCATAACTTTTTAAAGTCCCAGCATGCTTTCATTGTCTGCATGTAGAACTTAAAATGTTATAGTTTTCTGAGCTTTTACTATTTTTTCAGACATTGCCACTCTACCTTGAGAATCATATTTAATGATAAGAAACACTCCATAGAGTACCTATGCTGTCCTTGCCATTTTACAAAGATGAAGAGAATAAAAGTATGTATATTAATTATCTCTCATACCAGCATCTCAAGCTTAGATGATGTCCTCTGTGACATATATTGAGTCTGGAGACAGGGGTTGCCTTATCCCATAGTCTGAGATCCTGAATGATGCCTTCCTAGGTGGGTGATCTTCCCCTATCAATGAACCCCATCAGAAAAATCTCTCACAAGCATGCTCAGGTTGCCTTATTCCATAGTCTGAGATCTTGAATGATGCCTTCCTGGGTGAGTGATCTTTCCCTATCTAATCCAATCAGAATAATCTCTCACAGGCATGCTCAGAGGCTCATCTCTCATGTTATTGCAGATCTCATCAGAATCACAGTTAGCATTGACTGTCACACTAGTGTGATAAGACCACTGGTGCAGGAGAATTGTCTGTATTCTGTCAATCATGTTATAAATAAACGCTGATTGACCAGGCAGGAAATATAGGCAGAAAAACCAGACAGAAAGTAGAAATGATGTAATGAGAACAGGAGAATTCTGGGAAGGAGGAAGTTGAGTCCTCCCACTCCTGCCCAGACCACCAAAGCAGCAGGATGTGATCTGCCTCACTGAAAAAGGTACTGAGCCACATGGCTAACATAGATCAGAAAAATGGGTTAATCAAGATGTCAGAGTTAGCCAGTGAGAGGCTAGAGCTAATGGGCCAATCAGCTTATAATTTATGGAGACCTATGTGTGATTTTCTTTGGGGCTAAACAGTTGTGGGGTACTGGGCGGGACAAAAACCTCAACAACAAGCAGTCCTGGCCCTTCATGTTACAGACCACCAAGCAAGTCAAGCTGACACGGGGGGGCGGGAGGGGGAGAAGGGAGGCAATGGTAGCGACTCAAGCTCACAGCGTATTGTATTTTCTTCTCTTTACATGGAAGCCCATAGTTCAGTTTTTAACAATCATCTCTTGAACTGTCACTCCCAGACAATGTGTCCTGGGTCTCATCAGCTTTGAACTGACAATACTCTCCTATACTTTAAGGCACTTAGACCTATGGTTTTCTCCTTTGATCCAGTAGTTGGGACCCTCCAGCTTCCCTCCATCACACCAAGGCTTCCAATGTGGACGGTTTGGAGGGTTGGAAAACGAAACACTGTCTTGTTCATGGTATGCAAGAGGCCTAGAATTAAGAGGAAACTTTGCTGCTCCCATGGACCACACTGTCCTCTAAACCCTAACCAAGTCTGCAAAATCTGGTGTCATGACAAATTCCCAGGGAGTCTCGGCTGGGTCCCCTGACCTTTGTTAACATTTTCTTTATTCCTCTTGCCTTAACTGCACACAAATTTCTTTGGAAAATGGCCAATTGTTCCTCTATCAAGCAGTGACTCAAGATGGTCCACTTCTTAAAGCCAAAGCTTTTCTGACAATAGCTCTGTAGACGGAGCATCACTTAGAATCCCAGGTCCCCTGGGAATTCAATAACCTTCTATCGCAAGATAATGAGTGAAGCAAATATTTAAATAGACGGGGTGAATCCTAACAGCATCTAGTCGTCTAACTTTGCCTTTTGAAAGTAATCAGCCCTAAGTCAGCACAACCGATGCTGCGAATTCCCTTTAACCCTTGAACCTCTACCCCTGATTCACCTCCTGAGTGCCTCCCTCCCTCGGTGATTTAAGGACCAACTTCCCCCACCCTGGGCCTTCCTGCCCCTCCTGTGAAGAGCTTGTCATCTGCATCATTGGAGTCTAAGCCGAACTTCCTCTAGGGAACTTCCACATGAAGGAAGCAGGCAAAGAAAGGCAGGAACTTGATCATCCGGATGGTCCAGTGGCAAGTAAAAAAAATAAATTAAATTTAAAAAATAACTTAACTGTGACCAGATATGCAGATGGGGTTGACAGGAAATTATATAGCCAGGTCCAATAGAGGTGAGAGCATCTATAGGCTGATGAGGAAGGTTGGTTAGAAGAGTCTGCTCTAGCAGGGTCTGCACAGGTTCACTGAAGTTTGGATGACATCCAGATCATTAAAAATCTAGAATACTGTACTAAGTAAGGATAGAGATTTCTGCTATTGATGAGAAGCTTTGGGAATGTAAGATGACATAAGAGAGAAAGAAGATATGAGCCTCAGAAATATAGGGAATAGTTAATCTTTAAGCTTTCTAAGAACTGCAGAGGAGAGCAAGGGTCAAATGGAATTGGGGTGCTTTCCCTATTTGTTGGTTCATGGGAGGGTTAGTACACAGATGTGACTTTGGGAAATAGTGTCCCCTGGTTTGTTGGCTCATAGATCATTGCTAAGCCCCCAGTGTCAAGTATTTTGGGTCAGTGTTTGTTTCTCGAAGCTCATCTCGTATAAAGTCCAGTTGTCCAGTTGACAGCTGAAATCACTTGACCAAGGCCATTCCTGAGTAACTGCTAGAGCCAGAAAAAGAATCTATCTTTTGTCTTCAAATCAAATAGTCTTTCTATGACCCCATGATAACATTCCACATGTAAAGTCACCCCTCCCTCCCTCCCTTCCTTCCTCCCTCCTTCCCTCCTTCCCTCCCTCCCTCCCCCCTCTCTCTTTCTCTCTCTTCCCTGAGATGAGAGATGAGATCTGACTATATTGATCATCTTGTCTCAAACTCTCAGCTTTTATACCTCTCCTGCTTCAGCCTCCTGAATGCCAGGAAGATGTGTGTGTGCCACTCTGCCTAGCAATCAAATTTAATTTTCCACCTTGAAATTATCAACTCCCCATGAGAGTTGCTAAAATACTATTGTTAGAAAAGTTTCTGTTACTAATGTAAAAACCCTGACGAGGAGAAGGCAAACTCACATGAGTAAGATGGATCAACAAGTATACTTCTTGCTACACAGTTCCCAGAACCTGTAGAATGTGAATGTACAAAACTGCACTCTAACTGCCCCTATGGGGAAATGGAGGTGGAGCAGAGAGAATCCCCAGGAGTTTGTGGACCAGAGAGCCTTGCAGATGAAACAGCAAACAGCAAGAGGCCCTGTCTCGAACAAACCAGAAGGTGCAGTAATACCTGAGGTTGTCCTTGGACCACTACACATAGGTCATGGGAAACATTTGTCTGTGTGTGTTTTCTTATAGACAAATATGCAACATTGTACGCACACACACACACACACACATGTAGAGGGCATGCATGACCACTGGAGTCCATACTCTTAATTTGTTTGTAACCTAAAGTATTTAACTTCTCTAAAATATGTAGAAATTTCTAAAAGCTAAATGTGGTCTTAATAGTTTAAATATGGGATTTTTAAAGGACAAATTCTAGCAACAGTTGGCCAACATTCCGAGAGTCTGTTGTGCTCTCTGCAATCCCACTGGCCAGAATTTAAGGCCCATCAAGCATTTCCATTCATTCATTTATGTAGTCTCGTCATATGCTGGCTTTTATGTGCACTTGGTGAGTGCACTCTGCTTTATGTGCCCAGCTGGCACACCTCTAGTGCTCCATGGAAACTCAGACGTGTGTGAAGAACGCATTTGTAAATGTGTACCTGTCAGAGAGCTTACACCGCAGGGTGCTCTGTGCTCTACTCCTCATGTAAGGTAGAGTAGAGGGAAAATGTATTACAAAGGGGAGAGCGGAAACATAAGAATAAAGCTTCCATTCATCAGACAAACTAATTCCGACTTTTGTATTTTCAAAGTAATTGGTCTGCTTCAAATTCAGCCTGCGGGTCCAATCAATACTTTAGACTTTAGCAGATTAAGTAGAACAGAAAACAACAGAGTGAACTGCACATTATAAGGATAAAGATTGTTTCATATGAAGTTTTTTTTCTATTCTCTGTATACCAGGTCAAATTTGTATCTGTGTGCATATGATATACATACATATATATATATATATATTATACACACTTTAATTATATACAGATTTAATTTACGTCCTGTATGTGTACATATGTAGTCCTCCTTTTGTTTTACTTAAATTGAAATCTAAGGCTTATTAATGACCTGAATAACAAATTTTGTCATAAGTACGTCATACGTATACATGCACATTCACACTCATACAAAACACTAGAATTACTCACAGGAGTCGCTACCACCATCTCATCTTAAACAAACACAGCAATCACCAGATTCCTGTACATGACCGTATACTGAAATTAGCACTCATATATCTTCAAAAATTAGCAAAATGAACAATAGTATTCATTGCACCTCCAACTTTAATCAAGTCATCTGTGTCAGAGCATATAATATGCCTATATGAGTTTGTGTATACATATCTGCACTTCACTGATACACACTAGTCCTTTCAAACCCTGTGTAAATGAATGGAGACGTCAGAAAGCCATGACGCCCCACAGAAGTTGAGTTCTCCATAATAGCTACTTCTTGAAGGATACTGAAGGGTACTGAAAGTGTAAGCTAGGGCCTGCAGCTCATGGAAGACAGAACGCTTTCAAGATATTGAATCTCTCCAAGTGAGACTGTGGAAATGCTGAATTGTTAATTTGTTTGCTATGTTTATTTTAATAGCAGTAAAGGGAGGTGTGTCTTCCCATCAGTGTCCTAAGTATGTTCCTATACAAGACTCCTTTTTAGTATTAGGAAGAGATGAGGAGATGGATTTTTATATATAAAACGCAGTTCTTATATGTTACATGCAGTAGACTTGATAAATGTTTTACACATAAATAACAAGTCTAAATTTAAGCAAGTCCATTAAAAAGTAATAAGAATATTAATACATGATTTTTTAAATCTTAGTTGGTCTTAGGTTGTGCACACCTTTAATCCCAGTACTCAGGAGGCGAGATAGGCGAATCTCTGTGAGTTCGAGGCCAGCCTGGTCTACAAGAGCTTGTTCCAGGACAGTAAGGGCTACACAGAGAAACCCTATCTTGAAAAATCAAACAAACAAAAATCCAATAAGAAGGCAAGCAGTGGTGGCACACACTTTTAATACCAGCACTCAGTGGTCTACAGAATGAGTTTCAGGACAGCCAGAGCTACACGGACAAACCCTGTCTTAGAAAAAAAATCCAATAAAATGTGTAAATGGCTAGAGTAACCTTTTAGTGGATGCATTTTGGGGGGAATCTTACTGTATAAAAGAGCAAACTAAAATACAGAGAAAACCCTTGGCCAAAGTTTTCCAAATGATGTTGGTTTACCAAGCTGCCATTTGGACCTAATGCTCTGTGGCTCAGGACAGCAGCACTGAAGGGCATGCCTCCAGAAGTCTGCTTCTCTCTGCATCTCTCCACCACTACAGTGGCTTCCTAATGTCACCTCCTTGTCTCTTCTCTGTTTTATCTCCCGGAACCACCAGTGCACTTACCCAGTGCCCACAATATCCATTAGCTCAAGGCCACATGTTTGTTTTCAACTTTATTTCCCTTCTCTCTTTGGAAGGAATCTCTTCCACTAGTTTACAGCTGGTTGAGTGTAGCCCTTCTTCGGACTCCAGCAATTTCTTCTACTTGGGAACAATGCCAACCTGACCCCCTGTTCCGATAACCTTCCAAACCACAGACTCTGCTGTGACTTCCATCTAGGAAGTTTTCTTCCCTGGCTCTCTACTCACTCAGCCTCAGTCCGTACCCTGCCCCCTCCCTGCCCTGGCCTTTAGCAGCATCCCCAGCTGAATGATTTATATGCCACCTTATACCATCTCTAGGCAGCAGCTGATCTTGTGTGTGATTTTCTCAGCAGGATACCGTAAGGTCTTTCCTAGGTCTAGGCCACTGAATCTTTCATGTTCTTGGATTTCACAGTAACTAGCACAACACAGAGGAGCTGTAAATATGTATGGGGATTTTGATTGCTCTTTAAAGAGAGAAAATGAAGAAGAAGAGGGATGAGCTTTGCCTTACATTTCTCAATAGTATACATCATGAAGCCAGGAGCAGCCAGACACAGTTATACACACAAGCTTCTAATCCTAACTACTCCAGAGATTGAGGTGGGCAGATAATTCAAAGCTAGCTTGAGCCACAGAACAAGATTCCATCTCAAAATAGTACATGCATAAGCTGTGTGTATGCACGCACACATACATACTAGAAAAGGAACAGAAATGGGCCTCATAGGCAGGAAGGAGGAATGGAAAATTAAAAATGGAGATGTCCAATATGTAGAAACTTATGTGTCACATGATTGCATTCATGTCGAAGATGTATCTGACATCTGGGTCATAGGACAGTGCATAAAAGGTATGGTTTATCAAGAGGTGATAATGGGCATATAGAAGAAAATACTCCAAAGTTTAGATGATGCTTGTTGGGTGACATTAATTGAACTCCAGAGGGTCTAAGTTTTGATTGGTTTATATCCATTACAAATCTCTAAAAAGCAGCTACACATGCAATTTCTCAAGCTTGTTTAGGCAAAGACCTCCATTACCAATAATATTGTAAAGATCAGGTTCTCTGGCACATGCTTTGGGAATGTTTGCAGTGGTCCTTCTTATAACCTCATTGTTAGTGATGCTCAATTGTGACCTATGCTGTACCCTGATTGTATATGTTCATATATACTGATTTTGCATGATTTGGTGTAGGATAACAAAGGTTTTTCTTTTTTCTTTTCTTTTTTTTTTATTTTTCGAGACACAGTTTCTCTGTAGCTTTTTCCTCAAACTCACAGAGATCCGCCTGCCTCTGCCTCCCGAGTGCTGGGATTAAAGGTGTGCGCCACCACTGCCCAGAAACAAAGGTTTTTCTAGGTGTGAGATTATTCATTCACATTCAGGTCATAATTGGTTAGCACTTAAGTGTTGGTGTCGTTGATAGAAAAATTACGTTTTAAGATAAAAAATCTGCAAAAGGGAACTCCAATAATCAAAATATCTTATTACAGATTAGCTTAATTAAACAACTTTGTAGGATCAGGATACTTACTATTGCTTGAGCACTTTCTGTAAGTCAGATACTGCATTGGGGTTTGGCATGTATTTTCATATCCATTTTCCCATAAATTATAAATTAGAGACAGACATGCAAGTGATGCATAAAGATGGTACAGGACAGTAACACAGCTAGAATTATAGAATCAGATTCTGAGTGATTCAAGAACCTGCTTCCGATTTGTTGTTCTGCTTCTCCGAGGAGCCCAAGGAATGTGGGTTCTTGCATGTGTATCTAAGAGCCTCATTACACAAGTCTATATTTCCCCAGACATCCTTGCAAGACTATAGAACTAATTTTGGGGGGCTGGAGAGATGATGGTTCAGCAGTTAAGAGTGTTACTGCTCTTGCAGAGGACCCATCACCCACATGGTGGCTAACAACTGTCTGTAACTCCTGTTCCAGGGTATCCAGTATCTTTTTCTGACCTCTGTCAGCATCAGGCATGCATGTAATGAGCATACATTCATACCGGGAAAGCACTCATACATAAGGCATCAAAATAAATTTTGTAAAATGTTTCACAAGTTTTGGTTATGTCTTTAAAAAATGAAATTTTCTTATGCACATTGTATATGGAACCTTGTCGTGTGTAAATGGAGAATGGTTGGTTATACCTGATCTAATCCCCAGTTTGGAACTTTTTCCAGAATGTCCAAGTGGTTATTAAACACAGGCCTTGGTGATTCCAGGAAGGTCAGCAAATACTTTTAGGATTAAAAACATATTGGTTATATGAATTTATGCCATGTTTTCTGGGCACATTTGCATTAGATTCTTGAAAGATTTATTATGTTTCCAAAAAAGTGAAGAATCACTGTGCCTTTAAATTACAGAGACATCAGATGGTACTCCTGTCAGTGACCCCTCAGCATCTTGGGAAAATACTTGTTACAAAACAACCATATTTTTGTATTATTCACATATACAGATTGAAATCCTATAAATGCCAGGAACTACCCTTGACATTTTTTTTTAAAAGCCTAGGTACAAGTGCAGAAAATCACAGAGACAAAAACTAGCAAAATTGTGTCCAGATTGAACAGCTGAGGTGTAATTGTAGATGGGCTAGTTAAGAAATCAGAATTCTGTAGAAGAATATGCAGGCATGATCTGGCAGTCAGCTTAACTGATACACTGTGCTTTTAAGTCATGCTCTTGAATATCCCCAGAAATCAGAACACTGAATTCTGAAGGAGTGTGAATTGCAGGTAAGTGCCCTGCTGATGTGTCTACATGCTCCCTGCCCCCTTTATGCGTTTCTTCCACATAGAGACCCTGCGGGTATGAGTGCTTACTGTGCAATCCGAGATAATGTGCTAACCACTCTCAGTCCATTGGCTTTCGCCGTGTAAGTCGTTGGCGCTGTTCCCTGAAACCATCTCCAGAGTGGTTGATCCTTCACGTTCTTTTCCCACCCATTGGCATTGCAGTCTTGTTGGGGGATGCCCCGGTAATAACTACAATGGCAGAGTTTAGAAAGGTATTTAATTCAAACTGAAGAAAATTCTTCTGCGAACTCAAGCATGATAACAGCACAAGCATCAGACCCATGACCAAAGACATGGCCTGCTGAGAACAAAGCTTAGGCAAGACCTTTCTGATCTTATAAAGACGTGCGTCCTGAGAAAAACTGAACACAGAAAGACACTAGGCTATGGCATCCATGTAGAAATGAACAGATGAGGATTTGGTTACAGTTGGCAATGGTCGAAATTAAGTAGAAACTGCTTATTGGTTAAGTATTAAGTGGGAGTTAGATGGAGACAGGCAGAAATGAGTATACATACATATTCCAGACTTCCTATCCACCACGAATCTTCTTTTCCTGGCATGATTTATATTTCAATTTTTGATATGAAATGTTCACTCTGTTCCATGATTGTACTCAATCAACAGGAATCTAGAATTATTGTACTGGATCTTTGTCAGCTTCTGGTCAGCTCAGCAATCCCTCCTATAATATTGGGTGACTTGACTCAAGTTAACCAAAAGCAGACAGCCTGTAAAGCAACACCAGAAAAGAGCCAGAGAGCTGGGATGTCTGAGGTGGGCTGCGATGGGAGGTCATGTCTTTTGGGGGGAGTATTTAGTATAAAGTGTGCACACGCAGGCTCAGAGGTGCAAGTGCACATGCAAGCATATGTTCATGGAGGCGCACATTCACAGGTTGAGGTATGGTTTGTGTATATGTTTGTGTATGCCATAGGTTGATTTCAGGTTTATAAAACTGTCCACTTTTTTTTTTCTTTTTTTTGGAGACCTAGCCTTTCACTGGGCTGGCTGGTTAATGAGCCCTGCAGATCCACCTGGCTCTTCCCCCCGGTCCTGGGATTGAAAATGCCTGGGACTATGTTCAGCTTTTTCTCCTTGGTTCTGAAGATCAACCTTGGGTCCTCGTGTAAGCAGAGAAGCACGTTATCAGCTGCACCATCAGCACAGTCCTTTATTATGTTTTCAAAAGAATGACGTTTATAGTCTCTCCCAAAGATGCAGAGACTGTTGCAATGCAAGGCTGATTGCATATGATTGAAACATAGATGGCTACCCTCAGTCTCTACAAGGAGATAAAATTGATTCATAACATTGCAGTATTAGAATGTGCATAATATATAGTGGGAATAATTGTTTTGAAGCCTACTTGAAAATTCCTTATTGTTCTTTTTTATTTTTATTTTTTGAGACAGAATTTTACTTTCTAAAGTAAGCCAGGTTAGCCTTGAGCTCAGGACCCTCCTGTCTTAAACTGCTGAGTTCTGAGATTATGTGTGTTTGCAGCTATATGTAGCTTTATTGTGGATCTATATGGCCTATCGTGACTACCAGCAGCAAAACTTTAGTACTTGCCTTAATTCTCGCTATTAAACACAATACCCTCCTTGGGGGCTTTAAATATTTCTTTCCCATAATTCTCGGGACAGAAGGACTGGGATCAAGGTGGCAGGGCCTCAGGTTTCGTGGAGGACCCCCTGTGGGTATAGGCTGCCAACTCCTCCTTTTTGTTTCCTCATGACAGAAGAAAAAATTTCATGTTCAGTCCTCTTCTACGAAGTCAACCCCACACGGACAAGCTCTATCGTCCTAACCTTGGTGCTTCCAGTTAGCACGCTGCAGTAACATCAGTGAGGATTAGACTTCAACATACTGATTTTAGGGAAATTCAAACCTTCAGTCTCTAACAACAATCTCCTTTGAAATTCTCTTTTCTTTATTCTTTGGACATGTTTCCCTGGTTTTCTTCTTCTCTCCCGTCTCTGCTCTGTTCTGATTTCCCCTTATCTGTTCACCAACCTCTGCGCTGCCTTGTCAGTTTTCACAGCTCCTTTTTTTCCAAAAAGCAAATTGGTTACATGATGTCCTAGCTTGGAAGAACTGCAAAGGATTCTTCAGGTACAGTTGTGAGCTCTTAGGATACCGTAAGTTCACCTGCCTGCCTTCATCTGTGCACACTGCTGCCTGCTTAATTCTTATCTGCATGTAGCTATCTGAAGAACCCATGTTCTCCAAATGACATTAGCTCCTCTCCACCAAATGCCATCTTCTGCTCTTCACCAAGTCAATTCTTCAGTTTGTCTTGGAGGCGCAAGCCTAACATCCTCCCTCACAGAAAGCTGTTCCAGATCTCTTCAAGGCTGAACCAAGTAGCACTTGTCCTGTGCCCCATCTCTGCCGTTTGTACTTCTTCCTTTCCCTTTATTGAACAGACTACAGAGTGCTGCATGCTGATTGCCTTCGTTACTGGTTTATGAGCACCTAGACGTCCCAGTTTATTTCTCTGCCTTTCTTGTGCTCAGCACGTGACACAAAGCAGCTGTTGAGTATAAGTCTATTAAAGGGAAAAGACTAATCTGACCAGCAAAGCCTATGTCAACTACAGATTAGCAGGAATTTAAGACAATATTTGTTTGTTTATGTTGTTCCTGTGTTTGGTATCTCTCTGGCTCTGTAAGCAGGAAATTGTGTGCACTTCATTTAGTGTTTAATCTCTTTGCCTTACTTAGAAAATTGTTGAAAGAATGAATTGGTTTCTCAAAAACAAAAATAATAAAATCCAACAAACACATGCTTCATTTTTCTGGCCTTCCTTGAGAGGAATCATTTTTATCTGAACCACAGATAAAGTCGATGTTTGAAAAGGGGTATGTTCTGTGTTTGCTGTTCAAATAGGCAGTTAATATCTGTGTAAATTCTGTATCTCGTCGAGGGGGAGCACAGTTGGCACAGAGGATACATGTTTTTGAGGGTGTAAAGACAAAATGGAGAAAGGGAGAGAGTACATTAAATAAGTACGACAAGATCATTTAACTCAGAGACTCCTGTTGAAGTCAAAATACCTACAACATTCAAGCTGCTGCCTTCAGTCTTTACGTGGAAAAAAAATATAGTTTCTCAAAATTAGTGTGGTAATAGAATGTAAAAAATGGTATTCCTTTATTATTAGGGAAAATGTGGTTTATAACTGCATACTTGTCCATGGAGTCCCAACCCAGGTCTCTGATCCCAACTGGCTTCCACTCCAGTTCCTCAGAAGTCCACCCCTTCTCACACTGTGAGCACCTTGCTGCTCTTTCCCTGCTGCCTGTCCATCTCAGGCAGACATTAGCACTTAGGACAACCTGGTGTCAAGTTCAGTCTCTTCGATGAATTAAAGTAACTCAGCATTTCACGACTTCAAACACTTTCTTAAAGAGAGGAGGAAAGCAAATTTTATAGTATGCATTTACCTCATAAGCCAAATCTCTCTCTTCCTCTCTCGTTCCCCTTCCTTCCTTCCTTCCTTCCTTCCTTCCTTCCTTCCTTCCTTCCTTCCTTCCTTCCTTCCTTCCTTCCTTTCTTCCTCACTCTCGCCCTTCCTTTTCCTCAATCAGGTTATCTTTCCCTTTACTGTATAGAAGAAATAACTTGAGAGATTTTTTTGCTGTTGTATTTATTTATTATTTATTTAGAGACTGGATTTCTTTGTAGCTTTGGAGCCTGTCCTGGAACTAGCTCTTGTAGAGCAGTCTGGACTCAAACTCATAGAGATCCATCTACCTCTGCCTCCCAAGCGCTGGGAGCCACTTCTCGGCTGAGAAATAGTTTTTAAGAAGAGGAAGTCTGTACCCTCCTGAGTCATACTGGGAAGTCCTATTCATGTGTAACAAAGGGAGAACCATCTGCCTCTCTGGAATTTGTTTTGTGTTTTGAGACAAGGTGTCACTGTGTGACCCTGACTAGCCTAGAACTTACTTTGTGGACCACAATGGCCTTGAACTCACAGAGATCCAACTAGTCCTGGGATTAAAGGTGTGCACCACCACCCTGGCTGCTTCTACAGGATCTTATTGCAGAGATTGTCTTAGAGTAACTATCAGAGAAGCAAATGACCTTATTGTGGTGATATAAATATTTCCAAAAGCAATATTCTCATTGGCTGGCTTAACCTCCTACAATCTCATGTGTTGTACAGCCCTATCTCAAATAAAAAGAAAAAAAGATGCCACATCACACAGTACCTGGAGAAACTCAGCAGCTCCTACTTCTGAAGACAGTCCAATATTCCTACCTGCTGATTCTGCCGATGTGTGCAATTTCTCCGAATGTTTTCCAGGCTCCTTTCCCTGAGCAAGGCTCTCTGAGGCAGTTCATTGAAGCATATTCCCGTATCTTATTATCCAAAGGTCCAGGTGTTTGCTGCGTTTGTCTGACATGCCCTTCCTACCTTCTTTCCTTTTCTTCTATGCCTTAGCTACTTAACATTTTGTGACCAAATACCCCACTGAACCAGAGAGGCAACATCTGGGGAGAGCCAATGTAGATAAGAAAGGCATGGTGCCGTTCGTGAAGGCTGGAGCATGTGTCCTCACATCTCATGGAGCAAGGGGGTGTACTGGTGCTCACTTGGCTTTCTGCTTTCCGCCCTTTTTCTTCTCTCTGGGGCCCTGACTCATGATCTAGTGGTATTCTCACTCAGTCAGGCTTCTAACCCTTTAGTTAATCCTTTCCTAGAAAGCCCTGATAGTTGGATCCAAAGTTGCGCCTCATCAGTCTTCCGGGTGGTCTTGACAGTCTGCATTAACCACCCCGTTATTTTCTTTCCCAAGGACTAAGGTTTCTCCACCCCACTTGTGTGCCATTACGACTTGAACACGGCCCTCTTTTACCGTCTAACTGTCCATCCTTGTCCATCCTTCCTTGTCCATTACACGGAGTGCTAAGATTGTCTTCACTGATAGACTCTGGTCTTCCCTTGAATAAGGGACACACTCATGCTCTCAAGGTGTCTCTGCTGACTCTAATAAAGTCCGTAACACATGGTGCCATATAAATGTTGAAAACCTGATCAGAGTAAAAGTTAATAGAAGTCAATCCATTTGCAAAATTCTACAAGAGCCTTTGGTAGCTTTAGAAAGAAATTGTAGCTAGTGGGAAAATGTTTTGGGGGAGACTCAAAAAATTACACATATCTACACTTGGAGTGGTTTTTTTTTCAAATTATGAAGTGAAAGCTTATATATGTTATACAATTTAAAAATACTTCAAAACAAGAACTTGACGCCACAAATAGCCTAGGAAATGAGGGCAGCTTGCCATCGGCATGCTGCCTCAGCCTGCCACATATATACACTCAAAGAGAATCCAGGGCCTTCATACCTTTCCCCTCAGATAAAATGCGTAAGACGGGGAAAGTGTGTCAGCCAAAGTTAGAACTGACCCGCACAGATCTTTCGCTATGGCAGAGCCGAGGAACGATTAGCTCACATGTGAGGCCCAAGTCATTTTCTCAGTCTGCCCACTCCCGACACCATCAATGCTTCCCTTGAGCGTGGATTGGGTGAGGAGAAATTGGAAAACATTAAAAGGGCATGTTTGAGCGTTTTCTCTTAGCTGTATGACGTGTTTGCTTTAAGTAAAAAACAATCAGAGTCATCTGTGACTGTTCCGTATGAATTTTTCAATGGAGAGTAGCCAATGGTACCCAAGGTTCACCTGTGGTTTTGCTGCTGCTGGGGTGTTTCTCTGACCTCCTCTGTAGCAGGCCTCTCCAGGAATGATGGCAGACTTATACAGACCTTTGGCCCCACAAGCACTGACAAATAAGCTAGCATTTACCAAGTTTCGTGTCTTGTAGCCTGGATCCTTTGACATCACAGTTAAGTTGTGGGTAGAGTAATAGGCCCAACATTTCACAAGAAAACAACTTCAGCCCGTAGCCAACTCCTGTGGCTCCGAGTTGACGGCGTTTTTCCCTTTCAAAGAGAAGCTGCTGCTTCGGCATCATCTCCCGGAGCCCTTGGCAAGATTTCAGGCCATGTGTCAGGGGATCCCTTGCGCACATAACTATGACGGAAGCCAAGTGCCGTCCCACAAGTATTGAGGACTGCTTCTTCTCAGAAGACTTAAAGCAGACGCATGGTATCGCACGGCTCAGGGGTACCTTGAAGAACACCAACGCTCGTGTTCTTCCTCAGCTGCCTGTGACACGGCCCTTTCCCGGTCCACGTGGAGTTTAGCCAATAGTGTCTGAAGTGTTTTCTTTTCGTTAGCTCCTCAAGTTAAGCAAGATTCGGACAGTTAAATAGAAGAGTTTTCATATATTTTTAAGCAGGGCCGCAGCCTATATGACTCCCTAGGGGGCATTTCATTAATGAATGCGGTATGTGTTCTTGGTAAAGGCCAATATGAAACTGGCTCACTGTTTTTGTCCAACTAGCTGCAGATGACATTTAGGTGTGTTGTCTGGTGTGGTGACTCAATTTCCTACAGCTGGCAGTTCCACATTGTGTGTCCCCCCCCCAAAGGAGGGACTGGGGTGTAAAGGTCAGTTACTCCATGTCTTAGTGCAGTTGGGGTTAAAATTCCTGAAAGTGAAGACTTGATAGTGATCCTGGAAAACTGGAGGTAGCCATGCTGCCTCCGTCTAGGAGAAGGAAAGTCTTAACTCAGTAGGTCTTTATTCCAGCAGTGACTTTAGAAATTCGTTTATCCTACTGTATGCAAATACCCCCTCATCAACATGTACGCATGTTTCAGGGCAATTTCATTTTCTAAATAGAGAGAGAGCATGTGGAAGGCTTTGGAACTTATGTATGTGATCTTGCTTGATTTCTTATAGTCGCAATAACTAAGCCAGGATTTGAATATGAAGCGGGTCTTCTGAAAGCAATTCCTCCCCTGTCTCTCTACCACCCCCTCCCAGGCAAACTTTGGGTCGAAGTGCAGGACGTCTTGAAGCATTAACTTGAGACTTCCCCAAATTACTCTTCCACATTAAAAAAATAAAGATTAGCTGGGCGGTGGTGGCGCACGCCTTTAATCCCAGCACTCAAGAGGCAGAGGCAGGCGGATCTCTGTGAGTTCGAGGCCAGCCTGGTCTACAAGAGCTAGTTCCAGGACAGGAACCAAAAAGCTAGGGAGAAACCCTGTCTCAAAAATCCAAAATGAATAAATAAATAAATAAATATTAAAATATAATACATAGAACCATAAATGCTAGAGCCAAGGTTCGAATTCTACTTCTGATTTCAGGAAACATTCATGAAGATAGGAAAGGTGCGGTCAAGGAAAGCCTGCCATACACTGGGAGGTTCCCCGGGAACGCAGGCTTTCAGAGAGTTGGGTGGCAGGAAGCAGGGACATAGAACACCAAGCTTGAGAGCTGTGTAGAAGATGGCTGGCTTGGGATAACAGAAAAGATGGCAGCGATGGATTCTATGCAATAGCTGTGCCTCTGAATGCATTGGGTGTACAAACTATGGACCGCTCACGTGACCATAAGTTATTTTCCTCCTCTAATTCCCTGTATTGCTGTTTTAGAGAGCAGAGGAAAGAAAAGAGCAACCGTGAAACTAAATAGTAAATGAACTGCTGCGGTGTCCAGACAACTCTCTACTTATATATGGAATGGATTCAAATGTTGACTTATTGTTCCAAATCTTTAGGTTATGGGTCAACAAAGGACTTTCTATGTTTTGGATCTTTTGTTTATAACAGGCATGCGATATTTTACAGTTTTACAATCAGGGGAAAACTTAATACTCACCTTGTAAATTATCTTTGATTGTTTTCTTTGTTAAAGAAAAAAAGTATCATCAGCCTTAAATTTCAATTCACCTGGCAAGGTTTAGGCAGTTGTTGACCTAAGGTTTATTTACAGGGATTAATGATGGACACACACACACACACACACACACACACACACACACACACAGAGAGAGAGAGAGAGAGAGAGAGAGAGAGAGAGAGAGAGAGAGAGAGAGAGAGAGATTTTAATGCATAACATTCAAAATGATGAGTATACAGCTCAAAAATCTTGGGTAAGGACAAATCAAGTAGCAAGGCTACCACCGTCTGGAAGTTATTGAAACTTATACATTTAAGGGAAATCCCAGATTTGAGACTCAACCCACGGAATTGTTTGCCATCTCTAATAATTACTGGAGTCTACACTGGAACAGAATTTCTTTACCCCACAATACTGTCGATTGGAAGATGAAAAAGGAGGACCCCGTACTTTCTGCTGACAGTTTGTGGGAGAGACCCCTGAGGTTTCGACTTTTCTCATTCTGAAATAATATTCGTGGTCAGTTTTGGAACTGACCACTTTAGGAAAAGTGCCCAAGGTCCCTGGGTCAGCTTTTATCAACGGAACCCATTTCCCCACAATGCTTCTGATGTTTATTTCGTCTACAGTGGGCAGAAACAGACTTCTAAACTTTCTGTCCTGGACCCAAGTCCAGAGTGTTCTTGTGCATTCTGCAGAGGAGACACCCAGGCAAGGCTGTGTGTAAATTTTACCCTGTGGTTACTTTACATTGCTGTTCCTTAAGGTGACATGAAATGTAGCTTATTGTCAAGCTCGAAGGCATTTTTGACCCCACAGCACTATGGTTTGTCTGCTTACATCCACACTAAAATATAGAGGAGCTGGCTGGGTATTGACAGTCTACCCTTAATAGAAATTATTTTATTCTCATAATCCTACCCCTTCAAGAAAGTAAATCCTAAACCCAGGGTAACACCCAAACTTCATTTTGCAGGAAGGGTAGTGATTGTCCTAAGTCACCTTGCTTTCGCCCCGGACGCCCAGGCCTGGCAGGCTGAGCTGGGACAGAGGGCCCAGGAACTCCTGTGTGCTCTGGCCCGGGGTCCCCGCGGGGCAGGTGCGCTCGGTTGGCCGCACGCGCCTGCGCGCTGGGGTCGGCCAGCCCCGCCTGAGCCCCGCGGGGACCCCGGGTGGCGGGCGACGGGCGCTCCACGCCGGGTTTTCCTCCGCCCTGGTGCAGACCAGTCCCACAGAAGCGCCGCATACACGCGCGCGCACGGCCGCGCCTCCCTCCCGGCTGCGCTTCAAAGCAGCGGCGCCGGCTGCCTCGGGGGGCGATGCCGCGGCAAGGAGGTGGTGGTGGTGGCAGGGCGGGCGACACGGGCAGCCTACTGCAATTCGGAATCCTTTTGTAAGGAGTCGCGGTGGGGAGCCAGACAGCGCCGCGGGGCAGCGAGGGGCACGAGGGGGAGTGTTCCCGGAAAGCCAGCATGGAGCGGCGCTGCGCCCGCCCGCCCGCGGACTTGAGCGACAAAACAGGAAACGGCGGCCGCGGCTGATTCATTCGCTTCGCGCGCGGGGCTCGGCGGGAGGCGGCGTGGAGTCGCGCGGCTGCGGGACTCAGACACCCGTGGACCGCTCGCCCGACTGCGGGGCATCCCCTCTCCCTCCCCCGCCCGCCCGTGCGCGCCACCCCGGGGCAGCATCCCAGCGAGCGAGCGCAGGGAACTCCCGAGCTTGCGCCTTTGCGAATTCGCCGGTGTAGCCGTGCCAAAGTTGGCCTGCAGCACTTTGCGCCCCTCCCTGGAGGCCGACCCGCGACGTCAAGCTGGAGCATCCTGGCCAGCCTGAGCCCGGCCCCGCCAGTCCAGCCTCAACCCCCTGCGCGCCGCCGGGCCCGGCAATATGAAGGAGCAGCCCTCATGTGCGGGCACCGGGCATCCGAGCATGGCGGGGTACGGCAGGATGGCCCCCTTTGAACTCGCTGGTGGCCCCGTGAAGCGCTTGAGAACTGAGTCCCCCTTTCCCTGTCTCTTCGCAGAGGAGGCCTACCAGAAACTGGCCAGCGAGACCCTGGAGGAGCTGGACTGGTGTCTGGACCAGCTAGAGACCCTGCAGACCAGGCACTCCGTCAGTGAGATGGCCTCCAACAAGGTAAGCCCCCCGCTCTGGTTCGGGTGTCAGTGACGCGGCTAGACTGCTGATTCCCACGCTGGGGAATCACCGATCCCAGTGGCTTGGGGAAAGAGAGAGAGAAATTTGTTATGTTTACTGCATGTTAGCTGTTCTGCTCCTTTGGAGGGAGGTTCCTGTTTACATGCCTCCCTGTAGCTAGATAAAACATTTTACAACAGCAACTTTGACATAGTTCTAGCATCCCTAGGACGAAGGGCTTAGAGTGACACTTTGCCCTTGCAGCAGAAACCCAGTGGGGTCTGGTGGCATTGCGTGTTATCAAAGGTACTGCTTAAGAGTCCTGGTTGGAAATAAGAGTTGCAGGACTCCATGAAGTGACTTAGGACGCCACCACCGACCTCGCTCAAACTCAGCAGAGTTCACTGAACTTGCAACCTTCGCTGCCATTTCTCTGGTTCTCGGGGTACCTTTTAAAGATCGGGTTTTAAATATTCTATATAAATGTTCTATCCCCGGTATGCATCCACGGAGGACATTAACGAAGTTAGAAGGGTCGTTGTACTGCCTTTGTCTCCTTCAGCTTTGGAGAGACCAAATCCAGGTTTCTAAGGTCATTTAGTTACCACTAGGCTTCGCCTGGGCATTTATGCCATATGTGCCAAGATGCTGCTAGTCTTGGCAGTTAATGGAGTTTAGGGGGCTGAGAAGTAACCTTCAGCGCCAGGCAGCCTTGAAGTAGCCTAGGAGGAGGTAAGGTAAGGTACTTTCAGAGTTGCCTTTAAAACAGCAACACAAGTGTGTGCTCTATGCCTTTGGTTATGCAAAGAAATAATTGAGATTAGGTGGTCTTTAATGACCGGCTGGCTTAGGGGGCCAAGGAAAGCTGTGTACTTGATGCAAAGGGCTGAAAGAGTCAGTAAGGACATGTGGCCATTAGACAGAGTTGTCTCTTCGAGCTATTTCTGTAGTTTTGGACACCTATTTACAAGGTCAGGAGGGTTATGACATTTTACCGGTTGTATTTGGTCGTTTATTGAATGTCTTTTCATGCTGCGAGCTCAGCGTAGTTTCTTCCCCACCTGCTTTATTTCTCCCGCAGATTTTTATAAAAATGCCATAGCTCGTCAGCCAGCCACTGGGTTGGTGTGTCGGTAACACTGTTAACAGAGATAATGTTGTTGTTGAAATGAAAAATGGCCTTAAACTGAAGGGGGTTCTTCCAAAATATTAACTCACTTGCTAACCCCATAGGCCTGCTGGTGTGTACCACGTTGGTAATCAAATCTGCATTCTTGATTGTTTTTGTTTGTTGCTTTTTGTCACCTGGGCCTCATTTCTATATTTGTCTTGGCTCTCCATTGGAATGACCAGTTCCTGCTCTCTTTCTGGGACTCTTGCGGGATCCCTGCAGCAGCATTCAGGGCCATTGTTCTCATCTAACTAACAAATTCGAACTTTATAAAATAGGAATCATTTCGTTTTGACAGTTTGCTTTTTAAAGCCGAAGACATGTGCTGAATATGACCAGTGTTCCTATATGGAGAGGGCCTTTCCCAGTAGGCTCGAATTCTCGGGTCTCTTTGCAGCTCAGAACCTGAAAGCCCCTAGCCAGGTGCAGGCATTTGCCTGTGCTTGCAACGTAATTTGACGGCGCTTCTCATGCACCTGAGCCGCTACTTTCCTTAAAATCCATAGTCTTAGTGTTGAAACCTGTGTTTGAGTTGAATAATTGATGGATGATCGAACAGTATCGTGGCTTAAACTGTGAAGTGGCTTTTGTTTGTGTTTTAAGCCGAAAACTTTACGTCATAGTTATTGCTCAAAATAATACCTTTTTAAAATAGGCATCCAATTAGACAGACCTTTGTCTTTCTTAACTCCTCGTTGCAAAAGGTCTTCAAACTTTGTATTAACTGCTACAGGATGTATGGGAGATGGGTTTATTTGGCTGAAGTAAGATATATGTAAAGTGAGAGGATACTTTTTCAAAATGCATTCAACTGTGCTTATGCCTCAAAGTTGAAAGATTATTGATGTGATACATTTTATACTCACGTTGGCTCTGTTAGCCATTGCTTGAATTTTTAGTGTCGAAGCTATTCATTTCTTTGTAAATTCATTCATTTCTAAACTAGTGTTCCACTTGCATGGTCGTTCAGAGATGAGAAAGTTAGCCTAGAAAAAAAGTCCCTGGTTAAGGTTGTAATGTCACCCTTCTGCTTAATAAACAAGGACAGGAATAAGCCACTTCCACCAGCAATGAAGTGGATTGGAACAACTGGTCAACCGAGAGCTGTAAGTGACATCCTGCCTTCATTTTGGACTAGCAATATGAACAGCTTCCTTGGGATATCGCTAGTCAGAGAGAATCTGTCCGATAAGTTACTTTTGCTTGCTAGATTTATTTCCCTATATTCAGTCAATGTATTTGACTCATTTTCCTTTGCCTTAAGAGATCAGGACAGTTGTCTTCTCTGTGGAAGTTGAAAAAAAGTTTTTCATTAATTTATTAAAAGAACACAATAATTCACTAATAACAGGTTAAGATTTTAAACCGATAAGAGACATGATTTATTACGGAGGCGATTTGAGAGTTGGAAAGTGGGAAGCCAGGTCCTCAAACCTGCTAACAAATAATTCATATATAGGAAAGTTCTCAATAAAAGAAATTTGAGTTAATGAGCAGTTCTAAAGTGATGTCTAACAGACAACTAGCTGTATTTTCTGTATTGCTATCACTGTGTACATAGGCTGCTGGTTGATAATGTGGGGACAAGAATATGCTTGCTTTCTTGGCCAAGATCGGGGCTGGCCGTAACACATGTGGGATGCTTGTACTGGGGGCAGGGGGTAAGAGATTCCAGATGGCATTTAATTTGAGTGATTAAATCCATGGCATTTACCCTCATAAGTACACTAATCTCCCTAAGATTATACAGATTGGCCCCGGAACCTCACTGCTACAATTGAGGGCAATTTTAGTGAAACCTCGGAGCTTTGGAGGTGGAGAGACAGACCTGAAAGTTCAGTTAGAGTTTTGTTCTTTACTTACTGAGTTATAAAACAAAACAACAACAACAAAAAAAAAAAACATTTTTAAGCTTCAATTTCCTTAGCATAATTGAGACATAATAATTTATTTGAATGGTCAATATAAGAGTTAAAAGTCAGATTTTCTTGACTTTCTGTTTATCCGAAATATTTGCTTTCAGTAGTTTACCTCCCAAGAGTAGTTTCTTGGCCGGGATTTGTACGTGTCATAGATTTTTGTAGTTCGTAGATAACTGACTTTATCGCCCATAGATAACTAGAACACTTTGAAGTTCTGAGTAGATGTTCAGGCTTTTTTAAGTTCATGTTTAGAATTCCAGACCAAACGAGGTACTTCTTTGTCCTGCTGTAACGGAAGGCATAGGCCTTCTTAGTCTTCAGGACATATATAGTATCATCGTGCTAGTTTTGGGACACTTGCTGTTCTACACAGATTTTGCAAAGTTAAAATACTTTCAAGGTAAAATACTGTAAAATGCAGAATACTTTAGTGGTGTTTCTGGTCAACACCAGCCCTTCCATGGGTAAACTGAGGACAAGAGAGTATCCACAGGAGTCAGTCCCTCTGCCATGGAGCCCTGTAACAGTCTTCTTTCTCATGACCTCGTGTGCTTGTTACTAGGTCTTCCGTGTAAGTGCAGTGATATTTGAAGGAGAAAAATGAAATCATTTTGAAATCTCCCTAAAAGCTCTCAACATAAAGTTGTTACTTATTTCTGCTCTCATATTTTGGGTGCTATTTGACAGCTCAGCATTGCAGAAATCACTGGGCTTCAAACTGCAGGTCCATCTTGAAGTTGGGACTCGAACATCGTTTGAAGAAACTTAAGGTTTTTCAGTGGTTCATTTCAGAGGCCCTCACGCCAGCTCTGCACACACCGTTAAGGCTTCTTTGAGCATCTTAGTTTGTCTTCTGTTCTCTGCTTTGTCTACAACTAAAGCTGCTCTTCTGGAGTGGTTTTTCTCAGCGATTTTCCCGCTGGCTCCCCCTGCTGCCTTCTGTGTGCATAGCACAGGCTGGCACTTGCTGTGGCTGCTGATAACGGTTTTCTTCCGGCCAGAGGGATTGCAGGAAGGAAGATGGGATGTTCATAGCTGTGGCAGAGTCTTAAGATATACCGGCTCTGCTCAAGTATAGGGTCACTCAGGAAGACTGAAATTCCATTAAGAAAGAAACTAAGTTAGTTGGAAATGCCATTTTAATTTATGGAGTAAAAATAGGGAAAGTTTTAAAAAATTTTAAGTGTTAGAACATAGAAAAGAGAATTGTCAAGAGTCCATATGTATGCCTAAATGAATACATACATTTTAAGAGTAAAGCTCTTCTATAGCTATAGAAACTCGAAACGTGGCTTCTTGGTGTTTTGAATTTGGTGTCTTATTCTTCCAGCTACTCAATAAAGGAAAAGCATCTTTGTAGTTTTTGCAGCATCTTTGCATCTAAATCCTCACAATGAGTATACAAGATTTCGGGTCCTTGTTTATATCACCTCAATTAGAAAAAAAAAGATGCTCCCTTGCTTTTAGGTAATAATAGGAAAGAAAAAACACTTGTTGAAAATGTTTTAAGTTTATGCGCATGTGTGTATCTGTTGGTCCACGTGCGCGCACTCATTTGAAGAGGAGAGAACAAGTGGTAGTGATTTTCTCCTGCCCTCGTGTGAGTCCTGGGGCTCAGACTCAGGTGAGCACATTTGGTGGCGTGCACCTTTCCCTACTGAACCATCGCACTAGCCTGGGAACATTCAGTGAAGACTAATCAGGCCTTTAATTTTAACTAGGGACCAAGTAACTAGGGTGACAAGCGACATTGTCATCAGCTCAATTCTCATATCAGCGTTTGGTGTTGGTGAACCTCAGCAGAACACTCCTCACTTTTAGGCTCCGGTAGATTAATCATTACTAGAAGATTGCGTTCAGTTATTACCTGTTGACTTGGTTTACAGGAAAGTGGTGGCTTCTGTGGCAGAGCCTTGGGCACTATCCTCACCCTTTTTAAAAATAAAATCAAAATATAATGCTTGACTGAGAGAAAACAGTTACAGATGGATTTGACAACCTCCTTTTGCAAGTAACAAGATGAGTAGACAGAAGCACCTGGTGCTTCTGTGACGTGTGGGTATCAGTAACGGAGGAAATTTCTTCACTGGCGGTGGAAGAGCCTAGATATATTCTCACAGAGCAGACAGCTCTGTGGTACCCACTAGGATGTTAGTTAACTTGGACGTAGCAGCTAAGGTAGTAATGGGTTTATGATCTTGTGCTGTGGAAAATACCAAGCATTTTCTTTTGTTATTGTTTAGGATTCTTGGCTTTTAAAAATGTTTTGCTGAACTTTGTGTGTAAGGCAGATGAGTGACATTTACTCCCTGGCCGAGAGCAGCCACTATTAGTGCTTACGGCGGCTCTGCAGAGTGGAAAGAACATGGGTGTTTGTCGTCAGGCGAACTAGGTTTCAGATTCCAACGCTGCTGTTTCCTACCTAATAATTTGGGCAGCCAGCCTTGCCGTCCCAAAGCTCAGTGTCTTTCATTTGTAAACACGAGTAGCAAGAAGGGACATAAGATTGAAATGCTGAGCTAGGGATGTAGGTCACTTGGTAGAGCACCTGCCTAGTATTCACAAAAGCCCGAGTTCTATCTCTTATACTGCACAAGCAGGGCTGTGTGGTCCATTGGTATGTGCCTATCATGCTAGCATTCAGGAAGTGAACAGAAGGTTCAAGGTCATCTGCCATGCCATAGAGGTCAAGCCCACTATGGGAGGGGTTTAGGGAAAGAAGGGGGAGGTAGGGAGGGAAGGGAGAGGGAGGAATATAGAAGAGAGGAGAGAGAAGCTACAAGTACACAGAGTCCAGCATAGTCAGCATAGTGCAGAGCACACACTGGGTGCTCTGTCCACAAACGATGAGGTTAGGAGAATCCAGGATTGTCCTCTGTGTGGTGTAGTACACAGTGATATTTCTGTTCTGGTAGGAAGTATAGTCTAAGGTACCGTGTGCCAGATTTTGTGCTTTCGGTATTCTTTGATATCTGCTGTTATATGTTGTTTCATTCAAAGCAGTTTCAAAAGGTAAATCCTCCCCAGAATGTTCCATGTTAAACAGTGGTAGCTGATGCCTCCCATCTACGTCGTGATGGATGTGTGACAAAAGGAGGAACTTGCACCCAAGGGCCACACATTTTGCTCCCTTCTAATGGACTCTGAGTGCTGTCGTCTAACAGCAACAAAAACAATGTAGCCGTTCCCTTACGATAAGAAGGACATGGGTTTAAAATTCAATTTTCTTTTTTCTCTTTCTTTTTTCTTTTTGTTTTCTTTTTTTAAAATTTTTATTTTTATTTTTGCTACCAATGAGATTTCTCTACTAGAGGAGAGAATGGCACACTTCTGCAGGAGAGTTTCTCCATCCTAGGTGCTCACTGCTCAGGCATGGTGGCCCCTTGATTTGTCTGGGCTGGAGCCACCCTCTGCCTTTGGCTAGGGTAGACTGGACCCCTTTACCCTTGGGCTTCAGCTTCCTGGTCTGCCATAGCTGCCACGGTGATTTTCATAAATTGTGTAGACAGAATCAGAATCACAGTCAGGACTGAGTGTTTTAGATCCGTTATTTCCATCCATAAAAGAACATCATCAGTAGCCTTTTTCTGTGTGGGCGGTGGATCAGGAAGGGCACTGCTGCCATGCCACCCTGATTCCCGTCCTTCTGGTGTATGTCCACTGCTGGCTTGGTGATGCTGGAACTAACCCAAGGGAGTTATGTTTGTTTTTTTTTTTTCTCTTCTTTTCCCCCATGACCTTTACAAAGCTACAAAACCAGGGCTTTGTTTTGTAGTTTCCATTTCTGTTTTCAGGGAGTTCACCTTTGTTTCTTTTGGTAATTTTAAAATATAACCTAACAATCGGACTGGGCTTGTTTGTTGTTGTCTTGTTGTTGTTGTTGTTGTTTGTTTGTTGTAGGAATGTCTAGAATTCTGAGCTTCTTCTGGCCAAAAAAAAAAAAATGCTTAAAGCAGTGACGAAAAATAGTCTGTCCAGTTTTCCTTATAAATAAATGTTTGCATAAAGCAGTAGCAAAATAGTCTACCCAGTTTTCCCTATAAATAAATGTATCTTTTATTCTTCTGAATGATGCTGGAAATAACCTAGGCACACCACCTCTTGTTATTATTGTAATGTACAAAAAGTATGTCAGAACATAGCCCTCCATCCACCTTAGTATCTCAGCCATCTGGTATACCACAAACATTCCCTTGTATTGTCAGCCAAGAGGAGTGACAAGCACCTCTACTCCAGTGTCATGAGCACTGCTAGCTCGGATACTCTGTTTTCTGATCTCACATTGCAGTAAGAGGAATTGGGATTCCTTAGGGAAATAGCTGCTTCTAGAGAATTGGACAGGGAATATACAAGAAGAGCCCGGACCATCTTGTGGTGCCAGAAAGCAAAGGACGTGATCACACACACACAGCCCTCCTGTGATGAGGACATAGCAGCCTGATGCAAGAGTACACCGAAAGAACACCCAATGGCCTGAGCTGGAACAATTTGAGCAAGAAAATGTGATATTAGGTTATGACCCAAATTATAGACCAAATACTCGCAACCCGTACTAATTAAAAACAAATGAACAGCAGAACTAAGCTGAACAAATGGTGGAGTGGAGAACACAGGCAAATTTCCTGGGCAGGAGCATGCTGTCACTTCTGTAGGTTCTTTCCCTACAAGAAAGGAGGGCTCAAGTCCCAACCCTGAAATGCGGGGTCTGCACATTCCACCCACATGGTGCAGAATAAATTGAGGGGGTGGGGGGGATTTCCTCTGCAGCGGGAATACTAACAACCACTGCCTTAGCCAGGTTATCAAGGCCAACACTGGCCTTCGTAAGCTGTCCTGAGCATATATCCTTGATATGATCTGATAAAAACGGCACTCTGCATCTGTTATTGTCACACTCAGAACTTGACCCTTAGTCTAATTACAGGAATAAGATAACAGGCAAATTATAGTTGGTGTCATTCTACAAGATACCAGGTCAGAATTCCTCGGGATTGTTTAAGGCCGTCGTCACAAACAAGGAAAGGGTATGAAACTCAGGGCCAGGAGGAGCCGGGACGAGGTGATGTGACGTGGGTGGGCTCCTGGAAGAGCTACGGAAGCCCAGTATAGAGTGCACTTTAAAGGGCTGCGGCAGTATGGGCTCAGTAATTGTGTTGGTGTGAAACGTTAGTAATGAGGGAAACTGAGTGTGCCTTATATAGGAATTCTGTCCTGGCGTTGTACGTTTTCTGTCAGTAAACATGTACTAGAACAACATGCCGCTTAGGCGTATCTGAAATGCCACCTCCCTAGTGAGGCCTTTTTTCTCCCAGACCTCCCTCTCCAGCCTCTGGCTCTCCTAATTGGATATCAGGCTCTTTTCTGAGTTTTGCAAAGGCTTTTATGGATGATGTCCCTAACTCTTAGCATAGTTTATCTTTTTATTTTGGTGATGAGACAGCCCACAATGTATTTCTTCAACACTCGGTGTCAGTATACCCTGGTGTCGGTGGGCACTTGAAGTGATACTTAGCATGCGATATCAGTTATGGCAAATGTCATTTCTCACTTGGATTGGAGATTTGAGAGTCTGGGAATCAGAATTCCTGCCTTTATGAACATGGTTTTCTTTCATGCTTAGAACAGTGAGCTGGCTCGTCTCAATAGGAGCCTCAGCCGTGCTGATACTGGCTTTTCAGAAGAAGCCAGTCACGTGACACAGTTTAACACAATGTAACGCAACTCAGCTTATTGTAGATTAGTCTTACATTAGTTAAATTAAAATGTTAATCATGCAGAGGCAAAGCCATGCAGGTCATATGAGTGGCCTCCCTTTGTTTTCTCCTATGGCTATTTTATCACTAGCGTTCTCTTTATCAGTTTATTCCAGCTGAAAGGGGTGGATTTGAATGTTTTCCCTGCTAGCCTGTGAAAATATGATAGACGTTTTGGTCCTTGCCCGTTGGATGGCATTCTGTGAAGTTTTACCCAGTGTGTGCTTTCGTTCTCATCTGCCTCTCTGGCCTGCTGCACACGAATCCCCAGGGCAGCAGCCCTTAGCTCTTACGGCTGGCAACAGTGTGCTCTGCAGGTGTAGGCACCTTCATAGGAAGCACCTTGACCTGTCGCAAACAGGTCTGGAGTATAGAAAGCATAGTTGTGATGGGGATGTCTCCTTAGCAACCAGGCAGCGATGCAGCTGCCATATTGGAATGCATTCTGGCCAGTGGATGTGCACTTTTCCCTTTCAGGATGTTGGCCGGGCATGCTCGGGGCCACTGTGTGTGCCTACGGCAGTATTCTGGTTGCGTTGTTTTAGATTTAAAGATGAAAAATACATCATAAAGAAGTATGCCTCAAAATATTTTGATGGTATATATCAAATTAGTTTTCTTTTGTTGACTTCTTTTTTTAATTTTACCTAGTCATTCAGCTGATTACAGAACACCAGATACTTCCCCACAGTGGAAAAGCCACAAAGAGGAAAAAGATATTTGTTCATACAAAAAAAAGTGATTCTTTTTAAGGAATTATGTTACACTAAATTAAATAGATTTTTTAAAAATCCCGTTTCTTAGTAATTACTTATACCTTTATAGCAACTCCAATGCTTAGAAAATAAATACATTCTTTGACCAGGAACAATTCTATTTTATATTGACTAGATTTTTCCCCCAAATTTTGGGAGAAAATGAACCTTCTAACCATGGTAGTCTTTGTAGCAAAATTTAACAGTAAAATCAGTCTCCAATTTGGAGAAGCTTTCTGTTTTTAATAAAGAGTGTTTAGTAATATTTGTAGACGCATTGATGCCACTTTCTTATTTTTATTTTGTGAGAAATAGTATTTTCTTATTATTTTGTGAGCAAGCCTCTTTTCACAAAAAAGACTAAACTATAATTCTGTTGAAACATTTAATATTTAAAATATTTAAAAAGACAATTTGGAGTGTTTTAATTTACAAAATAATTATTACTTAGTCCCTTCCTTTCTTTGACTGGGGACCAAGCCTCCTGTATCTTAGTTTTTGCTTTTATTTTTATTTTTTATTATTTCAAGTCAGCTTCAAAAATTAATGATAAAATGAAAAGGATTAACATCCCCTTTGGTGTAAACTCTGACTTCCTATTCTTTGTTTTCATAATTTATATTCTCAGTGTAGTTCCTCAATTCTACACAAGGGTAAATAGACATGAGTTTTGAGACACCATAAAGAAGGTTCTAGAAATCAAATTGTTTCTTTATGACACACCAAGAAAGATTAGTTTCCCTGGAGGATATTGCTGGACCCAGAGCTCAGTTTTCCCTGCTGGTAGAGGTGGCTGAAGGATGCAGAGAACAACAGTCCCAGACTCTGAAGGATGCAGAGAAGAACAGTCCAGACTCGGAGCTTGCAGAGTCAGAAACAGTACCATTCCCTGCCTGAAGCTTTGAGGCCAGTGGGGAAATGACTTCCTGTCACACATTTTAATAGTGTCCTTTTAGTGCATATGACTTCCCCTGAAGCTAGTTAGAAAACCCCAGGAAGGCATCTTACCGCCTAGGGAGAGCATCCCTTTCTGTGTGTTTTCTCATATCTCAACCTGGAATTTGTAGTGTACTCCTAGAAGCAATGCATTGAATGTCAGAACACTTTCTGCCACCATTCCCCCGGATAGACGGGGGGGGGGGGGGGGGGGGGGGAGGCTGGAATTGATTCTTCTCAGGCTATGTTTTCCAAGTATATGTAAACAGTTAATTAGTACTGGATTCCAAAATAGCAATAGCAGTATCAGCAAAATCTGGTTCCCAGAAGGGAACCCTCTGGTTACTAGAGGGTTGTCGATGTCTGGAGTCTAGTACATCTTGTCCTGCCTGCTGCCTTTTCCAAGTCATGTCAGATGGGAGCGAAGCACTTACCTCAACCTCCTGCCCACAGAAGTGTGATGTAAGAGAGCCTGTGAGGCTAGAAGGTGACCTAGACGAGGCCACTTTTTAACAGGACACCCATCTCTATGGGAGGGCATTGGATAGGACCTTGTAACTCAAGTTGGATTTGCCAAGTTGGTCAAAAGTTTTGGGACTGAGTGGGACGAAGCCTTACTGATGGTGAGGATTGTGGCAACAGATAAAGCCTAAATTCGGGAAAGGCGTAAGAAGGTTTAGGATTTTAAAATTAGCCTGTGGTTGTGAGTTGGCTTAGAGGTGGCTTCTGTTGTTTTTGTTTTCTAGTAGGGACAAAATGAGATGCAGGTATGGATTCATGGGGCGGGGGTGCAAAACATGGAAACGGAAGAAAAGTCGGGTAGCACAGAGAGCTCATTGTGGAGTGTGCACGGGAGCAGCTGGGGATGACCTGGGGTCAAAACTCCCTTGGCTGGAGGCAAGCTGATCAGTTGGTGTCCCTGCCCTCTCTCCAGCCTCAGGGCTCCTATGGTGAAATGCACTTGTCATGAGCCTTTGGGACAGCCTGGAAGGAAAAAGAGAAATCCCAGACAGGTCAGCCAAAGGGTGCAAACATCTAAGGGAGGGCAGTCAGCTGTGGATGTGGGAGGAGGGGCGGGGCTGCCCGGAGAGGCAGATTGATGGCCATGGTGTACTTCACGAGGCTTGGCCTCTTTAGCACCGTGAGCTAGTATCACCTCCTTCACCTGTGACCTCCTTGAGTCACAGCCCAGTGGAAGCACGGGTGGGTTGCTCAATCCAGCTCCTGGGCCATCTCCTGAGGAACATGTTGCTTGGGAGTGAAGGGTAGAAGTTGAAGAGGCTTAGGCATAGCAGGGAGCAAGCTGCAAAAGGAGAGAATGCACCGTGTCAGAATAAGTACGGTGGGTCCCGGTAATTGGTCCTACGCTGCTAGTAGATGCTGGAAGAGTACACTGGCGCAGAGGAGCAGGTGATAGGGAACTCTTTTCTCCTCTCTGTGGTCTCCTAAACTCTTGATGAGAAATTCCACGACTGTATAGAAATCTACCGCAGACTAGAGATGTGACCTCGGATAATTCAATTGCTTCCGTCTCTCTGTGCCCACTGTCTGTGTTACTCGGAACTAATATTACCCGCCTCACAGGGCTCTCAAACGGAATGAAACTTAGGTAAAGCGCTTAGCGCGCTGCCTGCGCATGGAGGCACCATGGACTATCTTTAGTAGGGATGGGGCTGCAGCTATTTTTAAATTTAAAAGGTCAACTTTATATGCTGCTGTATAGGTAACCCATTGCAACTGGAGCTCGAGTCAACAGGCGTGGGGAGAGCTTACAGGGTGCCTTTGAAATCCTGATACCCAGTCCCAGTGATTTATGGCGCCTCACTCGCCTGTATATGTGATGCTCACCGAGTCTGTTTACTTTAGTTTTAGCCCGGTAACCTAGCACCCCGGGATAGCAAATTTTTTTTTATTGAAACTGACCAGTTAACCCTGGTCACTCAGAGAGACTATGTGTGCAGGCAGTCACGGGAAAGGCGTGTGTGTAGATTTTCACCCTGTTGGCCCAGAGGAGGCCCCTTTCTTGTGCTTTGATTTTCCCTCCACTGTGGATGACTTCCAAGGCTCTTGATGCTGTGAAGTATTGAGACGGTGGTTAACGAAGTACCAGAGATCAATCAGGATGCTGGCTGTCTCCTCCTGGTACCAGCAGGACAAAAGCTAATGGTCAGCCCTTTAATCTTTGTACTGAGTAGAGAAGACAATCCAGCTGAGAACAGGAGTAGAAGAGGTGTGACCTTGAATCCAGTGCCAGCTCGGCAATGAGGATTTGGTCATGAGTCTGATACTAGCCATGGCCAGTGACAAGAAATCCCCTAGTGGTGCCATTGTTACATGGGTTGAACATGAGTCACTGCTTAGGTGAGTGGTCTACTTTCCTAGTGTCAGCCACTTTGCAGAGAACTCAAACTTGGGCTTCTCATTCCAACTCTGCTTTTTTTTTTTTTAATTGCAAAAGTGTTTATCCTTAGAGGTGAAAGAGATTTGTGAAATTGGCAGGCTTACCCAATTCATTTTACTGAGGTGGAAAAGTTAAGGTGGCTCAGGACAGACCAGTCCTCTGCCTTGTCGAGGCTTCTATCTTTAAGTGAATACAGACTTGTGACGCTAGATCTGACATTAATTGGGGTCTTTATCAACATCTCTTGTAAATGACATTTTGTGCCTGCTGTGTCTTTGTTATTTGGGATGATCTGTCACCACTCTCTGCATCAACGTACCACTTTTGTGGGTAAGACAGCTGACAACCACATACAGTTTTCAGTTTTTCAGCGGGAGATTGTTTTAGCCTTGTTCTTAGGGATCATCTGATCTTTCCAAGACTTTGGTGTGAGAAATGAGATTTTTGCGTGTGCGTGCTTCTATGCAAACACATTGATAACTACCGGAACATGTACATATACCACGGAAAAAATACAGCCACGTGAGCAAGCCATTGTGTGTTAGTGAGAAATAGGCAACTTGATATCCTTGAAGAGAAGTTTGAAGAGCACTCATGCAACCCAGAGAAGCAGAATGATGAGTGAATACTGCTGAAGCCTGAACTGAGCATCCAGGAACTGTGCAACTGGTGATGAGTGAAGGGGTGTGTTCCAGTGGTTAGACAGGGCCAGGTAGAATGCATGTGCCTGCAGATTCCACTGTGTTGGGTTTCTGTGGAGGTGGGAGGTTAGTGGTTCTTCTGGAAGCAAACAACTGGAATAGATAATCCAGTTGTAGAACAAGAGGCAGGCATGAGACATGTATATTTGGCAGCACCATGAGATGCTCTAGTTGCTGGTCTATGCCATTTGTGTCTCCTGGGAACCTTGAGGAACCCTCACATTTGATTGGAACCCAGCAACAGGGATTTTAGGAAGGCCCTCCAGGAGGCAGGGAATAAGATGGGTCATCTTGAGGGGATAGACTCCAAGCAAGTAGAATCAGAGAACCAGGCAGCAAGGTCATAAGAGCTTGGAACAGGTTAAAATTGACATGAAAGAGTGGATGAAGGTGGCAAGGCATAGGAAACAAGGAAGAGGAATCTGCAGCCAGAGAGGTGGAACTCTAACCCCAGACAGTGAAATGGCGATAATTAAATATTTAGGAGGAAAAGCCAATAGTGGGTGGGAGACCTTGGATAGTTTTTCAGTTAAATTTGTAGATGTAGAATTGAGGTGAGGTTATATGTCCACATAGAAGTACCCTGCATATCTTCAATAGTCAGGGCTAAGATTAAGGAAACAAATGGCAGGACTGGAGAGATGACTCGGGTGAAGAGCACTTTCTGCTCTTCCAGAGGACCTGGGTTGAATTCCCAGGGCTAGTGTCGGGCAGCTCACAGCCACCTGTAACTCCTGCTTCAGGGCATCCAAGGACTGGCCTCCTCAGGCACTGGCTTACATGCACATGTGTGTGCGCGCGCACACAATACAAATAAATATGGTAAAACATAAGACAGAGAAGAAGCCCTTACTCACATTGGTGGAAGTGCAAACTGGCATCCACTATAGAAATAGAGGTTCCTCACAAAGCTAGAAATAGATCTGTCAATCAACCTACCTTTACCACTCCTGGACATAAAACCAAAGGACGCTGAATCCTTCTACAGACATTGGCCCATCTATGTTGACTGCACTACCCACAAAGGCTAGGAGATAAAGTCAACCTGGATTCCCACTGACTGATGAATGGGTAATGAAATGTGGTCCATATACACAATCAACTTTAGCTTTATGATGCTTCACTGGGAGTTTTAGAAGACAGTTTTTTTGAATGATCAGAACTGATCATTCTGAATGCCATCTGCTTGATTTATTTTCTTAGTGCCCCAAATGGAAGTTGATGTGTTCTAATGCACATATGTGCTTATTAACATATGAAGGGAAAGTGACAACCAAAGCTAGAATTGCTCGTATTCAGCCATTGATCACTGTTCCCAGTGCTTGTAGTGTTTCCACATAAATGGATGGGGGTCGGTACTCCCTTCTGTTGCAGCTTCCAGAATGCAGCCCTGAGCTATGGTTTGTTTTTATTATGTCCTGCCATCAAGTCAGTCTTAAGGGACCTAGAAAGAGCCCCATTTAAAGAATGCTGCTAGTGGAATATACTAATACACATTTAGTCTGGTGGAATGGACTCACACAACAGTAGGGGATGTCCAGGAGAGGGGGTCTACCTCTTAGACAGACTCATACTTTTGTAGTCTTATCTGGGAATTTGCATTTATCAGCTCAGAACAGCCTGGGAAGTGATCCTAGAACCATGGAGATCTCAAATGCCTTCTCAGCTGCTGCTAGTAACTTCAGTAGTTTGCAGAGAAACCATTGGTTGCACATATGGTTGGGTAGACATCACTGCAGGGCTCTGAAGACCATTGTTAATCCCATTGTTTTCCTTGTGATGGAAATGGGTGTAACGAGTCTTTCTCTGTACAACTCCCAAATAACAACACGGAGACTTATTCATTATGAAAGCTTGGCCTTAGCTTAGGCTTGTCCCACTAGCTTAAATAACTTAAATTAACCCATTTATTTTATTCTATGTCTGTCACATGGCTCATTACCTCATCTCTCCATAGTGTTCATGTTCCTTCCTCAGTATCTGCCTTGCCTGGTGACTCCGCCTTTTTCCCAGGGTTCTCTCTCTCTTCTCCAAAGTCCCACCTATATCTCCTGCCTAACTATTGGCCATTTCTCTTTTTAGTACACCAATCACAGCAACGCATTTTTACCACACTATATAAAAAGGGAGCCCTGTGAGGCCACAGTACTTTGACACAATGATTACACTTTTCAGAACCCCCACTTCTCTACCTACTCTCACTTTCTGTCTTTGTTCAGATTTCCGGCCTGGCTTTACTCTCCCAAGACATTGGCCAGAACAGCTTTATTCATTAGCCAATAAAAGCAACACATATACAGAAGGACTTCCCACATCATCTGTAACAAATGGGTCTGCTGGATAATGAAGGTTAACTGTTGAACTCTGCTTCATCCACTATGCTGGATCACCTGTGTTAACTCTCATTTTCCTCCTCACAGTGCAGAGCCCTTAAATCATACACTGCGTAAAATCGTATGAAATACTCTGTGTTCCATACCGTTTTTGCCTCTTAGTTCTCAGTCAGGGTTGTAAACTATTAAACTGTTTTCTTTGTTGTTGAGAACCCCCCCCCCCCCCGATTATTGTTTTGAGATAATGCCTCACCCTGTAACCGAGGCCGACCTGCAGCTCACCATGTAACCCAGGCTGACCTCACCCTGTAACCAAGGTTGACCTGCAGCTCACTATGTAACCCAGGCTGGCCCCACCCTGTAACCGAGGCCGACCTACAGCTCACTACGTAACTAACCCAGGCTGGCCTCAAACTCATAGCTGTCCTCCTGCCTACGCGTATTGGATGCTGGAATTACAGGCTTGAATCACTAGGCCTCCCTCCCACTAATACACTACTTTTATCTCATTGTTTCCTCCTGTTAAGTCGCCGTTCTTGAAGGATTTAAATAGTGCACTACTTAATGAAGATACTGCTCTTTGTGAATTCAGGACTTAAGTGATCTTGAGTGAGGAGTGTCTCAGGCTTTCCTGCTCCTCATCAGCTGTGAAGTAGGATTTTAAAACAACCCATTATCTGCTCCATATCCTCTGCTGGAGTACTCTAAAACACCATGAAAAGTCTTGAAGGAAGTGATCAGTCTGCTTCCCTGTGGTACCCTTGTAGTATTTGAAAGTGGCTGCCCATTCAGAACTCAGTTCTCTGGCAGCCTTCCTCGTCTAGAACCCTAGAAAAATGTGGGGGTACAGGTAGGGAGGGATGGAAGATCTTCATTGACTAAAAAGTGCATGGAATCTTCATATACTTAGAAATTGCTGCCCTCAGGATTCATCTTCTTCTCCTGTGAAGCCTCCCACCACGATCCCCTCCATCTTAAGCCTGGCAGCAAACAGGCGTTGAGCAAGCCCAGTGTCTGCACCTTAGTCCTCCCTTTAGTCCTGGTGTTCACCTGTGACATCATGACTTCTCTCTCTCTCTCTCTCTCTCTCTCTCTCTCTCTCTCTCTCTCTCTCTCTCTCTCTCTTGTGCGGGCGCGCGCGCATACTTTCTCCTTTTCTTGCACGTGTTAGAATAGCTTATAGATGTAAACCACATGATATTTAAAATGTAAATCATACCGTATCTCCTGCTTCCAGCCATACCTCTGTGCACTCTCGAAGGCTACGAGGTCTCCCACAGTCTCACCCTGCAGAGTGGATTCTGCCTCAAATTTTCTTTACTTTTTAAAATCTGACATTGTTTTCTTCATTGATACATAAAGCCATCTTGTGATGTTTCAAAACGTGCGTACATTATGAAACCTTAAATTGGGTGAAATATACCTATTTGGCACTTCTTCGTGGTGAAAACATTCAGCATCCTTTCTTCTGGGTTTCTGAAATATGTGGATTATTCCGGAGGACACACCGGTTTATTCTGTAGGGCACACCAGACTCCTGCTCCCACCCGACCACACTAGAGAGTGTGTGTCAGCCAGCCTTCTCTATCCCTCCTTCCTCCTGTCTGCTCCTGGCCTTTGTATGATGTGCATTGTCCTCACTACTTCTCAGTTGGTCCATAGGAAGTGCACACACCTCCTGACCGGCACTTGGCCCTTTCTAGGTAGTTGGGTCCCTTCTCAACTCTCACCTTAACCTGTGGGAGTTTTCCTGACTTGGATTTCTACCCCCTTGTCATTTATTCATTTACTTATTTTGTCTGGTGCTTTATTGTTTTCTGCCACCTGGTAGCTGTTTAGCAGAAATCTGGCAAAGATACGTGAATGACTGTTCTAAAATACTCTGCACATAGCGCTGGAAGTCTGTTACTTTTACAGGAATTTCCTGTGAACCTTTAGTGCTGTGGTTTGTTTCTACTTGCTGGTAATAACAAGGGTTCAATAGAGTTTGGAAAACGTTACGTTAAATAAAACAAAGAAAAAAACAAGTAAATAAATGAGGTTCTGTAGCACACTTCTTGTATAGTAACACAGTGCATCTTTTGATCATGTTAATGTATATAATCTCCATAAAGGCTGGCCTTGTGTCAAAAAGATAATTTTGCAGTGGAAATCATATGAAAAGTGTCTTAGTAGATTGATGTTCTTTACATTATATTCTTAGACCAAAAGCCATCTTAATAGAGGAGAAAGGGTTGTATGCTGAGGATAGGAGGCAGATTTCCACGGATGATAAAGAGGACAGAGCAGTGAGTAGACATGAAACCTACAAAAATGGCAGAGGTCAGAAAGCGTGGAGGTTTTGAGAATACTTGGTTTTGTTCTCCAAACTTTACCCCCCACTTTGTTGGAATTTCTTCCTTCTGGCAGGTCTAGAACTGTAGACTAAGGTGGCACACAGTAAATGTACTTTTTCTTTGTCTTTTCAATGAAGGGCACACAAAAAAGTGGCCAGTATAATCATCATTATATGTAGATTTTGTTAATTAGTTAGAATACTTTGTTGTTTGTCTTGGTGCTGTCCGTAGCATTTCCTGTGTATAAAATCCTGTTATCTGCCATTGTGGTAGTCTGACCTCCTCCACTCAAACCCAGAAGCAAAGAGGCGTCACTTATGTGACGTTTTGATTATTCTTTATGAAAGTGAAAATCATGTTCGGGATAGATATGATGACAGCATAGTTGGGTAAATCTCTATGAACATACAAGGTTGTCTCTATGAATCCATGGTTGCAAAATGCAATGTATCTTAGTTACACCTGGTGGCATGATAATACACCCTGAGCAGGACAACTCATAGATGGATCAGAGTCCATGATGGCAGACCAGAAGCATCATGATCAGAGCAGGAAAACTGAGGGCTCACATCTTGAACCTCAGCAGGAAGCAGAGAGAGAATGGGAAGAGTGTGTGGCTTTTAAACCTCCAGCCTGTCCCCAACAACATCCTTTCTCCAGCAAGGCCATACCTCCTAAACATGCCCAAACAGCACCACCAATGGGGACCAAATATTCAAACGTCTGAGCCTGTGGGGGATGTTCTCATTCAAACAACCGCAATGTGTGATTAGTCAGTTGGTTGATCCACTTAGCAAAGAAATCCAGCCATCATCTCAGGTTCATATTAATTCAGTTCCAAGAACTGCTCAAAAGAAGTAACGTGCCTTGTCTTAGAATATGTTTATGCAAGTGCTTCAGGTATTTCCTGTTTTAAATAAAGTAGTTTGGTTAAATTTTTCTGGCCATGATAAAAAGGATTGATTAATCTTGGGTGTTTTGGATGACTGCTTCATTTTTAAAGTCAACATGGTGTTCTTTCAGTCTCAAATCTCCATAATATTCTCCAGAGAAGATGCTATTCCTGAAATTGTACATTTGAGCTCTCTGGGCCTCTGTGATGTTATTCTTTTTCCCTATCCAAAACCGACCGTTTTCAAAGTCTGTGATGCCAGTCTGGGGCTCAGGGCTGGTTAAGTTAAATGCATGTGATTTAGCACTAGAGGGCGCCAAATACAAACAGATGTCATGAATTTGCGCGTGATCAGACTCAGTATTTTTCAAGAAAGAATTTTTATATGTAAAAGCGAAATGTAAATTATATAATTTAAAGGAGTTATTGTAAATGAATTCTGGATTATTACTGGCTCCCTCTAAAACCATCTCAAGGACTTGGAACCAATTGGAGTCTGTTCTCACAGACCTTAGTTTGCTATAGCTATTTATGTCTGGATTTCAATTTTGCCTCAGAATTTTCTTGGAAGAATTTAGTAATCAGATTTTCATTTGTTAATCTAATAAAAGCAGCACAGGCTATGTAAGCTCCTAATTTATACTGACTTGATTCTAAAATATAAAAAGTCTCCTTTCTCTCTTCCATTGTAAGTAGAAAGGTATAAAATGAATATAGATCTATTATAGTATTAAATGGTTTCTATCTCCATGAGTGGTACGTAGTAAAATACCTTTCCTGGGAACGGTCCCCTTAGTTTGATAAGCCCTGAGCGCCAACACACTCATCCATAGCTATTTCAGGCACGGTAATAGCGGGTACAGCTCAGACTTGACGTCCTGGGCCTTTCATGTCAGCTCTAGGCTAAATAAAGAACAAAGTCCAAAATGCTCTTTTCCTGCTAACATACGTTACTAGTAGATATCCGTGGAGCTCAGTAGAGCATTTCCACACATACGTCCGGCTTGTACTCGCCCATCATCCTTACCCACACTGCTTCCCCCAAACCCGTCCCAACCCCTACTGCGTGCTGGTCCTAGTTTAAGTCAGCTTTCTTCTACATGTGATAGACACCTGCAGTGTCGTCTGCTGCATGTGGGGCTCACGAGGTCGTGTCTATCACTTAGCAGGAGTTCAGATGGCGGCCCTGCTGCCTCCTGGCTTGACAACAGTTAATCCACGACCCAGTGCGTTGCAGATTGGCTTCCTTTTTATGGTCCCATCTCAAAGGTGTTTCCTATCCCGCTTGTGGTATCAGGTCGGTGATGGGGGTGTGTGTTGCAAACAGGTGTTCCTGGGTTGCCAGCAGCTGCAAACGCCCCTGGTTGGTCACTGAAGTGTGTGCGTAGTTTTTTGTGGTTTCTCCCCCTCCCTGCCCCTCTCTTTTCCATCTCGTCTTCCATAAAGTCCACATGGACCTTCTCAGACTCTGCTTCATGCTGGCGCGGCTGCACGCTCAAACAGCAAGGTACACGCTGTAAGGCTCCCGTGGTCTGGCCCCTCAGTCCTACAGCATCTTGGTTACACAGGCCAGCTCAGACTCTGTAGAGTACAGCAGCATGTCAGGAGCTATCTGCAATTAGCTGCTGCACTAAGCCCCCTCCAGGTTAGGATAGTGTGCTAAAGCAAGGCTTTTTAATCTTTCCCCAGTTACTATCCTTTTGCCTGGGAAATTTTCATGTCTGTCAGGTCAGATAACCCAAGGTCATGGGCGGAGTGAATACCCACTTACATACATCAGTTCAGCACTTAACTGATAAATAAGTCAAAAAGAATTGTATTTTAAAATAATTCATTAATGGTGTACTTAAAGTTTTTTACCATTTATTAAAGACTAAAATAAGTTTGATGAGGTAAATATATTTGTTTAATTTTATATATAGGATTAAATCGTGACTGAATATTTGATACCATAGGATGCTAAGTAGCTTCAATGTTGTTCATAGTTGATACACATCTTGTAATCATCAGTGTTATAACAACACCCTTTGCATAAATACAGAGAGCAAAATGGCAGAGATGTGATTTAGGTCATTCAAAAACAATCTGTAAATTCTGTTTTAATCTTGCCAACCCAAAATTTGTTGAAAGATTTAAAAAACAAAGCTGCTTACGTCAACAAGTCAAATAGCAGTTTTTAAATCACGCATCCTAACAACACAATCCAAAGATGTAGTAACTTGGTACTTGCCGAAGAGTGATGGAGGACTAGCGAGTGTGTGGCTGTAATTGTGTTTACTGTGTGTAGAGCAGAAGTGCTGCCATTCATAACGTGCAGCGGTATCTACTGTGAGCTACATGTTCCCAGCACTGCCCTGTGCTCTTACCCGGCGGGATCTCATGCACAGTGAGTGCAGTGTGCATGCCTACTGTGTGGTCAGAGCCAAAGTGCCATGACGTCGCCTTATACAACCCAGTGAGATCAGAAACACCTCAGGCTCACTGTGCAGGATTTCAAATTAGGTTTAGGTCGTTGTGTATGCAGAGACCTTGAACTGTTATAATGTGTGACCTTGTACTCTTTCTCCTGTGGGCTCCTGACTTGCAATTTTAAGAAGCCGGCGCTAAGGTTTGAAGTTGGAGTTCACGGTTTGAGTATCAGGGGATAGCTGGGAAAATTATTTTCCCCTCCAGCTCTCCCTGTCTCTGGAATTGAGAGATGGAGGGGGGCGCTGAACCTGACTCTGCTTCCTGCTTCTCCAATGATTAGGATTAGCATGGTGGGCATGGAAACGAGAAGGAACATAGTACTGGATGGAATGGCATTTTATAGCAGACAGGAGTTGGTGGCAGCGTTGTGTGAATGAGGAGGGGGGGTACAGCGGGAGATGGGAACATCCCAGGGTTACTCGAGGATTCAGTTGGGTGATTTACACGAAACACCTGATAGCTAGCATGTGGCTCATATGAGACGCCTACTGAATGGTCAGAAAGAGTCACCGATTTCATCCGAGGCCCTGGAAGACACACGGGCCCAGTGACCGCAGCTGGAGTAGTCATGCGAACTACTTTAAATAGAAAAATGGTTCACGGTTTTTGTCAAAGCTCCAGGTGACTGGCAGGGCGTTTGAAATGGGAGAGGATTGTGAATCTGAAAACATGGTACTACATCAGGCGAGAAGTCGTCACAGACGAGTGTGGGCCTGAAACAGCGTCCGTGGAGCTGGGGATTGAAGCTTTAATAGACGGCAAAGTCATGACAGGAACACAGAGAACGCCAGAGCAGTGGAGGAAGTGGAAAACGTGAGCGCCTAAGACAGGACGTTGTTAGAGGTAAGAGACATGGAGGACAGGAAAGGGAGATGTTCTGGTGCTTTGCCTGGGGTGGAATATTGGGGTGGAGAATTTAGAGGCATTTCCGAGGTGAGCGCAAAGGTGTGGAGTGACTGAGAACCCCAGCCGCAAAGGACCTAGGATAAACGTCAAGGAGGTGACTGTCTTCTTCCCCCACTCCCCGTGGGATGAGTTTCATGCCCCCCCCACCTTAAAATTGAATGGTACAGACCCTGCACGGCCTGTATTTTTCTCTTAGCCATGTAAAAGTGTCACAATTTTATAAAGCACAGCAAAAGGAAATAGATAAATGTGCGCTAGAACATTAGCAAAGGTCTACTCTCATCAGCGTTATTAAAAATTTATGAACGTGTACTTGTGGAATTTTCCATTTAACATTTTCAGCGTACTATTGACTGAGGGGACTATGGAAAAGGGACATTAAAGAGCTACTGTGCTCGGCAAGCGTTACAAGGAGAACGTTCGAAGGCAGAGCTGGTAAGGAAAGCTATCGGTCGCCTCGTCAGGGAGTCACAGAAGCCCAGAGTAATAGAGACAAGAGTATGCCTTATGCAGAAGTTTTTAATAAAATAAGAGAAATGCGTTTCTCTGATTTCTCACCCACAAAACCTCTTTGGGATAAAAATTACATAGGATAATACTGTGCCTAACAGAATAGAAAGGTTGGCTTTCCCAAAAGACTGTTAAGTTCTTTTTAAAGCCCTCCTGATTAAAGGTGTGATTACTCTCCATTTCAACTCTGCATTCCTTAAAGCTTTCAGTCCTTTCTCAACTTCACGTGGAATCTAAAAAAACAAAAAAAAACAAAAACAAAAAAAACAAACCTGATCAGAGATCAGATCAGAAATCATCATTCAGGGATATTAACTTTCGGATACCTCCTCCCTTCCCTCTTCTGTTTTACATTTTGTAAGTTGTGGCTATATAACAATAGGAACAAAGGACACCGAATGCAGCCTCCCCAAGGAGAAGGGATGCGGGGATGCGGATGCGTTCTCTTTTGTGAAGGCTGGACCTGTGGCATTTCCTAATTCCTGTGCTTGTGTGTTGAGCAAGGGAGGAAGCAAAGCTGCCTCCATCACCAGGGAAGCCACGTGCTTGGGACTCGAGACAGGAAGGCAATTTAAACCGCGTGGAGAAGTCGGAGATTATTAGAATCCACAGACAGCTCCACGCGGACTGGCAATACTTATTTAAGGAGCAGCTACAGATCGAGAAGTTTGCGGTCGCTCTCCATCCCTGTGAGAGGGAAGCCTCATTCATCTTTTCACAGGCAGCCTTGTAGCTGCAGGGAGACCTTTATTAAATGGCGTTCACCATGTGGGGAGGAAAGCCTCTTTCCCCAAGAGGCTCACCTCGGAAACCAATCACAAAGCAGCCTGAGCCGCATCCATGCCCCCTGCCCTCTTAGATCATGGACGGAATGTGATTGGTGCATAGTTGGTTCTGTGGGCGTGGTTTTGTGCCTCTCTTCCCGGCTTCCCCCTCAGTTCCTTATTTGGCAGCTTTTGACAGAACTAGTCTTTCTGGATGCTAAGCATCTTGACATACATTATTCATTAAGCCCTGGAGCTCGGGAGAGAAGGATGCAGGTCCTTAGCTCTGTAGCCGGTCCTTCATCAGATGGATGTTCCTTATTCAGAATAGTTGCTGAATTTTGTTCCATTCTGGAGTTTTACAAATGGCATCTATTTAATGGGAAAACGACCGGATGGGATCATAATTCGGTGCTTTCTTATCTATACTTAATGAACAAAAGTCTTTAAATTCCCACACGCTGATTGGTTTGTGGAGACTGTTTAAAATCAAGGTTTGAAGAGATACATATTTTAGAACTTGCAGACATACATACACGTATATAGACACATAATCTATCAAAAATGCCTGAAGCAAATTATTTATTGTCAGTGTCTTGGGGCTACATAAAGGTAAGAATTATTTTGCTGTTAAAACTGATTACTCTGATTGCATAAATGGTGGATTTTAGCAAATGATAATGGTGTCTAAGCAATTTTACTTTCTTCCCCTAGATATGAACTAGGAAGACAGTGTGTATTTTTGTTGCTGAGGATAAGGTTGTATAACTGGGTGTCAGGTGTAGTTTGCATACTAAGATAGCTTTTGATTGTGCATTGGTTCTTTTGTTCTGTGTAGATTTGAGTTATGCCATAAAATAGCAAGGCAATGAAATAAATTAATTGCAAATAAATTACTGTGCCTAATTCCTTTCGGTGACTGATGAATTCTGTTAGCATGCGGTATTTAAATCTTATCAGCTGGTGTGCGGCTCTAAATAATCAGTGCTACTTTTGACTTCAAGAGGAAACATTCATTTTCACCTTTTTGTCATTAAAGCTATAGATGATTTGCTTGACTATTTAGGTGTTATAATGCAAGCTTGATTATCTGCCATAACTATAAGAAAGTTTATTCATACTATGCCTGCCTTTTTTTAAATTAAAAAAAAAATGAATTCATATAAGGAACTGGTAAGATTGTGTGGATACTGGGCAAGCTTTTGCCTGCCCTGTGTTAAAGCTGTCATTGAGTTCTGTCTTCGTGATAGAATTGGGAAGTAGGAAAAAACAAAAACAAAAAACCTTATTTAGTTCCAACAGAAGCATCATTTGGCTACTGTTTCCATAGGATTCAGCCTTGAATGTATCAGTCAGCCGTGGCAGGTTTTCAAAGATATCTGTGTTGCCTTAAGGAGTTTCAGATTGGAGGTTTTGTTGGTTGTTTTTTTCCTGTCTCTTTGTGAGGGAAACCTTCCTGCTTGCTGTTGAGATTGATTAGCCTTCTAAGAAAGCTGGAAATCTCATGTCTGGTTTAGCTGCCCGTACAGCCAGGATTTCTCAACTCTGTCTAAATCTCTAGGGCAGTCCAGATTTTTAAGATGCTTTTCATGTTTGCATTGAGTTTTGCTAGTCATTTCTTTTTTAAAAATCCCAGTAAAAAATAAATGTAAGAATACTCATGCCCTCCCCCAGACTCTGTCTCCCAGCTGTTACAGCTCATTGAGACATTTTAAGGACCCTCGATTAGTATTATGACTATGAACAATGCCTACACAGATCTCAATATAGAATAGTAGGCCTTACGTTTGGAGTGAAAACTTGCTGCGCTGCTTTGTGCCTGTATTGACATTCTGTCCCTAAAACCTTTTAAGAGAGTCAAATATTGGTATTTGGTCTTGTGTGTTCTGAAAGATTCATTTTTATAGAGACAACGTAGTACTCCTTTAAATGGGTCTTAATATTGATATCTCCCCTCCTGGCAGAGCATCCCTTTCAAAAGATCACTAGAATTTCACAGTGAAAGCAATCGTCAGTGTAGTGCTCATTGAAACAGGTCTTCATATCAATACCATCCACCCTGGCAGGGCTCATCTTCAAATGACTGTTAGCAGAATTCTGTGATGGAAACTGAGGTCATTCGCTACCGCTTCTTTTCATGCACACAGGATGTGCCTTGCCCCCACCCAGCCCTGGTTTGCACAATGACAGAGGATTGAATTCATAAAGGCTGAGTTTGCTTCGTCTTTCACCGTCTTAACTGAAGACTGCTAAGCGGAGAAGGGGGACCCTAAAACACAATCTAGCATTCAGTGTGGCGGCATGTGGACTTCGCTGCACGATTGAAATGCAGCACACACACGCTCTGGTGCATAATAAGAACAAAGACCTCAAAAGCGTTCCCCAAGATATCTTCCTCTTTTTTGCCTAGTGGTAACAGTGATGCTTTGTAAATGGTTTTAAAAACACTTAGAGTGAGACAGGACCAGTAAGAAATTAATCAGCATAAAATAGAGGTAACTTTAAAACATAGCTACATGCTCAATTAAATGGTTCTTTTCATGGGGTTTTAGTGAAAGGCACATTTGTGCTTGCCTCTCCTAAATCGGGTAGGGAGTGGAATATTGTTGTAAGGAGTGGGCATCCTGTTAGCTTTTTAAACCACCCTTTCTTCCTTACTCATGGTAATTAGTTTGTAAATACCTTAATAAACATCATTACTCAAAATGACAGAAATTTACCTGGTAATTAAAATGTTTGTTAAAAGCTCTAGTGTTTTGTTCTTTAATGCATCAGACAATCAACTCCAAGTTGACAAAGCACTTGTGGCCACTTTTGTGGTTATTAATTTAGCATGCCTAGGTTGAAATTGTTATTAGCAGTAGCAAGAAGAAGGTAAGCATTTGAACTCTTGACAGATGTCCCTTGTGCTGTGACTTAATTGGCTCTTTGCAAATGGACTTTTGGAAATCCCCCTGACTTAGCTCCCCTGGGAAGAATACCTTGGGGAGTTGCTTTAAATATTATCTCTGTTCTGTTAAGATGAAACCTTGCCTTTTTTGGAACACAGCAAACGTTGGCAGGGAGACAGGTGTGTGATGCAGGGTTTTTCCAGCCCGTGTTTCTGTGTCTTGAACAAAGAGGGGAGAGGACACTGGGAAGAATGGCTATGACCGAGCCCTGTTCGGGGAGTCTGCGGTGTGACATGCAGACAGTCTGCACAGACGAATCTGTGCAGCGGCGTTTTTAAACCTCATGTTACTGACTGTTTTGATGGATTGTGTAAATAAACAGTGAGAAGAATTGCACATCATATTAATATTCTTCCAAAAAAAAAGCAAATAGTTTGTGTGCCATGTCTGCAGGTAGCATGAACATGGACATTTTTCTGCTGGGGTGGACAGCAACATATTAATTCTAACTGGTCTGTGCATGAGGTAGATGGAGCTTCTGTGAATTCCTCTCTAGTTTTCCCAGTTGGCCTCAGAAAACTGGTGTCTGGTGCTTAGCTGTATGTACTGTCTCCTGAGAAGCTCACAGTGGCCTAAAGCAGTGCCCATCCCTCCCGTACTTGGTCATGGTCAGGAAGTTCTTAATGGTATCTTCATCTAATTGCATGGACTACTTGAAACCAGAGAGAGAATATGTCACTTGGTACATGTTCAAAATATTTAGAAAACCTTCTTTTGAATACATTGTCTAATGGGTACATTTTCCCAGGGGTAATATTATGAAATAGCCATGATTGCCCACATGTGTTCTTGCCTAAATTCCCTTATGCAGTTGGATAAATGGGGGCTAGCTGTAGACGTACCTATATTCAGTTCCACTGATGTGTCCTTCATTGATAAAAGTCAGTTTTCAGAATAAAAAGGCTCGGGAGACTGGATTGATCACCACACAAGGAACTAAGAGAAAGAACTCTCAAATAACACACTATGCACATCTTGTGGCAAGCAGATTATAAAACAGCCTAAATGGTTAGCTTATGTAGTTCATTGAAAATTAATAATTTTCTTAAGGAAGCATAATTTGGTAAAGATGACACAATTTTTTTGGCAGTAGTTAGTGCAAATGTCTTTTGAAATATTCTCAGAGAGCCTGCGTTTACTTTCCTAAGTAGTGTGTGCTGCTAAGTGGAAGCAAACAGGACCTGACATCTTGTAGTGATGGGATGCAGAGTAAATAACAATACAAAGGCCCTGGAGAAAACAGAGCTAATTATCTGTGACTTATGGGTAATTATCTCTGAGCAGGGGGGTTTAAATACTTTTATAAAATCTTTCTGTATAGCTTTCTGTATCATTCTACCATACATGTGTATGCTATGCTTGACTGGAACGTATACAAATATATAGGTTTTTAAAAAGTAAACTTTGTTCCCATGATAAACTGTACCTGCAAACTGACGAACAGAATTTGTGTTCACCATAGCCAGTTTCTCTTTTTTACCTGTATGGGAAAGCTAATGTTCACCCCTTGTGTCTAACAGTTGGTTGATGTTATCTTGATCAGCCTCAGTGTTTGTTGTATTGCTTGAAGTATTAAACCTAATTTGGATTTCCTAGGGTTGACTTTGGAAGAGATCTGTTAGACTATATTGCTTCTTGATAGCCATCTCTGTATAAATTTTGCAGAGAAGCAAGATTTTTGAAAATTCTAGATGAGCCAGTTCAGTTCGGAACTGCATTGTGAACACTTCCGAAAGAGGAGCTCACTCTTCCTCTCTAGTGAGATTTTAGAGTGAAATGTCAAGTTTCAAAGTTTACCAAGGATAAAAATAAAATCCTTTTTTACCAGTTGATCAAGTATTTAATAGTACTTAGTCTATACGTTGGAAAACTGCATTGTTCTGGATGTCTCAGTTTGCTTGTTGATGCTATGGTAAAAAACCCTATGACCAAAAGCAACTTGCAGAGGAAAGGGCTTAGTTTGTGTTTACAGGTCCAGGTAAAGTCTGTCACCAGGGGAAGTCACGATGGGGGTGGGTGTGGGGGACGACCCCTGGGACAAGCACTGAAGCAGAGGCTGTGGATGGATGTTTATTGGCTTGCTCTCCGTGGCTTGATTGGTTGGTTTGCTTTCTTATATCACCTAGGGCCATCTGGAGGCTTTCTCTCTCTCTCTCTCTTTCCTTCCCTCCCTTCTCTCTTCCTTCCTTCCTTCCTCCCTCCTTCCTTCCCTCCCCCTCCTCTTTAAATATGTGTGAGTGTTATACCTGTGTGTGCATCTGTGCACTACATGCGTGCACGGTGGTCATGGAGACCAGAAGAGAAGGTTGGATCCCCTGGAACTGGAGTGACAGACAGCTGTTAGCCACAGTGTGGGTGCTAGGAATAGAATCTAGGTCCTCTGGAAGAGCAGCTGGTGCGCTTAAACCATCTCACCAGCCCTGGAGGAATTTTTTCAATTGAAGTTCCTTCCCGGAGAGCTCTAGCTTGTGTCAGATTGGCACAATAACAACAGGAAAGACAGACAGGTAGGGCCCTGGATGTTGAAAGCAATTGAGGCATGTTAACCGGGTGGGTGATTGTCAGACTCAGAGGTAGGCTGTACTTTAAGAAGCTCTGTCTATATGGTCTCTGATTAATTCCCTGACCTCTGTGACTATTCCAGGTGAAACACACATGTATAAAGAGTCAAAGCTAACATCCATAAACGAGAGAAAACATTGATGTTTGTCTCTCTGGGTCTGGGCTGCCTCACTCAGAATGATCGTTTCCAAGTCCGTCCAGCTACTTGAAATCTGCATAATTTCATAATTTCACTTTTTAAAATACTGAATAATATCCTGTTGTGTAAATGTACCACATTTTTATTACCCATCATCCCATTGATAGACAGCTAGGCTGTTTCCATTTCTTGGCCATCGTGACTAGAGCAGCAAAGAACACTGATGCACAGGTACCTCTATAGTAGGGTGTAGAGTCCTTTGGGAAAATGCCCAGCAGTGGTGTGGCTTGATTAAGTGGCAGAGCTATTCGTGGCTTTTTAAGGAACCCCCCCGAACTAATTTCCATAATGGCTACACCAGTTCACACCCCCACCAGCAGTGTCATTCCCCCCCCCCCCTTTTCCCCACAGCCTCACCAGCACGTGCCCTCATATGTTCTCTGGTTCTTTTGTTGTTTGCTTACTTGTTTTGTTTTTAATCTTAGCCATTCTGACGGGGAATCAAGGGATGTCTCAGAGTAGCTTTAGTTTGCATGTCCCTGTTGTGGAAGCGGATGAGTGCAGTGTGTCTGGATGGAAATGGGCACAGTAGCAGAGGACCAAACATTGGCCTGCTTTGCTGCTGTGGGAGGTGGATCAGAAAATTCTGTGGTTTCTGAAAACGAACAATTCTTTGCACTTTCTGCACGGACGCAGCTTCAGAAGCAAACGTTATGCATGTAGTATTTACTCTGATGTTGTGTTGCTCCAAATCCCTGGAAGAACACTCAAATAAATCTAAGTTTTTCTTTATGATTAAGGATTTGCTACTTTAACATTTGATCACTATTATATTTTCAGTTTTAATAATGATAAATCAATTGATAAAATAATACAATGTTAAACTCAGTGGGTCACATACAAAAAGAGAAGACATGAAAGTAGGAGGGTTGGTGGGAAGGTCTCTAGGGGGTAAAAACAACTGAAACTGACTCTCTCTGTTTATATATGAAACTATGAAACAGTCAAACGATAAAAAACAAAAGAGAAAAGAAAAAGAAAATAAACAAGCAGAAGTATAGAATGCAATGTGTGATCTGTATTCATCAATTATATTTTTCTTCTGCAGATGATAATGATATCATTACTTTAAAAATTATTTTATCTATTGATTAATGTCATTAAGTTTTATTATCTATACTATTTTGTGTGGTAGCTACTAGATAACTGTGAATATGTAAACTGAAGGTATTTAAAGTTAAATGAAGTCCAAAACTCAAATTCTCATTCATCCTGACCCCGTTTCATGGGCTTCACAGCCCCGTGTGCCTAATGGATACCGTCACAACACAGAGCGGCCTACCTTTCCAACATTGGAGACAGTAGCACTGATGACCAGTTGTCACGGTTATTTAGACGTTCTCTGGGTGTATTTCTGTGTGTCTGAGGGCACACTTATATCATGACACCCGAAATGTGCTCTTTTCTTACCACAGTCCTCCTTTTCTCTTCCAGTTTAAAAGGATGCTGAATCGGGAGCTCACCCATCTCTCCGAAATGAGTCGGTCAGGGAACCAGGTGTCGGAGTACATATCGAACACATTCTTAGGTGAGAACAGCCATGTACAACTGGCCTTAGGCTTGTTTGCTTGCTTGTGTTTACGAGGCAGTTAGAGTTTAACTTACTTTGGAAACCAAGTATATGCTAGAAATTATTTTTTTATACATAATGTTAATAAGTTGAGACATTAAGTGTTTGAGCCTCAGAATCAATCTGGGGTGACATGGCATACTCTGACCTATCTGTCTGTCTGTCTGTCTACCTATCTATCTGAAGTACAAGGTATCAAGCCAGTATAACACTCAGCCACCTTCCTAGCAAGGTCTTTTCACAATGCTAGTTATGAAATATTTATCATATTTATTCACTCCTGCATCAAACACATTTTTGTTAAAGGCCACCATGGCTGGGCACTGGAAAAATAATAAATTAAAAATGGTCCCTGCCAGGTGCAGTTCCTAAGGGAAGCTTTTGGATTTAGCCCAGTGCGGCTTTGTGAGGCAGGTTAGAAGATAGAAAGAATTGGCGCTAAGTGAAAATTAATCACTTGAGTTCCTCTTTGATAGGAGGATTCACTTTCAAAACAAAATTATTGTGTATTAAGGAGTGAACTCCTGTACAGATGATTGTTAAACCAGTGCTGTACAAGGATGAAGTCAGGCTGCTCACTGCCTTCACAGAGATGAGTGCATTGAGACACCGTATGTCTATAGCATTTACTATAGACATTAGCATGTATGCGTCTACTTAATACTGTTGTGGATTGTCTGAGGTCCCCCCAAGACTTGGCTACACTGTAGACATTTTTTTCCTGTTGCACAGAGAGGGGAAGTAGAAGTCCTCAGGTCTTGCTGGGGTACAGCTTGGGCTCTCTTGGTGTGACTCACTGCGATTATTTAGCTCTTGAATTCATAGGCTGCTGTTCTTGATCTTTTTGCATATATCAATATGTTGAAACTGGAGTTCTTAGTTGGAAAGATTGTTTTCAAACCTCTAAATGAAATCCCAATGGGAATGGGATTGGTGGACACATCAAGTACTCTGCTCTCTTTAAGCTGGCTGTCTTATCTTGCAGCCTTCTTCAAGGATAGTCTATCAAGAGGTCTTTTAAATAAAGTCGAATTTGTTCCACGTTCTGTTTGAGGATATCAACTTGTCTTCAACTCTAAAAGTAAAAATAGTGTTTGGAGTCATTTTCTAGACTATAGAGTGATCAATTGTACTTTGTTCATTTATTTGTTGTGTGATTTAAAAAAAATAAAGTTGAAGTAATAATAAATTCTCTATTTCTTAAGATAAGCAACATGAAGTGGAAATTCCCTCTCCGACTCAGAAGGAAAAAGAGAAAAAGAAAAGGCCGATGTCTCAGATCAGTGGGGTCAAGAAGTTGATGCATAGCTCCAGCCTGACTAATTCATGCATCCCAAGGTTTGGGGTTAAAACCGAACAGGAGGATGTCCTGGCCAAGGTACAGTCTTTTCAACGATCACAACGGGATTTGTTTCCATGAATTCTCTTTCTTTTAAATAGATGGAAAGGTTCATTAATTTATATGGTCTTTACAACTGTTTTGGAATCAGGCATAGTAGTACATGCCTTTAATCCCAGTACTCAGGAGGCAGAGGCAGGCAAATCTCTGTGAGTTCAAGGCCAGTCTGGTCTACATAGTGAGTTCCAGGACAGCCAGGGCTACATAGTGAGACCCTGTATCAAAACAGCACAAAACAAAACAACAACAGACCTGTTTTGTTTCCTTTTAAGTGTGTGTGTATGTATTTGTTGCGCACACATACACACACACACACACACACACACACACACACACACACACACACGAGCGCAGTGCCAATGATTGCCTGAAGAGGGCATCAGATTCCCTGTACCTGGAATTATAAGAGTTATAAAATTGGGTGCCGAGAACTGAAGTCAGGTCCTCGGGAAGAGCAACAACTGCTTTTAACCTCCGAGCCATCTCTCCTTGATTTGAAGGTTGGAAAATCACTTCACACGCTGTATAAATTATTAGATTTTATTAATATGTAGCTTTAGATCTGTGATTTGATTGATATGTCTTGGATTGTTGTTTGCATGCTTCTTTCTTTACTTTTAAGCATTTTGATTTGATTTTTTGGGGGGCCTCCTTTTGAAGAATTAGAAATCTGTCATCTGTTCTGGATTTTACACTAGGTAGATTCTGTGCTTGGATTTTAACTATTGAAGAAATTATTTGAGATCAATAATGAAAGCATATGAATGTGATTTACTATCAGAGTCGCGATTAATCAGTATTTGGTTTCCAGTTCATTTAAGTGAACGTGCCTTAAATTTGACTGTGTTTAAATGTCACATCCTTCACATTTAAAATAAGTCCTTTTTTTTTTTAACTTTAGCAATGCTTCTCATTAAAGTCAGTTATTTTTAAGTGCTTCTGTTTACTGTCACCTCCTGCTCACCATTGTCTTCTCTGGGTGTTTTTCTTCCCCTAGGAACTAGAAGATGTGAACAAGTGGGGTCTCCATGTCTTCAGAATAGCAGAGCTGTCTGGAAACCGGCCCCTGACTGTTATCATGCACACCATCTTTCAGGTAACCAGGCGCTGTCATTGGCTTCCACTGTGACAGCATCCCCAAGCAAATCCCTCTAGGAGGAGGCGTGATTAGTTCGGGCTCCGTTTCTGAGGGTCTAGTCAGCTACTCTGTGGCCTTGAGGCTGTGATAAGGCAGACCACTGGGCAGAAAATGTAACACAGTAAAAGAGGCTCCGCTGAGGTTAACAGATCCAGCGAGAGGGGCAGGGCAGGGGCAATCATCCTGGGACAAACGGACCCTCCAAAGGCCTGCACCCAGTGGCCTGCTTCTTTCCACTGGCCCCACTTCCTGGTTGTCCATTGTGCTGAGAACTCATTAATGAAGCTAGTAGCCTCATTGTCCAATCACCTGTTAGCAATAACGCCTCAACGATCAGGCATTGGGGTCATTTTTCCCCCAGACTGCCCGGCCTTTAATCTCCGCATCCTGCATTAATACATTCTGCTCATCCCCTGACTGACTTTGATAGCTCTGTTTTATTGTTCCTTTATAAGGAACAAATAATAATAAATAGGAGTGTGTGCAAAACACACATAACTATATTTGTCTCTATTTAAGAACTATGGGAAATGGAAACAGTGTATTGACAATAGTTAGAAAATCCTCTCCACAATGCAGACTGACTTACTTTCTCGACAAACAAGCCCCTGCTGGCTCACAGAGAAAATAGTTTCTTGAGTATATTTTTAGTAGACCGCCATCGTTTCTATATCTACTTCTTGTTCTTGCCTTTGTACCACGTGAGGGAGGGATGTCCCTGAGAAGCTGGGGCTGGTGCCTTGGGACTAGGAGCGTAGGGCTGGCAGCCCACTCCCGACACAGTACCCCTCAAATGCAGGACTGTTGGTCTCAGCAGGACATCTCAGTGGTGGGTGGCTGCCAGAGCTTCTGCCCTGCCCAGATATCTCCATTTCCTTCGATAGATGTAAGAAAACACAGTTTGGTGTCTGGGCTGTTTGTAGGCAACACCAGCCTGTGATTCTCTTTTACCGCACTCGGGCAAATGAACTTTACTAGAAAGACAAAAATGTTAAGAGGATTTCTTTTCTTACAGGAACGGGATTTATTGAAAACATTTAAAATTCCAGTAGACACTTTAATTACGTATCTGATGACTCTGGAGGACCATTACCATGCCGACGTGGCCTATCACAACAACATCCATGCTGCAGATGTCGTCCAGTCCACGCATGTGCTCTTGTCTACACCTGCGCTGGAGGTCAGGCTGCTTTCTAAGATCTCACTCGCCCTCACTCGCCCCTTAGAGCTCTTTCTCTTTGACGTCAGCAGGGTGTCAGTGCAGACAAGAGCTGACTTCCCTGGAAATACACTGGCTGACTTAGAAGGAGGAGAAAATCATGGTTAATAAAGCCCAGATCGTTTGATGAATTCTGTCTGGGAGAATTGGTCAATGATTTGGGGACCCATCTGTTTGTAATACTGCATCTTTGAAGTGGCCCAGCAGTCACTGTGCACACACATCTGGCTTGTTGACTCCTAGTTGGGTTGTTTTCTGGAACTTTAGTTTCATGGCTGAAACTCAAAGGACAGTTATGTTTTAAAACATAAACAGCATGTTAATAACTTTCCAAGAATTTTATTAGAAGGAACTGTCTTTTCAAATTTTCCAAATCCTAAGAAGTTATTCCGTTACGTCTTTCATAAAGGGATTTAATTTCCATAATCATCAGAGGGAAAGATTTTCATTCGCTGTGTAGGGTAGACTCTTCTTGTAAACTTTTGCTTATGCCTCATTATTTGGCTGAGTGGTTCCCAGCTGGGGGTGATTTCTGCCCTGCTCTCCTTCTCTACCCCTAGACCCAGGCACATTGGGGGAATTTCTGGAAACGGTGTTGGTTGTACATGCCCCTAGCATGCTGTGAATCAAGATGAGGAATTCCCTAAACAGCCCGATAATGGGCACGTTGCTCTAATCACAGCGTTGATGGCACTGAGGCTGAGGACTGGTGATTTGGACTACAGGAAGATAAAAGAAAAGAATTCCTTTTTATAATTCTGTGGGTATCGTTGATGTTACTCTAAGAGTATCATTGAGCTGCTTAGAAGCTCATATTTCCCTCCAGCATCATTTCAGACCCTCTAGTATTTTTTAAAATGTAATGAACAAGAGTGATTTTTGTCATGATGTCTAAAATGCTTTGCTTGGAAGCCGAAGTTTAAAAACTCACCCAAAGGGCCACTGCTTGCTGAAGCATAGTGAGGTGCTGCCAGGCCTCCCCCCACGTTCCCTCTGAAGGTGGGGGTTGACCTCACTTGTTTATGTGATGCTCTCACTCGTACCTTCCTGGAAGGGCATAGTAATAATCCTGTGCTGTTGGCTTCCCAGGCGGTGTTCACAGACTTGGAGATTCTCGCGGCCATTTTCGCCAGTGCAATACATGACGTGGATCATCCCGGTGTGTCAAATCAGTTTCTGATCAATACAAGTAAGTGAGACCTATTTTGTGGGGGTACGTTTTAAAAAATATAACTGAGTGATTTTTATAAATCCGTGTTCCTCCAGGGCCATGATGTGCTTTGGACATGTGTAAATATGTTTGAGAAGTAGTGTAACACTACTTTATCTCTGCACATGATCGTGGCCTCTTGCGAGGCGGGCAGTTCGTGTGTGAACATTATCTGTGTGCTCTAGCCCATCTCGAAAAGTCGCTTATTACCGTATTTCTGCAGAAGGCAATCAGGAGTGAAAGCGTGTGCAGCGCTGTGGGTAGACCCGTGAAAGCATGCGCCTGGACAAGGGTGTGGATAGCCCGGAGAAACCAACACTAAGCCTCCTTCTACCTACAGATCACTAATCCCAATTGGAAACTGTAGCTCTCCCTTCCTACCGTCACAGATCCCAGCCCCCTCCATTTCTTTTCAGATCTCTCAGTGGAAGTCACAGGAACTGAGTTTCTAGCCTCTTTAACTGTTCACTGTCCTTTTAGCCCCCAGCAACCTCTCAGCGTGTAAGGAGATAGCACTGTGTCTAGAAATGTAAGAAGTGCTAGAGATCTGGTCGTGGCCTCTCTGATACACAGCAAGCATCTGTAAGGGTGTCTAGAGAAGGGTTTAACATTACCTAAATGGTACCTGGTACTTGAATTTACTAGGTAAATGGCTTAACTCTACTAGGACTTAATTCTTTCCCACTGTGCTATGTAGGTTAATGTTGTAAATTTCCCTTTATATGAAGGGAAATGCAAAGTGGTGACTCTTTTTCATGTGAAGAAACTTTCTTCTGCTTCAGACTGTGGGTTGCACTCTGTCTTGTGTGCTGTGGAAATCTGGTTAGCCTAGGATCAGGGCCTTCACAGCTTCCAGCATTACTGTAACAGGACTCAGAGACACTGTGCCTTGAGAGGCTTAATTCAGGTCTGGAAGATTGTTTAGATCCATGTTTGTGCCCTTAAATAACCTCCGTAGAAACAGAACAAAATACACGCTAGTGATTCACAAATGGAGCCAAGGCTTGGAGGTCAGAGGACTCAGGTGCCTCCTGGGATGTGTGGTTGGCAGACCACATTTGGGGTGTTAGTGTTAGGTGCTTACTGATCAGATAGGATTACATTCCTTGTTCCCCTTGCTTTATGAGAACCTGTAACAGGGCTCTTCCAGGAGTCATGAAACATTTACATAACTGTTATCATTGACTCTACTGGGGGCGGGGCTTTGTTCTGCAGCTCAGGGTAGAGGGAGCATTTTCTGAAAAGGCCTGATAGGTCACGTGGTGCAGTGTACCCTGGTACTTTCTTTCAATCTGGCCTGCTTCAGTATTTTGAGACTCAGGCATTTTTTGGTATGTTCTTATTGGTTTAGATTTCAACAAATATACATAAACATACCTTGTTTAGATTTAATTTTTGACATGTAAGAAAGACATTGTCTCTAGGTTAGTAACACCAAACACTGAAAGAGTATTTCCTTTGCATTCTCCCATTATGCTATTGTATGTTCCCTTATAGTGGTACCAGAAGTAAGAGCAGAGGACACATTTAAGTCAGTCATAATAAAGTCAGTCTTTCGAGTAGTCTGCTGTCCTTTTGAAGGATAACAGGGACAAGTTCTGTTTCTTTCTGTGAAACCCCCAAACCCAGTTGGGACTTGGCTGGCACCTGTGGGACTGTGCTGGGCAGCAGGGCATCTGTGGAGTCATCTCTGCTAGCATAGCTCCATCCTCTAAAGATTGAGAGCCAATACAGCAGACAGGGGAAAACTCAGAGGATGACTGTAAACTTAGAGAAGCGGCCAGCGGTGTCTGTTTAGGTACGTTTTTCTGGTGACAGTGCCTAGGTAGAGAGCTGATAACCAGTCCTGTTTCTGGAAGTGAATTCCTTCTAGCGTTGTGATGATCGGTGGGACCACAGCCACACGGGAAGCCCTGGGTTCCGAGAGCCGCTCTTGTCGGGTTGTGGTGAGGCAGTGAGTCGTCAGCAGCACAGAGTGGTCCACAGACACGTTCCAGGGCTGATCAGAATCGCTGCCTCTGCTTTGAGCGATGACCACAGCCTGCACTCTTGCCTCCCTCCCCCCTGTTCTCCTTTCCACTAAGACACACGGTTTATATGCACAGCATGCAGCAAACGAATCTCTGGCGACCTTAAAAATAACAAATACAAGACCTTTAAGAAATAATTTGTTGAAATTATGTGTTTATTTTTCTTGGTAGTAACCCTTCAGAGCGAGACATAAGTTTTTATTTTCTCTGGCATTCATGAGTGAGTCAGGCGAGCATACTCTCCACCTCTTGACTCAGAGCTGGCCCTTCCAACAGCCAAAGTTTGAAGCTGGTTCTTGTTACAAGGAAATCATGAGCTTTCATAGTCATTCCATGCCCCCAGTTAGATGGCTGCATCTCCTAAGGCATAGTGAACTTAAAAGGCGCGTCCCAGGGTATACTTACTGTTCGGGCGATGCGCAGTGTGGTCATGCCCCTGCCTCTTAACTGTGATTTTAGACTTGATGTGTTAGTTTGGGGATCGCATGGTTTCATACTACGGGTGTCTGTGCTTATTGAAAGCACATGGAGGTTCTGAGAACAGGGGGATCATTTCTACATGGCAGAGATGATGAGACTTGGTCATTTGGGACTTTAGTATACAATGAGAAGTTGGGTTTTAATGAATGCCTTAAAGACGTAGAGGTCTATGGACACAGGGCCTAGAGAAATTGAAACTCCAGGTGGAATGCTGCTGTATTCTCATGAAGACAGTGCAGATAAAGCAACCCAGAAAGTGCAAATGGCTTCCTAAAGCTTCGACTGCACCATACGAAAGGTATTTATGGTGAAAATATCATTTGACTTTCAGGTTTTATTTTCTGAAAACGTAAACGGTGTGAAAGGTACCGAACATGAATGGTGTTATATTTTACTTGGAAAGAGAATGCTTTGTTTATAGGAAAGATGCCCAACTTTGGGGAGGAAGATTCATTCACACTCATTTGTATCTAAAGCATATGTCTTTGGGTTTCCAAGAGCAGAGAGACATTACATCAGAGGAAGCCGAAGTGGAATCTAGATGCCAGTATACGTACTTTACAGAGATTATCAAGCTCTCATGTCATTGTCACGGTTTCCCATGGCTGTAGACGTGGTTTATATAGAGATCTTTGTCTGTGCAAACCTTTGAGATAAGGACAACATCGGCTTTGACAATTCTGATTATGCAGAGAACGGGGTCAAGCAAGGTCTTGCTCATAATAGCTTGCGTTGTGCTATAAGAGACAACTTAACAAGTGATGTCTTGAGATGGGACTCCATGCAGGAGGAAGCCAGGCAGGGTCAGGGCATGGAGCACAGATGAAGTGAGGGGGAGAAGGGTAGTTTTAGAAACATGTTATTTAGAAGTCTTTTATATTTAAAAAATATACTTTATAACAATTTCACACTAACATTTTTATGTATGTCTAAATACTTTGACTTTATGTCATGATGTTATCATACATGTACATAATAGACCTTGATCTAACTCTCCCTCCACCACTGCCTTCTCTTTCCTGTCCTTCACCCTGGCTCCTTTCAGTCACCACTACACAAATGAATGTTTCGTGCCTCCAGTGATGCAGAGATATAATGTAGCCTGCTGTCCTGTCAAACACTGGGCTAAGCCCAGCTAAGTGACAGGAGTGGAGAGAGGGCGTGGCTTTCACTCTTGGTATAATACCCTCTCCCCCACTCCCTACCCCTATCCCACCCCTCATGCCTGCACTCTGACCTGCTCCCGGGCTGTGCAGCTTCACCCAAATCTTATTCTCACGTGTAGCAAGTTCCAGACCAGCCAGGGCTACATAGTGGATGATGACAATAATATGTTCACTGAAGAGTAGAAGAGACACAAATGAATTAACTTGACTCTGTTAATAGACACTAAATTACCCATTTCCTTCAGAGGATGTCACTTTGAAAGTATATACTCTGAGTAAAATCTCTCATTTTATACTTTTTAGAAATATTGCTTCCTTTGATCCAACAGAAAGCCTAGATGCATTTACATTTTCCTTATAGTTATGCCACCTACGTTTTATCCCCTGAACTCTTGCCAGTTCTGAGCTTTTAACAATTTAAGTTCAATTTGTCTAAATTTTTGAAATTTTTGTAGAGCTCTTTTTTTTAGGCCATCACATTTCTCCCATGTTGCAATTAGCTCTGTAGAATAAAATTCATTTAAGTCTATTTACCCTGCCACAAGATTAACAGGAAATTCTTGCCCTTAGTGCACGACCGCAGCATTGGCAAAGCAACAGCAAGCAGGCTTTGCCCTCTGCAAGTTCACAGTCTAAGATGTACAGTTCTAGGGCTACCTAGAGAACTGGAAAATATTAATTTGTGGTGAGACCAAAGGAATGTTTCTGCATGATGTTAGTATCTGCATTAGCAGACTGAGAACAGATCACCCCGACCCAGTTAAATGGGCACCACCGCCAACTCTTAAGGGCCCCAGTACAGTAGCTGGGGTGCAGGGAGGCAAATAGCATTCTCATGTGTCGTCCCCTGCTCTCAGACATCAGTGCTGCTGGTTTGCAGAGCTCCAGACTGGAACTGGCACTTTTATCATTTCCTTCCCTCTCTCTCGCCTCATTCCCTGTCTTTGGGTCTTTGAAGGACTGAGTTGCCAGTGACTTCTTCGCTCTCCAGCTTGTACAAGGCCTGAAGACTGAGGCCATTCTTGGCTTCTATAAGAACCTGAACTAATTCCTGCAGTAAACAGAGAGGAATGTATATATCTATATCTGTCCTTCAGGCTGTGTGTCGCTGTGGAAGCATGACTCTTGGAGATTGGGTTTTAAGGTGGCATAGGAGGAGCGGAATTCTACGGATGCGTTTTCTGGGTTCCTTTGTGTGTTTCTAGCACTGTCTCTATTCCTTGTAGTAAAGAACATACTGATAGGCTGTATTATGAAGTATTTACAGAGATACTCCTCAAGATGTGCCTCAGATACTTCATATCAACCCCTGGTAGGATGCGAGATTCTGAGTGATTCCATATCTTCTCAGCACTTCTTAGGAGATTCGGGAAGGTGATGACATTGCTTGGTTGCTCTCAATGTCACTGGACCCAATGCTTGTTGAAAATGATGAGCCCTGGGATGGGAATTCCCAGATCAGGCACACGTCAACGGCTTGTGTTTCTAGGTGTGTCAGGACAAGAGCCGCCTTTGCTGCACTCACAGGGATAAATTGCTGAAAGTCAAAGTTAGAATCACTTCCCATGACTGGCTCAAGTGCAGTGAGCTCCCAGCTTTTCTAGGACATCTGCTGCTAGTAAAATGACCTTGCTTGGGAAATAGATCCAGCCAAAGTCCAGGAGCTCCATCCCTTAGTGAAATATGGAAGGTTCCAGTGGTATGGGGCATGCTGGACCATCCCTTCTAAGGTGGAAGAATAATTACATATCACACTTGCTACACCCGAGAGAGGGCCTCGTGATCCCCAGGCCTGGGTGGATTTGGGAGCCACATCCTCCTCACTGGGGTGTGTCACTCTGGCCTATTACTAAATGGCAGGAAAACTGTTGCTAGCTTATTTCATGACTCAGAATAAAGGAAGTCTCTTTCTGGGTCTCCGCTGCCGTGCAAGTAAGTACCTCGTGACTTCACTGGTCCAGCAGTGCTTGGACCTGCCAGTAGCAGACAGGGTGGGTGTTTGGAGCTATGTGCAGGGCTCAGTAGACGATTCATGGCACAGGATTGTAGGATTTTGGAGCAAGGCCTTGTCATTTTCAAAATTAAAATCAGTAAGATAGAAACAGCTCAGCAATAAAACTGAAACAATTTTTAAAAAAGCATTTTCTCAAAAAGAAAAACCCAGGGCTGGGTGTATTCACTGTTAGCTCCTTTTTTAAAAAATTATATCAACTTGAAATGAGGAGTCTGGAGACAGCTTGCCTTTAAATATGGGCCCTGGGGTGTCCCAGCTGTGTGATATTGACAATGCCACCTTTCCTAAGACTCATTTTCTTCGTTTATGAATGGCTGTCACATTCAGATCTTCCTAAGTGAGATGTGAGCATCGAAGATACACCATGGCAACCACTTACAACACCAGGGCAGCTGAGTCCCCTGAATGTGGCAACTTAGGATATTCTCTTCTCGGTGCTTTTAAGTTAGGAAGAAGGGAAGTGTCTAGTAGAAACCAGATGACCAGAAGTAACCTTTAATTTTGTTTAGAGACTCAAGTCTCTAAGTAGGTTGGGAAGGTCAAGGAGAGAAGGGCAGACTAGGAGCATACTCTAATGGTCATCGAATGGTCCAGAGTGCTGGAATCATTTAGAGAATGAGTCGTGAAATGTTCAGCAATCATGATTTCATAGAACCCCTGGCAGAAGAGTGGCTGCCCATCCTCCCACGCCTTATTGTCTGTGTGTACATTGTGTTGCGGTGTGAACTTTAAGGACTCTACTTACAAGTCCTGGGTTAGCATCTTTAGCAGGTCCTATAGACCCTTGCCTTCTGTCTTACATGTGACCAGTGCAATTTCAGTGTCAAGTATAGAAAGTTAAATGATGACCCTGGGGTTCAATTTCTTACATGCTAGTATTTTTTTTTTTCATTTAAAACTAAGATTTTACTACCTGGTCCTGGTTGCCTTCAGTAGCATCAGACCGGAACAGCTGATTACCCAGACTGAGTAGGTGATCTCCACAGAACAGATCACCTTTCTGGAGGCAGCACCCTTCCTGCCTCTCTATAAATAAGAGGGAATATAAACCTGTTAGGATTCACCTGGACTTACAGAAATACTATGTTAATGCCCCTTATCTACATATGTTTATTCTCCTAAAAGGACCCTGGTAGATGAAGTCATATTATTTCTATGAGTTAGACAATATTATGCCTTCCTGCCAGCATTTGCTTGTTTAGTAAGATTCAGATGTGTATATAACAGTGTCTCGTGCTCAGATCCCGTATCATTTTAAATTTCTGACTTCTACATGTTTATCCATGGGCTTTCATAGACTATTTAAAAATAAACTTGATCCCTAGCATGGAAAAGAGCAAGACGTAGTCAGACATTGCCTTTCAACGGTATTTATTTTTCCAGACAAAATAAAAGTGAACCATAAACTTGCACATCTACTCCGGAAGCTCTATGCTCTCCTGTTTCTGGCGTGGAGAGCAGTGGATTAGATGTGCCCTTTCTTTTGTGGGTAGTTCTCCTGAGATCATAGGGTCTCCTTGGGGAGCACATCCCAAGCCTCTGTTGTCCTCCCTAACTCCTTCAAAGCAATCAGTAAGTAGTCTGATGCTTGCTCTCAGAAGAAGCCTCTGGGTGTATTTTTTTAGAGCCTTAGTGACAGCGAAGATTGAATACCTGTGCTCTCAATCTTGAAAGCTACCTAAGGAAGCAAAATAAAGTGCCTTGAAATTCTTCAAGATAGGTTAAGAGCACTGGCTGCTCTTGCAGAGGACCAGGGTTCGAAATCCAGCACCCACAGGGCAACTCTCAATGTGTAACTCCAGTTTCAGGGGAGCCAATGCCCTCTTCCAGCCTATGCAGGCATCAGGCACGCACATGGTACAGATACACACATTCAGGCAAAACACTTATACACATAAAGATAAATCTTAAAAACAAAAGGCCTCCTATATCCAGGTCTGTTGCTTACGGGACTAGGAAGAGGCAGAGTATCTTCCTGCCATCAATCCACATATCTGAAACAATATGTGAAGTACGGAATCTCTCTCTCACAAGTCTGTAGATGGGTATGCACAGGGTGTGCGGAGCCACGAGTAGGCAGGAAGGCAGTTCACACTCTTAGAGCACTGAGCACGGCCAGGAGCCTCAGAAGAGGAAACACCAATGGTGTGCGTGTGTGTGGGGGGGGTCATTTAGAAGGACAAACACCATGAGCAAACCAAATACTAGAACTTGCTCTGTGTATAAACAGCCTTGCACCCAAGATCCAACCACCATATCAGGGCAAGTGTTCCACAGTGATCAGGAAATGACACCTCCTGCCTAGGCTGTGGTGCAGATGTTAGGAATAATGCCACAGTCTGTTGAGCTGATGGCAGATTCTGAAAAGATACTGGTCCATTTCTTCCACTCCAGAGGACTGCCCAAAAGGGTTACCGAGCAGTCAGATTGCAATTGCCGCCTAAGGTTTGGGCTTTCTTTCAGTTCTTAGATTATTTGACATGTTTGCTTGTGGGTGATGGAAAAGACATTCAGGGGCAACTGTATCCTAAACACAAGGCGTCAAAGAACTTGGGGGTTTGTTTCCATTTATTCTTATGTTTTTTCCAGACCAGCCTCTTAACTAATTATCCTCCTGTCTCAGCCCCTGGAGTTACCGTACAGTTTGAAGAGTGAGAGAGACACTAAGTAAGTAGCCTTGGTGACATTGCCCCTGCTCCTTCTTCCAGACTCAGAACTTGCCTTGATGTACAACGACTCCTCCGTCCTCGAGAACCATCACTTGGCCGTGGGCTTTAAGCTGCTCCAAGAAGAAAACTGTGACATTTTCCAGAATCTGACCAAAAAGCAAAGACAATCTTTAAGGAAAATGGTCATTGACATTGTAAGTACCTAACAAAACTGATTTGCGTCTTAGAGATGATACACAGGGCGAGATTGGGACGTGGACCTGTCGAAACTGCCTCTGCTGCCCCGGCAGTGTTTGACTCTAATAGCATCTCTGTTCTTAACAGTTGGGATTTAAGACCAGCAGCATCCATCAGACCCCTGCATTCTCCCTGACCTTTGAAAGCCCCCCCCCCCAGTCCTGGCCAGTTGCTTCTGTGGGCCTCCTTCTCACAGTGTCCCTGAACCCCCCCTCCCCCCCGGTTCCTCTGATCCTTCCTCCCCATCCTCTGCAGAACTCCCCAAGTTCCTTCTAATATTTGGTGTTATGACTGAGTAGGTTCCTATTCTTGTGGGATTCCTAACAGGAGCAGGGGCTGTCTGACTCTTTTGCCTACTTGTGAGACCCTTTTCCTCCTCCTAGGTTGTCTCCTCCAGCCCTGATGTGATCTCATGCGCCTAGTCTTATTGAAAATAGCTATGCCATGTATGGGTGTTTGGTTAATGTCACTGGGAGGCCAGCTCTTTTCTGAGAGGAAGTGGAGGGGTGTGTGGATCTGGCAGAGAAGAGAGACTTGGGGAGATGGGAGGGGAAACTGTGGTCAGAATATATGAGAGGAACTTAAACCAGAAGACTTAGTATGCAGGCTGTTTTTTTGGCCAGTGACAGGCAGAGAAGAATGACTCAGCAAATACAGGCCATTCCCTGCAGCTCCAGCGGTGTCTGTCCACCTCCCACCCACACAGAAATCCCCTCCATACATTATTCAGAGGAATCTCTGGGTAGTATAAAATTATACTTAAGTTTTTAAAATTTTTCATAATAGCATTCATCTTACAGTTTATTCTTTTTGTTTTTACAAATCAATCCCAGTTGCCCTTCCCACCCCTACAACTTCCCCACCCTATCCTCCATCAGCTCTTCCCTCACCTCCTTAAAGCAGGACTAAGCAACTCCTTACCCCTGGCCCCACTTCCCAGTGCCTAGATTCCATAGAGAATGGGCCCCACAATAGGGTTAGATTTAAATTACACTTACTAATTTCTGTTTGGGTATGTGTGCACACACACACACTCCCTGGTATACCTGTGGAGTGAATCAGTTCTTTTCCTTCCACCGCCTGGGTCCTAAAGATGAGATTCAGATCACAGCCTTGGTGACAGGCACCTTTACCCACGGAGCCATTTTGTCAGTCCCCCAGCTTACAATTTTACTTTTAGGCTTTGTTGTTCAAACAAACCAACCCAAATACTTTGTATTCCAAGTCTATCTGAGTAGCCTTGAATCAGCTAGGTACAGTACAGTAATGCCTCCCTAGTTCAGAACAAACACAGGAAATAAGATGGTGTACTTGCCTTGAAAGTGGTAGCCAGGTACTTTGGCTTTCTGTGTTGTGTTTTTCTGGGCTCCGGAAAAACTTGAGCATCAAGAGGAAAAGAGCTCCCCGAGGTGAATTCATTTCCACACATCATCAGAATTCAGAGTGTTTCTCTCTTCTTTTTCAGACTCAAAATTTCTCTGTCCATTGGCAGTTTTGTTTTTTTTTCCTTTCGGCCTTCTTCCCTCATGAAACAATCTTTGCCCTGCCAGGTACTTGCAACAGACATGTCAAAGCACATGAACCTGCTGGCTGATTTGAAGACAATGGTGGAAACGAAGAAGGTGACAAGCTCTGGTGTCCTCCTCCTTGACAATTATTCTGACAGGATCCAGGTAAGTCGGCGTCTGTGTTTGCTCTTTATGCAGTGACTCTGCGTGAGACAGGAGCTGTTTCTTCTCTGTCCCATCTCATATGTCCAGAAGCTACAGGCAGGATCTTTATCTTTTTTTTTTTTTTTACTGAGAAACGTGGTTTTTGTACAATATTTTTCTGATCATATCTTTCCCTCTCCACCTTCACCCCCAGCCTTCCTACCCACTCAACTCCCAAGTCCTTTTCTCCCTCTCATTTAGAAAGCAAAACAGAATTGGAAAAAAAATACAAGAAACACAAGCACACAATTAGAAGTCATAAAAAAAAAGTACCCAGTCCTTTGTACTTAAACAGGTAAAATCTTATTGACCTGTTCATTTGCATATATAATAACAACAGCTTAACATCCAAAGACCAGCCATTTGAGCATCTTTGGAATTTGATAATTCATAAACACAGCATCTCTCACGACACTTAGCTGCAGAAATGGCATAATTCAGAACTATTAATCAAGTGTGAGCCGCAGAGGCCCCCCATGGTTGAGCCATTTGTAATAAGCCTGACACCACATGTATTTTTAAGTGTCACGGTCACCTGATGCAGATACTGAGTAAAGAATGCCTCTGCCCACCTTAGGTCCTGCAGAACATGGTGCACTGTGCAGATCTGAGCAACCCCACGAAGCCGCTCCAGCTGTACCGCCAGTGGACAGACCGGATAATGGAGGAGTTCTTCCGCCAGGGGGACCGGGAGCGGGAACGTGGCATGGAGATCAGTCCCATGTGTGACAAGCACAACGCCTCTGTGGAAAAATCACAGGTAAAGCCCCAACTCGGAGAACGGGCTGAGTCGCAGCTGACGCGGTTGGGTGTTCTAGCTTCACACCTCCCTGTGTTTTATGTTTTTCTTTTTGTTAATTAATTTGGATTTGACACGGTAGATTTCACTGGTGTTGATAAGCCAAAGACTCTTAGGATTTACAGTCATACAACCACACATATTTTACTATAATCCTTTCACGTGACTATATTCATCTAATGTACTTCTGTACATAGAATGCTTGGCTTATTTCAGTTATCTAGGTTCTCTGCAAATTGTCTATTCTCAAATAAGGTCCAGGCCCAACTATGTAAATAGCTGAAAAAATGAAAATGAAATGTATGCCCTGGCAATGCTGGCGCATGCGTAGACAGCCCATATATGGCGGTTCTGTTGAACTTGTCCATATTGGGCTTCATGGTCTAAGTTGATGACCATGGACCAGGTCTCTTCCTCTAGAAGGCACCAGATCTCATTACAGATGGTTGTGCGCCACCATGCGGTTGCTGGGAATTGAACTTAGGACCTTTGGAAGAATAGGCAGTGCTCTTAGCTGCTGAGCCATCCCTCCAGCCCATGTAAATAACTAGTATTCTCTATATTGTAAGCATCCCTTGAATTAAGAATTCTAACTTTGGCCAGCTAGTAGCCACACTTATACCATCTATTGACTCCCAGTAGTGACGAATGTATGGAACCCAAGTTAGCAGTCTTCTATGCAGGCTCGATGGGGAACCATGGTTTGGTTGAGCCTTTTCAAGATTCTTAGTCCCCACTGAATTTCTTTTATTTTCTGACCAGGTGGGCTTCATAGACTATATTGTTCATCCACTCTGGGAGACATGGGCAGACCTCGTACACCCTGATGCCCAGGACATTTTGGACACTTTGGAGGACAATCGTGAGTGGTACCAGAGCACAATCCCCCAGAGCCCCTCCCCTGCACCCGATGACCAAGAGGAGGGCCGGCAGGGCCAAACTGAAAAATTCCAGTTTGAACTAACTTTGGAGGAAGACGGCGAGTCAGACACTGAGAAGGACAGCGGAAGTCAAGTGGAGGAAGACACTAGCTGCAGTGACTCCAAGACGCTGTGCACTCAAGACTCGGAGTCCACGGAAATTCCCCTGGATGAGCAGGTCGAAGAGGAGGCTGGAGCAGAAGAGGAGGCAAGCCAGCCCGAAACTTGTGTCATAGACGATGGCTGTCCCGACACGTAACAGTGTAAAGACTGTCTCACTTTTTTTTTTTTTTTTAGTAGAAAAATTGTTTCCAAAGTGCATGTCACATGCCACAACCATGGTCACACCTCACTCTCATCTGCCGGGACGTTTGTTGAACAAAACTGACCTTGAACTACTCAGTCTGGCGCTCAGGAACACCGCAACCAGTTCTTTCACCTCCGTGTCATCGGAGCAAGGGGGAACGTCGTCACGAACACGATTTTGACGTGATTCTCAGCTTGGCAGAGCTGACAAAGCAGAGAAAATCAACTCCAACTGTTTTTGAGGGAGCTTGGCTCATTGGGCTGCCCCAAAGTAGATGTAGATGGCAGGATTCCTTCCTGGTTTGTTTGCAGAAATTTTAGAGAAGGAAGGCATTCGAGGGATGGAGTGAACTTGCAGATGAAGCAATGAAAATGTCATGAACAGGACACAGCGTCAGCCTGTGCCCAGGAGGAGGATGAGCCGCAGAAATTGCATAATTTTCTAATTTCAAGTCTTCCTAATACATGACTGAACAGTGTGGTTCAGTGAGCCACACTCACCTCTACATTTTGTATGATATGTAAAACAGATTTTTTGTAGAGCTTACTTTTATTATTAAATGTATTGAGGTATTATATTTAAAAAAAACTGTTCAGAACTTCATCTGCCACTGGTTATTTTTTTCTAAGGAGTAACTTGCAAGTTTTCAGTACAGATCAGTGCTACTACACTGGATAAATCTCATTTACAAATTTTACTTGCACCTTAGAGTTCATAGCAATTAACTGATTTGTAGTGATCTCTTGTTTTATATACCAATGACTTCCATACCTTAAAACAGAGAAACAACTTTCTGTTGCCGGAAACCCTTTTTGTAAGTGTCTTGACTCCCGTCTCTTATTTCAGTCCTCCCCCAAACAGGAGAATTGCTCTCCGTCACATCCATGGTGTGCGAAGTGAGTATTTATTCTGTAATCCTTTCTGTGCATTCTGTCAAATGTGTCTTAAGCCTCCTGGAAGCTCAGTCCTCAGTTGGTGTTGTCTGAAGTCAATGGGCGATATAGAAATACCCAGTAGCTGAGAGTCCGTCTGTTTCAGGCATCTTCCTACCTACTGCCTTCTGATGCCTTTTTCTTTTTCTGTGTCCCTTATAGTCACAACACATTCGCCCATCAGTTTTTACTGTTGCTCACAGTCGGGTACAATAAGAAAGACATTTGTCCTTCATTGCACTGTCTAATGTGTGTTCCAGCGTCTGTCCGTGTTCTAGGTGGGGTCTTGTCAAGGGTGTCAGTGTCGTTAGGGTTGACGTTCCTTTCTGCCACACGGTTCTGCGTCATCACTAGCTTTTCCTCTGGGGTTGCGGAGGGAAACACGCTAAGTGTGCACTCGCAGTTCTGAAGAATGCTAGCAGACTCTCTCAGCCAGGACCGGGACAACTGTGGTTTGAACTGCCCATGGATGTAAGACCTCCATGAGGAGTGTCCCTGGAAAGTCACTCTATGGGTAGCAGCTCCTCTCCCAGAAAATTGCCATCAATTATTATTGCTCCATAAGCTTGCCCTATAGGAAGGACTACTTCAGACACACAGAATTGATGGTGCCACTGGCACCAGGGCGGGGTAGTTAAACAATGCAATCTAAAACCTTGGATTGACAGACTCTGCCTCAATACAATATTAAGAGGGAATTCCAGATTTCAGCCCCAGGAACTCTACTGATTTTTATATATTAACTACCAGTGTTAACTTGCGGATCGTGATCTGCCTCAGGCAACATATGTATAGTCTGAGCCTTAGGTGGATCCTCAGAGTTTGGAGCCCATCTTATTTTTTCTTTTTGGCATCCAAATGGGGGAGTAAAAGGGAGGGTGGTATATAACTAAATGAAAAATCATAAATCTGAAAAAAACATACCTGAAACTTCTCAAGGAAGTTGTGGGCTAGTCACTGAGAAAGTAAGTCGTCAGCCAGGGAAACCACCCAAGCTGAACCAAAACCCTGCTTCAATCTCTTTAGTTCCAAGGATGCTTAGAACCTTTGCTACAAAAAAGGTTTCTGATCTTTACCATAGGGCAGGATAAGAATCAAATAACTGACGGCTGGAGGGTCAGCTTCCCTTCCTTATAAAGAGCAAATGAAGCATAATCTGCCTTGTGTGACCAAACTTTCCACAAGACATTTGGGCACCTGTTTCTCTTTTCATTTTATGTATCCCTGAAGGGGCTCCCGAAGGAAGGGCAAAGAGTCTAGAGTTGATTTCCCCCTTCCTAAATCATTCTCACTTCTCCTCCCTCCACGTGGCATTTCCCCCACAGAGTGCCTGCAATCTTCACAATGAAAAGAACAGCAATATGTCATAAACAGATTCATACCTGCCAGGGTTGGTAACCACACTAACGGAGCCTGCGTTGGTCCTTAAGGGCACTGTGTTACAATGGCAGCCACCGATGGACAATCAAGCTGTAGCGAACACATAATATCCAAGAGTTAGAGACTAGCGTCCTATACCTACCCTCTGTTCACCACCCCTACCCCCTTTACCGTGCCCCTTGCTCACTCTCTCACCAAAGTGTGGTTCACAATACACACTGCATTAAAAAGAACATCTTTATACAAGTGGCTTTATTTCCTAAAATGCCATAAGAAAATGCAGTATCTGGGTACTGTACGGGGGAAACAAGTCCAAGTTTGCATAAAACCAGTACATTTCAGCTTGCAAGTTACTGAAGGCGATAACGCTGTTTTCATTCACATCAGTTCAAAGAAATGAGTAAACAGTATAGATAGAACAAAATGCAGATAAGGAAAGAAAAAAACTTGAATGAAACAGATTTTACAGAAAGCTTTATGATAATTTTAATGCATTATTTATTTTTTGTGCCATGCATTTTTTTCTCACCAAATGACCTTACCTGTAATACAGTCTTGTTTGTCTGTTTACAACCTTGTATTTATTGCAATGTACATAATGTAATGTTAATTGTAAATTATCAGTTCTTATTAAAACATTGTCCCATGGTGGGATGGTGTTGACATATTTGGAAACTCTTGGTGAGAGAATGGTGTGTATACATACTCCTTGTACATTTTTCTTTTCTTCTGTAATATAGTCTTGTCATCATAGAGCTTGTTTATGGAAGATTCAAGAAAAATATAAATTACATAAAGATATATAAATTTAAATATCATAGCTGCAGGTCTTTGGTCCCAGGGCTGTGCCTTAACTGTAACCAATATTTTCTTCTGTTTTGCTGCATTTCAAAGTAAGGTGATGGTGGCTTGGGCTGGGCGTTTTGTATCCACACGCTTCCCTGATGGAATTTCTGGCAGTAGCTGAATTTTACAAAGACTAGACATCACTGCTGGAGAACCTCCTGATACTTTTGAGATGCGTGCTCCTAAGCACCTGTTTCCATGGAGCAAGGCTGCACGGACGGTGACTGTTTCCCAGCTGAATGCCGGGAGCCATTTCACTTGGACATACGGCATTGGTTTTCTTACTCCCAAACCTGTACTAGAGAAACGTTCTTCTCCAGTGATTATAGAATGGCTTGTTGGCTTCTGGACCTAACAGGAAGATGAGTTTGATTTGAAACAGGAGACATGGGTCACTCATCTTGGTTAGCCCTCTGCTCACCAGCTTCCTGTCATACCAAAAAATTATACAATTTTTAATACTATTTTTTTCTCCAAGATCAAATTTATATATGTATAATACATAATACATATGTATAATACATATACATACACACTGTTTGAATATATACGTATGTATACATGTAAATCATCTAACTTAAACATAGTTCTGTGATGATGCCAATTCCCATAATGTAATGAACTCATGTCTCTCTGAAATAGTTTCTGTAAAACGTCTGTCCTTGTAGGATTGTTAAATGTGACCTTGCACAATGGCAAGTCCTGAAAGCCACGAGATCTTCCTGGTGGAAAATGTGGCCACGTCTCACTACAGCTCAGCCCTTAGCACGTGTGACACAGTGAAAAGACAGATTCTTTTTTTCTAGGAAAAACGAGCCTCCTGTTATTTTATTTTTTGACACAAACTGTAGATTTTAGCAGCCCTGGCCCAAAGGAATTTGATTACTTTTGTTTTAAACAGTACAAACGGGACACTATACTTACAAAATACATCCTGATTTCAGTTTTAACTGTTTCCTTTCTTTGGGTGTGTTTTCTGCGTGGTAAACTGTGTGTGAGCATCACAGATGGTGATTCTGTTAGTGGTTTCTTAGCCTCTCCTACAGCCCATGGGGATAGTACTGTACATCAATACCTTCATATAAAATTTTTATATGCAATGAAAATAAAAGCATGGGTTGATTCTGCCTACTTACGATTTGGTCTTTTCCAGAGAAATCATGTTTTAAATGGCATTTCATTCAGCACACATTTCCAGCAGTAGTGACCATTTTGTGGTGTGACAGGCTAGTTAGTGATCTCATGTCAGGACAGATATTCATAACTGGGTGAAACCAAATGATGCTAATCTTTTGATATAAAAATCCCTCAGTTCACTTATAGGACATACAAGATGAAACACTGCTTTCTGAGGAGGTCCAGGAAAGGGCCGCCTACTTTTAAATAAACCATCTGGTTGACCAGAATCTATCACTCTGATGTTCAAGAATTACTTAGACGCCCATCTGCATGTGTCAAGCTTCTGGAATTTGCAGTGCAGGAGACATAGATCTGTTTCCCTGGGCCTTGTTCTCTGGGTGACAGAGGCATGGGATGGTTGGGTACACATGTCAGTAGAGCTGTGGTCAGAACAGGGAAGATGCTCAGTGGTGCTTGAGAGGAGGATGGAGAGCCAGGCAGAGAAAACATTTGCAAAAAATCCTGAAATGCAAATAAGCTTGAGATACCTGGAGGAGAGTAAGGACAGGGAGGACCTGCAGGCCTGGAGCCGAGAGGCCATTTTTAGTTGTCCTATGTAAAGAACATGCTGAGCTGTCACCCCGTCCTCTCAGCCCCGTTTGATTTTCTATGTAACACATCAAAAATTGATAGGCATATATCCTTATTTATTGTCTGTCATTCTTACCAGAATGTGGGTAGAGACCAGCAAGGTCTTCCTGGCACATTCCTAGCTCTTACCATAGTGCTTGGAGTACAATAGGTGCTCACTTCATTGAATATAGCTACTGAGTTGATAATGCATGTACAGAAATCTTGCAACTATCCATGCTGCCTTGATTCTAAGCCCTGCCCTCCACTGACCTAAATGCAAAGATGCCCAGGTACCCTCTATAAAATGGCGTATTTGTTTATAGCTTGGGTACAGTATTCTATCTATTTTAAATAGTCTCTAGATTTTTTTTTGCAATACTTAGTACAGTATAAATGCTAGTAATGAAAATAGCCATAACATATAGGGAATAATGACAAGGAAGACCAGTTTTACACATATTCATTATATAGGTAGTGCTTATCAGGATATTTTTGGTCTTTGATGAGTAAGCCCACAGAAGAAGAATCTATAGAGAAGACAGAGTGTAATTCAATCTGAAGATATTTGATAATCAGAGGAAACATTTAAAACTTAATAAAAATATTACGATTTGTTTGAGTTTTGAGCTTGCTAAACCTAGATAGGGTTTAAATCTTTCTTTATTGCTAATAAAAAACTTCAACTTCTCACAAACCATAGGATAAAAATCAACACATTCTTTATGATAAATGAAAAGTAAAGAAAGCACAAATTTGTTCCCCAGATAAGGTCCAAACCCTAGGCAGAATAAAGGCCATTAAATACAACACCTCAGCACTGCACAGTCCACTCTAGCAACACCAAAGCAGTAGTCATGTGGTGTCTGAGGGCTGGTGCGATTTCTCACTGGGTAAAGGTACCTGTTGCTAAGCCTGGGGGATGGAGTTTGACCCCCAGGACTCGCATAGTAGAAGCAGAGGACTGACTAATGGAGGTTTTCCTCTGACCTCCATCTATGTATCATGGCACTTTTACCCCTACCCACACACACACAAAAATAGAAATAAGTTTTTAAAAATATGTGCCTCGTGTATTGCACCTTCCATGAAAGCTTTCCTTTAAGTTTCCAACAAGATTCCTAATCACGAATTGAGAGTCCAAAGAACCAACTCCAATTTTTCTACCTGTTCATCACGCTGAGAGGCTAATCCGGTAAGTTGAGTCTATTCACTTACTCCTCTAGGCTCAAGCTTTGACCCCCAACAGCAACATTTTGCCAACAATTATCCCAATCACACCCTCCCATTTGTAGAGAGCACTAACCAGGTCATCTTACTTCAGTAGGCTGTCCCTTGCCTTTTCTTCAGAAGTCAGTGGCATTTCCCCACAGCACTCCCCAAATGTCCAAATATTTCATGCCCAATCAGTAGAGTAGGTACGAACCAACCTTAGTTCATGAACATGGATATGCAGGAAATATGACATTGTCTCACCTTTAAATCAGTTCATTTATATTTTACCAAACTGAAGGAAATTTTGTCTCTTTGGTCATTGCACACCCCCTCTTCCCTAATGATCAAAGCTCTCATTTCCAGGCTAACTGAGGTACCAGACTAGATAAGCTGTTGTCCTCACCTTCATGGTTCTCCTGGTAGTCCCTGGAGCCTGATTTGTCTCTTATGTGGTGTTGTGTGGAGCAGTGGGCTGTGTTCCTGCCGCCCCAGCTCCCGGCCACCTGGATAGCTTATGCCCCGAAATAATTACACAGAAACTGTATTCTTTTAAACACTGCCTGGCTCATTAGTTCCAGCCTCTTATTGGCCAATTCTCACATCTTGCTTTAACCCATTTCTAATAATGTGTGTAGCACCACGAGGTGGCTTACCAGGGAAGATCTTAACCTGTGTCTGTGTCGGGTGGAAGAATCATGGCGACTGACTGACTCGACTTCTTTCTCCCAGCATTCTGTTCTGTTTACTCCGCCTACCTAATTTTCTGTCCTATTAAAGGGCCAAGGCAGTCTCTTTATTTAACCAATGAAATTAACACAAAACAGAAGACTCTCCCCCATCAATGTGGTATTTTAGAAAATCATGCTGATTCCTGGAGCTCTGGCTGGGGTTCTACTTCCATAGGACTCTATGTGCATAAGATGAGCCTGGCCTCCTATCAATGGGGATCCAAGTATGGGGCAAAGGGTGGGGCACTTTAGGTTTCCATGTTTTTGTGTCTCAAGACAAAGAATTGTACCAGGGCCACATGACAAAGTAATAGAAATAGAGATGGTGTTCTAAGAAAGAGAAAAATATTCCAAAGAGGGTATGGGCTAGTGGACTGGAAAAAGGCATTTGCTCAAAAAATGCCAGGGCATGAGACTCATGACCTTTTATAGGTCATTTTCAATATGTTCCTTTTCTTGATTTGTGTATCACAGGCTTCCCTCAGGCCTATTCTGTTTGTTCCCTGCAGCCAGGTAGGGAAACGTTCCCACTTTTCTAACTACCTTCTTTTATATTTGAATCTTGATATCGTTTTCTCCGGTTCCTCCTTTCCTGACAGAAACACCCATGGAAATGCGTGCATGCATGTGCACACCACACACATACACATGCACTCACACATGGATGCACATATATGCACATACATAGAAGTACACTCCTTTTCCTACACTGTGAGTCTTCTTTCTCTACCTCTCTATCTCCCCCCACCCACTTTGTTTCTCAGTGGGTTTTGACTTTGAAACAAACAAGACCAGAAAGGGTTATGACTTCAGTCTTCGATCTCCACTATATAAAGTAGCTGGCTACTGGAATATAGAGAAGAGAAAGATATAGGAAGAGCATCTATTAAACATTAATCCAATCCATTAACTATGGTTGTTGATTGACATTTAGACCCTATGTTGTACACTGAAGGTCTTTAGATGGGGAGGGAGTTGAGAATATCTCCCTGCAGAAGTCATCAGACCTGCTTACACATCCTATATGGAATGTGTATATGGAGGTGGGAGGGGACTACCATTCCTTCCTGAAGTATCTCTGGTCTAATTTTACCTCTGATCATCCTTTCTCTCCCCCACCTCAATTACAGGTTAAAGCACTTGAGATAGGTTTTGAAATAAGGTTTTACTCAGTAGCCCAGGCTGGCCTGGAATTCACTATGTTATCCAGTATGGTCTAGAACTCAGGATAAACCTCCAACCTCAGTGTCCCAAATGTTAGAATTACCAGTGTGTGCCAATATACACAGCACGCTTGAGAATGTTAATGTTCTGACATGAAAATCAGTAGATTTCTTTTGCATTCTCCAAGATCTCCAAGCCAATACCTTAAATGATTCACCCATTTCATTGCTACAAAAATAATGATGCTAAAGAAGACTGACAATTGAACATGGCATGTCCTCACTCATAAATTTATACTGACTGTAAAGCAAAGGATAACAAGCCTATATAGTCCATGACCCCAGAGAAACTAAGTAACATGGAGAACCCTAAGAGAAGTATATACAGATCCCCCCTGGGAAGGGGAAATAGACAAGATCTCCTGAGAAAATTGGAAGCATTAGGGGAAGAGGGAGGAGAACTTGAGGAAATGGGATGGTCAAGAAGGGAGAAGGATAGACAGAGAGCAAGAAAAGAGATATCTTGCTTGAGGGAGCCATTATGGGGCTAGCAAGAACCTGGCACTAGAGAAATTGTTAGGAATCCACAAGGATGACCTCAGCTAAGACTCTAAGCAATAGTGGAGAGGGGGCCCGAACTGGCTTTGCCCTGTAGTCAGATTGATGAATATCTTAAATATCAACATAGAACCTTCATCCAGCAACTGATAGAAGCAGAGGCAGAGACCCACAGTAGAGCACTTGGGCTGAGCTCCCAAAGTTCAGTTGAAGAGTGGGAAGAGTGAGAATATAAGCAAAGGTGTCAAGACCTTGATGGAGATACTCACTAAAACAGCTTACCTGAACTCGTGGGAGTTCACTAACTCTGGCAAGACAGGGAAGGGACCAACATTGGACCAAACTAGGCCCTCGTAATGTGGGTGACAGTTGTGTAGCTGGGGCAGACTGAGGGGCCACTGGTAGTGGTACCACGATTTATCCCTACTACTTGTACTGGCTTTTTGGAAACTTGTTCTCTTTGGATGGACACCTTGCTCAGCCTAGATATAGTAGGAAGGTCCTTGGTCCTTCCTCAAAGCAATGTGCCTTACCCTTCTGGGGGGTTGGGTTGGGGAGGTAAGTGGAGGGAATGGGGGAGGGGAGGGAGGGGGAACTGGAGTTGATATGTAAAATGAAAAAAATAGTTTTGGGTATTTTTAAAGTAAAATTTAAAAAAAAGAAGAAGACTGACAACTAAGACTCCTCCGCCCAAATACTGAAGGTGATTATTTACAAACATAATTACAGCAGAGTCCTCTCATCACTGCCCCCTTTTTGTATTGATCAAGGAGTAAAACAGATTATTGAAATGTCCTTGACAAATTCTAGTTGAGACTCATTTCATTGACCTGCTCACCTCAGCATAGATCGACAGTTATTTATAATGAGGAAAAGACCTGGATAAAACTATATAGAACGCTGGGCGGCCCGGTGGCACACACCTTTAATCCCAGCACTTGGGAGACAGAAGCAGGCAGATCTCTGAGTCGAGATCAGTCTGGTCTACAAGAGCTAGTTCCAGGACAGGCTCCAAGCTAGAGAGAAACCCTGTCTCAAAAAACAAACAAAAACTATAAAGGAAACAAAAGCCTAAATAAAGAAATAAAGATAAGAGGCGGACACATGCCACTGGACAGAGGATCAGGGCGTGAAGGCAGGGAAGGTTTTAGTGGCACTGCTCACAGTGTGCCTGATGGACCCAGGGAACAACTCCAGACAACTGAGAGAGCAGTCGGCACAGAATGGAGCCCCTTTTACCAGCAGAGCTGTTCAGCATGGCGTTTGCAGTCTGCTTAGAACAGTTTAGCCAACAAACATGGCTTCTACAGCCAAACCCTGCAAATGCGTTGTCTCAAAAGTCCTATCGTCTGACAGGTGATTTTTCCGGTGGCCGTTGTTCTGAACCAAAAACCAGAATGAGTGTAGAGGGGGAAGCACTTGCTCGGTGTCCAGTTCATGCAGGGCACTGCTTGTACCTGGAGCCTGCGTTAAACAGGAAAGCAAGCAGTCTCTCACCTCAAGGACATCTTAACACTTTGCTCACTCTTTTCCCGGCCCGGCTTTGTTTTTCGTTGCTCATTTACAGGCTCTAGTCAGGGAGACAGAAACCTTAGATCAATCCACCATTGCCTCTCCTACCTTCCCAGAAGTCAAGGTCAAGGATAGGGATGGAAGCCATAGATAGCTGCTGCCGTTAAGGCAACCATCTATAGCGAAAGTCTGCCTAGCAGGGAACTACCATGTCACTGAAAGCCACACTTAGTGCCATATGGAATTATATCCCATGGTCAAGGAAATATTCTAAAACTAACTTCCTGGATCAGTGATTGAAATACCTGATGGGTGGGCTGGAAACCTTTTTTTAAAAGCATGGTTGAGGGAAAAATAGAAAAAGTTTTGAAATATAGGCCCTCTGTTGACATAGCATTTAAGAACAGTGATGATATTCTGAGTTCCCTAGGGGATTCGACTCTTAGTTCTTGATATACTGTGCGGTAATTAGAGGATCTCATGGAACTAAATCCCTCACAGGTCCCCCACATCAATCACTGGCAGGTGTCCAGTGCCTCAGCTACATGATGCCCTTATGTCCGGCATACTATCATCGCTCTGCTTATACCTTTAGAGCTAGTTGAAATATACCCTTGTCTACAAAGCCTTTTCCAGGAAAATTTTGTGCATTCTGCTAAGGAAACCAAAAGATCAAACTGTAACTCAGCTTCTGGCCATAAAATCTCCAGGGGTGTTAATAAACATTTCACTTGATTTTCATGTGCCAGAGTCTGGGTGATGACATTCAGGACCCCATGGTGTTGATTTTCTCTGTTCTGGCCTTGCAAACATAATCTCAACATTCTAATGTATTGTATCTGATTTAATGATACATATCGCTATAGGTCCTTCAGCAGGTGACCTGGTCAAGGTCAATCTGGACAACAGTAGAATTGACCTGTTTGGTCAATGTCCATCATTCCAGAAAAGAATGTGTAGCCAACTACTGACTTCCTTCAGCAGTAAAGGAAATCTGACATTGGCTGTTACAATGGGGTAATGATTGCCATTACAAGTGACTGTGGTGGTTTGAATAGGAATAGCCCCCATGGACTCCTGTGTTTGAATTCCATAGGGAGTGGCACTATTAGGAGGTACAACCTTGTTGGAGTCTGTGTGGCCTTGCTGGAGAAAGTATGGGGGTGAACTTTGAGGTTTAAGTCACCTTCTGCTGCCTGCAGATGAAGATGTAGAAATCTCAGCTGCACCGGCACCAGTCTGCCTGTGTGTTGCCTTGCTTCTCCCCGTGATGATAATGAACTGAACCTCAGAAACTGTAAGCCAGCCCCAATTAAACATTTTCCTTTCCAAGAGTTGCCGTGGTCATGGTGTCTCTTCACAGCAATAGAAACCCCAACTAAGACACTGGCAAAGCTTTAATGGACAAAAATAGTTAAATGTCATAAAAAGTAGAGATGAAACTACATGGAAAAATCCATCTCTCTAAATAAACAGTAACATATTGGACAGAAATCAGCACCTTTTCAGCCCTCTACTACCCAGCTGGATTCTTTCTTAACAGGTAGGTTTTCCTCTGCTTTAGTAATTGAATGAAACCATACAATACAGGACTTGAGACCGGCCATCACCTGCAGTATGCAGAGGGGCCAAATTATGTAACACAGAAGTTTTAGGGAAGAAACGTTCCTTGGGGATGGATAGCTTTGATTACTGAGAACCCTAAGATAAGGAGCCAGGTTTATTTGTGTCCTTTCTCCATGGATCACTCAGAGGTCTGGCTCCTCTTGGTGTACAAAAGGACCAGACCTGTATATCCACCTCCACCAATAAGTACACTCCACGTGACCTGTAGCACTCCCTAGATCCTCGGTTCTCAACCTGTGGGCCATGACCCCTTTGGGAATCACCAATCAGATATCCTGCATATCATATGTTCACATTAAGAATCATAACAGTAGCAAAATTACAGCTATAAAGTAGCAATGAAATAATTTTATGGTTTGGGGGTCACCACAGCATGAGGAACTCTTTTAAAGGGTTACAACATTAGGAAGGTTGAGAGCCACTGATCTAGATGCTCACGGTGGAAACATGTCTCATGCCACTGCCTCACACACACGTTTCCTGCTTCCTGCCACGTGTGTGTGTGTGAGTGTATACTGCTTCACGCTCTTTATTTACCTTGTGTCTTCCTCACCACCACTCCTTAGCAGCTTACACTTCCCAAATGAATCATCTTCATTCCCTCCTCTGGATCTGGTTGCTAGACACTGAGTTATATGCTGCCTGCTCACGCTCAACGGCAGGTGTCCAATTTCTGCAGACACGTGCACGTCTACTGGTTAAGCCTGAGTTAGAAAACAGGCAGGATGGTGCCTCTTCCTTGTTTTTCAAGACTTAGCTCCGTGTCGGCGCTATATCTGGTTTTTATTAAATGGGAAATGAGCACGGCAATTGCTTGAATGGTTGAGTGAAATTGATGGGGAAGGAAGAAGTGTTTTAGGATGGCTGAGATTGAAAAGCAGGGAGGGACAGCTATGGAGCCAGAGGTGTCTAGAGGAGAATATGAGAACACAGGGAAAGCAGTGAAACGAAAGGTGTGGGGTGTAGAGAGTAATGCTTCACCTATGGGAAAGTTTTGTTCCTACACTCAGTTGTTACCCCTGCTCAGCATCATCATGACTACAGAAGCCAGGGATTTCTCAGTGAGGTCCAGGGTTTCCTGAAAGATGCAGCATGGCCTTCCTCCCACAGACTGATTCTGAGCCTTTTGTGGTAACCCCAATCCCTCCTGGGTGACTAGGTCAGGACAAGCACTAAAGACAATAAGGTGCAGGTGACTTCTGAAAAATGATCCCTTGGCCTTAGAAAATGGGATAGGACAAGACTGTATCCTCTTCTGGACTCTGGAAATAATTCCCGAAGGTGCTTTGGTTGGAATGATATCTCTAGACCCTGAAAGGAACTATCTGAAAAGTTTCCAAGGGCATCAGAGCAGAGGACTGAAAGAACTCACCTTGGATGATATATTAAGTCTGCTAAAACAACGGCCTTTGTAAGCAAGATGATGGCGAGTTCTTAAGCTGCTTTATTCTTAACTTAATAATGGCTTCAAATTTATTTATTTTGTGTGAATGAGTGTTTTGCCTGATTGTATGCACATGACCATAAGTATGTAATGCCCACAGATGTCAGAAGGGGGCATGGATTCTCTGGAACTGGAGTCCCAAATGGTTGTCACTCTCTACATGGGTGCTGGGGACCAAACCCTGGGCCTCCAGGAGAGCAGCCAGTGCCTAAACTACTGAATCACCTCACCAACCCCGATTTTCTATATTTAAATGCTATTTCAGAACTTTGTTTATGTGGACTAGTTCTATGTCACCCTTGCCTTTCCCTCCCACCCTCCAAAAGTCCCCTGTTCCTGTCCTCCAAAATTCATAATCTTTTCTTTAATTATTATTGTTACATATTTATTCATATACATATATATTATATAAACATATACATGTATATATATGCACGTGTATGTATGTGTTTATGTGTGTGTGTGTATCTGTCCCACCAAGGTACTAATAACTCCAGGCAAAGGTGGTGGGCAAGAATAGATGTCAGAATGAAAAAAAAATGTTTCATTGCCTCCAAATTAGTTAGGTGACGTTACACATATTAATTTCTCTCTAAATTATATACTTTAATTTTTTAATTTTGTGTGTGTATGTATGTATGTATGCATGTGTGTTTGGGTATATATGGCATATGTACATGTTTATATATGTGTGTGTATGTACATGGGCATATTGAAGTCAGACCTTTTGTGTCTTCTTCAGCTGGTATCCAGCTTCCTTTTTTAGACACGGCTGCTCAGCAACCAGAAGAGTCACCAGCATAGCTGGCTAGCCAATAAGCTTCAGGCATCCACTTGTGACTACCAGGCTCCACCCCAGGGCTGTAGTATCAGATATTTGCTTGCATATCAAACCTTTATATGGGATTGAGAATCTAAACTCAGATCCTCATGCTTGTGTGACAGGCACTGTAGTGATATTTTGTTCATGCTTTAACAAATAAAGCTTGCCTAAAGATCAGAGTGCAGAGCCAAGTTACCAGAGGCCAGGAAGTAGGTGGTAGCTCACACCTTTAATCCCAGCACTAGGGGCTGGAGACAGGAAGAGATACTGCTGGGCAGAGAAAGGAATGTAAGGCAGGAGCAGGCAGGAGCTCAGTGTAGTCTGAGCTTTGGTGGAAACAGCTGCGGTCTGAAGATTGGTAGAGACGGGATCACCCCTTCACTCTGAGGATTTGGTAGAGGTAAAAGGTTTTTCTAGTGGTTGCCTAAACTGCTTCTCTGATCCCTCAGCTTTCACTCCCTAATATCTGACCCTGCCTTTTTATTATTAATATTGTTTAGAATTCGTGTTACAAGGCACCTTACCAACTGACCCATCTCTCTAGTTCTTTTAAATTTAGGAATTACGGTACTAGCCTTCTCTGTAGTCTCCACCATTCTATAAGAGCAAATTAATTAATAAATGCTTTATTCACTGCAAAACAATACTTCTAAACTAGAGCTTGTGTGTCATTAGTGGACTATAGAGAGGTCTAGTGAATCTAATGAACATTTAAGAGGACAGTATCAGAGTACTATTTAAGTAAGTAACTCAGTTTTTTGTTGCAGAATGCCTGGAGAGGAAAAGGAAGGCATGGGCAAAAGAGACTTTGGGAATTTTGTGAACCTGTGGTTTCTTGAGTGCTGTCAGCAAAGGAAATTGAAGCAGCAGCATGCTGGCCTGTCTGTCTGTGGAAGAAGGCAATACAAACACAACGGGAACAGTACCAGGAAGGCTTCACTAAAAACTGACAACTGACCTTAGGTTTCTATTCTTGATACTGTGAGCGTATACCTGACCAGAAGCAGTTTCAAAGGGGAAGAGTTTATGTGGTCATAATGTGAAGGGTTACCATTCACCATTGAGGGCAAGGCATGGTGGCGAGGCTCCAGGTATCAAGAGTGGGCATTTTGGATTCCTCGGCTCTGCATGTCATGAAATCATGACAGAGCAGGAAATAGGGGGCAGACAGAAAGTGAGACTGGGTTATAAAACCCCGAGGCTTCTTAGTGATCCACTTCCCCTCCAGTGAGGCTCTACCTCGAGAGTCTACAACCGTCTAAAACAGTTGTGACCCTAATGTTCAAACACACGAGCTGTGGGGGACATGTCACAGTCAAGCCATAAACAATGCTGTGCCCTCTTTGTGGGTCAGGATCTGTAATCTTGCCAAGTGTGGTGATGCCTAACAGACACATTAACCATTCTCTTTGATGTGATTGATCATCTAGTGCACAAATTTTGGTCTAATGTGTTTGGATCGTTTTTTTTTAATGGCCTTTGTTTTGATTCTCAGCTTGGTCATTAGAATACATTAGAATAGTTCAGGTTAGTTATGCTAGTGTTTGGTCATTAGAATACATTAGAATAGTTCAGGTTAGTTATGCCAGTGTTTGGTCATTAGAATACATTAGAATAGTTCAGGTTAGTTATGCTAGTGTTTGGTCATTAGAATACATTAGAATAGTTCAGGTTAGTTATGCTAGTGCTTGGTCATTAGAATACATTAGAATAGTTCAGGTTAGTTATGCTAGTGCTTGGTCATTAGAATACATTAGAATAGTTCAGGTTAGTTATGCTAGTGTTTGGTCAGAAAAGAACAACAGGACGTAGCCCCCAAGCCCCAGGATAATGGGGTTAGCTTCATTTATATTCCCAACTGAAGGAAAGTTGGTTCTCCTAGAGACATGTCTCTTGCTGTATTTTGTGAACACTTAAGGACTGTCTTACCAACAGATATCCTAGGAGAACATGGTGAGGAAATAAATAGAAATTTGCAACCCTACTCCCTGTCCAGAGGCTAAGTGAAGATGAGACTTCCAGAGAACCAGAGTTCAGCATCACATCTAATTATGACGGCAAGGATGAGTGTGGGGCGAGGCATGACAGCAAGAGAAACTCTAGGTGGTGGAACCAGTACAGGAGACACGGGGCATCAAAACTCCTCCTCATCTGCTTCCTCGCCATCCTCCTCCTCTCTTTGCCTTCAGCCCCAAATACTCACAATGCTTGGTCTCATGCACAAAGAAAGGTTATACTGGAAAGACTTCAAGCATGGAGGATAGACAGTGGGGCACTTGCTCTTTTAATGTTTAAGAGGGAATGGTTAGAAAAGATTTCTTATTCATGAAAGTCAAACCCAGGGGTTGGGGGAGGATTCGCATCATCCAGAGAGAATCTCAAGTTCAAAATCAGCCGACTTTTAACTGCTGCCTCCTCTGGGCATGGTGTCAATCATCACTGAAGTGCAAGGCTTGACTTTCAGTTTGGGAAAGGGATGAGCCAAGGAAGGAATCATGTCAGGATAGAGAGTCTTAAGACTTTATTGTACCTTTTTTACTTTCTTATTTTAACTCTGTCTTCCCCTTACTCCTTATCCCTCCATATTTCCTGATGGCAGAAATGAAAACTAGGCCTTGCACAAACTAAGTACATGATCTACTAAATTGGCTGACTTTTGACTAAATCCCTAAGATATACATAAGTGTGTGTGAGAGTGTGTGAATGTGCATCTGTGTGTAAGTATGAATCTGTGTATGAGAGTTTGTATGGTGTGTAATGTGTGAATCTCTATGAGAGTCTATGAGTGTGTTTGTGTGAGCATGCGTGTGTTGTATCACTCTGATATCCATCTCCGAGGCCAGTAAAATAAAGGCAAGCACAACTGATCCTCTCTGCTTATCCTTTGCACTTTGACCTTCCAAAGGCTCTTTGGATGTCCTTCAGCAGCAGAAACCCTTTTCTTGATGCCGCCCTTTGTGTTCTGAGATCATGCGCCCGTTCCCACTATGATTGGTATTTTCGTTTCTTACTCCAAAAATAGATATCTAAATTACTGAACTGTGCTGTTTACCTGTGCCTCAAACTGATGAATAATAAGACAAGTCTTTGCAGCTGTGGCATTGCACATCTGTGACAAGCAGCTGGGTTCGCCTTCCCAGGCTATACCTCACTGCTGAGCAACCACCACAATCTCGCCTCCTCAACAGCCTTGGGAATTTTCAGGTAGGGGAAAGAGTCGCCTAGGAGTGCGTGCAAATAGCATGCCTCCCTGTTGGTTTGCTGAGGTTTGTAGCACAGTGACGCATGTTTTTTTTTTTTTTTTTCAGAAGAGAAACGGATCTGTTTCTTCTACCAAAATAGACTTCAGGAAATGTTCAATGTCCTGGTTTAAAGGTGGAGTGGGTTTACAGGAATCGTGCCCAGGCTACTCCGTGAGCTGGGCACTGGCTTTCAAAAAAGCTATGCTCCTGATAGCGCTGCTTTCTCACTTGGGAAAAGTGCAAGTTCCAGTTCTTGAGGCTACACCTAAAGGGCAGTAAAGGAGATCTGCAGTGGTGGCAGAGGAAGATGGGGAGTGCCCTGGGGCACGGGGACATGCTGAGATGTTTTTCTAAGGACTAATGGATGCTGCATACAAGTATCCAGAACATACTTTTATGCTGCATGGACCCCAGGAGAAAGCCTGTAATCTTCGGATATGTACTGAAACACTCCTGGCTTCACACCCCAAGCAGAGTCTTCAACTAATCTGAGCTCCCAAGAATAATTCTTATAATAACCATCACATGCTTATTTTTAATAGAGATTGTTTTGTTTTCTTAATTATAGAAGCAATACCTTCACAGGATTTATAATGTTACTTTTTTACGTGTCATCCATTCATAGGTGTGATATTTTCTGATATTCATTATAGTTTGCTTCGCTCTTTCCATTCACTGCATATCTGCCCCATCTTATTTCTCTTTTGCTGTTTACTTGGCTCATCTTCTCTGCTCTTCACACCCATCACCCCGGTGTCTTCCAGCCTTTGGGGGTGTGTATTGAAGAGCGAGACGCTAAGAAGCCAATGTGTACACAGGACTTGTTAAAGAAGAGCTTCATGGAGGCATTCTTGCTCGGTCACTGCACTGAGGGACATCTAGAGGTGGCTAGTACATTTAGCGTTTTTCTGCTGGATGGGTTTTCTCAGTGGCAATCTGTCTAGTCTCCTTACTGACACCGTTTACACCAGCCGAACTTGGGAAGGAGGCAGGGCTCCTCTGTTGGGATAAACACTTTCACGCAAGTTTCCTGGTTCTACTGTGCTACATCTTTTCCTGGCAGGAGCCAGGCTCTGAATCCAAGATCCCTACAAACTCCATCTTAATCTGTAAGGTATTAGAATCAGGCAAAGCATAGGGCAATCATCCAATTACATGAGGGAGGGTTAAGAGCTCTCATCTGTGTCCTGTGTAGACCATCAGAAGTCCTCCTGTTTTAGAATCCAACATGTCCCTATTTCCATAGTCCATAGGTCCCCCAATCCTCCAGTTTCTGAACCATTGTGAGATCCTAATCACTTTGTGGCTGAAATAAACTCCCAATGATCTGACCTCAGGTTTCTACTAACTGTACCATTATCTACCACCCATCTTCTCACAGATTCATTTCCTTTCCATCTTGTGCCCTTATCCTCAAATGCTTCTGCCTGTAGAGAATTAGACTTATCATCTCAGGGAGGAGCATGCATGACTTTCTGTACATGTCATGGTCAGAGAACAGCTTGTAGGATCAGATCTCTCTTTAGTATGTGGGTCCTACCTAGGACCCAGCTCAGGTCCATAGGCCTGGGGCCTTTAGGCAAGCACCCTAAACTGCTGGGCATCTGACTGACTTCTTTTACTGATCTTTAGTGAAAAATTCAATTTGTTAAATGTATTTGTATGCATTATACATGTACATATGTACGATGCTAAAGAGGAACTATTGTGCACATGTGTGGCAGGGGGATATAGGGATAAGTCATTGTTACATGATGATTTCAGAATATCTTTTTAAAAATAAAACTTTTATGATTAGTTATGAAGCCTTTTAAGGTATTTTTCATTGTAAAAACCCATGGATTCCATAACAATATTTTCGTTCAAGTCTATTACATAGTCACTCACTACTCCCTGCTGCCCAAACCCCACTTGTCCTTGTCTTCTTCCCAAATGGTCCTCCTTCTACTGTAGTGTTGTATATTATGTGTATACGTGCACATTTATATCTGTATAGAGAATCTAGGTTCAACATTTAGGAGAACGCATGTGATATTTATCTTTCGGAGCGTGGCTTATTTCACTTAGCATGCTGCTCTCCATTGTATACATTGTATATACATTGTATATATTTTCCTGAAAACAGCCATTTCATTCTTCTTCATGGCTGAATAAAACTCCATTGTGTATATACTGCAACACCACTTCCTATTTATTTGTTGATGGACACCTACTTCTGAAATAGCATGACTTCCCTGTAGCTAGATTGTTCTGCCCAGTCCCATGAATCTATGCCAACACTGTTGACATAGAAGAATATGTAAGAATGTACCAGATTTTGGCTTGGGCTCAGTACCAGGTATAGTTTTCCATTGGCTTCAGCCTTAGGAAGCAGTTGAGTGTTGTTTCAGCATCTCTGTGTAATCAGAGTAGCAACACCGATTCACGAACAAGAGAAGTCATTAAAGATACTACTAATGACTTCATGCTGCCTCTCAGATATAACATTCCAACTTTGATTGATGTCAAAGTCCTCTTGGAATGTCAGTTGATGAATAAACACATGTAGATTAATTAAAAATACAATGTCAAAACAAATAATGTTTGTAAAAGATGCTAATTTATATATAAAAATCTAGTGATAGGATGTTCAAGTAATTAAGATTGGGAGAGATCTGTAATAGGAATGCTAAGAAGACTGGCTAGATGATTAATGCAGAAAAGCAGTATGACTAAGAGCTTCATAATTTTAACTGTCATAGTGAGGCTAGACTATGTCATGGTTCTAACCTTTGTAAAATTTTAGAGCATACTTTTGTAACCCACTCATGAGGAATGGCCTTGTGACAATTTCTTAATTCCATTACATGACCAGTGCTATTCCTCAGACTGCATGATATGAATCAAAAGCATAATATCAAAATTCCTATTTAAAGATTTCACAGGGAGGCACATATCTTGAATCATGTACAACAATAATGAGAAGAAAAGAAAATTTGGTAGAAAAAAACCAAGGTGCTAGCATATATTATAGTCATACAAACCAAATTTTATAACTAAGTTTTAATGTTGCCTGATAATCATTGTTGATTATAAGACATTTATGGAAACTAAAATTCAAATGAAAAGCATAATAAGCCAATTTCTATAAATTTCTAAACTTTTTTAATACCTTACATTTAAGGGTCTTTGGTTTGTTTACACAAGCAAATGAAGGCAAAATTTCACCAAGAAAATATAATTTTAAGACATTTTCAAAATTTTTCTTGGACTGCATTGTCCCCCAAGTGGCTAGTTCATTTCTACTTGCTCCCTTTGAAACCTAGCACTGTCTTGGTGTCAGGCACAAACAAGGACAGCCACAGAAACAAGGAACCTTAAAAAGCCACCCTGCCTCAGCCCTAGAAATGAGAAACTCATGAGCAGGATGGATGAGTCCTCTCTCCAAAAAGATGAATATTTATTCAAGTATTTACATAAACATAGAAATATAAAACTATATAAATAAAAGAAAATTTAATTTGTTCTTGATTCTCTGATCAGGCTTGAAAGAAGTATGTTTATTCTTGAAAAAATGTCTTATTAATGTCTTATTAGCAACATTATACTTATTATACTACTTTCTGCCTCAATCCACCTTTGCTTCTTCCTTTTTTTTTTTTTTTTGTCTATGAGAAAATATCCAAGGAAGAAGATAGACACAGGCCTGACAAACACAAACTTGTCCTCAAACCAGTTCAAAGACCTGAGGAGATCAGGGAATCTCATTTAAAGGCACCCTTTACAGGAGACACGTGGCTTAGGGTCACTTATTACAGTTGTGCTAAAGATCTCACATACTGGTTGTATACCAAGGATTTGAATGAAAATCACTAGGAAACCCTTAGAAAACCCATGGGATGTCGTCTTCCCACTAAACACCTAAAAACCAGAAAAACAATTTATAAACAAATACAAAAAAATGTCTCAGGCTATCAGATAGTACAAAGAAGAGTAATCCATAAGAATACAGAACTGGACCCTGTAGTTGGCCCCAGCCACTGTCTGTGAAGAGTTTCCAGGCTGTGATACTGGTTGTGGGGAGCTACTAGAGTTCCCAGGCTATGGTGTGGGTTGGGGGGTACCAGACAGAGTTCCCAGGCTGTGGTATGAATGGGGGGGGAATACTAGACAGATTTCTCAGGCTGTGGTATGGGTTGGGGGATACCACACAAGGTTCTCATGCTGTGATATAGGTTCAGGGAGAGGGGGTGGCTACCAGACAGATTTTCCAGGCTGTGGTATGGGTTCCGGGGATGGGGTACCAGACAGAGTTTCTAGGATGTAGTATTGGAGTGTGTGGCGGGGAGTACAAGAGTCCTCAGGTTGTGGTATGGGTTGGGGAGGGGGTTACCAGACAGAGTTCTCGGGCTGTGGAATGGGTGTGGGGGAGGCACCAGACAGAGTTCTTGGGCTGTGGTATGGGTTGGAGGAGTGACAGGCAATAGACATTGAAGAAAAAAATCAGCTGTTTAAGGAGAACATAATTCAGGGCTCTCATGAGTCTTGCAACCGTTCCTGTTTCTATCAGGCAGAAACGGAAGAATTCACAGGAGACTGAATTCTCAGAGGGATTTCAGTTCAGTAGGGCAGCAAAACTGGAATTAAACTGAATCGAAGAAAGTTCAAAATAAGATTTAAAAGAAATCAAACTATGTACAAGTAATTTTAAGGATGATCCAAAACGAAGCTCAAGAATATCTAGAAGCCTATGGTGGTGATGCAAGAGAGGAATCCTGGCTGCTCTAGAGGCTGAGGCAGGAGGATCACAAGCTCAAAGTCCTGTCTCAAAGCAGAAATGTAAATTGCAAGACTGGGGACATAGTTCAGCAGTCAGTGGTAGAGTTGCTTGTCTAGCATTTGGAAGACCCATGGGTCAGTTCCTAAAACTGAATGATGTATTAAGTTTGTATAGGATGTTCACAAATGTAAGACTTGGGCAAAGAGAAAATATAGCCATTTAAATTGACCTAGATGCCAGCTAGTTGTATGCAAAAATAAATAAATAGATAGATAAATTGACCTAGAATGGTGATGATCAAATGAACAGACAAGGATATTTTAAGAATTAAAATTGTATTCCACCTGGTGAAAAAACCACCAGGAGGATTGAACGGAGATATGTAAAGGGCACAAACCCAAACTTAGATGAAAATGACAGTGTATGAGAGAAAAACTTCACTGATAGTTAAAATATAGATTAAAAAGCATAGAAGAGCAGATCAGTGGGTTAGAAGGATGGCGAGGTAATAGGTTATCAAAATGCAGTCTGAAAAATCAAGTACCAAGCAGGGACAACTTCAAAGTAGGTGACAAGCTCATCACCACTAGAACTCCCTCATCCCTTCCTTGGTGCTTGACATGGGATTCTCCTCTCTATGCTATGAATTTCTTTTATTACCATTGGTTAATTTTTAAAAAAAAAGAAACTGTTTCAGCCAATGGTTTAGCAAAGTAAATCCAGGTGGGAAATCCAGACAGGGATAGAGAGCAAGAGTGGGCAGAGTCAGAGAGAGGCCATGTAGCTGCCAAAGGAGTAACATGCTGGCCCTAGTAAGCTACAGCCTTGCGGAAATTTATAGATTAATAGAAATGAGTTAATTTAAGGTATAAGAGATAGCTAGAAAGATACCTAAGTTATTGGCCAAACAATGTTGCAATTAATATAGTTCTGTGTGATTGTTTTGATCTGAGCAGCTAGGAACCAAACAAGCTGCCTCTGTCTACAGGCCTTCCTCCCTTCCCTGCCTTCATCCATGCCCTGACCCTCCTCTCTTCTCTGCCCTTCTCTCTCTTCCCTAACCCTCCATCCTTCCCTGCCCTCCATTAATTTTCCACCTTTTCAAGCAAATGTATACATTCCTACTGGGCAAACATGTTCCTCCCATTGAAAACCAGATAGAAAATAGGATACTTAGAAGAAGCCACATACTCAAAATATAGTAGAAAGTCTCTACAGAATATAGAAAATACTGTCCAAAATCCACCACTCACAGAGAGATGGACCTAAATGATAGTTAGCTGTAGAACACTCTTGAATATTAGTGCGTCTTCTGGAAAGGATACCGAGGGAAGTACCACTGGAATTTGGGGTGATGGAATACAGATGTTTTCATAAATGAGTGGAGAATTCCAACCATGATCTCTCTATAACATTGAAGACATGGGACATTTAGAATGATGAAGCTGTCAAAAATAATGGGAAAGGTCAACCAAAGGGCAATTTTCAAGAAAACTGCCCAGCATTTCTCTTGAAACCTGTGTCAACAGAAGTAATCAGAGAAAATAAGGGGAAAACACACAAAAGAATCTCTCTCTAGGCTCCCATGTCCACTGGATAATTAGTGTTTCACTAAATAATTTGTTTTTAATTTGAGCAGAAACCAAGAAGAACAATTGTGGGGAATGGGTTTGGTTATGGTTAAAGAGATACCTGACTACAATAATTTCAGAATATGATAACTTGGTTCCCAAATGTAGGTGTTATAAAATTATTTTAATTTTTGTTAATCATTAGTTTGTTAATAATGCCAATAATGTCTTGGAAGCTGACAGCAATGGTAACTTAAGAGGAGCACATGACCTGCATTTCTTGGACTGCTGGGATGGTAGTGTGGTGTCTAGCAAGGAGCAGATGCGTGGGAATGGTGGAACAGTGGGAATCCCGCCCCCCCCCCCCCCCCCCGCCTTCTGAAAGTCTCTTTGGAAGATGCTTTTGTTATTGTTGGCTTCCTGAAAGACAAAACCCCAGTATGAGAATAAGCTTATATCCAAACATACATAGGGTCAGCTCATGTTCTCTTCCTCTTCCTCTCTCTTCCTCCCCTTTCCTCTCCCTCCCTCCCCCTTTCTCTGTGTTTCTTTCTCTTTGTCCTTTTCCTTTATCTTCACCCCTTTAGTTGCTAATCCAGTTGCTCTTGATTATTGTCAATTATCCTCAATGATGTATCTGCATTTGCAATTGTGTGGTATTTGGTGAGACTGCTTGCAGCAGGTTGGGAAAGAATGAGAACTCGTTGGCCTTTAAATTTAGCTTAGTTCCAACTCACTGGAGGATTCGCACACTGTGGAGGAACTCGTGGGAGTATTTGATTTGGACACACTAGGAACACCCTAAGAGATACGCCCTAATGTTCCACTGTAATAGGACTTGGATTTTAAATAGCCTTTCATTTGACCTGAGAACCACCAATTCCCACACAGTTTTCTGACACATGGAAAGCCCCTATGATTTTCCTGTCTCTATCTTCTTCGCATCCAGCCCACACCATTCTTTGCTCTCTGCACAAAAGAGACAACAGTCAAACGGAAGAAGAGAAAGAAGAGGAGAGAGGAGAAAACATACAATGTTCTGTTTGGGTTCTGTGATGTCCTCTCAGCCTTCACTGTTCTGTTGGAGCTCACACTTTCACAGAAAAGATGTGAAATGAAATAATGGATGGGAAGTAGCACACGCCACCACCCACATTGCTGTCTGATCACATAACATAGTCACTTCCTTTTTGTTCTTGAAATACTCCTGGTTATAGAGTAATTACAAAATGAACACCATGTTGTTGAAAGCTTATGAAGGGCCAAAAGTATAAAAATATAAAAGGATGAGAAAAAAAACCAGAGCCAGAGAAAGAATCTATACCAGAGACAGCCATTGTGAAGCTTTGTGTTAGCTGTGAAGAACTGATTTCTTAACACAGCAAATATGACACCCCATCATAAACAGAAGGATGAGGAACGCAGAATCCGTTCTTGTGAAAATCTTGTACCTTTTCCTCAGTATGTTCTTCACCCAATACTAATATGCTTCCTGTTTTGTATTTAATAGATCTTGGCTACAAAGGAGTGTAAATGTGTGTGTGTGAGAGAGAAGAGAGACAGAGAGGGGGGCATAAGAGAAGCCATAAACTTACAGGACTTGTTCTTACGTTACTGTAAATGCCATTGGATTCTTGACCATGCCCCATTTATAGTAACTACATGTTACCTATCTGTATTTTAGCTTGTTTCTTTGTTTAATCAGACCATGAAGTCTTAGTTTTAGTTTTGTTACTTTAATTGTTGTTTTGTGACAAGGATTATAGTCATGTATAACCACACCAGGTTCATGCAATGCTGGGAATTGAACCCACAGTTAGACAAGTATTGTGTCAACTAAGCCTTATGGCCACCATACCAACTTCCCTTCAAAGACATTTTGTTTTTGAGTTCTTTTCCTGTTGGAACTCTTACTGAGCCACCTTGTCAGACACTGGAATGGCAGAGATCAGAAACATGAGAGAAATTCCCTCTCAAGACCAGTGATTTCAGAAAGACAATGACAATGCAGTGTGCTGTTGGAGACAGGTAGAGAACCAAAAGATAGTCTCATGGTCTTGGACCAGATACCTCAAAGATGTTTCCCAGAGGGGTAAGGTGTTGTTACTCAAGTTTGTTTTGAAGCAAGTATTAAAAATACCAGAAAGACTGGAAGGTGGTAGTACATGCCTTTAATCCCAGGTCTCAGGAGGCAGAGGCAGGCAGATTTCTGCAAGTTCCAAGGCCAGCCTGTTGAGGGAGGCCGTTAGTTCATTTCCTTACTGCCCTGACTCAAAATAATCACACAGAAACTTTATTTAAATCACTGCTTCACCAATCAATTAAGTATATTGCTAGCTAGCTCTTGTATCTTAAATTAACCCATTTCTACTGAGCAAGTTCCAGGATAGTCAAGGTTGTTACATGGAGAAACCCTATCTTGAAAATCAAGAAACAAAATGAAACACACAAATGCCAGAAGCTTGTGCAGCAGTCCAAGAAGAAACAGCATGTATAAACACCAATGAGTTCTGAAGCAGTGGAGAGATAACCAGTTAGTTACTCATTATGGTTGGGTGAAGTGTATGGGTAAACAAATGATGGAGGAGGAAACTGGTTGATTGACAGATGCCAGACTTGGTAGAATTTGCTTCTTCTTGACTTGAAGTTTTAGACTCTCCCCCTGACATTTGTGATGGCTATTCTAGTTTCCTTGAAAAATGAGGGCAAACGTAAAAGCCTAGATAGAGAAGGAAAGGAAAAGGAAGTCTTTCTAAAGGTGAGATAAAAATACAGGCTCAGCATAGATGAAAGAAAGACGAAATATTTCAGAGATGCAAAGGAAGACATCACAGACGCTCATGGCTGACTCAGTGATAAGGAAATAAACTCATGTAGGCTTCACAGTCTGTGACTGGCCAGATGGGTGGATAGTCATGGTGTCTGCTAAGAAAAGTGAAACTAATGATGGTGTTTATATAAGAGATGGACAGAGGGAAACCGTAGGAGGATCAAAAAATAAAATAGCCAGCCAGAAAAAAAAAAACATATCTGTAGACAATGTGTAACTGAGTCAGGAATAATTTTACTTATGTCGTAGAGGCCAAAAAAAGCTAACTGAACTCTAAGGCATGTGTGAGGCAAGAGGAAGGCTCAGTAAGGGTGGATTGCTGTGCTGCTTCACTGTGAAGAGGAGGGACCATGTGAGGCTTTGCCAGGGGATGGATGACCCAGTGGGCAGGGAACAACCCAGTGGTCGGGGTATAAAGAATTTGTTTTGACTTTACCATCAGACAGGACTGGGCAAGTATCAAGGAGGGAATTTGTGATCAAAGGTGAAGATTGAAGGCACATCACTAGACAAAACAAGGTCATGGAGAACTTCAGCACACAGACCAGTGGTTTTCTATACGAATGGCTTTCCCAGGATGCCTTTTGGAAATACAGGGGACTGTTGAGGTTTTCATAGTGGCTTGACCAGCTAAGGTCTTCTGTCTTCAGTAGCTAAGGAAGTACTTTGTTCTGCAAGGGAACATCATGAAAATGGTTCTACATCCTAACTAGCTTTATACAGAGTCACCAAGTAAGAAAGTGATGCCCTATCGAGAATCGCCAAAGTCTGAAATGTATCTGTTTTTATATAAATGAAAAATAGTTCTATACTGTTTGAGTAGAAACCAAAGTTCCTAAGGTTTCAACTACAACATAAAGACTGTGATATATTTTGTGATACTTGCCCTGATTTCTGAGTTGCAGGATTGAGCATGTGTACCAGACTATATATGCACACTACCCACTGATTCCAGGTTATCTGAAAGTATTTACATACTGATTTGCCTTCTAAAATAGACAAGTCTAAGGATTTACATACATAAATACACATTTATTTCACTATTATTTTATAATTACAGCATTAAATTAGGAAGTAGTTATATGTCAAGACCAATATCTTAGTCTGTTTTGTGACACTATAATTGATTATTGAACTGGGTAATTTATAAAGAACAGAAACTCCTTAAAGGGGACATCTCTATCATGGCTCCTCCTCCAAAGGTTCAGAAAACATTTCAGAAGAGGGGGCAGAAAGATTGTAAAATTGTAAAGATTGTGGTGGACAATTACAAGAAAACTGATCTTTGGACACAACAAGGTGGTTGCACATACAAATTCACAGTGTTACCACAGGATGCTCAAGATCTGTACACATTCAAAGTAGTCAAAATCACAGCACGGAGTGTGGAGGTGAACTGAGTCCCTCACTGAGGAGATGCTGGCTATTCCTAGATTTTGGGGTAGGGAGAGTAAGTTCTCTTTAAGAGTATAGCCCCTGGTAGGTCAACCTCATTGCAATGGAAGATCACACATCTCAAGGTATATGAACAACACAAAATGGACTTGATTGTTTAAGGAACATTCAAGACACAGAACCCGGTGGGTAGGAATTGGGTATGTCTCTTAGAGGAAATGGGGGTGTGTGAATATGATCAAGGTGTATGTTGTGAAATTCTCAAAAAAAAAAAAAACTAAAAGAAAACCCCATAAATGCATTTCTCACTATTGCAGATATAAAGAAGCCCCAGCTAAAATTGTCCACATCACATGGGATAAGGCCTCCTTGTCATGCCATATTATAAAAGGTCATAAGAGGATGGAGAGGCAGCTCAGCAGTTAAAAGTACTTGTTTCTCTTCCAGAGGACCTGAGTTCAGTTCCCAGGACCCATGTCAGGAGGTTCACAGCCACATACATCTCCAGCTTTGGGGGAACCCTGGATACAGGACTCATATGCGCGCGCGCACACACACACACACACACACATACACACACACGTAAATAAAAATAACTCTTAAAAGAAAAAGATAAGAAAAGACAATTGAGGCTGGGTAGTTGTGGCACACAGCTCTAATCCCAGCACTTGGCAGGCAGAGGCAAGGAGATCTGAGTTCAAGACCAGCCTGCTCTGCACAGTGAGTTCCAGGACAGCCAGGGCTACATAGAGAAACCCTGTCTCAACACCCCCATGAAGAAGAAGAAGAAGAAGAAGAAGAAGAAGAAGAAGAAGAAGAAGAAGAGGAGGAGGAGGAGGAGGAGGAGGAGGAGGAGGAGGAGGAGGAGGAGGAGGAGGAGGAGGAGGAGGAAGAAGAGGAAGAGGAAGAGGAAGAAGAAGAGGAAGAGGAAGAAGAAGAAGAAGAAGAAGAAGAAGAAGAAGAAGAAGAAGAAGAAGAAGAAGAAGAAGAATTATTCAATCAATAGAACAGAGGAGAGGAAAGAGGGGGAAGCAGGCTCCACCTTTGTCAACAATCCACTTTCAAAATAATTATGCCACCCTGAGTCTTAAATGTCCCACTCCTCAATTCTAGTACATAAGATTTCTAACATGTGAACTTTGGAACAACATTCCAGTCATGGTGGTAGACTGTGTTTCATTTCAACGGTGAGGATAAAGCTTTGAAAAATAATGTTTTTATACTCAAAGTTTTCTGGATCTACTCAATAACAAAGATGAAAGCATTTATGAGAAGAAAACAGCATTTTCATGGATGGTAGAGGTGGATGCAATAGCATAAGTCAAAGAAAGGGGGTGGGGGGTGCAGAGCTGTGTTCTTCTTTCTCATGTCCTCTGTCAAGATGTCCTCTGTCTGTGAAGATGTGTTTAAAGGAAGCTCTATACTGGAGACTGTAACATAAGTGAAGAGGAAAAAAAGAGTTAACACTCGTGGCTAGGAACTCTCTCTAGACCACAAGAAGATTGCTAGACTGTGTTGAAAGCCTATCTGTGGTCCTAAACAGGATCTGTCAAGAGCCCCAATCATCACTATGCTGTGACCTTTGCTAGAAGGGCTCATGGGACCTCTCCTATGGGAGCAGGGAAGGAGCATGGTTGCCATGACCCAGGACTGAAGATTTCATCAGCAGGGGTAGTGAAAATATAAAAGGGACGAGTGTGCAGTCATAATAGATGAAACAGTGAATCATGATTATGGTCAGGAGTGACAGCTAAGACAGACAGTGTCATAAAAGCTTCTTCCTCTCATATCTCAGGCAATGCTGGGGCCTTGAGCCATGGTACACATCCTTCCTCTGACTATTCCAAGCCTGACAACTTGCTTTTTTATTCCCCACGGCTCTGTTCACTGCCGGTGTTCCTAAAGAGGGTTTCAGTGTTCCTGAATGGAATCTTCGGCATTGACGTTTGTAAGTGAATATTCTCACAGCGTTCTATCTAAAGCAAATCTAAACATAGTCGAAGGCAGCCTCTAGGATAGAGGGAGGGGCACAAACCTGTGCAGCTACTGTCGAAATCAGTGTGGACTATGGAGGTTTTTCAAAAACCTGAAAAAAACCTGTAACTCCTGGTTGCGAACTTGGGTGGATCTAAGCATATGTCATAGCTAACTTGGCATTTTGTCAACTTGACATGACTAGAATGAGAACCTTGGGACCCAGCTACCAGAGATCAGTCCAAGAGAGGGAGGAGCAATAATATGGGCAAAGGGTTAAGACCATGATGGTGATATCCACAGAAACAGCTGACCTGAGCTAATGAGAGCTCATTGACTCTGAACTGATAGTAGGGGAACCAACATAGGACCAAAAAAAAAAAAAGACTCAGAAGGTTTATATGTAGATAGACAGACAGAAAGTAAGTAGATAGACAGGCAGACAGGTAGACAGGTATCTGTCTGTCTATATCAATATTAATCAAAATAAAAGGGAAAATGAAGTAATTTTCTTATGATTTAAAATGTATTTTAAAACTTAGACTTCAAAAATTTTAAGGCCCGTGGGACTTTTACAGCTGTAGTGGATTTTATATTATGGTATTTACATGAGATCTTGGGGACAAAGGAAATGTTATGACTTAAAGTAATGAGTTTGTGTGTCAAATCTGACAAGGAGTGCAATATCATGGTCAGCTTCCACTGTCAACTTGACACACTTGACAGGAAGGTACCTCAACTGAAAACTTGCCTCCAATGATTTTGTCTTTTGGCATGTCTATGAGATACTCTCCATTGATAACTGATGTATTAAGGCTGAGTCCATTGTAGGAAATATCATCCTGGGCAGGTAAGCCTGGGCTATATAAAAAGGTAACTAAATGTGAGCCCAGCAGCAAGCTAATAAACAGCGCTCTTCCATGGCCTCTGCCTCAGTTCCTGTCTCCAGCTTCCTGCCTTGAGTTCCTGCCTTGGCTTCGCTCAGTGAAGGATTGTAATCTGTAAGGTGAAATAAGCCCTTTCCTGCACAAGTTGGATGTGACTGATGTTTTATCACAGCAACAAAATGCAAATTAAAATATTGTACAAAAGAGATACTTGCATGTCCATGTTCACCGGATCTGCTTCAATATCCAAGTAACAGAATCAACCTAGATGGCTACAGACAGGCGCACTGATAAAGAAGATGTGGCAAGCTTATAATATGGAGTTTTCTGCAGCCATAAAGAATAAAAGTATAGCCAGGTGGTGGTGGCACACATTTTTAATCCCAGCACTCAGGAGGCAGAAGCAAGCAGATATCTGTGTTTGAGGCTAGCCTGGTCTAATGGAGATCTCTGCTTAAGAAAAATAAAACCACTTGGTAAGATAAATATATTTTTCTGTAAGATGTGGAATCTATAATTACACATATATGTGTGTGTTTATATATAATGTATATACTTTCATATGTTGTATATATATATATCACGTTTGTGTGTAAGTTTGTGTATATAGAAAGGGGAATATATGGGAAGAGAAGGGTGACCAGTGGAATGGGGTCGTGGCAAGCAAACGCAAGGATCACACATATGAAGCAGTGCGAGGAGCCTGAGAAGGAGAGAAATAAAATAGGATGAGAAAACGTGAAGGGTTACATTTGCACAAGTAAGAAAATATCATCATATGGAGACATGAGACAGCATATCATGAATTACATCATTAACCCAGTCTAGGTAAGACAACCCTGAGGCTCCTTTTCAAAAGAAAAAGACAGAAAAGAAGAAGGGAAGAAGGAATAAGGGAGGAGAGCCAGAAGAGGTTGTCTTGGAAAAATGGGATTCCCACAGAGCAGAGAGATGGGATCGCAGTTCCATGAAGGGGAGTTCCCGAGTGTCCTAGGGTTAGCTGGTGCAGGAGTTGGGGAGTTTAACCAGTGTTAATCCTTGACCACTAGTCAATTTCATTTTTCTTAATACAAAAGGAGCCCATTTCAAGGAATATAAATAATTCCACTGCTCTGCATTCTGTGGGTGGGTGAGCTACCCCAACATTGCCTTACAAAGATCACAGGAAACAGGACAGCTAATGAAACAGGCCCTGATGCGGTCATGCTCTAAGAAAGAAAGAAAGAAAGAAAGAAAGAAAGAAAGAAAGAAAGAAAGAAAGAAAGGGAGGGAAAGAAAAGGAAGGAAGAAAGGAAGAAAAGAAAGAAAGAAAGAAAAGAAAGAAAGAAAGAAAGAAAGAAAGAAAGAAAGAAAGAAAAGAGAGAGAGAGGGAGGGAGGAAGGGAGGGAGGGAGGGAGGAAGGAAGGAAAAGAAAAGAAAGGAAGGAAGGAAGAAAAGAGAGAGAAAGAGAGGGAGAGAGGGAGGAAGGAAAAGAAAAGAAAGGAAGGAAGGAAGAAAGGAAGGAAGGAAGGAAGGAAAGAAAGAAAGAAAGAAAGAAAGAAAGAAAGAAAGAAAGAAAGAAAGAAAGAAAGAAAGAAAGGTTTTGTAGGTTGGAGAGGAGATCTATCTAACTGGGCCTGAGAGTGTGATGTGTTTCACTCAACTTATAGAATTAAGGACAAATGCCTCAATGATTATTTTCTAGTTAACTTGGAAGTAACTAGAGCAAATGACATTAGTTGCTTAGTGTTATATATATGCTTTAGTACTATAGATGTACAAACTCGGGACTTATTGAACCTTAGACATCTCTTCTTAGGCACTGGCATAGCAACAGAGCAGTAGTTGCTTAGCAGAGGTGCTTAGGGTTGGGCAATGTTCATAAAAGTGTTTTCAATGCCTGGCTTACAGAGGTATCCAGAAGATATTAACATTAAGCACTGGATGGTTAGTATAAGCCTTTCCTGTGATGTTTAGCTGGTCATTTGGTTAATGCAAAAGCTCATTGTATTTCCAGTACATAAATCTCTGCATTGCAAGGGGATTTGGTCCCTTTTATTTAGTCTGTTTACATAAAAATTTTCTAATTTTTTTTTTATTATTTCTTGTTACACTGCACATTGTTCAACTATAGTTGCCACATGTTTCATGAAGAACTGGGGGTGGAGGGTTGGAGCTGGAGAGCACAATGGGACCAAATGACATGATTAGGGGCCCTTTATAAAGCAGATAATAGGGTCACAGCACACACATGGTTGGTTATGACAGTAATTAATGCCCATGAAAATGTGTCAAGGAAGAAAGAGTTACTGGACCAAATGCCCAGGCCATCAGGATCTCCGAAGTCTAAAAGCACAGCCGTGCTTCTTGGAGGGAAAACACAGAAGAATAAAAGGTCGTGCGCCAGCCCATTCAGCACTGAGCTTCGTAATGAAACCGAGCCAAGGAGAAGCTCCAGGGAGCTCACACTGCAAACACGAAGCTAGAGAAACCAGTAATTTTCAGTGAATGACTTTCACCATAACCTTACTTCCTGAACTGAAAGAAAGCTAATAATAGCAAGGAGACTGCTCCACTAGCTGGGAATTTCACAGAGTAATTACATCCCTGGAGCATTAAAGGTATCATCTCCATTTCTTGCTGTGCAAGACTGTGGAGCGGCTTGGCTGCCATTACCTCCCATAGCTGCTTCTTGGGCTGCAAGGCTTGATGACAGCCGAGAACATACTGCAAAAGTGCCTATGTGCTTTCTCTGCCTTATCATACAGCTTCTATTTCTTAAGGATAAGGTACCAGTCACAAAAACTAGAGAGCTCACTCACAAACCTTCTCTTAATCCTTATTCCAGTCCAGTAAGTTTCAAAGAAAATTTAGACTATCTATATGTATGTATATGTGTGTACATAAATATGCATATATGTATATGTACTCAGACAAGATGTTTGTACAAATATTTATGTGATCATTTTTTCATAAAAGAATCATCATGAGGTAAGGGGGTACATTTTTCTCCCAGTCATTTCCAGGAAAGAGTTGGTCCCTATATGACTTCATATACAGAGGAAACTAAAATAGATTATTTCCCTTTTTTACCTTGGTATCCCGATGTTCTCACTTTCTCTGCAGAAGCCTGGACGCATCTACTCTCTGTCTCTTTTACATAGTCACTTTTCTGTCCCTTAATTCCCGTTTTACACAGTGTTTAATGTCAGGAAATACCTGAAAGAGCACCGGGCATCCAGACGTTTTTAAATCAGTGGACAAGTTCTCCCCCCTTGGATAAAGCAAGGCTAGTGCCATTAGGCAGCCACGTTTCCCAGCCAGAATTTAGTTCTATTTGTGGGTAGAGCCTCTTCCCTTTCTCTAAATGGTTTCTGCATCTGCAGCCTCCTCCATCCCTTTTACCTTTTGCCATGCAGTCCTGGCTGCAGGAATGACTTCATTGCACTTAGATCGCACCACCTCCCACACACCATTCTCGCCAGACAATGTTCCCCTCCATTTAATCCCCAAATTGATGTCAAACTGAGTGTCTTTTGAGACAATCTGAGGTCTCTTCAGCCATCTACTCCTATAGCTGATAGCTTTTTCCCCTGTTGGCGCCCGAGAATCGCCGGAAATGGGTGAATCCAGCCCAAGAGTGATGGGACCAGTTTTAAGAGTCCTTAGTAGATTCTTTTATTTTCAGGAACAATTAGAAATTTCACTCTTGAAACAAAATAGAAACTACAAAAATTTTACTCCCTGAAACTGTCTGCTTATCTCACATGTCTAAGTAATGAGATAAAGAGTCCTTTGCTTTACAGAAGCTTCTCAGTTTCAGGAGGTCGCATTGATTAATTGTTGTTCTCAGTGTCTATGTTACTGGGGTTCTATTTAGGAAGTGGTCTCCTGTGTCAATGTGTTCAAGTATACTTCCCACTTTCTCTTCTATAAGGTTCAATGTGGCTATTTCTCAGAAAATTAGGAAACAATCTACCTTAAGCTCCAGCAATATCACTTTTGGGCATATACCCAAAGGATGCTCAATCATACCACAAAGATATGTGCTCAACCATGTTCATAGCAGTATTATTCATAATAGCCAGAATCTGGAAACAAACTAGACACCCCTCAACTGAAGAATGGGTAAAGAAAATGTGATAACTTACATAATGGAGTACTACTCGGTGGTAAAAAAAAAATGACATATTGAAATTTGCAGACAAATGGATGGATCTAAAAAAAATTATATTGAGTGAGGTAACCCAGACTCAGAAAGACAAATATCGTATGTACTCACTCCTAAGTGGCTTTTAGATCTAAAGCAAAGAAAAACCAGCCTACAGTCTAGAACTCCAGAGAACCTAGGCAACAATGAAGACCTTAAGAGAGACGTACATAAATCTACACAGGAAGGAGAAAAAGACAAGATCTCCTGAGTAAATTGGGAGCATGGGGGTCACGGAAGAGGGTAGAGGGGAGATGGGAGGAAGGGAGGGGAGCAGAGAAAAATGCAGAGTAGTAGAGAGAGCCTTTAATCTCAGCCCTGGGGAGGCAGAGGAAGGTGGATCTCTATGGGGTGATACCAGGATGTACTACATAGTGAGTTTCAGACAAGGCAGAGCTACACAGTGAGACCTTGCCTCAAAAAGAAAAAAAAAAACTCACCTAATTAACAAAATGAGCCATCCCCTCACCCTGCCAAAACCAAATATAGGATCACATTTTAACATGCTGGGGGTTAGGACTTCAATGTGTCTTTGAATAGCTTGATTTATATGATATTACTTGTGGTCAGTTTACCTAAATGTTTCCCAGGTGTACTTATGCTCTGAGGAAAAACATTTCATCCTGAAAGGGTAGGGCAGAGGTACTGCGTTGCTGGGGAGGTTTTGTAGCTGTTGCAAGAACACGTCATCATCACCCCTTTGCTGCGCAAACGGGAGAATCACCCTCTACTCTTTGACCGAGTTTGCCATGCTTGTCTGCAAAGTGGCACACACCCTAGGCAGTGTCTTAACAAGGGTTCTGTCTGCATTGCTAGAGTGAGCAATCAGAGCTACCAAAAAAACGCTTGTAAATCTGCTGGGAGCATGAATGGCAGGCATATCCTGCCCAACTTTTTCTTCTGTTAAGTCAGAAACAGTTTTGTAAAAGTACTAGTTAAGCAATGAATTCTCCAGCTATAAACCTCTTTGGAGGGATCCAAGTGTGCAAATAAGGGCAAGATCCCTCTACCCATTCTTCTTAACCCAGGGTCTTTAGCCCAGGAGAGCACCATGCAGTATATGGTATTTCAAGAAAGAAACATTGAGTTTCCGGCTGGGGACCATGCCACAGGGGCATCAATCTCTATCTCTAGGATATCAGTAGGACTGGGGAGGAAGAGCAGAATCTGTTCTTGACTTTTTAGTATGCTAGAGGGTGGGCAGGGCCAGAGTTAGCAGGTTAGAGTGAGTGGTCTTCTGCCCAGGCCAGCTTCTCCTCTACTCCCTGGTGGCAGTTGTTTGGGTACTCCTTTGATGCAGCAAGGGTACTGAGAATGCCAAAAACAAGCCCAGAGATGTAACCCAGGATAGAACCACGGGAAGGCAAAGTGTGTCAGAGGTGAGGTGCCACGCCACACACTCCTCCCTTTGGCTATTTCTTGTTAACAACCCATTTTAATAAATCATGCACTCACAGTTTGCATAAAATTAGCACAGCAGGGATGGAGAAGTGGTTTAGTGGATAAAGCACTCGACCCCCCCCCCCCCACACACACACAGATAAGAGGGATCCAAACATAAATCTAAGACTTTTCCTTCTTTGTGTTGAAAGTTAAAAGAAAAAAAGAAACTTACATTGCATTTAGTTGTAGATTTAATTGGGTTTAAATTGTGATCCATTTGTCAGGGACATATTGTCTACTAGGAAAAATGGTTGTTCTAGTGAGTTGAGCAGAAGAGATTGACTTCACAGATAGGTAAACACAGATCTCAAAGGGCAGTTTTGATGTTTCAGACTTACCTACTTCTCTTACAGTGACAAGTGGGTGGCTTCACAGGGAAGTGATGCCCCTTTGACAAGGTGTCATAACTTGCCTGTTTTCTCAGGAACCTATCTGGTTTCACTTCCGTTTGACTACCTGGCAGCTAGGAGAAATAACCTCATTCTGGCGTGATCTGGTTTGCTGGGGCTGAGTGCAGAAGACGAGTGTAAGGCCTTAGACAGGGACACATTCACCATCAAAGCTTCTTAAAGTGTCATTAAACAAGTGGATGATATTCGTTTTTTTTTTTTTTTTTTTTTTTTTTTGGTTTTTCGAGACAGGGTTTCTCTGTGGTTTTGGAGCCTGTCCTGGAACTAGCTCTTGTAGACCAGGCTGGTCTCAAACTCACAGAGATCCGCCTGCCTCTGCCTCCCGAGTGCTGGGATTAAAGGCGTGCGCCACCACCGCCCGGCTATTGATATTCGTGTCATAAACTATGTTTTTAAATTTCAAAGAACATAAAAAGCCAACAGGAAATGTATTTTTAAACTCTCCCTTTAAAATCTTCAATAAAGTAGCAAGTTGCGTTGCAGAAAATAATTTATCATGAAGTTGCAAAGTATTTGAAAGCTGAACTTCAAGAATTAGCTTCCCGCTCGGTTCCTTGGGCTCCTCCATTCCAGATTCTTAATGGTTTATTAACCCCTGTGTTGGCTCTGCTTTTTCATAACTAACACAATGTTCTATATGTTAATTTCTAGGATCTGGCCTTTGGAGTCATCAGAACAAAGGTCTCTCTGCAGAATGTTGGAGGGGGAAACACTGGCCTACTCAACTGGTGATGATTTGGGTTCCTGCTCATTCTAAATGGAAATTGAAAAATTGTAATCCCTAGATATATGAAAGAATGAAAAAATAGTCAAGACAGCATGTATACTCTATAACGTTAGCTGGCCCTATACTTCCTTATATGACCCTTAAATTGCCTCTTGGCTTCCTTTTTAGCCCAGGCCGGCCTCAAATTTACAATAATCCTTCTCCCCCTGCTTTGTAGATGTGGAGATAGCAGCTATGCACTGCTGCATCTTGCTTATGAGTCTTTAACATTGGAATTCTAACTCTGTAACAAATTGTGGAGGCAGAAATAAGAGTCACTGTAGGGGTTAAAGAGGAACAAGCCTGAGGCAAGTCTGATGTAGGAAGGGTTACTATACTCTCCCCTGGAAAGCTCCAGGGCTTCAGGACAGTTTTCCTACCCTCTTGGGCCTGGAATTTCTTGTTGAGGCTCCAATTATTTGTCCTCCCTCACGCAACATATGTGGCGCCCCAAGAACTCAGCTTTAGACTGGATTTTCTGCCTGTAGAGATTCAAATTGATATCACCTGAGTTTTAAGACCTGACGCTATAAAAGTGGATCATTAGTGTCTCAAAATATCCCATTTTAATGATATTTAATTTAAAGTGTAGGCAAAAGAAATGAGTCACTGAAGAGGCAAGCTGCTGGTACCTCTTGAAAGTCTCAATGAGGCAAATTCCCTCAAGTGAATCTTCTCGTCCGTCTGTACTCAGCAGCCACGCAATCAGAAACCTCCACGCCTGCACACCTGCTCTAGGTTTGTCTATAAGTCTTAGCATCTAAGGCTCCAAACTATGGTTCTGAAACAACGGGGGAGTGAACTGGGTCAACTGGGAGTGGGATGGATAAAGGGTCACCTCCTCCAAAACCTCCGTCAGCGTTTGAAGGCTCAACACAAAACCAAGACTTGATAACTCCCCAAGAAGAGGTTTTCCTCTTACTCTGATATGTTCACATGAAGAGTGGTGCTCAGAAAACCGGACTCCAAAATGAGACACCCTGGCATGTTCAACTGGAGAACTTTCCTAACAAGACCCTGAGCCTACTTGCGTCTTCAGTGCAGAAGACTTTCTCCCTTCGCCTGGATGCTTCAGTTCATGGGAGCATGTAGAAGAAAGGAATGGGGGGGGCGGGATGAGGAAGAGCTGGGGGCAAAGGAGTGGGCATTCCAAGGTTCGAATAGAGAACCAAGGTCTTGGCCTTTCCAAAAGTACAAGATGGGGCATCTCTGAAGTTGCGTTGTTCATTCACAGACTGCATCTGCCAAGGAGGGACACGACTGCCTTCAGAGCTTCTTGCTGAAATTTCATTCATCAAGGTAATACTCATATCTCAGAATAAGAAGTGAAAACCAGACGCCTAGAGTAAGAGGTAATGTCTCAGGCCATTGCAAAGTCTGGTTTCATTCATTTCCTTTAGCATTTACTGTCTCTCTAATGTTTCCTATGGCCCTTCTCTGAATCTTTCCCCATTACAAAGGCACCCCTGAGCTTCAATCATGTAGTCCTCTCTTTGGGTTTTATATTTTATATAGCTCCCTAATACACTAATGAATTTTTAATGTAAATATGAAAAAAATCAATGAATTTACTTTGCTTTTCTTTTGTTAACCTGTCTTTTTGTTGCAAAGGTATTGGCTATGACCCTTCCTGAGTCTCTGTATATTCAAGGGGAGGAAGCTTTGTCCTCTGATGAGAGAATCTGGTTGGAGAGAAAAGTTGGGCAAAGGATGCGGTTCTATGGCTGGTTCTTTCTGTAGTGGTTATTTTTCTTTATCCTTTCATCTTGATTTTAGGTGTTGATGTTCAAGTTTACCATCCTGTCCCAGTGACAGGATGCCTAAAGACAATTTTATTATACCCTGCTGATTGATATTATTCTTCAAAATGCCCAGACCCTTTATTAACTCAAGAGATCAATTCTAGAAGATGCTGATCCTCAGGTCAGCCAGTCAGAGATGAGGGAGAAAGAGCTTTATATATGAATGGTTGGGTAACCTGGGAAACTTGCATAAATAGTTTCTGTAGTGTCAGCACAACTGTGGCCACAGATCTTTCCAGGCTCTTGGGATCACAGTCGAGGTTCCATGGACAGACAACCACAAGCACTCTCCCTTAACCCCTGGGCTTCCAGTCGGATACGCAATGTCCACCCACCCTACAGTTTGGCTCAGAACACTGAACCTAAATCAGCAGATGACTGTCTGGCGAAGATCTAACACTCACTAGCTGTGTCATCAGACCCTCACCGACAAAAGCAAGCTTCAGAGACACAGAGCAAGGAGTTGGGACACAATTGGAAACAAAAATTGCTTGCCTCGTATTTGCCATTCTCATAGTATATCTTACAATGAGAAACACCACTAAAAGGTTCCTCTTATAGCATACATAGAACATTATTTTCGATACCTCCAATTCTTTGAGCATTTTATACATTTCACTTGTATCCACCACTTTCCTTCAGATCCTCCTAGAGTCACCCCCACCTCCGTACACATCCAAATTTGTGATTTTGTTCTGACAGCTGACTCCCATTTGTGCTGCCCGAATCCTCCTTGGATCTGCTCTGAACTGTGCTTGACTACTAGGGATTATACTCTTAAAGAAAACTGATTCTTCCCAGAAGCTGTCAATTGCTCTCAGCTTGAGATGGGATTTTGTGCCCAGATCCCACCCCCTCCATGATGGGATTACTGTCTGGCTTGAGTTTCTGCTAGTCCTTCGTATGATGTCACAGCCACTATGACTTCATATGTACAACTGCCCTGTGGTGCCTTGAAAGTATTGTTTCCCAGAAGTTATCTACCACCTCCAACCCTGAGCTTTGGGGAGATGTATGTGATCTGGCTCTCACTTAGGGCTGTAGTCTCTATATTTTATACCTTGACTAGTTGTGTGTCAGTGTTAATTGCCATCTATTGCAAAAAAAAAAGTTTCTGTGATGTCAGTTGAGGAATAGGCTAGTTTGAGTTCAGTTATTAGAAGTCAGTTTAGTAATAGGTTCTCCGTTTGGGCCTAGAACCTATCTATGCACAGGTTCTAGGCCCCGATAGCAGTGCTAGGTATGGCTTCCACCACTTAAATCCAATCACAGTGAATTTAATAGAGTGGGCCTTAAATCCAATCAGAAAGTGTGCGGTTATTGCCACAGGGCTCATTGCACCAGTAGGCATATTTTCTCAGTATGGCGAGTACTGTGGCTCACAAATTCATAGATGGGCCCTGATGATTAATTTTCTCCTCTTGTGGTTTGAACAACACCTTCCAGCACTCTGAAAACTAGCCAGGGTGGGTGAAGCTTCCAATTTAGTACCAGTTTGATTTCTCCACATTTTATTCTTTTGAACCAAGAATGTGGTCCCTTCAACAGTAGGATCTTCCCATCAAGTTCTTGAAGGTAACCAAAATCAATGGCAATAGTTTATAATGTATGACCATTTCCGGCCAACTGGCCAACTACTGAAAAGGAGGTAATTCATTCTTAGTACAAGGGTTTTAATTTGTTAGTGTTTGCTGTCTAGTGAGGGTATTGTCCTTCTATTATGGGATAACTCTACCGAAATTCTATATACGAACATTGGGAAGCTTCTATAGTAGTAGGTTTCTATATAGGTTTTTCAAAAGGCCATTAGTTTTAATTAGCCCTTCCCATATTTCCACCTACCTTGCTATCTTATCTGCCACACTATTTAATTTTCTTGTTCCATTATTCCTTTTTCCTTTTTTTAATGACTGTATTATATCTTCTTCCCTTGAAAGAACCTCCCATTCTCTATGACTGCTTACTAATTTCCTGACCTCTATGGATATTCCAAATGAAATACAGATATCTAAATATCCAAAACTAGCATCCAAATTTAGAGAAAACATGATTTACTTTCCTGGATTTGGGCTACCTTGCTCAGGATGCTTACTTTCTCTTCCATTAATTTACCTGATAATTTTACAATTGTATTTTTCTTAACAGCTGAATAATATTCCATCATATAAGTGTACCACATTTTCATTAGTATTAATCAATTAACGGGCACCTGAGTTATTTCCATATCCTGGCTATTGTGAATACAACAGCAGTGAACATGGATGAGCAAGTTTTTCTAAGTAAGATGTAGAATTCCTTGGGTATTATAACATTCGGTTTACAAAAAGGTTTATGGGAATACAGTCAACATCACATAGACTGCAATTCTCTCAATTGTACATCCTTGAAACCAAATAATCCAATAGGTCAATTTTAGATCATATCAATATTGACAAACTGAAATATGGTCTCTCCATAGTCAACTCTAAAAGTGTAGAGAAGGAATATATTTGGATATATCTCTATTTATACATACATATGTATATATATATGAGATAATGATGATGATCAACACATCATCGACCAGCTAGGCAGCCACCAGGAGATTTCCTTTTATGGATTTGACACTTAACACACATGGTTCACTTAATAGATATTTTAAAGTAAAGCAACTTTCAAAAAGTTTCTTGATGTCTGTCTCTAACAAGAAGGATAGAAAGCTAACGCAAGGCAGGACTTCAGCTAAAATAAATTACAATAGTTGCCTCAGTCTTTATTTGCACTGTCATCTCTTAAAAGATGTCAAAAGCTTGCAATTCCTCAACAATGAGTAATGCCAATGCCTGCAATTGCTGCTTAAATCACCTGAATTCACAGGATAAAGTTTAATTCAGAGTGTTCCAGGAACCTGAAGTGCTAGTCTGGTGGGTAGAAGGGAGACATTAACAATTATATTCCAGAAAAAAAGCTATGACTATGCAAATCTATTTTGCCCTTAACTCTGCCTAGGAAAATGTGCTGTGGCTGTCATTGTGCCATGCCTGACTAGTATCGTGTCCCTCCTCTTAGCAAACCTATGGAGCGCCCTGGCAACAACATAAGGAGCTAGCCCAGGTCCGGAGAGGCAAAGGTGGTTTACCTCAGCTATCCTTGATACTTCCTGGATCAAAATCTCTTTTGACTTCATTAATAATGAAAAGAGAAAGTGAAGCACTCTGCCGTGGAATTCGATGATGCTAATGAGTTTATTTTTTGCCGTCCAGGATCGCTTTTTCCCCTGTCATTCAGGAAAGCTATTAGATAGTGCCAGAATACGTCCACGGAACCCTACCTGTCTTCTGATCTGAGACCTGAGCGGTTTGAAGTACTTTCCAAGGCATCAGCCTAGGGCACAGAGCCCAGTTTCCAGTCATCTACGCAGAACCACGTGACTGAGTGATGGCAGAGGGAAGGCTGCAGTGTCTGGAGGTGGGAAGAGAAGCCTGCAGCAGTGCTTCAGGCTCCCATTTGGGAGCCAGCTTAGCAGCTCAGGTCAAGAACCCCACAACTCAAAATAGCCCAAGTACCACCTACCAAGAAATTGTTACCCACTGCCTTGCGTGTTTAATCCCTCCCTATGTTTGAGGACTCAAAACTTACAATTTAAAGATCAACCATCCCTTAAAATAGGTATAGAAAACAGAAGGGGCAGCTGATGGGCACCAGGTGGGAGAAGGGTCTGGCATTTGCAAAATGCTTTGATAAAATTTGTCAAAATATCTCAAGGATCAAAATAGATTTTTTTTTCTGACATCAGGCACCTTGTCAGCATGCCCAGGCACTCACCTTAGCCTGGAAATGTTAACATTTACTTTCTATAAAGGACAGTATTCCCTGAGGGCATGCGAGTGACGTCCATTCTAGCACGGTTTTTCTAAGTTTTGCTACATTGGCCCACGCTTAATGTGGCCAGAACCACAGATGCTTGCTAATGACATCTGATTTAGCTTGTGGATACAGTCACGTAACAGCAGAACTCGATGTTTTCATATCCTTTTAATTTTCCTTTCCAAGGCCATGGGAGGAACTTTTCTATGTTCATACCCTGATGATAGAAAATTAACAGACCATTCTGCCACCCAGGAACCTGCGTATTTCATATTCAACATCCTTGTAGACAGCATCCCCACATTTTCTCATCTGTGAGGGGGAAACCCCACTAATGTGGCAGGAAAGATTAGAAATGATCAATTCATTGTATAGAATGTCTTTCCTTGCAATGAATGACATCAGGATATCTGCCTACCTATCCCACACACAATACTAGACGCCCCCTTTAGGAAGAAACATGATTCAAATGTATCTAAAAAACAGAACTCTATGAGTAGCAAAAACACAATCCTCTTGAGAAGCTCACAATAAAAAGTCAGAGTCAGGCGGCAAGATGGCTCAGGGGGTAAAGGCATTTTTACACAGGTTCAATGATCTGAGTTCAATTTCTAGATCTCAGGAGATAGCGATAAATGACCAACTCCCAAGAGTTGTCCTTTTACTTCTACAATATGCCTACGCACACATACACAATAAATCAATACAAATAAATACAGTTAAGAGGGAACTTACGTTTATGTTTCAGTTTGCAATGAGGCATTGATAAGGGAGAATCATTTGAAATCCAGGAGTTCCACGCCACAGTTTACCAGCATTCTCCTCATTTGTGCCTTCAAAGGAAAGACCCGAACAGGGTGAGTGGAAAGAACATCCAGGCCTCAGACTGATGTACATCTTTGGTTATAAATGCTTGTCAAGCCCCTGGCTCCACGCATCCTTGGAGACCCTGCTGTGTTCCCTACTCCTGGATTTCAAGGACTGCCGGAGCTTTAATTTAAAATCTCCTTCCTTTATTTTGCTTTTTTAGACTTAAACTTGCTTTAAGTTGTTTTGGTTATTTTCAGATACAACTACTTGACTCGGAGCTTATATTTAGAGGATAATTAACAATGCCTGGTGCTCCTAGAACAAACCACAAACAGAGCCAGGTCACCAAGGAGAGGTCTAACATATTGTGGCCAGGTTGACTCAGATGGCTCAGCTAATATCCACTTCTTCCGCTCTTGGGCAACAATCTCATTTCAACAGAAAAAAATATTGTCACCAAAACCAGAAGATGGAAGGTCCGCGTTCAGAGAGTTGTGTTTTACAGAAGTGAAAACTTCATAAATCAAAACCGGGAAATGTTTTTTTCATAGGGTCTCCTATGGCTCTCAGCAGAGGCACCTGAGCACAGGTCAGAATGAAATACAGCTGGTAGGGCTTCCCTCCATCTCAACACTCAGCTTGGGGCGTACCAAAAGACAGGAGTAATAATACCCTATATTAAGCTGCCTTTGCTGGAAAACTCAAACGTTCAAATCTGTTACTGAGACGCACGTGCAACAACTGAATCTGGTTTGGCAGAGTTGCAAGTGTTCAGGTCCTAGAATCTTTTAAGAAGAACGCTCTCTAGTGCTTGACCTTGGCCAGCTGGATTCCTTTTCTGTTGCAAGGGGAACAAACCAAAAAGCAAAGCCATGGTGCTCCCAAGGCTGAGAGACACACAATGACAAGGTCTATTTGACAACCCAGGACCACAAACAGAATCTGATAAAGATCGGTCTTCTCCTGGTAGCAGTGAATCTATGAGAGACTAAAAGCCGTTATCTGCGCTGTTCAGGCTTATGGACCCAGATTTCAGCTACTCCTCTAGCCTTAACACAATCCTAATGGAGGTTGTTTGGCTGTTCTGTTTGTGATCTCTGGGACGTCTTCACACAGATGGTGAGCAAACTGAGGCCAATCACTGTTTAAGGCTTCGTGTAAAGCAGTGGCCCTCAACCTTCCTAACGCTGCAACCCTTTAATACAGTTCCTCATGCTGCGGTGAAACCCCAACCATAAAATTATTTATGCTGCTACTTCATAAGTGTAGTTTACTGTTATGAATCATAATGTAAATGTTTGGGTTTTCCAATGCTCTTAGGTGACCCCTGTGAGAGGGTCATTCAACCCCCACAGGGGTAGTGACCTGCATGTTGAGAATCACTGCTACAAAGTCTAAGGCTTACACTCTAGAGGGATGTAGACAAACCTCTCAGCTCACTTTCAACAAAGACTGGTGGGGCTGGTGTGAGCCCAACTGATTTCATTTCTTTAATAAAATTTGCTACCCAGATGTGTTGCTGTTCCTTTTTGGAAGAGAAGAAGGAATCAAAATGACTGAGGAGGCCAAGTATGATTAGGAGCAGAAAAGAACTTTTTCGGAGTCCCATAATATAGCAGCTTGCCAAACTCAACCTTTTTTTCCCCCTATTTTACCTGATCATATCTATTGGAGAGGAGCTTTCTCTCCAGAAGTTGGCCAGGGATGTGTAGGAAATGTTACTCTTACCTTTGCACCTTTGGCCACCATTAGTAGTTTTACAACTGCTAGGACTTTTCCTGAAGACTACTCCTGAGCAGTTGTTTATTTTTCAATTCTTTGGGGACCTACAACCCGCTCCCAAATACATATACGAAGATCATTCTTACTTATGAATGCCGAGCCTTAGCATGGCTTGTTTCTAGCCAGCTTTTCTAACTTAAGGTATCCCGTTTCTCTTTAACTGCATGTTGTTTCTGGTCTTTTTACCTTTCTTTATTCTCTGTATCTTCCTTTTCTTCTTACTCCATGGCTGGCCATGTGGCTGGGTGACTGACCGCTGGGCCTTCTCCTCTCTGTCTCCTTTTCTCGCTCCTCCTCCTTTGCTCTGGAGCCTCGATTTGATTTCTCCTATTTACCCTCTCTGCCTGCCAGCCCCACCTCTTCTTTATCCTGCCTTGCTATTGGCCGTTCAGCTCTTTATTAGACCAGTCAGGTGTTTTAAGTAGGCAAAATAACACAGCTTCATAGAGTTAAACAAATGCTGCAGAAAAGAATGCAGCACATCTTTGCATCATTAAACAGATAGTCCACGGCATAAACAAATGTAACACACCTTTAACTAATATTCCACAACAGTAGAGTTTGCCCACAGGAGTCTTTTAAAACAGGCCTGTCCATAACCAAATCAAAAGCAAGGTTCTGTTGTATCCATGGTGGAACAGATTGCTCTCGCTGTCCAATATCGTTATTCCTGGTTGCCTTGGCCACTTTCCTCCAAAAGCAACAAATACACAACATGGAAACATGACATGAAATGCATGAATCAAAATCTAACACACTAATATGGTAAATATATGTTGATTTTTAATATAAATTTTATCAGATGATCAGATTCTTGGTAGGTTTAAGTCTAAAAATTTTGTCAGAATATCAAACTCAAGAAGTTATTTAAATCTAAACTCAAATCGCCTCTTTAATGAATTAAAATCCCAAAGTTCAAAATTCTCACGTAAATGTCCCAAAACCCTTCTAACAAATTTCTTTTTCTTTTTTATTCTTCTCTCAGCTATTACATCCTGACTTTCCCCTCCCTCACTTACCTCCAATCTGTCTCCTCTAGCTTCCCTCTCCCCCAGATCCATCCCCCTGTGTCTCTCCTTAGAAAAGAGCAGGCCTCCCAGGGACATCAACCAAACAGCATGCTATAATAATACCAGGCACATACCGTCATATCAAGGCTGGACGAGCAGGCAAATGGATGGAACCAGAAAACATCATCCTGATGGAGGTGACCTGAACCCAGAAAGACAAAGTGACTATTAGCTATAAATTAAAAGACAACCATGCTACAACCAGGAGACCCAGAGAGTCTTAAGTCAGAAGGGGGCTTAAGGGGGGATGCAAGGATCTCCATGGAAAGGGGAAACAAATTTCTTATTCTGCTTAGTTTCAGTGATTTCTGAATAGCCCAACAAAGACAGAGTACCACTCATTGGGAGTAGTCTCTTCCTCCCACTTCAAATGATTTAATTAAGAACAACGCCCTTACAGGTTACTTAGATGTTTAGGTTTTAACTAATTCCAGATATAGTTAGGTTGACAACCACGAATAGCCTTCCCATACTTGGATAGCTTTAATTTCATTTAAAAGGAGGGGTGGGAATAGTGCCCATAAGATGGCTCCGTGGACAAAAAGTTTTCAAGTCTGGCAACCCAAGTTCAATCTCTGGAAATCACATGGAGGAATGAAAGAGCTAAGTATTGCACGTTGTCATCTGGCTTCTATACTTGTTCTATGGCATGTGTGCCCCCCCAGCTGCCCCATGCCCCTGGAAATAAATAAATGTAATAGAAAATTTAAAACCAGAAACTAAGAATAAAAAAATGTGGAGGATGTCAAAAGATTAGAAGCCCAGAATGATGACTCATTCCTATAATCCCAGCGCTCAGCAACTGGAGGCAGAAAAATCAAGAGTTCAAAGGCAGCCTCAGTTATATAGTTAGTTGAAATTAGGACTAAATGAACTCATGAATGCTGTCTCAGAAAAGAAAATGGGAAGAATAAAAAAAGCTAAAGGAAATTGGAACCATCACACGCTGCTGGTTCATAGGAAATGGTTCAGCTCCTATAGTGGGAAATGGCTTGACAGTTCCTCACAATGAAAAATGAAAAAAGAATCACCACACAGCTCAGCATTTCCACTGACGATTGAAAACAGGTTTTTCACACAGAATCCTGAACAGGAAGGATTACGCACCACTGATCATAATATCCCAGAGATGGGAGCAACCTAAATGTGTACCAGCGTATGAAGAGGCAAACCAAATGTGGTATCTTCATACAAGGAGATAGAAGTCTGCCATAGAAAGGAATAATGGTGCTGCGTGAGAGATGTTTAGCCGGCCAAGGCACTTGCCATCATGCTTTAGACTCGAGTTAAATCCCTGGACCTATGTTCAAAGGAGAGAAGTGACCCCCTCAAGTCGTCCTCTGACCTCATTGTGTGCATACACACACACACACAGACACACACATACAATGATGCATTAATACATTTATATAAAAAGGAATGAAGTGCTGATATGTGGTATAGCACATATGAACCACAAATCCAGTATGCTAGGTGAAATCAGCTCCCAAGGCCTGACATATGAGATGTCTAGAGTGTATAAATACATAGAAAGAGAAAGCAGACTAGTGCCTGGTGGAGTTTCAAGAGATTGGGAGTGTGGTGAGACAGGAAGTAAATGCTTAAAAGGTAACCAGACTCCAAACCTGATTCTTTCTCTCCACATACATACCATGAACATATACCACATACACTGCACACACACAGCACATTGCAGAAACACCCAAAGACATACACATCCCACACACACTACACACACACACATATATACACATACCACACACATTCAAACATACAACATACCACACACATACCACACACATTCAAACACACCACATACCACACACACACACATATACACACATACCACACACATTGAAACACCACACACACACACATATACACACATTGAAACAACACACACACATATATATACACACATTGAAACAACACACACACCACTAATTGCCAATGCCCAGTGGAAGCAGAGGCACACAGCAACTGTAACTTTCTCATGGTGGTGTTGCTGATAAAGCAAAGACAATGTAGGCATTGGGAAAGTGATCACTCACTTTCTTACAGAGGTAAACACTGACCAGACAAGAGAAACAAAGACTTATGTTCTCCTTAAGAATTCCATATGAGTGTTACAACAGCTCTACTGATGCTCTTACTCTTTGAAGGAGACAATCCAGTGATCTGCACCTGCTGAGTGAATGAGCAAATCATGCTGCAGCAGAGTAGGAAAGGGGCAAGTCTTGTCTCATGCTCTGCAAGACGGCCGGGGGGAAAACACAAAGTGGGAGATGCCAAACTCAAAAAGCTGTTTGCTGTGTGATTCCACTGATATGGAAACCTGGAAAACGATTAGGTAAATAATAATATTATCAATGAGATAGCAAATATATATTCTCAGATTGCAAGACATTGGGGGTAGAAAGGGCAAGGCAAGTGGCTTTGAGGAGCCAAAGGTAGGGAGGTAGGGCTGGGACTTGTCTCAAAAGGGTGAGAGGACTTCCCACTTTCTCTTCTATCAGGTTCAGTGTGTTCAGACTGATATTGAGGTCTTTAATCCATTTGAACTTGAGTTTTGAGCATGGTGATAGATATGGATCTATTTTCATTCTTCTATAGGCTGACATCCAGTTTTGCCAGCACCATTTGTTAAAGATGCTTTCTTTCTTCCATTGAATACTTTTAGCTCCTTTATCAAAAATCAGGTGTTCATAGGTTTGTGGGTTAAAGCTAGGGTCTTCTATTCGATTCCATTGGTCGACTTCTCTGTTTCTATGCCAATACCAAGCTGTTTTCAATACTGTAGCTCTGTAATAGAATTTGAAGTCAGGGATGGTAATGCCCCGTACTGGCTTTGTGGGAGCCTAGGCAGTTTGGATGCTCACCTTACTAGACCTGGATGGAGGTGGGTGGTCCTTGGACTTCCCACAGGGCAGGGAACCCGGATTACTCTTAGGGATGATGAGGGAGGGGGACTTGATGGGAGAGGGGGAGGGAAATGGGAGGTGGTGGCGGGGAGAAGGCAGAAATCTTTAATAAACAAAAACAAAAACAAAAAACCCAATATGACCAGGTTTAGGGTTAAGAAATATTTTCTTAATTTTCAGAGAGGAACATTTACAAAGTTGAACCCCAATCCTCTAATTCATTAGTAGTCAAGGAGCAAGCGGGGAGTCAAAGTCAGATTTCTTTAAACAGAATTGCCTGGTGTGTACAATGGTCTAAATAAAAATGTAAACACATGAAATAAAAAAAAGTGAGAGGAACATTTGAGTTGATGACATTTTCAAGACAATTACACAACTTACATGTTGCCAAACAAACTATTAGAACTTTGCAGTGAAAAGAGCTACATTGCGTATGAGAAGAATGCAGTCATTTTTAAAAATGGAAAAAAATGCAGACATGTGCCATCAGACATACAACCAGACATCCAATACAATTTTTACACGAGTTAAAATGTCTTTATGAAATCTATGACAATGTGTACTAAAGATATGAGAAGAAATAAAAATTAGAAATATGTCCTATACTCTCTGAATGTGACGGACAATGAGAGCTGACGAGAGGCGAAGGAGAATGGCACAGGAACTTTCATCTGGCGATGGATCGAGAGAGAGACAGAGACCCAATTTGGAGCAACCGTCTGAGCTCTTAAGGTCCAAATAAGGAGCAGAAGGAGGGAGAACATGAGCAAGGAAATCAGGACCACGAGGCGTGCACCCACCCACTGTGACAGTGGAACTGATCTATTGGGAGCTCTCCAAGGCCAGCTGGACTGGGACTGAATAAGCATGGGTTGAAACTGGACTCTCTGAACAAGGCGGACAATGAAGGCTGATGAGAAGCCAAGGACAATGGCACTAGGTTTCGATCCTAATACATGAACTGGCTTTGTGGGAGCGTAGCCTGTTTGGATGATCACCTTCCTGGACCTAGATAGAAGTGGGAGGACCTTGGTCTTCCTGTAGAGCAGGGAATTTGGACTGCTCTTCAGAATTGAGAGGGAGGGGGAGTGGACTGGGGGGAGGAGAAGTGGAGTGGGGATAGGGGGAGGGGAGCGGGGGGAGGGGGCAATATGTGGGAGGAGGGGGAGGGAAATGGGAAACGGGGAGCAGTTGGAAATTTTAATTAAAAAAGAATAAAAAAAAAAGAAAAAAAAAGAAATTAGAGACGGGCAGTGGTGGCGCACGCCTTTAATCCCAGCACTCGGGAGGCAGAGGCAGGCGGATCTCTGTGAGTTCAAGACCAGCCTGGTCTACAAGAGCTAGTTCCAGGACAGGCTCCAAAACCACAGAGAAACCCTGTCTCGAAAAACCAAAAAAAAAAAAAAAAAAAAAAAAAGAAATTAGAGGCAAAGATTGTCAGAGCCAACTTACAACAACAGCCTTCTGAATTTTTTATAAAGCAGAGTTGCACTGCCTGGGGCCTAATCAGAGCTCAATAAATACCTGTTGAATATTGTAAAAAAAAAAAAAAAGAAATATGTCCTATATTAAATAAAAACAAGACTTTTCACATTTAATGTTGCTTATATGTAAATAAGTTATTTCAGACTGACCACTTGGAATTGGATAACCAATTATAGGGCCCGTACCTGAGGCTGAATTCTCCCCCGACGAGCCTCTTTCTTAACTGGTGTCCTTGTCTAGGGGTAGAGTCCATGAGATGTCCCTCTTCTTCAATAGCATATTTATACATGTGGCTGTTATCTGCTTGTATTTGGGGCAGCATATTATTGAGGTATTAACTATGTAACTGCCCTGTCATTTCTAGGAGACAGTCCCATAGGGGGTGTCTTGGTCCTCTGGCTCTCCAGCAAATTTTGAAAAAAGACTTCTTTCATCTGAATTTCAGAAGAATGTTAAGTGATAGCTACACAGCTAATTGCAGTGAAATTTCGAATGTGACTGGTTTGTAGGTTTCTAATATTTCTCTCACAGACCTGTCAATAAGCAGAAATTCCCTAGCACACTCAAAAATGTCATTGAGGATGTTTGATTTCTGAGGTTCCATGACACTTGGTAGCCTGTATTGCTACAAGTGTGTAGCTTGTTCTGCCCAAAAACTATGGCCAAAGAAGTCCAGCATTTTTTGATTTGTGTAAGAAACAGGGAGGATGTGGTAATGTCAATGTACTTGGCCCCATGGTCTCATAGAAAGTGGCGCTACTTATTAGGAGGTGTGGCTTTGTTGGAGGAAGAGTATCACTGTGCTGTGGATTTTGAGGTTTCTTATCCTCAGGATACAACCCAGTGTCTCAGTTGAATTCCTGTTGCCTGCAAGATGTCAGATTCTCAACTACCTCTCCAGGACCACGTCTGCCTGCACACCACCAAGTTCCTTGCCATGATAATAATGGATGGAACCCTTGAAACTGTGAGCCAGCCACCCCAATTTAATTTTTCCTTTATAAGAGGTGCCGTGGCCATGGTGTCTCTTCAGAGCAATAGACACTCTAAGACAGAGGGAAAAGGAGCTGAAGTTACAAGTTGTGACTATCCAAACACCTTGAAAGCTCTTTGGGGATGAAAAACATGAATAAAATGTAATGAATTTTTCCAGAAACCAAAACCTTCAAAGACTGCCTTGTTTTCTGGCACTATTTGTGTTCTACAGGTGGCCTTTGTCTCCGAAACAAACGGTAAGAGCTTTACTTCCTTTGTCACCATGAAGGAATACCTGAGAGAAACACCTCATGGGAGGAGAGGGTTATTTTTCCTCAGAGCTAAGGGCAATGGAAGCATGAAGCATCAGGACCTCACAGCTCAGTCAACCGGAAAGCAGAGAGTCCCAGCCTGAACCAACAGTCTGCAGCACGTTCAAGGCCTACTACCCTCAACAAGCGACTTCTGCTAGTTAGGACATTAGCCAAGGTCTTATAACTTCCCCCAAACAATGCTACCAGCTAGGAGCCAAGTGTTCAAACACAAGAGCCTAGGAGAGACATTTTTCATCCAAAGTGACAATGGATAATTTTTTCCTATGCATATTTTATTTTTAAATGATCTTAAAAAATAATTCTGCAATGCTGATATGGTTGGTATAGTCATTTTCTGGCCTTCTATCACTCTTTGTCTTTATCTCTTGAACTTATTTATCTTTTATCAGGCTTGGAAATCCAAGAACCTGTCAAATTCCAATTAGGACCTGTCCTGAGGGTGTTGCATGCTGGGATCATTGGTCATTCCGCATGCAAGGCCAGCTTCTCTGAGACTATGTGACTCCAGCTTCCTACTGTTCTGGATATCCATCTACCCAGGCCCTTGCTCTCAGCTGACTTCAGCAAATGCAATGACTTGGCATGTTTTAGGGATATTTGGAAAACTTGTCAGGCATTTTTCAAGTTTTAAAAAGACTTGCTCAGAAATGTTGATCAAAATCTTGATTTTGAAGGTCACACATTTTTCCACAAGACGTTTGGAAACTTCACCCTCTTTGATTCACTGATACTTCATCCTTCCTGTCTAATAACAACCAGAGTAGCTCCAGTTCTATCTAGGCTCCATTTAGGCCACACCTTAGTCTTGTGTTCAAACCAAGATTTTGATGTAGCTACAGGCATCTGCTTTGCTTGGCTTGTGGCCTTCCTTTATCTAGAAAGATCCTTGAAAGGATCTACAAAAGCACACGACTACCTCTGTGTTTGTGTAGTGCCCTATGAAATCTTTGTGTGAGCTCAATAGCATTCCATGGATGCTCTGAATAAGGTCATACTTGTTTTTGCAAACCATTAAGACTTTTATAGATGCACTACTCTGACCCAGAGTAGTAAGGGAGCTCATAGTCCAATATATGAATCAGCAAATAACCAGGTGGACAGTTGTTTGGTTAATGCGTTAGGATTAATCTAAATGTATCTTTACAATATAGTTAATAATTATATATTGCTGGGATAAGCTTTAGCGACACTAATTGTATTTATTTTTGACAGTTTACTAAAAACGCTACTAAAATACTCAAAGAACAGATTGTTTTGCTCACAATCAAGTTCTCTCAAAGAACAGGAAAAAAAAAAGGACATCATCGCTTCATGAATCTTATATAACCATGATACTCCAACTAAATAAAAATAGCTACAGGCAAATGGAGAAAAAGATCAACTTTATCCATGAAAACACTTAAAGAAATGAACACATTCAGGACTGAGTTTCATATGACAAAGTTGACTTCATATGTGATTACGTCAACGTAAGAAAACCTAGTGTCATAATTCATCAGCATATATCAATTAAAGTGGTTTAATCATCTCAAGACAAGTAGTCAATGTGTTCAATAACATTCAACACACACAATTTCAAAACTTCTAATCAATGAATGAATATAAAAGAAATTCCTTAGTCTAATAAATAGAAGCTTTACATATCCTATTCATTCTTTGAGAATTTCAGATCACGTTTTGACCATCTCTAACCCCTCCCCCAGCCCTTCTCAGATCCATTCGCCTTTACCCATCCACTATGCTTTGGTTTTCCTTTCTCAGACCCATCAAGATTAACTTGCGCCGCCCAAATATTCCCAGATGCATGTATGGATTTTCATTGGAGCAAAGTCAACATACCCGGGACTACACATTAGAAAAGAAACTTCTCTCTCTTTCTCCCCTCTCCCCCTCATTTTTGCCCTTTTCCTTCACCTCCCCCTACTCCCCACCTCCCCCTACTCCCTACCCCTCAGAAGCTAATTGGCCATAGCTCTCTGGCTAGCTTCATGTCCCCTGCTTGCTCCCCCTTCTGCAATGGGATGTGGTGGGTGTCTATGTTCCATTTAGGGCTTTGCATTCAGTACCAGTAGTTTTAGTATAGCATGTATTGTATGTGGTTTATTTGACTGCTCACTTTTTCTATCAAACCTTTAGAACTAGTTATTCTTTTCCTAGGAGACAATAACACCGTAGTCCCAGCTCTTTACTCAACCCTCACCTCAGTCCCCCAGACTCTTACAGAGTGGCCATAAGAAAGCTGGCCTCTTCCTTTGATATGGGATTCTTTGGGGATGCAAAGTTTTCTCCATAAGGTCAGATCAAATTTAGACCCTGGTGGGGACGATATCTGGCTTAGATTGCCTCCTGGTTCTTGCCAGCACCAGCTAATTAGTCACCTGAGCAAGGATCCCTGTCCCAGGCTCTGTTTCCAAGGAACCTGATCAAGATTGGTTATGATACCAAGGTCACTACAAATGCTGCAGATATAAGAGTCAATGACTACCAAAATTATTTGTCAAAGTGATTATACCAGGAATATTAGCTATTACGCAGAGATTAACCAGTCAGGCTTATCCTCAGGGATAAAGTTGGCTACAACATTCCAAGCAATTTTCATAAAAATTATTTTAAAAAAACATTTTTTTTTGTATTTCTCTGTGTAACAGTACTGGCTATCCTTGACTTGCTTTGTAGACCAGGCTGACCTCAAATTCATAGAGACCTGCCTCTGTCTGCCTCCTAAGTGCTGGTTAAGATTAAAGACATGTGTCACCATATCCAGGAAGAAACTTATTTTTTTAAAGGTCAGTACATCACAACTCATCATTATGTTGTCTATTCCAGGGCCCAAAGGCACAGATGGTATTGAGACCATTTTCAATTACTACAGCTATTGCCTTAGCCACATATCTCCACAACCTTGATGACATAAAATAGTAAGAATTTATTCTCTGAAGTCTTAGAATCTTGAAGATCAAAGTCGCCCTCACTGGGCTGAAACAAAGGAGCCAGCAGAGCTGTACTTTTGCAAAGCTCCTAAGAGAGAATCCATGTCCTGGCTCATCCAGCCTCCGGGGCCAATGATCTCCTTGGTTTATAACAGCCTTGCTGTGATCTCTACCATGAGGCCTCGTGGCTTCCCATTCTCTTACCTGTCATAAATCTCCCTTTGCTGGCGTCAAATCAGAGCATGGAGTTGCATTCAGGCCCCACTCTGATAATCCAAAAGTCTCCCCGTCTTGGAATCATTACCTGAATTACAAAGGAAATGATGTTATTTCTATATAAATCAGTATCCACCGGGTCCGGGGATTAGGTAAACAGCATCTCGGATGCAGCACCTTAGCTACCACAAAGAGTCCATTACAGTATCTCTTTCACTCTGAATTGCTGAAAAGCCCCATCAACAATAATCACCCCAATTTCTCCCTTTGTTTGCTTTAAACAACCCGTGCTACAACTGATGGACGATAGATCTGAGGACTCACCGACTCCTCTCTCCAGTGTCTTATCTCTCTTTCAAGAGAGATGCATGCTGTCTGCTCAACCGAACAAAGAGACTTAGATTATTATAATTTATCATAAGGCAGAGCATAGTTGACGATGGATTTTTTTTTTTTTTATTTCAAGAGGGGCAGAGAAAATCAGCGTGCTACAGTGGTGAAGAATGTGTGTTTCAAGTATTCTTTGACAACCCCTACCAAATACATTTCATGTCACAGCCTAACATCTGAAATATACAATAATAATAATAACAATAATAATAATAATAAATATTTGTTCATCTTTATCACTTTTCTCTGTCCTATTCTATTCCACCTCATTCTACTAAAAATTCTGCCTGAATCTCACAAAATTGAATCATAACCAATTCTTTGAGTGACATTTGAAAAAATGCCACTTCAAGGAAAATATGGAGAGCATGGTCTCTGGACATATATGATAATAGCTATTTATTGCTACATATAACCAATTATTCCAAGCATAATGGTTTCAAAAAAAAGCTCTTTTAGTACCTGACAGTCTTTGTGGGTTCCACGTCTCTCAGAATGCTGCAGTTACAGTGGATGGCAAGCTGCCATCATCTGAAGGATGGATTTGAGAAGCAAGCGTCTCTGTACCCAAGTTCACTTGAACCAGACCAGAGTCTCATTCTAGTTCATATTGGAACTTGAAGGTGGAGGATCCAGATGAGAAAGGAAGAGTCAAAATATAGGGTCAGGAGGGCTTGTTGGTGGAGGCTGCTTGTTTGTTCCTGGCCACTTAGACCCAGAAACTATGTCATTTTCCTAGGAATATCATTATTCCTAGCTAGCTCTTATATCCTAAACTTACCCATCTCCATTGATTTGTGCACCACGAGGTTATGGCGTCTGTCTCTGGTGGCAACTACAAGGCTTCTCACTGATTTCACCTTCTCTCTCTCTCTCTCTCTATATATATATATATATATATATATATATATATATATATGTATATATATATATATATATATATATATATACATATATATATATAGCCTGGCTATATTTTATTAAGCCATTGGCCAAAAGCAATTTCTTTATTCGTTAACCAATAAAAGCAACACATATACAGAAGGACTTCCCATACCGAGGACTGTGAGGGCTGATGACCCAAACCAACAGGTTTATTAATGCCACTGCTCCTTATATATGCCTCTAGTGAGTAAACAAACACTGAGTAGATAAAGAGCATCAGACAGCAGAACCACAGGGAACTTGGAGAGTCTCTAATTCCTCTCTTGCAAGGTGCATGCTGCTACACGTCTCACAACTCAGTGTCTGGAACATCTGACCACATCTTTACATAGCAACCGTCAGGCCTCAGGACCAGATCTCAGGCCCTCCAGAGCCCTGGTACCAGTCTGTGGCTGGCCTTGCCAAGCATGATTTTTGCCAGGAAGGAAAGCTCAGCACTTCTTTCATCCACAGGACTCCCAAAGGACTTCAGCTCTGCTTAGCCCCTGACCCTCACTCCCTGCTAACCAGCAGGATTCACTTGCAAAGGATTTCAAGGGCTTCTTTCCTTTCATGAACTTGAGGCCTTCCTCAGATCATTCTTGTATAGATCTCTCCACCTGGCAGCTAGCAGCGGGTAAGAAAGGATGACCAGTTATAGGTACAGTTCCATCCCTTTGGTTGTATTCTAGTCATTAGAAGAGAGTCAAAGTGTCTAGTACAGAGCTTAGGGAAAGTTTGTGATAGTATGCTACCAGGAAGTGAGGATCAGTGGGGACTGTCTCAAGGGTGCTTACCAGACTGGCAGGTCTGATGCCAGCAAGAGAAGTATTAGTGACATTTGGGATAATTGAGCCCAGCCTTCAACCCATCTAGCCTCTGTGGTGATACACCTTAGAGTCACGCAGGAGTGTGTTGGGGTGTCACTTGTCTTAGTTGGAGCCCTGAAAATACAATGATGAGAGGTACTGGTCTAAGGTGAACAAGGAAGCAAGACTTAACAAATGGGGGGATGAGCTGTTCTCATCAGCTAGCTCTTGCTGTCTGCTGAATTACAACCCTGGACCGCTGTAGTCCTGGGTCCGGTCTCCTGGCTAGGGAGATTGATTACTTGACAAAGATTGAATGGCTCTTCTGAGTTGATAGGCTATTGGCCATGCTTACACAAGTGTGTGTGGATACATCACCATCCCATGTCTCATGTCTCAGAATAAAAGACGACCTAACTATTCATTTTGAGTGAAATTTGTCAATTTTGGGATTCTCTCTGTCCCTCCTCCTCCTCCTCCTCCTCCTCCTCCTCCTCCTCCTCCTCCACCACCACCACCTCTTCCTCCTCCTCCTCCTTCTCTCTCTCTCTTCCCCAACCCCTTTCTGAGCAAAGAGTAGAGTAGATATAAGGAGCAAATGGTGGTTTTCGTATGTCTTGCTCTCCTTCATCAAATCACATTCTTTGTTTTACTGACAGAAAGATTTCCATTTGGGAAAATAATTTAAAGTTCCAGGATCTCCTCCATTCTTAAGGCTCTGTTTTAGTCATACTCATTATTTTCAGCATTCTCAGATGATTAACTACTGAGTCACAGGCCTATCTATTCTGTGTCTAACATTTCCCTGTGCGCTTAATTCAGTCTAAGTGCTGGAAGGAAGAAAGTGGCTTCTAACAATGAGGGATGGTGAGAGGCCGCACCATTTCTCTATAAGGAAACAACAATGCCTTTCTCCTTAACCACCCCCCTTCTGTTGCCATGGTGATCTCTATACCCAGTGTAGTCTGACATAGCTGTGCTGAGACTCACCGAGAATCTTCCCCTGATGACAACCCACTGGAGAGATCTGAAGTAGCCATGCCTGCTGGTGATGCATGCAGCATCCTAAATGGTGCTTCAAGACTTGGAATAGGCCTGGCGGTGGTGGTGCACGCCTTTAATCCCAGCACTTGGGAGGCAGAGGCAGGCGGATCTCTGTGAGTTCGAGACCAGCCTGGTCTACAAGAGCTAGTTCTAGGACAGGCTCCAAAACCACAGAGAAACCCTGTGTTGAAAAAACAAAAAAACAACAACAACAAAAAAAAAAAGACTTGGAATAAATAACAGGTGGGGGTTGGGTGGGGCTTCTCATGGAGTGACCAAAAAGAAAATAACAAAGAAATTGTTTCTTAACCTAGCACAAAAGAAGTCTATATTGCTTTTTAATAAAAGTGTGTGTGTGTGTGTGTGTTGATCAGATGACACTTGCCGAAGTCCCTTTTCTCTACCATGTAGGTTTCGTAGTTTGGTGGCAAGCACCCTTATCTGCTGAGTCATCTAACTGGTTCATTTTGGATTAGTTAAAAACTGTCATTCACTTACTTGTATTGATTTGCCTTCAATTGATGCTGGTTAGTTTTGGTGAAAGTGTCTTAAATCCTGGGGTTACCCACTATCAAAAGCCATTGTTTTGCCTGACAGACATTGGTGGAACGTCTGTCAATGAACATCTTTTTTTTTTTTTTTTTTTTTTTTTTTTTTGGTTTTTCGAGACAGGGTTTCTCTGTGGCTTTGGAGCCTGTCCTGGAACTAGCTCTGTAGACCAGGCTGGTCTCGAACTCACAGAGATCCGCCTGCCTCTGCCTCCCGAGTGCTGGGATTAAAGGCGTGCGCCACCATCGCCCGGCAAAGATAGGGTTTCTCTATGTAGGTAGGCCTGGCTGTCCTGGAATTCACTCTGTAGACCAGGATGGCTTCAAACTCAGATCTCAGAGATCCGCCTGCCTCTGCCTCCCAAGTGCTGGGATTAAAGGTGTGTCAATGAACATCTTATAAGGGTTATAATTCTTTCAGGTCTGGGATTGTAATATTTTTTTTACTCTCCTTTTAGCCTTTCCCCCTTTCCCATGGTTTACTTAGCTAAACGTTTGATCATTTTCAATAACATGGACTGGGAAAGGGAGCTTCAGGAAAACCCTCGGGTAGGTCTGAGGACATTTTGTGATGAATGTAACAACTGGTTCTACCAGGAGAGCAGGAAGATAGGTAAACGAGGGCCTCCTGGAGTCAGCTATTTCCAGGCACCAAAACTCCCTGCAGTGAGACTCGGTTCCTGGCTCCTGTGATTTTTATTCCTCGGAGATTGTGTTTGTCTTTCTGTATTCTGGCTGTTATCCCACCGGCGAATCTGCTCTATGTTTTACTCCTTTGTCCTTAACGTGAATTCTAACAGTATCATCTCTTTTCACTGATATTCCCTGACCCCACGGTCTGAAATCAATGGAGTCAGTTGTGTTGAGCATGGCAGCTTCTACTAGAATTACTGTTTAGTGGCTCCTTCTTTAGTGGAGTAGTTTCTCTGGAGTGTTCTGCATCTTATACCATGTCTGCCATTAGCACTAAAGTTAGTAATAAAAGGCCTAGGTCCTCCTAGCGTGTCTTGTCCCAAAAGGTCTAATATAATATAAGAACAATTGCTTCTTCATGATATTTTCATTTTGTGGTTGATTCATTCCCTTCAAGGAAACATGCAAGTGACATAGACAGGCTTTATTGCTTACTGACAAAGGAGTGCAATGGGAAGAAAGAAAGGCCAGTGTGGTTTTAGAAAGTGTAGACGTGACCTCGGCGACTTTGCACTCAATTTTACCTCAGTAACTCCTTCTGTGTTGGGTCAGTGGGCATTGGACAGGTGACTGGCGAGGGTTTATGCATGGGCATGGCCTCACCCTGTTCAGGCCATGCAATTGGCTGAACAATCCGTGTGGGATATTTAAAACTATGACTGCAAACAGGATTGATGTGCTTTCCTACGGGTGGGTCATTCTCCCCCCAGCATCACACTCTACAGGATCAGGATGCAGCATAAGGCAGGAGAATGAAGAGACATTGCAAAGCTGGGCAGTGCAACCTTACTTCCTGTGCCTATCGACGTCCACCCACTTTGCCGTCCTGTTGAAGGGTTCAGAATCATACCCTTTGGGAACACGTTATTTCCATTTCAAAATGTCAAATCCCGAGGATGATACTTAAAGTGATTGAAGTCACCCACTTCGGTAGGTTTTCAAGTGTTTCCTCCTTGACCCAATTCAGAGCCCTCTGCCACATTTCCTGAATCAGCCCTTAAGATTTAGGTTGCTATTAAATGCCTTCAGCTTAATTTGCTTCAGCGGCTAAATCCCCAGCATCTGGTCCTCAGCAAGTGATGGAAAAGACCTAAATGGCTCATGTTGTCCTCCGTGCAACCGGCATCCCGCTTCCTCACCAAGGCAACCGACTGCGAGCCTTGCATTCTAAATGTGAGCTCATCCTTAATACAGCGAGAGAACGCATTTCTGTGAACTTGTGTTCTACACCTCTATTTCTATATCCACATGTCTTCTGCTTCCCTTCTAGATAACAAAACTCTGTGGCTGAGAGCACAAATTGCTTTAGTGACCTCATTTAATGTCTGCTCCTTCCTATTCCTTAATGCCATGATCAGGGAATTAAAACTGGGGGGGGGGGGGACACACAAGTGGAAAGTTCAGATTTGCCACTGAAAATTCAAAAGGAATGAAGTATCCGGTAAAGAACTGACTTGCAGTAGCAGAGGGTAGCAGTGCTCAAGGATGCTGTAATGCATTGGTCTAACAATAAAAAAGTATTAGAGCACATTTGATTTAAGAGGAGCTTCGCAAAACTGGTATTGTAACCTTTTTCTGACTCCCAGCTGGGCTATCTGAATGGACATCCCTTGGTTGCACTGTAGTCTAGTGACGAGCAACCTGGACTTAACATGGGCAATCCTCCCAGAAGGCAGAGTCTGGAGTTTAACAAGAGGTACTTTACACAGCTTGAGAAGCACAGTTGTCTTAATAATCTAGTTTCTTCCTTTCCAAGCCAACTGTTTTTCTGTCTGGCCCTGTTGTTCTCTGCTCAGTGGTCTGCCTGGCAAACCGTGCCTGCTTTCGGCTTGGCCATAAGACCACACACATCACTCTAACCTCTGTTTCCAGTCTGCCTCCCATAAGTCTCCACATACAATCTGCATTCAAACAGGAGGTTGTATTTGCCATGGTGTGTGCTGGACCACAAGGTCAGCCGCTTGCTTTAGCTTTGCTGCCCTCCCTGTCTGGCATACTATGATCTGTGTGCACTGGCATCACGTCACATCTTCCAGGACCGTATCAAACAGAGCATCCTTTATTAACCCTTTCCATAATTGGGCAGACTCCTCTCTTGGATTTTGATGCCTTTTAGGTCTTTCCTGGTACTATCCTAATGATAGCTTGCTTTACTCAGAGTGATTATCTCAACTTATCCTTCCCTCTTACAATATTTCCACGGAACTCTTAGTCATCCCTCTTGGTTACTAGCATAGCACACAGCTAACAAATTCAATTCTCAGGTGATATAGATTGGTGAACAGCAAAGAATTATATGCTAAAGCTTCATATATGAGGAAGGTAACAGGTTATCATCCGTATACACTGTGGGCTGGGTCTTGACAGGTGTGGACCATGGTCTGGTAGAGCCCCTTCATGAGTGACAATGTAAGGCTGATAACATCAGCATTCGAGAGCCAGGACGCTAATGGCCCGAGTATGCATTTTGTCTATGGCTTGTCTTCATCAAGGCGGAGTGTTGGCCAAAGTAATCCAACCTGTGTATGACTCCTGATTCTGCTATTTGATAAATTTCTTCCCATGGACAATTAATTTGAGTTCACACAAACATGACACAGGAAGCATTTTATATGACACCCACATATGAGAAACATTCAATAAGTAGCATCACTTTTGATGGTATCAAGATGGTGAAGACAATTGTGATGGAATTCATATGGGATCTCCTATAATGTTCTAAAACTGTAAATAGCAGATTTGAAGATAATATATGAATGAGAAGGCAGGGGCGAAATCTCTGGGTCAGCTGGCAAGACAGATTTTACAGAACTGGTGAGTCCCGGGTTCAGTGAGATCTACCCTAATAAATAAAGCGAAGAGTAATGGACAAAGACACCTGACATCAACTTCAGATTGCCACATACATGTATATACACATGCATGAAAATGTGCATGGATAAACACCTGCTCACACACATGCAAACACACACATAAAAATTTCCCCCCATAAAACACATCTCATTAGCCTAAGGACTACTCACTAGATCCTGTCTCTAAAGGATTCTGTCACCTTTCAGTTTGGCAAGGGACTGAACCTGCACATGGGTTTTGGGAGGGAGTTAGGAAGCTACCATCAAGTGTGTGATCATCCCAACTGATAAGTTGCTATTAATTCAAGCTGACGTTTCTTTAATATTATGTAAAGATTTCCCTGAATTGTTTATTATCTTTGAATCAGATATTCAGTAAAACAGCAACTACAGTTTCCAGTAACTTTAAAGTGAATAAAATCTACGCAGAAGCAAATAAATAAAGTCATTGCTAGCATCCTGAACACTGAAAATTAATGAAGACAGAGGAGAAGAAGAAATAGATTGTGATGCTATCAGCATCATTACTTTCCACTTGTGATGTTGTCATGGTGATGCACATAAGTTAACATAGCAAAACCTTTTCTTTTTTAACTTGACTTATTCTGTTGTCTGTCATAATAGAAAAGAACGCCACACTTATTGCCTCCGCAGCTGAATGGAGAGCTCTTGATTGAATTGATAGATTTCATACTCTTGTGAATCGCCCATCACCAACAAGCTCTAGTTTTTCTGACTTCTTAGTTTCCAGAAGAGGTTTCCTTATCTTTCCTCAGATTTTTCTCATCCTCTTTAGCCTCAGAAATCTCCTCTTGAAAGATAAGTGTGAACACTTATTAAATCTACAACTATTCAAATGTATCCCTCAGTATCTCCATGAAATCAGTGACTCTACGTCTGCGTCATTGCTCTTCAATTTCTTCAGTTAAAAAACACGAAAAGGAGAAAAGGAATCTCTCATCCAAAAGAGTCCCAAAATATCCCAGTCATAGAAGAGGCCTATGAGTTCATATGAAAAAAAAAATGACTTCATTTTGCCCCTCCGATGGGGCTGGCACATAGCCCAGAGCAGACTGTTGGGTTCCTTGCTTCCAAGCCTTCATCAGGATCCCATGTGAGTGAATTAGGTCTGATGGAAGCTTGTTTTTCCCTGTTGTCAGGAGAAACTCAGGTACTGATGAGGCCACTGGGGAGGGACACAACTGAGACAGGGGGTGACCATGGTCTTATGACCCACTGGGCTCAAAAGCAGGTTTGTCATCCCAGGAACTATTTCAGTCCCTGGTTTAAACCACTTTGAGCTGTGTTTCTGTCACTGTGAACTGAACAGCCCCTGTCTGATGCAAGCAACTTTGATTCATTCAGAACTGTCTGCGGCATGAATGTTAAGGAGGAAATTGTAATTCACCGTGTGAATTGTATTTTGCAGGGCTCGAGGGATGCCTAGATTTGCCCTGTGTATAAAAACTTGTAGGCAATTTGATGCAGTGTGTAAAAACAGCTTTGGAACAAAGCAACAACAAACTACCTGTTTCCAAATTCTGCTTCTTACTGCTGCTGCTGCTGCTAATAACTCGAGAATATCACTTGTTATCCCTGACTTATCTTTTCTGATTTTTATTTTTATGAGTAGATGTATTGTGTAACACGTAGTATGTGCACTCTTGGGTTGAGAGTAGGATGAGTCTGTGACAGCTTCTGAGAAGGACCTCATTCTGGACATGGTGAGCACATCTTATAATTCAGCTCTCAGAAAGCAGAAGCAGGTTTTGTATCTCTGTGAGTTGCAGGCCGCCCAGGAATACATTGTGAGTTGCTAACTCAGAGGGGATGGGGGGAGGGAGGGAGGAAGGGGAAAAAGGGAGTAAGAGAGGGAGGGAAAGAGAAGAAAGAGGGAGAGGGAGGGAGAGAAAGGGAGAGGGAGGAACGGGGAGGGAGAACTCAGTGTCCCAATTACTCTGAAGCCATATGGGTCAGGAAGAACCACCACTATGATCTCAACACACAACCAGATTTTACAGCCAGAGTTATTCCTCAACCACCTAAATCTGCTCATGCCAATCCCCTCTATAAAATGCTTCAGCATCTATCCATCCCCATATTCCTGTACGTGTGTTACAAGGAAAATTCCTTCCAGAGCTGCCCAAGGCCACTGCCAAGCCACACACATCTTTCTGAAAACAAGCTTCTTTTCTAGGTTGATGCACCAACTTCGGGCAGGGCACACACAGCACAGCCTTATGCGTGTACCTGACTCACCCATGTTCATCATTCTTACCTGATCTCCTAGTCAGGAGATCTGCCCTCCCGGCCTCCAGCCACCAGGAAATGTCTTCCACCTTTCCAAGTGCCAGACAGTTCTCGTTCTCATGGCTCTGCTGCACCAACCTGTCTCGGTACAGAAGTCTCTATCTTTGCTGTAGATGTGAGAAACTCCCCGACCTCTTCCAAGTTAAGCACCTCTTTCCCATTCTTCATTGCCCCCCTTATGTGACACTTACTCAAATGTTATTTTATTATAGTCTTTTATTGAATTATCTGATTTCCCCTCTAGGTATTCTAGGGCTCCAATGTGTGGAGAAATCACATTCACTTAGAAAGCAGGTCTAAAAGTAGAGATGATTTGAAATTCCAGTCCTAGAGCTTGTCCTTCATTTACTCGGACCCTAAGAATACGTTTTGTTCTGTGTTTTGCTTGTTTAACACAAAGCACATGGACACTCATGTCAGACTTCCAGATTTGAATCATGGCTCTGTCATATCTTCAAGGTATAAGCTAAAGCAAGGCAATTAGTGTCCATTGTCTTCATTTCCCCAACCGTAAAATGATGATACATAAAACACATGGTTGTCCTGGTGATGATACTGTAGTCCATGATACTGGAGGAACATAGCATATAATTAGACTGACTGTGGTTTTGATGGAAGCAGACGCCTGGTCACACACTTGGAGAGGCACAGTGAGGGATGGGGTCTGTTTTGTTCATTTTAGTCCTCAGAACCCAGAACTGTACCTACTGTATAGCAGTTACCCACTCTGTTCTCCTCTGGTTCCCGAGGGATTCTTTCCTGCCCCAGCCATTTGATGCTTCTCCCTGTATTGTGGAGGATGCGACACACATTGTTTTGTCATCCTGCCTTGCCTATTGCCTAAGTTAGAACCATCGTAAGGACAGAGGATGTGCCTGATGCTCCTGCTGTCCCCACACAACAGGGCTTGTCATGCTTCTTCAAAAAGGGGATGTCTCCCTACACGACGAAACACAGCAGGGTTGGCCCTCCCGGAAAACACAGACTGAAGCATCCAACATCTTATTCCACATCCGCTATCACATTGCAATCTGGACCCTGTTCCAAATCACTGTGCCGGAAAGCAGATACAGAACTGTGGGTTGTTCTTGGTAATAGAATCCCTTCCTTCATTGAGTCTCAGTGATGCATGGCAGGGGTCTACTGTTAAATATTTGAAGAGCATCTCTTTGAAGAGTGGGTGAGGGAATCCCCACTTTTCAGTGATTTCAATGGTGTAGATATTCCCACCATATCTGATTTCAAACTACTAATGGGCTGTCACTGACCATAAAATCAACAATAGATATATACAATTTGCTCTTGGAAACTGGTACGAACGGGCTCAGAACTGTCATTAGTTGAGTAGCTGGGATCTCCAGGACAATGTATGTGTGCAGTTGGGAAGCTTTCTAGATGACTGGGGATTTCCTTTGGACTTCTAACCACCTCACCTGCCAATGGAGAGCTGCCTTGTTCAACACACAGCAATTACAACAAACTAGTGGGATTTGTGGTGAGGACTTAGGGACATCTGTTGTAAAGCTTTCAGCCATGTGCCACAGGTCACAAGATGTTGAATGTTATGTGTGGTGTAGATGTTAGAACATAGGTCTGATAATGTTCTGGGTCACTGGTTCTCAACCCGTGGGTTGCTACCCCTTTCACTGGGGTTGCCTAAGACCAGCTGCGTGCCAGACATTTACATTATGATTATAACACTAGCAAAATTATGGTTATGAAGTAGCAACAAAAAAATAATTTTATGGTTGGGGGTCACCACAGCATGGGGAACTAACTGTATTAAAGGGTCACAGCATTGGGAAGGTTGAGAGCTGCAGGTCTGGGTGATAACAGTCTCAGTCTTTTTTTTTTTTTTTGGTTTTTCGAGACAGGGTTTCTCACAGAGATTCACCTGCCTCTGCCTCCCAAGTGCTGGGATTAAAGGCGTGCGCCACCACCGCCCGGCAGTCCCAGTCTTTTTAACTGCCTTGGTGCAGCTGAAAATTTTTAACTCAGATCTATTTTAAACAATTCCATCATTAAATGGTTTCACATTAGCTCAGTACTTACTGATGAAGCATAAACTGAACAATTTAAAGTTTCTTTTTTATTGTTTTCCAGCGAACATACACATTAGCTCGTTTAATCCCTAGATCTGTCCTATGAGGCAGATTCTGCATGTTTTATAGGTGAGGAAACAGGAGTATAGGGAGGAAAGGAAGATAAATCATAGGGTCATCTAGGGTGTTGTGAGCCATATTTTGGGGGTGACTTCTGCCTCAATACTAGGAGCAGCAGGTTCATATGTTCCAGGGTAGGGGCATGAGTATTAGAAATTCTAGGTTAGAAGAACAGAGATAAGAAAGAAACAGAAACACAGAATAGTGGCAGAAGGGCAATTCAGTGACTACAAAATGCTGAACTCTTCCAAGTTCTCTGTTAACCCATGTTTAATTTTCCATAAACTTTTAGACCCTAATACCAAAGGGGGTAAGAAGGCAGAAGACTACTTTAACACGTCACAAAGGACAACCAGAACAGTTACTTGCTTCAATACTTAAGACATGAATTCATTAATTCCTGAAAAAATATTTGATGTTTGGGGCAGTAAACTCACCTTAGACCAAGTGTTCTGCAGGCAATCACTCCCTAAGTCAAACCTCCTATTTCAAAAGAAGGAGCAGAAGCAGGCTTGAATTCTCTGACCTTTGGTCAGCTTAGAGCGGATCTGCCTCTATAGGCCATTTTAACGTCCAAAACACCAAGTAACCACACCCTAGGTCAGGATCTCTTGTTTTGTAGCCACACCTGTTGTTAACAACTTTTAAAGAGCAAACAAAAGCTCAAACTCTCTGACCTTCAGAAAAGGTGGAACAGGATCACATTTTTTGGTCTCCATACAGGGGCTTGAGGGAAGCCTGGGAGACTTCAGCTGCATACACATGGCAAGATGTAGGGGACTGAAGAGTGTAACTAGATTCACCTTCCAGACTGTGGGTAGAGCTGGGTGGACAGACAGTGATGGTGCAAGTTCACTCTGCCTTCTATCATCTGCCTTTAACACTCCATCTGTGCACATCACAAACTGTGAGATTCTCTGGGGAGGTACTGGTCCTCAGTTGCCTCAAGATCCAGAAGAGAAGATCCTGTTTGCACTAGCTTTCTACGACCTGCTCTTACACAACCCGATCATACCACACTCATGCCATAGGATGCTGGTTACCTAGCAACACCCTTCCTCCCCTTTCCCATAACAGTAGTTTTGGAGACAGGGTTAGCAAGACCAATGAGTCATAGCTTCCATTAAGCTTTCTGTGGTAGGGCAGCTACTTTTCAAATGAAGTGAAGTGTTGGAGCCCAGGGATAGGAATCTGTTTCACCTTGACTAAAGGTGAGAGACTTCAGGCCTATTCTTGCTCCTTCAAGGTTATGACAGGAGATTTGACCCAGGGTGTGACTGCCTACAGGATGCTTGACCTAGGGTGTGGTCACTGCATGTCCTGCCTAAACTAAGGATATAGTTACTTGATGTTTCAGGTATTGAAGAAGAAATTGCTCTGTTTGTTTTTTTTTTTTTTTTTTTTTTTTGGTTTTTTTTTTTTTTTTTTTTTTTTTTTTTTTTTTTTGGAGCCTGTCCTGGAACTAGCTCTGTAGACCAGGCTGGTCTCGAACTCACAGAGATCCACCTGCCTCTGCCTCCCAAGTGCTGGGATTAAAGGCGTGCGCCACCACCGCCCGGCTCTGTTTGTTCTTTGTGTCATGATAATGCAGTTGTTTGCCTCCTCCCCCATCCTTTTGGATTGGGGTATATAAGCATATGAAGAATAAACATGGTCAGATTCCATACTCACTGGATTGCCTTCCCAACTCTATTCTGTGTCTCTGTCTATTTCTTTTATGTCTGTTTTTCTGCCTAACATTTCTAATCCACATGCCCCTACCCTGGAATGTACAACCCTGTCAAGGCTGGACCCCGACAGTAAAGTGTGTAATCTCTGGGTTATGCTTCAAAAAGGAAAAGCAGAGGCTGGAGAGATTAATTAGTGATTAATAGCTCTGCCAGAGGATCTGAGTTCAATTCTCCTCACTGACAGAGTGACTCTGTAACTCTTTCCAGGAGATCTGATGCTCTCTTTTGGCCTCTGAAGGCACCAGGCATGCAAGTAGTACAGAGCCATATATGTAAGCAAAACACTCAAACACACACAAAAAAATTTTAAGGAAAAACACATCCCACTTCCCACGTTCTTGGACCAGATGGCGTAGTTGTAAATTTGGAGATGTGCATTGAAGTCTTACCCTGAAAACTGTGAAGAACATAGCAAGAGCATCATGTTGAGTTTTGCAGAGAAGAAATAAACATTTAGCTACTTTTACTTTGGTGTTCTGTGACATGACACACACAATCACCAACAGACCCTCAGCTTATGATAGAACTATGTGCAAACTGCATCTTCCACATTGACGTCACTTATTTTCTGCTGAGGTTGACTCTAACATTTCTGTTTCTAGATTTAGCTACTATCCCTTGTTTCTGGGCCAGGCAAAGAACCTGTTTACCCATGTCTGTCCCCATAAAATGCCTTTTCCAAGTTGATGATAAAATTCAGACAATTGTCCAGATGGAGCTCACAGGACATGCCCATCAAGTTTACACTTCAGACCCTTTTAATGTTGTCGATACCACATCCTGGCTCCTATGATGTTTCTTCAAGTGTCTTGTTTCTTTTTCCACTTAAGAGGCAGGGGATTTAGAGTAGCAGCCTTTGAACCTGGTTCAAGATGCAGGTATACACTACTACAGCGGATATGACCTGAGGCCACATCTAGGGAGCAATGCTTGCTTTGCAATATGGGTGACTAATACATGTTTTCCCTTTGTATCCATGGTAGGCTTTACCTTCCTGGTCCCTGGGGTTACTAATACCAATCAACATGCAACTAAACCAATAATTCATACATAAACAGCCTTTGGATGGCTGATAGGTTTTCTTGCCTGCTACATCTGTCCAGCTTAGACTTAATGGGTTTACAAATGTAGGACCCAGCCACGACAAGCTCAATAGAGGCCCAAGTCTCAGTAGTTTAACCTAAGGCAATACCTGGTTCTAAGAAAGACCACAAACTGAGATCAGCCAGGCACCATTCAGAAACAGAGACCATCCAAACCATTGTAGATAGGATCACCTGCCAGTACACACCCATCACCTTTCACCAGGACACCCTTAGACAAATGTCTGTCAATCAGCGATTCTGAACCTTAGAAATCCTTTACCCCAGTTTTGCTATTATAAAAATCCCACCCCAACTGAGCTGGGGGCTCTCCAATCACTCCAATATGTTAGACACACTGAGAGACCAAGTTTGCAAACTTGTATAAGAATAAAGGCTCTTTGCTTTTATATACAGGACTCTGTCCATCTCCTAGTTGGTTTTGGGGGAACTCTGTGATCTAGACATAACAGCAAACACATCTAGAAGCCACTCCAAATATTCCTCTAGTGCTTAAAATGGGAAGAGTTGGTTATTTTGCTTGCAATTAGCTATTTGAGCCAATACATCCTTACAGTTTTGAGTCTCAAAAAAAAAAAATTAAGAAACCAAAACGAGCTGAAGAGATGGTTAAGAGCACTGACTGTTCTTTCAAAGGACCTGGGTTAAATTCCCAGCACCCACATACTGTCTGTAACTCTGGTTCCTGGGAATCCTACACCTGTACATATATACATTCAGGCAACACACCAACACCATAGAAAGAAAGGGATGAAGGGAGAAAAGGACAGAGGGGGGGAGAGAGGGAGGGAGGGAGGGAGGGAGGAAGAAAGGGAGGGAGGGAGGGAAGGAGAGAGGGAGGGAGGGAGGGAGGGAGAGAGAGAAAGCTGGTGGCACACTTCTTTAATTCCAGCACTTGAGAGGCAGAGGCAGGTGTATTGTTGTGAGTTCGAGGTCAGTCTGATCTACAAAGTAAGTTCCAGGATAAACAAGACTACAACGGAGAAATCCTGTCTTGAAAAACAAACAACAACAAAAAAGCAAAACAAACAAACAAAAAAACCCAGCTAACAAAGAATCCACTTTTAGTAAAAGGAAGTCTGAGATCATTTAAACACATTTTCTCTGGAATATTTATAATATTTTCATTATAATGAGGGAGAAAATATTAAATATTAAATCAAAAGATTTATTTAGATGTTTTAAAAACATTTAAGATAGATTGATAGTAGCACATATATGATTACAAGTGGGTAAATGTATCGTATGTGAGCAAATGTTCTATTGTTGTTTATAAGAAATAAAAGTAATTTTCGAGATCTCTGGTCTGAGAGAACCCGTGTGGTGCTTTTCAGGGATGTCTTTAAGCATTGGGTTTTGTGATGTGTGGCGTCTTTCATAGAGTGCCATCTGGTGGTGAGTCCTTCTGCCTTCAGTGTTGGGTTCTCAGGCCATTGTGCGGAAAGTGGTGAAGGGCTGGGATGTCCCAGGCCAAAGGGAAAATTAGCGGCTCTGCTCCTGGGAAGGAATGAAAGAGAGAATGAAATTCCACCAGTCCAAGGAAAACAAAAGGCGGCGGGGGGGGGGGGGGGGGGACGGAGGGAAATGTGGGCCAGGTGAGCATAGAGGAAGAGAGAAGTCACAAATTGTACTCGAGGGCACAGTGAGGTGTTGCAAAGAAAATCACCATGGCTCGGGATAGATAGCAGATAGCGGAGGGCACATTTACTGTTGCAAACACAAAAGCCAGAGTGTGGGTTAGCTTTAGAAGCTGCTCCTGTCGCTCATCCGCATCCCTTTTGTCTGGAGCCAGGGTGGGGTTCTAACAGAGAATAATGGCTCTTTATGGCTAACCTTCATCTCCCCGGAAAGGGATGATCTTTAGAAAACAACAACAAAAACCTGCTTCCTATCCTCACAAAACAGCCTGAGACTCTCCCACCCCGCAGGCAGTGATGTGATTTTTTCTCCTCTCTTGATCTGCTCTTGTTCATCCTCGAAACAACAGCTCCCCTGGGGGAATTCTGTTGGCCAAAAAAATGTTAGAGGAGAACAGCATTTCTCTTGGTCAGCTCAAGGTCACTCACTGTGACGTCAGAGGTGGCAGCTCCCTGGGATCACAGATCTGCACCATGACAATTATGCCTCTCAGTAGCTGTCTGTGTCCTTAATCTGCCTGGTGTGGGAAACAACAGACACTTTAGACCTGGGATGAGGCGTCGGGACTTTAGGGTGCACTGAGAGTTGAAGTCTTATCACCAAAGTCTACCCATTCACTCACTCACTCTCTGTTTCAGAGAAGACAAGATTAGTTCTGAAGAGCTGGGGAGAAGAGACTGAGACCGAGATGCTCAGAAAGGGAGGGAGGGGGAGGTCAGAGAAGACAGCCCGTCCTAGCCCTCAAGGCCAGGCAGCTGAAGGCAGGAGCCTCCACGGAATAGCAAGTAGGAGAGGAATGGAAGGAGGGCCCTGTAGAGCAAAGGCGTGAAGACGTTCGTGTCTTCAGGGTTCTGTGACAGCACCGTGGCAGTGTGCAGGAGAGCAAGCCAGCTGTGTTGACAACAAAAGCCGAAAAGGAGGAACCGGTCATGAGCAACTGTCAGGTTCCTGCCCATATTTCAAAGAAAGGTGACAACGAAAAGCCACGTGGGGTTGTGTGGGGGCTGGGGCCCAGCCCTCAGGATTTGTGGACAGCTTCTTGTTTGCCACAGAAAGACGGGTCAAGTGTCCTTTACCTGAGAGTGAGTGGTAGGCAGGACAAAAAACCTATTATTTCTCCTGCTTAGCTTCACCTGGATCCCCGGCAATGGGAGTCGGCGCTATGACGGAAGGTGAGGCAGGGCCATAGTGCGAGCGCTAGCAAGCGCGTGCCAACTCACAATGAATAAGCAAAATTGGTCAAGACAACCAGTCAGCGGACCAAAAGCACTGTAACTAAGGACGGTAGCCAATCACAGCACACCAGCAGCGATCACCAGTTTCAAAAGGACCAACCAAAAAAAACGTTCCTACGGCAGCCTAATTTCTCTAACCCCAGAACCTCCCCCGCCCCCCGACCCTTTTACAATAAAGAGCTTTTACATTGAAAGCTCTCAGAGTCTGTGTCGTTGCGTCCATGTTTTCTCAGCCCCGACCCCGGGAAACCGGGATTGCACAAGAGGCAGCAGCCACAACCGCTACAGGAAGGGAGCTGGATTGGCCTTCAGGGCTCCTGGTTGCCCCTCGTGAGGCTTAGAGTTTTTGATGAGGTCTGTAACTTCTCTGGTCTCATTTCTGTCTGGGCATGCCAGAACTTAGTTCTGTGGTAGTCACACCGCCTTTACTGAGCAAGGACTACATGGCTCACTGCTCAGAAGTACACGAAGTGGGCCAGGCCGTATCACTTGGTGCTGCCACCATTTCACACACAGAAAGGGCAAGCACAGAAGTGTCTAAGTCCAAGGACACGCAGTAGGAGGGAGCTGGAAGAACTGGTCAGCATCCGCAGCAGTTGATGACCAGAGTCCAAGAGTCCAAGCTCCTGTGCTCTCGTCTGCTCCCAGGAATGCGTAAATAACTGTGGTTTTGTTGTTGTTATTTGTTTGTTTGTTTTTGTCTGAAAACTGAGGGTTTTAGGCTCCATGCTCTCTGAGGTTGCTTCCTTTCCTAGCATTTGAAGAGTCCACCACGCAGTGTCTTGGGAAGATGGCATGAACCAGAGCTCACCTCACATCCGTGTCCTGGTTGTGCTCTTGCATACCACAGAGGAATCAGAAATCCCCCATAATTCTCCCTATTCCTTCAGCCATGGCACCACTCCTACCAGCCCCCAGCAGCAGACACAGCAATGGCAGGTACCCGAGCATAGAGGCCAGGGTTTGTAGCAATAAGAAATGAGGATAGAAACCTAGATTAGGGCAGGGACTGGCTCGGAGAAAACTATTGGCATAGTAAAATAAGTTCTCAGATTTACCCAATTCTATAAAATCACAGTTAAAGAAGTGATGAAATTATAGCCCAGGTATGCTGGAATGAATGACAGTAAACTATCTGAGGCAAGTGGTGAGGACATTTGATTCAGAGAGGCAAATATCCTTTAGAAAAAGACTCACCTCCCTCTAGTCCAGTCCCTCGTGGTCTCAGTGTCAATGAGGACGACAGAAGTGAGGTGAGGACCTGTACTGATGGAAAGGTCATGTGTGGTACCTTCTCCCTCCCTCCCTCCCTCCCTCCCTCCCTCCCTCCCTCCCTCCCTCCCTCTTTCTTTCTTTCTTTCTTTCTTTCTTTCTTTCTTTCTTTCTTTCTTTCTTTCTTTCTTTCTTTCTTTCTCCCTTCCTTCCTTTCCTTCATACTTTCCTTCTTTTCTTTCTCCATCCCTCTCTCCCTCCTCCCCTGTCTCTCTTTCTTTCTGTCTTGTTTTCTTTTTTTCTTCTTTTCCTTGTATGGTTTTGAAATGAGGCTAAAGAGACTTGTGGCTAAAAAAAAAAAATTGCCAAGGCATCCCCAACCAAGAAGCAACTGTAGGCTCCAATGCACTTAAAGAGAGACCACCAGGACTCACTTCCCAGGGGAAGGTGATGTCATCTGCATAGATTCTCAGCGATTTTAAATGCAGACAGAAGGAGGTGGGAAGAACCACTCTACATGTGTGTGTGTGTGTGGCATCCTAATCAGGAATGCTAGTGACCTGGGATTAATTTCAGTTAGAGGTTTAGTGAGTTTTTAAATTTGTTTTTTCCTGAGGTAAAGAGATGATGATTAGGTTGGTAGGGTTGGAGTGAGGAGCCCAGGAGAGGCAGGAAAAGGAGCTGGAAGCTACCATGAAGGGCACACTGAGAAAAACAAGAAACTGCACTATGAGAACCCAGATCTAGGCTGCAATGTCAGGAGAGAAGTAGTATGACTGCTCCAGGGGCAAGAACCGAGGTCTAACCTAGGCTACAGGATAGAGAACCACGGTGGACCTGGGGGCTGATGTATCTTTTCATAGCAAGATACCCACAAAAAGAAGCACACATGCATACATGGATATCCACATGCGAGGTATGGGAAGGGTTAAGTCAAAAGGAGACAGAAAAAAGAGCTCAGAACTCAAATTTATAGTAAAGTTCTAAAACAAAAATATTTCTGGAAGAGATAGTGATATCTGGGTACCCACCTCGGCTCTGAGCAACATCTGGCTCTTTTCCAACACCCTGGGTTTGCTGAGCCATGGTGAGGAGGGGTCCTATGAAGCTAGAGGTTGACCTTGACAAGAGTTATAGGCTTGGTGTTATGACACAACAGGGCAAAGAACAGCACAAGCTGGAACTGGGTTGGTCCTGGACAGACCTCTGTGTTGTGGGATGTCTGTGCACTGTGTGAAGGTGTATTGCTGTGACTGGTGTAATAAAGAGCTGAATGGCCAATAGCTAGGCAGGAGGTATAGGCGGCACTTCTGAGGAAGGAAAGGAAGACAAAGAGGAATCTGGGTATGCAGGAGATGCCAGGAGACACAGAGAGGAAGCAGGAGGATTAGATAGAGGAGAGGTGATGCCACGTGATAGAACTTAATTTAATTAAGATTAATATAAATGGGTTACTTTAAGTTATAAGATCTAATTAGGAACAAACCTAAGCTATCAGCCTAGCATTCATAATTAATAATAAGTCTCTGGATCGTTTTTTTTGTGAGCTGGAAACCCAGAAAAAAATCAATCTACATTACTGGACTTGTCCTGGTAAAGATACATGCATTTTTCTAAGATGAACCTGAACAGACTTGTGTGCTGTGTGGTTGGATGTGCGCTGTGCTCCAACTTTAGGCTCTGCAATTCCAAATCATCTTCCAAAATACAACCCGTGGATCTCTCTTCTTTAATTTTTTTTTTGTTTTGTTTTTCGAGACAGGGTTTCTCTGTGGCTTTGGAGCCTGTCCTGGAACTAGCTCTGTAGACCAGGCTGGTCTCGAACTCAGAGAGATCCGCCTGCCTCTGCCTCCCGAGTGCTGGGATTAAAGGTGTGCGCCACCATCGCCCGGCTCTTCTTTAATTTTTTAACCAGAAATGCCGCAAGGGGGCAACTGACTGTGTGTGGTCAATCAACTAAATCTTCTGTCTGTCCACCCACCCACCCACCCATCTACCTACCTGTCATCCAGTTTATCTACTAGAATACACACACACGTTGTGTCCTTTACATGAAAGTATCTTAGCGCCATCACTTTCAGGAGTACCCGTCAGCAATGTCCACTGTGAAAAGCTGCAGCTTTGGGCCACTTGAACTCAAGAAAAGACCTTCAGAGATCAACTCTAGCTGTCTCAACTAAAGGAGGGGCACAGATCTTAGGCTGAGGTTGTGCTGCTGGGCGAGGACACCTGGCATTCCAACCTGACCAGAGAGCTCCCTCTGGTGGCTCTTTGCTGCAGGTTCTTCAAAAATTTGAAATGAAGTAATGCCAAGACCAGTACACAGGAGTGATTGTTAGATCTCAGATTAGATTCTTTTGTTGATAAAAACAGTGAGCATTGGTTATATTGAACCTTTCCTTGTATGCAAGATCCTAAGTGTATTGATTCTTCCAGTAACCACACGAGGCAAGGAGGTTCCCTAATGGACCGAGATCACCTTGAAATTGAATTGTGAAGCAGATGTTACAGCAACAGCAAAGCTCTGCTCTAGACATGGCTCAGCCACGCCTCCCACCCCCACCCTTTGAGCAGTGCACGGAACCATGATCTGCCAGTATGCCTATCAGCCAGTCAGCACGCCATACAGGACAGTCCACCAACTCAGCAGGACATTTCGGTTTCTTCACAAATCACTATTGAAGATCAATTTTAGTCACCTTTGCTGTGAAAAGCTGTTCGCTTTACAAGACAGTCACCTTAAAAGAGTTTTCAGCTATGTTTTGCTGCTGTTGCCAAAAATCTAAGCCTATTTTCTGTCTGCAGATACGTTTATATAAATTCCGTTAGATTAAAAACAATATAAAGATTGAATTATTGTTTCTTCTTTCTCCTCAAGACAGTGTTTAGAAAAATTTAATAGATTCTGGGGCTTTTGAAAGTTCTCTTAAATTAAGGCTGAATGTGTTTTTGTCCTGCTTCCCTATAGTCTGGAACATTAAATTCCTGAGGTTTGAAAGTACACTGCTCCGGGAGCCAAAAACCAATCAAGCTTGCATCTGGGTCGGCCGCTAGCAGCTGTCTGACCTAGGCGGGCAGTTCATGTTTCTGGAGTCCAGTTTTCTTATCTATAAAACAGAAGAATTCAACCTGATGAATGTTATGCCTCCTAGTAGCTGGAGAATTAAATTCTGCGGTTTGTGAGAGAAAATGCATGAACAGCGCAGTAACGATTGGCAGGTGTGAAGACCTCTCCTGAGAGTTGAGTAACACACACAATCTACTGTCCGGATGCGGGCGTGTTAGCCTTGCCGTTCCTCCCATCCTGCGTGAAATGGGCAGCTGGGCTTGACGTTGCAATCCTGAATCCAATCATGAAAACGAAACCAAAGCTTCCCTAGCCCTCTATTCCATCTCTAAGCACTTTGTTAGGGCAAGGAGAGTTGAGATAAGCCTTCTTGTCCCTCAAACGGCATGTACACGTGTGCTTTTTATAGACCCTGTACAGCGGAAGGTCCCCGTCATTTGAGTGTTACTGTAGCTGAGACATGCCACTTGAGAACGAATTTTCCCTTTCTTAACGTGAGAACTCAGCCTGCTAGGAAAACCAGCAAATCCCTAATCTATGAATAGTCCTGTCTGTGCAACGCCTCAGAGTTAACCTTCATAGGTGGTGAGGGCAAGAAGCCAGCTGCAGCATCTCTCTTGAAATCACTAGTGAGCAGGGGCGGGGCGGGGCGGGGTGGAGGGGAAGGAGGGCGCACGACTTCCTGAAGACACAAACTGAGCCATGAATTCTCCCAATTTGCAGGTGATCTGCTTTTACCAAATCATTATTACTAGTTTAAAAATCAACTTCTGAGGAAATAACCTTAATGATTGGAAGCAAAGAAACCAACTTCCCAGTGAAGCTTGCTACTCCTTAGACCCCAAGTGAAAAACACTGAGGTCTTCCCAATCCACACAAGGAGGAATGGATGGTGGACAAATGGCATCTAGCTCTCAGAGGGGAGGGATAGTCAAAGGTGTTAGGTACCCTATCCCTTTCAGCAACAGACATGCGCCTATATAGTTGTGGGAAGCAGTGGACAGAAACGGTGTTTTCTGGCTGCTTCTTCTTGAGTTTCCCAGCAGCTGTTCCTTTAACTGACAGCTCTTTCGACTGCTTTTTCTTAATTTTAGTTCACAAAAGGTACTTTTTTTGGTTTTGTTTTTTGCCTCCTTTCCCTAATACATGTGGCTTTTCTCCTTCATTTTTGTCCCCCATCCTTCCTGAACTCCCTGACTCTGCCTTTTCCATTTAAGCTTTATTAAAGGAAGAAGTGGGCTAGAGTAGGAATCGTGTGTTCATGTCCCATCGGGGTCTCACCTCCTGCCCTTTCTAGATTCAAGACCACTGTGTCTTCATCTATGGAGTGAGTGGCCTAAATTGATTATCAATCGTGCACCTATTCAAGGACTTTTCTAAACACTATTTGCCTGGTTACTGTGTGTCATGATGAGGAAAGGACACAATGACCCACTATGCGAAAACCTTTGAGGGAGCTGAGGAAGACAGCCATGATGGAAATGTTCAAACCATCGAGCATTTGTAATTGAGGAACTATGGAAAAGTCCAGGATTGGATGCCTGCATATCATTGAAGTTGACAGCCTTGCGTAAGTATGTTGGGGCTGAAGATAGGAAAACACTTCTAAGGAAAGTGTGTGGGCTCTGTAAGAGCAGAAACTTCCAAGTGCTTTAGGCTTTGCTCCATCCCCAATGGAGTTCTAGGCCAGCCACAGCTTCTTAGGAGGATGCAGTCTTAAGAAACAAAACCGCAAGTAATGTGACTCTCTGTGACCAGTGAACTGTGTTTGCGATGAGGAGTACGGAAGATACTTATATTGTCTTGTTAATTTCTAAGTCGTAAAATCAGATTATTTTTAAAATGCTACCATGTATGTGAAACAATTGACAAAATACAATATTTTTCTAAATATTGCCCATTTTGTGGTTTATAAATCACATGATTCACCTCACAATACAAGGCTCCAATGCCTTACACTGACTCCATTCTCTGTCTTCCTCCACAGGGTTGTGTCTGAAAGCCTGACTCCACGGCTGGGTCTTCAGGCTTCCTTGGCCAGTTGGGTTTGTCCCTTGGGAAGCAGCAACTGGTGACCAAGGAGTGGCAGTGGAGGGAGTATGATGTGGTGGGCAGGATAATCCTCTGCCAAAGATGGTGGCATTCCCATCCCCAGAGCCTGTGACTACGCTACTTTAAAAGGAGCTCTCAGGGGTGTGATGTGTTAAAGATTTTAGGAGTAGAGGTTATTCTGGTCTGCCTAAATTGACCTAATGTCATCACAAGGTTTTTGCAAAAGGAGGGAGAGAGATTACAAGATATTGTCCCGTGACTTTGAAGACAGAAGAGACACCATGAGGGAATGTGAGGACTTTCTGGGAGGTGAAGGGGCAAGAGAACAGATTCCCCCCAGGACCTCCAGGAATGCAGTCTTGTTGATGCCATGAGTTGAACCCACTGAAACCTATGTTTTTTTCAGTGGTTATTTATTGAGAGATATGGAAGCTACATTAAAGGAGAATTGAGGTATCCACCCAACAAAGAAAATGACGCAGAGGTGCAGATGTCTAAGGATAAATCCCTGGGTGCAAAATAGGAACTAGGTAGCAAGCGCCAGTGTCTGTATCCAGATTCCTCTTCAGGACACATCTTCACAACAGCCCTTGAGGCAGTATGACCAACTTTTTCTGCCAACAGAGAAAGCGAGGAGCAGAATTTCATTAATAAATAATACAAAAAAGAAAGAAAAGGAAAAAGAAAGGGATTGCTCCTAAGTACAGTAGAGGAAAAGGGTTATAGATAAAAGGGAGAGAGTAGACAGAGGCAGGAACATCTCTGAGATTCCAGAGGGAGCTGGGACCTGTGCAGAAACAGGGAGCGGAAGGAAGAACCAGGGGCAACAGCCAGGAGGTTTAAGGTACAAAAGGAGTGTGTAACCAAAATGGCTACATTTATATAGGGAAGAGCCTCTGAGGGAAGGGAGCCCAGCGCTGGGCTGGCAAGTTCAGGGTAGAGGGTGGGGCCTATTAGCAATACCCTGCAATAGGTAGTGACTTAGATGCTAGAAGATTTTTTTTAATGCCTAAATGTTTGATTACTTTAAATTGGGGGAAGCATTTTCTTTCCCAGATAGCACACATCTACAGAGGCAGTGCCTCTGACAATGGTAAGGGATGCCCGGGACACGTGGTGCCCTGTACCCTGTGCGGAGAGTGGCTGGCTTGGAACACAGGTTCTCTCTGCACATAGGATGACCATAGCAAATCCGTTCATCCTTGGCAGGTTGGCTATGTACCTTAGGGTTGGCGTGGTGAACACAGTGTGTGTTTTAGGGTTTTTTGCTGCTGTCGGAATCCTCTGGTGGCAGCTCGCTGAATCTTGGGCACATTGATGGTGAACCCCCAATTTTGCCTCTGGAATCCATCCAGCAGAGCTCATAAGGTCCTGTTCTTGAGCAGCCTGTCAGGGCATGAAGTGTCTGCTCACCACTGACCCTCGGCTTTGTGTCGTGTCTGATAAGTCCTTGAGTTTTTGGGGGGAGTTCTCTTGTACTTTGACTTTGGGGATCAGAATTGGAAAATATTAGGCTTTTTGTCCTGTGCCCAAAGTTCTTATGAGAGTCATTTGACTTGTCCACTTGGCCAGGAATTATCCCTGTAAGAATGTTTGTCCTGCCTGGGACTTCTGGTCTCTATTTTATTATTTTGATCAAAGGTATGGCAATGTCGTGCTTCCTGGGGTGGTTTTCATATTGTGGGGATGTTCCCTTCTCTAGACAGGAAAGGGTACCTGTCCTGGAAGGGTGACTTGGTTGTAGCAGGCATAGTCTTGAAGTTGGACCGAGAGGCCCTGGAAACCAGGATAACTGCCGCAGACCACAGGGGCACAGTCTTGCAGGACAACGCCAGCGGCCAAGCAGTGAGATGTGCTCAGGCCCGAGTCTTCTGGATCCTGGGAAATCGCATCTAGCCATTCACTGTTCTGAGACTTACTCATCTCCCCAGATTCCATGGGGAGTGTGTATTCAAGGGACTCCTCCTCTTCTGCGCCCTCCAGCTCCCTAGCATCCCTGCTGCTTGGTGACTGGGATGTCAAACTGATCTCCTGATCTGACACCCTATGTACAAATCACCTAAAGCCCAACCCTCACTCTCCTGTACTCACAGACACCCTTGACTAAGCCCAGATTTGGCTCCGAATTGTCTCTTCAAACTCCAAGAACACTGTGCCAGGCTCTGTCCCATAATTAACTTCTGTCTGACCCAGATCCAGAGATAGCTTGAGTTTGCAGAGGGATCAATCGCCCTGCTGCTGTGTGGACCTCTTTTTAAAATGTTCTTCCAGCTTCTCCCATTGCTTAGAAAATGAAATCATTTTCTGGGAGGCAGACAACAGAGCCCTGGCCCTGGGAGAACCTACTGTTGGACACCAGTTGATTAAATGCTTCCTGTGAATTTTTAACTATGGCCGGTAAATGGCTCCTAATTTCTAGGTGCTTCTTCAAAAGGTGGTGCACTAGGTGTTGAACAGCAGGTGGGACAATTAATCAGGATCTTGAAGCTGGAGGGCAGGAAGCCCCATAATCCCTAATTGGGGCTGAATGATGTGGTAGCTTGGGTTGAGAGGATGGGTCACAGGTCTGGATTTGGATTCCACTGATGGAGATTGGGACAAGGACAACCTCCCAGTTAAAAATTGGAATTCGACTGACTGAGGAAGCAAGGACTTTAGAGGAAAGCTGTGGAGGTATGTTAGCCTGAGCTTCTACTGGGATGTAAGTAGAGAGTCCATTGAACAAGATAGAGGGGCTGTCTAGTGGGGACCCTGCCATGTTCACAGTAGCCACAAGAGACTCACTGTGGAGAAAGGTGAGGTCCCAGAAAAACTGTCTATATTTATCCTAATTCGTTGGCTAAGACCACCTGGTAAAAGAACTGCTGATGGCCTGTAAACTGCTCTGATTAACAGTTTCTTCTCCAGAAAGGGTGTGAGGTGGTGGTAGCCTGCTTCCTGCTCCAGGACTGTGCCATATGGTTCATACAGCCCAAGGCATGGTCAGATCTTTCTTTTCTTTGCCCCTTCCAAACTTTGACTTCGAGCCTCTTCCTAATCTGAACTTCCAGCATCTGCTGGATATCAGGGTTGATGAAAGAGCCTCTATATGCCTGTACGTGGGGCCTGTCCAGGATGAGGCCTCTTGGATGGTAAGAGAAAGATCCTCTTGCAAGGACTCACCAAGTGATAAGTTAGAGTGGCACCAGGTTTTGGCAGCTACCCGGTACCTGGAAGGACCTGAGGTAGGCCTGCTTGAGTAGTCCAGGCCTGGGTTGGTTGAGATAGGCCTCTTTGAGTGGTCAAGGCCTGGGTTGGTTGTGGTAGGCCTGCCTCATTGCGTGTTCAAGGCCTGGGCTCATTGAGGTAGGTCTCCTTGAGTGGTCATAGCCTGGGCTGATTGAGGTAGGCCTGCTTGAAAGGTCAAGGCCTGGGGTACTCGAGATAGGCCTGCTTGAAAGGTCAAGGCCCATGGTGGTTGAGGTAGGCGTTTTTGAGTAGTCAAGACCTGGGATGATTGGAATGGGAGAAGGAAAACCTGGCAGAGGGGTGCTCTGTGAGGTTTCCAGCGCTTTCCAGTCATGCCGGGTAGCTGCTGTGCTACAGTCTGACATGGAGAAGAAGCCACAGGATCAGCAGAATGAGAAGCTAGGGAAGGCGCTCGTGGTGGTAAGTGGCATCTTCCAGAAGTCAAGGTCGCTGGCTGAGAGGTACTCATAGTTTATTGTGACTCCATGGAAACTGAGGAATTCAGCAGGACAGGTGACAAGATTTTAGAATCTTTGGGCAGCAGGTGTTCCTTGTGAAGAGCAGAAGAAGCCAGTAGGGATAAACTGGCAGCCATAGACTCCTCTGTGAGCTGCCTAGGTGGCAGGTGGACTTTGGCAGCTTCTGGTTTGGATGCTCCACCCGAGGCATCTTGTCCTAAGAGCTGGCAAAAGCTGATGGTATTGACAAGCCTTCCTAATGTGCTGTGGGAGACAGGAGATACTACTGGAGCCAGGAGCTCATGAGGTCAGGAGGCAGGGCAAGCTGATTAGGGAAAGACCCTTGTAGCCCAGCACAACCACTGTTCCACACACTGCTCGACAAGACCTTGTTATCTTCACCGCCATCACTGTACTCATATCCCACCCATCCAAAGGGCCCCTATTCCCAAGAAAACCTTATGCTGTGGTCAGGTCACCCTATATTAGGGAACAGAAGTGAGGATCCAGAGAGAACTGGAGATGGCTCACCTATGCAGAAGCGAAACCAGTACCTTGTCCTCCTTCTGTTTCTTCCTGCTGCCTCTGTAAGACGGAAACAGAGACTGGGTTATGGTAGATAAAAGAGGGACCCAGTATCTTACCAGAGACTGAATGAACTTCAGTAGAAATGAACAGTTAAATAGGAGAAGCTCAGTCATCTGTGAGCGAGGCACATGTTGAGCAGGACTGTGCCATGGACCAGGCGCTTCCACTTCTAACAACCTCCATGGGGTTCCTTGTGGAAGGGAGCCAAGGACCAGTGCTCTGAAGGAAGAAAATGTCTCAGAGAAGTCTAACAACCAATTTGCCTCCAAATCCAGGCAGCATGGCACTACTTCCTCCCACATCATTCCTCCCTACACAGCACCCAGCCCTGGATGTCCATAGCTTCCAAGTGATCCCAGGAAGTGTCTTCAATTCTGGGTTCCTTCCCAGGAGCTGCCTCCTCAAGGGGTTGGGGGTTCTGCAACTCATTGGTGTTATCACTGGGGCGGCAGGGGGGGGATTGTGTGAGTTGAAGTCATCTAGCCAGGAAAAGGAAGTAGGGTCCTGATTTTTTTCTCCTGACCTTGCTGTGTTTCCTCTTCACCACCTGACACAGAGAGACAGCCGCTGCAGCCCCATTCACGCATCTATAATATGGGCAAATATGGGTTCTTTTTCTCTCGGAAAACACAAATGGGGGCTGTCTCTGTGAAATCCACCCTAGGTATCATTGATCAATGTTCTTCTTCTGAGAAATAGAGGTTCAGCTCTAAACTACCAGCAGTTGCCTTGGGATGCCAGAGGTGACGCATCATGCCCTTCCTAACAGCTCCACTGACCCTATAAACATGCATGTTAGAGAGGGACATAGGTCCCTAACCATCCCAGGAACATTGTCCCTGACCACTGAGTCACAAGGCCTCTCCCAGGTATAGTTGGTCTGAGAGCAGACATCTTGGAGCCCACTCTCCCCTCTGCCCTACCTGCCAGTTCTCAAGAGGATGGGGTCCTGCTCTTGGCTGAGATCCCCTGTCAGCCACCTCACTATTTGATTTGGTAAGGAAAGCCTATAAAAGGACAGAGAGGGAACTATTCTCTGCTGGTCTGGGGCTAAGGCGTTCTTACTCTTTTGATGGTGGTGTTTTCCGCTGGTGGAGGTGAGAGTGAGTCAAGGTGGAGGAGGGGTGATAATAGGTAGAAGAGCCCCAGCCCACACAAAAAGGCAAAGATCATGTCCATTGTCCAATTAGTGGAGCTGGGGGTCAGCCATGAAGGATCAATGCCTTCCAGGAGAGAGAGAAAATTCTCCATCTGAATTGCACTACTGCTCTCAGGTAACTGAACGCTGAGAATTCTCTCTGGAGTTGGCAGCTGGGCCCAGGCGTGCTTCACAGAGCTCCTGTCTCCCTGTCACAAAGGGCTCCTGAGTGTGGGGGAGGGGCCTAGGAAGAGCTGAGGAAACAATCACTCCCTGTCCTCCTGGCTTCACTTGGGCTCCATCATCCTCAGGCTTTTGTGTCTGCTTCCAATTCCATCTGCACATCCATCAGAAATAAAGTCCTGTCCATTTTCTCTACCTCTTCTATCCCCAGAGAGAGGCTTGTCCATGTTCTGTGGGCTTTTGAGACCTCTAAGCCACCTCTGGTGACATGCCTTCTCCAAAAGGCCCCACCTCCTAATCCCTTCCCAAAGTTCTACCACCTAGAGACCAATCACTCAGATATATGAGCCTATGGGGTTTATTCTAACCACACATTCTCTGGCCCTCCACAGGCTCGTAGCGATATCATAAAGCAGAATTCTCTTTGTCAAACTTCAAAGTTCCCCATAGGCTATCCACAGTCTCAACACTACATCAAAGTCCAAAATCTCTCCCGAGACTCAAGGCAATCTCTTCATTGTAACCTCAAGTAAAAGCAAAACTCAAATTCCGTGTTTCCACATACAGTCTCACAGAATACACATTCCCATTCCCAAAGGGAGAAAAGAGGGTGTCGTGAGGAAATAAATACTGAACCAAAGCAAGACCACAACCCAACTCTGCCCCTCCATGCCTGACATCAAAGGGCTCTTCAGCTCTCCCAGTCCTCTCAGCCTTTTTGACTGCAGCACACTTCTTTCTCTTGGGCTGCATCCACTCCCTGTCAGCAGCTTTCCTTGGCAGGGATCCACAGCTCTGGCATCTCCAACATCTTGGGGGCTCCAAGGAAATCCAGGCTTCACCCTTACAGCTTCACATATTGGCCTCTCTAGGCCTCCATGCAGGGGCACCCCTGACATATGCCTGGTCTCGGCAGCTTTACTTAAGCACAGAGGATGATCCCACAATCCCCTTACTCATGTTTCCTTCGTGACTCTAAAGCCAGAACCACATGACCGAAGTTGCCAAGTTCTGCTGCCTGCTTAGCATGAAACCTGGAACCTGGAACCTGGAACCTGGACCCTTCCTGAACTGTATTGGCATAGGCTTTGGTTTGTTGTTGTTCTTTAGGGACAAGACACTCCTTAAGGCTGTTTCTTCTCACAAATTGCAGGATTAGCTGGCTGGGGTCTTGCTCTGAGGGGACCCTTCTCTCTACTCCATTCTTCTTTATCTCTTTCAGCATCATCAAACAAGGCTCCAACGTTACATTTCTTGTGCTTTGTCCCCTCAAACTGTACCTTTGTATTTCCATTTGCGCTGCTTGATCTTTCCCATTGTAGATGTGCGTAGCAATGATTGATCTCTAGTAACCACACAACAGAGCCAATAGTAAACTGTCTTGAAATCTTCTCCTGCCTTGAACGCCTTGAACGCCTTGGCATGGGAGACCACTTCCTAAATAGAACACTGGTAACACAGATACTGAGAGCAACAATTAGCAAATGGGACCTCCTGACACTGAGAAGCTTCTTGGCTGTATGATCAGAATGTTCCTGCAATTTGGAGGTTTAAGAGAAAACCAGTCTGATTATCCAAAGTATCAGAATTCCTTCCAGAATAAATTGGTATGCCAGAGCAACTAACTCAAGCTCTCTATGCACTGGGATTTATCTGCTAGCTCACATTGCTCAATCTCCAGCCTTCCTATCTGGTGGTCCAATACACAGCCACTAGTCATATATGGCCACCGACACTCACTTTAAAGTGTATTTGCAAAGTCATTGCCAGTGCCTGTTACCATGTGACTGAAGTATGGAAGAGGCCCTTGGGCACACAGACTGTCTGAACTTGCATAAGAATAATGGCTCTTTATTTTTATATATGGGACTCCTCCTCCTTATTGGCTTTTGGGGGACTCCTTGGATCTTATACAGTGCCTGCAGCTTCTTTACCAGCACCAGCTCTGCTTCCTCTTTGACACGTTAAATGGGCAACTGAGTCATTTGTCCTGTGTCTGACACCTAACAATTTCCCTGTGGTCACGAAGGTCTGTGCCAGTTGGAGAATTGCAAGGCACAGGCACTCAGAGTTCAGAAGTTAGAGGTAGAAGTGAAGCCGGGTGGTGAAGCGAAGCGGTGGTGGCACAGGGCCTTAATCCCAGCACTTGGGAAGCAGAGGCAGGCAGATCTCTGCTGTGAGTTTGAGGTCAACCTGGTCTACAAGAGCGAGTTCCAGGACAGGCTCCAAAGCTACAGAGAAACCCTGTCTCGAAAAAAAGAAAAGAAAGAGTAGAAGTGAAGAGATCTGGGTGTTAGAGATAAGGAGAACTGGTTATTAGAGGAATCTGTAGTCTCAAGTAAGCAGGAAGAAGAGATGGAGGGAGTCCTGGGCTGAAGAGAAAAGCGAGAGAAGGTCAAAGGGGCAGTGGCAGAGCGGTTGAGGGCAGGCTGTTGGGAGTGAAAGCCTTGTGCAGGGGTTAGAAAGGGAGAAGAGTGAAAGACAGGAAGCCATCAAAGCCGTAAATATCAAAGTGGCTAAGCGGCTCAGTGAACCTGAGGCATTAAATATTTAGCAGGCTCTTTACTTAAGTGTCCTGCTTCCTCCCACCTCGGTGTGGCTAAGGATTTTTCCTTCCTTCGTTTTACAGCTCAGTCTGCGCACAGAGGGGGCTCTTGGCTCAGTGGGCTTTTTTTAGACAGAGGAAATAGCACCACTTTGCCTGTAGCTTATTTCCATCTATGTCTATCAGTCTTCCTAATTTGGCCCAGCACTTTTCATCTCGTTTAAAAGTATTGAACCCATTTTTTTCACCATTTCACCATTTTTTTGTTATGCATCTTTGGGGGGGGATAACATGCAGGGATCAAAGTAAAAACATTGAAATGCAGGGTGCGATGGTCGGAACATTGCTGACTTTGGAACTTTAAAACTCATTTTCACTTCTGAGTGCAACAGAAATTAAAAATGGTTCTCTCTCTCTCTCCTGAGGACTTGCAGGGCGGGCAGTATGGTACTTAAATTTGAGGGTGTCATTGAGACTCTTAAAAACACATCAAGGAATGAGCGCTTTTGTAAACAAGGAAGTTTGGCTGCAAAGCAATTCGTTCGTATGTGTCACAACATGTCAAATATATCAAAACATGAAGTTTTCCTTTGAAGTGTGCTGCACAGAAATGCATGTACTGCGAATACGTCTTCAGGAGCCAGGCAGCGCAATTATTCGTTAAGCTGGAGAGTTTCTTCACTTACTTCTAAAGTAAAATTCTTAAAAGTCAAGAGAGGAAGATGTTGACCATTTTTGTTAGTTGCCCTCATAGTATTATGATTTTTGTATCTTAATTAGTCAAGTCTTTTTTCCCATGTACAATTCCCCACGTTATTAATACTATGGACAGATAAGACAGAAGGAACACTGAGCCAGCAACAGGATGTTTGGTTTAATCCTTCACTTTCTATATTCCTAGGTAAGTCAAAATGTTAGTCCTCTGCCTTAGAGGTGCTTCTTGCTGGGCACCTGTGATTAAGAGCCACAGGACTGCAGTTTATGAGCCCAGCAGCCCCGTGCTAGAAAAGGAAGGGTTGGGCAGCCATTGCTTATGCAGGGGATGGAGGCAGAACTGGAGAAGGGAACACAGTGCATGGAGATGACTCAGCATCCACGCCATAGCTGAAAGATCTTGGGTGTGGGCTTCAAAGGGGACACTGGGGAAGACTGTTGGTGGTAAGAAGTGTTAGGTATATTTCTTAAGATGAGCCTCTCCGCCAATGCAAAAAATTTCAATCAGACCAAATTATACTGAATAAAAGATGCCGACATTTAATGCAGCGCTTCTGGGTGGTCGGGGAAAGCATGGCGAGGGGAAGAGAGCAGGGGAGACCACGCAAAACCACAGAGACCACGTGTTTCTTTTTTGGGCAGCAGCCTAAATAGCCTGTGGGAGTGGTCCTGACCCTCCCTGGGGAGGGGTTAGCTCTTGGCAGGCTTTCCCGGAGATGGAGTCCAGATCAAGGCAACCCCCCAGGGTGAGGGGCTTGAAATGGAGCTTCCTGCTCCATTCCTGCTTCATTGGCCCTCCAAGGATGGGTGCGAGGGGTTCGGGTGATGCTTTCACCTAAATACCCCAGACTTCTTAGGGGTGTCAGGGGGCTGGGGTCTCACTTTTGAGCAAACAAGAAGCTTATTAGAAACGTTGTTAATACTACGGACAGACAGACAGCAGCATAGTAGGAGCCCCCAGGAGGAATCAAGTCTGTGTGACAATCAGATCCTTTCTTAGAGGTTCCCGAAGAGGGTTTCAGCGGGAAATATCCAGGCTCTCCGTTTCCTTGGTAGACAGAAGGGAAGGGTTGGGGGAGGGTATGTGGGTCAGCGCTGGTCACAGGTGGCCCTTCAATGTCAGAACCTGCAAGTTCACTTCTCCGGTTGAGAAATTCAGGCACCTAGATGTCTGTTAACTAGAGTCACAGAGAGTGCTCTCGGTGGAGTGCCTGTCACTATAGCAGAGTCAGACTGTGCTGTCGGTAGGACACCTGTCACTGTCTGTGGGAAGGAGGAGGTGGGGTAGGGTGGGAGTGGATGTGTGTGTGTGTGTGGGGGGGGTGCAGGTACTGTGGTCTGGGTCTGAGAAGCAGCCTGATCAGAATCTAAGTATTGCTTTAGTCTACACTAACTTGGGAGATCCTTGTTAGGTTCAGGGTGGGCTAGTAATCAAATCTGCTCAGAGGTGGTAAAAGTCTACCATTTGGCTGGGGTCAGGGGCTCTCATTCTGGGAAAAGTCCTTCTTGCTAGAGAAATAAAATGCCCAAATGGAGTTACTTTTTTCTTTTTAATCTTTGTGTCATTTTGTTTGGACATGATGTTTGCCTCCAAGGAATTTATCAAGCTCCTTATATTTATGGGTGGGATAAATATCAAAGTCCAGAAAGTCCTGCAGCTGGTGCCACTGTGAAGCAACTACTGAAATTATTATGGAGCTCAGATTGTTTTTCTGTCCATGTTCTTGGTATTATGGATAAAAGGATTTATAGGCAGACACAGCAGAACCATAAGCAAAAGTGTTAACTAGAAGAAGAAGTGAAAATATACAAATTAAGGAAACATTGCAGGAGAACACATGAGTGATGAACCCTGGGTTGCTGTCTTATAGGCTAGGGAGTCTCAATCAAGGATTGTTTCTGGGGTTGGAGATACTTTATAGTCTCTTCCTTTGATATAAATTCAGTTTTGAGGTTGTTCCAAGGTTGCCTTAGCCAAAATCATACACAGGTTACCTAGGTGGAAGCTGAAGTCACCTCTTTCAGTGGGGTCATTGTCTTTCCTCTTGCCATTTCCCCTTTCCATTTGAGCACCACCAGTGGACAGGCTATTGTGCCCATTTGTGGGGAGGACATACGGGATGTACAAGCCTGGAATTTGTGCTTGATAGTCATTTCCAGATCTTGGAGCATTAGACGAGAGCAGAATGCTTTTTTTTTTTTTTTGATTGTATGAAAGGAATTGACTAATTATTGGTCTTATTAGCAGGGAACCAGCAGTGAGTAGAGTAATAAAGGGTGTGGTCAGCCCTCATTGTGACTACTCACCTACCAATCCTTTCTTAAAGTCAGCCCTGGAACCGGTCCTACTTACCAGGCTTTTGCTGTACTTTCTACACACGTTTATTTAAAACTACTTTGAGTTAGATTTTGATAACTGCAGTCAAATGCGCTCTAACTGATACACACAGAGTGAAAAGTGACTTTTCTAGTGAGCTTTGTCCTTGAGATCACAGAACGTTTGACGCAGCCATGTGATTCAAACTCCTTATTTCTAACGAGCAGGTAAGAACCAGGAGGCAATATGACATTGTGGAGTTCACAGAGCAAGTTAGAGACGTGGCTAGAATTCCCAAAAGCTTTTGTATAGAAAGCTTCACTGAAGGCTGCATGTACCGTATTATCATCCAGCAATTATGTTTACATCCCCTGCATGGGCGGTGATACCATATGGAAAAGGACACCACAAAAGCTTAGAAAGCCTCCATGTAATTTGTACCACTGGGTTTTTGCTATATCAATTTTCTTTATGCTTAAATCAGAACTGGCAATAATAGTCCAGATTTGACTATAAGAAAAAAATTAATAGATAATTGCTCAAATTCTTTTTCTTCACATCAGAAACCCCTAGAGCAGAGGTGAACCTATGATTTAGTTTTGGACAAAATGGGTATCAGCCGTCACGTGATTTTATAAAATTATAAGTGATTCACTATTGATATGAAACTCTGCAGCTGGAGATTGGTTCTTTGGATGTGAGAATAAGTCTGATACAAAATGGTTCACTCCGCTGTAGAATAAACTGGGCAGGAGCAGGGGTAGGGGTGGCGGCAGGGACATGGGCAGGGAGGGCCACAGGCAGGGACAGATACAGCACAAAACAGAAAACAAAGCGAAGGTTAAAGAAGATTGTGGTGGTTTGAATTAGAGTGGCCTCAGTTATTGCTGTCTGGTGGGGAAGGTGGGCTCCAGCATTACAGAGCTTTTTCTGTCTGAGGGGCCTTAGGGGAAAAACATTCACACACTCTCTTGATGGCTTCATTCTTTATTCTCTGTTCTCATGTTCTTTCTATGTTCTTTCTCTATTGTATACTTTTCCCCCCTACAGCTTGTATGTTCCAACTAAGTTTTTCAGGTAATATAAGAATTACAATGTGATTACATTCTATTTTTAAGTGAGTGATTATAATGAATGCATGAAGTTAAAAACATGTTTTTCATTTCTATTACATGATTAAACATCTTATGTATTGCAGGTAAAAGAAAACCTGAATTATTCCAAGAATCCATATACATTCATACCCAAGCACATTGTTATAGATTAACCATGTGGGCAAGTAAGATAGGTCTTTTATTGGCAGGCATCATTTTGCAGTTACAAAGACATTCCCTGAAATTCCAGAAGACTCCATAGGCACAGGCACAGCCCACACCAGAAGGAAGAACAGGAGGCTAGGCTGAATCTAGGCACCCAAACCCCCATAAACCTCAGCAGAGACACCCCACTGGACCTGAAGACTTGCTAGTCACCAGAGCCCTTGGTGAATGAGGACAGAAGACAATAAAAGAAACAGAAAACAGAAGAACAAAATACCTGCCCAACAAAGACAAATACAAGAATCAACACCCAGACTTATAATTCGTCAGAAATGAACTGGATCCTGATGTCAGCTCAGAACATTGGTGCTTGTGTAGTCTCATTTGAAAGGTAAAGCCTGCTTCTGTTTTTCCCAAAAACTCAGTGAGATGGTGTTGTGCTTTAGAAGTTCACAATTCAGGGTATTGGATACATTGGATACAAATCTCAATTCACTCCCCCGTTCTTTAACACTTAGGATCCTGACAGGACCTAACTCATGTCAACACTTACGGCAATATGATGCATATAAAATGTGCAATGTAAGTTTGCTATTTACCCTGTAGTTGTCCCAGGATGGCTATTATAGTTCAGTGGAAGAATGTATATAAAATAACTTTGCACATAGTAAATCCTGTGGAAAATGTGATATTGTTGTAGTATATATTATTATTATCCTGTGTTTTTCAGTACCTCTCTAGCTCAGCAGTTTTTAAAAGTGTTTATGGGGTTCATTCACTATAATTAAACATGTACAGTTTGGGTGATTCCTTTCAGTATGTCTGGGGTGGGTGCAAGAATGTGAGATTGTCATGGTTTTTCTTCTGTCTACAGTTAGTTTTGATTCATGGAATGGATTATATACAGGCACTGGGGTTGACTTAAAAGATCCCTAGAGGGGCAGGGGCCCTTGAACAGTAAGGTATAATAAGTGCACTTCAGCTTCCTGACAGGCAGCAATGTGGTCCACAGGCTCCAGCAGGTGGTTGAGTGTCTGCACAGCTGAAAGGGATGATATGAGGAGCCAGAATGGACCACCTCCAGGTGTCTGTCTCCAGCTGTCTCCATGGAAGTTTCCTACGGGTCTGTTGGCCTCTTTGCTGGCCTGAGTTCAGTGGACATGAACGCATCTCCCTTATTGACAAGAAACGCCACGCAATAAGCTAAAAAAGTTAGCTATCGAACAGAACTTAATTTTTATTTAAAGAAGTCTTCCAAGTCAATGCTCACGACGAACACCATTAAAACTGTTACCACATAGTTGGCTGCCAGTTGCTTGCTACGAACCACAGGGCTGGTATTCCGGAGAGACATATACCATCTGCAGGAGAATGTGATGTCAAGTGGCTGCGGCTGGTGAGACTAAGGAGCGGTGGAAATATCGGCCCCTCCTCCTTTCTTGGGCAGGCGCGTTCCTGGGCAGCCTTTGATGACTCAGAACGCACTCTATTTACAGCGATTTTCATTTCATTTCGTTTTTGCTCTTCATCTCTCCCACATACACTTATTTTGGGAAGTCTTGTTTCTGAAAAATATCTTGTTTGCTTAAAAGAGAAACTGGTGTTCTTGGTTGTGCGAGCCTTTCACTGTCTTCACCTGCAACGTATTTTAGACTAACTATGAGGGCATGGACAAGTCTTTTCCAATTAAAAAAAATCTCATGGTTACTTTATAGTTTTCCTGCCGTCAAAGTTGTCCTAGTTTGACAATATTTATTTGTGCCAGTGTACCTATTTATGTGTAGGTGGGCGAGGCTCTTGCAGCCTTGCAGCCAGGCCTGACAATTTAAGTTTAATCCCCAAACCCATGTGATATAAGGAGAGGACTGACTCCTACAAGTTGCGTTCCAATCTCTACATATGCACACACACACATGCAGACACACATCGCACACATACAGGTATGCACTCATGCACACATGCTAAATGTAATTTAAAATATGTAATTGAGTATATATATATATATATAATCAGTTCTGTATTTCCAAATTATATTGTAGTAATTTTTAGAAATTATTCATGTTTCTTTTTCTATTGCTAAGACTCTCGGGCCCCTCTCAAGATTTAAGAATTACTAAGTGATATTGAAGTGTTGCATTCAGATGACTTTATTCTTTTCCCAGTCAGAGTTGAAGCAGAAGTCAAATTCATTCTTACTCTGCCCTCTGCTGGTGGGAAGGGGCAACAAACACTTCCTTCCAGACTTGGTGCTGTGTAGAAAATATTGAGAAAAATACTTAATTCATGCTGAGCATCTCACTGGACACCATGTTGGGTATGTGCCATTTAATTTACCTAACGTTTTGTTGCACGCTTCTAAGAAACATCAAGGCACGTAGGTGGTATAATCTGGACCAAAAAGCCAAGATTCAGACCCCTGTGTCCATGTCCAAGGCCATACTTATCTATGACACTCTGTCTCAGGTTCAGCACCTTCAATGAAGAGACTTGTTCGAGAGAACTCTGCGTGGTGTTTGAGAACCGTGTTTAAGCAAGGATGATGCTGCGTCTGATGACTGTGCTTTCAGTACTATGTCATGATGCAGTTTGAGTTTCCTAATTCCATGTTTCAGAATGGAAGTATTTTGGATACCAGATATTTTTTAATTACTTAGTATTTTTGGATCAATAGGGTACAAAGGTAATGCGTTTATGTCCTGTTAACTCAAGAAGTTTCAGGCGGTATAGTGTTTGGTTTAGACTTGCTCTACATTCTAGTTGTTACACTTTTTTTTTTTAAATAAAACTTTCAACTAAAATACGTCTGAGAAATAAAAGTTGGGTATCTAATAAACATATACCCAAAAGTTAGTAGTTTGCTAGCTCTTATTTTTGTGCCTCAGGAATCTGGGAGTGGCTTATCTGGGTGGCTTAGACTCCTTCAGTCAGATTACCCTGGGTGGGGTGGTGGCGAGGCTTCGGACAGCAGAAGGACTGAATGATACACAAGGGTCTGTTTCTGGGATGCTCAAGCCAGTTGACAGGAATCCATGGGACTCTTAAGTCTTCCAGCAACACAGGAGCTAATTTCCCTCAGTGAATATCCTGAAGAGAACACAAGGAGCTTCCTGTGACTTAGGTTCTGAAGACTGCCAAACCTCCATTTCCTTTCCCTTTGTTTCTTAAGGTCACTCTTTAGCCTGCAGTAAAGGGAAGGTGGAGTCCCCTTTGCTTCTTGAAGGAAAAAATGTAGAAAAACAACTAAAAAATATTTTTTAAAGCTTTCTTAGTGATATGATCATGACAAAAAATACACTGTATGTTAAATTCTAAGGTAAATTAAGCGGATTTGTCTCCCCTTTTAGTTTAATTCTAGAGAAGACGTGAAATTGCGCAGAAGAGTTTTGCAAATGCCATTACTGTCTTTCAACTGTGGAATATCTTTGCTTCTGAACTACTTCTAGAGAAATTATCTTTTTAGCCTGAATTACCTAAACCTTACAGTCTTTTCAAAATTGCTACTTAAGTATTCGACATATCATTTATGAATGAAGCCAGCCAACACCTTGAAATCTCTGGCTAGATCTATCAAAATTCCTTCTTTAGGGAAAAGAAAGAAAAAGATATCAGACATGATAAATAAGAACAAACATGTCACAATGCTTCCTGACGCCACACCTTGGGTGTTCTCATAGCCTCGCTTGAACATTTGGACATGATAAGGAAAAATAACTTTCCCATAAATACCAAACAGGTATACTCAGCTAAGATTGCTCACCTAGCATATGAGTTATTTTGTATTGCTATAATAAAATGCCATGACCTAAAGCAATTTAAAGAAAAAGAAAAGGTCTATTTTAGCTTAAGATTCCATGATGCAGAAGGCATGGCAAAAGGGAAAACATGAAGGTAGGAACAGGAGCCGACTGGCCATGTTTCTATTCTCACACAGAAAGAAGAGATAGAGAGAACAGGAAGTAGGGAAAAATCTATGAACCCTCAAAGCCTGCTCCCAGTGACGGACTTCCTCCCCCAGAAGGATGTACCTCCGCAAGGTCCTAGTACTTCTCCAAACAGTGCCTCCTGCTGGGGATAAAGTGTACTACATGAGGCTATGGGGCCATTTCTCATTCTAACGGGCATACTCAGTATCTCTCCAACAAGCACCCCGAGAACATATTGTCCAGCTGCGAGCATCTCTGAGGCAAAGTGGTTTTTCAAGGCATCCTTCAGAAGCCTCTGTGTAACAACCATAAAAAAAGCCAAATCCAGTGTCCCTGTTTGGGTTCCGAGGACTACCCGTGTTAACTATTCACGTCAATCCAGAAGCGCTGTAAATGAGAGATTACCAGCCCCGCTTTTATGTTGTCCTGAAAAGAATCATGATGAGATTCAAGCAGTTTCCTTGACACTTCGCTGTGCAAATTTCTTTTACGAGCAGCAATGTGTTCCCAGAGTTCTACGCACCGAGGACACTGCAGGCGCAAACAGCCCCAACCCCCTGAAAGAGGAGACGCTTTGAACACATTTGCTCAAGATCTGCATCCCTAGCCTCTGTATCCATGATTCTCAAACCTTCTATGAGAAGTATCATCTTAAATACTTATTTGTATGGTTTATTTACAACCTGGAGATCTTATCATGGAAGGCTTAGGAATCCTCTATTTACCCAACTCCAAATGATTCTAAAATAAATGGTCTGTGGCCTCACTGAGAAATCCTCCCTTGGACTAGTCCTCTGACTACTGGAGAAGAGCAATCTTCCTTGCTCTGCCGAATCAGGCTATGTCCTCGGTCCTTTCCCCCTTACCCAATTGGCACAAACCAGTTTTCTGGGATCTAGAGTTTATATACCTAAAGCTCAGGCTATGTAGTTAGTTATCTTTTATCTAGATTTTTTACTTTCTTTTCTTTATTTAGAAAATGTACTACTCTGAGTAAAATTTGACACTAATGGAATATAGATGCTTTTTGTTACATCTAAATGCATCCATATTTTAAATTTTTATTTATAGATATTGTGTGTGTATATGGTGGGTGTAGGGATACGCATGTGCTATGGTATGAGACTTGTGGCTCATGTATGAAGTCAGAAGACAGTGTATGGATCCTTATTTCACCTTTACATGGGTTTCATGAGTTGAGTTCATGTCGTCAACCTTGTGTTTTATCCAGTAAGCTATCTCATAGGCCCAGTGGTTTATATTGTAACAAATACGTTTTTAATGTTCAGAATGAGAGATCTTAGGAACACCCAGTAATTTACTGCTTCGTTCAGATAAAGAGAAATGCGGTCTTCTTAGCTTTATGGAATGTTAGTAAAAGAGCTGTAGTTTTAAGTGATAACAGTCATCTGTTGCTGTATAATGAATAGTTATACAGTTTAACAGTTTGAAACACTCAAACTCGGCTTCATTTTCTTTAGGCTTGGAATCTAGGAGTGATTCTGTTAAGGATTTCAGACTCTCATGTGGATACAACCAAGAGACTGGCTGGATCTGAAGTTACCACAAATTCTACTCAGGGTACATTTGTTCCTCATTTGTTCATTTAGTGGTGGCAATGTCTAAGAAGATCTCCTCCACAGATTTCATGTCTCCTTCAACACATGGCCACTGGCTTCACCCTAATGAGTGATGAGAAGAGAGAAGGCATTCAAGATGGATGCTGCTATGGTGCATAATCATACTTATAATGACATCTTTTAACGTCTGTTGCTTTCTATTTGATGCATTCACTCTGCACTCAACAGTGGGTGCCTAAGGTGTGTGGTACGTGATGATGATGTCTTCAGAGGACTCTACTGTAAAGTGTTGCATTATATGACAAATACGATGAAGATATGGACCTTTAACTGTGGTAAAATATGGTAAACATTTGTTGTAGATTATCAAGTAAGTGTAGGAGGGCATGAACGCAGCAGAAGTCAGAGGGGAAAGAAGAAAGGATGTGAAATAAGTGCAAGGCCGTGAGGGTCCAAGTGCGGTGCTGTCCAAGACTCTGACATTTAAGGACGATACTGAAGAACAGAGACGTGTGCAGGAGTGCTCCAAGTGTGAGCAAAGGTTCGCAGACTCTCTAGGCGTGAAGACTGGTCCCTGGAGGCCAGGCAGCAAAGAACGAGAACATGGCGTTCATTTTGCAAGAAGTTACGATTTGCCAACAACCAGGATTTATTTATTAACTTCTTGATTGATTGTGTATATGCACAATAAATATATTATACAGATTAAATAAATAATTGTATTTTTTAAAAAAGAATCTGCTAAGTTTTCTGTTATATATTTATGACAATGTAAAACCAAGACATGTGTGAATCCCAGGTCTTGGTGTGAGATAAGTTTGAGAGAGAGCAAGGAGGGGTAACTGAGAGGGTTTGGAGGGAGGGAAGGGAAGGGAGAATTGATGTAATTTAAAAATAATTTTAAAAAGAACCACTGACTGAATGCTTCATAAACAAACCTTCTTCATAGTCTCAAAAGCTGAGAGGATGAGATCAGGGTCACAGTGTGGCCCAGCTCTGGCAAGGCTGTGTTCTATGTTTGCAGCAGGTGGTTGTGTCCTTACATGGAGCAAAGGGGGCAGAAATGTCTCTCGTGCTGTTTTCTAAGAGATATATAGTCTCATGACCTGGTAACCTTCAAGAGACTCCTATCCTAGTAATACCCATGGAAGAATGAGGATTTCAATGTGGGCGACAGTACTTGGGGACTAGGGATACATGCAGTCCATTGTACTAAGAAGTCAGCCCCCAGGGGTGGCCTACCACACCGAGTCTGTGCAGAGAGTTAAGACAACCCTCATGGGCACCTTGAGAGTGTCTTCTGTAGCAGGTGGCTCATCGAGGAATAATGAGCTCCCTCTGCTAATCTGGTCCAATGAATGCAATGCCCCTGTATTCATTTAATGCATTTGCATAAAGGAGCAAAGTCCAGCTCAAAGGGCATAGAAACTAGAAGAGGTCCGAAACGATAAGACAGAGAAAATTCTTCAGGGGTGAATGAAGTCACTTTGAAAGCCCTTGCCACTCATTTGTTGCCTGTGAGGTTGTTTTCTGCTCGGCTCACCTAGTTCTGTCTGTTGGATGTGCAGGTCCAGATGGCAAACCCAATGTAAGGAAGAGGGCAGAGGCAGGAGGACAACTGTAATGACCCTTGAAGACCTCGATAACCTCTGCGGGCAAAGAAAGCCCCAGTTTTCTCTGCATTTGGGAAACCTGTATTGACTTTATTGATTTGTGCTTTCTCGTTTTGCTGCAATTGTTTTGTGTTTTATAAAATCAGAAGCTATAAACACATGATAAGGCTTTAAAAATACACATTCCCCATCGCTAGAGATTCTAATGTAATTGGTCCAAGTGGATATAAGGAGTCAAGAATTGACCCAGGCTGGGCCATTATTATCCCTACAATGATCAAGCTGACCAGTGGCTAAGTTCTCTACCTATGGAAGGAGCCAAAGAGGATGATGAATCATTGGCATGAATGTCTGACATGAGAACAAACTCTACTCCCCACCAAGCTAATAGACGACTGGAATTATAAGCTAAGAGTCTTCGGAAGAAAAACAAAGATAGAAGGTTGTGTTTAACTCTGCTTGCTCTTAGCTGTCAGATTACAGAGTGACTTTGGGATGGTCAGAATATTAAAACATTTACATTTCAAATCCAAAGATAGCATCTTTTGAACTGAAACTATTTTATTTATAGCCTTGACCTGAAGATCAAATGGAAATGAAGGATCATGAATCTCAATGAGATGTTATGCTTTTTAATATCACAATGTCCTTGAAAGAGTCTTTCTACCAATAGTGCAAGAAAAATCACCTAGACCTCCACTGTTTTAAGTTGTGTTCTCTCTGAAGTCTTTTTACTGTGGATTCAATGTGTCAGTCATGTAGGAGAAACACTCTGGTCCATAGAGAAACATGGCAATGTCTTTCACAGAGCAACAGTAAAGTAGGGGGAGTGTTAATGAAAATGTGACAAAAATATTGGAGGGTGCCTCAAGAGTAGCTGTATTTCAAACTAGAGAGAGGGGGAGGAATATTTTCGATCTACTCTCTGTACCGCATTCACTTTAATCATGAACAAAAATCTTGACAGTATTTTTACCAAAAACTGTTTCAGTTCTGAGATTTGAATTCATGACACCTGAATCTAATGTATTTTTTCAAGGTATTCCTTTTTTCCTTTGAAATATTTATTTGTCCTATAATGTGTGTATGTGTGTGTGTGTGAGAGAGAGAGGGGGGGGGTTACTTCAGTAAATATCCTCTCCTTTCTCACATCCCACGGCAAAACCCACTTTTCCATTTAGATTTGTCTTTTGTGAATACCAGCCTTTTCTTGTTATGACAATATCAATTGCCTTAGTCGCATAATTTCTACCATTTACACTATTCTTCCCTCTAAAGTTTTATTTTCACTGTCCTTTTAATGTTGGCTTGCTTCGTTAGGTGACTCTTGTCTTTTGACTTTCTGTTCTATATATAGAGGCAAGGGCAAAATGACACTGAAGGATATGCTAATGATGCTTGCTCTATGGTACTTGAAAGGCCACAGGGACTGCATCACACCTGGTGGAATCCAAGGAGGTGGGGGAGCATAAAGGAGCAGCTGCCAACTCTTCCTCCTCCTCCAAGCAGATTTGTGATTGGCCAGCCATCTGTAGCCTCAGGTTTTAAATATACCCTTCATTTGACTGATGAAATACTTCCTGACTTCAAGTGAGATATATCTCTCATGCTCTCATGCATATAATATATATATATATCATATACATGAATATATTTATATATATTATCACTGTGGAGATGAGATACTTCTTGTCTGAGTTAGCTTGTAAATTATAAGGAATTTCAATATCTACAGTATAAGTCTCAAAAAGGGTAGTGGTGATTTCACTGTAAATACTTGTTAAAGGGTCAGTACCCAGTACACCAGTGGAAGTGGTAGGAGAGGCAAAGCCAAAAATCAATTAGCTTGAGATAGTTGCACAGAAATTCTCTGCTATGCATGGAGAGCATAGAGGAAGAAGAGGAATAGAAATGGGAGGCTCAAGCTTGAATGGAAAAGGTCATTGCTTCTATTTTTTTCTGTAATTCTACCTTTATTGAACTTTCCTTCAACATATGATGACATATAAGCCTTTCATTTGAAAATAAAACTTGACTTATTTCCATTCAGTCTGCCTCTCCTTTATTTTTTGTTCAACCTACCTTGTAGTGGCATTTCAATAGTATTTTAATAAGTAAAGACTGCCTGAAGATCTGAGAGTAAAAACGTTCCACTAATCATCCTTATAGACCAGGTTATGGTAACACACACCTTTAATCCCAGTAGCCACAGTGACAGGCCCCTTTAATCCCAGTAGCCACACTAGTTGCTACTAGTGCATGCCTTTGATTCCAGCCCTAGAGAGGAATCTAAAACATTGGGTGTTGGGGAGGGGCAGGAGATGGGGATAAGACAGCTATCAAACACACTCTCATTCTGAGATTCTTGGAGCCAGGATGCCATTTCATATTGAAGTCAAGGTAAGAGCAAATAGCTGGCTGTTTTGCTCTTCATAGAACCTCAATTTCTGATCCTGAGTTTTTATTAATTGTGCTTCATTTGGCACCCAATTTTTTTGTGACATGAACTTATGAAAAAGCCATTTGCTTGAGGCTTTCTAGCCATCAGCCAAAGCCAGAGTTTGAATTGGAATTCCAGCTCTAGGAATTGGAACTCAAACCTAGCAACCTGGGTTTGAGAGAAAAACTGCTACCCACTCCCATCTGCCCCAGCTTATCTTCCATGTAAAGATGGAAAATACACAGAGAATCTGGATGCTGTGTGTTATTGTGTTATCTTTGAATTGTTTGACTGCTGAGGAAAAAGCAACAGCTGCTAAAAGACATTTGATTAGTTAATGTTGGATTAATCAAACCTATGTATTTTGAAAATGCCTTGACTTCAAAATTTAATTCAAAGATATGTTACTTTGGAGAAAAGGTTTTGCTTTTGTCCCCAAAGGAACTGAGAGGCTGTGAATTTATTCTGAGTTAAGAAAAATAAGGTTTGATCAAGGAAGACCCTCTGAAAAATCTCCAATGGGAACAGATTACCCAGATGATTCAACTTTTCAGAGCACATTTGTTGCAATTTCCTCTAAGTTCTACATCCAGAACAGTTTCAAGACTGCTGGCTAAAATAATCCAGCTTCACAGAATATTCTAGTAAGGACTTGACCATAATCCTAAGTTTTCTTTGGGTCCTCATAAGATTATTAGCACCCACAATCAGCAGGAAGTAACCTAGAAAACTGCACCCACAATCCACAAAAATGGATTATGGATTTTTTTAAATGTGTTGGTTACAAGTTGTTATGGTAATGGTCAGGAAAAAAGCAAAATAAAGGAAATTAGATATAAGGTTCTTGTTTTGAAAGAAAAAAAAAGCCAGGCAGTGGTGGTGCATGCCTTTAATTCCAGCACTTGGGAGGCAGAAGCAGGTGGGTCTCTGTAAATACAAGGTCAGCCTGATCTACAGCATGAGTTCCAGGATGGGCTCCATAGCTACTGAAAACCCTGTCTTGAAAAATCAAAAATGAAGAAAGAAAGAAAGAAAGAAAGAAAGAAAGAAAGAGAGAAAGAAAGGAAGAAAAAAAGGAAGAAAAAAAGAAAGGAAAAGAAAAAAGGAGATATAGATATAAGATAAAAAGTTAGATTATTGAATTGACTTTTTAAAAGCAACTATTAGTTTTAAATGTTTTACATTGGTTTTACTTTTGTATATTATATACAAATTTTGTATATTGATACAAATTTGAGGTTAATTTTGTTAAAACATACTGCACATACATTTCTAATCTTGTTCAAGATATTGTACCTATATAGCTCATTTAACAATGTAATGCAAATTTCTAGTCCTTGAAAATTATTATTACCAACTGTTTAGGATAATTAAGAAATATAGGTTAGTAGTTAATCATCTAGCATGATCAAACTGGTAGTCACATTAGGTTTATTTTCAAGGTCAAACAAAGATATAGTTTAGGTAGGTCATCTTCAAGCACTTCAGAGATCTATAGAATATGGCATTTAAGATGTTTTAATAACCTAGGTTCTTCTTTTTATGACAATGAGACATGTCTGCTCCTGGCAGCACCAATGTACTTCAGAGAAGATAATGGACATTGAAGAAACACCACATGCAGTTTATTTTCCTTGTAGTAAAAGTAAGACACTGGGCAAGAAAATGCCCCAGGCTTGACTGCTGACAGTATGCTGTCCTAATTAGACAAGCAGGACACAAAATATCCTGCTTCACAAAAATGTCTGTCAGATATGCTAGGCCTGTAGGTTGAAGATGGATGCCCCAACGTTGCAGAGAAACTTTGGGTGACTGTCCAGGTGTCTGTTTCTGTCTTTTTTCACATTTTTTGGAAGTCACTTGCTTGCACATCCTGCTTACTTGGTAAATATTATTTCCTTCTTGGGTCTCTGAGGGAGCTGAAGACTAGCTAGCTATAGTTATAGTTTACCAGACACAGAAAGCAAGTTATGATAGAAAGTAAATAAGGTATAAGACTTTGGACTCACCATGATAGGATAGATAGGAAATATTTTCTCTGAATTTTTCAAGTGCAAATGGACTAGACCTTACTGATGTATTTATTGCCTGTATATATTGTATATAGTCATTGTACTTATTGTATATAATTTTCTTATATTAGTTATAGCCTTTTTTATTTTAGAGAAAAAGGGGAAATGTAGTGGCATTTCAATTGTCTTTTAATAAATAAAGACTTCCTGGTGATCTGAGAGTAAAAAAGTCCCACTGGTTAGCCTTATAGACCAGGTAATGGTAACACACATCTTTAATTTCAGTAGCCACAATGACACGCAACTTGAATCCCAGTGGCCACACTAGTTGTCATAAAAATCGGGTGGTGCATGCCTTTAATCCCAGCCCTAGAGAGGAATCTAAGACGGGGGTAGGGTGGGGAGGGCACAGCTTTCAAACACAGTCTCATCCTCTCACTGGAGGCAGGATTACAATTTCTGACTGAGGTTGAGGTAAGAGCCAATGGCTGGCTGTTTTGCTTTTCATATCTTCAGGTTTGAGCCCCAATTTCTCTCTCTGAGTTTTTATTAATCATGCTTCACTCCATGCAAAATAAAACAAACAAACAAAACCAGTGCACTCTTCAGTTTTCCATCACCACGACAGACTGCTGGATGGAATGAACTGAAAACAAGGCAAGGTTTGTTTTGAATTACAGCTTCTGTACCCTTGGTCCACAGCTGCATGGCCCAGAAGCTTTGAGTCTGAAATAACGGAACCTGTGGCAAAGGAAAGCAGCTCACCTCACAACAAAGGGAAGCAGGAAGCAGGAGGGGCTGGGATCCCTAAATCCCCTTCAAGGTCAACCCCAAATTATGTGACCTTTTCTCTACTACCTCTCAAGGGGCTGACCTTGGACCAGGCGTTCACCATGTTGACTTTTTGGAGATATTTCACTTCGATAACACGTAGTACTTTTTCTCTACTAGTTCTCTGCATTCTCACATAATACAGCATGTCTTCCCCTATTTACCTTATCATAAAACTGTTCTTGTCGTGTTCTTGTTTGTTGGCTTTAATTTTAAGACGGGATTTTAGTATGTTTCACTGGATAGCCTTTGGCTTGCTATGTGGACCAGTCTGGCCTTGAACTCACAGAGATCTCCATGGCTCTGCCTCCAGAGTGCTGGGCTATGGATAAACTGGTGCCAGCAGTTGTGTCCTGCCCTGAGGCTCACCGTTAAAGAGTGTCTGAAAAGCATTCGGGATGTCTCTACCATCAAACTTAAGAGGATCGCATGATGTCCACTATACTCATGCATCCTGTCCTGTCTAGTTTTAGCTGGTTAACTTGTCACACATTACAGGATTTGGGAAGAGGAGAAATGACTCCATCAGAATGCATGAAGGTAAGTTTATAGTGCATTTTCTTACTTAACGGTTGCCATGTGAACCTCACTGAGGCTGCTGTCACATCTGGGCAGATGATTCTGTAAGAAGGCAAGCTGAGCAAGCCATGCAGAGCAAACTAGTTAAACACTGTCCCTTCATAGCTTTGGCTTCAGTTCATGCCATGAATGTTTACCCTGGTTCCCTTCATGATGGAATCTAAGTTGCAAGCTGAAATGAGTCTTTCCTTCTTAGGTTGCTTTTGGTCATGGGGTTTAACACAGCAGTAGAAACCAACTAGAATACATTCCATCATATATCATCCTTGAGGACTGTAGAAACAGTTGTTAAAAATGATCATGAGGTCTCTAGGCTTCTGATAGAGGAACCCATGGTCTTTGGGTAGCAGAGGTGAGGGCTTTGCAATTTGAAAACAGTCAAGTTGAATAAAATGCTATCTACCTTAAGAGATTATAGTTATTGAAAATTGCTCCTGTACTTAGGTACAAATTTATACATTGGCCACAAATAGCCCTAAATAAATACATATTCACTGTCTGTCCTCAGTTCAGGTTGTCAGTGTTATGTGTAGGATTATTAATGAAGAACATTGATGGTTATAAGAAGCAAAGATAAGACACTCCTAAACCAAACATAATACACTGTACATATAAAGATTTTAAAAGATTCATTACGCTAAGACTGGGAATTTCAGGAATATAGTCTCTTAGATATTTATTGTAATCTTCAAAAAATAAAACAAGATCAACTCAGAGAACAAAACCACTTTCCATACAGAATTCACACATAAACTAGATACCTAACAGAGCACATACCATTTTTACACAATTAATTTCAATAATGATAATAATAATTTCACAATGTGAATACGCTTTATAGCTTTAAACTCAGACAAGAGCTTCTGTGGACACAGGAGGAGTCACGATACTTGCTATGCAGCAATTAGTTTTCAACTAAACACCACAACCACTATAAGAAAGCATTAAATACTGTCTCGAGAAGAGTTCCACAGTGTCATCACCAAGAAGGAGACCAAAGCACCCGGTCACAAAGGAGAGTCTTTCCTTGTGCATTGTCCGATGCCCTTAAACAAAACCAGAGCTACAGAAAAACCTGAATATATATCTGCCCAGGGGACGTTGGATTAGGCAATGCCTTGTGGTCTGGTTCATTGGCAAATGTCTAAATTAACTGTCTATATTAAATGTCTAAAATGGCTTGAAAAGAATTCGTGTTTTGTGGCTCAGTGCAGGGGAATACAATGATGTAGCAGCTTGCCTTCTACAAGGAGATCAGAATGCAGAGAGCTAAGCTGGGTAATTTATGTGTTTCAGTCTCCATAGCTGTGAACTCTGTCACCCTTCTCCTCTCAGGGAACACTCTATGGCCTTGTGCCTTAGCATGCTTGGCCCTGATTCCTGGGTCATGACCCTTCAGAGGAGTCACCCTTGACTTTTCTAGTTATTGTAAGTCTCCATTCTTTTGCTCCTATATGCTTCCATAATCTACCAGTTATATTACACCATTTACTTTTTATATTATGCCACACTTCTTCCATGTTGGATTCCACAGTGCTGAGCATGTGGCGATCCATGACCATACGACAAGAAATGAAACACTTAACCACACTCATAAAGTAGCGTTGTGTGCCCAGCTACCTGCCTCGACTTCTATTTTCCTGTTAATTTGGCACCAAGTCTTTGCTAGCGCCATCTCTGACCCACCACTTTCATCTCAATTCTGCAGTGAGTTCTGATGAGCACAGCTACCTGCCCGGCACGGTTACATCTGGGCCACATATCGCCCACACAGCTCAACATTGCTTAATATGATTGGCACTCTTCACAATTAAGCCTCTGGTCAGATGTCGTCAAGAGAACAGAATGTTTACTGTGTGCATGTAGCAATGGCCTCTAGAACCAACTGCATTCTGTTGATTTCAGTGACTAAATCATAAGGTATAAAGACTTACTACATACATGAAAGAAAATGAAGACTGATAAAATTGGGCTTTACCTTAATAATTGATTCAGCAAATAGGAAATTAAAGTGATGATCTAGATTAATTTTCATATATATATATATATATATAAATGTGTTTAACTGTGATAATTCAACTACTAGCCTGGGGACACCCCTATGAAATTCCAGGACAGTAAGTGTGGTTCTGAGCATAGAGTTTTAATTGTGTGTGTGTGTGTGTAAAAATATCCAAAGGGTTAAGGATTTTGATTGATTTTTCTTTTTTTTCTATCAGCATTGTGGACAATTGAGAGTTGAAAGTGGATATAACATTATCTACAAACTAAAAAAGACACTGATAAGGCTAAGAGATCCCAAGGCTGACATTGCTGAGCTTGCAAACAAAGAACAAGATTAAGTAACAATAAGATATTTATATACAATACAAGAGTGGAGCATCTCCATAGACAGAATGCGTGATCAACTTTTCAGAGGAGAAAAGGTGGCTTCTGGGTCTGCATATTTTTCTTAGGTATCTAAATTAGCTGCTTGAGACACTCTTGTATGAAGATTAGGGGCAATTCCGAGCTATAGAGGTGAATACTTTATAAAACAAACTCTCAGTCATTCTCTCTTGGAAACAAAACCCACAATTCTAAAAGGCAAAACTGACATATGTTTTCAGGTACTAAACGGTTTGTTTATAAATGGGAAAAAGAAAGGTACTTTTAAGTAGGCACAGAGGAGATTCCCATGGCGTCAGAAAAATGCTTACTGTATAAATTGCACCACTAGACAGATACTACTACAAGAAATCATTTAAATAAGCACACGGCTATCAAAGCAGCTCACACATTCATCATAATTCACTTGCACACTAGTTTATATACACTGAGTAAGTCATTAAATATTGCACTTATTGGCCCATGAACCCTCAATTCTGAGGTGTTGAAAAATAGAAAACAAATCTATTTTTTAGAACATACGTCATGCAACATTTACGACATTTCAGTTCTACAAACACCAGTAGGTAGTTGTACATTATTTGGACAGTCCAATGGTACCACGTCACATCTGACATTCACAATATATTAACAGGAATTAGAGGACAGTTCCCATTCATCATGCTTTCTAGGGATGACAGAACGACGCATGGAAAAATCATCCTATGGACACATCAGACAATCCTCAAGCTTCACTTTGACAAGGATTACAAACTCACTGGTAAGATACAGGTCATGGTCACATCCCTGACACCCAAGTAGACACGCGGCTCATGTACCACTCATGTCTATGAGAACAGCACTCACGAGCCTCAGCCATCCTTAGCCACACGTGACAGGAACGTGGTCATATTTCCATACATAAAAACACGACAGCAACTCTCAGTTGTTCACAATGAAAGAAAAATGAACACAAGCGAATGAAATCCACAGGTAGTCCACAGGTTTATTTCAGCAAGTAATCGCTGATGGGAAGTCCACTAATAATAATTGCTGAGGGAAAATTAATGGTGAGACTTGGTGTTATTCTGAAAGGATAGTTCCTTTAAGGTGGACTAAATAATTTTTTTTAAATAAATCGGGAAGTATAAAGGGATCATGCAATGATAAAGTCTAATACGTCCTTAGCTACATGATCTATTCTTAATATTCTACTCCAGGTGCAATCTTGAAACAATTCATTTCTGTTACTTCTAACATTTGCAAAAATGCACTTTCTCTCTACCCTCTCTGTCTTAGAAGACCTGGCCACAGACTAAGCAATCCATACAAAGAATCCATTTCATTGAACTTCAAAGTACGATATAAGTGGCAGACGGTGCGTAGCTAAATGCCCCCTTTTCTCTGCACAGAGAACGTGCCATCGATGGAGAGTTGTCTCTTCACCAGAAAAGGTGTCAGTGTTTGCAAGTGTGTCACGAGCAGGGCAGTGGCATGAGTGTGTCCCAACTGTAAATATGTCAATAAACTCTAGGAAGATTTTTTTATGGGAGTGCCAAGCATTTCTAGAATGGTTTTTAAATACATTTATGAAATACCACTAACAATATGTAGGCAAACTTTATATAAATCATCACAACTTATCCCCCCCCCCCCCGCTAGGGGATACTATATGTCTAAAATCTAGAGCCCTTTAGGTCCAGTATAGAGGCAAAGTTTTTTTTTTTTCCCTATCTGTTCATAAACTTTATCCAAATTTATCTTTTACCTAATTTGTCCTAATTAAACTCGAGGGTGTAAAATAGGTTTATGTCTTAACTGGTTTCTAGAAAAAAAATGTCACCTAAAATATAAATAACTCTGAAAAGCTGGTTTGAGTATTCAAAGGTTTGGTGTACCCAGGAGACTTCTCCATTCCACCATCACACAACTAAAGAGCAGGTCACATCCACTAACAGGCAGAGCTGTGGACCCTGGATCATTCAGAGGGAGCATAAAGGCCTGCCAAGTCTAGTGCTCACCTAGAACCCCGACATACCACACTGAATGTGCACACGAAGGAAGTCCCCAGGGTCTGTCATGAAGACTGAAATTTAGACAAAGACAGTTCCCCAGACAGATGGGTTGGCTTGCAAGCACACCAAAAGATACCTGATTGAATGTTCCAACATTACGATGAAGATTAGAAACAAACATAAACTTTTTGGTCTAGGATCGTCTCTGTCATGTTTGTAAGCTCATTCTTGTAACCATTACCACATGTAGCTTCTATCTTGGCTTGGGGAAGCTTGATAGAATTTAGATACATTTTTAATACAGCCTTACAAATGCCACACAAGTAACAAAAAAAAAAACAAAAAACAAAAAACAAACAAAAAAAACCCCAAAGGACAAACTTAGCCATCTGCTCTGACAGATAAAGCATGTGATGAATCACTCTGAAGTTAATGTTGTTTAGTGGAAGTTCAGTTAATAGTGGAATGCCATATACTTTAAAATTACTGTTGTCACAGACACAATTAAAATTAAGAAGCTTAAGTTGGCTCCTGGAAAAAAATGATAAAAGTGCTGAATAAATAAATCTGGATAAGAGTGAAATAAATGAGATAAAGACATTTCTCATGGAGCACACTGATGTCTTGTGTAACTCCAGCTGCGACTTTGTAGAATTTATATTTCCCATTTATCAGTACAACTGAAGCATACTAGGTCCTTTTCTAATACCAACTTCAGCACTTATTAACCTAGCAGTGAACAATGCTAAACTCGAAGTGGCCCTAAGGAGGACCTTCACAAACTTCTTGCTCCTTGTAGGCATTAGAAGCTCATGATGGCAGTAGGTGCTGTTTGAAGAGGGAAACAACAGGGAACGGTGCCATTGTTCTAAGTCAGTTCTTCCCTGGAGCCTATAGAAGTGACGCCGATGGTTAACTTGCCTTCTTGGGGCTGAGGACAGCTCGTGAAACCTCCCACATCTATTCCTACTTCAAGGTGGCCGCTCAGGCAAAACTACTAAGTTGTATTAAGACAGGAAAGGGATGAATCAACACCAGTGTCCTGGGGAGGGGTATTTTCCTCAAGTAGTTGGGGTTCAGTCTAAAAAGCAGTTGAATGGACAAGAGCGCCCAGGTGACTGACAGTAGGGAACATGGAGGACACACTTAATCCTAGCTTAACTGCATCAGAGAGAAGAAATGATGTCTAAGACCTACAAACAAGGGCAACTATGTAGTTTTTAAACATCTTTCTAGGTACAAATTTAGCCAGGTCATTAGTCAGAAGGACCTATTCATATTCACATTGATGGAAAGAGATGTAGTGTGTAATTGTACAAGTGCATGTAGTGGCCAAAGATGGAAAACCCCCAGGATTACAGTATTAGAATTGATAAGATACATAGCTCAAGGCTTATAGATGATCAGTTACCTGGTTTCCATTTTCCAATTTTGATTTTACAACAAAGATATCTTGATGACATTAGGAACAGAGGATCTTCTCTCTTCCTGTGTCATGGGAAGAACACGGGCAGCCTTTTCTTTTATCACAGTGACAAGTCTCTCTGGAAATTTTTACTGAATTATTTGGAATGAAACACACAGCAGGGTGGGAATGTCATAACTTATACTCAGTGGGGAAGACTGTCTTTCCATGGGAATTGGGGAAGTAGGAATTATGGATTGATCTGGGGGCAATGACACTAGGGTTGCCCCTCTGTCTACTGACTTGCATATGATGGTCTAACTTTGGGGTTCCCGACAGAGTGTGTGAGTGGGCACTTGGCTTGGGTCAGTCAATCTTCAGCTCTTCAGGGAAGTTTCAGATGAGCAAATGAGATTGCTTTCCTTCCTCTCTTACCTGTTCTCCATTTATAACGCACACAATGTCCTTCTGAAGAAGCCATTTAAAGCACCCAAGTCGGGCCTTTTACACTCTTTGTATGCAAGGAAGGAGGCTCAGGTTTCCCAGCTTCATAGTTTTGTATTAGATAAAATGATGAGTTTGACAGCTATAGTATTCAACATGATTACATTCTGCCCCAGGTCATAGAAACAGGACAATGGCATATGAATACGTAACTACTGCAAAGAACTCCTACTTTATGCCCTCTGCTTCTTTCTTTCCCTTCACGTTAATTTCTATTGAATCTAGGTGTCAATAAAATTTAATAAAACATTAGTGTTTTCTGATCTTTGGTGAGCCAAGACTTGCTCCTCTGGTTGTCAAAGTGGAAACTTACCACTGATTTGTAAGTTTGAAACCAAGCAGACGAAAAGAAACCATGCACAGACTATCCTGTCGACAGCCTTGCCCACCAAACTTGAGTTAAACAATTTCATAAGCTATCTCTCTGTAAAGGAGAGGGTGGATCTTTTACACAACCACCCAAAAGGAAAAAGTCCACCTAATGAAACTGTCCTGTCCTTCATTCTGGGCTGCCTGGTGTCTTCAGAAGATCCTAGCCACAAATACTTCTGGAAGGTGGAGACTTCCTCCAGTTGGCACAGAGGGTGATAGAGTAACTAATTGATGGGTGTATTATTTCCATATGGTCTACAGAAAACCTGCAGAAAAGACTGGATGTTCAAGTGGCCTTTCCCTCTCTCCAACTGCCATGGCGCTTCAGTTTTCTGTTCCACTCCGCCCTGGAATGTTCTGTGTAACCTGAGCATGGTTAGAGGCATATGTGATGAGAGCATTCTTAAATCCTCTGAAAAACTCGGCAATAAAAGGGATCTTTTCTTCCATGCGGGACTCCCGGGAAGGTTACCCAATTGCCATCTAGATAGGTGGAAAACCTTGGCTGAAGTTAGAGCAGTGGTTGGGAAGTCCGCCTACCTTCTCTAAGAAGAGAAGCCCTACAGAGCATCAAGCCGATCTTCCTTCTAGAACTGGTGCTGACTCCAGAGAGCTGTGGTGGGGTGGGGCAGGCTATTAAGGGATGGAGGCCATTCAGCCCATGCAAATCTATGGCTACTCACGGCGCTGGCCTTCCTGGTCACTACGCTTGTTACATAACTGGCATTAAGTAGACGTTTTCTCAAGGGTCGTGTCTCTCACATAGAAAGATGTGGGTAGAATTAGTGGGAAGCTAAGTCCTGGAGGAGGGATCTCGATTGCTCTTTGTCTGGATCCAGTCACGTGGATACTACTGACTTAGAAAACTTACAAGGCCTTGGAAACACTTCAATTTCATTTTCTTTTCTACTTTTTTTCCGTGATAAGAATTTTATGGTTTGTAGCTCAGGCGTACATTAACTCATCCTTCTGCCTCAGCCTCCCAAGTGCCATTGGACCCACCCCCTTCATTTCTTTTAAAGAGGCAATACACCCTTGAATTATTATTAATGAAAGTGTAATGTATATACATTTTCTTATATAAACTGCCCAGACCTCTGATAGGGTCTCCAATCAAGAGCAAAAGTCCCTCTTCCTTTTCAGTCAGACTAAGTTTCCTGACATCTCCCCCTGCTCACAATGTGCGCACACAAGGGGGTTCCTAGGTCATCATCCACACAAATGAGAGAAGCGTGATTTGAATCCAGGGCGCAAAAGTTATTTGCCGTGAAATTATAGTCTGAGGTTTCAGCAACAGCTTAACCGAGAAAAAAAAATTGCAAAAGAAATTCTAGAAGGCAAATAAATAACGAGTTACATGCAAGTACCAGGTGTTTATAGATGAACGACCCTTACAAACGTAAGGTCGAGTTTGCCACGTACTAACATGGGAAAATTGTTCAAGGTTTGAATGCATATATGGGCCACTGACATCAAAGACTTCCTTCAAATAATCGTTAGGCAGTATAAGTGGAGGCTACTAGACCATTTATAAATGCTATTTCTTGGCCGCCCTGGAGCCACTTGGAGCTCCTGTGTAAGAGACATTAGCAGCCACAGTTGGGCTGCGGTGGGGGAGGCGTTTCCTTGAGTCTCGTGCTCTGCTTCGCGGCGGTGATGGCTGGGTCGGTCTCCAGGCTCTCCGACATTTTGTCACAGATGATGTCCACAAGGCGTTCGAAGGTTTGCTTCACGTTCACGTTATCCTTGGCGCTGGTTTCAAAAAACTCAAACCCTGGAGGAAACACAGAAACAGCTCCGTCACTGCACGTTTCTGGAGTTCAGCGGGCTCAGTTACGGTTTTTGAATGCGGAGGCGGTGATGAGGGAGATGTGGTCTAGGCTGAGATGGGTGCTCAACAGGCAGTGCGACCCACTGCTCATGAATACATGGTCGTAAAGCAGGATTGATGACGCCTATCCTATTTGTCGTTACTGTTTTATTGATGCTGCCAGCAAGAGTGAGGAGATTTTATGAAAGGAACTCAAGAGTTAATGACAGTATCATTAAAGAACTCAAGAGTATCATTAAGAACATAATCATTGCCCAACGGTGGTGGTGCACACCTTTAATCCCAGCACTTGGGAGGTAGAGACAGTCGGATCTCTGTGAGTTCAAGGCCAGCCTGGACTACAGAGCAAGTTCCAGGACAGGTTCCAAAGCTACACAGAGAAATCCCATCTCAAAAACAACAGAACAAAATTTAAAAATAAATAAATAATTAAAAAATAAAAGTATCATTAAGAACCCTCCCCGGCCAGGCCAGTCCACTGACACTAACTTCTTGCTTCTGCCCCTGGCATTATCCTAACTCTTGGCTGTCGGCTTGACTGGATTAGGAGCAAAGCACTAGGCATGTCTGATGAGGTGGCAAGAACTCTGACTTAGTTGGTGTCGTTATTGTGAGGTGGTGAAGGGTATGGGTGGGGTTGAGTTGGTGTGACTCCAGTACTGATGGAGAGTCCGTGGATAGTGTATTTCCCCCAGTTACTCCGTGCTGTTTCCTGACCACCACAGTGTGAATTGTTCTGCTCAGCCACAGGACTGACTCTTCTGGAAAAACAGAGCCATACAGCTCCCTCCTGACTTAGACTTTTGTTCTTTTCTCATTTCTGCATTCTCTCTCTCTCTCTCTCTCTCTCTCTCTCTCTCTCTCTCTCTCTCTCTCTCTCTCTCTCTCTCTCTCTCTCTCTCAAGGTTTAGAAAAGACACTTTGTATTCTCCTGAGAGAGGGACTATGAGGTTCCCACACATTCACTAACTTTTTCCCTCTGTCAAGTGGCTGTGGGTCATGAGTCTGAAGGAAAGACTTCATGCACTGTATCTAACGGACCACAAGGTGGCGCAAAAGAGTCACCGGAATTCCCTTGGCCAGTTTCAAGCTCCAGTTTTGAGCTGGGTTTTCATCCAGCAGCCAGGCAGGTCTTCCTAACGCTGCTCTGACTATCTGGTGGGGGCTGACTTCTCCCTCACCTGTCTGTCTATGGCAGTAAAGTTTTTGAATCAATGGGAAAAGGAACAATAAATTTCAAATGAGAAACAAAACTACAGGGGGACGGAAACCGTGTGTGTGTGTGGGGGGGGGGGGGGGGGGAACAATTCCCACTTCCGGGATGTGCCTGCTGAAAGCAGCCTCGGTGTGCAACTCTGCACACAACGTTATCATTATTCCATTGTTTGCATTCACATTCCACTGGCTGTGCTTGCCAGTCAGTTGCCATGGCAACTTCCCCACTTGGCCAGCCAAAGTCTGGTCCACTGGGGAGAATCTTGATTTAGGATGTGTTGGGCAGAACACAGAAAGTCTTTTCTAATCCATTCTCAATTTTACACCCTATAAATCCTTCTGGTTGCATCTGGTCCTATCTCAGAGGAGACACAAAGATTCAAAATTATTAAATCCAGTGATTTTTTTAAAAATGCCTGGTTCCTGGTACAAAAATAAAAAACATAGCCTAATACTTCGCATCTATGTCCAAATACCCCCATAACTACAAAACAAAACAAACAAAAATACTTATTTTCTGAAAGGGAATTGAAAGAGAAAATAAATGATTTTTATGAGTTACAATTTCTAATTTTTAGACAGTGCTATTTGATCAGATGATTAAACCCAGGTTTCAGCATCTGCCCTGACAAGATCCGAGCGAGTTACTGCAGGGCTGGGAGGTTAATCATCAGTAGAGTGAGGTTCTAGAAATCAGCGTGAGGTGTTTCAGTCCATTTTTGGCTTCCGTTTCTCTTTTATTTTTTTATTGTCAGCAGGCACAATGATCCTGTTATTCTCTTGCAGTGGACATTTCTTTATCTTCAGACAAGGCCAGCTGGTAGGGGCAGTGCTGAATTTCCTAACGTCAGCACGGTCCCTAGGGTTGGATGATTCACTTTCCCACTGGATCCAGACCAGAGCAAGGCAAGCACCCTCTGAGCAATGTCATTACTTAATTATTGGAGCTCTTTTGCCTGTTATTTTCTAGGGGCTGGAGCTTTCATCCCAGGATCAATGGAAACAGACATCGTTCAGAAGGCTCCAATGATACAGTGAAGATGTAAGCTCGTTGGATGAAACTTTAGAGGAAAAATAATTGTGAATTCGGGACAAAGCTGGGACACGGCTACAGTGTCAGCTCAGCCGTCATTTCAGCCAGCACTTCTGCCACAAGTTAGTGTGGTTGGGAGAGCCAAACGTGAAGCACCGAGCCACTGATGGAGGTGGATTCACTTCCCTCTTTATCTGGGCTTTAAGCCACCTTATGCTGCTGCTCTGTAAGCTGGGGACAGTAACATGATCTCTGACCACAAAATCAAAAGTGTCCTGACCGCCTCCACATTATGGTGGGGTCCTAGGGGCAGGCAGTTACTCTGGACAGAATATTTAGGAGACCCGCGTGCTAGAACAGCATTCTTTTCTCCAGCATGGCGAGGAGGTCAGCATACGATGAGAATGTGGGGACTACCAGTCCAAGTACCTTGGCAGCCACTGTCAACATGCTAGGTTTTTAATCTTCATTGGTTTTGTCTATTTATTGTACTTTATCATATGTGGTCATGTGTGTTTGTGGGTGTGGAGGATAGAGGACAACAAGCAAGAATCTGCTCACTCCTACCATGTGGGGACTGAATTCAGGGCATCAGGTTTGACAGCAAGATCCACCTTGCGGCTTTGACATGCTAGATCTGATACTATGAGCGAATTTTGATCTGAAAGCTTTCTTTTTTGATTTATGATCTTTTCTTTGCCGTCTTACAGCATTATCATGACCCTCAGTTGGGAAAGCGGGGGTGAAGGCGCCACGCACGCTGGAAAGTGTGACGGCAGCAGTGTTAGGGACAACAAACGGGCATTTTTCCCAGCGGTCAGCACTGTGCAGAGAATACGGGAAGCACTTGGAATATTTCTAACTCATTTCATCCATGAGCTGGCACCAATTTTTCTAGTTTTCTGATTAAGGAAAATGAAAGCCCAAATGGATGAGTGATTTGTTTAAGCATTCCCTCGGTTGGCTGGTAAGTGGTAGAGGGACAGTACTAATTAATCACCTGCAGGCTTCTCTGCCTTTCTGTGTGGTCTGAAGATGGGAACTACTATTTAGGATCAGTCCTAGGGCAATTAATAATTCTCATACACTTTCATTAATTTAAATAGTTTGAAGGTGATTAAATGGACCTGAGAGTGTCAGCGAACAAAACAATACATTCTTCTAACAATTTAAAATACCCGATGGGATTATGGAAGCCACATCGTTTTATGGCCTAGAAAGAACAGCTACAGAAAGTTCTGAAAAATGAAACTGCTTTTCAGTGACCCACAGCATAAATCTATCATAAAGCATGATGTTTAAACAGCGGGGGCACAAGAACGCAATCCTAGCTTTTAGTAATCTGTTATTTAGTCATTTAGATCTGGGGGGAAATGGGAGTTTATTGTGCGACTTCTGTGTCCATTTGAACCACAAAGGTGAAACCTCTCTGGGAGAAGCCATTCTCGTCCCTTACCTGTGTCCAGGCATGTGTAAACTCACAAGCACAGATGGAAACAATGGAGCCTTCATTCTTGTAGGAGCTCCAGGGACTCTCTGATTTTACCTCCCAGTATCTTGGTATTTTTACTTCAGCTACCTTGCCAAAACTTCTTGTTCTTGGAAGCCTTTACCCACCAAGATCAGCAACACACCAGTCAAAGAAGCCCTAACTTAGGGTCTTAGAAAACCTTTTTCAAAGTTTGTTTCTGGTTCACTGCCGAGGAAAGTGCAGATCATCACCATCAAGTTGACCAAAGTGACATAGGAAGCCTGGCAGACCCCCTGACAAAGTCACTGTTTTAACTCCTTGCCCTGGACACCTGCCCCTTATACCACATGCTCAACCATTAGTAATGATACCACGAGTCTTCATCAGCTGAGTAGAGGATGCTCTCAGTGAATGCTTTCCCATTCTCCCTGAGGAAGAACATTTCCAACTGCTCTCTGGCAGAGGTGGCATTGCTCCAAACACAGAAGAGCGCATGTCCCAGTCAGTCAGCACGTTACTGCCTGGGGGTTCTGGGCCTGGCCTAGAAAGAACAATTCTTGAGCTTTCTAAAACCCACGACAGGCGTATCCAGACACTAATTAAGTCCAACCCACTTGCTATCACCTTTGGAGAGCCGAAGGAGCAGCCAGCTATCTGGAAGGATACTGTTGGTGAGCTGGGGCATCACAAACCCTAGGTTTTGTGGCTAGTATCACAGGCCTGGCCTGCTGCCATGGTTCTCTACCTTGTTCCTTGAAGGTCCTTGCAGGAAAAGCTCAGGGAAGCCTAGTAGTTTTTCAGATGGCTACATACCAGGAAACAAGCCAGGGCCATGAGGCCAAAAGCATGCTGCTCATCGAGGGGGCAGGCTCTAAGGCTGTTACTTTGCCATGAGGAGTACTGAAATGTCACAGCGTCCTACTGTTATTGTCCTGTGTTAGCCACTTTTCCAATATTGAGTGTTAAACCATTTCTCTCTCAGACCCTTTGTCCGGTGAGTTTATTCAATTTTGTAAATGATATTAAATTTCCTCCCAAAAGTTAATAGTTTCGTCATATAGTAAAACACTATTTTTCACTATAGCAGGTTTCTTTTTATTAAATCCTTTTTTTTATTAACCCCAGGAAAGAAGTGCTGACCACTCTCTGGGCTCTCTGACCTCTCAGGTTTGAGAGAAAATCATAATTACATCCTGCCCCCCTGTACCTTCTAAAACTGTACGGTAGCAACCATTTCATGTCTACCAGGCAACTGCTTACATTCCTGATGTTTTTCCTATCTCATCTTCCATTTCTTCATGAGTTGCAGCTACAGGGTCTCATCTTCACTTTCCCTGTGGAATCAGATGAACCCGAACTGCAGGAAAAGGTCACTGGGCTGCCAGGCAGGTGACAGTTGGGCCAGAAATAAGGACTTCAAAGCAGCAGGACCAACTGTCATATTAGCTGGCCCCATGCTGGGGCCCAGCCAGAAGACAGACTTTAGGAGGGGGAAGGGATGAGGATTTGACCCACTTCCCTGAAGAATGGCCAAAGAAAGAAGCTGGAAGCTGGAACAGGAGCTTGGCCCAAGGCTAATGCTGATAAAAATAGACAACAACAAATTGGACAGGTCTTTCATGCCCCAAGTTCCGGTTGCCACCCAGGCTTAACCAGATGGTGGGATTCAGAACCTAGACAAGGGTCATCATACAGTGTTGAGGAATGCTAAATAGAAAAGGTCTCCTTCCTGCCCTTAACCTTCCACATTCTAGTTTAGCCTCATTCTGAGCCAGAAATGCTCAGATTCCATCACTGATAAGAAAGGGGTTGCCTAAGTTTGCTGGAGTTGAGTCTGCACTGCTACAGGAATTTCTCATTCTCTGTTGAGTGAAGTTCCATAACTGGGCATTCACTCCGTACCTTCTCAGACATCCCCCAGCTCTCAGATCTGCACCTCTACATCCAAACCTCTACTTCTACCAAGCTTGTCCCTTGCACATCTGGTAAATGACTCAAAGGCTACTCCACTGCATCTCTTCCCATCTGAGTCTCCCTGAATCCTCCCTAAACCCCGCTGTGCATCTTCTCTCCCCAGCCAAAACAGAATTTGCCGATTGCTGCATCTGGTGCCAAGACCTTTGAATTTTTAGTCAGGATTTTCCCTATTTATCATCAAGGTTGGGGACTGTCATTAAACCTTGGAGTCCTCAACCCAATGAGCCAGTGTCTGACATACTTGACAGAGCTCCTCTCTGGCTGACCACTGTCCCTGGCCTTCCTGTTGTCCCTGACATGAAACCTGTGTTTTAATTGTCAATTGTCTTTGCACTCTTCTTTAGATTTCTTGGTATCGACATCTGTATCCTTGGTGGGGAAGTGGCAGCTGCATAGAGAAGGGCTTCTTTGTTCGAGAGAACATGAAAAGCATCCCACTGCTTTTGCAAAAACCTTTCTCTATGTACCCGATGTACAGCAAATCATGTTTAAATCTCACACCTGATTGCTTCACTTATTAATTATTTATCTCACTTGCTCATTCTCTGTAGCCATTTCAGTCTGAAGTCTCCCAGAAAGAGCTGAGTTCCCTTGGATAATAGCTCTAAGGTCTTGCCTGGCAAGCCAACTCACCCTAAACAGTTCCAGCTCCCTGGTAATTCTTTTCTAGTATATATTTGGAATTTAGTTATGGGTTTATACTGGTTACCAAAGTTACATAAGTAAAATTCAGCATAGCAATCATTTTGAAGGGTCTGATTCATAGCCTTTAGCATAAAATGCTGTACCAACACTAGAACCCAATTCTAGAACATCTTCGTGACACCCAAGAGGAATTCTGCATCCAATGAGCAAGTCTCTGTCCATTCCCTGCCTGCCCCTTCTACTAAGTTCATTTTACTCTCCAGTTAAATTGTTCATCCCATATGGAATTTCTGGAAGTATCTGACACAGCATCTAGTAGAAGCAGGTGTCCAGCAGATGTTAGCTAATTACAGGATTGATTGCTATTAATTGGCTTGGAGAAGCTGGTAGATTGGAAATGGTGGGGAACAGAATCACGTACTCCTTTGTTCTCTGTTATAAAGGGACTGAACTTGTAAATAGTTTGTCAGCTCTATTATTTCTAGATGGAGTTTACCAAGCACGGACTTCCATATTATATCCTTGCAGGTTTGCTTCATGGGCAATTTGTTTTATCAAAAAAAGAGAAAAAAATCAAAGCATTTCTATTTACCCATGAGGAGAGGTGTTTCTGAAAAATGGGAAGAAGTGTCAAATTGTTCCACTCCCTCTAATAACTCTGGACTTCTTTTTTTCAAAATATAAAGTCTCTAAAAGTGTAGGAAAGCTAAGTTTCTCTTGGGTTAGCTTTCAGAGAGATAAGGGCCATTCATGATGTAAGAGCTACTGCTTGTATGCAATAAGTGCCATGCATTGCCAAGTAGAATTTGTTCCTTTAAGTCCATCACACATTTTCTTTGCAACTCCTTAACATTTCATTAGGCTTTCAATGATAAAGGAGATAATTTCCACCTCAGCCTATTAATGAACTGTCAACATGAACATTAATAGCTGTTCTTTGTAAAAGATTTTCAGTTTGTAATAGCATTTATATGCATTATCAACTAGCAAGCTATACTTTTTGTAAGAGACGCCCATGAAACAGAGCAGTAAATCTTAGTACATTTTCAGGTAACAGAGCCTGAACTAATGAGGTTTCATTGTGACATCCATAGATGGGAAATCTCTAGGAATCACTGTACTGTGTACTTTACCTGAATTTTCTTGCTTTGGGTCCAGACTATATGAAGTAGCCTTTGAAATATTCATATTACAGTTGAAAAATATAGATATATCACACATATGGAATGAAGGGTCCAAGAATAAGAATGTAAACAATGTAGATTCCAGAAATAAGAATGTAGAAATGAAGAAATATAAAGTTGTAAGCCTAGGAGAATGAGAACAGACTGTCAGCAGCTTTCTCAGTAGCTCGAGGATTAACTATTAACAGTGGGTTACTCCGCTTTACAACCCATAGCTCTATTTCCAAGGCCAAAGCATCTCTCTGCAAACTGAGAGCTAGCCTACAGATATGAGCTGAGTCAACTTTTAGGAGATAGATATATGACCTCTGGGTTACGCATTATCCCTGTAATGTGAACCTGGCAGCATCAGAGAGGAGCACACAGGTCTTCAGAAAACACTGCCTGGAAGTACCAAGGAAGACAATCAGTACAAACACTAGTTTAACTGAAAGACTCTGTAAATGGAGACTGGAAAGAAAGGCAACCTGTATCTGCGTTTTACCTCAAGATAAAAATTCCTTTGTTCACACCTAATGCTTAGTACACCTTACTATAAGAAGGTGGGTTCAGAAACTGGCCTTTGCCACAGCCTTACAAAATCCATCTCTGGCTGTGGTCTCAGCTGCCTGCTAAGCTTTTTGTGCCCCATGGAGATTTTTTATTTTATTTTTTTATTTTTTTCCTGGAATCTGGTTTCTGAAATAAAGTTTGCTTCTGGTTTATTAGACTTTGGTAGTCTGTCCCCATCTTTGCATGACACCCCGGACTCAACATGGAAAATTAAGGCCAGGATTAAAGTCTGGCTCCCCAGATCATGTTCTTTCCTCTAGGATGTTCCTAATGTCTGGTTTATGTTTTCTGTCATTGCTAGATCCTAACATTACAGAATAGCCTCTGTGGGCTTCATAAGAACAGTCACGTGACTCTACGCTATGCTCTAATGCTCCACAATTATTGCCGGTATATACTGATTTACAGAGTGGAGGCTTTCATAAAGATATTTTCATGCAACTATGTCTGGTACTTTTAGCCAAATTTACCGTTAGCAATTCCTAAAAGCCAGAAAGTTCTTCCTAAAACCTCAGTCTACTTCCATCCACAGGTAGCTCAGGCTGTCCAGAGTAGACATGAAAAGTTATGCCAAGCTTTACTTGAATGAGTTTCCCTTTTATGGTTGTAAATTCGGAAAATTGCAATTAATTCATCTCTTCTCTTGACAGTTTATATTTAGAAAAAAAATTCTCTGGAAGCGAATGATTTGCTCTTCGGACCCTGGCAAATGAAAAGGTAATGAAGGCTTTAGAATTTTTCCTTTAAACAATCACTTCCTTGTCAAATAAAACCAATCTGGGTGATTGGAAACATTAAAGTTAAAGGCAAAAGAAAAGCCAGGAGAGGGTATGGTGTCTGGACAGAGTAGGAAAGTCTCCTTGAAAGCCTTCACAGATGAAATACCACGTATGTGCATGGGGAAGGAGCATTCACCAACATCAAATAGTGTCCTGTGGGGGTTTGGGCTTGAGAGACCAGAGGAAGTCACCTGCAGAGAATAAAGTTAGTAAGTGCCACCAAGTGCACATAGCAGACAATCTACAGAAGCAACTCACCTACATAACCTTACCAATGACTTCTGGGGAGACTGGGATCCTAGTAAACACAGTTAGCAATCTACAAGAGCAACTCACCACACATAACCTTACCAATGACTTTTGGGGAGACTGGGACCCTTTCAAAAATTCATAAAGGATCAAGGCTGCCTCTTAGATTCTGGCATGGAGGGCATGATCTATCTCTTACCAGTGATCTAATAAGCCACAAGGCAGACTATCAGGGAATAATGGAGGGCATCTATAGAAGAGGAAGGGAAAAAAGCCGGGGCAAGAGAGCAATCACTGTCTACTGTAATCTAGAAGACTGGAGATGGGTATGTATGAAACCGCATGGGCGTAGCTTTGCCTGCACACTCCAAGAGGATGAGCGAGCCCATCCTACTCAATGGCATTTCCCTGAATGTCGTATGCCTGTCACTAGAAGCAATCACTAGAATAAGAAAACATCACTGGGACAGTTTGGCTGACAATTTGTTAAGTGTTGCTATTTTTAAATTTCAGATCAGTACTTAGTAAATTACATGAGATACCCAACATTAATATAACTTAGGGTTTATGTTGGATGTAGGCCGATTTAACTGTACTGAGCATGTTAAAGGAAGACTCCACTAATCTGTGATGTTTGATAGGCTAACTGTACTAACATCATTTCTAGTCTCTATAATGTTTTCAAATTACTGTTAAGTTTATTGGGACATATTACCATGGTTAAGTCAAACACATCTATATTCATAAAAGTGAAGCATTTACATTTCTTGGGGGCATTTTTTAATTAGAAATCAGTCCCCCATGAGTTAGTTAGTGGGGTTTATTCTCTGCTGCTCTCAGTTATGATAATTTTACTCTGAGAGAAAGAAATCACACCCACTAGTGTGTAAAGTTAATAAACAGAGCTGGACCTATGCCAGCTGCATCAGAACATCCTGGATTTGAGCCTTTTCAAATTTCAATGCTGAACACATCGAACTCATATAGATGAGTTTTGTTTGTTTGCTTGTTTATTCATTTATTTTACAGAGTTGGTAATTAAAATGGTAATTAAAATACTATTTACATTTCTTATATCCAACTTTAAAATATTAGTAACATTGTTCTTAGCATTTTGTGCTACTTAAAAAAGAAACACAAGATCAGCCATTTATACAGATATCTATCTATCTATCTATCTATCTATCTATCTATCTATCTATCTATTTGTTTTGTTTGTTTGTTTTCAAGACAGGGTCTATCTTTGCAACCTTGGCAGGCCTGGAACTCACTCTGTTGTCCCAGCTGGCCTCAAACTTACAGGAATCCATCTGTCTCTGCCTCCTGAGTACTGGGATTAAAGGCCTGTGCCACCACCACCTGGCTTATACAAATCTTTATTACCTGGAACCAGATTCATTTTAAATATCATTTCAAATATTTAAATATTTTTAAATCAAAAGATATATGTGTATGATCGAGAAGGGGAAATTAGTCTTATTATCCTGAGATAAAGAACCAACATGGGTTCTGAGTCAGATTCAAGGAAGAAAACAAGAGGATGGACACATAGGATGAGAGACTGAAGATCTTCAACGAAAACACAGTTTTGCAGACTGTGGCTCTTGGAAGGAATGGGGATTTCCCGGGGCCAAATATTGATTTGAAATAGTAAGAAATAGCCTAGAAAAGGCTACACAGGCTAGCTTTGTTGACTATAGAAAGTGATGGTAAATACTGGGATTTGCAAAGGTCTTGGGGTGTGTATGAGGTTGAGCCCTGACATCAAAGAGAAAATTTGGTATATTACTTAAAGGTGCTGTAGGGTGTGGTGCCCTGAGCCAGGCTAGACTACTTGTTATTCAAAGGGAAAGGCTTTTGAACTTGGAGGGAGTGCTGTGTGTGGTTATTGGGATGTGAGCATCAGCAGAAACCATTGTGAGCAACGTGGGATGCATAGGACGTAAGGTCTCTCCAGTCATGAAGAATATTCTCTGCGGAATGAGTTTCAGTTGCCAGTAAGGAGGACAGGGATCCCTAGAATTATGAAACATAGATCAAGAGCTAATAAGACACGACAAACTCAAAGCACCAGAAAAAGGAAACAGAAGTCCCTTCTTTTGCTAATACGCAGATGTAACTACATCTAAGTATACCCAACACATTGTAGAGTACCCTTGACCTATTTTCTACCTCATGGGAAAACTTAGCCAGAAAGAATGTGAGCCAGCAGAAACAATAGCGGGGTGTCTGCACGTCTCCACAGACAACTGTGTGCAGCCAGGTACTTAGAACATTTAAATAGCGTTGCCGGGACTCCCTGCCAATTCCAGAAGTTGGCAATCCCCTTCTTTCATAAACACTACAATTAAGATTTAAATAAATCTTTAAAAACTGCTGAAGAGCAGTCAGCGCAAATGTGGAGCAGGTGGTTTGAGTTTTAAAAATAGATGTTGGCGTGATGCTGTGCACCATTAGAGTTGCTGACTCTTCAGCCCAGTTTTATTGTGGAATTATTCTGCAAGGGCAAAGGGAAAACAATTTTTTTTTAGGTAGAAGGGGGGAAATCAACCTTCATTAAACTGGAATGCCTGAAGGCAATGTTATGGTCTCAGCTTGAAAAATGACCAGGATGGGAGTGTGCCTGTCACTGGCTGCTTATGGGTCTGCAGTTTTGGTGCTGTGGCTACTAAATGACCTTTGGTAAGTAGAACGCACACTGTTATGAGAAGCTGATGGCTATAAAATGAGATTAGGTAGGTGTGTGTGTGTGTGTGTGTGTGTGTGTGTGATGCGCTTGCCAACCACTGAAACAGTAGTTGACAATGCGACTATAGAGAGAGTCTCGGTGGCTGGATCTTATGATTAGCCTTGCTTTCTCATGTAAATTTCTTATGTCGTACAAAAATAGATAATGGAAACAACTTTTCAGAAGTTTACCTAATTTCACAGAAAAGAACAGGAGTGGCTACTTGCATTATGCAACATTAAGTCCCCATGCTGCTAAAGGACCTTCAAGTTTCCATTGCCCTGCAACTGTCTGTGAGTCAAAGTTACGGAAGCATTTAGACTGTCATCTTGAGGGGTGTCTGTCCTCAGGGTTGCATATGTGCTTTTGTATTCACACTGCCAAGGAATGGACTCTCACAGTTTTTGTCAGTTTGACATGTACATAGGTGCTCTAATCTCATTTGACCAATTTGTTGCATCAGATGGGCCTCTGGGCATGCTCTTGATTGCAAATTGACCTAGGAAGGCCCAGCTGACTGTGGCTAGTACTACCTTGGTTAGGCTGGCCTGGTTTATATGGAAAAGATGTCTGAACAACCCAGAGGAAGCAGGTAAGAAGTAAGCCAACATGGCTCTGCTTCTGTTCCTGCCTGAGGTTCCTGCCTTCTCTTCCCTGGGTGACTGACTAGAATCACTAAACCCAACAAGCTCTTCTTCAAGTTGCTCTTGGTCATGGTGTTTATCACTGAAACAGAAAGACAACTAGAGCATGCCCCATTTTCAGAGATTCTGGGTTTTTTGTTTGTTTGTTTGCTTTTTGTGTACATGTTTATGTTACAGTTCTGGTCAGATTTTTTAATGTTCCCCAAGTAATGCTGTAGTACATGCAGAACTGATGCTTGATTTACACCTTGGCCATGCATGCCCCTGTGAGATGCTCTGTGTCTGTTGGACTCCAAGCTTCCTGTCCATTACCTCCAATCTACTCTTTACACAGTGGCCTCAGGATATTTACTATTATATAATCCAGCTTTAAAATGATTCAATGCTATTCTCACACATGAGGATTAGCCTTATAAGCTATCTATTGTACTATTGGAACAGCACCCAACAAATGAAAAATTGATGTAGAGATATAGGTAAATATGTATAATACTTTCTTCCTATACTTCTCCTGACATTAAATACCCCAATTTTAGAAATGCTATCTTTGTACTTAGTCTGAAATTAAATCCAGTCTTGCCATTCCATTCTTTAAACCTGGCACTGATTCTGAAGAATGTGCACAGCCAATCCCAGTCTTTTCAGTCTGGGACAGGCCACTTTTATATGGGTTTAGAACTCTCTAGCACATGGGCTCTTCTTCATACAGGTAACATCACCTCTTTGTCCATCCATGAAAATCCTGGGTTTTTTTTTTTTCCCTTCAAGCCAGCTGCAAACACTGTCAGTGTGGCCTTTCTCCATGCCTCTGAATGGGGATGTTTTTCATCTCTTGACCTCCTCTAAAACTGGGTCTTCAATTCTGTTGGAGACCTACAGGATGGCTTGTGAAAGCCATTGCGTTTGTGGCCCTCTATAAACTGGAACCACCTGTGTCTAACCAATGATGAGTGCTCAACAACACTGAATGGAAAAACGAAAGGTTGAAGGAATGAACAAATGAAAATCATTCTGTATCACCTTCCCAAATTTCATTGTGAAGCAACCGCCTCCCTTGTCCATCAAGACGCAATCTCATGGCGTGACTCCTTGGCAGTTCAGAAAGAATTCTTGGCTTGCTGGCTTTAGCTCAACAGATTTTAATGAAGTCCCAGTGGACTTCTCTGAGCCTTACCGGACTGATGAACAACAACTCAGTCCACAATTTTTTTTTTTGATCTTCCCGGTCTCCTTGACAATGTCTGTACTGATTTGATGGGTATATTTTGAAGGAGAAAATTTGAACATGAGTGAGACTGTATTTAGGAGAAACATTCTCAGTAAGAACCAAATCCTTCCTGACTTCTGTCATGGGATCATGGAATCATTGGATGATCACAGGACTCAGGAGAAGAGCTTAAATAGACTTATGAGTCACATACCCTGATTTTCTCTTGGGCTTTGAGATGAAATGAAATCCAGTGAAAATCTATTCCATAACTCAAGTTATAATGTCTGGAGTAGAGCTTAGCCCTCAGGGACAGATGGCTGTTATCTTTACCCTAGTGGCTATTAATTAGGGTCAGTCCAAAGGTCCCAAAAGCTCAGAGCTCCCACAAGTGGACAACTGCACACACGGTTCCTTCCGTTCTCTCTCCTACCTTGGCTAGCAATGAGAGCCGGGAGTTTCAAGAACAAATTGAGAGTAAGAAAGTAGAAATCAGTACCCTGGGGTCACCAGGCTCAGTTACAACTAGAATCAGGGTTACTGAGGTTCACAGATAGACTTTCCCAACTAAATGGTAGTGATGCTTCATATCCTTCAGGTCTCTTTTCTTCAAGGACACAGGAGCCCAGGAGAAATAGTCCAAAGAGGAAAGTCCCATCTGCTAGTGCTGGGGTTTGCCTCGGTTGATTTATCTTTATCTTTTGGAAAACAATGACATATTCTGCCTGGTCCCCTTCACACATCAAGGGGTGCTGCTGCTTGAAAGACTACCTCATTCCACAGCTTTGCCTTTTCCCATCTTAAAAGATGATTCCCTTAAAAGAATTGTTTACTTAAGCCAGGAATTATCAAATACCTGTGGCTTAGAATTCACAGATAGAGAAGGTGTCTTTCTGTATCCCTTCCAGAAGAAGCTGCCCAACCATTGCACTGCAGGCCCCTTCTTTCAGGATAAACTGACAGCTCACATCTCTGTTCTCCTCCTGTTTGCTTTATGTATTCTTCATATATTGGAAAGCATTTCTGATATAGAAATCATACTTGAAGCTCTACAACATAGAAAGCGTTAAGAATGGTGATCAAATAAGTAGTTGAAACAAAAAATAATTAAATGACAAAAGAAAGGGAAGAAAATAGTCTAGCTTAGAAAGATGGTAAAATGTGTGTATATATTGTGGTTGTCAGAAAGCGTTATAGGGTGTCTCTGGAAGATGCTGAAATTGAGCAGTTTGGCCTCACAGACCATGAAATTACTTGAATGCAAAGTCACTGGGGATTTTATCCATTATTTGCCTTATTAGAAATATTAACATAAATTAAAACATATCAAAATTGTATCCTCAGAAACTATTAATAAATATAATTAGTTCTTTCCGGGAAGAACTTTAATTTCTCTTTAGTGTTTCTTTGACTTGTGTTGGATGACTTAGGCAACCTTCCCTCCAGAGATGATAAAAACAGTTAAAGTACTGAGCTTCTCACTTTAATTTTAAGGCAACACAAACTCTTTTCCACTAGGTTGTGGCTTTTGTTGTTGTTTTTTTTCTCCAAGGTAAATTAATTTTATTTGAAGAAAAATTCTATCTTTCCCTTTATCTTTACTTTTATTTCATTGAACGTTTAATGGTTTTCCTATCTAAAACTTAGGTTATGAGATGGAATCTGCTTATAACTGACAACATTTAACTATAGAATTTTAAAATACAAAGCATTTTAGATGTTGTTACAGGTTTCACTGTAGTAGATTAAATGCTTGGAAGCGCATGGGGAGAATGTCAGTTTGAGGATCATGTTCAGCTTGGGCAGGGATTCACCCTCTTCAAACACTCCCACCAGGGAAGTTAGTATGGTAAGAATAAAAATACTGATATGTAAAAGTAACATTTTTGCTTGTAGTGTAACTTCCTAGGTTTTAATTTTGAAAGTTTGTGGGGGAAGGTATTTGATGTTGGTGTTGATAAATTCATTTGAAACCCCAGTTCATTCAGCTAGAAGTAGAGACCTGAATCTGAATCATGGGTTCGCTGCTGGGGACGTGATTTGTCTGTTTTTAGGTTGATAAAGCCTCAGAGTGAATGAGAACTTCAAGGAAGTGTGTAGGGAGAAGTGTGGTGGGCTAGGGATGTAAGAAGCAGAGGGAAGAGGAAACCCAGGAGAGGGAACACAGCAATGGACATGGTGAAGGGATGGGGAGTGCCAGGGTTAATGATGAGGGACTACTTCTCAGGGCCAATGGAAGAAAACATGCAGGAGAAGGATGGCAGGGAAATGTTCACTGTCCACTCACAGGCTCTGTGATGGTTGTTTCTAGAAGGTAAGGTCATCTACCAGATCAATTACCAAGTACCCAGAATTTTATAAACACTTACTAAACGTTTGGTGACCTAAACATTAAATCAGACTTGCAAGAGCAGCCCATCCCCGCAAAATTACAAAGATCTCAGCTATAGTACAGTTTTGTCCAGTCTCCTCATTTGGATGAGCAAATGATACAAAGATAGACATCAGTAATGGAGAGTTAACCATAAACAGATAAATAAAGCTGGTGTTTTGAATCACGTGCCAATATGTGGAAATAACCTTAAAACATGCCTAATCTCCAGGAAATAGAATTTTATTGCTAATATTTTAAAAATATAATCCCTCAAAAGCTTGCTATTTAGATTAAGAGAATTATTAGTTTTTAGAATTGTCTCTCTGAATTGTTTGTAGAGGGTGTGTAGTGATGAGAATGAACCACTCATGAGGTAAATGATTCTCCAAGAAGGTACATTTGCAGGTTTCTATGACAACTGGTGAGTTTTATTGACTGAAGAGCCAAAAAAAAAAAATCAATTAGAGACTATTGGAAGAATTGGCACAGGAGCATAAAATCCATCTGTCTCACAATTTGAGAAATTTTCCCACATCTGTGCAGTGAATGCAGGGGGCATGTGAGTGTGTGTGTGTGCGTGTGTATGTGAAATATGATTAATAAAATCTCAGGGTAAGAAATTGGGGTTCAACATGAAGATCTGAAAAGCAAAACAGCCAGCCACTGACTCTTACCTCGATCTCAGTCTGAAATGGTGACCCTGCCTCCTGAATCTCAGAAGGAGACTGTGTTGAGAGCTGTCTCCTCCCATTTTATAATCTTCTCTGGGGCTGGGATTAAAGGCATGTACCACCGGTTTCTGTGGCAACTAGTGTGGCTACTGGGATGAAAGGTGTGTCTGTAAGGTTGACCAGTGAGACTGTTTTACTCTCAGATCTTCATGCAGTCTTTATTTATTAAAAGACATTTGAAATGTGTGACATGTGTGTGTGCTACTGCAAGTATCTAAAGAAGTACTTCTGTCATTCTAACATCTTTTCCATACCTGATCTTCTCCACAGCCAAGTGGTTTATTAGATGGATAAACAAAGTTTTTGACAATGCCATTGAGTAGCTCTTGATGTTACTCTATTTTTCCTGGAGCCAAATAGTTTTGAACTTTATTTATAAAGACAGCCTGCTTCTGCAGAGTCCTTCCTTCCTCCAGGCAGATGTCTAGCTAGATGATAAGTACAGGGCAAGAAAACGGAGCTTAAGGTAGCCACACAGGAATGCCCTCTCAGAGTCCCTATCTCTTTTATATAGAGGACACTCTCATGTCCACTCCTAACCTCCTGAGGTAGTAGGAAAAGTTACCAAGTTTCTAAGACTCTCAAACACTGGTGGCATGTGGAGAGGTCCTAGGACAGAGAATGTAGAGGCTATGAGCATTTATAGCAAGGTTAAATATCAACCTAGTGATGTTTTCATAGCTGGTTGCAGGGAAGTCTCATGGAAAGCATCCTGTAGTCATCCGGTGACAGCCTTCAGTGTAATGAGGTCATTGATCTCGCAAGAAAATCATAAAGCTTGGAGAATAGACTCTGCTCAGCTATTGAGATCTCCCAGTGGTAGACTGACCCACTGTGCTTCCACAGTCCACGCTTCCAATAATAGGGCAAAGCTTAGATCGTCCTTGACATGGCTGTGGTCTTCAAATTTGGTCTGACTCATTACTGGGATCAACTGTGAGCTGAGGCCATCATTACCGAAGAGGCAAAGCGGTGAGAGGCAGAGGAGAGTGACTGTGTCATCTGGTGTCAACGTGCTTTGTGACCTGTTGGTCATCTTCTCTCTATGTATGTGCACACTAGGTAGCAGGACTCCTCTGTGACTCTTACTCACAAAGACTCATTTGCTTTTACTGGCTTTAATTTTTTTTCTTCTTCTTTAGGGATCCTTCAAAACGAGTCTTGCTATTTAACCCATCTTCTCGCCATCCTCTCTATCAATTGCCTCTTCCAAGCGGCACTGCTTAGTCCCACCCGCCCTCTCCCTAGGTGTCTTCTCTGCTTGCTTATCCCCTACCTCCTGTCCCACTCCTGGTCCCATAGGTCCACCTAGCAGTGTTCTCTGTCTACCTGTTCCCTCCTACTTTGACCTGTGGCTTTCCTCTTGTCTCTGCCTTCTGTATCATAGACACCTCATTGACCTGTTCTGGTTTCCTTGTTAGTTTCACTGTATGTTCCTTTAATCTTGCCATGTGATCCCACATTATCATTATTATTTGCATCCTCTCCATTGTCTGATGCAATAGAAGACAAAGAATAGGTATTGAATACATATGTCTTGAATCAATCAGCTGCAAATCTCTCTTGAAATTCTCCCAGAGCCACCATGGCAATTTCCTCATCGGGTATGTTTTGTGTTTCAAATGGGCATTTCTAAAGCTCTGTTACACCTTCCAATTGGATATTATCTCTAAGGGTTCTGTTAAGTGGGGATAGGTTATGATATGCACCCTCAAGAGATGATATTGAGCCCTAAATAGTTTTTAAACAGTACCATGGCTCATCATTGATTTCCTGAAGCCCAGATCTAGGACTGAACCTATTCTGTGCTATTACTCTCCTTAACAGGAACTTGAGAACAATAATGATCACAATAAAGTACTCAAGTCAATGCAAAATGATGTGTGTGGCTTAAAACAAAACAAAATGAAGAAATAGGAAAGGCAGACCTGTAATTCTCATGAAATAACAATTAGAAGTTTTTGTCTTTTATTTTGAGCTAAGACCAAAGTTCTTGTTATCACTTTTGTTTCTAATTGTGCTTGAATTTGACCAAAGCTTCAGATAATGAGAGGAAATTTACTTGTGATTTACACGGGTCTTGTTGTTTTTCAAGGTCTCTTGACAAACTTTTCACACATACACACACACACACACTCACTCTCACACACACTCCTATGACTCTGTTCAGTGTGTCAATTATGAAGCTTTCTTTCTTGTTAAGTTGTGTCTTACCAAGCTGTTCTCCTAAATGCTGCCCTCTCTCAGTTGAGATGATCCGTTCATCTTCCATGTCACATTTGTTTCCAACCAGGATAACCTGGGCATTATCCCATGAGTATGTTTTGATCTGAGTTGACCTAAAAGAAAAAATAACAAGTACAAAATTGAGCAGAGGGAAATAGAAAAGCATAAATTGAGGAAGAAATCCTAGAAAGAGCACGATCATGGTAAAGACGAAGCCTTGATACTTGCCACTTGGAATGAATGATTTCAGTACAGATGTGCTCCTTGGATTCTTACAAGGAATCAATTGACTCCAAAACCCAAGCTAGATGTGTGACTCAGTGGCAGAGGATACGAGACTATAGTATATGCCAAGCTTTGTGCTTGACCCTAGCACAGGAGAAAGACAGTCAAGGCAGCAGGTGTTATAGCAAGGCCTGTTTGTATCTAATGAGATCAGCACCACCGCATCCTTTTCTCGTGGATCTACATCGGCTTATGTAATAGCTGTAAGGCTAAGCTGGCAAAAGGTCTTCCTAGTTTTAGCAGTGAAAATTCGTTGTTTCCAGAACCTTCTCAGTCCCAGGCACACTGAAGTGGTTGGTTCCTCTGTCTATAGACTGCTGCCCAGGTGACAAACATACATACAAGGGAAAATGTAAACATCACTTTCCTCATTCATACATCCACAAGGAGCAAAGGCAACCAGGGCTTTGAAAATAAAGGGAATGGTAATTTAAGAATCATAGTACTATTGTACTAACACCTCACAGGTATGAGAAACATGTCACATTACTATAAAATAACAAGATATTGGGCTGGCCTTTTCACTTGCTATGAATAGACTTTTAGAACTCAGATCAGGCCCCTAGATCATGGTACAAGCAACAGCTAGCTGGTTTTGAAACTTAGCTAACAGTTGTGACAGTTGTCATTTGCAGCATGGTAAATCTAAGTGCTTTGTGTACACCCTATTCACTTCATTCATAGACTAACTTAAGGGGAGGCTGTTGTATTCGTTCACAGTGCAGGAAAATGAGGTACAGAGAGGTTAAATAATTTCTTAGATCACCCAGTTTGTAAATCGGAGAGCTAGGAAGTCTACCCAAGTGGCATGTTTCTCAGTCATGGGCCCCTACCATGTCTTTGTTTCCTGCTACACATTAACACTTTGAGAAGTTCCAGAGAAGAAGTCTAGAGGAGAGGAAACCATGCTCTTTAATGTTCTTCCTTTCTACGAGGTGAGAAGAGCAGTCTCTGTGGGATTATCTATTGCCAGTGGTTGATCAGGGGAAGGACACTAGAATCCCGAAAAGCTAAACAAATGACAAAACTCTGAAAGGCTGGATCTGAGAAGTGCCAGGAGAGCTCCGGTGGTTTTGCTGACAATTGTCAAGTCCTTCAGGATTACTGAATAGGAAATAGAGATGAGTTGCTCTCAACTGGAGGAGAGAAGAAAAGGCAGAGAGCTGTCAGCTGCAGCGAGGGGGTTTTCAGTGAGAACCCATGTTTCTCCCTCCTGGGAAGAAAGGAAGAAGGAGACAAGGTTTCATGTCAGAATTCTTCTGTTCTGAGCCCAAGTTTTCAAGTGAAATTAATACAATTTTGATCCCACTTGGATCCTGCAGAAGCATAGTATGGTTTATCAAAAAAATCCAGGGGAAATGACCAGTCTAATTCTGACAAGTTAAAAGAATGTGCCCACAGTGACATTTGCACGTGCCCATTGTGGTTTGAGTAAGAATGGTCCCCATAGGTGTGTGCATATATTTGAATACTTAGTCACCAGGGAGTGGCACTATTTGAGGATTAGAAGGATTGAGAGTGTGGCCTTGTTGGAGGAAGTGTGTTACTGTGGTTTGACTTCAAGGTTTCAAAAGCACATACCAGGCCCAGCACTCTCTCTCTCTCTCTCTCTCTCTCTCTCTCTCTCTCTCTCTCTCTCTCTCTCTCTCTGCCTGTGGATCAGGACGTAGGTCTCAGCTACTGCTCCAGTGCCCTGTGTGTTGTCTGCTATGATGATAATGAACTAAACCTCTGAAACGGTAAGCAAGTCCCTGGTTAAATGTTTTCTTTTGTAAGTATTGCATGGTGTCTCTTCACAGCAATAGAACAGTGATTAAGACATTGATGGAGGTGGGTCTTGTATTAATCTGTTGCTTTCATTGGTTAATTAATAAAGAAACTGCCTAGGCCCATTTGATAGGCCAACCCTTAGGTGGGTGGAGTAAACAGAACAAAATGCTGGGAGAAAGAAGCTGAGTCAGGGAGTCACCATGATTCTCCCACTCCAGACTGACGCAGGTTAAGATCTTTCCTGGTAAGCCAGGAAATATTAGAAATGGGTTAGATCAATATGTAAGAGCTAGCCAATAAGAGGCTGGAGCTAATGGGCCAAGCAGTGTTTAAAAGAATACAGTTTCCGTGTAATTATTTCGGGGCATAAGCTAGCCATGCAGGCGGCTGGGTGCCGGGGTCGCAGCCCTGCCGCTTATATTACAACAAGACATCCGTGTGAATGATGAAATGTATACGCTGGCAATGCTGAAGCGTTCACGGGCAGCCCGTATTATGGCAGTTCTGTTGAATCATGTTCTAAGTTGATGAGGACAAGTGGCCAGGTCTCTTCCTCAAGAGGGTACCAGATCTCATTACAGATGGTTGTGAGCCACCATGTGGTTGCTGGGAATTGAACTCAGGACCTTTGGAAGAACAGGCAGTGCTCTTAACTGCTGAGCTATCTCTCCAGCCCCAAGACAACCATATACTAGGTAAATAAAGACATAAGCTCTAAAATCCTACTTTTTCACCATATTATATATAGAAAACTTGAAAATTGACAAACTCATCATGAAAAATCAAATGCCAAACTCATCATTAAAAATCCCAGCTATATGAATGTGTATAATAACTCAGGCGCTAATGTTATTGTCCAGGAAGAAAGTTTAAGGACCACTTGCATATATAGTGTCAAGTAAGAGTCTTTTATTTAAACTGGTGGCCAAGAGCAGGCTCCTGTCACAAAGATCTCTTGGCGATGGAGCTCAGGGATGTAACGTTTATAAAAAAAAAATGTACCATTTAAAGCATCACAATGGCATCACTGTGAGCAGTAGGTAGGGAACCTGGTAACTTCTGTTTTGATTATACAGTCAACAGACAGTTATATATCTGGGTCATAGTCAGGACCATGGGAGTCCCGGAAGTGTTGCCAAGGTGGATGTGGCTGTCCAGGGTGTTATGGGCTGAAAGGTTAACAGACAGGAAATGGAACGAGGTGAAGGTCTGGACAAGATGGCATCACCTCAGTCACTTCACTAATATATTTTAGCCAAGAAAGTTCACATTTTCATTCAGAGGAACCTAAAATCTGACCAATTTCCTTAGGTATTTTTTTTTGGAATATTTATCTCTCTGTATTTATATCTTGCACACCAAGTGTGAGCCAATTCTTGGAAAATCTCAAGTTTGAGTCTTCACCTTAATGGGGCATGTTCTAATCCCAATAGTATACTTAGAAATCAGACACTGAAGGGTACTTGGGGCTCATAGGAGCCTGTCACAGTTGTGTCAGCAAGGGGAAGGAGTTAGTACCAGGACGGTCAACGACATGGCTTAGTTTTTTGGGAATCAATGCCTACTTTAACGACCTATATTAGTCCTCTGCCCTCCACCAACTTATCCCACAATGTGAACCAAATAAATCGGGTGTTACTCCTGTGCCTTGGGCACCCTCTGCCACAGTATGAACTGTGCAAATTCAGCTGAGTCTGATTGATACCTTGACTAGGTCACGAAGGTACTGAGCTCGGTACCCACTGCTGTTCTTTACCCAGCGGATAGATGCTTGTTTCTATAGTGAAACACACTAGGGTACCCTCCTTCTGCTACTGAGTCTCCTGCCGAAACACAGGATACTACCAGTATAGATCACCCATTTGTATACACCCGGACATTTCTTAATTTGTAACAATGCATAACAACGTGCTAAGAGAAGAGCATGTTTTCCTCTGGTTATCAGAACTCTCCTCCTTCCTACTGGTTGCCTGTAATAAATATTTGAAGTTTTGTGTGCTCTACAACACCAAAAAGTAATGTGGAATGAGTACTTTCTATAATTATCCTATAATTTGAAAAGATAATTCATTTAAAAATACAGGGATTTGAAACTTAAAAGCCTACGGATGCTATCAAAGCAAAGCGAAAATTGTAATCTGTGACATCTGTGCCACGGAGAGCAAAAGTTTGATAAGCCCTCAGAATTGGGTGCGTTTACACCTGCTGCCAGGGTTGTGAATGTGCCACGTTTGCCTTAGGCTTTGGTTACTCTGGCTTCTTATCACTAGTGTCAGGGGGCAGCTTTGGGTGAGGCAAGTGTGATTAGAACGTCTGCTTCTTAAATCCCACTCAACTCATCCATTTTGGTTCCTATAATTTAAATGATAATTAGAGATTTTCATTAAAGAACTGTACACTTTATTTTTAGTTCCTGTTTGCAGACTGAGGTCCTACACAAGCGATTTTTCTTGGGGGTATTTCTGAGGTTGGAATTGCGGGGCATGCACCCACTAAGCATACATGCTACCCCTGAGCCACACCCCAGCCTCAACATAAGTCAATTTTTAACTGGGAGTAAATAACCTTCCTTCCTCTAACATGTCTACTAAGGCAATGCACAATTTTGTTGAATAAATCTTCATTTTTGTGTGTGTATGTAATATTTACATACATTTGTGACTTGCTGATTTGCAGCATTTTGCAACACTTCTTATTTGTGGGATGAATTTCTCATCATCTGATTAGAAGAACTGTGCGGCTCCTTTGTTGGGAAGATGCGCATTTAAAGAGAATATCTGTCACCAAGTAATACCCATGTGAAAAGATGATTTATTTCTGAATCACTGCAAACATTCCCTGGGGATTTGCTGTTAATCTCAGCAAGATTAATGGAATCAGAAACCATGTGCCAGTCTCCATGGTTACTCTTCCAAGTTCAGGTAACTCAGACCTCACCAGCACCGGATGAAGCTACTAGAACAATCACTATTTAGTTTCCATTTAGTCAAAACAAAACAAAAGCCCTTCAGATCTTCCTTCAACACATTTGTGTGACACTGGTCTCTTTTCATTCAATTTAACCACTGATTAAGTAATTTTTTTTTTTAACTTTTGGACAGCTTTTCAACCTTGTTCCAATTCATAACAGTTAAGTCAGAACCAGAAGCTGGCAAGATGGCTGAAGCCAGACAACCTGAGTTTGATTATGGGAACTCAGATGTGAAGGAGAAGACGAACTCTTACAAATTGTCCTCCAATCTCCACACTTGTGTCGTGTGTGTGTGTACACTCTCTCACACACATATACTTGGAAAATATACTAAGAAAATAAATAGTTTAGAACCTCCAGTGACTTCACCAGACATAGATAGAAAAACCATTTCTCCAGGTGAATGATAGGTCCAGTAAGGACAGAGCATCCATGAAATGACTTTCTTTAGTAGCATTTTTTGGCTTGTTTGTAAAGAATTGATTTAATTATGTCACATATAACACCCCTGCTCATTTATAGGTGGTTTGCATAGATGAGTATACAATAAAGAAACTTTACAAGTTTACAAACTTGAGAGAGTCTTAGTAAGGGAACAGACACATGGACATGCATGCAATAAATATGAATAAATGGCTTTAGGAAGCTGAGCTAAACTTTTATATATAATAACACATTTTTAGAGATTTCAAAGAAAAATTAAAGCATTAAATTATTGCCTTTCAATACTGACATCACCTCTTATTATTTAATGATATGGTTGTGCATGTCAAACTTGGTGTAGCCGCATAAAATCAAACAATATATAAAACTGAGGTAGCTATTGTTCAAAATCTCATTCTTAGCCTCCGTCCCCACGCTTAGCTCTCTGGTGATGACACAGCAACAGATGGATTACTGTTCCCACTTGTCATTTCTTCCTCTAAAGTTGTTTTCAAAGGTCTTCCTCATCCTATCATTCACCTTCTTTGGTTCCAGGCCACCATAAGGTCAACGTTGTCCTCTGCCTTGAGCTCTTTCCGTGTTGGGCAGAAAAGCAATGGGTCAGAGGAATATGAATGAAGACACAGAACTGTGCGAGAAAGTGAACCCTCTTTCCCCTTAAGTTATGTGTTCAGGCACAGCCCTGAACCTTCCGACTCGTGTATCCACTTTCACTCTATAGCTCTCTGTGGCCTCGGGCGACTCTCCAGCCTTTCCTCTTGTTATCTCCCTTCTTTCCAACTCCGGTGGGAGCACAGTAATGTATTTCCGTTTCCCCACCCACACCGCATCTTCAGCAACTGAGGACTATCACCATTTGGGGAAGTTTCAGGTTTGTGATGCTTAAAATCAACAAGAGACCAAGAGCCCATTTAAGACCAAACGTGGATGGCAAGCGGAGCGTCAGATACAGGGTGTTTAGTAGCAAACCTTCTCGGTACTCGGTCCTTTTCCCCAGGACCCATATTTTAGTGCTTGCTAGTTGACTTCCAGCTGCCTGTATCTGCTTCTCCTTACTTTACAGCTTTCTATAAAGCAACCTAACGGCATTTGGCCCAGCAGGGAAGGCCAAAAATAACAAAGAAATAACACACCCAGGAGCAGACCTCCACCAAAGCCTGGTAGGAATTGCTGTATAAATACCCAAGCTTCCTTGCTCCCTGCTTTGCTACTGCCCTGATACCCAAATTTGTAAACAGGAAAAGCTCTAGGCACCCATAACAATGACTGGCGTGAAAGTACACCTGTTTGTTGGCCTCATCTCTTCCACAGCTCCCTTCCTCAACACTTAGGGCATTGTTACACTTTCCAAATAGAATAACTTTATTCACTTCTCTCTCAGAGCCTAATTCTGGGAAAATCCTATAAAGACACATTGAAAGTGTTTCTTCTGGAAAAGGGCACCAAGTTTCAAGGTGTTCTGCAGGTGGCAGTGCTGGTAGTAGGGTTTGGACATGAGGTATAAGTGTCCCCTTAGGTGTTAAAGGGTCAGTCACATGCTGCAGTGGCTTGAATGTGAGGTCCCCCATAGTGGAGCATTTGAATACCCAATCCCCAGTTGGTGAGGGAGGGTCAGGAGGTGTGGTCTTGTTAGAGGAAATGTGACACTGGGGATGGGCTCTGAGTTTTCAAAAGCCCCAGGCCATCCCCGGCTTGTCCTGTCTCTGCTTGCTGCTTGCGGTTGGAGATGTGAACTCTTTCCCTTCTTCTCACCATGCCTGCCTGCTGCCGCTCTTCCCTAACTTGATAGCGATGGACTCTTGTCTCTCTGGAACCATAAGAAAACCCTCCCTTCTCTAAGTTGCTTTGGTCATGGCATTTTATGCCAGCAGTAGAAAAGGGATTAAGACACCTTCTGAAGGGCTTTTGGGAAAGGACTGAATCATGAAGACATTGACAAAAGCAAGAATTAATCTACAGGTGCATACCCCCCCCCATCTGACGGCATTATTGGAGGTGGTGGAGACTTGGGAGAAGGAACCTATTGGAGGGGATTTCACTAAGAATATGACCTGGAAAGAGAGGCCTTGCTCCCTTATCTGTCTTTTTTGCCTCCTGTGTTTCTGTCTCCGGCCCACCAGGATGTGACTCATGGTGCTCCCCCTCCCACATACTCCCCAGGATTATGCTCATGGGCCTCGGAGCAACAGTGGGTCTGAAACTGTGGGCAGAGATGAACCCTCCTCCCTTAAATTGTTTTCTTATGTCTGATGCACCAGGCTTCAAAGTAAAGGCCATTATGATTTTCCCTTTCCCAAGCATCCAGTTTAAGATTTATCATAGGACTTACGTTTCATTAGCTTTGTGAGAAACCTGTGTGTCTTCGATGAATTTATTATCTGCCAGGCTTTCTTGATTGTTGGGACCATTTGGAGTCCTGGCCTCCAGCTGCTCTTCCCTGATAGTGACCTTTACTTTCCTTCTGATTTGGGTTACTGAAAGCTGTGTCAAAGTTGTTTACCAGCTCTGCTTCATGAGCACGTGTTGCCTTGCCTTGAGGATCAGAGGATAAGGTTTTCACCTGTTGGCCCACCTGACTGTGTTGGGTATATAAGCCTCCGTGGTACTATTTAATAAATGGTTTCTTACCAGTGACTAGAGGTCTGTGTCCCTGTCTGTATGTTTCAACCTCCAGCCCCTTGCCTGCAGCTTGGGAACTGTATGGTAGTGCATAGAGCGCAGACAGGCGTTGTGCGTGGCACTCAATGTCTTGCATCTTATTACCCAGATCCCCTTGGGCCTGGTGCCCTTAATGTAGGCCCACATATGCACTTGGTATCACTCACTGTGGCTGTCATTTATATACACCTGGCTGTAGTTCACAGTTACTGTTAGAGAGCCCATCTACAGCTTGTCTATTCACCACTGTCTCTGCATTCAGCCAACTTTCTAGAACGTGAGGGATACTCAGATGGTAACTCCGAGTTCGCGATAGAAGGAACAAGCAGATGACAGCCGGAGTACGGCAGAAGTGCCTAAGAAGTTTTGCACTTCGAATATATAAGCACAGAGCAAGCAGAGACAGAAAGGGAATTGTCTTCTGTGATGACAAGTGCCTCCTGCATCTGCTTTAGAATGCATGATGGACGAAGTTCTTTCATAGCCTGTTAAACCCTGTGGGGTCCATGGTCCTGGAAGGCAAATGCTGGCTCCTCTGTAGCCTGCGTGATTTTGTAGACCTGCAAGCTTTTTGTGTGACTAGCTTTGAATTCTATTCTGAGAAGAGCCACAATTCCTTTCTGGCCCCTAACACTGTCAGGACCACTCAGGGAGTAAATACCTTTATACTAGGGACTCATTGAGTGTGTGGACCCTGGGATATGGCCTCCAATTCAGAGGCAGAGCTAAGATTACAGATGCAAAGTGACTCAAATGATACAACCGCTCAGGGAATGGTATGGCTCATAACACAAGCCTCCCATGAATTCTCTTCAAAACCATACTGCCTGCTTCCACCAGGGAGGGGAGAAATTCAGATGCTGAATATCTGATTATCTTTTCATAACAAAGACAGCAGCAGAATGTTTCCTGGAGGAATTCCCAAATCCCCAAATCTCTGGCTGTGCAAAAGTGTCTTTGAGTTGAGTGTGGAAACGAACAGAATTGGATGGACCTCAATGGTGTTGGAGCTGGTTCTCTTTAGCAGCTTTGCTGCTGAGAGATGGTCCTGAGATTCCGTTCAGGAACTGAAGAAGTAGAACCCATGGGGTCCTGGAGCTGTGGCACAGCTGAGTCCACTTCTTTAAATCTAACTTGTGGCTCTCTTCCTTAGCTCTTTCAGGACGCCTTCCCTGTCACAGGTGCTCTCATGAGTTTTGTTTGTTTTTGTTTTTCCCCTTTTGGAAGCAGAGTCTCATGTCTCCAAGAACATCTTGAGTTCACTGTGTAGTAAAGCTAGACCTTGGCTTTCTGACCTTTGTGCTTCCACTTTGCACTGTTTGTATGCAGGACTAGGAATGAAACTAGGGCTTCCTGTAGGTTAGACAAGCACTCAATCAACTGAATTACACCCCAGCCCTCTGATCACATCACTCCAGGTTGTGTGTTCACATCTGAGGATCTGGAGCTAAGACTCAAAGATGAGAGAGAACAAGCAGTCTTTGTCTTTGTGGCTCTGGTGACATCAGTCTGTGTAATGTTTTCTAGGTCCACCCACTTAACTACACATTTCATTTTTCTTCCCAGATGAATAGTATTACATTGTGTATAAGTGCCACGTTTTCTCCATCCATCAGTTCACTGAAGGACATTTAGGTTGCTTGAAAGACATTTAGGTTGCCTGTCTAATTGGATTTAAGGTCCACTCAACAGGAGGGAAACCGTGATTGGTACTGGAAGCCTAGCTGGTTTCTGGATGCTAGTGAGGTCATGGGTCTTAGAAAAGAATTTACTACCACCGCTTTGCTAGCCCAGTATAATTCCTTACTACACTCTGAATCTTGTCCTTCTACCCGCAGACAAGGGTAGCAATCACCCATTCATCAAAGAGGTTTCTCTTTACAGCCAATGGAGGCCATCACAGGGAAACCACAACTGGACATCATGGAGTGATCAATGGATTGTGGGGAGCCCAGCCCCCGCAGATACATCTACATCATAGCTCCCTTGTCTGTAACAGGGAACACTCTGGAGAAGGTGGTGAAATGATTGGAAGAGCCAGGATACCAGGAAGTTTGCTGTAAACATTCTTTTTTTTCCCCCCAGAATGTTAGCATAAACATGACCAGAACAATGGCAATATCCATGGCTATATTAACTTGGGAGGCAAAAAATGTGTAGGGGCCCATTCATAGAAAAAGAACTACAGGGAGAAGTAGCCTCTCCCAGGCCTTATTGGTTGCCTAATGCAGAGTTCTCAGTCTTGAAATCATATACAAGCAAACAAGAAAAAATGGATTCAGCTTGTTCTACTTATATGTATTTGTGCTTATATGTGTGTGTTTGTGTGTGTGTGTGCAACAAATATAATCACCTGTACTGCTTCACCAACTTCCCAAGCTTGATGCTCTCTCTGTAAAGAACATAGCAGGATAACCATAGGGCCATGTGATGCTTAGACCTCCACTCTCTTACAGTGTCTATCAAAGAGCCACCTGCTAGTTAACATCAGCCAACATTCTGGCTTCGCCACAGGCCTTCTGAGTCAGACTCTCTAGGTGATTCTAATGCATGATAAATTTTGAGAATCAGCATTGTAGGCTGTAGACACTGAGAGTTTCTGCAGACTTGTTTCTTCATAAGTACTTGCTAGATTTAGTGTATCTGGGATAACCAAGTAAGGAACAAGACAGCAAACTCTAGGAAAACAGACCAGCCTTCACAGATATGTCCCAAGCTTCTAGCCCAATGTCTGGCAACATATTTTTAGTTGAAATAAAGACAGGTGGGAGAAAAAGGCAGAGTGTGGGTGCCAGGCTCTCCACCTAGTTTGAGTGCTGAGAAAGGACAGGAGAGTGAGGAAGACAGGAAAACAGTCAGGGAAGCAAAGGAAGATGAGCTCGGCCAACCAGTGAGATTAACTGGGGGCAGGTGACATTTCTCTGGCTCTTGGACTTTGGCAAAAGCAATTAGAAGAAGTCAGCACCAACCTTGCCTTTTCAGCAGGATATTTGCCTTTAAAATTCCTCTTATTAAATGTTTCTGAACCCTAGTCCTCTAGATTGTCAGACTGTCCCACCCTGCAGTAACCTTTAAAATGACAGTGGTTTGCAAATAAATTTGAGCAAAGAGTCTTTGTCATTGCAAAGAACTCTGGCATCAGGAAAGAAGAAAATGTGAAAAGGCCAAGGCCAATGGATGCCACGTACCCTTGACTGCAGGGAGTAATTGCTATTCAGCCCTTCAGATTTCCCATCAAATGATGTAGCCTGTAATGGGTCCTTCAGCAGGCCCTGTATACAAAACCAGCACTTTGCTAACATACTTTATTACACAGTGGAAGAGTGTTTTACTGAATCCACACTCAGCTCATACTCTCGACTAAAGTCTTGACTTTGCTGTGTCTTGTGATCAGAATGGTGCCCATGTTCACAATGTGTTTTTTTAGGGGCAAACAGGTCATGGTCACAATACTTTGGTAAGAGAAGTTCTGGGAGCTCATCCTTAAAGGAATAGAATAAGCAAGCTACAATTAATGCAAAAGCAATCCATGAAGAAGGAAAAGATGCACTTTGCATACTTACTACATTCGTTCTTTTTATTTTTCATTATATCTTTATTTACTTTATTCCCATGTGTGTATATGTGTTGGACATGTTTGCCATGATGTGCATTGGTGGCAGGTGCCTTCACCTGCCAAGCGATCTTCATTGCCCTAATATCCATTCTTGATGCATGCACTTGCTCTTCTCCCATTTCTTCAGAAGAAGCTGTCTGACATTATTGCTAGTGGACCATGGTAATTAGCAATTATTCTATCTCAAGTTAAAGCAAACAAAACAAAAATAAAGTCATTTCTAGGGGCTAAAAACCACATGTGAAGATTGTTCAGCGACGTCTCCATCAATAGGAGCACTTTGGTTCCCTGTTCAGCATTTCATGGATGCATCAGTAGTTTGTCTATTTGCTTTTGGATCTGCACATGTGCCTTCCTGGGGGGCGTATATAATAGATCCTGGCCCTGCACACCCTGATTCCCAGGCTATATCACTGGCAGATTTTCACCAGGAGACACTAACCAGAAGCTGGAGGGGGAAAGACAGGGAGAGGTTGAGTTTTCACCATGCCCAGTTTCCTGTGGTTTCCCTTGCAGACACTGTTGCATTTCTATCACTCCAGCTTTGGCTACACCAGCCTGTGGCCTCTACGGACACCACAAAAGTCTAGGCTGTTTTATGTTCCCCAGCTGTGGTGGAGCATCCCATACATCAGAAACAACTTGAAGTGGAAAAAGAAGAATAAATAATAATGTCAATAAGCTCCCCCCTCAAAACGGATCAACTCCAGAAAGACCAACTTAATCTAAATAGCAGTGGAACTACTTATATAGTATGTCTTAGGCAGCTCAGGTAACAAGACACCTTAGACAGGTTAGCTCACACAACACAAATTTGTTTTGAAACATTTAGAGCCTGAGAAATCTAAGACCAAAGTGCCTATAGATTCAGAAAGGGGGAGGTATCTTTTATATGACATCAAGCCCGCATGTAATGACAGTCACCCGTCTCTACAGTGTCATCCAAACCTCATCCAAAAGGCACTGCTCCCATAAACCTTTGCAGTGAAGATTAGAATGTCAACACACACTTTGTATAATCTGGACCTTTGTTAGTATTCAAGCTCAAGATACTTCTTAGACAATCTGGAACACTTACATTCTCTTTCTCCTGCCAACAACTAGCTTTAAAATATGTAAAATTTCAGCACCATTTTTAAATTTTGTGTTTCAAAGCTTTTGGCCATGCTGTACAAATCTTTCTGGAATAAGTACTCTGACATCAGTGAGAGAGGAAGAACAGAGGCATCGCTGGTGGTGGACGGAAGCCAGAGCGCTCCTGAAGAGCTTCAGAATTGGGCACAGCTTGCAGTCTTACTTTATACTCTGAAACCACAAGGTGGAGCGAGCAAGCAAGCGAGATTGGCCAGGTTGTGAAAGGCAATGACTTGTTTTTCAGCTATTTCTCCAGGTCAGTCATTCCAGGTAGCAAGTAACGTCATGCTTAGCAACAGGCAGCAAGGCAGTGCTAAGTAAATTACTAAATACACCAACAAATTATTCTAATAATTGGTCGTTTCTACCTCAAAGTAGAAATCAGACATCAGCCTCCAATGAGGCTTAAGAAACAAATCTTAAAAGCGTGGTGGTGCATGCCTTTAATCCCAGCACTTGGGAGGCAGAGGCAGGCGGATCTCTATGAGTTTGAGACCAGCCTGGCCTACAAGAGCTAGTTTCAGGACAGGCTCCAAAACCACAGAGAAACCCTGTCTCGAAAAACAAACAAACAAAAAAAAAAAAACAAACAATGATAGATCGAAGGGAAAGGGGCTCTTAAAAGAATAGCCACTGTCCACAAGTCCAGTGGTAGCACCTGATATCTAAGTTGAAACGATTTTTGTACAGGAGAAGGCATTTCAACTCAAATGTATGCTTTGCTCCAAGTATCTAATACTTAATACTCCCTTCTGTCCATGTTTATGCCTCATGTCATAGCTTGACACATGGGATCAGATTTCATCACGTTTACTTTGCAAATGAAATTCTTCTTAGTCTCATTGTTGAGAGTAAGGGAGGCAATTATGTTGCACACATTAGGGTAAGCCACAGTAGTTATGTCTAAGTATGTTTAAATATGATATTAGTCCACATAAAAGCACATCACACTGAACTGATAAGAATGAGCAACTACCACCCAGCAGAAACCAATTCACTGAACACAGAAGGTTCCAGAATGGATAGGTTTGAGTCTGAATCGATACAAACAGCAGACACATTCCTTCAGAGTAATTCTTTCCTTCTCCAGCACTTGAGAGCTGGAAGCAGATAGACCTAAAGTTCAAGGCCAGCTTGGACTATAGGAGACTATGTCCCAAAAATTAAAAAAAAAAAAAAAACCTGTAAGTAATTATATTTTCATCATATTATACATTACTTAATTGTGTTACAAGTCTAAGCAATTGGAAATTTCAAAGGAGCCTTAAGCATTTTAATCGAGCTTCCTGTCAGCCTACGATATACCCTAAGGGTCTGCTTACAAGAACAACCTGAAAAAATGAGAAAGAGGGATCCCTCAATGATTTGATTGAAAATTGTTAGTTTATTTCCTGAGACCGATATCTGATTTTCTCATCTTTAATTTCACCTCTGAGTACTTGGCTTGCTCCTGGGGAGTTGGACAAGAACATTTATTCATTCTGCAGCTTTCCTCTGCGTATTTTGTCAAGTGTGCAAGAAACTCTGTGTCATCGTTTGCAATTTCCCAATTTATGTCTTTCGCCCAAAGCCAGCTAAGTCAATTTCAATTATCTTGGCACATGTGAAAGCTTTAGAGTTTTGAATAAATTAATTAAAAGCATCTGTTTCTCTATATTCACTATTGTTTATTTCTCAGTGTAGGGGATATGTACTAGTTTTTTTTTTTCTTTGATTTCACTGAAAAATACCCACCATGCTGTGGATTGAGTCTCCTGTCCTTTCTTAGTCATACACTGAAGCAGTAATTCTGAGTGCTCTTCTGTATGGAGGCAAGGCCCTTAGGAGGTGATTAGGTTTACAACAGGCTATGACTGTCACCAGTGCAGAGTTGGTGTCTGCTACAGTTTGAACTTGAATTGTACTGCACAGGCTCAGTTTTTAGTGCTTGTCTCTGGTTGGTGGTGCCATGTAGGGAGGCTACGGAACCGCCAGTACCAGAAGGGGCTATGCAAGCTGCTGAGGGAGAGAAGCAAGCACTAGTCCTACCAGCTGTGATGCTTCAGGAGCCACCACAATGACCATCACAGCAGGATATCCTGAGAAGTGCATTAGTGGCACTTATATCCCGAGGTACCAATAGTTGTCCAAATAGATTAAGGTATACTCATTAGTGGGAAGTTCATGCTTTGGTGCTGTAAATCACCACACTACCCAGGTCTGGTGAGGCCATGGATGCAAGAAGAGGACCTATTATTGCAACTTTGCTACACCAGTATATTTTCAAACTTAATTCTAAATACTTATCCTGATACCCACAGATAGTGTAGCTTATCGCTCACCAAAGTTTTCTTTTTTCAATAGATGGAGATCATTACAGAAAGTCACAACTGGACAAAAAAATAAACAACTGACTTTAGGATACCAATTGGGATATACCTACAACAGAAATCCCTACATCTATGCCTGTGGACAGAGGTTTCTGTCCTGCCCAGTCCTGCAGTTGTTCAGTCCCAAAGAAATGCACAGATGTCTAGATTAATTATAAACTGGTTGGCCTATTAGCTCAAACTTTCTTGTAGACCAGGCTGGCCTCGAACTCACATGTGGTTTTCTCTTCTTCACCCTCCGCAGCAGCTGAGAGGCATCAGACATGCCCTATGTGTCCTGACAGCAGCAGGGAAGCTCAGCTTTTCTATTTTCCTCATGGAGACAGACACAGCAGGGATTTACTTAAACATTAAGAAACCCCCATCTTCAGGGATGGAAAATAAACGTTTCCTAGTGAGAGGGGAGTACTAGCCTCTAGAAGCAATAGCGTAAAAACCCTGATTATATTCCGTGAAGACAAAATTGCTAATGGCACCAAGAACCACACCAACCAATCCTCAGCTTTTCCCTCCTTCTGCACAAAATGCTTCCCCCTCCCCACCCCCCACAAAAGAACTGGCTCCTGGCCGCACTTCTCAGCATCCACAGACTAAATTCTGGTACACATGGGGGGTACCCATGCACAGTGGGATAAATGTGGTTACCGTGTTTCCTTTTTGTTTGGTTATCCTGACTGAAGGCATTTAAATGGGAATCTCATTCAAGAGCAGTAAGAGTATGTTATTATACAGAAACACGAGCCATAAAGGGAGTTCAAACTTCCAAACATCATTTGTGGGAGAGTGCAGGCAGCCTCATATGTATCCAGAGACATGAAGCAGGCTCCATGTAAAACAAATGTTTTCAAATCCAATGAAGGACATTATCCCATGATTAATCACCTCATACACATTATATAAAACACTTCACTGTTTCCATAAACAGTTGGTTCCTTTGAAGAAAGGGCCCACTGCCTTGAAGACAGGTCTTTTCTTTATTTTGATTTTTATATTCATGTGGCATAAGTATAAATAATCCTATAATAACTATCAGAAACTGACATTTATTAATGTTCTCTTCAAAGCTACCTTCTGGTACTGGGGATACAGTTCAATTATAGAGCATTTGTCAACCATGTAGAAGGCCCTGGGTTTGATTTCTGATCACACAAAACACACACACATGGGGGGGGGTCTTGTATATCCTGTTAGCTTTTATTTCTAGATATGATGAAAATTCATGATTTATTTAGATTCAGAATTCTTCAAGAATTTACTTTGGCCCTCAGTCACTGACAGTGAATAAATTCAAAACACATTCTGAAACAGCCCTAGGAAAAGAACGTCTGGGGTTGGAGGAAGTCAGAACAAACCAAATTTGGGTCCTCAATTCCAACCTAGAGATTCTTGTAATTTCAATCATGAGAAATTCAGAGAAAAAAAATGGCATTTCTAAAACAAACAAACAACAAACAGATTCATGCTCATTCCATCTCAGCATAGTTTAGATAAAAGGTGTGTAGCTGGGCTTAATGAGATCAGGCAGATCTGGGGTTGAATGTTCTCACTGGGTGACTGCAAGCTTGGGTTCCATTTCTGAGAGAGTAGGATCAGTAGGAAGACATCGTTTCTCTTCCACCCCTTTATTTTTAAGAACGATTCCAAACCCGTGAGTATAAATTGCTGGCCACACAGTCTCCACTGCCTTCACTAGTTCCTGGCTTTTCGTCACAATGGCCTCACCTCTTTTCACATAACATGTCATGGTGGCTGCCACACTACTTGATAGGAAGTTGTAGACCCGATGGCATTTAAATACTCTGCAGGCATTTCTGCAGGCATAACTAAAGACAATTCTATTAAATCAACTGACAGATATAATATCTTGACTAAAAATCCTGCTACACAGTCTGCATTCAATGTCTTTGAAACAGTGAAGGCATATTCTTTCATCTCCAGCCTAAGCTAGTTTAGAGTACTATCTATAATATTCTTAATCTTGATGATGCTGGTCATCTTTAATAGTCCCTGCTAGTTGTATAATGTCCCTAAGTCTAACTCTGTTTCCTAACATCTAGATTTAAATTATGCATTTCATATTCCACATAATATATAGTGCGAGTCCATCTTAGAGCTGGCCATGTTAAATGTGCTCAGAAACTCAATGATGCATTGCCAGCTATGTGTTTCTTTTGTTGAGACAGCGTTTTTGTTTCCTTGTGAGTGACTGGCATGTGGCATGATGCTTTGATACTGTGTGATCATTTTATCACGGCAATAGAATGAAAGTAGGGCAACGGCCAAGCACATGGGCCCTTGGGACTGTGCTTCATATGGAAATTACAGCAGCACAATGCACTGGCCAAATGTCACAGCTTCCCAGCTTCCTGTAAGGCCTGTGCTTCCGTGCGCTTCCATCTCAAGACTCAGAGCACCGACATCCTTTGTTAGTCCCACAGATCCAGCATCTTCTATCCTCTGACTAGTCATCACCTCTCAGGAATGGCGGTGGAGGTGAGGGGATGCTTATACTTTCACAGCAGCTCAAGTTGACTGAAGGTCATTACTTAATCAAACTGGGAATGAACAGTAACAAAAAAGACAGGGCAGCCATAACACAGCAAGCCGCTTGCTCATTGTTTAGTTTCTCCTCTGTGGTTTTCTTGGAAATCTAGCATCATTAGTGCTAAATTCCGTCATTGGCAGTGAGTTAGTAAATAAAATCCTAGGGGAAGAACATGGAATCACTTAAGAATCTAGAGAATATTTAAGTACCATAGAGACAGGATTGGAGCGAAAGAATTATTATTTCTTGCGGTAAATACCCATGAGTGACCTGAGACTTGAGGGAATGAAAAGCAATGTTTACAGGAGTTAGCAAGTGGTCACTGTTGGGATCATTAGCTAAACAAAAACTGCTTTTTCCAACTCTCCACGCATAATTTTATTTGAAAACATGAACGAGGGTGTGTGTGTGTATGTGGTGGGCCAGGGATGAAAGATACAAACAGCTCTGTTGAATACCTACTGATCTCCTCTACTTTACCTGTCTGTCCATCACTACCTATCTCTATTTTGCTCTGTTCCAAGACTTCTGGGAACAGTATAACCCAAATTTCTCTCTCCTATGAGTATGACAATGAAAGGCTTCAGCAGGAGCTCAGATGAGAGGGCAGAAGCAAGAGGTATGACCCTCTTGTTTGTTGGATGGTAAAGAGTTACTCCACAATGAAGCCCCTATGGGCTTTCCTCCATATCTCCTGCTGTAGCTGGAGATAAAAGAAACTGTTTCTTTTGCCTTCAGCCTGGGGGATGTCATAATTTCTCACAATGACGACTTGCAAGCACCCCCATGTCCCACTTTCTCACCTCTGCCAACCCTCTTGCAATCTCTTTACAAAAGTCTCTTTCTCTAGATAGACTCTATTTCCTGTGAGGACCCTGCAGCATCCTGACATCACTACTATCTATTATGTTCTGTGCAAGTTTATTAGCATGGCCTTTCCCTACTATTCTGTTCAGCGGTCATCACTATCCCAGTACATCTGGGTGAACTGAGGTCGGGGAAATGGTGAGATGTGTCAGGTATCACTTAGCTGCTCATAACAATCACTTCCTGTTCCTTTTCTCACTTTCTCAATGATCTTGATGATCCTGCACTACTCTCATTTCCATATTTCTTCCCACAATTACTGTTACCATCCCTGCTCATCTTTCCTCTTTGTTTTAAACTCATTGTGGTTTCTTGTTAGAGTTCTGTCTTTCAGCAGAAACCACCATACACCAGGTAGGAGAGACTGGTAGAAAGAGCCACAACCTTCTCTTTTCCTTCAAGTTCGTTTCATTTAACTCATACTTTTTTCATTAGTCTGTTCTTCCTCCTCCCCCTTCTCATTCTGGTGTGTTTATGGTACATATCTGTGCTTTAGTTACTATTCTATTGCTGTGAAGAGACACTGTAAGCAAGGCAGCTCTTCTTTTTTCTAAGGTTTATTGACTATGCATAGTGTTCTTACTATGTGTATGCCTACGTGCCAGAAGAGGACACCAGATATCATTACAGATGGTTGTGAGCTACCATGTGGTTACTGGGAATTGGACTCAGGATCTGTGGAAGAGCAGCCAGTGCTCTTAACTTCAGAGACATCTCTCTAGCCCTGCATAAAGCACTTAATTGGGTGCTTGCTTATAGTTTCAGAAGGCTAATACAGTGTATCATCATTGTGGGGAGCATGGTAGCATGCAAGCAAGCATGGTGCTGGAGCAGTAACCGAGAGCTTTACATCATGATCTACAGATAGAGAGAGAACACCTCAAAACAACTCCAGTGACACACTTCCTCCAATGCCACATCTCCTCCAACCAGGCCACAGCTACTCCAACAAGGACACACCTACTACAACAGGTCATTTTCCTAATCCTCTCCAAAGGGTTCTTTAACTGGAGATTAAGCATACAAATACATGTGCCTATGGGGCCATTTTCATCTAAATCACCACAGTCTGTATGTGAGCGAATGATACATGTTTGTGGGTATGTGGGCACACATTCTCTTACCCATTATGCCATCTTGCCTCATACTCCTAAAAAAATCACAGTTGGCCTTTAATCCTTCATCTATATGCGTTCAATAAACATTTGATACACTCCTGCTTGAAGTCAAGAAATTCTAATTAAGATTTCCGGTGGAAAACTACCAAGGGTGGCAGTCTGGGGAAAGGCTCTCTGCAGTCTGCATTATGTGGGGACAAGCTCAGGTGATATATAGAAAGAAGAGAAGGTGGGGGACATTCTCTCTATCTAGACTTTGAATTGTCTTGCAGTTAGTAAGATTAGCTAAGAACTGTGCTGCCCAGTAGCCCCTTTGTTTTGTTTTATTTTATATTTCACATGCCTTAATTAATCCTTCCTTTGGAGTTTTCAATTTTTTAATGAAGGCTTGAAGAAACAAAGAAGAGGAATTGTTTTAGTTAATAGTTTTGCAAACTGTTTTGATGGACATGGGCGTATTAAAAGCACCATGATGTTTTTTTTAAATATATTGCAGATGCACAGAATTTACCAGAGACCCCTCTTAGAAGAACAGAAAATCATACTCTTCGGTACGTACACAGTGGAGAATCTGATTTACGGACTCTCAAGCCTTAGCTATGAATCCTGCGTGTACCTTGGGAGGGAATGGCAGCTTTAGGACATGGGGAAGAGTTAGCCTCCCTTAGGCATCAGATTCTAACTCTACATTAAAGACATCTCCAAGATGAAAAAAAAAAAAAAAGAATGCAAAGACTGAAATGACAACCTGGCAATGTCAAATCAAGATCACGGAAGTATAATGAAAGTCACAAGCATGAGCATGAAACCAGAGAAATGCAGCTCTACCACCAGCCACCCCTTGAGCAACAGCAGCAAAAATTTAAAAATGCATACATTATTGGGTGGGTGAGATGACTCACTGAGTAAAGTGCTGCACATGTGACCTGTATGTGTATGTTTACAGATACACGTGTGTATGTTTATATGTGTATATGTATTTATGTATTCTGAAATTTGGCAATGTCAAAAGACACAAATGAAGCCCTTAACCTTTATAGTAGAAAACATAAGAGAAACACAGCTCTCTATATGTGAACCCACAAGAAAATATCCCCTGTAGACTTATATATCCAGAGCTTCGAGGGATTCAGAAAGAGTCAATTTGAGGATCTGTTCAGTATGGAAGTGACATTTAGCAAAGTCTTGGGGGCCTGCTGATGTATTTTAGGCCTTGTATCTTTCCTCTACGCAGGGATGCAAATATTTTTTTTCTGTTTAGGCCACTGATTGTTGATGTGGGAGGTCCTTCTGTCTAGGTCTTGCTTTTATTGGTTAATGAATAAAGAAACTGCCTTGGCCTGTTGATAGGGCAGAACTTAGGTAAGCAGGGAAACTGGACTGAATGCTGGGAGAAGGAAGGAGGAGTCCTCCAGGGACACCATGGAGATAGACATGCTGAAACTTCGTAGGTAGGCCATGACCTCGTGGTGATGTACAGATTAGTGGAGATGGGTTAAGTTAAAATGTAAGAGTTATCCAATAAGAAGCTAGAGCTAATGGGCCAAGCAATGATTTAACTAATATAGCATCTCTGTGATTATTTCAGGTCTAAGCTAGCCAGGCAGCCGAGATGAACAAGCAGGCCCTCCTCCTACATATCTCCCTATCATCTGTCTGTCTGTCTGTCTGTCTGTCTGTCTGTCTGTCTGTCTATTTATCTACTTATCTACCTACCTATCTATCTTTGTGTTTTCAAACTAGCTTTAGCAACATGAATATTACTTAATCAGAATAGGTGTTGATAAAAAGAGTATAATACTTGGGAAAATTACAATTTTTTGTATAGCAGGAGATTTTTTTTGCTCCAAATACTTATTTTCTATATTTATGTACTTTCCATATGCACCATTTTGAGTGACTAAAATATCAACATGAGTTTTCTCAACATACAAACATTTGACTGTGCATTTTACTCTGAAGGTCTGGTGCAGAGTTGTTTTTAGTCTTTACTCTGGAAAGTAGGTTTCCTTAGTGGGCATCTCATGGGAATTTTTCCTCAAATCCTATGCGGTCACAGATTTGATTGAAGGAAGGTTTGCCATGTAAGCAGGTGAGCATGCCTTCTGAACTCTCACTAAGCTAAGTCTAACAAAGAGACGGTGGGCAAAGGGTGGGAGACACATGCAGACACCCCAGGGCTACACTGATAGACACATACTCTGAAGCAAAGAGAATAATCCTGGAGAGAGAGATTGCAGGCCAACATTCTCCTCCCCTGAGGATCCAGGAAATCACAGAAACAACTGAAATGCATCACTTTACAGGGCATCATCAAGTCAAGGGATTCTTGAAGGGCATATCTTTCTATCTCGCATTTGAAAGCCAAATGCAGAAAGAAGCTCTTCCAAAAGGGTCGAAAGGGTCTCGTGGCTTTTGTTTGGGCTGTGAATGCAGTCCTGTTGCAAAGCGAGTGCTCCAGCACAGTGCTGCCTTCCTCATGCCTCCATGAGACTCACTCTCTAACAATACACCAGAATTTTAAAATATAACTTGCTTCAGAATTCAAAATATAAAAATTGTTATTATCATTGAAATGATTTCTAAGCAGGAAAATTAATGCTCAGTTTTCATGTTTGTGCTGACTTAGGGAAAACAACTTACAACAGTCCCCAAAAAGGATATATAGGAATACATTTTTAATATTCTCTCAAAGATTAGCAACTACATATAAAATGACTGGGTAGACTGTGTACTCATATTTGGAATTGCTACTTAAATGCTGCCTACAATGTATTAAGCCAGGCACTAAGAAATCTAAAACCTACAGAAGATGATTTACATTGGGCCTACTAGATAAAGTGTGGAGCATATAGATTTTTGGTGGCCTTGCGCCATTTGCCATCTCTGTTACCACACTAGCAGTAGAAAAAGAACATCACTCACTGTGAGGATATTTTCACTTTAAAGCCTCACTGAAGTCTGATTTTGAAGTGCACCAAGAAGCCGAGTCTGCCAAGCGTGGCCTGGAAAACTAGAAAGAAACCCAGTCGCCAGGCAGAGAGGTTCATTCTTGACGAGTCTAAAGTTCATTGTAGTTGTTGATGTCATAAAATCCTGAGTTGCATAGTTACTTCTAATCTGGTTTTATGAGAGCTTGGACCTGGATGGCTGAAACATTTAATAATAGAGAGGTTAAGAGCAAGAGAACTGCGGCAAGAGCAGAGGGCTGGAAGTTAAGAGCACTAATGTTCTTGTGGAGGACCCAGCTGTTTCCCAGGGATGACATCAGGTACCTGACAACTGTGTGTAACTCCAGCTCCAGCAGGATATCACACACACACACACACACACACACACACACACACACACACACACACACACTTAAAAGGAATATAAATATAAATATAAATCTTTTAAAAAAGAAAATAGCAAGGAGATTTGTTTGTCTTTCCAATTGTTCTGTTAGCACTAAGATAAATTCTCTTTTTTAAGTGTGTGAGTTTCCACTTCCGGGTTACATGTGGTACTGGGTAATTTTGTGTGCCAACTTGACATAAACTAGAGATTTCAGAGGAAGGAGCCTCAGCTGAGGAAATGCCTCCATGATATCCAGCTGTAAGGCATTTTCTCACGTAGTGATCAATGGGGAAGGACTCAGTCCCTGGTGGGTGGTGCCATCCCTGGGCTGCTGGTCCTGGGTTCTGTAAGAAGGTAGGATGAGCAAGCCATGGAATGCAAGCCAGTAAGCAGGCCCCCTTCATGACCTCTGCATCAGTTCCTGCCTTCCAGGATCCTGCCCTGTTTAAGTTCCTGTCTTGACTTCCTTCAGTGCCAAAGTGTAAATCAAATAAAGCCCTTTTGCTCTCCACTTGCATTTTGGTCATGGTATTTTGTTGCAGCAATAGAAGTTCTACGACATATGCCTTTCTTTAAAAAATGCAAATAGCCAGCCCTGAAAACATATACATAGGAGTAACATTATATGAATGGGGCACATTGCATTTACACATTTAGGTGTATACACACAAATACATACCAACAACAGTTCAAGAAAAGGGGGCCATAAATTAGAAAAACATTGAATGGTTTAAAGGGGGGAAATGGGGAAATAGGAAGGAGAAATGATGAACTTATACTCTCAACAACAACAACAAAAGGACCTAAATGCCAAGTGTTAACAACCTATCTGGATCATCATTTTATTTATTGATTCATTCATTTACTTAAGAATTCATTAAGTACAATGCAATATTCTAAGAACTGAGAATTTAATAACTATCCAGTAAAATAAAATGTGAGATAAAATTTAAACAACGCACGAGATCCTCTTCCAGTGCTTTGGCAGAGAGAGAAGGAGCACTTTGGTAGCTGATTACTGTGGATGGAATACATAAGTTTTCAGTGATGACCTTGAGTTTTCAATCCTGCCTGAAAGGAGGAGAGCAGTTGCAGCAGGCTTACAAGTGAGGCTGATTTTTTTTTGTGTTTTGACATGATGCGTGAGAGATCATTGCAGATCCTCTGAGTACAAAGGCCGGAAGTCAGCCAGACAGAGGAAACATGGGAGAGAAGTCCCAATGGAAGATATAGGGAAACATGATTTGGATTCACTGTCTTGAAGCTCTGATTGGGTTTGAGAGGCAGAGAAGCTGGCAAGACAGACTGCACTCTCAACGTTTCTCATTTAATGTTGAGGTGTGGTCTTGATTTTTCCACATAAGTAGGACAGGAAACATTAAGAATCTGAAGTCACTGGACCTTTCTGGAGCTTGTCCTTGTCCTTTCTAGACTTTGAACTCAGGTCCAGCTGGATTTGTCGGCACTCACAGCCTGCACTCTTTACTGGGTTTTCATAGGTCATGAAAAGAGTAAGAAAAGCCAGCAATCCGTTCCCTGACAACCTAGAGAGATGGTTCTCTTCCCAAAGGCTGTCGCTGGTTTAAGATGTGCAATGTGTAAAAATGAGCAGTCCAGGGAGGCACAGAGCTGCAAGCTCCTCCATGTTTAGTTGAGATGCAGCTGAGGAATTATTGCAAGATGCTATATAATCTTCAGAGAAAATGTCTGCTGATTTAGCTAGTGGAAAATGCAACCATTAATCTTTCTCTTTAAACCCTGTGAGGCTCGGGGCTAACAAATAATAAAACCCTGGCAGGAAGGAAAATGATGAGCCAAGATTTTTCTAAACATAGAAATACAGGATTCTAATTTGCATTATATTGATTCATTTATCCAATAAACATCAATTAAGCCACCACAACATAGAAGCTTTGAACAAAAAATATAGGAGATTAGAAATGCAATAAAATTATGCCCAAGACATGACCTTCATTTCAAGAACAACCCTGTTTCTGAGAGATAGACCTGTAAGAAATTAGCTGTAGCCGAACACACTAAAATGGTATATTTTGTACAAATTGCTGCAGCTGTGCAGAAAGAATCATGTTTGAGATGAGTCTTGATTCTCTAAGAAGCTTCTTGAGGCTATAGAGGCCGGGCACTCTAGACAAGGGCACAGTGTGGGAACACACGAAGTTTGGAAGAAGAAGGAATTTTGGCCCAGAGCTTTAGGTAAGTTGAAAAAGGGGATTAAAAGAGAGATCTGCTTAAGTCTTAGCACTGGCAAAAGTGGTCCTTACCCTGGAGCAAGCAGAAAGAAGTGAGCAAAGAGGCAAAAGCGCAATGACAAACGATGAGGATGGAGAGCCCCAGGAGAAGATGCTGAGCTTTTCTGAAGTAGACCTCTGAAGATATAGCAGACAATGCTGAGCTTGTCCCAGTTTCTACCTTAGGTGACGGGACAACATAGCTAAGAATTTGGAACGTGGTCAATACTCTGCCCCCGCCACGCTCACTCACTCTCACGCTCCTTCTGAGACAAGTATCCCTAAGTAAGTAGCTCAAGCTGTCCTCAAACTCAGCATCTTCCTGCCTCGACCTCCCAAAGGCTGGAATAACAGGTTTGTGCCAGGGCACCACAGCCCCAAAGTTAAGAATCATTTCTTAAACTTTAGCTGTTGGTTGAGAGCACATGTCTAATTTTGCCCAACAGAGTGTGGGAAATGGCGACGTTTATGAATACAATAGAATAACTTAAGCAGCGCCTTTTTTCACCAGGGAAGACATGGAAAACGGCCACAGCGAAGGAAGGAATTTGATTAGTTCTGCCCACCCCTCATAACCTTGCAGGATTTGAGGGTCATAGGATATGCAACAAGGAGAAAGGAGCAGCCAGGTTCTATGTGGAAAGGCATGATGATGCCCTGTCTGCGCATCACCTTTTCATAGCCAGAGCTACTACTGTGAACAATGCTGGGACAGGAAAGGGGATTGGTGTGCGCCGACTGAAAATTTAGAAGAACACTTTGGGTCTACTTTTATCTATACTGAATTTGGGGTACATGCAGGAGCACCTGGGTGCTCGGAATATTAATGAAAAAACGGTTAAGCTTTGTCTTAGCCACCATTCTACTCTTATGACCAAAGACCATGACCAAAGCAAATTGTGGAGGAAAGGGTTTATTCAACTTACACTTCACCATCAAAGGAAGTCAGGACAGGAACTCAAACAGGGCAGGAGCCTGGAGGTAGGGACTGATACAGAGGTCATGGTGGGATACTGCTTACTGAGTTGCTCTTCATGGCTTGCTCAGCCTGCTACCTTATAGAATCCAAGACCACTGGGATGGCACCGCACACAATAGGCTGGGTCTTCTTCTTCCGTAAATTACTAATTTAAAAAAATGCTTTACAGTTGGATTTCATAAAGGCATTTTCTCAACTGAGGTTCCCTCCTTTTAGATAGCTCTAGCTTGTGTCAAGTTGACGTAAGACTAGCCAGTACAGGCTAGCTATGCTAAATTTAGAAGTTCTCTCTTTCTCTGTCTCTCTCTGTGTGTCTCTCTATATCTCTGTCTGTGTGTGTGTGTGCGTGTGTGTGTGTGTGTGTGTGTGTGTGTGTGTGTGAGAGAGAGAGAGAGAGAGAGAGAGAGAGAGAGAGAGAGAAGAGAGGTCAGTTTCTGTGTCTGTCTTGATCCATCTCCACATTATTGAAACAAGGACCCTCAATAAACCCTGAGCTCTCTTAGGCAAGTGTACAGAAAACAGGGAAGAGGCCCGTGCCAGGTTCAGAAGGACTTACTGACACATCCCTATTGTGTCTTGGGCGGGGGTGTTGCCCCCTGTTTTCTCTACAGCAGTAGAGAGGTGGGCAGCTGAGAACGAGGGACAAGGAGAGCTACAGGAACCTGGTGGGAAGTTGAAAAGCTTTGAGCAGCTGTCGTGTACACTGTAAATGTTAGGTGATTAAGGCAAGCATAAAGACTGCTGAGTAGTAGAGAGGGACAGCTGAGGTTGTCCCTGTGCCAGTTGGCACGGGAATCCAATTTTCCCTAGCAGCATTTGCAGTCTGGGAGTAGACAGAGAAAAAAGCAGATGGCTAGAATAAATTTGTCCTGAGGATAGCTAGCCAAGTATGCGGTGGGCGGGTTAGGGAGACAGGGAGTCAACTGATCATCCCCAACCTATTAGTCCTCTGTCATCTCACCTTGACATTGTTTACCTGATTAACAGCTGCACCATTCCCAAGGCTCTGGAATTGAGTGTATCCAGTATGAATTGCTCCCAAAACTTCAATGATCAAAAAAAAAAAAAATTATGTACCTACTGACTCTCCTCTCTCTCCCCACCAGCTCCCTCCTCCAAGTGAATGTGGTTCATGAAATGCCATTGAGCTGGTTCAGACAAGTGTGCTTCACAGAGACCTGGTCCTCTCAGGACGATATCCAATCCCCTCTCGCCCAGGTGTATAGCATTCTCTTGGGAGAATCATTTGTATAGATGGGATTCAGGATCGCTCAAGAGATGCATGAAAAGTAAAATGCCTGCCTCTGTAGCCGTCCCTCCTAAACTGTCACCCTGGTTTCATGGCTCTGGGAACACATCGTGACTTTTCATTGTACCAGAAAACATTATTCAATAAGCCTATGATGCCTTATCCTGATATATAAAGGTAAGAATTAGGACCTTTTTCTTACGGAGAGGCTGGAGATGAAAAAATGCAAAATTCTAGATCATGTGAGAAACGAGGTTTGTGGAAGAGTTGAAATCCAAGGACATATGCCGAAGTGTGTTTTTATAGGAGGTCAGGAAATGAGGAGGTACCGGAAAAACGAGCTTGCTCTCTAGCCCTCTCTGTTGTCCTGACAACGAAAGGATGCAGCCAGCTCTGGAAAACATTCTCATGCTCCAACTCTACTTCGCATCTTAAGGAAGAATTCTGGACTCAGGACATCGACAAGATTAGGAACCTAATCTCTGTGCCTATGCCATAAACATCGTCATCCCCCTTTATTTTTAGCTACTTTCTATAAAAATGATATAAATACCAAGAAGCAACAACAAGACACATTTACAGTAAGAAACAATTATGGCTTGCTATCCAACTAACATTAATTATGAATCATATTCTGGCTAGACAGAAGAGCACCGTAGAGCAAGTGGTAACTGCAATTTTTTGCTCTTCCTGCTAAAGGTTGGACGAGACGTCATGACTTTAAAAGTTCTAACCAAATGTCACTTGTTAAACATTTTCTCTGGAATTAGTTCAGGAAACTTCATCTTTCCAAAACCCTCAAAAATAAGAAACATCTAGGGAAGATGCCAGCCGCTTCAAAGAAAACCTGGGCTGGCATCAGCCTTGCTTCAAGTCCCGAAGAGCCAGGGTGTTGCTTTGCATTTTGTCAGTCTTCCAAAATGAACATGATTCCAGGATGCTTTATTGATTATTCATATTCTCTGCCAGTATCATTTATAGATGACAGACAAGGTCTTCTATTTTACTCTAGTTGATAAAATGATTCACAAAATGCATTATCAGGAGCGGATACCTAACAGTACTTTGTATTGTACATCTATACATGAGCTGTCCATGAAGTCAGAGTTAGGCTAGGCCATGAATTAAACAACTCTCGCCGAACATATTAATAATTATCATTCTTATTCTTTAATAATATTATCCTATGTTGAAATGAATAACTAAATGACATGGAAACAACCTAATAAAGACAATGGCAGTCTTCATGATGGGGCTGGATTGCAGTTTCTCTGGACCCTATGATTTTCAAAACTAGGTGTGTCAAGATTTATTCTCCTGGAAAGGAGAATAAACATGTAATTTAGTTGCTGTTTTTCAGAAACACTCTTCAGAGATGCATATCTTATTAGAAATAGTCTGGTCAAAACATTGTATATAACCAGTATTCCCAAATGGAGAATATTAAATGTAAATTCATTTGTTGCAGATGTTTGGAGTTCTCCAAAGGGAATATGTATTAATCACCTCACTTCCTGCTTGAAGGTATGCCAGGCTCTACTGAATAGCAGGGTCATAAAAACATAAAGGAATAAAAGGTCTAAATCTAATAATACTGTATACTGAGAGATTAAGACAGAATTTCATAAATTTCCTTGGATCAACTCAAATGTCAAATGATGATGTTTCCTTCCCTCCTCCTCCCCTCATTTCTCTCCCTCTCCCCCTCCATCTGTCTATCTATCTATCTATCTATCTATCTATCTATCTATCTATCTATCTATCATCTATCTATCTATCTATCTATCTATCTATCTATCTATCTATCTCATTAAAGACACGGCTGTCAGGATCGTCTTCGTTCCTCTCTTAGGTGGCTAGAGCTTTCCTGATACCATCTGCTCTGCCAGCATGCTGCTGTTCTGTACATTCCACCTCAGCTGTAGAAGGTGCCACTGTGCCCATCCTTTAGAGCTGATGACACCTCCATGGCATTTCTCAGCCTGACTTCCTTCCTAAACTGTACATTTAAATAAGTGCCAACCTCAACATCCCCGCTGGAACACCCAGCTGAAACGTGAGCTGTCCACGGCACACTCGGAGATGCTACCAATGTCCCCATTCTCGAAACTCCCACTGGCACAGGCATCTCTTCGCTTTCCCTTTGCATGGCTGCTCCCATCACTCACTCAGGGGCTCAGACAACCTCTTTCCTGTTGTCATCGCAAGCATCACCTCCTGCGTTGATCTCAGAATTCCAAGTCTCTTTGTATGCAAAATTCAAGAAGTCATTGTTTTTTACTGCTGAGTAGTACTCTAATATGTATATAAAAACACTATCCTGAGTGAGGTAAGCCAGACCCAAAAAGAGGAACATGGGATGTACTCACTCATATTTGGTTTCTAGCCATAAATAAAGGACATTGAGACTATAATTCGTGATTCTAGAGAAGCTAAATAAGAAGGTGAACCCAAAGAAAAACATACAAGCATCCCCCTGAATATTAACCTTCATCAGGCGATGAAAGAAGACAGAGACAGAGACCAACATTGGAGCACCGGACTGAAGTCTCACGATCCAAAGGAGGAGCAGAAGGAGAGTGAGCACGAGCAAGGAACTCAGGACTGCGAGGGGTGCACCCACACACTGAGGCTATGGGGATGTTCTATCGGGAACTCACCAAGGCCAGCTGGCCGGGGTCTGAAAAAGCATGGGACAAAACCGGTCTCGCTGAACATAATGGACAATGAGGACTACTGAGAACTGAAGAACAATGGCAATGGGTTCTTGATCCTATTGCACGTAATGGCTTTGTGGGAGCCCAGGTAGTTTGGATGCTCACCTTAATAGACCTGGATGGAGGTGGGCGGTCCTTGGACCTCCCACAGGGCAGAGAAACCTGCTTGCTCTTTGGGCTGAGGAGGAAGGAAGACTTGATTGGGGGAGGGGGAGGGAATGGGAGGTGGTGGTGGGGAAGAGGCAGAAATCTTTAATAATTAAATAAATTAATTTAATAAAAAAAATCAAAAATAAAAAAATAAAACACTGACATTTAAAAAAAAAAAAAAAAGAATTCCAAGTCTCATTGGACTTATGTTCCACACATAGTTTGAAGTCTCCCTCTCCCTTCCTTTAGTACAGACAAATTGCCCACACTTTAAGCCAGACTCCTCTGTCCCGGAGTCTGTCTGCATTTGTTCTCTGGAGTTCAGCTGAAATGGTAGACTTTCCCAGAGGCTGTGCATGGCAGCCTAAGCTACAGCCATGGCTGATGCACTCCACCATAACACATCACTGAATTTTCCTGCATGTCTCTCACCTGTCTAATGTTTCTTGTACAGTTTCTTCCCCTCTTATTGCCACGCTATAAGATTCAATGTCTCTCTTTGTTCTCAGTGGTGTTTCTAGGACCTGGAATTACACGTGGGATATAGGAAACACTCGATGGATATGAATATGTTTGTTTACCTTAGTGATTTGAATCCATTGAATAAGAAGTGACAGTCAAAATACTAGCAGAATACTTACATCCCTTCAGCCCCGATGTTTCCTATTGATTTCTAACACACTCGTGATGCTTCCTCACACAAACAAAAAGGGAAATTTGTCACCCTTAGCTCAGATGTCTCTGTGGCTTTATTCCCTTGCAGTTACCTCAAAGCATCACTTCCCTGTTTGAAATGTGCAGGCCTGTGCCACACGCATCCCTTGGAGACATATAGCAGGTGCTCAATGAATGATTGTTGGAAGGATGGTTGAATGAAACCCGTATCTCGGACAAAGCTCAGGCCTGGGTGACTGGTTGCTTGCCAGAGCCGCATAGCAGAATAAAGCCAGAAGCGCTTGGCATCCTCTCAGCTCAGCTTGCAAAGCTGCGAACTATCAGGGGAAGCACTTTGGACAAATTTCTGAAGTCTGTTTGCCCTCCTCGTTTCAGCTCACTAAAAAGCTCCTTATGTTCATTGCAAAGCGTTAGCCTGTTGTAGAAACTGTAAAATCCTGCAGATACCCCAGTTTTCTCTTAATTATAGATACCAGCTATGGTAATGTAGCAGAGGGAAAAGAAGTCTGCAGGCCAGTCGGATAAATGATCACAATGGACAGTAGGAGTTAGCATTTATTATTTTTTTCACTCTGAAAGTCTCCAAACTGATGACCTAGATTCTCACCACTTGCCTCAGGTGTGGTATGAGCATGCAGGTTCGTGTGAAGAGCTTGTTAAAGGCAGGAAAAGCCTGATAGATTGGAAAGATGCTGCTGAGATGACAGACTAAGATGCATATTCATGTAACGACGGCTCACTTATCCCCCTTTTCTCAGAACATCTCTCTAGTTTTAGTGGATCTTTAACCTCCACGGGAGAGTTTTCTGAAGACCATTCTAAACACATACTTAGTGGACAGCAGCTGTGGATGGCAGTGACGTGTCTTTCATTAAGGAGAGAACCACTCACTCTGAAGAAAACAAGATGCCCCTGCCTCTGGTCTGCCACTCCCCCACAAGGAGGGATGCTAGTTTTGTGAGTGACACTGCTTCTACCATAAGTCTCTGCCCATGTAGAGTGACTGCTTTCTAAATGTCAGGACACCACTAGGCATTCCGCCACACGTTAGGGCCTGAAGACCATGCTGTAGAAATAGGGATGAAGATTCATAATAGCCTGAGGAGTGAGATTTGTAAATCTGTGTGATGGGACCCCTCTAGTCTCCTGGCTGAAGGAACAGCTGTGGGAAACAGGAAGCTCCTTGAAAGAGAAAGGATACACTTGCATGCTTTGAGCAAAGATTTCGGAGTCAGGCTCTACCAAATTGTCAAGGTCAAAATACAGGCTCATTGTGATGCTGCCTAAATATTTTGCTTCCTATTTTCAAAGGTGTTGAAGGGGAGCTGCGGGCTGTGTTCCTGCTGCCCCAGCTCCTGGTCGCCTAGCTAGCTTATGCCCTGAAATAACAGCACACAAACTGTATTCTTTTAAACACTGCCTGGCCCATTTCTATTCATGTGTGTAGCACCTTGAGGTGCGCTTACCAGGAAGATTCTAGCCTACATCCATCCTGGGTCGGAGCTTCATCTCGTCTGCCCAAGAGAGCAGAGCTAAGGCGTATGAGCTCACTTCCTCTTCCTCCCAGCATTCTGTTCTGTTTACTCCACCCACCTAAAGGCTGGCCAATCAAATGGGCCAAGGCAGTTTCTTTATTAGCCAATGACCTTCCTCCATCACAAAGGAGATATAAATGAGCTTTCGCCAGATGGCAGTGTCAGCCATTTTGTCTTCATTAGCTATCCTGTTCAGCAGGCAAATGCTTTCTTTTTTCTTTTTTTTTCTTTTCTTTTCTTTTTTTTTTACTAGAAATCATTGTGATTTTCTAACTTTTGAGGAAGGAAAAATCATTTCATGTCTATCTGGTAAATCACAGCACTTTGGAACTGTTCCTTCTCACGGAGCCAATACAGACTGTAAGTACTGGAATGTGTCGGGTACCTGGTCACCCCATTCTTTCGCAACAGCCCGCAAGCACGTGTGTCCCTTGTGTATGCGGTGGGTCACTGTGGGAGAAGAACAGAGCCTAATCATCTGGTGTCGGTGGAGACAGACTTCTGAACTTCCTGTCACTTCTGTACCAAAGGAAGAGGAGTCTAGATAAAAACACGCTTTTGGAAACACTCTTTTCCAAGTGTCATAGTCCTGAAAATAGACCCAGTGAGCATGAAGTTGAATTCTGCGGTTTCTCAATGAACAAAATGAAACATAAGACTCTTCTATGATGAAGGTTATTCTATATTTCTGAGGAAAAGTCACGACCTGACGCTCAGGAGCCTTCGATGGACAACCAGCCTATGTAGAAGTTGTCGTTAGAAGGCTTATCATGCTATGTGTAAGTCTATTTTTATTGCAGTGAGAAAACCATGTATCACCCACAACACCCTTTGGGGGTGTGCAATTACAGCCCTACCTACTTTTTTTCGAACTATTCCATAATTGTAAGTTATGTGTCACCAATAGGTCTCTAGGTTCAGATACACCTAGCAATAATTTGATAGGTTTATTTCCCTCTGCAGAAATAATTTTGTTCTAACTTGTAATTTGTCTCAACATATAAACCCATGTGACTTTCTGGTTCTCTCATATCAGAAGAGCAATTTCTCTGATATGCACTATTTTATATCTCTATGGAAATCAGCAGTTTACCTTTTCTTGGAAAATGATATTTTATGAGAAAATACGCAAGAAAACATATATCATAATCTCTTCAGATGACTTTTTTTGGGTAGAAGACATCATCAAAAGGATAAACAATATACATAAAAGTTCAAAATAAGATTTTTCTTTCAGGATGTGAATTGCCATGATATTTATAAATTATATAGTACAGGGAGGAAAAACCCATTGTGAAAGTATAGTTCACATCCTCGAGTATTTCAGGAATAAAATGATAGTGACAGTTTTAAAGAAGAACCACCGCTAAGAGCCCCACTATTCAAGATGGCCATCTGTGGTTGGTGGGCTGCTGAGGACACAAACTGTTACTAGCCTTCACTAACAACTGTGCAACAGCACACCCCAGATGCCAGCACTTTGCATAAAATAAAATGTATAATATCCCAATAATTTTATACCGACTACATGTTAAAGTGATAAGATTTTAGGATAAATTAGGTTAAGTAAAATTCAGTTAAAATAAATTTTATTTCTGTTTGTCTTCAAATGCATAACTGACTATTATATATATATATATCTAATATTATATTTGGTATATAAAACAAAAGGATATTACTATTTTATTAAGTGTTGTTGACATATCTTTGCCGTTCAAAATCCATGCTGAGAAAAAAAAAAGACAAAATAAACAAGAACAAAGAAAGGTCATAAATTGAAGAGCAGTTACCTGGGAATTCATAGCAAATTAATATGCTTGCTCTTAGGAACAGTACCACAGCATTGACTTTTCATCATTTAGAGTACACAAGGTAGATAATGAAACAGCTGTGGCGAATGGTTTAAAATCAATAAACACATGTTTAGCTTTATGTCTTTTATCTTTTGTGCTTGATGGGAGGCAAGCAGTGATTATATCTCTGTGTGTGTCTCTGTCTCTGTCTCTCTCTCTCTCTCTGTGGGTCCATGAAGAAATGAAAAAAGCTAAACCTTTAAATAAAGAAGGCGGTGAGTTTAACTAGGCTTTCTAGAGACCCGATTGGTTACCTTGGAAATCATTTAGATTCTTACATAAAACAAGATTCTTAACTTGACCTACTTTATTTGTCAGAGCAAGTAGCATAGAGTTAAGGTGTTTGCTAACCTCAATTCAGTAGAAAGGTATTTATGGATACAGCAACTCAACTATATGGTTTTTGTTTATAAGGAAAGGACAAATTGCCAAACTAGTAGATAAAAAGTAATGAATATGAGATTGAATTGAGTTTTTCTAGGGGAATATCTTCAAAACAGTTTAAAGATTATTTATTTTTATTTTATGTGTATGAGTGTTTGCTTGCATGTATGCATGTGCACTGCTTGTACATGCTTGATTCAAATTAAGGTGCCAGAACTCCTGCAACTGCAGTTATAGACAGTTGAGAGCCACCATGTAGTTTCTGGGGGCCAAACCTTGATCCTCTGCAAGAGCTGCAAATAATCTGAAATTGCCCACCTATCTCCAATCCCTTTCAAAACACTTAAAATGAAGTGTTTTGTTTGTTTTTCTGATGAAAAACTATTAATGATCATAAAACATTTAATTAGTAAGGAAGTCTAAAGGAATAAGATGAGGAAACCAGCCCCCCTTCAGTTAAATCCCTTGGTCAGAGATTTGTTTGCACAGTGAATGTTAATACTTGCTATTCTGCAACCTGTTTTAAAAGAATGTGCTACCTCTCTTTGGAAAACTAAGATGCTTAATACATCTCTTTGTGTTTTGACCCTAGTATACAGCTTCCACTGCCTGTAATGTTAATTTGATCTGCTATGGTGAACTTGCTGTAAATCAGCATCCATGTGTCCCCATTAGCTAGCCTGAAGTACACTGAAGGTAGAAACTGAAGAGTCATAGTGAACTTGCAAAAACGCTTTCTTGGTAACTAACATTTCTAGTCTGTAGCTCATGTTTACTAGTTATACAAGATATTCTAGGTCCCAAATACCAGGCAAGAAGGGAGCACAGACTAACTGCTTGCTTAACGGAAATGTTCACATAAACTGGCACAGGCAATCAGTGGCAACATTATGTTCAGTGGGGGTTTTTTGCAAATCCACCTTTGAAGATGCTTAGAAAACGCCACGGAGTTACTGTCATAAGTGCATTACCCATATGAATTCACTTAGCCTCATAACAACCCTATTGCATGGCCACTTTTAAATTTCCAATTCATGATAAAAGAATACAACATATTTCCAAGCAAACTGCAAACCGAGTATGGCGGGCATCTTGACTTTAGGACCCATGTTACATGGGAATTTATATTCCCAAATCTCCAAGGTTTTTCTGTTTAGTCACTGTCTGTCGACAAGAAGTAACAGTTTAAAAGTCCAGACAAACACCCAATCCTCTTGAGGCAAAAATCCATCCCACGTTAGATCCTGTGCATCATGATGCTATTTTTAGGGTTGTGACTAGTGAATGGCAATAATCCATTCATGGGAGGGAAGAGAACTGGGCATTAAGATGTGATACGATTTCTTGTCTAGACAGCAGAGAACAAAGAAGGAAGAAGGATTAGTTCCTGAGTTCCTTTTGTGGCTTTCATTAGCTGCATCCTGGCAGAGTCATTTTAACAAGGAACAGCCCTGCTCTCTGAACTCATTTTCTTCCTTGAAATTTGCCATCATGTGGTTTATGTTACATGCTAAATTGCTCATCACTAATTAATAAACACCCGTGATGTGAAATTTTGACCATAAGTATGAACCCAAGCCAAGTTAATCTGGCTTTCAGTTAATTGGGAATCCAACTGGGGAGGAGTTGGGTCTTCTGGACATAAATAATGTGCTTTGAAATTTAAAGGCATCAGCAAAAATATTTTAATACCGGAGGACTTTAAAATGATATCTTCAACATTTAGTTAAAGTTACACTATGCAGTAAAACTTCACACACTAAATATTGTAAAGAATTTGATATTGAACCTTGTCAAGGTTATCTTTGGTAGTGAGGATAAAATATCCCTAGACATGCATAAGCTCACTCTTCGATAAATACTTACCAAGTGACAGCTATGGATCAGACTGACGTATGGGAGTGAATTAGGGAGTCAGGGTGTATGCCCCTACTTCCCTTACAATTTTGCAAATGCTGCATTTGGGATACTTGGAGCTCTGAAAATTTGCAGCATTTTTGGGGGAATCTCCTTGACTTCTTCTAGAAAGCCTTTTCTGTGTGCTTGCCTTGTTTCTACTGTGCGTGAGAATCTCCTTCCAGTGTCCCTCAGAAGACTGTATTAACTATTGCGGTAGAATCAATCACGATGCTTTCTAATTGCTTCTGTCCATTGCAACCTACACACTAATGAAAGTAAGTGCATATATTGTCTGCCATTATTTTCCACATACTGCTCCATGGTGTGTTCTTTTATTTATTTATTTATTTGTTTGTTTGTTTGTTTGTTTATTAAAGATTTCTGCCTCCTCCCCGCCACCGCCTCCCATTTCCCTCCCCCTCCCCCACTCAAGTCTCCCTCCCTCATCAGCCCTAAGAGCAATCAGGGTTCCCTGCCCTGTGGGAAGTCCAAGGACCACCCTCCTCCATCCAGGTCTAGTAAGGTGAGCATCCAAACTGCCTAGGCTCCCACAAAGCCAGTACGTGCAGTAGGATCAAAAACCCAGTGCCATTGTTCTTGAGTTCTCAGTAGTCCTCATTGTCCGCTATGTTCAGTGAGTCCGGTTTTATTCCATGCTTTTTCAGACCCAGGCCAGCTGGCCTTGGTGAGTTCCCGATAGAACATCCCCATTGTCTCAGTGTGTGTCTGCACCCCTCGCGGTCCTGAGTTCCTTGCTCGTGCTCTCTCTCCTTCTGCTCCTGATTTGGACCTTGAGATTTCCCATGGTGTGTTCTTGTTATTCAAGAAGAGAGGGTTTAGTGTAGAGTTCTTTGTTTAGCTATTTTATCATTTACATCTCAGTGTTGAGGCTACTTGCATGGAGTCACTGGATTGAACATGTCAAATCAAAGTGGGACTCATGCAGCAAGCAACAGCAGGAGTGTGCTTTAGTCCTGACTATAAGGCTGCTGCGATTCAGTTAGGAAAAAATAAAAAGAAAAAAGATGGAAAAGGACCAAACTATTCCAATAAAACATGTAAAACAATAAATAATTGGATTGTGCTGTCTTTGTCTTTCTTTTTATTTATCTATTTATTTATTTTTAATATTTATTTATTTGTTATGTATATAATATTCTATCTGTGTGTATGCCTGCAGGCCAGAAGAGGGCACCAGACCTTATTACAGATGATTGTGAACCACCATGTGGTTGCTGGGAATTGAACTCAGGACCTTTGGAAGAGCAGGCAATGCTCTTAGCCGCTGAGCCATCTCTCCAGCCCCATACAAATGTAAGTAATATACTCCTCCATGCAAAGAAATGCTGGCTATGATTCACTCATTGTGGTATATCAGGATATAGTAAAGTACTTAGCATATGTAGAAAATCCATAAATATTCACTAAATAAGGGAGCAAATAAATCATTCAATTAAAATTTGATTGAAAATTACAAACTTGAAGAAAGAAATTCATAGATCTGTACGGATAATGGCTAACAAATTCTCCGAGGAGCTTCTGTGCGCTGTGGAACTGTGGGAGCTGAGGCAGCGTGGAGGTGGTGGATGGGAATATCACTGTTTTTCAAGTCTAACTGAAGATGGTGTCAGATGAGGTTTTTAATGGAGGCTAATACTAGCGGGAACCTTGATGAGTTGCTAGACATTGGTGAGCCTTCAAAGTGTCTCCCACAGAGCGTTTACTAGTTTCAGGGGAGAAATTTGGCAGCAATGATATCGGGAGGAAAATCAGAGGTCGATCAGCTGGTGATTAAAGTTAGCATCACCAAGGGATGCTGTGTACTTCCGGACATGATATGCTAAAGGACACAACCATGTTGTCTGCCACTTCGCCGCAGAGTGCACAGCCTGAAAGTCATCATAAGGAACTGTCAGGCCAAATTCAACTGAGGACTGTTCTATTTGAACAAGAAATGTAAGGATGGGTACTTTATTCCCAAAATGTCCATATTGGAAAAGGGAAAGAAACGATGTAGAAATGGACATTGAATGAGGCTAAAAAACATGAAAATAAACACAATATCTGAGCATAGATTGAGTCCTGTCCCAGAGGAGTGACTGCCACCAAGGACACCATTGGCTCATCTGATTACAATGGCATTGGAGTATAAAAGGCAGATTAAAATAGGTTATTGATTTTAGCCTTAGCAAAGCTGCTAACTCTACTGAAGCTGAGTAAGGGAATACCCATGCTTTTAGTAAATATACAACTGCAGTTGGGGCTTAAGGTCCATACTATCACTGACTTGTTTTTGATGAAACAATATCATATGTATCCCCTATATCACACACACACACACACACACACACACACACACTAGCTGGAGAAAGAAATGAATATATAAGAATAAGGTGGGTAGAGATAGGAATCTGAAAGACAGTTATACACAGTGCTAGGAAGTGTTTCTGGGTAAAAGAAAAATGATCTTTTTTTTTTAGTTTAAGTAAAAATTTAAAGAGGTATACATATGCCAAATGTATCAATAAATATAACAATAACACCATTTCACAAAAATACTTGTATGAGCTTTTATATATCATCTACTTAACACGGTGATATTTTTTTCTGTCCTAAATCTAAAAACAGTCTTGGTACCCTAACAGTTGGTTTCAATGCAAAGGCCAAAGTAAAATAAAAGCAGTAATCATATAAAGGTTTGCAAACATAATATGGTACTGAGCAGCCTCTAAACCTATCAGTCCTTGGACTCCAAGGTGTTGCGAGTAGGAAAAACTGGAGTGCTGATGCTCAGATGCTTAGCCTGGACACCATCACCAAAGAGAAGTGGGCTACTGTCTGCGGCACAGCTCAACAGAGGGCCCTTTCCTACTCAGCACGACAGTCTCCTGCATTGTGTCAGCTCTGCTCCAGCTTGGCCCATCCGCAAGCCTGAGGTGGAGCCTGATCCAAAGCCACACAGGCAGGACACAGAGGCCCAGTTATTTCTATCATTAGACACACAATAATTAGGGATAATGTTCGGTCTATAATTGTACCAAAACCACAAAAACCGATCACTACACACATACTGTACCTAAAGGAACAACAATCTAAGCCACACAAAGACAAATTGTCAGGTTAAGGGGAAAATGTTAATTGCCAGAAGCCAGTTAAGCAATTATGTTTGCAAGATTGGTTCAGGCTTCTAACCAACTTAAAGCAGGTCATCCAATGCATTGTGCTAGAGTAAGAAGTCATGACACATAGTGTCATTGTCACTTTTGGAAATTATACACATGCTTTTCCTTCTTGGGGACACAGATTTGTGGTCACAAACTTAGTGTGCCTGCCATTCCTCTAGAGTCGTGTCCATAACTAGGAAAGGATGTCCAGCTACTACAAACTCCAACTGCTTGTCCTAGAGCCACTATTTCAACTAGTCTTGGCTTTTTGTCTTGTTATATTTTTGCTCTTTGGTTTCTCTCCCCATTTTCCTTTAATTTAAGTTAGGCTGACAGAAAAGGTTTCATCAATTTCCAAAGAAGAAAAACAATCCAATAAGAAAATAAAATGAAGAATTTTTATTTATATATGTGGATGACACTGAGTGGGCTAAGAATCTGGCAGGGGGCAAGGGAAGAGGGGTCTCACTGTAATAAATACTAGGGAGACATTAATTATACAATTTATGACTATTTTGCATTCACTTTTCTGTATTTCAAGAAAGAACATGATGTCAATATATTAACGCTGATATGCATTCTATTTATGCATTGTCTTTGTTCCTGTGGTTCTGTAGCTGGAATAGTTGTATGAGTTTTTCTCCCATTTATACTTGGTCAGAGGTTATCCCTATGCTCAGTGTGGCAAAGAATGTATGGTCCCTGAAGAGGAGAACACATTGCACATTCTCTCTCTCTCTCTCTCTCTCTCTCTCTCTCTCTCTCTCTCTCTCTCATTTTTAAACTAAAACAGCCTTTGAACTCTAGGTATATTCACACTGACAGGGAAGCTGGCCTTTGACTCGCTGCCTGCTGCTAAGTATTCATCTGGAAACTCAAATGGGAAGGCACCTGAGCTAAGAAAAGCCAGTTTCGGGATGAGAGATGGCTCAGGGGATAAGAGGTTAAGATCTCATACTGTTCTTACAAAGGACCCAGATTCGTTTCCAAGCACTCATGTTGAGTGGCTCACAACCACCTGTAATATAAGCTCAGGGAGATCATGTCTCCCTAAGATCCTGCACTTATGTGTACATTTCTACACACACACACACACACAACACACACATGCACACCACATACACATTCACACACACCACACTCGCACACACACGTGTGTGTGCACACACCACATACACATTCACACACACCACACTCGCACACACACGTGTGTGCACACACCACATACACATTCACACATGCCACATATGCATGCACACACACCACACACATGCACACCATACATACACCATGCACACATACATACACACATGTGTACACGCATCACGTATACATTCACACACATGCACGCACACACATCACACACACACATGCATGCACACACACATGCACACATATGCTCTTAAAAACAAAGTAAATCTTTGAAAAAGGTCAAACAAGAAAGAAGACATCTTACGCTACCATGAGAAGTGTTCCCCTCTACTGATTAAATCTAGATCACAGTCTCTATAAGTTAATAAGAAACAGTTTCTTCTCTCTCTCTCCCTCATCCCTCCCCATTTTTGCCCCTACCCCTTCTCTCTCCTAAGATTTGAGACAGAACCACATTAAATTGCCCCGACTTGTTTTGAATTTACCCTGTGAACCATACTCTCTTCCCTCTGCTTGTAATTTTCTTCCCTCTGCCGCTAAGTAGCCAGTGCTACAGACTCATGCCCCTAGGCCCGGTCGTTTCCACTTAACTTTCAATAATTGCTTAGATAGCTGTTAATGATTTAGCTGGCATGGTTGCACACAACTTTAGTTCTAACTGCTCGGGAGACTGAGGCAAGAAGAGTATTTGAGCCCACAAGTAATAGCGAACACAGTGTGATGTGGGATTCCCCTCTGTATGCTGTGAATACCATTGATTAATAAAGAAACTGGCTTGCCCTGATAGGGTAGAACCTAGGTAGGCAGGGAAGATAGAACTGAATGCTGGGAGAAAGAAGGGCGAAGTCAGAAAGAATCCATGTAGCCCCACCAGAGATGGATGAACTTTAGCCGGTAAGTCACAGGCATGTGGCAATACACAGATTAATAGAAATGGGGTAAATTAAGATGTAAGAGTTAGTCAATAAGAAGCTAGAGCTAATGGGCCAAGCAGTGATTTAATTAATACTGCTTCTGTCTGATTATTTTGGGAGTCTGAGCAGCCGGGAACTACCAAGCGGCCTTCGCACTACAACAAGTGAGTCCCTGTCTCAAGATGGTGATGCTTTTAGTATACAGTCAGGTCTCAATGTGGGAGCAGCAGAGGATACCGCACACTACATTTTGGTTAAGATGAACTTGTAAGTGTCAGAATTTGGGCTGTTGTGATATAAATCTCCTTAAAACTATATACCCTTTCTTTAAATGGGAGACTCTCCCACCTCTAGTTAAGACTTTTGCTCACCTCCACGACCCAAGGAGATGAACAGCAAGTCCTGACACATTACTATAGCACTGATTCTTCCCTTCCTCTCCATTCAGAGCTGGAACATTTCCATTTTTTACATTATTATCATGATGATGTGTGCATTTGTGGATATACACACAGAGGCCAGAGGGCGACTCTATGGAGCTGGTTCTTTTTTTCTACTTCTGTGTGGACTCAGATGATCAAATTTAGGCTGCCAGGCTACTACAGCAAGGACTTTGACCAGGTAAGTCATCTCACTAAACCAAAACTGGAGTACGTCAAAGGCTATAGGTAGAGGTGGAGAAGCTGTAGGTTCTACTTGGGAGCTCAACAGTCTCTGTTTCCTAAGGCACAGCCCTCCTGGGCCCAGGCCAGACACTTTGTCCCCATTACAACACATCACAGATGTCTGCTCCACCCTTGCACTGCTTCACCCCTGCACAGCTGTTGTCTCTGGGCACCTCTCTCCTGCTCCTTGCCTATATGCAGGTCACTGAGCGGGAGGGATCCTTTCCCTCTCTTCTCATGGAGGCAGCTGCTTCCAGCTGATTTCTTTTGTCCATCCCACTGCTTTCCAGATGCCCACCCAGGACTTTCTTCTTGCAAGATGACTAGGGTGGAGGAGGTAGATGACGGTGAAGGATTTCCACAGGATTTGAGCATTCTGAGGGAAATTGAGACCTTCTGTAAAATTCTATTCTGACTTCTTATGCATTACTCTATAAATGGGTAGGAACTTACTGGGCATTTCCTAAAACCTCTGAAGAAGTGGCTGCTTCAGATATTTTATTTATGAATTAAGAAATAGCATATACCTCATTCTCTCTTTTCTCTCATTTAGTTTCTTAAGAAATAAGTTAAATCTGTCATTCAGTTCAGATGCCTCTACACAGAGAAAAAGCACATGGTTAATACCCATTAGTCTCTTTCACATATTTCAAAATAAATGCAGCCTCCAGACAGGACACCCACCTTAGCAGGTAATTATTTTCGTTCATCAGCCGCAGCTTAAGCTTCAAATAACTAATTGCTTCAATGAATATTTATGAATCTTGGAGGAAGTTTGAGTAGGCTCAAAACATCCTATTATCTACCTTTTCAACAGCAATGTATTTTTTTGTAACTTTTAAAAATATTTTTTTTTCATTCTTTAAGGACCTCACTAAAACCAATCTTGCCTGGCATCTTGAAAATTTGGATCATATTTCAACAATCCTAAAACATTTAGTCTAAATCTCCATAGGTGGTTAAATTATCAATAACCCTGTTTTCAGATTGGGCACAAATTTACATAATTTAATCTTTTGGCAACCCTGCCAATGATTACATTATTCAAATAATAATAAATGATTACGTTATTCAATAATTTTAAACTTATGAGTAAACCTACATTTTAAGCAGTAGATGAAGAAAATAATAAAACTGAGAAAAAAAATAGTTGCAGAAATTTCAAAGCTTTGGGTGTTCTCCCAAAGCTGTAATTTCTTTCTTGTTTGGCATTTAACCCGACAGCTGGAGAAGGTCCATCAGTAATCACACTAGCAATTTGTAGCCAGGCAACTGGATGACTACGGAGAATCTCTATTACCTGGGATCACTCGTAAGAAGTTACAAAATGAAAGAGGTAAGAATTTGGCATGGACACACACACATGCCCAATGCCTTTTTATCTACAGATAACTTTTCTTTTTCTTCAGTTGTTTCAGTGAGAGTTTTTGGCAGTGTTGTCCTAGACCTAGTCTATCCCAAAGCAATTCCAGATTAAGAATATTCCTCTGAGACACAGTTCTGTTAGTTTTCATAGCTGGCTGTGTTCCCAAGCCCCTCGTGCATAATTAGGGGTCAATACCGTGCTCTTGCCAAGCACTGAATTACAGTTTTCTTATTACATTGTAACAATAATATTTTGAGAACTGAGACTGACATTTCTCCCAGTAGGGAACATAGCTTAGTCAACGTTTTTCTTATCAAATATTTACACACTTCAGGAAATTGAAAGCTACTGAGTAGTCTCAAGAAGTGATTTCTAGCATACAGTTATCCAGAATTTCATTTTTAAAAAACATGTGATAGTTGGAATTAAGGAAGAAAAATTGAATCTTTGGAAACTTTTTATTGCCAGCTTAAATAATTCTCGACTTCTAAATACATTGAACTGCTTCATGATTTAAAAGACATGATTCTGAAAGCTTGTTTTTAATTCCACTCTCACGCTCTCTTTCTTTATTGCTATTAAAACTCTGGTCATTTTGTTTGATGTTGAGCTGAGAAAGCAATGGTTTAGAGGCTTCAAAGGAAGGAAAACCAACAATTATCCTCTAACATATATTTTAATCATTAGCCTACAGCTTTATTTTAAATTACTGACAGGGCAGTTTCAATTCTGAAAAACAGTGCAAAACATCACTTGCCAAATACAAGGTCAAGTGAGCAAAAATAAGACCTGTAGCACGAACTGTGGATAGCACGAATAGTTACTGCTAACATAAAGTAAGCTGTCATTTAGATGCACTTTGTCAAAAATGACCTACAGGGTTCCAAAAGAATGTAGAGAATTCACGTGCCCTTTGTCTTTAACGGACAGAGGTTATATTGTACACAGCCAAGGAGTCTCCTCTACATGTCTCTCTCTACACTAAACTTCCATCTGAACTGCTTGCCTTCATCCAGCCCACATTCTGTTTCCTGTCCTCTCTCAGCCCACCTAACCTAGATTCGTGATCCCTGTGAGCTCCTCTGCTGACTGTAGAGATCACACTTGATACCATTTCAAACCATTAAGTGCCTACTCTGTATCTTCAAGCATAGTCTGTTACTAGAGATAGGGTGGCCATTGATGGAGGTGGGTCTTGTATTTATCTGTTGCTTTCATTGGTTAATTAATAAAGAAAACTGCTTGGCCCTGATAGAACAGAAAATTAGGTAGGTGGAGTAGACAGAACAGAATGCTGGGAGAAAGAAGCAGATTCAGTGAGTCGTCATGATTCTCTCACTCCAGACAGACACAGGTTAAGATCTTTCCTGGTAAGCCAGCTCGTGGTGCTATACAGAATATTAGAAATGGGTTAGATCAGTATGTAAGAGCTAGCCAATAAGAGGCTGGAACTAATGGGCCAGGCAGTGATTAAAAGAATACAGTTTCCGTGTAATTATTTTGGGTATAAAGCTAGCCGTGCGGGCGGCCAGGTGCCAGGAACGTAGCCTGCTGCTCTTATTACAACAGGCCATGCCTCAGTTTCACCTTGTAGATTCCTGCCTAAACTATGATTCAATTTTGTTTTTTGTTTTGGTTATGTATGGTTGTTGTCACGACTCCACAAACATTAATAGTCAATGTCTATATATGATGACATACATTTTGAGCATTTGAGTAAATGTAGCACCATTTTGACATCTTAACTAATTTAAACCTTTAACATGAATGCATGAGTTATGATGAGCTACATAAGGTAACATGCGCAAGGCTTACACTTTGATTAAGAAGGCTATAAGGATAGAATAACTTTCACATGTATTAAAAGACTGAGTGAAATCGCAGGCTCAGCCTCTTCTAGAGAGACAGGCACACAGGTTTTCTTCTTTTTAAACCTTTTCATCTTAATAATTTCTTTCAATATTTTCTAATAAATATTTATCAAATTTTAAAATAACTTTTACAAACACTTACTGAGTGAAATGCTTCCCTGGCTCATTTTTAAATTTTCTGACACGTAGAGAAATGACCTGGGAATAGTTCAGTTTTACATATATGGCAGCAACTCTTTCCCCATGTCTTAGAGCTATAAAGAACAAAGAGATTGTTGCCCTCCAAGCTCTTACTAAAGCAAGAAGCAGAAGTCATTCATAAACCTCCCGATTCCTTCTCATTCGTGTTAATTATTTGTAAAGCTTACGACTCTGGGACTTGGTTCTTGCTAGGGTGAGCATTGTATTAGATCAAGAAGAGAGAGAAGGGAGACAGGCACTGCAGAGCTTGCTCTGTGATAAACACTAGTTGTCAAAATTGTGTGACAAGATCTGCACATTTAATATCTTATAACACTGTATGAAATAAGTTAACAAAGAAGTGCTGATTAATAAACATAAATTCATAGCGGATAGAAATAGTTTTTGTTTTCACATGCAAACTCCAATTCCAGATGGATTAAAGAATCAGTTTTTTCAAACCTCTAATTTTAAAGAGTGCGAATGCAAATAGTTATTGACGCAGAAGAGCAAATTATGGGTGACAAAGCTAGCTGAAATTTATGTTTAGAAAAATGGCACAAGTAAAACATTGGAAAGTTATACATTCATACGGTCTTCCAGTCACACCTGAAGCAACTTTCTCTCCTTGTCCAAATGGTTAGTAGGTGGAAACAGTGACTCACACCCTTGAGAAGCCGCATGTCCACCCTGTGAGGTCTCACACAATGTCTCCTCTAGGAGCTTTCGTGCTTCTACTTGGCGTAAAGAAAGTGATCCCTGCAGGATTTATTCACACCGCTGTATTCTCTCTCAATCCCTCTGTCATTTGTCCGTATAGGCCCGTTTCTTTTGTAAAGCCACCAAGTAATGCCTCTTTCTATCCCCAAGGTCTCAGAATGTGTGTTCTACGTTATAGGCATTAGATCAAGGTTTGCTAGCTGAGAAGAAGTGCTGCACAGAACAGTTCACTCTAAAATTATCTAAGGATTAGGATTCCTCAGATAGAGAAGAAGCTTTCCAAACTTGGGGAGGGGGAGGTATTAAATGACAAATGTTAGCATTACAGCCTGCACTTTGGCTTTTAGAGAGGATGCAACAGAAGGGGAAGCGGACGGGTGTGAAATGGAACTGAGCTAACATTGGGAGTGAGGGTATTTTTAGAGTACATAGTCATGGTCCTCCCTGGACTCCCTGTGTCCAGAATGAGTGTTTCTAAAAAACTGGCTGCGGACACTGCCTAGCCAATTCTAGAAACCCAGGTTCCCTCTATCTTCTGGCCCTAGAGTTTTTACTGTATTGGCTTTAGATTTTGTGCCAATTCCATTAAAAGAGAAAAAAAAGGATGCAAGTAATGGCTTATATCACTTTACCTTACATCTGTGGAGGAGATCTCATCACATGAGCCCTAAAGGAATGAGACATTAGGAAATACAGTACCTGACTGCAGCTACTTCCAAGTAACTGTTCTAGAAGGAGGAGCTAAACTTTGATGGGCAGTTAAAAGATGATTACTAAGTAATTTGTGATGACCCTTAAGTGGAAAGCAGGAACATACTATTTCCTAGTATGAAATATAAGTATCCAAAAGATAAGCACACTTGCAACATGATGACGAGAAAACAAAAGGCTGGGGCACAAACAAGCCAACAAAATCTGGAGATTTGCTTCCTTCTGAATTCAGAGACCCAGTTGTTTTACTTGCTTCCTGAGTCAGTAACAGTTACTTTCACAAACATGATTCTCAGACACTATTAATTACTGCACATGCCCTGAATTGGACACTACACATGGCCATGGTGACACTCAGCAGTAAGGTTAGGGTTTGTATGACTTCTAAGAAATACTCAGCCTACAGGAGAGGAAAGGCCAATAGCACAATGACAAAATCTCCATTGATTCAATGCTTGGAAGGGTTGGCTGTCTTTGTGTTTACACGTCACTCTCACTGGGTTAGTAGATCTTTGCCAACTGAAATATTCCCTACTATGCGAGATAAAACTCCTTCATCTCCACTGTGTTTCCAGTAAGCATGGAGATGGGTGGAGGACAGCCAGCAGTGTCGTTCTCCAATCCCTTACATATTTTGTTCTGTTCCATTCTGTATTCATATTGCAGTCAACATCATGGCCCCCTGTGTTGACAGTATAGGTAGTCTGCCTCCTCCCTTACCCAAGAAGATTCTAAAGGGACTCTGTAAATGTCTGAAAGAAACATGGCTTCTTACACAAGGAATAGCATCATAAATAGGCAATATCAAATTCCCTTTGGAGCTATTGAAACAGTATGACTTTATATAAAGGACTACTTGCTGTTATCTAAAATAAATATCACATTTATCAAGGCATGGAAACAAATGCTTTCAATCTCAACATTTGGAACGAAGAGCAAATAAATGGTTCATTAACTCAGAGCAAGCCTACCTGCATTGAAAGACTAAATCTTCAAAAACCCCAAATAATTTTTTTTTAAAAAAAAATTTGCTAAATATTTACAAAGTGAATGACTCAGTGATAAATATTGTTAGGTTTATAAAGTTTGCTTTATTATCTTCATCTAAAGATTTTCAGAATTTTACTGGGAATAAGAAAAATATCAAAATGAAGATAACACACACACATTTGTTATATATACATATGAACAAGAGAGAGAAAGGAAAAGGAGGGGAAGGGAATGAATTAGGGTAGGGGGAAGACAGAAGTCACTGTGTATAAAACAATTAGCCCCCATTATGTAATTTTCTTTGTGATAGTTTCCTATTGCACTCCTCAGAAGTTCATATGCTTTCTCCAAAAATAATAAATATTTTGACTAAAAATAAAAAATTTTGTAGCAAGAATTGAATGAGAAGCTCATAGAGATATGTGAACAATTGAGTGCTTTGAAAAATTTTTCACTATATTCAGGTTATTTACAGGTCTCTGAAAACCAGCTTTACCAAGTTAAGTACATAATATTCAGATAAAATAGGGGAATGATTTTTCTCATGTTGTAATCATTTCTCAACACAGCAAAAGAAAATTTTATAAATTTATTCATCATTTGTCTGAAATTCCATTGAATCAGTTTGTATTTTGACTTTGTAGGATTGGCAGCCTTATTGAAATATTTGTAAAATATTATATTCTGTGCTTATTGCTGCTGTGGTATAACCTTTCTGTACACTGTGAATATATGTTGCTCTCATTGGTTGATAATAAAAGTGGCTTTGGCCTATCACGAGGCAGAATATAGCTAGGCAGGAACATCAAACACAATACAGGGAGAAAGAAGAGTGTAATTGAGAGGACTTGGGCCAGCTGCTCAAAAAGCAAGATGCCATCTGACTAGTAAAGCCACAGTCATGTGGCAATACATAGATTAATTGAACTGGGTTAATTCAAATGTAAGAGCTAGGTAGTAATAAGCCTAAACTATAGGCCAAACATTCTGTAATTAATATTAAGCCTGAGTGATTATTTAGAAGCAACTACAGATTGGGGCAGGTCAGAAAAACCTCTGATAACATATTGCTGTCTCGGAATGACACATAGAACAGATTCCTCAAAACAGTGATTAAGCAGTTAATGTAGATGGTTCATCATTGATACCGGATTATTGAGAGCCCTTTCTACTCTGGGTGTGTGTAATTCCTGAGAGGAATTAGAGTACTTGAAGTTCCCATTAGAGTAATTACTAACGTCAAAAAAAATTCACCATCTCCAGGGTCCTTTCTACCCTTCCCACTACAGGCGTGAGTCTCTTGAAGGACAATTTAACAGTCAGGTGCAATGTACCAGCCAAACAGCTCTCTCAGCTCCATGCATAAATCAACAAGATTAACATCAACAGTAGCTGCCAAATCATGACTATTTCTATATTTGCTGTACAGCAGTTTTGAAGTCTTTTTTACGAATCTGTTAGCACATTTGATTCCAAAACATCTTGATGGATTCTTGATCTGAGATCAAGTATGAATTACGTCCGCAGTTGCCAGTGTTGCTTTGCATCCTAGATGTCAAGCATGCACTTTATGGATGAGTTAATCATTATGCGGGCTGGTGCTGTATCTATGGATGTGTCGTGGCTGCTAATGAAAAGTCATAAATCATGGTCTTTAATGCTCAGCTCAAGCTGTCGCTTGCCGTTGTCTTGAAATCTCTAAATGTTGCTCTGTGTGTGTGCGCGCGCATATTTTTGCAGGGAACACCTCTGCTAGCTGCTCCTCAAATTTCTGTTAAAATATTCAGAACACAACTCATGTTTTCTCTTTAGTGATGTCTCTGTTTTCCCTAAAAGTCCCTTGCATTGGCAGAGCTCTTGGAAATGTGAGGAAGGGGTGGGCTGTCTGAGAACCCCATGAACCCCCTCTTCTGTGAGTTTTTCTAGAGACACTGAGGAGTTACAGAGAGATGGCCACTTGCCTAAAATAGTAATGAACTTTTCTTTTCTTTTTTTCCTAACCTCAGCTGGGAGCAAAGACAGCAAATGTCTAGACCCATTCGACATTAGAGATTAGGGATTTTAAAGTTCAATGTTCCTCTCTACTTTATCAAATCAATTACAAATGTGTGTACCCTGAGAACTGTTTTAACTTAGTTAATCTCCGGGAAATAGCAAAGCAATCAGCTAGAAGGAGTTATTTGGATAAGGAGGAAACATTGGGGTGTGGGGTTGGACATTTTCTCATTCATTCATTGATTCATTATTTATTGAATGTAAATTGAGTGCCTACTAAGTACTTGTTTCTTTGAGGAATGCTTGAGTAAGGTGATAAATTTTCTTCCTATTCAGCCAGCACAGTGGAAGCAATGAAGTGAAGAAACAATTATCGCATTGTACAGAATGAAATAAGTGGATAATTAGAGGACATTGTTAAGAGACTGATAACGAAGCAGATGATCCTGAGGACAGCAAAGGAATACCTGCCACGAGGCTCGCCTTAAGACAGACTTCACACACATCATGGAGGAGGGAGATACAGATGAAGTGAGCATGAGATGGTGGGGAAGGGTGCAGAGGTGAGAAAGGGTCCTCATTCTGATGGCACAACAGTGTCACTCAGCTTTGGATGACAGTTGTTGGCCTGGTTTGGTCAATACTTCTACTTTCTGGCTAGCAGGTGGGAAGGTGGGAGTTTGAGAAAGGGTGGAATGAAGGCCTTGGCACAAGCAAGGGAGGAAGGGAAGGCAGCAATTGCCAGGCTAAAAAAGCAACCGGTGGCCTGCACTATGTGTCTTACTTCCCCTAGGAGACTCTGATGTCCAAGAGATCAAAATGTCAACTCATCCATTTTTATCTCATTTGTGGTGATGTCTATGCAGAGTCCTCCATTGAGAAAAAGATACATGGAACCAGAGAGATGATCCAGAGATGAAAAGAAAATGATTCAAACCCTCTGTGAGTTGAATGAAACCTTGTTGGTACATTCAGCAGACAATAGCCTTCATGATCAGTTAAAAATTACAATACTTGGAACGCCACAGATGTGACCACTGGTCTTCTCATCCGAAGTTTAGGAACTCAGTCCTCGCCTCTTCTACATAAACCTCTCATCAGAAACAACAGCAAGCCCATGGCTGGTACACTATTTACTTTAATCTCAAATGAACTACTAGGTACTGCTGAAACTGGTGGGAATCTTATCCCTGGCTGCATTTTGGAGAGTCTGTAAATCATACGACTATGAATGTTCGCTGGTATCTATTTCAGGCCCACAGAAGCCTTTTTGCTACCACTTTTCTTTGTGTCCATTAAGAAGACTGTCAGTAATGTCTGGTAGCCTTTGCAGCGGTAACACTGTGCAAACTGTACTAGAACAACTTAATTCTCATCATAGCATGTTTTCATGGCAGCTACTTGATTCTGTCCCTGGGTGCAGTCCTATTATTTTATCATGATGGTTATAGAAAAGAGGAATCTCTGTAGTTGGTCCTGAATTTGATGATGAAACCTGCTACATGTGAATTCTGCAGCTCCACACAGTTTGGTTTAAATTTTTGGTTCTGGCCAAATTCTATCCCAAGTGTCTTTGTGAGTCTGCCATGGAGTGTCTGGAAAATGCTGAAGACAAATGCTCAGCATTAAGAGTCTGTTCTAGTTGGAATGCATTGGCTGGAGAGATAGAGAACCTAATCGTTATATAAAATCTTGCTACACTAGAGGTTCAGACACCACATAAGATCCGAATAGATATCAATGATGAATGAGTTTAACTCCAAGAACTCATGACCAGAACTTGCCGTGGGAGAAGCTCTCATTTTTTAAGGTAACCCCACATTACAACCACATGCAGAGATATTTTTATGTGTTGGGGGCTGGCATTTCAAAGACAGAACTGGTGGCCGAAAAGGCAGAAGACAGCCATGCCTTCTGTTGCTCTCCAGGTGGCCCTTCTGTGAAGGCCAGATTAAGCCATGCTATCTGATGGAGATCAAAGGCCAAAATGCCATTTGTTGTTCCATTGGATGTTTCTCTCTATTCTCTGCAGGCATCTTGTAGGTCAGGAACTCTGTCCCCATTTTTAATTGCATCAAATAAGGCCGAGAAAGACTAGATACCTGCAAATTCCCACAGTACTTGGGTTTGTTGTTTGTTTCTAACTTGGAGGCAAGGGAACTTGGGGAAAGTCTGAGGCCTTCATGGTTCTCGTATCAGAACTCACAGCCTGTTCACCTTTCCCTTCTTTCAATGAAACTTTATCAAATAACTCTGTCCTCACCAGGACATCCTTCTTTCTCCTTTGCTTATCACCCTTCCTCTCTGTCATTGTTGGTTTTAAAATTGGAAGTTAAAAAGAAAAGAAATCCCCCATGGTTTAGGGAAAAGTTTCCTAAGATAAGCTGCCTTATCTAGCTACATAAATTAAGTCATATTTGGTACGTTTCAAACACATATAATAAGGTGATAGATGTAAAATTCTGCTCTATCAGTTCAGAAAGGACTCATGTCTAGAATATAAAGTAGGGATGTAGGGATTTACATAAATTACCATATTAATGCCCACATTTAAAATTCACAATTTATCAAAAATGGAATGATAAGAAAATGATTTCAGCTGTAGCAAGCCTTCTGTCTTCAAGCTGCTTACATATTTGATATGCAATTAGGAAGTGCTGGATATGAGTTTGGAGGGCACAACTAATTTTTATGATACTCACAACTGAAATATGAAATATGTCAAAAAGTGTCATGGTTAATCAAGCTTTGTGAAATTCAGGGTAGAAAGTGAAAAAGGGGGTTTGATTGGAGCTGGGGTTATAGGCAGAAGAGAAGGTCAAAATATTTATTGTACAATTTGCAAAGAAAAAATTGGACTATCCTGACATTTTGACATACGCATTTTGATGAGTGTGCATTAAAATGACCCCGTCGCATTGGCTTTAGTGCTATGTCTCACTTCAGCAGCAATGACATCACTCATCTGAATGGCAAATTTGGGGGCATCAGTAAAGGTGAGAGTGGGAGGGAAGGTTAAGGGAAGGAGATCTGGGAGTTAATACGCAGAGGGCCACGAGGCAGGCTTTGATTGCTGTAGCTGCTGGACCCTTTGGTCAGCCTCACATGGCTGCTAGGTGGAGTTGCTCAGGGCAGTTTTCTACAACGTGGTATTTCACAAGAGAGCTGAAAGCAGTCATTCCTAGTTTTCACCTACTTCTAAATAAACTATTCAATTTATCCTTTTAAAACTTATTTTTCTACCTGTCATAATTTGCATTGTGAACTTCCCAAATACAGTTATTATTTCTCAATAAATAAGTAGACATTGTATACCAAAGAGTCTTGCTGACAGTTGCTGGCAGCTCCCATCCTGATAAGATGTCCCAGAATGGGAGCTGACCATGCCAGGATGTCAAATAGATCACTAAGAGGCTGACTTGTTTAGTTACGTGGAATCAAACATACTTGTGAACAGGTAAATTAGATTTTCAATGGAGTTCAAGCATGCAGATCAGGATCCAACCACCTCGCAGATGTTACGAAACTCAAAAATCACTGGACATGATATGGATGCTTTGGCGAAGTCCCTGGTTGTCAGCACCCTGCACATTGTCACACACAATGTGTCATAGTGTGTACAGCCCTGAGACCCTCAGAAACTCTGTGTTTGGAGCTTCCTGAATATGCATGTCTCACTTTGGCTGGTTCAGATTTGTATCTGTTCAAAATGACAAGGTACTTTTGCAAGTGAAGCACTTTTGCATGTTCCCAAAGCTGTTCTGGTGGATCATCAAAGCTACGTCCAGTGAACTGCAAACGTGCGCACTTCAGCCTAGGGGTATGAATTAAGTACAGCCCTATTGTGGCTGACATATAAAGTGAGGCCTTGTTAGAGTCTACCTGAGAATGGTTCTGAATAAGACTCAGATTGAAGAGACTACAGCACGCTTGGCATTAGAGCATCTCTTACTTACAAACTGATTCTTGACTTTGCCTTGAAGACGGATGACTCCAAGGGGATCGACATGTAAAAATATTTAGCACTGGCTCTATCTGAAAGTGGTGGAATCACATGTCACAACCATTTGATCTGGGGCAGCCAAGTGATGCAGCTAATGGGCTATTACTCTACTTTTTCTCTTGAAAAGTTTTAATTTATTTTGCTTTACTGCAGTGAGTTGATAAGGAGTGAGGTAGCTTATACAATCGTTAATTAGGATAGTTATCTTAATTAACTGGACATCAAAGAATAGACTAAATTTATGCCCAAAGTAAAGAAATGAGGGGCTTCAGAATTCTTCACTTAAGTTAAAAGGTTCTACATTTAGTGAATGGTCTTACAGAGTTGAAGTTAGAGAGAAAGGAAAGGGGACCTGGGTTGAGGAAAATTGGGTCTTTTATCCACTCCATAATGTAGAGGTTGCTCATACACTGATGGCTGAGCAACTAAAAAATTGAGGACCAGTTCCAGGCAATACAAAACATATTCCCTGATGTTGAGAAACAGATTGGATAGAAAATGTGTTCATAATGAACACAAAGATTATGGGAATCTTCAAGTAAGTCACAAGCGAACCATACTCCATTCTTGGTAAAGTCTCATTTCCTGTCTTCTAGACATGATGATCATCAATTGTTTCAGAGGTTTGGTTTAAATGACATCCCAAAGCAAAGGCGTCCAAAAACCAAGCTGAAGACCCAGAGCTGGAAAAGGGGCTTTCACAATTCTCCTCCTGGTAACTATATGACAGTTATAATTACTGTATTTTGAGATAAATATACCTCTAAAATGTAGGCAACAGATTTTAGAGAAATTACACTGTAATAAATAGATACTGTGGAAAATCAGTTAGAAAACACTGGAATTTTTCATAAATATTATGACACAAACCTGTGTATTAGCAGCTTTTAGAAAGAATATTTTTGGATTGTAAGTGAAGCAGAATAAATATCAGTCACATTTACATAATGCCCTGTATTCAGAAGTTCAAGTTTTTAACCTTTAAATGTCCTTTCATTATCTAACTAGGATATGGCTGTGTCCACTATTAGACTCACCCCAAAATTGAGCTTCTAGTCTTCATCTTAGTGCCAATATTAAAGAAATATTAACATTTGTAAGGTAAAGTTGAGGTTAGTTAAATATGAAAGCACAGAGTCATACAGGATGGGTGTTTCTCTTGATTCCCCATTCCTTCTTCTATATCCAGGGCTAGTAATATTAACTGCCAATCTGCATGGCAAGCCATTTGTTCTTTCCTGGGCCAAATATATACACAAAACCATTCTTTGCGACCAGAATATAAACTCCAGTTGACTTCTTTGATCCAAGTAAGCATTAGGTAAATGAGATTCTTAATTGAGACATCTCCAATATAAGACTTTACTATCTGCCTTCTTGACAGAGCTAATTTCAATGTCATTGTCCAGTTGTTGGCAGTCAGAACCATGAATGCTAAGTGGAATGCATTAAAAGGGAAAAATAAAACAGCCCTAGAGATAGAGCAGTTGGTAAAGAGCTGATGTGGTTTTCGGTTGCACCATGGGATCCATGGGATTTGCTGGCCAGCCAGACTAGCTTACATGGTGAACTGCAGGCTAATGAGAGACTCTTTTTCCAAAAAAAAAAAAAAAAAAAAAAAAAAAAGTGTCACCTCTCCACACAGGTGCTGTATGTGTGTGTGATAATCACACACACATACATACCACACACACACATGCACGCACGCACACACACACACACACACACACACCCCAGAACTTAGAGATAAAAATTTGACTAGCTACACAGAAATAGTAAGAGATTTTTTTTTTTACCTAAAGCTGTGAGGTCTGAACAGGTATTTTCCATAGGTAAGGTGACATTCCTGGTTTCTTTTAGATACTGTACTTTTAATTTATACTAACCTATTCCATAAATACACACCCTTTAAAACAGAATAGTAACTTCAGTAATACAATCTCTGTAAGATAAGGCAGCCCAACTCAAATATTACAAGAATGCTCTGGGAAGGGAAGGACCCTCGTTGTGAAATGTGAAGGTATAGTAAAATATACAGTGCCTCCTTACATGACTTGAACAAAAGGCATTGGTCTGCTTTTTTTTTATTGTAAATTAATATTATCTCCACTGCCATTCATCATCGGTGCATAGAAAACACACCATTCATGTTTCTGGATCAGTGCTATACTATGGAGACTTAACCTGGTTCAGATACAGCTTACACATCTCTCCTTTGTCTTTCATGTACCCATTCACTGAACCAGCATTTCTCAAACATCTAGTATATTCCAAGAATGCTATAAACACAGAGGACGTAATTCTAGGTAAGACAGACAAAGATTCTTGTCCCTTGCATGCACGGTGGGGATACAGTTAAGGAACAAGGAAAGCAAGTTAATTATAAATGTTACGGAAGGTTATTAATGCTAAGGGAAAAAACAAGAGGCAGAAAGATGGGATAGGGAGTACTGCAGAAGGTCACAATATGAAACTGTGTCATGAGGGAAAGACCTTCCTGAGGAGACACAATGAACTCAAGTGAGGCGACAGGATGCGTCCTGCTATTTGGGAAGGAGACTTCCAGGTGGTGGAACAGCACATAGGAATGCTCTGAGATGGAGACATGCCTTTTCTATCCCAGGAAGAGCAATAAAAGCAAGCATGGATAGACAAACATGCAGATAAAGAGAGTGCTGGTGGCAAGGCTGGAGGAAGGGAGGGTAAAGTGTGTGGAGACTTGGGCTTTAGTGTAGGAGAGGGGAGAGGGGGTGAAGACCGGATCAGAGGAATGACCTCATTCAATTTGTTGTTTGAACGTCTCACTGCAGGTGCTGCTGTGGGACATTTTGGGGACAGCAGTAGAAGCCAGGAGTCAAGTTAGATTGTTTCATGAACCCACATAGGAAAAGTTGACGACATAATCACGGAGCAACAGCGTGCTGAGTTGAATTGTTTCCTTACTGAACCTCTAAATATGATGCACAACTTATACTCTCGATACCTGTAAATGTAACTGAATTTAGAAAAAGTCTTTAATTTAGAAATAGAATGATCAAATTAACGTGATGCCCTTAGGGTGGGGCTCATCCAATATGACTATGACCTTGTATGCCTGGGGAGAATATCACAGATTCAGGAGCTTGGGCAGAGCAAAGCCCTTCACTCGCATCTAGCCAGAAAGCAGAAAATAAGACCAGAAGCAGAAAAAGACAAGATATTTCCAAGTACCAACTCCCAGTGACCCAGTTCCTGGAAGGTCTCACTTTTTCACATTTCCACAACCTCTCCAGACAGAGCCACCATTTGATGACCAAGAGCTCACATAAACTTATGAAAGATATTGTCTAACACATTTTTTTTTGTTTAAACCACTCAGCTTGTGGTGCTCTGTTACAGCAGCCCTCGCAAACTAATCCAGATGGCAGGAAGTACGAAGGTTATGAAAATCCTGTTGGCTGTCATTATTGATGGCTTTGAGGCAGTGGCCAGCAGCTGAGTCATCTGTGGCACACCATTTTGGCTGACAGTGAGCAGAGCCACATTGTTGTCTTGTTTCAGCTCTTACACTATAATCATGAGCACTTTCCACGTTATTATTTGTTGCCATAGTTTATACGTTTTGTGTGATTTTGTGTGTATTTGTGTGACTTTATTGTCAAAAGTGGTCTTTGCTAAAATACTGCTTGGGTTCTGAGAACCACAAGGCTCTGGTGTAAATATGTGTGTTAGATAAGGTTTTTCCAGGCATAAGTCATAGACAGCACATTGGTCATGAGTTCAATGTCAGCATTATAAAAATATATATGTTAAATAAAAAGTCTTTTTGATAGAAACACACATAAACCATGGTTTGCAATCATTTGGCAAAATGCTATAATCATGGAATTTTTCATCATGCTAGTACCATTATGAGACAATTCAATGATAATTTGTTTTTTGTTTTTTTAAATCTTTTTTTTTAAAATTATTTATTTATTTACTATGTATACAATATTCTGTCTGTGTATATGTCTGCAGGCCAGAAGAGAGCACCAGACCTCATTACAGATGGTTGTGAGCCACCATGTGGTTGCCGGGAATTGAACTCAGGACCTTTGGAAGAGTAAGCAATGCTCTTAACCACTGAGCCATCTCTCCAGCCCGTCAGTGATAATTTGTTAATTCAAGTATAGTAACCTTGTGTGGAATAATTATGAGTGAAGAGAAAAGACTGCATTTCAAAATTCAATCTAAGATATAAAAACACGCATTCTTTTGAAGGGCTCGATATGAGATCTGAGAAACTAAGATGAAACACCCAAGTTTTAGCAGGTGTTAATTAACAAACCAAACACAATCAAGGGAATCGTTATTTGGGTCTTGTTGCTGTTTGATCTGAAAAGGGCCATGAATTGATTAGGCAGTCCTTTATCTTCTAAGTACAACTTGAGTTTAAGTTGGGGTACACGCATAAGATAAGTTTTACTGATGAGTCAGATAAACAATAAAAATGGCAGCCATCATTGCCGCTGTTGTCCATGGAGGTCCAGCGTGGGACTGTGGTAAAAGCTGAAGGTCAGACATCTTGCCTCAGTTCTGCCACTGTCCCTTCTGCGCTATGGCAGAAAAGATTTAAAAGTTGAAAAGAGTATTCAAGAAAAATGAGTGGTTGTGAAGCAAATCATAGCAGCTGCTCACTGGATCTTAGTTGTTAATTCAAGTGAAAATATTTTTATATTAATACATGATCACTTTAAGATTGACTGCTAGTTATGTTTGGGAGGCAAAGAAAGAGAAGAGCAAACTGCACAGGAAGATAACATTGGAAGGTGACATTGCATTCTGGTTGTAGGACATCTGCACGGTATCTGAACTTCACAGAAAGAATTATTTAGAACTGGTAGGAGGATAGTGTTGGACTTTTATCCTCAGTCTGGTGCTGAAAAAAAATCAATCTGCTCTCCAGATTTCCTGCCTGAAAAAGAACCCCTTATATTTATAGTTCTGTACTGTGTCATCAAAAGAAGAATGTAAATAAATAAGATGAGGGTGGGAGCTGCAAACCGAAGACATTCTATAAGAAGAAATACTGCAGCCTGTGGTCCATGTCACACTTAAAGTCACGGATGTGGTGCATTTCTAAGACAAATTAAAACGCACAGTGAGGTAGGGTGGTGCCGCAAGTACAGCCCCAGACTTCCGTAAGAATCTCGGCGCTCATCCACAGTCTACGTTCTTGGGGACAAGACCTACCTGAGACCCAGAGAATGCTCTGAACACAACCCATCCAAAAAATACTCTCCAAGGGTGCCGAGCAGTTTTAATGGGGACCCTATTTTTCTGTGACTGTTTAACCGACTGGAGACCTCTTTATTCAACGCACCACTCCTTAATTTATTTCTTAACAAAAATTTCAGGGAAAGAATAGAAATAAAATACTTTCTTTCAAAACCGGTAGCCCTCGTCAGGCCTTTAATCCCACCACTTGGGAGGCAGAGGCAGGTGGATCTCTGTGAGTTCGAGGCCAGCCTGGTCTACAGAGCGAGTTCCAGGACAGGCTCTGAAGCTACAGAGAAAACTTGTCTCAAAAAACCAATAAGCCAAACCAAACAAACCCCAAAGCAAACAAACAAACAAACCAAACAGGTAGTCCCATTTCTCCTAATTTGAAACTGCAAATTTGAGCAAGTACCTGTCTATATTTTAACTATATTACATACATTTTCACCAAAAAGTTTTTGCTCTTGTAATATGACTGAACAGCAATTTCCTTCTGCTGAACTCTACTTCCTTTCTACTAATGAAGTATTAGCATGCAGGCTCTTCCTCCCAATCTCTAGGTCAAATTTGAACAAATATCCTGTCTTGATTCTTAAGACTTAGTCTCTGCTTCATTAACTACATTGTGTACACCCATTGTGTTTAGTTTATCATGTCATTTTTGAAATTTTATAAACACTAGGTAATTTTATATTTGCGCTCAGGGTGAACTTTGCTGTGTGTTAATTTTACAAAACTTGGCAATCTGTCAAAACTAAAGAAAGCACATTAATAAGTCATCAATAAAATTCTACCAGAAAATTCAAAGTCACAGTACCAATGTTGAGAAGTAGAATGGTGGTTTTGAGAGCTGGGAAAACCAAAAGTCTAGGGAAACCAATATTAACTTGGCAAGTTGAAATGAGTCTTGGAGATGGAGGGCAGGAATGACTGCACAGCAAAATTAATGCATTTAATGCAACTGAACAGTAATGTTCACTGCAGAATAATTAAGATGGTAAATTTTGGTATATGTATTTTTTATTTTTTGGTTTTTCAAGACAGGGTCTCCCTGTGTAGGTCTGGTTGTTCTGGAATTTGCTCTGTAGACTAGACTGTCCTTGAATTCACAGAGATCCACTTACCTCTGCTTTCTGAGTGCTGGGATTAAAGGTGTGCACCACCACTGCCTGACTGGTATAAGCATTTTGCCAAAATTTACATGTTAGAATAATATGAGAAAACATATTGCATTTACTGTATTTAGTACTGGGGAAAATGAACATACTCACAACCTGGATTTTGAGACAAGTGTACTCAGATGTCAACAGTCTGTAGGTTATCTGCTGTGGGAAGTCCTTCCATATAGGTGTTGCTTTTATTGGTCAACGAATAAAGAAGCTACTTTGGCCTGTGATAGGGCAGAATAGAGCTAGGTGGGAAAACAAAACTGAATGCTGGGAGAAAGAAGGTGGGGTCAGTGAGAAGCCATGCAGCTGCCCACAGGAGACAGACACCTCCACCAGAGCCCACTGGAACCTTGCCAGTAAGTCACAGCCACATGGTGATACACAGATTAATAGAAATGGGTTAATTTAAGATTGAGTTAGCCAAAACTATGCTTACGCTATTGGTCAAACAGTATTGCAATTAATTCAGATTTCTGTGTGATTATTTTGGGAGTCTGGGCATCTGGGAAATGATCAAGTAGCCTCCCCCAACAGTTATCTGTGTGTGCAGTGGAAAGTGCAAGTATAACATAGCTGTAGAGATAAGGGTGAGGGTACCACTGCCCACTGTGAGCAGAGATGGGGTAAGAAGAGGGTAGAGGTGTATTGTAAAGCTGTGGAGAAGAATTGGCATTTGGGCATGGTTTGGAAGGAACTTAAAATTTTAGACTGTCATAAGAGAAGATATTCTAGGCAGAAGAGCAGATGTAGCAGATGCATCAGACTTTGGAAAACTGATGAAAGATCTGTCTGGTAGAAGCACAGAATACAAGGAGAAGAGTGTTAGGAGATGCTGCCAATGGGGCGGCTTTGTGTTTCATTGCAAACCAATGGTGTTGGTGAGAAATGGACTTCAGAATCACTTGTGGAAATTAGAAGACAATTATGTTCACATTTCTCATGGGAAATTTAGTTTAGTGGGTCCAGCATGGAGCATAGATTAATAGCCATAAAAGCTTCATAGTGATTTACTTGTGCTTCCATAACCATTATCACTGGGCATGAGAAATTACTGAAAGTATTTTAAAATAAGATAGATAGAGATGAGATAGAAAGTCCCTAAATGACAGTTTGAATTAAGTCAACAAGAATAGAGAGAACGGAGAGAAATGTATTTGAGAGGTGTCAGAAAGTCAAAATTATTGGGCCTTGTGCTATGATAATCAAAAGAACAAGACGCTAAACCTGAATCATATAACTGGGCTATGGCAGATTCAGAGAGACAGCAAATACTATGTCTGGCCTACAGCTGTCAGGATAGACATTCAGTAACTGCTGGTTAAATGAACACACACACACACACACACACACAAAGTTTCCAATAGATGACTAGTTATATAACTGGGTGTAAGAAAAATGAGTAAAATAGTAGTGGTTTTCCAATGGACTTTCTTGATTCTTCAGTTGCCTGGAGTCAGATGGAACAGGGAGCTATAGGAAAATGTATGTGAATTCAAAAGAGACACAAAAGAAAAATGCGAAAAATTTGGGATGTTTCAGTGAAGATCCAGAAAGAGTGGTTTCAGCTTTTCTCTAGAACAAAAAGAAACGATGTTAGAGTTAGAGCAGCATCTGCGGTGCTGTGTCTGAAAAAGCCAGACTGGGAAAGTTCCAACTCAGGCGACAATGGTGACCCATGACTTTTGGACATGGATCTTACATAAACTTAAAAATCATGCTCTTTGGAAGAACCCACAAGCAGCCAAGGAGTAGTAGGATGAATTGAGAAAGAAAGAAATGTAAGTCAAGAACATCTGAAGCTTCCATTAAGGATAGGGATAAAATATAACAATAAGAAACTAAATGAGGATGACCAAAGAAGGAAGAAAAAGGCAGTAGACATGTCAAATGATTCCCATGTTAAATATATGAATATACATGAGCTGGCCCAGATCCAGATAATGAAAATCCGAGCTACATTCATGGTCAACCCTGAATGATGCATTCTATTGCAACAAGCAGGAATTTTGTCAGGAAGGTGAACAGTTTCTGGTGAAGCTAAATGACTTTAAGGAACTAGAATAGGATCTAGGTGGAATAAATATTTTGAGTACTTGGAAATGCAATAGCAGTTTACATACCACGGCCAGACATTTAAGTTTGGGAACCATCTGATTTAAGTGATTAATGAATCTAGTGAAGTGAATAAAATGACCGAGAACAGGACACAGGATAATGTCACTGTACCTGGCAGGAGGGAAACAAGAAACAGAACCTCAGAAGGATGGGGGGGGGGGAGGCACTAGAGTTGTCCAGAAAATTTGAGGTAGAGGCAGAGGAGGTAATATGAATCTCCTGACACATGAGAAAATCTAAACATTAGCATGATGATGCGTGCTGACTGATCACAGAGGGATGCTCAGAGAAGTAGACACTGACCATTGCTGTATCCTGTTGGTAATAGAGCCATCAGTGTTGACTGTGTGGCTGCTGGTGTTACTGGCATTCCTATTTAATGATCCCAGTATATCACTGTATGGTCTTTTGGTGGTGAAATAATTCATATTGAAACAATTGGACAAGAGGACCTATGTACAAACAGGATCATAATGCTGATGTACGAAAACTTCAGTGTGAAAACTTTCTGTGTCCATACACAGGTCTCAGTATTTCTAGCAGAGCAGTCAATAACACTTTGTAGGACAAGATATGAACTGAAGTTGTGAGTACAAGTTAGCCAGATATCACACAACTGTTCACTGTATGGTCCTTGATGCTGTTTTTTGTTTGTTTATTTGTTTGTTTTTTTAAATCAAAACTCTAACCCTGCATACAGATGTGTCTGTCTCTGGACTTTAGTGCCCATTCCATTTTGTGACAGACTTGCTGGTATTTAACCTTAAAGTTATGGGTTGACTTGAGAACTTTCATTTTCACAATGGCCAATGCACTACAGAGAGGTTCTCTAAGCCTTCTATGTCTCTTAGTGGAGGATAATTGATTTTCATTTAAGTTCTAAAGTTAATTTTTGATAGTTTATAACTCTCTCTCTGTTTTTTTTTTTTTTTTTTGAGACATGATTTCTCTGTAGCTTTGAAGCCTGACCTGGAACTAGCTCCTGTAGACTAGGCTGGCCTCAAACTCACAGAGATCCACTTGTCTCTGCCTTCCAAGTGCTGGGATTAAAGATGTGTGCCACCACTGCCCAGTCTTTGTCTGATGTGTCTTACAGAAGATGAACTGTGACTATTTAGCATTTATATGTGGTATCTGCTCAGTCATCCCTGGAAACTAGGAACTCCATTATGGATCTTTTCACAAAATTCCCGTTCTTTTCAGCCCTGTGCTGGAATTCATGACACGCTCTGAATTCTATCTATTCTGGGAAGCCAGGAAAAGAACTCATAACAGAAAGTCCCTTACTGAACATCACACTCATTATGGATACAAGTATTTTCATAGGAACTGATGAAGCTATAAGTTACAAAGGGTCTGGGTCTGACCATATGTCCTAAGTCCTTTCAAATGCTCTGGTTTGAATAATATATTTAACAAAAGTACTAGAAAAAAGGATAAGAGAGGATTTCTTCCAAATGTCCAGAGAGAAATCTTTTGGGCTCTGCAAGCCACATGGATCCTGCTATTTACCTTGGCTTTTGTGGTGTGAAGGCATCACAGAGAATACACAAATGATCTTGCCTGTGTTCCTATAAAGTTTTACTTAAAGACCAAGTTGTGGGCCAAGGTCCACCAACCTTAGTTTCTAGATCCCTACATTAGGGCAATAAACTTCCAAATTATTATTTACATTTTAGCAACACACTCAATTCTATAACAGAAAAATTCATTGGATACAAAACACCGAAGTGAATAAAATGAAGAAAAGTCACTAAAACAACTTCTCAAATCACCTGACAGAGGTTGTGAGCATGACCAACTTTTCTTTGCCTTAGGGCACAAGTAGGATTGTAGTTCATGATAAACACACATAAGACATTGTCCCATAGCCACTGCTATAGGAGAAATAGATTTTCAAATAGAAGACGATCACCATTTATAATGGCAGTAACTTACCAATCTTGTACGGCATTGAAGGATTCTTCATTTGTGATGTCATACATTAAAATGAAGCCCATGGCCCCTCGATAATAGGCTGTGGTGATGGTCCTGTATCTTTCCTGGCCTGCTGTGTCCTAATGAACAAAACAGTGACATCCTGTCATAAATGAGGCAAAATAATTTGGGGAAGTCCTTAATAATTTCTAGAGCAGTTACATCATCATCCAAAATGTTATGTGGATAATGTACAGATGCTTTTTTCTTAGTTTCGCTTTTCCTATTGATGCGCACAAGTCAGCTCTGCAGTACTCTGAGCAATTTCTCCCTCCTTCTTTTCCTCCCTCCCTTCCTTTTTTCTTCCTTCTTTCCTTCTTTTCTTCCCTCCTTCTTTCCTTTTTTTCTTCTTTTTTGTATGAACGAAGATCAAAGTTTACTCCATACCAACCAGCATAAAGCTATACAAAAGAAAAGATTATACCAATCTGAAATTGGTGACTCTTGACATACTTTTAAGTTAGAGGGATACCTCAGCACCAACACGATGCCTTTATAAATTGGCTGTCCGTGAATACCAGCTGGTGTGAGAACAAAGGAACATGTTCCTACTTGGAAGGAGGTTACAGTTCAGTGTCAGCTTAATTGGCTATGAGATGACAATAAAACACCTTCTTTAATGTCTGAGCTGGAAGAGCAAATGTGAGCTTGAATTCTTGCTCCTCTGTCCTAAGGTTGGGGGTCATGGACAAGTATCTAATTCTTTGTATATTAAACCCTTCCAAAGCTAAGCAAGTGCTTTGGGGTTCCTCTAGATCTGTTCATACAGCATAGGATGCAAACAGGGGCTAATAAATGACAAGGGCAAGGTTTTATTTCTGAGACATCAGTGCCCATTTAAGGTTGTAGAAGGGAGTACTATCTGCACAAGGCATGGCATGCGGGAGTGAAATCGGGACTCTGAGACATGAAAATCATCTAAAGGAACTACCTATTCCAGACACTGTGCGGGAAGAACTGGTTCCTCGGCTCACCCTATGGCTCCTTCTCTGTTTTCTTAGGATTAAAGCATCCTTTCTAATTGGCTTTCCCATTTCCCCCAATCTTTGGAGATGATACTTAGCTGTTTCTCCTTTTATAAACTACCTAGAAACCTGGCGTTTTGAACATAAGCTACCTTCTTTCTAACTTACTATGGACACTCTTTCTCATTCATCCCTAAGATGCCTCTTTTATAAACAAAGTGTACCCTGTATCCCTGTAGAACCGAGAAGGCCTTGAAGGAGAGTTAACTTGTTGGGTTAGGGAAAAGCATGTTCCCATACCCTCAAAATGGCATTGAGATCTTATGGAGTCCATGTTGGATTTTGGATTCCCCCCATAGACATCTTCCCAGTTAGATCCTAACATCCAGCTACATGGCAGAGAGAAACATAAGATTGTTCACAGTTCTTCAGTACTTTGTGTGGCATGTTCTTCTGCCATTACAGGGTCAGAGGGAAGTGACCAGAGGAGGCTGGGTTCAATGAATGTGTCTAAGTGGCACTAGAAGCAACTTAGTCAAGAGTGTGACTTCACAAGGCCAAGAAGAAGACTTGCTTCTCTGGAGAAGACTAAGACTGGTCTGATTAAGATCTTATTAGAGAAAATAAGGGTTCAAGTTTGGATGAAACAGATTAGAGCATTCAAATGCACAGCAATTAAGGAAGCTTTTAGAAGGCACTTCCAGTGGCAGAAAACAACAGAAAAGGAAATCATAATAGAAAGTATGTTTGCATTATGCCAGAGAAAACAATGATTCATATCTTTAATAGGGAAAGTGGTATTAAAATCATTAGGGAAACTATATAATCCAATTGCAAATGGCTAATTAGTAAGAAGTCATATTCTAACCATAACAACAGGAATAGAAACGTCCAAATTATATTCTCAAATAATAAGCGTTTATTGGCAAGTATTTGAGTATTTTATTGTGCTTTGCTTAATGTTTTATAAGTATTAAGAAAATGTAGGTGCCTGGGATATCAGCTGCATATAATTGGAACAAATATAGAAGCTAATGTAGAGTCCTTTTCTGTGTTCTCAGAAACTCATGAGCTTAATTTAGTTAACAACATACATCACCATGAAACCAAGATGAGAACACACACAGAATGACAGAGCCAAATTCCAGATGAGCATGTTTAAAGAGCAAGGGGTAGTAAAAGACATGGTAGGATGTTTTGTCTCTCTGGGGAGCAGAACCCCTTGTTAATAGTCAGATGAGATCATTTAAAACCTTCCCCTGGCATCGTATTGTTAGGGACATATTATGTATGAATGCAGCTTACTCCCCACCCCCACCCCCACTGTCAAGTCCCTTCAACCAGCTTTCTTTTCCTTCTTGGCATAGACTGAATACCACAGGTGCAGGCAGGCGATGCTATGCAAGCTCTCTTCCCTGCACAACACATAGGTCTTCTCTCATTTTGTCATTGAGGAAAACTGAAAACACACGAGTCACCGAGAAAGGTGACCCAGACCCCTGTCAAGCGTGTTTTCAACACAGCCTGCTGATAAATGTCTTGGAAACTGTGGCTTTATCTATTGACCTTTTCTGGTGATGGTGCCCCTCCTCCAGGATGCTACTTTTATTGTGATGGTAAAGACACTGTATTGTCATAAAATGCTTCAGCTTCATAACGTGGCATTTTTTTTTTAATCGTCAAGAGAGAGCAAAAATCCGGATTCCATTATACTGTACTTGAAATGTTACAGGAAGATGCTAGAAACCACAGGGTTGAGTAATCACTACATATCAAAACTTGGGGGAGAGGCAGAGAAATAATTTTAAAGAAAAAAAAAGAAGCAGAAAGAAGAAGCTTTCAGATAGTAGTTAAGACACAGCAAAGGGCTACATTTCCAGCATCATTCTGACTGAGCACAGAAACACAATCCAATTGGAAGTATTTGTCACTGACATGCAGGCAGAACAAGAAATTGTACCAAAGAGGGAAAGTGTAGGAAGAACCACAAAAAGGAAAATTCTCACCCCCTCCCCAGTTTGAGGACATTTTAAACATTAAACCTAGTCTAACACTCTCTCACCAAGCTGCCTCCCTGCTGGCTTTGGTATTGAAAACAATTTCAGAATTACAAACTTAATGCCATTTTCTTACCACTCCACTGGGAAGAGGAAGGCAGGAAAACACTTCGTTCGTTACATTTGACATTTACTAATGATGACAAAAGGTTATATTCAAAATAACGGAATATTTTATAATGTCAAGTGCCACTGCTGCAATTAAACATGAAGAGCCCGGAAGACAGTGGACAAGATGGTGTCTGTCTTCACTGGGCTCAGACATCTTAGTGTCGTTCTTCCTCCTGGTTGGCTAAGAGCTGGGATTATCTGTTGGTTTCCTATAAATGTCATCGTCTCATGATAAAAAAAAAATGTGATTGGGAATTCCCCCCCCCCAGAGAAAACAGTGGCTAGGAAAGTGACTACGAGATGAGGAATGTTCCAGCAAGAGTCTTTTCCTCTCTTTATAGGAAAAGAATATCTTTAGTTAGTTCAAATATTTTGCTATACAAATATTGTTTTCAGGAGTCATTTTTGGATGTAATGGTGGGTTTGGTAGCAAATGCTTGACTATGTGTCAAGAAAAGACCCATGAAATGGAAAATAATAGCAGCTTGATAAAAAGTAGCTAAAAGTTCTTTCAATATGAGCTGGACCATTTCTATCTTTGGTTTTTGCCTTCAGTGATTTCCCCAGCGGAACTCTCTCTTAATTGCATGCACAGCACTTTCAGAGCTTTCTGAAGTCAAGCAGAGATAATGCACAGTTTTAAGACTATAGAAATAGCTTTCATTTGCAAAGTATGGGTTATGCTGCGATTTATTTCTTCTTTCCATGCTTATTTCCATATCAAATTAAAGGGAAAATGGAATGACCTATTAGCAAAGAAATGTAACACAAGATAACCACAATCAAAATACATTTATTAAAAGTCTACACACACACACATATACACATACACACTTAGACTGAAGAATAGAAAATAATGGCAAGAGATAAAGCAAGCATTTTTAATAGATGAAGAAACCAAATCAAACTTCATTAGTATTAACTGAATGCTAAAATAATTTAATTAAAGTAAATGAAGTCATATATAATAATGCAATGGGAAATTAACAGATTGGGGCAGGGGGTAGGAACACTGTAACCCAAGACATAAAACCTACTTTCACCAATGAGTAGCCAAATGGGAACAAAGAACGTAGAATAAGAATCCATTCATTCAGGCAGGGGTGATCTTTTAACTAATATGTAACTACACTTTTACCTCAAAGAATTGTTTGGAATAATCAAGAAAGATTAAATTATGTTAGTATAGCTTAATATTACTATCGATCCATACATCTACCCAATAAATCTCTAATAAGCATTTATTAATAGTCAAAGAAAATAAAGATATATTACATATATCCACTCTAGGTAGATTTTTGAATCCTGCAAGATTTTACTCACTAAAGAATTTAATTGAGCAGAACACCAGTGTTCTTTTTTTTTTTTTTTTTTTTTTTTTGGTTTTTCGAGACAGGGTTTCTCTGTGGTTTTGGAGCCTGTCCTGGAACTAGCTCTTGTAGACCAGGCTGGTCTCGAACTCACAGAGATCCACCTGCCTCTGCCTCCCAAGTGCTGAACACCAGTGTTCCAAAAATAAAAAAGGTCAAAATTGTGAAAAATATTTGCAAAGTACCAACATCATAGTGATTTATAATTGTGACAGAGACAGTTTATTGAGAGATGGAGTCCTTTAGTTCAGTGACTGTTATAGATTTGTTATCATGGAGTTTTCTTTCTAGACCCTTGAATGTGACTTTATTAAAGAAAACAGTCTTTGCAAATGCAGTCTAATGTAAGTGATGTCATATAAGATCAGGTGGTTTCTACTCCCATGACTAGAATCTTCATGAAATTGGAATACACAGGGGCTGGTGAGATGACTCCTTGTCTAAAGAATATATACTGCTCTTAGAGAGGACCCAAGTTCAATTCCTCACAGTCATGTCAGAAAGCTTCAAGTGCCTAGAACTCCAGCTCCAGGGGGCTATGATACCTATGGCATCTGAAGACACCTGCATCTACAGGCACATACCCCCTCCCCTGACACACACACACACACACACACACACACACACACACACTCAATTAAAAATGAAAAAAGATATTAAAATAAAAATAGAGTCAAGACACAACACACATGAATAAGAAAGCTATAAAAGCATGGAATGGGATTGGAACACTGCACCTGCAAAAAAGGGTATGCCAAGAACTGCAGACTCTCTCTAGAGTCTAGAGGACAGGCAGGGAAGATCAGCTCTCCTAGGCAGCAAGACCCTGCACCACAAAGTCAGATTTGCAGCCTCCAGAAGCCTGAGACAATGAGTGCTGGTTGTTTTGCCCAGTCAATTTGTGACGCTTCAATAGGCTGCACTGGGAAATGAACATAGCCACCGATGCCAATTTCCCACCTTTGTGAGCAGAACTAAAGCAATATAAATTTCATAGCTATCTGCACAATGCTTATTAAGTTGCTGAAGAAAAAAATAAAGAAAATTAAAGGTAGCCTTACAGAGAAGTCTAAGCATAGCCTTCCTGTGACATCAGGAAAGACTTATGCTTAAATTAGGTCTGGACTGTCTACCTACCTATTCTAGTAATTATGTCCCATCAGAAAATTGAACAAAATTGTTTGATGTGATAACATCTATGTGTTTCCTTGCATTAGAATCTTTATCTCTAAATGATTGAGATACTGTCTAAAAATAAACAATTAATATCATAGCAATCAAGAATAGTCAGTTCCCTTAAAAAACAAAATAATGACTACACATCTTACTCTATAATATGTTACTTCCCCTAAGATGTATTTAATTTTTCATTTCCACAAATGGGCATGAAGCAGCATTCGATTTAGTCTTATGAGAAAGCAAACAAAAATAGGAGTCATAAATGTTGTATGCCCTCTTGTTGCATATTTATTTGTGGAGTGAAATACAAATTTTTTCTTTATCACACTTAGTCATCCATTAAAGCAAAATTTACAAACCACTTTCCCCTGCTGTTCTTGTGCAAGCAACCAGCATGAATTCACATACTCACACATTTGTTACACACACATCTGTGAAAAGGAGCCCACATTTTAGAAAAGAACAATAATAAGATAGTCTGTAAACACTCCTTTTAATCAATCTAAGTGTTCTCCTAACCTATATGCGAGATCTTATTGATCAGATTTAACTTACTATAATGTTTAGCTCTGAAAACCCAAACCTTCATTTTACAGTGGCCTCTACTTCTAAGTAAAGCCTAATAAATTCAGCCCAAGGCAGACAGATAAAACTTGACCTATTATTTTATGGTAGGGTTGCCATGGCAATTCATCTTTCCTGGCAGAGAGAAACAGCCATATATAGCTCTTTTACGGGGTCTTTGACTCTGCTGTCAGTAACACCCCGACATAGCTCCCTATTCCATATTTCTGCTCGTGAACCTCAGAGACACATTTTTTTAGTAAACATGACTTAAATATTTAGGTAAACTCTCTTTATGATATTAATAAAATTCACAACCCAGACAGTAGAAAGGTATTTTTTTCATGTTTCTTTGAAGGAGTTTTGTTTTTCTATGATTGTTTGGCACAAAGATACAGAGACACCATTTTTACTTTCTCTCTAATTTATCTTTTTTGACATGCTTCTTCCCAGTAGGATTTTGATTATACTTTTTTTTTGAAATCCTGAGGCTTAAATACATAAATGCAGGCAATTTTGAACTTTGTCAAGGTGGTTAATTCTTCTTTTTCACAGAGCACAGTACAAAATGCTTGCATCCGATCAAATGTACAGGGCTTACAGAGTAGCAGGCTTGTGTGTGAGACTTTTACCTTAACTTGGCCACTAAGATTCAAAGAGATTCCTCACAAAGGATGAAGGTTTTATTCAACACAAGCCCAGAATCCTGGTTAGTTGTATGGTCCCTGTGTCTCAATCAGCGGACCTGTTGATCTGCACTGAACAGGAATAATTAGTACCTTGAGGACAGCTGATTAGAGAAGGGGAGGCAGAAGAAAGAAAGAAACCCCCATAGGTTAGCGTTATGGATATGTTATGCGAGCTTCCCTAGGAAAAACTTAAGCACTACAGCAAGGACTTGTACTGGAGACAAGCTGTAGTTAACCTACCTACCTCCAGAAAGCCTGCAATACAGCTAAGTGCTGAGAAATAGGTGGTATTCTCATGGGTGGGGGGAAAGGGAGTTGAAGAAAGGTTCAACTTCTTTTGCTTGCAGTTGTACAGGGGGAGCCCTGGGTGGCTCTCTGAAGCTGTTACACAGAAAACCAGCACTGTGCTGTGGGACAGGAGCCTAGAAGAAGCCAAGCAAGAACTGCAGCTCTCTGTCTGTCTAGGTAGGTGGGCGTTTCTCATCTTTCAGCACTCCTTCAGTCCCTCACAGGGAAAGGGGGAACAGAAAGTACAAATGGCTTCACAAATCCCTCTTCTTGTTTCACTAGCAGTCTGGGAATCTAGTCTGTTTTATCAAACACAAATATGAATGTCAAACGGGGTATTAAAATGGTGATTTCAAATAGATTCAACAATCTTGAGCTATTGGTTTTGTTTTTAAATGATGGACTCCATTTATTTTTACTTTAAGAGAAGCTTTAGATTCTCATCAAAATTGAGTAAAAGGTATAGAGACCCTATATACTTCCTTGCCACCCATACACAATATCCCGCCACCATGAACACCCTTCACCACAACAATGCATTCATCACAATCTATGAACCTACCTTAACATATCATGTCACTCAAAGAGCATAGTCTACCACAGAGTAACCTGTGATGCTAAATACCCTATAGGACATATTTGTACTGATGTGTGCCTACACGTATCCTTACCTTTAAAAAATGTTCTTCACTCTGCCCGATCTTGTTTTAAATGGAAGAAAAGTGATAGAGAACCTATGACATAGACTCAGATCATAACTCAGGAAAGGGTATAGGAAATTGGGCAGAACATTGCTATAAATAGTGACCCACAGTGGAAATAGGTCAGGGAGCGAACACATGGACACTTGTTTATCCTTTGGGGATGTGTCTATCAGTTACTCTCCAAAGGACTCAAACAATGTTGGAATATTGGAGAGATTCTGCCTGAAATTTGAGAATTCCACAGGTTCTAAGAATGAGCAATATAAAGCCAAACTATGATATATAGACAAAGGAAAGGTTACTAAGGTTAGAGCAGCTTTCATAATATGGAATGGAATAAAAAAAATTAATTCGTTACCTGATACAGCTACCTGATTTTGGGTAGCTAAATTCCTTTGTGTTTTCACATTTTGGCTGAAATAACAACATTGTTTACCTTCTCTAGGTTGTTGGGATAATCAAATAGTATCTCATGTGTATCAAGTTCTAAATAAATGGGATCCCTGCAGCAGCAACGAATGGATAGAGCAAGGGCTTTGTAGTTAGAACAAATAGAATCCTACCATACCTCTGGGATGCAAATCCTGGGTGACTTTAGAAATGTCCTTTAACCCCTCTGAATAGGTATCTTGATTTTGAACTTGAAATAATACCTCATTGAGTCGAACCAATAAATAAGAACAGATTCTCTATTCATTATAAGATAATAGAAATATGACCAGTCACATTAATAAGATCCAAGGACTGAAGCTATCCTGCCAGATCCCAACAGGAAGTATGTGAAAACAAAACTGGACATATCAAAAGAACACTATTTCTTACTCATCCATCCCCTAGAGGAGAAGAGAAAAGTAAGGCATTTGTCCTTCAGGATCATCCGGTATCTGCATGCCCTCTTTTCTACTTCCATCTGCCCTGCCACAAAAAGGGTACACTATTCAGAGATGAAAAGCACAGTTAAACTCCTACCATGATTATCAACTGGTACTGTTTGATTTCTCGAAGGATTTCTGCTCACTTTTATTTCAGTGACTACTATGATCTTTAATGGAGCAAAAGACCCAATAGGTTACATGAGTCCAAAATTAAAGCAGAATTTCCGTATTTCAAAGCTATTTCAGCTGATCATAAAAAACTTAAACATGCGGTGGATAGAGTCTCTGAAACATAAAGAGAGACAATGGAGAATGAACATATATAAATCAAATGCTAGAAAAATAGAAGTGTCTGCAGTATCTCGTTGTATACAGCACATAGGAGGATGGTGCACACAGCAGGCAGCTGTCTGTGAGGCAGATGTGACCATCATGAGATTGACAGGGTTGTCTGGGAAGCACACTGGGAAACAAAGGCAAAAGAGCTATCTGAGAAATTGCTAGCAAGGAAGCAAGCAAAGTGGAGAGCAGATGGGGAGTACTATGGGACTCGGGGAGCACTGTGGACTCGGGGAGCACTGTGGGGCTCAGGGTCCCCTTCACACTGCTATGTCATTGGTGGATTTATCAGGTCAGACCTGATAAAAAGCCCCAAGAACACAGCACTTGGAATCAGGTTAAAGATACTGAAACCTGGCAACAGCTGATAGATGGAATAACATCTATAGCATTTATTCTAGAGAACCAGGGTCACGTTCACTGCTGTCAGAAAAAGCAAGCCTCTAAGAGTTACAAATGAACCAGCCCTATAATTTCTAGGCCAACAGAAAGTAAGAGGAGTAAATCAAATAATAAGAAGGACCTATGTTGATGTATGTCTTCACTAGAAATGAGATAGGTTCTCTATAGTGTAGAAAACGTTTAAATTAAGAAAAGAACCTTCTTTCTTTCTTTCTTTCTTTCTTTCTTTCTTTCTTTCTTTCTTCCTTCCTTCCTCCCTCCCTCCCTCCCTCCCTCCCTCCCTCCCTCCCTCTCTCTCTCTCTCTCTTTCTTTCTTTCTTTCTTTCTTTCTTTTTCTTTTTTTTTAAGATATGCCCTTTCTGTGTCTTCCTAGCTGTCCTGGAACTCACTATGTAGACCAGGCTGGCCTTGAAAACACACAGAGATTCATCTGTCTCTGGCTCTCTAGCGTTGGGATTAAAGGCATGCCTCAGGACACCTGGTACTTAAAATTTAAGAAGAAAGGTTATCTAGGGCATATAAAATTATTTTGGGGGGAATAAAAGGCACATATAAGCAGAATTTAGGGTTTTAAAAAGGTTTTCATAGTGAAGCATTACCTCATGAAATTGCAGCGTCGCAAACAGAACAAATCAGCTGAAAGCATTTTAGGAAACATCTAGCAGCTCAGAAAAGCATTTTCTCACATTTCAGTTTCACTGTCAACATGGTTGGTGGATTGGGGAGCCAGGACGCTTGTTCTATCATTCAACTTCCCATTTTCATGCAAAACGTCCTTCTTCTTGGGCTCCTGTGCCAGACTGTGTTTTTCTTACTGTGAAAACAGACTGTGCTGCCTGCAAAGCTTGACAAGGAGAATCAGAGAATCGGAGCAGAGGTGCTGGCACCTAAGGACCCTCTGCAGGAAACACTAAGCATCTCCAGCTGGACATGGCTTGGGCTGGTTACTCCAGCCCGAGAGGATTGTGCTGCACTAATAAGGCTACACTGTGACCCCTGTGTTTTTCCCTCTGCTCCACGCAACAGGCTACAAGCACAACCTGCTGAGTTACCTCACAGCGTGAGAAGCAGGCAGATGGGCAAGAGGGTAAGGCTGCCTTTGATTAAATTCATTATACTTCCTGGAAAGACGAAGGGATGGTTCTTGGAACCCAGAGATGTTGCAAGCTGCTGAAAAATGTGACCAGAAGGAGGTTTCTTTTCTTTTGCAGTCACCCACTAGAATTCTGATGGTGCTCAGAATTGGTCTGGGATGCCCTCTTACCTCTGTCTTTCAGGGTAATAGTAGGATACCAATCCCTTCTCACCGGTTTATTTATAGATTGTATTCCACAACAAGGGGCAGAAATCTCAGAAAGTTCTTCCTAAACAGGCTGGGCAACTGAATCTGGTAATCTGCACATTCTGATGCTAACAATTTTACCAGAGGGGGATAAGGAATAATACCCCGGGAATGAATGATGCGGTTCATCTTCATGGTTTGAGCTGGCGACTTTGGGCAATTCAATCAACTTCTCCACAGTAGTTTCTTCAACTGACAAATGAAGCTTTGAAGAGAGAAGGTTCTGATGGCTACACATGTTGTCACATGTTGGCTAGCCTGGACTATCGCATGAAGTGGAACATGCAAGCTGCCTCATAGCTGCTCTTTACTTTTGCATATCTTCTTCATACACATGATTTGAGTTTTTTAATTGTTAAACTTTTCATATAATAATGAAAATATTAATATGGCATCTCATTTGGAAAACAATTTTCAATATATGGCTATAAATCATTAGCTATACTCCTGTTTGAGATAACAGATAAAGAAATAAATATATTTGTATAAATGACTGTGCTTTTCCAAAACATTACCTTTTTGCTCACAAAACTAAAAATGATGGTTAGAGCTGCTTGATTTGCTAAAAGTTGATATGTTTTACAAGTTACTTCTGCCAGAAAACCTACTTGTGAATAAAATGTCCAAGGTGGTTAAACAGTAAAGATATACAAATAAATAAATGTAAAAGGTTGCAATGGAAAAAGATAGACAAAGATGATTGAGATGGTTCCTGGAACCTTCTCTAAGTTGACTTTACAAAGAGATTAAAACTATTTTTTTCCCCAGTGGTGGCAATGATTACTCAAAATCAGAAACTTAATAATAAAAAGTGTATCACTTAGTAAATTTGATAACTTGTTTAAAAAGAAACTTATTCATTCTATAAGATATTTGACTATAAGATTTTAGCCGGGCGGTGGTGGTGCACGCCTTTAATCCCAGTACTCGGGAGGCAGAGGCAGGCGGATCTCTGTGAGTTCGAGACCAGCCTGGTCTACAAGAGCTAGTTCCAGGACAGGCTCCAAAACCACAGAGAAACCCTGTCTCGAAAAACCAAAAAAAAAAAAAAAAAAAAAAAAGTAAATTATTGATAATATTGACTTGAAAAAATAATAGGGTATTAGAAGGGTAATGCTGTAGATAATTTTTAGTAACTACATTAGATATTAAATATTTGTGCAAGAACAAGGTCAAATAATAGTGATTTTAATTTGGGAGGCAGGTAAGAATTTTCAGGCATAAATGTTCTGAAATTAATAGCCTAGAAAAAGAGAACTATCAGATCAGGAATTTATTTTACACAACTATTTTAATCACTGTTTTTCTCTTGTTTTGTTTTATTCATTTATTTAAGTTTCCTTTCTTATAAGGTAGGATAAGGAATGAGGAAGACATAATTTGGGGCTGGATGCTCAAGGCAGAGGCTGAAAAACAGGCATATCCAGAGGGTGCTTGAGCTGTATGCAGCAAGCCTGAGGCTATCACCTCACAAAATGGAGCTTAAACTGACCGATCTCTACCTAAGTTAGTGTAAAAATCAATGTTTATTATTAAATACGGCCAAAATGAGTTATTCCCAAACACTTCTGTACTTGGTATCTTATTTATGCTTTTTTTCTAGATCATTCAATGTTGCTGGTGTCTGGTAATTTTTATTTGAATTTCCAAAAGTTACCTAAATTGCCCTAGAAAGTCACAAGAATAAAAAAAGCCTCTCTTTTATATTTGAGGGACTGACTGAAAATTGCTATCTAGCACCCCCCCCCCAATTAGGAGCAGCATCACAGCTAGGAGGGGTCGACAGAGCCATAGCCAAATGCAGCCAAGTGGCAGGAAGATGGGCACTCGGGCATCAGCACAGAGTCATGTACAATTCAATTTGTTCTGTTTCCAGATACAAGCTAATTAATTTAGGAATCACAGGACACCTTTCTAAAATGAAGAGAGCGAGAGGGAAAGAGAACATACAGGGAACATTGGAGGATAGCAGTACTTGGGAATAAATCATTTTATGCATGGAACCCTAATGGAAAAGTGAGTATTGTCTAGCTGCATTCCACAAACCCAGCTGGAAGAGACTTTTGCTTCCCTTTACAAGGTGACTTCTTTTGGCTTTACTGACAACCATAAATGTCTATTAAAACATGCTTTAAAAAAACCCTGCAGATATTTAACTCAAGTAGATCTTCCTTTCCTGATAAAAGTAATAGAATTTCACGGTATAAAATTTATGATCCACATTTTTATAGTTTACGGAAAGAATGAAAGAACTAAACTCTTTTTTTTTTTTTTTCCTTTGGAGAGTCCAGACAACATGGGAACTGGAAAATTCTAGACCAGAAACCAAGGGGATCCCATTACTCTGAAGTTTTCACAATTATCTTGGAACCAGGCTTTGCTTTAAAGCCCAAACTTAAAGAAATTGATTTAAAGATTTGTCTTCTGAAAGTAAAGTAGCAAGGATTAAAAGAGCATTGAGCATGAGGAAGCAATGGCTTGAACTGGTCAGTCCAACTGAAAAGGCAGAGCATGCTGGGAGAGGGAAGGAAGGACAGGGAGACTGTGGTCTGTGTATCAGAAGTCTTCTCTCCAGGTTCGAGTCTGTAAGATGTAAGATGTAAGATGTGACCACTTCATCTTGTCAGTTCCCTTGATTATAAAAAGGCATGTTTGAGTCATATATATTTTAAGATCTTTGTCTGCCATATCAGGGGTCAGGACTTTTCTAAAGGAATTGATTTCTGGGGAAAATTTACATTGCTATTATTGGGTCCCTACAGAGCTCTTTTGGTGGATTCATTTTTAAAGGTTGTCTTAGTTTTGCAATGATGAGCAGGATTTACTAAGCACTGGACAAAGCTAAAAGTAACAGTCCCTGCACTCTCTACTGGTGACTGATTGAGAAGGCTGCTCTAGCCATGGGTACCAGTGACTGCCAGAGCCCTCCAAGAAACTCTGTTGTGGGTGATCTGTGGACTTCCCGTTCAAAATCAGGCTAAGGGCTTGAAAGAACTACATAATTTCTCTAAGATTCCATTGAGTGTTGAGAAAACTGCTTCATGGGGATGTTAAGTCACAATGTTCAATCCAAATTCAAAGTCTGGCTACTACCAAGATTGGCCAATCTAGAGGCCACCTACTATTTCTAAGTCATCCCTTTTTTATTAACAAATGTTTACATTTCTCTTTCTCATAGGAACTCACCTTTAGTTACTATATCTCATGAACATCTATTAAATTACCATAAGGCTTGTCCTGGATCCTTTTTAATCAAAAATTGCTGGTTTATAACCCTTATTCACCATTTAGATCAAAGCTTCCCAAAGCTGTAGGAGGTTCTATAGAATTAACAGTATTGTCAAAGTACATCGAGCTAGATTTTGGAACAGCTCAACTCTCAATGGGGTCCTGAGTCACAGGGTGAGACCCATTGTTAAGCTGTCAAAAATTGAGTGAAGTGTGTCATCATTAGCAATTATTTTGTAAACATTCTCTCTCTTTTTCTCTTTCTGCATGTGTGTTCAAATTGTTTCATGACAGAAATATAATATATAATATCACATATTATATATGTTGATCATTGATTGAGACCAGAAAAGTTTTGAAATTGTTGCTTGTCCCTTGGAAGTCATGAGTGCCCAATAAAGAATAAAGGCCAGACTAGACTTGCATATTAGGAAGAGCTCACTCTTGCTCTGTGATGAGCAAGGATAAAAGGTTCTTTAAAGTGTCTCCTGCAGTCTTCAAATGTGAGAGTGGACAACCTGACCCGAGGGGTTTTACTAGTGTGACTTCCTTAGGGGTATCTAGATAGAGAGATCATTCTGGATCATCGAGGAGTCTGAGCTCATTGGAATATCACAAAATCTTTAAAAGGAAGATGGAAGGCACAAAGGGCAGAGAGGCAGCAATGTTATCAAAGAAGGGGAGGTCCATACCAAAGATGCCAAGCTCTGGAGACTTTGGGGAAGAGTCCGGGAGCTCAGGAAAGCAGCTAGGTGTCTGGCCATGGGATTTTCTTTGGGATCTTCCAGAAAGAGCATACAACCACAGGGCTACGTTGGATTTCCCATCTCCAGATTGTCAAGAAGAGAAGGTTAAGGGTTTCAAATCACTAAAGTTGGAATTACTGTGTCACAGAAATATAACTAAAACAAATTTGTAAGAGTAGACTTTCTGACAGGAAACAAAAAGCTAAAAAGTGTGTTTAAAAAGAGGTGATGGCAATATCCTGGAAAGAAGGGCTGTGGTAACTAAGCTGGAATGGAAGAGGCTATAAGGGACTTTTGAGGCGCAGTTGGTAAGATTGATTTTCTTCTGCCCTTGAATAATCGATATTATGATTAGAAATTATGATAATACACCTAAATGACCAGATTCTTTCTTTTCTTGTATTCTGAGTGAATCTCATGTACAGGATCAATAGCACTAACCCCTGGAGTATGGAGCATGGAGTTTGCACTGACAGCAAGCTTTCTTCTTTCTCTTTGGATCAGGTATCCTTGTTTTGGGGATTATTTCTCAGTTTATGTCACATTCATATAAGCCAGAAATTCTTCGGTGAGATTTTTCTGACATTCATTAATTAGCATTTCCTAAACACAGGAGAAATCTTAGCTGTCCCATGAAGCAAATTATCACTGGACAGTTAGCTGAGATTCATCCACTGGCAATTACCGTTATTGTTACCCACTGGTCTGCTAAGTCTGCAGTTAATGTCGTTTTTAGCTCAAGTCTAGCAAACTCGTATCTGAAAAGAAACAGTGACAAAGGAGCCAACTGGCGTGCAACCACCGTCCACCTGTCTGCCACACACTGGTGCTAGAAATATAAAGCAGAACTTGGTATAAAATCAATCCTGGTGTGGCTCTTCGTCCTTTGAAACTTGGCATAAAATATGCTTTGGAAAGCGAATGCACGTTCTGTGAAGATAGCGGGCTATTTCCGTATCTAGTGGGTGGACATATGAACCACGATCATTTCTAGAAGGGCTTTAACTCGTGAAGGATGACAGGATGATGCTCTTCCCCACTAACCACAAAAGTAAACAAAGACAATCACGATGTCATTTTTAGGTACTGGAGAACTGGGTGGTTCGGGTTCTTAGCAGCATAAAACGTCTTTGGGTTCTTGGCCACTGAGCTAGAAATTATTTTGAGATTTAAAACCTAACAAGATTTTTTTGCAACTCTATTTTGAGGATTATTGGGCTTTTACCAAAGCTGGTGTGGTTGTTGGAAAGACCTCACATACATTAGAAATCCTACCTCCTTCCAACTGACTCTGTTAGTGGTGTTTGTCCTTCCCTGGACAATTAGCTGGACAAAGAGGTGACCTGCTATTTATAAATTTATTTCTATGTTAAAAGTATTGACAGTTATCTTCCCCTTTTCACCTTTATTGTCTGAGTTTAGGACAACTGGGTCTCTGAATTAAACTTGACCTTGTGTGTCATGTGGGTCAAAGAAAAGTGCAGGGGGGAGAGGCATCAGTAAGGCAGGTAGAAGCAAGCAAGTGGCACCATCTGATGCCATAGTTCCCGTGAAGGCCTCTGGCATAAAGGTGCTCAGCCTTACCAGCGCTGTAGCTCCTGCATAGGCCTTGTGTATCAGGACCCTAGGCTCTTGGTAAGATCAGTTTTAACAGATCTAAGTTGGAGTTCTGAGACCTTGGCCTTGAAGACTTGCTTGCTCTTTTGGACTTATCCTGGTGACTGGGACTTGCAGGTTTTCTTCTCAGACTCCCCGCAGGCTCCAGCTGCTCTCCGACCTTCCCTGTTCACCTCTCTACTTTTGTTTCTTTTCTTTGTCCTGCCCTGGCAATTTACAACTTCTTCAGTTGCGGGCAGAGGGCTGCCTGGTCCCTTCCACAACTTGGTGGCCCCTGCCAGGGTGACTTGTAGCTCCTGCCTCTGTCCAGGCCAGCCAGGAATGAGTTAAACATCAGGGGACACCCCATTACCAGTGGCCAGCTCAGCAGCTCAACCCATGGGCAGTACTGAATTACCCAGTCATGGGCACCCATAGATGGTGAGATTGTCAGGCAGAGGGAGAAAAGGTCAGAGGCAGGCCAACACTGCATCCCTGGATCATCACCTGTCTAACAGAAGTTGTCGCTGAGCTATGCTCAGAAGTTAGAGCTGGAGGTGGGAAGCTGGCACTGGATACAAGCAGGGTCCTTCCAGACTGTAGCATTAGCAACTGGAAACCAGGAGCGGTAAGATTTGTGTGCACCTGGTTGACTTCTTTGGACGTCAAGCTGCCTTTTTAAGTATCAAGCCGCCACGGAGGCCCACACTTTTCAGCTGCCAGTCACTTGTCAAGCTTCTCCTGCTGTTGTTCCTGTCTTCCTCCCTTAGGGGTCTTTGTGTCCCTGTTTCCAGCTCAGCTTGCTCTACTGAATGTAAGCAAGGAAAGACCACTCCAAAAGAAGCTTTTGTTGAGCCTGAAGTTACAACATCAGTACAGGCAGCACAATAATGTATCCCAGACAACTCATTAAAGCCAGAATAAGCAGCCTGTTTACATTGCCCAGGTAGAGGTGTTTGGAAAAACCACATCTATTTGTCTAGGCCAATCGCAACCCTTCATTTGGGAGAGCTCAGAGCCCTGATTCGTCATCCTAGTCAATGTCATTAAGACTGGTGTTTTAGAATAGCCACAGCCCTGCTACCTAGCACTTGTCACAAAAGCTGTTTCACCAGGGAAAGGGCTTTGATTGTGACCAAGGTGGAAATGTCACCCAATCATCTATAGTTCATGCTGGCTCATGACAGTTAAAAACAAATCAAGTGTAGATAATTTCAAAGAGCATTGATTGGCGACACCTTCAGGAGCATGGGCAATCAGAGCTATAGCCTTTAGCATAATTGCCTCGGAGTCCAAGGGACCTGGCACAAGAACACCCCAGCTGGCTGTGAGACCAATAGTCCTTTTGCTTAAGGCACAACACAGGAGAGTCTAATATCTGCTAATTAAGGTTTCAAACTACCCTATCTTCAGTGGCTTTTCTTACAGGAAATTCAACATTAGATGGAGTGTTAGGATCCAGGCATTATGCTGGCCTGTCACCTGGCAGGATGCATTGAGGCAGTACCCTAGTCAGCCCAGGGTCCTATGGTTGCTACGTTACTACACGGTCTGTACACAGGTGCAAAAGTCCCTATATGAGACAAACTCTGCCCATTCTGGCTCTCTTTTCCTTTTTTTAATTTATTTTTTATTTTTTTTGGTTTTTGAGACAGGGTTTCTATGTAGCTTTGGAGCCTGTCCTGGAATTAGCTCTTGTAGATCAGATTGGCCCTGCACTTACAGAGATCCACCGGCCTCTGCCTCCTGAGTGCTGGGATTAAAAGCATGTACTGCCACTGCCTAGCGCGGCTCTCTCTCTTTGACTGTTCTGAAGAGGCAAGCAGGTCTTTGCCTCTCTCTGTCTCTCTTTTGATGTGGGATTCTCCTCTGTATGCTGTAAATGTGTTTTATTACCATTGGTTAATAAAGAAGTTGCTTCAGCCTATAGCAGGGAAGAATATAGCCAAGTTGGAAGATATATAGGGAGAGAGTAGGCAGAGTCAGAGAGATGCCATGGAGTTGCTAAAGGAGATAGACACCTAGGAATCTTACCAGTAGGCCACAGCCTTATGGTGATACATAGATTAATAGAAACGGGTTAATTTAAGATATAAGAGCTAGTTAGAAATATGCCTAAGCTATTGGCCAAACAGTGGTGTAGTTTCTGTGTGATTATTCAGGTCTGGGCAGCCAGGAAATGAATGAGCAGCCTCTGCCTATACTCTGTCTCTATTTCTCTCTCCCTTTATCTCTTTCTCTCTCCCGTCTCTTCCCCCATTTCCTTTCAGAAAAACTCCCCACGTAAGCTCTGTCTGCATGATGCATCTGTCTCTCACCCACCGTGTAACCCCTTGGCCTGCCAAGGCCCCTTTCCCACCCAGAATCACAAGATGGAGTGCTTACAACATAAACTTAAGGAATTTATTTCAACATTAGCATGGATTTTAACAGATCGGCAGAGGCTTAAACACTGTAACGTGCATGCTCAATGCCCAGGGAGAGGTGTGGCCCACTCGTCTATCCCAACTTTCTTCATAGCCCTTTACTTCATTACCTGGTTCTTGGGCTCCCACTTCCCCAATTCAATTACTTGTAGGGGCCTTAACTTCTCAAATGAAGATGTGCATATACATATTTTAAAACCATATCTAAGTTATATTCTAACAAACCATTTCCAGCAACCCCCCACCCCCAATTTACTCCCTTCCTCTGTTCTTTACACACATTTTCAGGTTCCTTTATCCCTTTCTTCCTCATATTTCTTTCCACCATTTTCCATCTCCCAACCACATTTCTAACATATCTTTATCTAGAAGTGATGATTTTCTTGGCATATACAGATACCGTGAGGGCAAGGAGAAGAATAGAAACTGAACATCAGAAGATGGGATGTGTGGTGTCGGCACTCCTGGGAACTTCTGCGTGGTCTTGAGCATGTCCAGAGCTCTCTAGTTCCTACGTACTGCAAAGACTCAGAGAGCTCTGAGGGCTCTGCTGTGAGGCTTGCAGGTTAGTTGCTCCCTTTGCTATGGTTCTTGTCTACACCCGATAGATAAGCATCGATAACCAAAAACTTCACAGATTATCTTTATAAAATCTGATTTCCACCTTCTTCTGATGTCAGTTTCTGAAGATCAAGTCCAAATTTTGCAGCATAGTCTATGACTGCATTTCTGGTGTATATGTTACTACCATATGTAATTCTGTCCATATAGGAAAGTTGTTTTTTTCCCCACAGACTAGAAAAAGTCCCTCCCCAAGGAGAGGAAACTTAGCAAATTTATTTGCTACAGCACCCCTCTTTCTTGAGGGGGGATAAGCTACCTCACGGTAGACGTTCAGCAAATACCTGAGAAATGTATTGATTAAATAGATGAAGGGTTCTCATAGCTGATGCTGGAATGATGGTTCCTCAGAGAAGTTTATCCCAAGATAACTGGTTTCTACTCTTCATCAACATGATGCCATGAATATGTTGCCTTTTTTTCCAGATGAAATTTTCAGGCATAATTAGGTTAAGAACCTTGATATGAGATTCTCTGGCCTTTCTGGGTGGGTCTTATCTAATCCCTGAGTGTTTATAAGAAGGAGAGAAGATTTCAAGGACAAGAAAAGGCATTGCATTGCTGGCTTTGAAGACAGACAGAAAAGGCACCCAGAGGATGCTAGTGGCTGCTGGAAGCTAGAAAGTGAAAGGCTTTTTCCCCAGAGCCTCTGAGAAGACTCACAGCCCCACAGACCTATGCTAGTCATCCAAAACTTAGAAAATATGTTATCTAATATGTTGATGTTCTTGAAGTTATTAAAGTTGAAGTGATCTGTTACTGCAATGTTGAAAAATGCATACACTGTCCTGGTGAGATCTGTTCCTGTGCTGTTTGCATATTCAGCTAAAATGCAGATAGAATACAAATAATTCTGAGTTGCTTATAACAACAAAAATAACAAATCTCGTTTTCACAATGAAAGTAGCATAATGATATGGGAAGAAATAAGAATATTAGATGAAACAGAAATTGATTATTATTCTTCAAACTTCGTGTTTTAAGGGTTAAAGATTTGTCAAAGGGAAATGAATTACCTATATTTTTTCCTGCAGTCCATGTAAGGAGACTCACGTGGGAAGTTTCTGCTAATATTTCCTAAAGTTCACTTTTCTCTTTGCTCATGGTAGATTTTATTTATTTTTAGATTTCCCTCCTGTTTTAGGAGATATTAGAAGAAACTTCCATTGGGCACTACTCTTGCATATGCACGCATAAATGATGTTCTTAAGGACACCATATGAGGTGACATCATCTTCTCTAAGGACCCAGTGAAGGCATTTCTCTCTGGTCTTAGGTCAGGAATATATGAGCATCTCATGAGTATGGTTTGTCAATATAACCCAAACACTGACCCTTATGCCGTTGCCCATGTGGACCTCCTACTTACTAATTTCCACAATCCCTTGCGCATTCCTTCTAACAGCAATACAGCTTGACTTGTTGAGAACTATCCTTCATGAATCTAGTGAAAACTAGCAACCCTTCTTCTTTCCTAGTATTTGTGAGATGATCTTAAATAATACCCTAAAATGAAAATGCCCATGCACATATTTTTATTCTTTTCTTTTAATTTACTTTTGGGAGTGTTTTATACAAGAGTTCTATATTTACAACATTCTACCCAATTCAGCTTCTCCTGTGTCCAACCTTCTGCCACTCCGGGGGTGTCTACTGCTAGATAGTATCTTCTAGACATAACAGGGATGCTGCACCCACGAAATCTAAACAGTATGGTTTCCTAAATAGGACCTGTACAGTAATAAAACTAGTAGACATGCTAATGTAGATGAAGGAAATTTCACAAGATCCTACCCTTAGATGTAGAGAAATGCTGAGAGGAGAATCAGTTTTCTTCAGGAAAGAGAGGGGTCCCCTGACAGGTTATCCAAGTCCAGTGATCAGTCCTAAACACATGTATATATGAGCAGCACTATATGGACTCAGTAGGTTCTCTTCCCCCATCCCCCGTCTCTCTCTCTTTGTGTGTGTGTAAAATAATAATTAAGAATAATTTTCTTATATTATAACGATAGTGAGAGTAGCAATAAAACCTGATTTCAAAAGACTTCATGGTTATGAAATGAATAACAAAGTATCTTACCTTTACTCTTAAATTTCATAGCTTAAACTGACAACAGCATGCAGATGCTCCTGCTTTCTTTCTGACCATGACTTTCCTTCCTGGCTTCCCATGTCCAGTGTAGCTGACATCTTGAGTCACATCGCTGCAAATACCTTAAACGCAACAATGACTAACCCAAACCTTCACACACATACACTGTCAGAGTAATATCTCACTTCTTGCACAAACCTGATTTTCTTTGAGGCCCACTCTCTCCAGCTGAAAAGCTGCTAAATCACAAAGATGCTTTCTCTCCACAGGCATCTTCCTGCCTGCCTTGTAGCACTATCCAGGCTACAGTTTGCTTGGGTTTTCGTCAACTTCTTTTCTCAATAGTACAACTTATACACAAAACAATATTATCCAATAAATCTGTAATACATCCTGCTCTTAATCAAATCCCCAATTATTCCCATTTTCCACTAAACTGAGTATTAGTCTACGATAGGGTAGTTAGGAACCTCGCATCCATGTCTTCAAAAGTTTTATCTCCAGCTTTTTTGTTTGTGCTTCTCAACTCCACTCAGAACCCCTAAATGCTTGTGCACCCTCTTGTCCACTTCATCATGGCTCTTGATAGCTCAAATTAAACATCTCTTCTCACTGCCACATCTTGTCTTCGCTGGAACCGGAAGTAAAGAGTATTTGTTGCCTTGGGATTCCTAAGCTGCTTTATCTTAATTTATGTGAGGCCTGCTTAAGACCACCATTTCTTGTGGAAAATAAAAATGCCTCATCCCATCCGCTGCTCCAACTGCTTGTTCAATTTTCCAAAACAATATTCCAGTTTAGTGCCAGTTTCATTGTTTCTTAGAATAAAGCAGAACTTTCCATCAGCAAGATCTCAGTATCCCTACTACAATATTTACAAATGTTTTAATATATTGTGTTGAATATGCATATGTTTGTCAGTTAAAGGGAATTTTTAAAGGAAATGAAATAGACATGGGAAATGGCACCACATTCGCCTTCCTGTGGTCAGATATTTTCATTTGTTTTATGGATTATAAACAAGCTAGTCTTGATATAAGCAACGAATAAGCACATAACTATATCTCCCCATAAACACAATTAGTTATCTGTTGCTAGATCTACAAATGTTAAAGAAAAATCTAAGCCTTTCTTCTCTTAAGATTTAACTAACTACTTTTAAAATAGAAGAGTGAAACAAGGGATATGTGATAAGCTAGTAATATTCTTCCAATGACGTTTATACATTGAGCCTGTGACATACCAACTCACAGGGAAAAGGGGTGTAGAAAATGTAACTAAACTGAGCTTTCACCTTGGGGTATTATCCAGGGCTATCTGTGTGGGCCCAGTGCAAAGACAGCCCTCACAACAATGGCATAGGAAAGTCAGGGATATGGGACATGAAAACATGATAATGGAGGTGTTCAGAAGCCGTGAGCCCCGACTTACTTTCCACTGGACCCTCCAGAAGGAACACAGACCTGCAGACACCCTGGCTTAGGGCAAGGGCACTGAATTTGGATTTCTGACCTTGAAAACTATAAAATAACAAATGTACAACACTTAAAGCCTTGAGTTTGCAGTAATTTATTATATCCATGGCAATACACAGAAAACTGCTTCTCTGTCTAATTCGTTGCTTACTAGCTTTTGTTTTGGTATAACATACAATTATCAAGGTCACTTTACTTTCACAATTCATTTCAATAAAGCCTCCCACATCTAGAAATGTATGATCTTTCTGAACTGTCCCTGATATGGCTTTTAAGTATAGTAAGCTCCCTTGGTCAAATGATCAGGCAAGTCAGCACATTTTTTTTTTTTTTTGATCAGTATCTAGGATCTTAAAGGAGAATGCCATAGTCCGATGAACAAAGAGCTCACTGACAGTGTTTCTGGGATGGTGTATCCTCTTTAGATGAGGAACTTCTTAGTGCTTATTCACAAGAGAACTAACTCCTTCCTTTTCTTTAGTTATGGACACATTGCCCTCCCAACCATTTATACACAAAACTACTCCCTTATTTAATTCAGTTTCTAAGTTAGTGGCCAACATCTATTTAAAAGATTCAGGGAGCAAACTGAGATTCTCAGAGAAATAAGCAAAAATTTGAATGACACGAAAATCTGCTGACAGACCAAAACTCGAAGAGAATGAGCTCAGCGTCCATTGCTGCGCCAAGTCCAAACATCTGGTTTCCTGAAGGCTGTGCTTGCTGTTCGCTAAGGGAAGGCAGCACCGGCTCTGCTTAATTCCCTGTGCAAAAGAAAGCTTAGCCAAGTTTGCTGACTGACTCAAACTTGCATTTTCTGGTTCTGAATCTGATTTCCAAACCAAAGAGCGGCATTAAACTTTTATGCAGTTTAAAATAAATCTCCCACTCAGTGTGTGAAGGAAACAATCGCAACAACCGAAAGATGTGGCTCCTTTCAGAAGACAGCTTTCTACAAGATATTCGTGGAAGATTAGACAAAGAAGCAAAAACAATTTTTTTGGGGGGGGGGTGACTACTTCATAGACATATTATTTTTCAATTGTCTGACCATGTTGTTTGGTCACATGAGGCATCTTTACTTAAAGAAACTAGTTAGTCATCGGCTGACACCATAGGCTTTTTCAACTTGCATGTATGTAATAGTGACCACTTGGGATATGGATATAAATTATACCACAACAATTTCAGCTGTTCACAAACCATTTCAAGTTCATATTTCTTTTAGAAATCTGTTCCTAAATATCAAACATAATTCAAGCAGCTTTCATTTCTAATACCCATTAATAGCTAGTTTGCATTTTTTTTAACTCTCCTGTCCTTAAGAAAAATGTTTATATCTGAGTTGCCTCACGCAGGATGTTATTTCTAGCACCATTCATTTACCTGAGAATATAACATTTTTACAGCTGAATAATATTCCATGGTGCGAATATACTGTGTTTTCATTGTCCACTCGTTGGTTGATGGACATCTAGGCTGTTTCCATTTTTTGGCAGTTGGAGCAGAGTCTGACCGAGCAAGGAGGAGGCAAGTGTCCCTGTCCTAGGATTTAGTCCTTTAGGACCATGCCCCAGTGGCTTAGCTGGATCCCAGTTTCCTGAGGAAGCACCACACCGATTTCCATTGAGGCGGTACAACTTTGCACTCCTACCAGTGATGGATACATGTGCTACTTTCCCTCATCCTCAACAGCATGATCTGTCATTCGTTTTATTGATCAGCCATAATCTTCTTGAAGTAGAAGGGGATTACCACAGAGACCTACAACTGGACAATGTGCAGAGAGGACGAGACAATGGAGCCCTCAGTCCTACATGGGCTATCTTCATCAAACCCTCCCCTCAGGGCTCAGGAACCTACGTGAAAGAGGAGAGGGGAAGATTGTAAGAGCCAGAGGCGATGGATGATACCATACAAACAGTATTCTCTGGACATAATAACACTGACTCTTATATGAACTCATAGAGACTGTGGCTGCATGGACAGGTGCAAGCCAGATAGAATCCTAGTGCTGAGAGCGGGGATTGGATACCTACGCTCACCCTTCATCAAGTAACCATCTGCAATTGGTACCTGCTCTAAAGAAAAAAGAATTAGTCAACTGCAATGGAGTATCACTGGATTCACACTTCAAGGTAGGCCCCATGCCCAGGAGCCAACACCAGACGAACTCAGTGGTATTTTTGTAGACTTTTTGTCTCATGTAGCTTTGGTTTTTTTTGGTATTTTATTGGTCTTTTGTTTGTATATTTTGGTTTCCAATTTTGTAGTTTTTATTTTATTTATTTGTGTGAATGTGAATTTCTTGGCTTTTTTTTTTTTTTTTGAGCTGGGTGGGCACAGAGATGAGAAGGATCTGGGAGGAGTTGGGAGGAGGACAAAACATGATTAAAATTTATTGCATGAAAACAAATATTTTTTCAGTAAAAGCAATGTCTCATCACATAGTAGTTGCAAGGATGAATGAAATATGCAATAATAACATTTTAGGACATTCTGGAACCTCACATGTTTCAAAAACCTTACCAAACTAGTCAATTAGGCTGTCAAAATGGAGTAGGAATTGGTGATTAGAGTGTTCTCGAATCCACGCTTGTCTCCATTTTTATGCTGATTATTGTGTGATTACATGATCACAGATCAAGGAAACGAATAACTCATGAAATTTTAAAAAGGAAATATTTATGAATTTAGCACTGTACAATCGGTTTTTCCCTACGGTTTAAAAGGGTCTGAGGCAACGGTTTAGTATCATCTCTCTACAGCTGTTTCCCGAGCGTCTACAGCTTCTCTTAGGCCTCCTTCTCTTGCTCACTCTCTTCACCATCATTATACACAGGCATACACAGAAGACAACTTTCCACCCAAATCATCTAATGTCTCCCAATAAAAGTTGAAATCTGTCTTAAAAATGGAGGGGAGAATGTAGGGTGGAAGTGAGGTAAATACATAGCATTCATGCATGAAAGTCTCTAAAAGTGTAAAAAAAAATGCCTCAATGCTAGGTTATTATTCTGTCCTCTAGGTTAGAAATGAAGATACGTGTCAGTCACGTGGCCTTAAGCCTGTAATCCAGCAGTGCTGGAGGAGGCAGGAGGATTTATGTGTCAAGGTCAGACTGGACACAGAGTTCATCTCCGAGTAAAGATGTTTACTGGAGCCATACTCACTTGCTTCATTAAGTACAGAAAATGATTTTTTAAACTCCGGTAGCCTTTTGGATCATTGCAGCTGTGGGATTTATGATTTATTTCTCTAGCCATGAACAAGTTTGTAGCTTTCTCTCCCTTCATCAGTTCAAAAAGATGTCATCTAATTGGAAAATCAGCAATTTAGTTCTATGGTCAGTGCTTTGACTCAGTTTTAAACGCATTTGAGTGCTTACATTTGTTTGGGCATTTTGCTAGGCTGGGTAAAACTTTTTAGTAACACATTTAGGTGAATCTTTATTCCTACCTCTCCCTTATACCAAATCCATTTCAACTGGGGTAAAGATGGAGAAAAAACAAAGCAAAAGAAAACATAAACAAGGAAACAGAAGAAAGGTAACAGAAGGCAGGAATAAAGCTAACTAGCCACTTGAATCTCCTGTAATAAAGATTAGATAATGCTAAATACCAAATTATAGGATGAATTATGTCTTGTCTCAAATACCAAACCACGGTACCTCCTAATGTCATTTTATTTAAAAACAGAATCACTTACAAAAGTAAGGAGTGGAATCAGAATCATACGAAAGCAGAACAGCTCCTTCTCTAGCAAGACCAGGAAGACTGGCATCTCTATGAGAAGTGGAGTTTGAATTGACATACACACAGGGAGAAGCTGAAAACTAGTTAATTGACCACAAGTCAAGAAAGCAACAGACACCAGGAAGGAGACCTATGAGAGAGGTTTTTCTACGGCTTAAGGATGGCATAATTTCAGAGCCTGACCTGCAGAATTGAAGAAAACAAAAAGCTTATGTTGTACTGTGTTACAGCAATCCTACTAAACCAGCGGGAGGAAACAGAGTCTGGAGATATTTAGCACTGGTAATTTTGAGTACATGATTTAAAAACAAATCTTTGTGCTAGAAGAAAACAAGACAAATTCCTGTCTTGGAATTTTAGCAGAGCTCCTAAAACACAGGCAAGGAAGCACAATCAAGGATTGAGTTGCTTAAACAAGGCTTACAAAGGGGCTGGGTGATGAAAACCTGGGACTATCAAAATCACCCCATCTCTCATTTCCTGTTGGAATTTTCTGTCCCTTTCTATCCAGCCTAGCTTGGTCTTGAGAGTTCAGAGTGGCCTTGGTTCTTCACAGTGTGAAACAAATTGTCTGAGTTCTGTGGAATTTGCTTATTGCTTATTGATGGAGGAAGGTCATTGGTTAAAAATAAAGAAACTGCTTGGCCCTCATGGGTTGGAGCGTAGGTGGGTGGAGTGAACAGAGCAGAGTGCTGGGAGGAAGAGGAAGTGAGCTCAGACTCAACAGCTCTGCTCTCTGGAGCAGACGCCATGCTCCCCTCTCCCCAGCAGATGCGATGAAGCTCCAACCCAGGATGGACGTAGGCTAGAATCTTCCTGGTAAGCGCACCTCAAGGTGCTATACACATGAATAGAAATGGGCCAAGCAGTTTTTAAATGAATACAATCTGTGTGTTGTTATTTCTAGTGTAAAGCTAGCCGTGCAGGAGCCGGGCAGGATGAAAAGCAGGCCCGCAGCTCCTACTACAGCTTATCTTGGTTGGGTTTAGATTTATTTTACTTTGATGTGCATGAGTGTTTTGCCTGTGTGTCTTTGTGGGTGCCCTGTGAATACCCTTGGAGGTCAGAAGATGGCATAGATCCCTTGGAACTGGAGTTAGGCATGGTTGTCACCCTCCATGTGGGTACTGAGAACCAAACCCAGGTTCTCTACAAGGACAACAAGGGCTCTCAACTACTGAGCCATCTCTCCAGCCCCCTTTACTGCTTACTTTCTAATAGCTTCAATGTGGATGGGAACTTCTCAGCAAGAGCAATCAATATTCCCCCAGACAACACAGGGATCTCTCTTTGAAGGAAGCTTCCAGGTCAGGGTTGGCAAAAGGAGATTGCTGGCAGAGCAGAGTCTAAAGAGGTCTATTCTTCCCAGTGTACAGAGTGAGGGCACATAAGGGATTCCCTAAGCCAGATGGGGACCCGCAAAAAGAGCGAGGCTTGAGCTGCACAGAAAGAAGCCTGCACAGAAGAACCACTTGGAAGAGAAAAGTGATGCCAGCAGGAGTCACTATTGGGAAACGTCATGGCCACTTGAAAGAGATCAACTCAGAAGGCAGATTGTCACAGATTCGAACAAAAATATTGGTAATAGAAATCCTACGCTGTACATGACCAAATTCGGCAGTTTGTCTAACAGTTGGAGATGTTACTTAGTCAAGTCTTTGGTTTCTTTTGATGCTCATTTGTTGTTTTTTTTTGTAAACAACAACAACAACAAATCAAAAAAGAAAGTCAAATGGTCTCAGGTGGAGACTCTGACAGGAAGTACATTTTCTCCTCTTTCAGCACAGCTGTAATTTCTCTTTGCTGTGCTTGACTGACTGCCATTATGGAAAGGTGGCAAAGGTAAAAATCTGATTAGCAGACAGACATTTAAATTCCTCTATACAGAATGCTTTAAATATAGCCTTACAAGTGAGCATGAAAAGTGTATTCTTACCGAGCAGTGTTCCTGCAGAGGTGGATGGGAGGAAAAGTATGGTCCATGGGGAGCAGATGGTAGCATTATATGTGCAGAAAGCTAGGTGCTTCCCGTCTAAGGAGATACATTTAATGACATCTGCAATGGAATCCCAAACAGCCTAAAGTAATGGGATGGGATAGGCACAAGACAGTTAACAGGATGGAGTCTTGACAAAAGGTAGACATTGAACCTGGGACAGATTCGCATTTTTAGGAAGTCTTGCTTGATGAATGAGTATGAGAAAGTGATTCTGAGAGACATCACAAGACTGGTGATAAAGTTTTCTGTTCAACATAGGAAGACTAATCTGATCCAAAAGGTGTTGAATTTACTACCAGGTCTGAAGACTGCAGTCAAAGCGATCTTCTGAGCCCCAGGGAAAGAAATTGAGGTAACACACATGTTTTTCTTTCAATGCCTCGCTAATTTCAAAAGAAACTTAATTTTTATAAAATAACAATAAAAAACTACATTTAATTTTTTACTTTCATTGGTATCTTGACTTTTCAATGTACTGTTATGCCTTCTAGCATGTTCTCTTCCTTGTAGGTACAAACTCTGTGTGAAAACAAAGCACTGAATTTTTCTGGCCAAGAAATCCAACTCCAATACCTGGAATGTTTATGAAAATTAAATGTAACATTTATTTATTCAATATAGCAATTTCAAAAACTGAATACATGGAAGGCAACAGAAGCCAGCAAGTGATGATTATAAAGCAGAGGGGAATCTCTTCTTGCCATAGAACTATGACTAGTAAGGACCAGAAAAGCACAGAGTGTTATTACAACAGGGGGCTGGGTTCTCTCAGAATATCCACAGACCTCAGAGGCTGATCAGAACCAAGGTTCTTCATATTGCTACATGTTATTTCTTTCTTTTTATGGCTGAATGACCATTTCATAATGTATTTGTGTGGTAAATAACCACATTGTACACTCTGAATAGATATAATTTTGCTAATTTTATCTCATAGGCCTATAAAGTATTTAAAAAGTAACAGGCTTTCCAAGAAGAGGCAAGAATGGGAATTATACACACCAGGGCTAATTTCCTGGATTTGGGCCTGGTTTAGATGACTCAAATTTAATTGACATTTCATTTTGCATTTATTGTTAGAGGTGCTGATATCTAAACCTTTACAAGTTCAAAGCTATTAGTGAACTGTGATTTCTTATACATTTTCGGTCTCCAGATGGAGAGATGTTGAGAATGTGCTTGCCTTTTAAATGAACTGAGGTTGTAGGGTTAATGTAGAAGAAAATAGTGAAGTTGGAGAATTGTTGAGGGAGAGACTGCTCAGAACTGAAATAATCACACAAAAACTGTATTATTTGCAATACTGTTTGGCCAATAGCTTAAGTGTATTTCTGGCTAATTTTATATCTTAATTTAATCCATTTCCATTAATCTGTGTATCACCATGTGGCAGTGGCTTATCGGCAACATTTCAGTGTGTCTGTCTCTGGCAGCGATTCCATGACTTCTCTCTGACTCCACCTCTTTTCTCCCAGCATTCTGTTGAGTTTTCCCCACCTAGCTCTGTTCCCCTATAGTTCTGCTATAGGCCCAAACCAATGATATTCACAGCATACAGAGGGGAACATAAGACTCAGAACTTCTCATGTAAATGCTATTCTTACTCTTATCTTATTATCTTAAAAATGCTGAAAACATCTTTTAATTTATTTTTAATGCAGTATGATATATTTAATGGACAATTATCATAAATTCCTTGCACAATGACAGCTAGTTCATAACATACTGACTTGGATGAATGAAGGAGGAGAACCTAATGGGTAGGTAAGCTGTATTTAGTTATCATTGCAGCTATTTTTAGAACTTGTTTATTTACATACTATTTTAGTGTTTTAATATTACTGAATTTCTCAGTCTTGAGTGGAAGCCAAAGATTATACTCAATATTTCTAAATATCAACTGTACTGTATCAGCAATTTATTTCTTATGAAAATGAAGCCAGTAAATATTTAGGATATCAACACATCTAAAAGCTGATGAAAATGTAAGTTCAAGTGAATGGGAGTCATGTAAATTATATCCAAAATTCTTTGTCTGAAGTGTTATTTTTAAAACCCACACAATTGGTGACTTGCACATCTGTTGCTGAGGGACTGAGATGGAGAGCCAGAAAGGACTTGTCTGAAGGTAACGTGTACTTGATAAGAGAATAATTTACATCAAGCTGTTCCAGGAGAACATTTTTTCTAAACATTCACAATTCCAAAGAAGACATTTCTCAGCTAAATGTCTCAAGTCCAGGAAGTATGATGAAAAGTAAGAAAATTGTCCCAAGAATCCTGGCTAAGAAGAACCAGAAAGACTGAAGCTTCAGACCCCAGCCGGCCTCCACTCTGAAGCCTCGCCCTGCCTCTTGTTGGCTTTGTGAGGTTGAGACAATGACTTGTTGCTCCTCATAAACACTTCTTCATTTCTAAAAAGGTGATAATAAGAGAGTCTACATGATAAAGTGGTCATGAGATTTAAAACAGTGTCTGACATTCATGGATCTCAGGAGAAGAATGAACACACAATGAACAGTCACTAGTGGCCAGGCATAGTTATACAACTTATTTGTCAGATTGTGATCAGATTTGGCTAATGAGAAATATTATCACATTTAGCATAGCTCAGGGAGTCTGATGTCAAATGTGTCTTTTTCTCAGATGTTGAGTGCCAATCCCTTGTGTTGTTTAGCACATTTTTTTCTTCAGCTGTATCTGAGCCAGGGTTTAAAAACGGCTCCAACCCATCATTGGGAATATGTTCTTAAGATGTATACATAGGCTTAAAATAGATGAATTTATCACTATTTGCCTTTCCAGAGGCCCCTAGAACAGAGCAAGGATAGCTGTTATCACAGTCTTTTTCTTATTATTGTGTATTCATGGTACACAGTGATCGGTTCTGGAAGACATTTTCCTTCACTTAGAGTATCTACTGTGGAAAGAGTCACCATCTATTGCCCTTCGTGTCCCCACCCACTACTCCTTTTCAAAAAGTCCTTGCCTATGGGTACATCCTGCTATTTTCTTCTAGCTGCTTCTAAGTTTCTGGAGAGACTGAATGTCATCCCTCTTAATCAAAGCAGTTCCAAGAGTGATGAAGACAATCTTAGAGATGAGTTGTGGAGCCATAACAGACCATTCATATACAGAGTATCAATGGCTGGGTAGTGCCTTGTCAAATCTTTAAAATAAAGATGACAAAGAAAGGATTGACCAAAGAGTGTGAAAAATTCATCTTTGGATGACCTTTTGATTACTGACTTGCCCAGATGAGTAGATTTTATGATTATGTAATATAAATTATACTGGGAAACTGTCATGTGTTATATAAGATTGTCTGATGTGGACGCAGGAAGTGAGGGAATCCTCCCTTTTTCCTCCAAAACCCATTATCTTGGGCCAGGCTGGCTTCCTGCTTCTAGTGGAGGAGGAAACAGTAGTAAGACGAGGCCATCAAAAACACAGGACCCTTGTAAACAGCAAGAAATATTTCTATAAAGGTTAGTTACTAATGTTTATCTCATGATATAAAAATGTTGTGAGAAAGAAAGGCCTGAAGTTCACCACAGAAACTCTCGCCGTCTGCCTCAATGTCCTCAGTCAATTTCAACATGATGTTAACTTTGCTTGGTCTCTCAGTCAAGCTACTTGTCATCTTTGCTGGATATTTCATTCCTGATCTGATGGCGTTTTGCTATCTATCCTTCTGTTCCCTCTGCTACTTACTCTATTTAATTCACTTTTGTTTGCTATATACTTAATTATTTCAAAACCTGAAGTCCCACCACCATAGGTCATTTCCTGAACCGTTCAGAAAAAGACCATGATACCTTAGTATCAATTAGCTTTAATCTATCTGAACCATTAACTTTGATGAGAACAGAAGATAGAAACTGTTCAGGCAGAGCAATGACCCTAAAGCCACAGTTCTGAGAGTGTCTCTGTTGGAGGCCAGGAATGTCAGAAGAGAGTTCTAGTTCCTCTTTCTTGATTGTCTCATAAGAGTGCTTCTGACTAAAAGCTATGCGTGACTGGTCACATGGTAAAAGCCAAGAAGGGTACCCGGACACCTGAGTGGGCCAATTGGGTTTACCAGCTCATCTGCTTGTCATAACTCATCCCGTCTTTCTTTTCTTTAGAAAGCCCCCCTAGCGTGATCACCCCACAGCAGCCAGGAGGTTATGTTCAGTCTGCTTGCCTTATTGAGTCCTTACTCTTTGTGGACTGGAAACAGGGGTGGGAGGGGATGGATCTGGAGGGAGGGCAGGTGGAGGATGGAGCTGGGAGGACTGGAACAAGGAGGAAACTGTAGTCAGGGTGTATTGTATGAGAGAAGAATATATTTTCAATATAAAAAAATTTTTTAAAAGAGGGTATAACTTTCTTCTTTTCTTTTCTTTTATATCTTTCCTTTGGATGCTGGCCAGAGCCTAAATATGCCCTCACTGACAATCCAGGCTTCTTACCAGTTCTCGAAAGCTCTCCTCACTACGTAGCTGTTTGTCTGCTATGTGGCTTAGCCTGTATGTCAGCTCAACTCAAACAACATGGTTTTTCTCCCGTCTTTTCTTCCCCTGGGCTGGGGTTTTTCTTTAAATTATAATAACATGTTCACAAGCTTCTATTTGGGTCTATTTTCACATTCTTTTATTAATGAGACTAATAACCCCTAGAGAGGATCTGAATTTTCCCAGTGCTATGGTTTGAATGGGGATCCTCCTGTAGGCTCATATGTTTACAGGCCATTTAATAGGACTGTTTGTGATAATTAGGAGGTATAACTTTGTTGGAGGAGGTGTGTCACTGAAAGTGAGCTTTAAGGTCTCAAAAGTCCACAGCAAGTCCAGTGCCTCTAGCTCTCAACATGTTGCCTGTGGATCAGCATGGAGTTCAACTACTTCTCCAGTTCCATGCTCACCGCCATAATGATAACAGACTAACCCTCTGAAGCTGTAAGCCAGCCCCTAGTTAAATGCTTTCTTTTTATGAGCTTACTTCATCCTAGTGTCTTTTTACAGCAGTAGAATAGTAACTAAGATAGAACCAGGGACTTAGACATCCCTGTGACAGGTCTGATAATGCTGGTATTTGGAGGAATATGGAAGACTTTGGACTAAGTAAAATGGTTGAATGCTTTAAACAGGGCTTAAGGGCCCATCTTAGTAAGAACATGAAATACAGTGAAAGAACCAGATAAATCCAGACCCCTCTAGCAGGAAAAATAGAGCCAAAAATCTAGCAGGAAGAGCAGAGCCAAAAATCTAGGTTAGCTGGTTCAGTGACTCTGTTCCAGGAATTAGCTGATCATAAAGTTAGATTATAATCTTGAGAATAATCTTGAAAAATGGGGAGTTACCCCCTTGTGATTATCACTGGTACTTTTGGAATTTTTCAATGATCACTGGTATTTTCAGAATTTTCCAATGACGCCCTCCCTAACCCCTTTTGGGTTAAGGTTTCTTCCCTTAAATACCTCATCTCCCAGCTACTCGGGGTTGAACTCTCTACACCTGTGTGGGAAATGAGTTTCAGCCCCAGTGCACTGGTTCCTGTCCCGTTAATAAACCTTGTGTGATTGCAGCAAGGACAATCTCTCATGAGTTCCTGGAGGGTCATGTTATCCTGAGACTTGAGTGAGAGTCTCCCTACTCTGGGGCTCTTTCAATAGTAATGTTGAGGGCAGTTTGGATTGTGGGGCCCAGCTCAAGAGGTTTCAGAAGGGAAAAATATTAGAAGGTGTCTAGAGAAAGTGACCTAGAGACCAACCATTCTTATGATATTTTAGCAAAGAATGTGGCTATTTACCCTTCTCCTGAGACTCTGAGGAAGGCTGAATTGAAGAGTTAAGATTAAGATAATTGGCAGAGGAGATTTCAAGACAGTCTAGTATTGACTTTCTAATGTGATGTTCAGTGATCACTCTTGTGATGACCTACAATGAGAATATGCAAGCAGGGCAAGAAGAAAGACAACATGAACAGGTTTTGGAGAAAAAGAGAATCAGAAAATGTAATGCTGGAGCCAAATTCTGTGCTCACACTGATAAGAAGCTTAAAGAAAAGCCTGATGCTAAATGGCTTAAAGGGAATGGTAACCCCAGGATAAGAACCCCCACCCAGTTAAGCTTCTAATAGGTGAAAAGGAATCAAGAAAAGCTTAATCAGCAAGGGAAACCAGCAACAACAGAAAGCTTATGCAAATGTAACTCAAGGAGTCAAGTGGGTTCTAGCTCCAGCAAGCAGAAACACTTGGCAGCTTTGATCACAGGGCTCTAGCTTTAGAGACATGAAGTGTATAGGAAAGGACTTGTGGAATTTTCCTCCTTGCTAAGGAAAGCTGCAGAGGCCAGGCACATGGCAGGGGAGTCCCTGCATGGAATCCCAGAGGGACCATTTCATGGAAGTTGTTGAGGCAAAGCCTGGATTGCCTTGGAGACCCAAAGATGCTGGAGATGCCAGAACTGTGGGATATCTGCCACAGAGAGCTGTTAACATGTTATGGGATTAGCCCAAGAGAGAGAAGCATACTGTACTTAACAACATGAGAAGGAGGAGATATCTGAAGAGCACTTGGACATCAGATATGGAGAAGCAGAATTTTGAATGTGTCTTATTGAGTTTCAGTCTTGTTTTGGTCCAATATTTCCTTACCAGACTCCCTTTCCTCCATTTCAGAATGCTATGGATCAGAATGTAGCTCTCAGTTATTTTTCTAGCACCATGCCTGACTTCCAGTTGCCATGCTGCTCAACATAATGACAATGGATTAACCATCTGAAGCTGTAAGAAAGTCCCCAGATAAACACCCTCTTCTATAGGTTGCCTGGTCGTGGTGTCTCTTCAGAGTGATAGAACCAAGACACTCGTGATTGCTAAGACATGTGATTCCAGGGGATTTTCCAGATTTCCAGTAACAATTTGATCCTTTTATAATTTTAAGAGTGAAAATTGTTAGCCGGGCGGTAGTGGCACACGCCTTTAATCCCAGCACTTGGGAGGCTGAGGCAGGTGAATTTCTGTGAGTTCGAGACCAGCCTGGTCTACAAGAGCTAGTTCCAGGACAGGCTCCAAAGCCACAGAGAAACCCTGTCTCGAAAAACCAAAAAAAAAAAAAAAAAAAAAAAAAGAGTGAAAATTGTTAATTTCATTTTACAGGCTTAAAAAAAAGTCAAAACAAACTACTTGCTAAGGTAAATTTTAAAGAAACTGTTTGCTTAAGATAAATTAAATAATAAACTAGTTGCCATCAGAACTGGAATCTATCCCCAGACACAGCAGCTCCCAAACTAGTGGCATAGATTCCTAGGACTCTTCTGCCTCTATTCAGGCATCTTCTCACATGGAGCTGGATTCATACCACATTCTCAGTTATATCTCAGATTTGGGGCAAAGGGAAGTTGTTCCATAGTGTTGAATGACTTTCAGGTATAATAGACACAGACTTACTGGTGGGGTGGTTCTTTGGAGCAAGTTTACTTCTCGGCAGCATTTTTCTACTTTTCTTTCAAGTGTAAATGATATCATATGCAAACACATTTGCTTGTCTGTTCTACACACTACAGGGATTGATCAAACTTGGACAGCAAGGGAATGAAGAAAAGATAAGCACACAGATAGAGATGTGGAAAAGCTGGGATGGGAAAAGCCGGAGTGGGGTTGTCTTGGCTCAGTGGAGTGGCTGCAACACTTCAGAATCTCAGCCAGTTTATCATATACAGTTGAACAAGGATTCAGGGTTAATGCACACAGCTGAGCCAGGAAGCCAGATTATTTCATACAGATAAACAAAGAGGCAAGTATTATTGTACATACCTAACCAAAGAGTCAGGTTTAGCTAATTTGTAGAAGTCTTCGCAGGGAGCAATTTTCAGACTGTGAGCATTGTGGGGTGGGAGAAGAAACCAATGGCAGGGATTTTCTGCGCGCATTGCCATCCTTCTAGCCTCCCCTGGGGAAGGCTTTCTGTCTCCCATAGGTCTGAGGCATAGATTTTCTTGACATTGCCATGCCCAGGTCACATAATACACATTCAGCCATGCTTCCTAAAGTTTGGGATGGAAATTTGATTCAGCAATAAAAAGGATTCATCTGACGGTCATTGGTTCTCTAAGCCTAAAATTACAAAATTATACACATCTAGTGTTCTTTATCATACAAAAAATCATTTGAGAAATGTCTCTGAATTTCATCTCCCAAATTCATGTTTAAGCTTTACTCCCCACTAATATATTTGAAGGTGGGGTGTCTTAGATAGGGTTTGTATTGCTGTGAAGAGATACCATGGCCATGGCAACTTATAAAAAAAAACATTTAATTGGGGTGGTTTGCTTACAAAGTTAGAGTTCCAGTCCATTATCATCACAGCGGGGAACATGGCAGCATCCTGGCAGATGCTACCTTGGAGCTGAGAGTGCTACAACTTGAAGACACCAGGAAGCTGACTGACACACTGGGTGGTATCCTGAGATTAAGAAACTTCAAAGCCCACCCTCAAAGTGACACACACCCTCAGACAAGGCCATACCTACTCCAACAAAGCCATACCTCCCAACAGTGCTACTCTCTATGAGATTATGGGGATCAATTACATTCAAACGGCCACGTGAGGTTTGGCAGAGGTAATTAGGTCATGGTCATGACAACAGAACCCATAAAATGAAATTAGTGTCTTTATAGGAAAGAAGGAACACAATATTCCTCTTTCCTATTGCCTATTTGAGGACACAGCAAGAAGATGGAAATCTGACAGCCAGTATAGCTGCTGATAACAGAGAAATGAACAGGACTTGCAAGTATCCAGATTTTAATAAGAGAATGACTGGTGTTTAAGCCACCCAGACTGTGATATTTTGTCATAGCTGCCTAAAACAATTTAACAGAAACGTTTCCTAGGAAGTCATGGGCAACAAGAAAGAATCCTAAACTAAGAATTAGGGAGACTTAATTCTAACCATGGTAGAGATACTGCCAGGAGTGACTTTCAACTCTCATTTTATGCAATCCCATTTTACAAACTAGTATATTAAATGCCTCAGAGGGTTTCAATATTCAATGTTTCTATGGTTTGGTCTTGATTGTGCCTCATGCACTGCGTGTGGACTCAGAAGATATGCTTTTATAAAGTCGCTCTTCCAGTAGGCCACTTGGTCAGAGATTCATTAAATCATTAACTGAGGGTTAGGGATGAAATCCAAATAATGTTAGGTAATTTGAGGACAATTACCTAAAACTGGTGAATGGTATTAATACCTAATTTAAAACTAGACTCCCAGTTTGTCTCCTAGGACCCTAATCTACCTCAACACCCAAAGTCAAATGAATTCTAGGTAGTAAAAAATGTTTCTTTGCAAACCAATTCCTCTTATATTACCTGAGATTCAGGTCAAACTGCACTTAATATTCTAATCACTTTTATCTAAAAAGAAAAAGAATTGATAAAATACTGACAGGATTTTAAGGTAGGTAAATACAATTAAAAAGTATAAAACTGCCTAAACCACTGGAATACAGTATTAATTTGAAGATATACTTTGATTATTTATACTATAGACCAACACAGTCTACAATGGGGTCATTTCTATTCTCATCAGACTCTGTCCATAACTACATAGATGTTGTAAGAATCAAGCAACTTTTGCAAGACGTTTCTCCTGATTTTATTCTCAATGGGAGGTAGGAACTGGTATTACAAATCAATATGCAAATGTATATAAAATCACTATATATAGTGATATTATGTATTTAATATTTATATATATAATCATTGTAAAGTAAAGTTAAAACACTATCTTGGAATGAAGTCAGGTTAGGACAAATAAAACTTATTTTTACTCAAATAAATGGATTCTGTTATAATTACAGGTATATTTAAAAATACTACTACTTCTCTTTAGAAGTTTTGAGTAACAAGGAACAGCGCATCTGAAGGGGTTGCAGGAAGGATTAAACAAAACATTGCATGTCAAATTCTTACAGAGTTGGTGGGCATATAGCAGATTCTGGTATACAGGAGTCAAGTGATAACCATTTCATTTGCTAACAATTATATTTGGCTCCATAAAATAAGCCCTAAGAGCAGATAATTAACAAAAAAAAATCAAAACTTTTTTTAGGCAACAGAACTGTGGCAGGCAGCCCAGGACAAATAAGGAAACTCCATAATGCCAGCATCTCCCATGGGCCTCCCATCTTCCGATTTAACTGTTCCAATGCTTTTAGAGTTGGCTTCTACACAGCCAGAACTCATTGACATCCAAGGAACTAGAAAGACATGTGCAAGAGCACACTTCAGTTAGTTCTTCCCTTTCATTTCAGTGAATCCAGAAGAGAGCAGACTCCAAGAGCTCACATAGCAGAATCTGGTCATGTCACCTCCTACAGTTTGTTTACGAAGAGTGACATGACTATAAGAATAAGTTGAGGCATAATTGGGACATCTATATCACCTTTCTCTCAAGGTTTAGAAACTGTAGCAGAAAAGGGAGGAAGAGGATTGTAAGAGCCAGAGGGTGGGAATACTGGAGGGAAACAGCATCTTCTGGGTATGAAGGGTTACTAGACTTAAGCTCACAGCAGCCGGTTACCTACACAAAAATCAAGGCAGTCAAAGTTCTAACATAGAGGGGAAAAGATTTAAGAAGCCCCATTCCTAACTAAGGTTCTATGGACAGGTTATTGTTAACAGATGTTTCTGTCCTGCCTGGTCTCATACTGCCTTTCAGTACTGAGGAAACACACAGAGGTTTATATTAATTATAAACTGCTTGGCCTGTTAGCTCAGGCTTATTATTAACTAGCTCTTACAACTTAAATTAGCCATTATTCTTATTTATGTGTAGGTATGTGGCTTGGTACCTTTTCTCAATGCAGCATTCTCATCTTGCTTTCTCTGCATTTGGCTGGTGAGTGACTGACTCTCTACCTTTCCTCTTCCCAAAATTTTCTTAGTCTTCTTGCCTTGCTGCTGACCAATAAGTGTTTTATTAAACTAATATAAGTGTCAACTCTTTACAGTATACAAGAGCATTATCATGTAGCATCCCCCTCCCCTTTTTACTTTTCAAAACAAGAATTAATAGTTAATGATCAGGAAAAAAAGCTAAACAACGGAGATTAGATTCAGAGTTTTGGGAAGAGGAAAGGTAGAGTCAGTCACCAGCCAGATGCAGAGGAAGCAAGATGAGAATACCTCACTGAGAAAAGGTACAAAACCATGTGGCTAAACTTAGGCAAGAATTATGGGTTAATTTAAGTTGTAAGAGCTAGTTAATAATAAACCCGAGCAAATAGGTCAAACAGTTTATAGTTAATACAAACCTCTGTGATTTTCTTTGGGACTGAGTGACTGTGGGACTGGGTTGGACAAAACCTTCTGTCTACAGGTTATAGCTTATGGGGAATGGAAGTGCCAACTTTCTTTAAGAGTGAGTTTTCTGGTTGGTTGACCTTGCTCAAGTGAGTCGCCCATACATTGTACCCACTGGTTATTAAAAAAAATGAGGACATGGAGTTAGAAGGGATAAAGAAGTATGAGGATATGCGAAAGAATGTAGGTAAATATAATCAAAATACATCCTATTAATTTGTAAAGAATAAAAATATTTTTTAAGTTGAGAAATATAATTTATTATAAAGTACACAGCTACCACATATAAAACCTGGTCTTGTTGTTACTTCAGTGGGAGCATTAAGTTAATTCTCCTTCATCGCAGTTATTGCTTTGCTGTAATTCAATTGCTGGAGAGAGATAGGCAGGAGAGGTTAGGTAAACAGTGAGAACGGTTTTCCATAACTGTTTTTACTGTGCATTTAGACGTCATGTAGTCTATCTAAAAGTATTAGATAATTTTGTTTTCCAGTACTAATTGCAATTGGTTGTCTCCCTAGGATAAATGTTTTTAAAGGTTCATATGTAATAAAGGAAATCTTTGGCTCTGGTCTGACGTACCACCAACGTCACTGTCCCTGTTGTTTTCAAGTCTCCATTCAAGTCTGAAGCACCATTTTCCATGAGTCATCTCCATTATCCTCTGAGTCACCACATACATAATCAGTTTCACAATCATCTGTCTTAGGAGAAGTCACAGTTTCCTTCTGCAGAGGACATGAGGTTTCTTGCTCCTAACTGAGCTCAGATCTCCAGCTGGCTTCCAGCTAAGTCTAGCTCAGAGGAGTTCCAGCAGCCTGGCCTTCCAATCAGACACAGCTTGCAGCATGTTCAAAGTTAATTTTCTTGTGCCCACTTTGGTCTTCTGGAGTCAGAATCTCTGGGAGTAGAGCCCAAGACTATTTCATTTTAACAAATATTTCACATGGTCCTCATTCATGCTCCAGTACAAGAATGTCCTGGTGTTCTGATTGCTTTTAGCACCCTAAGTACTCGGTACTGGAGATGTTCCCACTCAGAGAGGAACAGAATACTCTCTGCTGTCAATTATTCACCAGCAGGAAATGCTGTTGATACTTTTGGTTTAATTACATTGGAATAAAACCCAGATGACTCTGGGAAACATGAACATACCAAATATGATAAAATGGAGCTAATTGTACTGCACGCTGCTGTATGAGAGACGATAAATTGTAGCTTATTCAGTCGCCAACTGCTCATTGTTCCACCCTCTCAGCCCTGTGTGTTGCAAAATGCCAGAAGCGCTGAATTGAAAATAGCGCACAGCTCATTGTCTATTCACTGTATAAAGCACAGGAAAGTTTGCTTATAGGCAAATCCAAAATGGATTCTTTATATCCCTTAATAATTTAGTGAGAAGTAATGGCTTCTATGGTTCTTTGTGGACATTAAAATTGCCTATTAACTTTACTTAATAATTTCTAACAGTATAATATTTCAGAATGTTTTGTAGTTTCACGTAAGTGTGTGTGGAGGGGGAGACATGTCATGCATAGGTAGAAAGGCAGGCATTGAGGGTTCAAGGTAAAGGAATAGAGGGGTACAGAAGAGGAGATGGGCATAAGAGTCGCAAAACAAATTATGTATGAAAATTTCATAACCAAACCTATTGCTGTTCACACTAAATAAATATTTGAAAAAACTTCTCAAAGGTCCCTATTCCAAAACATACAAATATAAGTAAATGTTCTTTTCCCTGCATTCTTTTGGTTTGAAATTCATTCATGGAAAGCCTGTAGCATACCAGGCATAATATAATGATACTAGGAGACACTGAGTAAGTGAAATTAAAGAAATAACATTGGTCAGCTATACAAAACAGTGAGTAAATTATTTGAGATGATAGAGGCATCCCATCTGATAGTTTAAGCCTTGGAGTATCTGGGGCATGGCAAGAAGGCAAGTGTAGCTAGTTGCAAAAGTCAGTTAAAGGGTGAAGATGATGGAATGAGATGGAAAGAAATATCTGGTGCTAAATTCTCCAAATTCTTTTAGGCAATGGTGGGAAAGTCCCTGATGATTTTGAGGAGGAGATGACTTGATTTGTGTTTTTAAAGAGTGATGGTTTTAATTTTTAAATAACTATAAATTTGTGTGCAGTTATGACAATATAAAATATTATGTGCTTTTTATCAGTAGCCCTCAATGGTAATACCTAATGATGTTGATGATGATCACAACCATGTACTGGCACTGAGACACTGAGTCAAGAACAGTTGCATCTGCCCCAAGGGAGTAGACCTCCTGTTTGCTTTTCTCAGTCACACCCACTTCTTAGCCTCCTGTGACTGACTCTGAGCATGTAGTAAGCTAAGTTTATTCATTTCTACACATCATTTAAACATAACCTTTGAGGACTGCCCTATACTCTCAAAACATAGTGCATCACCTTTGAGGACTGCCCTACACTCTCAAAAGAATTCTCTGGAGCCTGTTGTGTGTATCATAGTCCATTTACCTTTACTGATGGTCTTGATATACAACTCCTTACTTAGTGATTCATTTACTGGGGTAAATTCTAGATTGCTAACAGATTGAGGATAAGAATAATGCTGCTATCAGTGTATGTCTATAGACTTTCATGTGACCATAGGCAATATACACATATTTGGTAAACTGTCATGTGTTGTTTGAGCTCACTGAGAAGCTGACTATAGAAGCCAGATTGCCCCTTTTCCCTTTGTTCATTTCTTGGCCACTCATAATAATCACACAGAAACTGCATAAACTAAATTGGCCATTTAGCTCTAGCTTCTTATTTGCTAACTCTTACATCTTAATTTAACCCATCTCCATTAATCTTTGCATGATCACAAGGTCATGGCCTACCAGCAAATTTCAGCATGTCTGTTTCCAGCAGTGGCTTCATGGCTTCTCCCTAAATCCTCCTTCTTTCTCCCAGCATTCAGTTTAGTTTTCCCCACCTACCTCTATTCCCTGCACAGGCCCAAGACAGTTTCTTTATTAACCAATGGTATTCACAGCATACAGATGGTAATCCCACATCAATCCTGCCCCTGCCCCTCTTGCAACCAAAGCCTGTTTGCATCAAGTGATCTCCAGGCCCTGTGTCCAGGGAACGGCTGCCACTCCCGCTGTGGCAGGAGGAGAAAACAACCTTAAAGCCCAAGAACAGAAACACTTTGCTCCTGGAAATAGGTGTAAGGTCTACCATTTCCAAAAGAGATTGTTGCTGTTAATCCAGAGGTATAAAAGTGCTTTAATACTGTTCTCTCCTCCCTGCCACAATGACATCACCGTTTCAAGTCCTTACTGCTTGCATGTGAAGGTTTCAGTAGCTCTGCAGTCTTGTCAACACTCAACATGTACAGCTTTCAAGGGGTTGGTTGTTGTTTCCTGCTACCATTCTAACATAATGATATATGGGAGAATACCATTATGGTTTGAATTTTACTTGATGACTAGTGTCTTTTAATATCTTTAACATGTTAATATTGATTTCTGTGAAGTATCTGTTGGTATCTTTGGCCCAAATATTACTTGTATTTAGTCAATAGTTATATGTGTGATGTGGGAGATGATGTATGCTGTGAATATGTTTTCTTGCCATTGGTTAATAAAGAAGCTGCTTTTGGCAAATGACTTAACAGAGTAAAGTCAGGCTAAAAGAGATATATAGAGAGAGTAGGCAGAGTCAGAGAGAAGCCATGTAGCCACCAAAGGAGAAAGACACAAGCCACCAGCTGGAACCCTACTGGTAGGCCATGAGTCTCATGGTAAAATATAAGATAATAGGAATGGGTTACTTTAAGATGTAAGAGTTTGCTAGAAATACACCAGAGTCATTGTTCAAGCAGTGTTGTAATTAATTAAAGATTTTTGTGTGATTATTTTGTGTCTGGACAGCTGGGAAACAAACAAGCAGGCTCCCCAACACATGTGGGTGATTCTTTGTATTTCTATCTCACTCACATAAACTTAGTTGCATTTTAATATCTTAGAATAAATATGACTAATGTCATTGAAAATTATTTTTTCAAGAAATGGTTAAGAGATTTTATCCATGTTTTATTGAGTAATGTTTCTATAGGAAACTCTAACTATGCCAAGAAAGGTTCTACTAATTCTAAGCCTTTGAATAAAACTGATATTAATTTTATAAGCTACATTTCCTACCAGGGTAGAGTTAGGAAGCAACTAATATCCCTTATCTTTATACATACTTTATCACAAATAAAAATGAAAGCATTTATGTGACTATCATAATTGACTGAAATGTGCTTCTTTTATTCTTTTATTTTAAATTTATTAAGCAAAAGAATATCTAGATTACTCTCTTTGCATATTGTTGCTCTTTCTTCAAATAGTCAGCAATCCCATGACTGCATTTTCCACCACACCCTGCCTTATGCTGTCATAGACAGGGATTGATGGCTGCATCTCCTTGGGGGACACAGCTTGCTGTATTGCTTGCAAGAGTCAGTAATAATCTTATTTAATTAGAAATCCCACGCCATATGGTAAAATGCATACATTTCCATGAATTTTGCCAAACACAGTTGTTTAATTACAGGGACAACTAAGAAATACAGCAAATCCATCCCAAGAAAATATGCACATGCCCCATTGAATACAGTCCCCTCCCACACTCTGTCAGGTCATCCACTGATTTGACTTCTGTCAATGCAATCTAGATTTATGTCAATCATAGAATTTCATATACATGAAGTAATTTAGTACAATCTCTGTTATGGCTCTATTTGATCCATATAACATTTTAAATTTGAATTATGGATCAAAATTAATAAGCTTTTATAGGTGTATTCAACCTTTGGGCAGTATGACTTGTAGCTTCACTCTCAATAACTGTGTCATCTACATAGTTACACAGGATGACTTTGAGACAACTACTTAACCTTCATTCTCTCCTCTGAGAAATGATCTCATAAATACCTTCCCATAAGGTTGCTGTGAGAATTAACACCAAAGTGCCTGGCATATCAAAATGGTTACAAACAATGTGGTCTATATCACCAGAGACTTTTTCTTCACAATCTCCTCTTACTAAAGGGAAAAAAAGAGGTAATGCCGAACTTGCTACAAATATTATTTAAGCAGCTGTATTCTATAAGAGGAATCAGCATACATACACACACACACACACACACACAGAGAGAGAGAGAGAGAGAGAGAGAGAGAGAGAGAGAGAGAGAGAGAGAGAGAGACTCCCTCCTCAATTGTCCTAACTCTTTATTGATTGGGTACTCCTCTGAATATTTGGATTATCATCCTTTTTTTTGGCCTCAAGTAAATTTGGGGCAGAACACCTGTGCTTTTCCTGCCCTTTTCAGAGGAAACTCCAAAAAATTTCCTAATATTTTCCATGAAGAGGGCATAAAGCCTTCTTTCCCCCTCCCAAAGAAAGGGAGAATGGGAGAACAGAACTACAGCCTCAGTAACTCTTCCATGAGAGATCTGTGTGAATGAGCAATTCCAAACCCCCTCTCCTCTTGAGACTTCATCCTTTCTGAGAATTACATTCCCCTTCTAATTACTCACCTGTGCCAAATTCCCTTTTCATACTAGAAAATGGTTGGTTTCCATCTTCATGTGCTATCTAATACCCAGTGTCCTGTTTCCACATCTTAACATATCTGTCTGCCACATCTCTTCCTCTGGTGGACACCCATGATATTTAAATGTGAAAATTCATCCAGAGGAAACATGGGCCATGGAACAAAAGATATACCAATTGTTCCAGAAATTAATCACTCTCAGGAGTAGAGCTAGTGGATTCAGTAAACGGCTGCTGCTTCAACATCCTCATGATTTGGTTCACTACTGCCCATCCCTGCTCAGACATTGCCTCTAAAGTGGCAGAGAGAGAGCAAGGTCACCAATGGAAAGGCAGTTCTCAAAGATCTTCCTCATCATAGGGTTTCTATTGCTGCAATGAAGCACCATAAACAAAAAGCAAGTTGGGGGAAAAAAGGGTTTATTCCAGCTTACACTTCCACATCACTGTGCATCACCAAAGGAAATCAGGACAGGAATTTAAGCAGGGAAGGAACCTGGATGCAGGAGGTGATGCAGAGGCCATGGAGGGGGTGCTGCTTACTGGTTTGCTTCACATGACTTGCTCAGCCTGCTTTCTTACAGAACCCAGGACCACCAGCCCAGGAATGACACCACCCACCACGGGTTGGGCCCTCCCACATTGATCCCTAATTTAAAAAAAAATGTCTTGCAGCTGGATCTTATGGAGGTGCTTTGTCAATCGAGTCTTATTCCTTTTTGATAACTCTAGCTGGCATCAAATTAACACAAAACCAGTCAGTGCATTCCTTATCCCCAATTTTCTTCCTCTAGCTCCACTAACGTTGATTTAAGGCTTGGTTCAGCATGCAGTATAAAATATTTTTTAAAATGCGCAAAAATCATTTCTAGGCAGCTAACACTTTATCCCAGGAGATTAACAGTGACTCTAGGGAAAACCAACTCTTCCAGACATATGGCAAAGCATTCACATAGACATATTTGTTAATAGCAACATCGTGGGAAAGAAGATGTGGATGAACACATGGCACCACATTGAATTCTGGGGCATTCATTGGCAATGTCTGAGCTTCCTTATTTCACTGAGCATTAGAAATTTTAAATTGCAAATCCTAATGAAGAGACTCACATTTAGCTATAATTTAAAGAATGTTTAAGTTTCCATTATTCATTCTAATAAATATTTCGCTTCTTTAATGATAGAAATGAAATACAATTCACACTTTAATGGAGATAGATATTTTAGAAGGAATTTATGAGGAACAGACATGATTGTTTTTGAGAGTATCCACAGTCGCCCACTGTGCCAACCTACTGCTCTAGGTCAGGAAGGCTAGATGCCACCTAAGCTCAGTGACTCCCCCATGCATCCACTGTGGACAGACATGCACCACTCTGTGCCAAAGAATGGGAGAGAAGGGAGGTTTTACATCCAACCCATGGAAGGGATCATCGAATGTCCATTTCCCGTGTTCTTTACTCCTGGTGTCAAAATAAAGTAATAAAATAAAAAGGTAGGGTAGAAGATGGAAGTAGCTTGAAGATTTAAACTTTAGGAGGGACCACACAGGAGAGCTTTTCAACATTCTTCAGAGGAAGAAATGCTTGTGTGTTAATACAGCAGTAATAGGGCTGGTCTATTAAATTCACATGGATAACACCAGTTAGTGAGAGCCAATATGGATAGGTTGTCTAATTGCTGTCACTGCAAGACATCGGATGCATGCAAAGCAGCCTTCTTTATTCTCTCTAATTTTTACTAATAAAAGGAGATGGTACTTCAAAATGCAAAGAAAATAAAAATTGAAGAGATGAAAGAGAACTGCTTTGCTTGTGTCCCTTCTTCACTTTGGACACCCAGAGTCATTGTGCCTTTCCCAGCTTCCTCTGCATTGGCAGTGGGCTATGCAACTTTCTCTTGGCCACTCAGCTGAGGTTCAGCTAACAGAGTGGTCAGTGATCCTCTGCCCATTTCTACATTATAGAGGTGTTTATGCTATTTGAGGAAGAGATCTTGAAAGGTATTATATATTTACTGTCAATCACGGTTTTGAACATCACATTTTAACTGCACTTAAAATGTTTATTGCTTCCTATTTTTTCCTTGACAAAATTTCTACTGGTTTATAGAACATAACATGGTGTTTTGATATATGTATATTTTGAGGGATCATTAATTCAAGATGATAAACAAATCTCCATTCCATATAATTATACTTTTGTTGAAAGAACATTTAAAATCTCTCAGCCATTTCCAAATATTCAATACTTCGTTATTAACCGTGGTCAACATGTTATAGATTGCAAGTCTTGAGTATTATAAGCTGTTTTCTTTACCTCTTTCTTTTGTTTGGGGTCTGAATCTTGCTTTGTGGAGGAAGCACAAGAAAAACTATTTTGCTTTTGTCTGTATTTGCCTTTCTCTCCCCACGGATTCTTCTGTTTTTGCCTCTTTAACTCCCTTTATTTGGTGTGCCTCTTATAAACCATGTAAGACGTGGATTTTACTTTGTCAGCAAGCTAACGTGCTTTCATCTAGCAGACAATACGACTGTGCTCATTGGTATGCGAGTGTGCTCCAGCTCAGTCTGTCACAATGGTTAGGCTATTTTTATGATGACATTTTATTTATTATATTTCTTGTCTAGAAAAAAAATTGTCTTAAAAACCTGAAAGTTAGAACAGTTTCATTTCCCCTCAATCACTCATTTGTCTTGTTCTTCATCTTTTTTGCTAACCTCAGTTCTCCTTATTATTCTACTACATAGTGTATCAGATTTAAATAGACTATTGACTCCCAGCTATTAACAATAGAAATCAGCCTAACCTGGAGATTTAGCTTACTCTCTCCCTCCTCTATTTCTCAAGTTAATTGTTTCTATTCTGTCAAAGCATGTAACTCCTGGGCTGGAGGGATAGTTTAGAGGGTAAAAGTCTTAGAACCCTGATTACCAGGGTTCAATTTCCAGAACCCACATTAAAAGCTCGATACAGCTAAATGAATCTGTGGCCTCAGTACTCTGTTCTGAGATGGCAGGTGGAGACAGGGCCAGCTAGCCTGAAACACAGAGTGCAGCCGTCAGACTGAACAAGAGAGACATTACACCAACAAGGTGGAAGGCTGGATGTGTCTCCTCAAAGTTGTCTACTGACATACACGTGTATATTATGGCATATGTACACATGCTTACACACACACATACGCATGAACACACACACAATTTATTGCTGTCACCCTATGACCTTATGCCACCTTTGTTTTTAATTAATTTTAATAGACACTACTTTGAATCCCTTGTCAAATGCTACTCACTCATTTCCATATTTTTTTCATTTCTAAAATCGAAGCTGGGAATTGACCATATAGCTTCACACATGCTAAGTAATTGCTCTAACCAATGAGATATACCTCCAATCGCTTACTCATTTCTCGATTGAATGAGGATCATCTTTAGCTGACAGTATAGGAATAAACTTAGCTATAATGTCCCCAGTAGTTGCCTATCTTTGTGTCCTCATTATTATGTAACTTTGAATTTTAGAGGATTTAACTTGTTTTAACTTGTTCTTATTAATTTGTGTAGTTTTAGAGCTAGAGTAACCAAAGCTACATTAAAAATGTCAATTCAAATTTGAGCACATTTGCTAGCCTCTCACTGTAGTGGTACTTGTTCCTGTGACTCAAAACATTTACAACATGACTATTAAGAGCATAGTTGAATATATGAAAAGTCATGTAACTTATTTTAAAAGTGGTCTTTAAATCTTCTGCATTTTAAAAATCAACTGCCTTGAGATTTTTTGGATTTAAAATTTATCCCCACTTTCTAAGCTTTCCAAATGCATTATAAATTCTTGACCATGAGATACTCTTTCATGATATACTCTGATAAGTTATTACCTTTGGGTGAATTGCACTTCTCAAGAAACAATTTCTTATTGACATGGCTAATCATAGCCGGTAGCAGACCAAGGATGCTTCAGAAAGCCTTCAATTGCTCTCAGTTTTAAAGGCAACATTTAACTAAAAGAGCAACATGAAGGAATAAGGCAGAACAATGGTCAGGAAGAAGAAAGAGCAGAGAACATTAAATTAATCAGAAATATGAAATGCATAATTCAGGGCTTAATTTCTAGAGTTGCTGTATCTGAAATGCACCGCTCTTCAGGCAGCTTGTATGGGTGTGGGGACTTGAAGAAAACAACAAGTGTGGAAGACTATGGAGTTTGGTGCACACAAGGTCTATGACTTTTTTCTTTCTATTAAAACTGATAGGACTATGACTTCAACTATCACCTAATAACCAATGATGCTCCAAATTTCCACTTTTTGCTCCTGTCTCTTAAGTGTTTCAATAATTATCACCAACTAAATGTCTAACTAACAATACAATAATGTAATACCATGGATATTTTAATAAATTAAACCTCAACAGAGTTCTATTTTGGAAGTTATATGAGCTGTAAGTTTATCTAGATGAGTCATAGTGGGTACTAGCTAACAACAAACCATGTGAAGAGAGAGAACACATCCTTTCAGATACTGAGCCACATTTTAGAGCTAGAGTAACCGAAACTACATTAGAGATGCCAAGGGAAGTAGTATGAAAGACTCTGGCCAAAATATAATCTTAAGAAAATGATAATATTCCGTAAGAGTAGGGAAAATGATTGTTCAACCATTGGGACATGAAACTGGGCAATGAGCTAGTAATCGTGATTTAGAACAAAAAAATCTGAAGGTACAAATTTTCACCCAGAACACTGGCTATATAAATTAAAAACTTAAAAGAAAAGGTAAAAATGAAATCATTAGAATAGTTGACTGAGCATATTTTATATGCTACACATATATCACTTTCTAAATATTTTTAGATTTTTAGTAAAGATCAATAAAGGAGATACTGGGAAAATTATCTATTATTCATGTTAAAGAAGGAAAATCCTTAATATATATGAAATAGATTTAAAACTGATGATTTCATAATAATTAAGCAAAATGGTGGGTATAGAGTATGATATCATTTTTAAAACATGATGAACCTATTCCTATAAGTCTAAAATGTGCAGGAAGAGTTCTAGACAGCTATACTACAAAATGGTAATAGTAACATTTTCATAGACAGATCCCAGCCGCTGCCCCAGCACCTGCCTGCACGCTACCATACTCTCCACCATAATGACAATGGACTGAACCTCTGAACCTGTAAGAGACCCCCCATTTAAATGTTTTCTCCTATAATAGTTGCCTTTATCATTGTGCCTCTTCACAGCATTAGAACAGTGTCTAAGATGCTGACCATATAGGTCATAGAATTATACTCCTTCTCTGTGTCGAGTTGATAATCATTAGTGCACATATGCCAATCATCAAATGCATCAAAGGCTCCCAGGGGATGGCCCGATGACTCAGCAGGTAAAAGTGCTTGCTCGTCATGACCAATAACCTGAATTTGATCTCCAGATCCCTAATAGTGGAAGAATTAACGTGTGTGTGTATATATATACACATACATACATGTATGTATATATACACATATATGTGTGTATTATATATATCTTTTATTGTTTTTGGATATCCACACACATGAAGAGTGCACATGCCCACCCACAATTGCATGCCCATACACAAACAATAAATGAATAAATGTCCAAAAATTATAAACAAGTTCTTGGGGATTTTCTCTACTCACATAGTTACTAGATCTCTTGCTAAATGTACCCTTCATTCTTACCTGTCCTTCATTCAAAAACTGGAACTCTACACTTGGTTCTTTTCATCTCTCTTTACTGCTACTCTGTTCTCTAGCTACAGCTGTCTCCTTTCCCACTCCTTTCTCTTTCATTTTCTTTCCTCCATTTCTTTTATTTCCCCAGTCTCTATTAAATCATCAGCACAAAATGCATCTTCCATCTTCCATTTGAATAAGACCAGAGTTAGAAATGCCCATGTCATTTTGAAGAACCCGTGAATTGGTAAAGAGCCAGGATCCAATGCTTGTTCATTTAAATGCTCCTGGCTATATGAGCCGAGATTTTCAATCCATGTAATTAAGCTTCCAAGGATAACATTATGCAGGGCTTTTTCCCTCACTCGGTAACGATCAGACGCTGAACATTCTTTGCATATAAATTGTGAATTTCAAAACAGAAAAGCAGGAAGTCGGGAATGCAGAAAAGGAAGAATAAGCCAGAGCCTGGAGCAGACAAGGAAAGAATAACAGCAATGGAGTTTGACAGACCTATGGCTCCTGAAAGAATGGCGTGAACTGCAGAGGTTTTCTCTTTAGCTGCCTTCAACTGTCAGGCAAATGTGCCGCATGAGATGGTCAGACCATTAAAATATTAGCAGAGACGTGTTCATTACTTTAGCTAATAGAGTTCAGCGATCCCGGGAAATGTAATATTGTCCAGACGGTGTGATGAGGTGGTGATGGAGCTATCTCTTTGTTGGAAGGAGGCTGGCAGAAGGAGAGAGATGAGAGAGGAGACACAGGGAAATGGGCCCTGCTTGGTGAAGTATGATAATAAGGGATTGAGAAAACCAATATGATTCCATGCTCTGGGGGGGAGGGGATGTTGGACGTTTTGGTGGTTAGGAAACTCATGAGCATGCAATAAGGTGAGATGGACTCTTGATTTTAAGTGGAGGTCTGAGACAAGTAGGTCTGTATCCTGGCAACAGAAGATGGAGAATTTCAGTAAGGCAACATTCATTAAATCCAAAGGAACTCCATGAGGAGAAGACCTAAAACCAGAAAGTGGTAGTCATACAGGCAAGTTAGGGACAGGATATTTGGAAAACCGAGCTTGAAAAGTATTTGGGTGACTAAGTGATACAAAATAGTGAGCAATCTGTTCTAGTTGGGTGCCAACCAATCAGAGCCGGGGAGCTTTGTAAGGAACGATTCTGTCCAGCCCACCTCCCTCTGGACATTTAGTTTCTGGGTTGGTGGGAGATTGCTGGGCTCACAGTGAATCAGCTAGTGCTTGGGTAAACTAAGGTGTATTCTAGGAAGTGGTTAGCCAGGATATTTCTGTATTCTCTTTTTCACAAGTTGAGACCATGTGCCTAGTTCTCACCAAATGAAGCTGAAGGAAACGGTTGCTTTGTTCACAGCCAAGATGATCAAGTACTAAGTGCAAAATCACTTTCGCACTGCTATCTGGAAGATCTCGAGGCTTTGGAAAAAGAAGCTGAAAAGTGGGAGCTTCTTAATTGTTGTAAAGAAGGGCTGTTCTGGAGCTTCCCCATGACAATCAGAATTGGAATTCTCATGACTGTAGAGTCACATCCTATCCCCTTAGCCTACTGAAGTTTTTTTTGTCTTAGTTTACTTTGATGAACTCACGGCAGTCATATTTCACACACACACACACACACACACACAATTCAGTGCATCTGTTTCACATTAGTGAAAATGAGCAGATTCCAGATTTTCCTGCCTTCCAAGGGAAGTCTTTGGTAATTAAGAGTCCGGATCTTAGAGCAGATCCAGAACGAGGAGAAGATTCTGTATTTGTTGTTGCTGTTTTATTCCTTTTCATACATGTAGATCATGGCTTCCTTATATATTACAGAAGACCATATGGGGATTCTTTCCATATCTATGAAGGAGCTCATTTCACAAATCCAAAATTCGCAGAAATAATGGATCAGGCTGTGATTGCGAAAAGCGGGGACACTAAGATAGTCTTCTTTGTCTTTCTGTTCTCTGTATGACCTATAGGACACAACCAGCAAACACAGACTAAATTAATGCATCAGGTTAGGAATGTATGTCTATGATAGAAAACTTGGCTAGCTTCAAGTTCTGGGTTAAGTACTTGCCATGACACCCTACCAAAATGTCATTGCTACTGGAAAAGCAATGAAAATATATGGAGACCAACCTGCGGTCTTCTGCTAAGTAACAGTGCAATGAAGAGGTCTTCGTGAACCAATAAGCTTTATTTTTACATAAACTCTGACGACTTTGTGTTTTACTTCTCACCTTCCATAAAGGCTACAGAGTACTAGAAAAAAAGTTCATCTCACCTTCAAGGCATGATCTTGTATCAAAACTTATATGTAAAACTCTGGTGATCATAATGCTCTAATAGCATTATAGCCACATACTTGCCGTGTGTGATGTTTACTCTCGGTTGTTTGCCTCCATTTTTAACCTGAAAAGGCGGCTATGATGAGAATACAAGGTGATATCAACATGCTAGGTGGCCCTTAGTGTCCGAATGAAACAGCAAGTTCCGACCTCTAGATCTGCTCAGTCCAAGCAGGCTCATATGAGGCTGTGTAGGTGATTATTTCTGAGGATTGGGCATATCTTTAACTTCACTATGCAATTTTTAAAAATCCAATAGTATTTATTTATGCTGGGATTAACACAGTCCCATCTGCTCTCAGATAAGTCTGTAAGGTTGCATGGACCATAAAGTGTTAGCCAATGTACACAGTGGAAAGTTGGTGGGTAAAGAAGTTACTGTTCTGTTAATCGGAAAATAGGTGAAATATGGTATTAACTACAAAGCTAGTGTGTAGAGATATTTACTATTGCAAGGGTTGAATTTTCTTTTAATTGGCTTAAGTGATTTATTTAATATCTCTTGAAAAATTGAGGATTTGTTGGAAGGGATACAGATCAGATGGTAGAGAATTCGCGCTGCTCGAGATTCAGTTCCCAGTATCCTTGGGAAAAAAGGGAGAGAGGGATGAAGGGAGGGAGGGAGGAGAGGAAAGAGGGAGGAAGAAAGAAGGAAGGAAGTTATGGAGGGGGAAATCAAAAAGAAAATCTGAATTTGACTTAGCTCAATTTCTACAAAGATGGAGGATCTGATGAAGCCCTGCTGCTTTGCACCTGCACCCTTTCTGGGTGGCCTGGATCTCAGAATCACAGCCAGCATCTGTAGAAAGGACAACGTAGCCCAATCATTATTCCCTTTAGTTGACGCTAAACATGTTAAAAGGACACAGCAGAAGGTGCCAAGGGGCAGCCTGTGGAGAATATTTGCGTGCCTCCCAGTTGAATGTGTTAGCCATGATGGCTCACTGTCTTGCTATTTAACAAGCATACTAACAGGTGAGTAATATGTTGGGATGACTTGCCCTGCCCCCATTCACAATAAGGAGCCATGACCACAAGAGACTAGGGATAAAACTAGTGAGCATGGAAAACTGCTTTAGATTTCCCTTTTCGCTGGATACCCCACCCCCACTCATAGCGTTCTCCACCCATCTGTATGAGCAACATCAATAACAGGTCTGTGCCTTTTTCTTCCTCTATAACTCCATGACAGTCTAGAAATTCTGTCAAGCACCATGAGGACACTGTTATTTGCTTCACTTTACCGATTGCTGGTGTGCAACTTCCCCTGGTAATAAGAGTCTTCCTAAGAAACCTCAAGTTCAACGGGCACTCAGAATGCACCAGAATAGCTAACCCTCTTTAGCTGTTTTCAGCTAATTTTTCCCCAAGGAACCTTTATTGAATGCTAGTATGTGCCATACAACATACCCAATGTAAAAATTGCAAAGAAATAGAACAACTACATCCTTTTAAGTCTCTCAGGAAACTGAGTCAGAAGCAAATGATATCATTTCAAAGCAAATGATATCACAGTATCTGAACAAATGAAGGCAAAATGTGTGAGCTGAGAGAGAGCCCTAACTCAGCTTTGGGACAGGTACAGGTGGTGACCTAGACATTTGTAACCACTTAAAGACAAGGCCAAAATAGCAACCAAGCATCCTGTCTGTGAATAAATAAATAGGATCTCTCTCCTTTCTTGTAAGATCTTTAAAAGACCATGCATGGTTCCCGAGCTTCTGTGCTGGTAAATTGTCCAGAGGCCCCGAGACCAGCTGTGGCTTATTAACCACAATATGGCTATAACCAAGCGAAGGTGAATGAAGACTGTTTCTAGAGTCATTCTCTCCTCTCCTGAATTCCTCATCTTCACCCCCTGAGTGACCAGTAGTGTCTGGAGTCCCACACTCACTTTGGCCACGTTCTACATCTTCAGGAACACCATGAACCCCGCCTCAAAATCTTACTTCCCAATTAATCTCTGCTTGACATCAGGGCCCAGAGAAGTTATTAGTTCTTCCAAAGATCACCCCTGTGCTGTTCCCATAACACTACTCCCTTGACACCCACCATTGCCTGGTTACTTTCAGTATTTGAATGTTACCCTGGGGACTGCCACGTGTTTTCACTCTTGCCTGACTTCAGAAGATAGATCTATATCCTTCTTCTTCCTCTTTGAACTCATTGCCTGGGAACTTCTGTGTTCTCATAACACTAGTTTGTAAGCTAGATGGATAGTGGGTGTGTGGGTAGACAGGAGAATAGGCGCTGAGCTTTCATTTTTTTCAGTAATCGTTAGAGAGCCTCTAGAACTCCCAATAATTATTTTACATAAAGAATAATTGGTGCTATGTTTCTTTTTTTTCATCCTTCCAGCTAGTTGTATTTCATACATCTGTATAAATCTGAAGCGTAGCTTTCCAATTAGAAGCAAGACACATTATTGGTCACGGACATACATCTTCTACACGTTCATTTAGGAGAGCTACATGATAAAATTATAATTCAGCAATCTCTCAATTTGTTTGCTGCGGTGTTAATAATCACTCCGTGGCATTTGCTGACACCCTGCTGCCTCTGCTGAGGGAGGCCTCTCCCCTGCGCCTTATTTGTCCCCTGGCTGTCATCTAGTGAGTCGCACTGTTTCTGTCCAGACTGTCCTCCATCACTGTCTCGGAAATTATGTTTCCCAGATGACAGCCGCTTTTGATCATAAATCACTTCTCACAAATATAAGCTGTTTTCTGAACTTCTCGGTTTGGTTATTAAACAACAAACAGCCAAATCAGAAGCTCCAGAGTACGTTGCCAATGAGGTGTCAAGGGCAGCCTTTCCTCATAGTGTGCTCCTGGGAACCTTCTCAGCCCTCTGCAGGGCTCTTATCAGTGTGGAAAAGATAGAAGGAATCCCAGAAGCCTGTGGGCTGTAATCATCTCTTCCATGTAAGTCAAAATGGACTGAATAGTTTTATCATCAGAAATAGCAAGGAAAAGGAGAGTTGTAAGAGAATGGTCAGCAGAAACAGGGGATAACTTTTCTCTTCGGTTCCTGATTTTTAATCAGTGGTGGGAGATCCGCTGGCATCTTTCCTTCCCGTTCCAACTATCCAGAGTAACTTGTGGGGTTAGTGTCAGGCCAAGAATTGTTCCATAGGCATGCAGGCCACGTAAAGACCCGATGCTTCCAGGAGGCCATGGTGGATTAGGACCATCTGTGAGCTGGGGAGATATCTACCCATATCTGGAGTTTTCATACCCAAGCTATCATTGCTAATTTCAGCTACACAAATAATGGAGATTTTCCAAGTTTCATCTATTCAAATGTTTGGGTTTTAAAGTTATTTTTTCATAACCCATGTAAAAAAGACAGGTATGTCATTGTCATTTATATTGTAAAATTTCTGTGACTTTTCTGGACAATGTTGATGAATTAGTTACTTTTCTTTTTTTCTAGAATGGGAGGGTTCATTTTAACTCAAAGTTTGAGAACATAGTCTACTGAATTAGGAATGTCATGCTGGCCAGAGTTTGCGTGTGCTGACATGACATCCACAGTCAGGAAGCAGAGAAGGAAGAAGGGTGATGCTCCGCTCATTTCCTGCATTTTATTCTGTCTAGGATCCTAGCTCATGAATGGTGTCCCCTACACTTAGTGTCTTCCCTTCTCAGTTGACCCAATCTTGAATTCCTTCACAGACAAGCCCAGGGGTCTATCTCTTAGGTGATCACAAATCTTATTGACACTGGAAATTAACCTTCACAATTGGCTTGTAGGACGCATGCGTATTAATAGTACAGACACCCTACGTTTGTATTCTAGCTTCTTCACTTATCAACAATGTGTTGTTGGGTATATGTTGTAATTTCTTTGTGTCTCAGTTCACAGTCCACAATGGGCTAGCAATAGCAATGCACTGGGGCTATGGTAAGCACACTACACTTGAGAGGCTACCACTCCTTTCTGTGAGCCATTTCTGTTATTACTAAAGCACACACTTGCTTGATTGGGACTCAATGACTGCCAGGCAAATGTTGGTGCTCAACATTGTGAACCATTTAGACTGAGCTACCAAGAAATTATGGAATACTAAAATTGGAAGATATTTTAAGAAATCTTGCCTTTAGGTTAGAGTTCAATGGGAGGTAAAACCAAAGCCCAGATCAATCTCATGCACAGGTGAGTGAATACGGGAGCACGGAGAGAAGACACTGTCCAGAGCCCCTTTGTTATTGCTACTTCTCATAGCTATGACCTCTGTGTACTGTTTTTCTCATATTACTCAACTCATCCATTTAACACCCAGTCACGAAGCACACTGTTAGGCTTACTGCTTTTACTGCTAAGCCTCAATACAATCTTGAACAATAACAGCTATTTTCCCATGGACTTCACATAACATTTTCCTGTTGCAGAAGGCTGAGGCCTGCCTTTCTCAGAGTCATAAAAAGCTTACTAGGAAAACAGTGCTGCTGACCCTAGCTAGCAGCATCTCTGTACTGGTTTCTTCCTCACAACCAACAACATTTTTAAAGCCAGATGTTTATTTCTTATTTGTTCCTCTAACCCCGCTGTTCTTCCCCAGGGAGCTCATTCTTCTGTTTGCAGTATCCCAGGGGGTGCAAACTAAATAGACTATGAAGCAAAATCCCCGCAAGGCTAATAAACGAGTTCATGGAAAGCGAGGCAGGGAACCTTTTCAGGAGCGGTGTGGCAATTAATTGGATGCAGCCGCACGAAGGCAGGAGTTCAGAAACAGATCATTTACAACCGAGGATTCAGAGGGTCACATGTAATGGCTTGAAAGGTAGGAAATCATTACTTTCAACCCCACATCTATCTGGAAGCCAAAGCAGATATTTTCATGTATGTTTTCCACTCAGTACAATATGCCTGAATTTCCAAAGGGAAAATCAGCTAGTAGTCTTTCTGTACAGTCAGTTACCGCTTGCATGTCATTTATGACCTGCTATCTGTCAAGTGGAGCCTTAGACTTCCCTAGTACAGGGCAGAAGTCCCAAAACTAACAAATAATGGCAATGCTCATAGTTAAAAATACCCTCACCCTTTTATAACCCCTAATATATTTTTCTTGATGAGCTTAGGATACACGGCACAGATCTCAGCTGGCAGGCTTACCTTTGTGCATATTCAGCTATTCGGCTTCTGGTGGAAACTGTGGCTATATTTAGAACCAAACAAAGGATAACTTTCCAGCCTCCTTTCTCACATTTTCAGGAGTTGCTCTTTTAGTGAAAAGTTAGAAATTTATCAGATCCATGTATTTCTTTATCGAGGGCCCACATAGCACAGCAGGTGTATGGAGGTCAAAGGACACTTTCAGGAGCTAGTTGGATTTTTTTACAGAGGAAGAATAAAAACCAAGTTTAAAATGGTCACTTTGATACCAAGTCATAAAACTAAGTAAGTGTAGAAAATTAAACGATTGCGCAATTATTACTGATCCCATCTACAGAAAATGTGTTTAAATTATCAGAGCAAGATATGTTTTAGCTTTCCCAGCCTTCTGGGAAATGTTGTGTAGAACAACAAAATAGCAAAACTTCCTTAGTGATCAATAGATGAAAGACCAACTCAGCAAAAGTAATGCAAACTTTTGGTTCTATGAACTGTATTCAAACCACAGCTCTGCCACTTACTAGCAACCAGAAGGTGACTGCTACATAAATTCTCTGAACTGCAGTCACCCCTAGTGGACACACTAACAGTAGGTATACACTAACAGAGGCTATGATGATTTTCAGCAAAACACTGGCATTTGGTAGTGGAACATAAGTCTTCATAATGCCCAAGGATACCAGAAGTAGGGATGATCAGCCTATCAATTTTCAGGAAACTTCAGAATTTGATTTGAGTGTGTGTGGTCTCATGAATGAGTCATTAAAATTTTGGACATAAAATATGTCACCCAGAAAAAACAAGTAGAGGTTAAAAAGGGATTCAAGGGTTGGAAAGTCTTAATATTAACAGGAGAAAGGAACAATTAGTCAAAGGACAACTAGAAGAAATGGACAGAGCCCCTAAGAAGAAAACGGAAAGCTTGGTGTCATGGAGCCCAGAGGAAGTCTATGGAGAGGGCTGGGTCATTGACCCAGCTGGTAAAGTGCCTATCGTGCAAGCTTAGGGACCAGAGTTCAGGTGCTTGGCACCTACATAAGAGCCTGGCATCATGCATTTGTGGAACTGCATCATTGAGGAGGGAGGGGAGAAACAAGAAGATTCCTAGACCTCATTATCCCAGCAGCCTAGCAAATTCATGATTCTGGGTTCAAAGAGAAAGCCTGTCTCAAAAAATAAAGGGGAATATGATTGAAGAAGACAACTAAAGTGACCCTAGGCCTCCACCCACCCACACACGCATGCTCGCTCATGTGTGGGTGTGTGTTTGTGTGTGTGCATGCGCATTAAACAAAAAGTAGTAAGTCCATGGAAAACGCAGTCAAGCATAGATGAACCTTGGTGCTTGTTATTAGGATGTAATTTATGCTGTACTGTGAACAGTGCCATTGGCTGGAAAGAATAGAACCAAACTGAATGACAGTAAAGAGAGACTGCAAAGCAAGCAATAGAAGACACTGAGGGTGGTAGCCTAGTTGACCTTTGCTTTGTGTATAATATCCACTTATGAGTGAGTACATACTGTGTTTGTTTTTCTGGGTCTGGGTTACCTCACTCAGGATAGTTTTTTCTAGTTCCATCCATTTGCCTGCAAATTTCAAGATGTCATTTTTTTTGTATTGTTTTTGTTTTTAAATATTTATTTACTTTTTTGTATAAATTGATGTTTAGCCTATATGTATGTCTCTGTTAGGGTGGCAGACCCCTTGGAACTGGAGTTATAGACAGTTGTGAGCTGCCATGTGGGTGATGGGAGTTGAACCCGGGTCCTCTGGAAGAGCAGTCAGTGTTTTTAACTGCTGAGCCAGCTATCCAGCTATTCAGGGCTATTTTTAAGATGTGGTCTTATTTTGTTTCCTGTTGCTGTGATAAAATACCCCAGTGGAAACAACTTATATGAGAAAGGGTCTATTTTAGCTCACAGTTCAATATATGATATAAAATACATAATACCATTGCAGGAAACTCAAGGCCACAGAAGCTTGAAGCAGGTGTCTTCATTACATCCAATCAGAAAAGAGAGCAATGAATCTATTCACAATAGTGCTCAGTTCAGAATATACTTGTATACATTTTGGAATCTTTTGGCTAAGGAATGGTACCACCCACAGTGGGCAGGTCTTCCCATGTGTATTAAGACATTCCTACTTTAATGAGATATTTAAATTTAATGAAAGACTGTTCCTCTAAAAGCATGATACAATATACCAACAACAGGATTCAGCTGAGGTCAGAAGCCTCTTCTGTCTCTGCTGGAAAGTTAGAATAATTACAACATTGCACTAGATCCCTAGCCAAAGAGCTACTGTCCCCATTCTATCATGATGCGAAGTGTGGCTAGCATCCTTCCAGAGAAGGCACCTTATCTGGGGACACTGTCTCCCAAAGATAACTGATTTGTGTTCCCTTCTTCCATCTCAGCATCTTTTGGTGATGCTTATGAGAGTATTTTTTGGAGTCATATTATTTCTGTCACATCTTATACACTACCTGAAGCAAGACAGCCTCAAATAAGCAGAACACTGAATTCCATGGAAGTAATTATTACTGATAATTATTTCCTCATGGTACATTGGCTCATAAATTTTAATGGGGTTCTTTCTGTGACAGTGATTGCTAGTCTTCCTAGCATTGGTGAGATAAATGTTTACCAAGCAGGAATAATAGAGTCTGAAGAGATGTCCTAGTCAGTTTGAATCTTCCTTTCTCGTCCTCTGCTTGAGGTTATTTTAAAATAGGTGTAGGTTTGGGGGAAAATGGAGAAGTGGCCAGGGCCCTGCTTTGCAAGTTCTGTTGTATATCTGTCTTCCCCGCAAAGAAACAGGTCAGTGCAAAAGGGCCCCAGGGCAGGCAGAAAATTTGCCCGCCAGATGCTGGAGGGTAATTCATTCCAAGAGGAATGAGCTTATTGTTGGCAATAGACCGAGAAAACTAGGTCTCACTTGCCCTCTTCCCTTTAGGTTTGCTGGAGTGGGAACAGGGAAGAAACTGAGCGCATGAGCAGAGGCAGCGTGGAGGAAACCCGTCTTTGCAGGAGGAACGCATTGTGTGCAGAGGAAACCTGTCTGTGCAGCAGGAATGCATTGTGCATGGAGGAAACCTGCCTTTGCAGCAGGAATGCATCGCACAAGCAAGCCTCTGCACTGTTCCTTCTCAGTATGGAAGATGCCTGATATGTAGTGAGTTTCTCTGGGACTTTAAAAATCCATGTGGCCCCTTGACACAGTTGGAAGTATGGCAGTATGATGAAAACCGTTGGTTATTTAAGAGGGTATGGGACGCACAGACCAGAAATACTAGGAAGCCCTGATAGTGAATTATGACTGGAAACGAAAGATGGGTTGTTATGATTATGACAGAGGTCTTTCAGAAGATATAATTGCACTTCATCCAAGTCAGGTTGACATATATATGTTACTGGGAAGACACGGTGTCTACCCAAACTTTGTGGCACAGATCTGTAACCCGAGCACTCAGGCAGCAGACAGAGACATGAAGATTCTCAGTTCAGGGGCAACCTGGGCTACAGTATTGTGTTCACACACACACACACACACACACACACACACACACACACACACACACAGAGGGTGATCATGCACCAAAATTGAACAAAGAAAAAACAATTAAAAGGAACATTGTACATAAACATCCATTCTGAAAAAAATAAATAGGGAGGAGGTAGTTTATTCCACGGGTGATAGGGGAAGCAAGTTAACTCCCAGGTAATACAGCACAGTCTTAAGCTCTACTCTGATGGGAGATGGTAGTGGTGTCTCTAGGACAGATTGGTTTAGATGACACTGAGACAGTACCCCATAATGAGATTAGCATCCTAATGGCAGAGAAAACTTTGCTCCGTGAAGTTCTCTCCTCCCTCTCCCACCCCTTCTTCCCCACTCTAGACGGGGCACAGCAAGAGGAGTTCATTATACACCAGGAAAAGTAGGAAAAACTCCTTTTTGAGTGTTTCCAATGAATTTTCAAAAACAAGTCTGGCAGCATGTTTTTATGCTTTCCAGCCTCTTGAATGATAAAATAAAGAAATTGCTGTTGTTTAAGCACCTAGATTGGTGTTTTCCATGACAGAAAAAGCAAAGCAGTTAGACTGGACAGAAAAAGAGAAACAGAAAATGTAAAGATACGTTACATAGATTTTTTTTGTAAAGATATTTGACTAAGGCTACAGAAGATACATTGCCTTCCTTTGTGTGTGCGTGTGTGTCTGTGTGTGTCGGGAATGTTAAGGATGTCTCGGTAGTGTTATAATTTCCTAAAATCATATAGAAATTTTAATATCCATCCTCCTATAACATGGAAGGCTGGAGGACTTATCCACTGACTCCAATCCTCTTTGAACTGTGAGCTACAATGCCTGGCAGAAAAGGGGATTTATGGTGGTGCATTTCCAGGTCATAGTTGGTAAGCACGGATGCAGTTAGCTGAACTGTCCAGGGAAGCCTCAATGGAATTCGGAAACATCTGTATGGTTGGTTTGGGGGAGGAGTCACCAAGTGTCACCAAACTGGAAACTACAACTGAGCCTGAGCATCAGAAGCAGGTTATGGAGTCTGCAGGGGCCTTGGAAACATCAGCCCCCCACGTCTACTGAATAAGGAAAAAATATTTATAAATGGTGGCCGGAACTGATTTGAGAGTATCCGACAGCGTTTCACATTCTTCACTTTTGAGACTGATAAACACTTGAAGCCCTAGGTGACATATAATTTTTACTTTCTGGTAGTTTTAATTCTGAATTCTGTGCCTTGCTCCAACATTGCCATCCTAACAGGTTTTTTGTGTTCACAGAATTTCCCACCATGCTTATATTTGGAACACCAACTTGAGTTATAAAGTGGGCTGTAATTTCAAAATAATAAAGATATATTTATTGCTCCAGGGTGCTTTGCTTTTATGTCATATCTTTTTAACACATTCATTTTTTAAAGAGGTGATAGGGGTAAAAGACATGCTTATTGAAATATGTCTAGAACATATAAACAAAATTAAAGACAAACTATTTGGAAAATATGTTTACAGGAGAAATGAAGTTTTCTCTACCAAACATACTCCTAGTTATGCTAAAAATTCAGTCATTCATTTTCCTTTCTGCATTAGAAAAAGAAGCAAAAATTCAGTGAGAGCTGTTCTAAGGCAAACTGTTCAGAAAAGTCACAGAGGCTGGATGAGGGGTCCAGCAAGAATTTACAGATACACAAACCTGGTTCAGAAAGGCACTGTAATCAGTCAAGTCTCAGAAAGTTTTCTGCTCTAGACATCATGAATCTGAAAACTTGATCCCAAGATGACAATTCTCTGACTTAAACACATCGAGTTCTCTAGAAGTCATCCTTATAAGCCCAGGAATCTATTCTTCATCCAGAAGACACACCTCAGAAAATTATTGGAAGCATGAGTCTTCATTTTTAAAGCTCACATTAAGGATGGGCTGCAGCCCCCACCTGTGCCTTGTTGAACAATAGAGGTCCAGTTCTCACCATAACATATGTATCTAGCCATCAAGTTGCCTTTCTATGACTTTGACATTCTGTCCTCTTGGGAGAGAAGAGAAGGAAGAAACATTTCTGTCTATAAATAAGTACATTCATCAGTGGGTACCCAAGAAAGATCAGGCTGAGGACCATCTGTGGATACCAAAGCCTGCTAATATTCAAGTCTCATAGGATGTTATTCTCTATAACAGAAGCACTTTATCTCATATGCTTAAATCATATCCAGAATAATTATAATGTCTAGTTCTACATAAAACTAAGTTCTGTGTGTATAGTTGTCATACTGTTGTTTAGTAAATAATGTCAAGGAAAAAACTACATGTTTAATGGTGTAGGAGGTCCTTCTGTCTATGTGTTTCTTTCATTGGTTGAATAAAGAAAATGCCTTGGTCTTTTGATAGGGCAGAACTGAGATAGGTGGGGAGGACAGAACTGAATTCTGGGAGGAAGAAAGCAGAGTCAGAGAGAGCCACTATGAAGCTGCCAGGTCACACATGTTTAATCTTTCCCGGTAAGCCACAACCTCGTGGTGACATACAGATTATTAGAAATTGGTTGAATCAAGATGTGAGAGATAGCCAATAAGAGGCCAGAGCTTATGGGCCAAGAAGTAATTTAATTAATACCATTTCTGTGTGATTATTTTGGGTGTAAGCTAGCCAGGCGGGATGGAACAAAGGGCCCTGCGCTCCCCTCAACAGTTTAGTACTAACATAAACTCTTTTTCAAATATGTTCTACCACAGTGAGTTTACAAACACCTTGCCCATTGAAATAACTCATTTCCCTCTCTCCTTCTTCTTTCAGTCCAATCTCGTTATCTTGAATGTCACTATTTCTGCAATGAGAATCAACAGTCCCCAGCATCCTGCTGCCTCACTGCCTTCTCTTTTGTCCCACTGTCCTACAGCTGGGGTGGCTCCAGGCTGTGTGAAGCCTACAGTTCATGCAACCAAACGGTACCCAGCAGCTAGAAGAGGTTCTATACACTCAGGAAGGAATCCACGTGGTAAGACATTAGGACCAAAGAAACTTTTATGAGCAGGGAATAGTTTCAAAATGGCAAAGTGTAACTTGACTTTTTACTTGGTTTCCACCAATAAGAAAAACTAGTATCTATTGAGTATCTCTTCCTGTGCGGTGCATGTTACTCCCCTGGTTGTTCTGTATAATTACAAGGCAAATATTCTAATTGTATCCATTTCATGACTGAAAAAATGGAATTGAGAGGAGTTCGTTGGGTCCAGAACAAAGCGGTTAATAAGTTAAACCCAGGCAGGTTGACATCTGGGCCTGGCCTCCTAAGCAGAAAGCGGTGCTGGTTCTTGAGAGGTGATATTTTTTTCTCCCCAGATTTTCAAAGAAAGTAGTAAATAGCCCCCAACTTGAGCAGCATAAATAATATTGAGGAAAATGGTACTTAATATGAGAATGAAAAAGACATAAATAAAGCTTAGGAGGAGAGCTAAACACAGTTCTTGACTAAATATTTCTAGAATAAGCAAGCACAGTTTTCACACCATCAGACACAAAGTGCATGCTTTCAGATAGCCAGCATCTAACTAGTAAGCTCCCATGGCCCTTGATGAAATCTGGGAGCCCAGGAAGAAACTGATACAGAGAACATCTAAATGCTAGCTTATCCGTGTATCTGTGTCCACAAGAAGATTTAACTCAGCGGTAGCAAGTTTTAACTATTGCTGATATCTTCATTTATTTATTCCCCTTCTCTTTCTGGAATATCCATATTAAATGGTTTTCACGGCACTAGTTACTATTACATTTTCCTCATAAAAATACAGAGAAAATATCAGATTATGGCAGATTCTACTGCATGTGCCATATCTTAAACTTCTGCCTTACTCTTTGCCTTTCTTTCTATCATCTCATTTTAAGATGCCCTGGGATTGTCCATCTCCCCTGGGGTTTGTCTCATGGGAGGAGCCAAGGATGTATGTGTCACTATGTTCCTCAACCTATAATCTAAAAGATATGACATAGCAATTGTTTTCTAGAGTTAACTCGCTGCCTTTGTCTAGGCAATGGTTGGGAAGTTGAATGAATGCTGCCCTGGGCTCCCAAAGAGGTTAGTTTACTCGACTCATTAGGATTTGAGAAGACACGCTGGCATTTTTTTTAAAAGGCAGAATAGCTGTTGTGAATGCAGGGGCTTGAGGAAGCAGCCTCTTTTTGCTTGAGGTGGGGTGAGGTGGTATTGAAACTTGCCTACTTTCATTCTTGACACGCCGCAGAATGGGAAGCTGTTCTGAAGGAAATTGAGAGAAAATGCTTCATGGTGTCTGTATCCAAGAGGGAAGTAAATAGGAGGGAGAAGAAAAAGACCAAAAGCCAAGTTAGTAACCATAAAGAAGGAACTGCATCTGGTCTTGGATAGAGGGACGAAGATGAGGAGGAGCAGGTAGACCCTCTGAACATCAAAGTATTCTGAGAGTCTTGAAACACTGATGCTTTCTTCCAGCCATGCAACCCTCTCACCCTAGCTGTTTCAAATGCAAGGCGACAGCTACATTGGAGTCAAGCACAGGCTGTTCTCCAGCTCCATAAATCAGGAAGAAGAGGGTCTGCAAAGAGTCTGTTCCTCTGAGCAGATCCATCTGATTGTCGTAAATTAAGCTCACGTCCAGCTCATCACGAACAGACACAGAGTGAGAGGGGGTTATGTTGGGTCACCCAGGACCTGCTTTGTCGAATGGTAGTTATCAAATTAGAAGCTTATTTAAAAAATCTGGAGTCCTTGTTTCTGGACAAAGAACAATTCTGACTCGGTAGACATGGAAGGAGGTTTGAAAATCTACATCTTGACCAAGACCCTCAAATGAGTCCCTTGGAGACTTGATTGGAAAGGCCATGGTCTCTTCACTGATGTGATTCAGCAGACCCTCCTCTGACACATCCTATGGAACAAGCCTGTCTTCTAAGACTCCTTTCCTCTGTTCCCTGTGAAAGTAAGTCTTCCTCATTCTGAGAGAAGCCCTCTGCAAACCTTGAATGATTTCCACCCACTCCAGAGCAAAAAGCCTCTCTCTCCCAATCTCTGCTTTCAACCTTTTGTAGCTGTGTCTTACAAAACTTCCTCTGGAATTTAACTCTCGAAACTCAGTTTCAGATTTATTACAGTATTCACAGATGCTGGCTGGACAGCAAGTGAGAAAAACACTTCCGATTCTCATTCTCTTGTTTCTAGCTGGTTGTGAATTTGTGATGAATTAATGGTAGAGATGAAAGTTTGTGAGTTTTGCATTGGCCATTGCACTTTACTTGCTTTGCAAAATTTCAAGGGCGTGGGAGCAGGGGAAACATTCTGTGCTCTTACTTTACTTCAAAGGAAAGGTCTGGGAGAAGAACTGACCACAAAGCCCTAGTTTTAATGTCCAGCACCGAGAGAGAAGAGTTCAGCTCTGCAGCTTACCCGGGATGAAATGATTAGTAACATCCAACTTCCCCCATAATCTTTAGTGTTAGTAATATGCAGCCTTCCATATAGGTGATTTAGTTTAAAAGATCCTGGGACAGTAGCCAAAAGTTCATTGACTAACAAACCAGTGTTTTACCATTGGTCTATCATTAGAAGAATAGGGACATTACTCCCCTAATCGCGTAAAGCTTCCTGTAACCTGGCAGTTAGTATGTGACCAGCTTTGAAAGGATTTCAGGATCAACGAGTTTGCTTCCACTAGCTGTGCTCAACTCAGAACTTTCCCAGAAATGCCAGTGGAGGAAGCCAGCAGCAGGGTAGATTTGAAGGATGGAATAAAAAAAGGATGTGTCACTCTTCTGGAAGGAAACTATGGTCAGATTAGTGTGAGTTTGGTTGTGGCTCCTGAAAAACCCTTTCTGAGCGAGGCACATTGTTCCACCTGTATTTCTTTACAAACACAGCTGGTGGATTGGTCAGCCAGGGTTAGGGCATGGACCATTCTGAGCATTGTACTTTGGAACCATCTGCTTCAACCTCTTGAATGGTGATTCTCAACCTTCATAATGTTATGGCAATTTACTATAGAACTTCATCCTGTGGTGGCCCAGAATTCTTCAGAATTGTAATTTTTCTACTTTTATGAATAGCAACATACATAACTGATATGCAGTTTGTCTGATATGCCGACACTTATTAAAGACACTTATTCTAACCTTAAAGGTATTGAGAAATGCAAATTTAACATTTTATGTTAATAAAATATGTAGTATCTATTGTCTTCAATGCAAAAAAAATTCTTTTTTTTTTGTCAGAATTGGGGAGGTTGTTGCTTCATTAGTTGCATTTGAGTGACAAGGATAGGAGGAAGGGTCCAGCTCTCTAGTTCTTGCACTAGCAGTTATCATGATGTTAGCGGGTAGAGATGATGAGTGTGTGCCTAGTGTTTTCCTGAACCTAGAGACACTCCAAATACTATTCAAGTTTAATTTCTTCTACAATAACTCCAGTGGATTGAGCTATAGGTATAATCCAGGTACACATAAATTCTTCTGGGCTCTTGGTAGCTTTCATGGGCATATATGGGTCCAAAGAGCATGAGGACACTCAAGCAGGTGCTTTACACATGCTCTGATGTCTCTCAAAAACAGTTCTATGAAGCAAATATACAATCCATATTTTATAGAAAATAAAAGCAAAGCCTATTTCAGCTAAATAGTTGTCAAGAATCAAATGATCAGACTCACAGAACTCATCGCATGTCTTACTGCTGCTCTTCTCCTTTGCCCTTGTGTTTGGTGCACTATGAGCGAGTTAATATACAAATGGATAAATACCAGACCAAATGCAAAAACAGACTTTGATCCACAGCTTGTATCAACCTTGCCTAGGAACCTGGCCTCTTTGTCTATGGTAATCAGCAAACTAGGAAGTGAGCCTGCTGTAGGTAAGACTTGAAGGAAGCCAAACTGTATGGTCAAGTGATAGCCTAGGAAGCTGAACAGAAACTTCATCCATCACCTGAATGGGCCAGGACACATTTAATAATTGGTAATCCTCCTAATTTTTACCCTGTTTCCAATTTAGGACTGATTAAAGAAAGACAATTGATCACACCCCTTACCAACCAGATGGGATCTGAGGAGGCTCACCTCCCACATCAGTCTCTCTAGAACTTTCCCATGCCAACAGTTTTGTGACAAGGAACTTCCAGAGAATTCATTTCCCACAGTATAGTAGGCCCACAGCCTACCATAGACAACCTTGTTGCCTCTCAGAATATAAATGATGTGACTGACTTCTCTGGCACCGTTATTCTCACTGGGGTACTCTGCTTATATCCACATTTGTTTCAGTGCTGTTAGTCTGAAAACCACGGAAAGACAACAGATTGAAAACCCATGGTGCCCTTCCTAGAGAACCTGGTACTACTCCCATAAAGCAATCACTCAAAAATACCCGACTGAAGGCATCAGGGTCAGATTATTTGGCCAGTGCACAGCCACTGCAAGGCACTCTTCTCCAAGAGTGCATCCCAGGGAGGTCAGTATCATTAACTCTTCCATGTCACTAGTTCCCAGATATCTGAGGCACTGATACCAAAACAATGCCAATGATAAGTGCTAGTGGGTAATTGAGAAATAATCAACATATTTTCTATGGCAAAAATGTTTAAGACTATAGGCTGATTATAAATAAGACATGAAAGAATTAATTGAACTGAATAATGCTAGCCTGAATTTAGAATGTTGTTTTGAAATACAGTAGGCTAGCTTTATGGAAAATAACATCATATCATCTGATTAATAGAGGCAATTGCAAAAGGAAGTTAAGGCAGGAATTCAAGGCAAGAGCCTGGACGGAGAAACTGAAATGGAGACCAAAGCATTGCTTCTTGGCTTGCTCTCTGGTGTACTGTTTTTCTCAAACAAACCAGAGCAATGTTCAGGAATGGAACTGTCCGCAATGGGCTAGGCCCTCCCCCATCAATCAGCAATCAAGAACATGTTCCACAGACAGGCTTGCACATCACATTAGTGGAGTCAATTCCTCAACTAGCATTACTTCTTCCAAAGTACAATTATGTGTGTGTCAAGTTGGTAAAAACAAACTATGACTGACCTGACTTCCATATTTTCATACCCATTGGTAGCTACAGTAAAGTTATTTGGATAGGCTTACACCTTCCTTCTTCTTTGCTATCTCCTTTATCTTGCTCAATTTTTGACTGAGTCACCACAATGAGAATGTTCAGGGTCAGCAGACTTAGTTTTATGGGAGCAAAAGCAGAAAGCAAAAAATATTGCTCCTATGAAATTAGCTACTACCTATTTTGAGAAGTATGGTACCTTCTTCTTAAATAATACTTGAGAAATATAATGGGAAATTAAATATTTAACTTGTACCATTATTTAAGCCGTATTTTATGATAGTAAGTCCTGCATAATTTTAAAGGAGCTGAGTATAAAAATACCAATAGGTGATCTCGTGACATAGGCACATATATAGTTTCATAGATTAGACGAAAGATTGTCATAGTCCCCAAGCAGTATTGAGAAGAACGGACATCTCAGCATTTTAATAATGCCTTTCTATGAACCGAATGATTCATGGCTGTTTTGCTCTGAGGTAGAACATCAATTTTATGAGCATTTAATAAACCGGCTATAGAGATTTGACTTCTTGGTGTAGCTAATGACTCTATTTAAATGCACAGATGTCTCAAAACACTTTGGTAGATGAGCATTTACCAGTGACTCATGATGGAGCGGATGGATGGGTCTGGAGGGTCACTGTAACACATTCCAAGAGGTGCTTTACCTATTCAACATCTTTTATGTCTTATTATACACCAGAACATCAAAATCGAAGTTCTTCATGCAAATGTCTGTATGCTTTAGAACTGGAAATGTTTGACCCAGAAAATAAGAAGCTGGGAGGGTGAGTTTAATACCAGTAAGATAAAGGATGTAATAAATAATAACTTTTTAATTGAGAACTTACATTGTACCAGACATTATGCTAACAACTTCATAAACAGTCTATTTAACCTTGACAGTAAGACTATAAATATTTTTGTCATCCCCATTTTACAATTGGAAAATTGTAAAATGAAGTATAGGAAAACTTATCAACTTTGTCAAATCTACTGAAACAAAGATTTGAAAACTCTGAGAGCTGCTTTTGAAGGCCATTGTTAGTCACAAAACTATTACATAATACTATTGTTTGGGGAGAGTGTGTATCCACGTAAGTCTAGAGTACGATTCCAGTCACACCAACCAGTGTGTTCAGACAGCCTCAACATTTGGTTGGTAAAGGCATAAACACTACAATTCAGTGGCAAAGGGGCCTCTGTAAAATTGAGTCAGATGTAACAAAGCCAGGGCATTGCGATGGTTTCCACATTCACTCTGAGCCACCCGTCATTTCAATCTAGTTACCAAAGACAAGAAGCTTTGTTATAGAGAAAACTATAATCAAAGTAAAAAAGAAAATGTTATATATGGCAAATGCTGGTGAGACACATAGAGACCAATTTGCACTGTATAAGGGAAAGGAAACTGTAGGTAGACAGGTCATAGAAAGTACCTTCGGGTCACCAGGAAGTGGAGGACTCTTCCCAGAGCTGGTCACTCATGGATGATTCTGAGGACCAAGTGACTTGTCTTCCAGATTCTTCCTTTCCTTTCCCTTTCTTTTTCCTACCTCTTGCTACATGAAAAGATTTCTATTCAAATATTTAAGTTTTCCAAATCTGATCACGTAAAATTTCATTTATGTAAGACCAGTTATGTGGAATTGCCTCTCCTTTATGGAAGGTGTCTGGTGATTGTTAGATTTGAGAGCAGCTGAGTGGTCTTGGGATAGAAGTGGTATGGAACCTTGGCTGGACTAGCAAGGAAGATACCAAACTTGGGTACATATTAACTTCTTTCTATCATCGACTGTTGATGCCCCCTGACTTTATTGTTAATCTGAATAATGATGTTTGATGTTACTCTAAATATAACAGAAAGACTCATATGAGCTGGAGGAAATCACTCACCCTCCCCGAGACTTCGTTTCCTTTCACAGGGTCCGTGTGCAAAGCAGCATTTCAGGGTGTTTAGTATAAGTATTAAGAATAACAGCTGCATAGAGTGGACCAGAGCTAACTTGAGAACAGTGGTTCTAGAGAAAGGGTATATATAGGAGAACAGGTTGAGAGGAGATGCTCCAAAGCTCAGGCCTCATGCTTAGACCATAAACCATTTGTCCCCTTTTATGACTATAAGAAAAACCACACAGGGGAGAGGTTTGCTTTAGCTCAAGGGTATAGGTTTCACTCCACATTAACTGGCTCAGGTGATTTGGGGTAAGTGCAGAGGTAGGACGCGGCAAAGAAAGACACCAAGCTCATGGTAGGAAGTAGAAACAGCAAGGAAGGAAGGGTCAACAGACACGACACACCCTTCATTCAAAGGCATACCCCTAGTGAGAAGGCACCATCACTTAGTGACCCACCCAGCTAAGAACCCATCAATGGAGTCATCTATTGGCACACCTGGCACCCTCACAGGCTAACCACATTTCAACACAAACAGTAGCTGGGAATGAAACCTTGGACAGATTCCTGAGGGAACATCATATCCAAACGCTAACTGTGAAGCTGAGTAGGGTACTTAACTTTTTATGCTTCGGGGTTCTTACTTCAGAGCCTTTTGTGAGGATTCGGTCACTCGCCACATACAGCCCCAGCTAGCGTAGCAGAGACCATAAAATGCCAACTACTAGTCTTTACGTATGTTCTTTTTTATTTTCCATTGAAACATTCCCTTCATTTTAGGTATCAGATAACGAATGCCTTGAGAGGCTAAGACATTTTCTCCAAGGATACAGAGAGGCCTAGGGTCTAGACTCCTGCCCCATCTTCTTGTTTTGATCCCTTTGCCTGCATGTCCCTGTCTATATGCATCTTGTAGGCTTTAACTGCTTCTTGCCACTCACATATGTTCTTCAGTTCCCATAGCCGGTCTGGAAAGGTTTCCATAAAAGCAGAGGTGAGTTACCATGAAGATGACTGGAGATTAGGCTTTGGATTCTGTTGTGGACAATTTATGTAAAGTTGTGCTCCATTTGTTTATGCCATGAGATATCACTTTAACTGTGTAAAGGTGTGTTACAGCTGTTGCTACTGCACTTAACAATGTAAGGATATATTACATTTGTTCATGATGCATTTAATTATGAGATGCGTTGCTGGTTCACCTTGTCTGCCTAAAGAGCTACTAAATAGCCAATAGCTAGGCAGAGAAAGGATAGGCAGGGATGGCAGGCAGAGAGAATAAATAGGAAGAGAAATGTAGGAACGAAAGAAGAAGAAGGAGAGAATGAGGGAGGGGGATGGAGAGACACCCAGGGTTAGCCAGTCAGGCAGTCAGCAGTCAGCCAGACACAGAAGCAGCAGGAAAAATAGGAGATATAGAAAGAAAAGGCAAAAGCCCCGAGGCAAAACATAGATGAAGAGGAAAAGGTTAGGTAATAAGAGCTAGCAAGAAAAGAACAAAGCTAAGGCCAAGCATTCAAAACTAATAATAAGTCCCAGTGTTATGATTTCAGAACTGGTTAGAGACCCAAAAGAAAAAAAACCTGGTACAGGATACCTTCCAAGTGGGCCCAGCAATGTGTTCACAGGGCCGCCTGCTTCGGGACTTAAAGTGTAAGTGTGTATTTCCTTTTTTCTCATTGGAGATCAGCAAATGGCCAAAGCCTCAGATTTCATAGTCTGAATCCACCCTCAGATGGAGGGCAACATTAAAGGACTCAGAATTTGATAAACAAAAGCAGATGTGAATGAGCAACCTGAAGCTATGACTGGAAAACTAATAAAAAATGTCTCTCTCCTTTCACATAGAAAAGCTCATCCTTGCTCTAAATACCTTCAGGCCTTGGCTTAGGAATCTTTTTATATAAACTCTCCGTCGCGTATGAAATTACCTGAAAGTTCTACCCCCCACTGTGTTTCTCAATTATCACAGCACTTCTCCATTAGCATTTAACATAATTGATGTTTTCTGTGTATTTAGCCTCAATTCCCAGTTCCTTCCCAAGTGCATATTATAAATGCATTTAAACGCAGAACAAATGCTACTGAATGAATGAATGAACGAACAAATAAATTTTTTTCGGTTTTATGTCCCGGTTCTCCTCTCTGGTATGGATAGCCACAGTGAAGGTTCTCAGAGTCCCCAAGACTAGGTCAGACATATCACCTGTTCTTCACGATGTCAGGTGGTACCTATGGCCTAGCCAGATGGTTGGGCCCTGCCGTGGCTCCCGCACACCCTCACTACTGTGTTCTCAGAACCTGCTGCGGCACACAATCAGCACTCAAGAGGTGTTTGATGCCCTGGAATTACTAAATCAGGCACTAAAGTTTTAATGGAGGTATAGCATTTTTAGAAAAGAAGAAAACTGACATCTATTGTGTTTTTCTTTCATGTTTAGATTGAACAAAGTACAAATATTTATGGATCAGACATTTGACACCTAAGGGCTATGTGTTATTTCACACGATTTCACAAATGAAATCCAGGACTTGAAGTCGCCCCCAGAATCCCTGCCCCTGCCATTGGACTCCTTGACCTCCATTGCCAGAAACAGTTACTGAGCCCACCAGGTAACCCTTTCTACCTCAGATGTTCCCAGTCTTCTCTCGAGGCGGGCAAGCCTGAGAGCAGGACCAAGTCTTTGCCACCTTCTGTGTAATGCCAGTGCCGGAAATTGATTTACACACAGCGGATATCAAGATGTGGCTTTCAGCCCCTGACAGAGTGAATGGTTTCATGCCTCTTGCCATTTCACACCCAACGACAGCTTTCTCTTGGGAGAAAAGTGAAAGCTGGCCTTTCTCAATCTCGCAGGGAAAACAAGTGCTAAGTTGAAGGAAATGTGATGGCGAAAAGACCATAAAATGGCAACAGCAAGGACAGCCCTGGCAGCTGTCCCTGGCTCTTGCCATTCTCCTAAGGAGCTTGTCTGGGCAGAACATGTTGGCTCCTAAAAATAGACCAGAAGACTTGAACACGAGTCTCAGATGGATGAACAGAAAGACTGGGCTATGAGAATACTGAACGCACAGCTAGGGGCCTGGCTATTGCCACCCAGACGTTCACTCCCATTGTTGCTCAGTGCTTCTTCCCCGCACACACCCCTGGCTGCATGTGTGCTCCCCAACAGTGGCAGCAGGCATACCAGAAATGTGAAGGAAAGGAGCCAGTTGAATGTGTTCCACTCCCTTCTGCTGTGCAGATCTGTTTTAAACACAGACCAGATAATGCGCAAAGGGCTCCTGCTGGCAGAGGGTAAGTTCCAAGGAAAACAACTGATCCTCTCACCTCTCCTAGGGAACTATACATTTCTTCGAACAGGTAAGAAAGATAAGGAGCAACTATCTTTATTTCTACGCAGTGCAGAAAAGCAGTCACTGCGAATTAAGATACACGAAATCTAACATTAGATGTCCCAAGGACTCAGACAGATACTGCCCTGCCCCCAGACCTCATTTATACTGTGCGGTGAAATGCATGCACTTTAAATGTAGTGCCAAGCTTGAAAGATGAATGCTGGCATATCTCATCATCCTTGGGCAAATGATTCTATCCTTCTGGTTTTGTTCCCCCTTATCTATGAAACAGGACTATATTGTCACCTTCTTTAACTGGGTTGTATCAAAAAATAAAAACCTGGAGCGGTTATTGTAACAAACACCTATAATCACAGTACTTGGGAGACTAAGGCCTTATTAATAGTTTCAGGTCCCACAAGGGTACATACGGAATTCCAGTTTAAAGCAGAAATTAAAAACAGAAGCCTGTGTTATTAAGTAATTCTACATACATGTGCATGTGTGTGTGTGTGTGCGTATGTGTGTGTTACTTTTATAGCTCAGTACTGGGCTAAAACATAGTGTAAGTGATACTAACAGTATAATTGAATATCAATAAGGGTTTGGCCAACAGTGTGCAATATCTTTCCCTGACCCAGTTTTCCGGGTCCACAAATAGTGAGGCCCATAAATATATGGAGCCTGAAAGAGGAGATTTAGAATTCCAGCCTCTGTCACAGTGGAATTCTTCCCTCCTCACCCCCTTTTTATTCATCTCCCTTTCATCCTGAGACCTCACTCATTTTAGAGGGGCTGTTCTTCTCTATGTCAGCCAACGCTAAAGCCAATAACGTATTGAAGAATGCTTTAAAACTGCAATACAACCAGTCCAGAGCTCACCTTGCACCCACTGCCTGTGTGTTTCTCATGCTCTGGACTGCTGTTCATGTGCCCTGTCAGCCAGGCCCCAATACCTCAGAGACTGCTGAAAGGATCCAAAACTAGACAATCCAAAAATGATTTAATTTCCTTCCCCATTAAAGAATGGGGAGGTTCTTTCCCATACGCCCCCATCACGACCTCCTCCTTATGACAATAATGGTGTTTCCTAATCCTCTGGATGTACCTGCTTCTCCCTCCCACCCAGCAACCAAGTGCCATTATCTTGTGATCACTGAGCGCAACAAACTCTCTCTTCATGGGTAGAGACATCTTTTCCTCTGATGACCTTATCACATTTATATAATACAGCATGTCTCAAAAAGGCCTTTGCCCACATCTCCAGTTGAAAGCAGAAGCACCGTCATTTTCTTCATAGCTCTGCACGATCTCCTCCATAGATTTGAGCACAGTTCCGCATGTATAAAGTAACTTATGAACTAGACTCTTCTTTGCTGCTTTCAAAACAGCAGATAAATGGTTATAAAGGTAAAAATGGGCCTCTCCTAAAAACAGCGTTATATTTGTACAAGAGCACCAAATGTATCCACGGAGGTCTGGCTGGAGAGTAGTAGCCTCCCTCAACGAGTCCTTGCTCAGTGTGCAAGGTCCCCAGCTCTGGAGGGCAGCTTGGTATCTGAACACTCCAAACATGTTACCCAATAACTCACAGCAGTCCCGAGATCATAAATAGCAATCTATTTGCCATTTGTTGCTGTGATAAAATGCCACGATCAAAAGCAGCTCCTGGAAGAGTTTGTTTTGGATTATGGTGTCGTGGGTGGGGGGTGGGGAGTTCATCATGGCAGGGAAGCATGGTGGTAGGTAACTGGAGCAGGAAAACTGACGCATCTTCAACTGCGTGGAGGAAGCAGAGAGAACAAACTGGAACTGAGGCAAACTTAAACTTTTGAGAGCACAGCAAGAGCACTTTCTCCAGCAAGTCCCCACATTCTAAAAGTTTCATCATCTCCCCAAATATCACCACCAACTTTGGTTCAAGTGTCCAGCTACCTATGAGAGACATTACTCATTCATAACACTATAAATATGGAAGGGATCAAGAGAGACAAAAAACAAAAACAAAGAGTGGGGGACACTGAGAATGACAAGAAGAGTGGAAATCATGAATTCTTGTAGTTTTGAAGGAAATACTAACCTCTCTCTCAACATACCCCCTCAAATATGAGAACTAAACAGTTAGCCTTCCATTAGAGGCAGTTTTGAATTTTGGACTTGAGCAATTAGGCGGAATAAAGCAGAACTGGGGTTTGTTTTCAAGACTCCATTCTGGTGTGTGGGCCCCTCAACAGTCTAATTTTAATGCCTGCCAGAACTCTTCAGTTTACAAACCTTGTTCTAAGTTTCTACCTTCTTATTTCTAGACCCTGAAAATAAACACACGTTATGGTCTTCTAGGTTATGGGTACCACGCTATGGGTACCACGCTATTTTTTCTCTTTCCCTTGGGAAAATGTTCACCCTAGGCAACCCTTTACAAACCTAAACCAAAATACCATAGATCTAGGCCTAGTTTATTCCCAGTAGCACTTAGTATATGTTAAAAAGAGAGAGTGCCAACTCAAACATTTGTAAACCCTGAAATGTTGAATTATTTTTTACCTTGAGACTCATAAAAAGAATAATGAAATAAACCTGCAATAAGAAAGGTTAATGTGGTTAACAGTAAAGAAATTTATAAACGAGCTAATAGAATTAAAAATTTGTAAGTAAATACAAGTGAAGAATGACTTGTTTCTAAACAGGTATATTCAAAGTGATAAGGAAAGTTCCATAGAATAGAGGTATAAAATGCCCAGGAGTGGTGGCCCATGTTTCTCTTAGCTGTTAAATGCTTTATTTAAACGGTCAGCTATTGAAAATCCAACAGGTAGTCCGTGAAGGGAGAAAACTCTACCAAAATGAAAGAATAGGAGTCCTTCCTCCGGCTCTTCCAATGGAGGTCCTGCCCTCTTGAAGCAGCGTAAATACTATCTGAAATCTAGCCTCATTTGGCATGCCGGTGTCTAGCCTATTTCACTGATAATCAGATGTGAAGTTGGTCGGTGTTGTCAGAACTCAGCCCTTATGTTGAATGTGAATTCAGTACAGTAAAAATCAGGCTAGCCTAAGTCCCCAAAGAGGTAGACATAAGGTTCTGCTCTGGCATGAACTACAATTGCTCAACGTCTCTAGATCTTGTCTGTTAACTAGGTACCTTTACTGAAAATTAAATACTCATAAAGGTTTGGCAGGAGAGAAGCCGTCATTGGCCTTAATTGATGTCTTTGTCCAATGTGTACTGTCTGGAGCTCTGAATGGCCACCCCAGGGTATTTTCCAGTACCTCACAGCGTGACAGTGCCTTCAGCCCATCCTGGTAAAGGGTGTAGTGCAGTGGATTGATCATCAGTGGCTTTCAGACTGTGAAAATGCTTCATTTCTTTTACTTGAAATATGTAAGAGAGTGAGATGATTTGGATTTTTTGATGTCTTTGTAAATTAATTGCACATTAACATAAGTACATAAAATAGACGGTGAAGAACAGCAATTGGTTTTTAAACCACCAAGATATGTCAAACCCTCGGTGTTAAATATAGCCCCAAGTAAAGCGTCAGTGTTGTTAAGCAGAAATAATTACATAAAATGAAAGATTTTCCATTGCACTTCGAGCATAAAACTGGAATCCCTGAAGTGATCACAGGAATACCTATACTTAAGTGCGGACCATGTTCCTCCTCATTCTACCTTCCTTCCCAAACTTCAATCCAACAGGATAGTCAAACTCTTCCCCAAATATCTTCAGTATACCAGGACCATGATCCAAGCTTATCACTGTCATCGTCACGAAAGTCAACCACAGCAGTGAGGGTCAACAGATGCAATAATAGAATCTGGAAGATCACCCCGGAAAATCCCCTTTGCCACTCACCATGTGTGACCTTGAGGTGGTTAAATGGCAGGGGTCATTTTCAGACTTCTCGGGGAAGATAACAAATACAAAGTAGGATCATCAGAAGAACAAAGAGACAAGACACGAGCAATACTTATCCAACAACTGCTAATCTTTTATAATACTTATTTCGTACAGTGTTTGTGTTACAGACGTGCCTAATTTCTCCATGTCTTCAGTTCTCTAACTGTAGTGCCCAGTCAGTAAACACAAAATATTTCTTTCGTATTTCCTCTGAGTGTTTCCTATGCAGAATGCTAGATGCTACACAGCCATGTAAAACGAATTTTCACAACCCTAAAAACACAGGTGCATGAAGAGCCCCCAGTAGGGCCATACAAAAAGAAAAAGGGTGTTGCTTTTGTTATTTGGTTGTTACAGTTTTTATAATTTTTTTTAAGGGACATATGGTATTACTTTGTAGTTCAGGCTGGCTTCAAACTCACAATCTTACTGCCTCAGCTTTCCAAGGTGCTTGGATTACAGGCATATTCCCCATGCCCAACAAGATTATGTTTTAATTGTGAAAATATAAAAGATTAAACTAGTGTCATGACTAAGGGGAAGGAATGGTTAAAAGCTCCCATGTGACTGTTTTTAGTTTTTTAGGTTTTTTTTTTGGGGGGGGGTGTCTCTAGAACCAGGCAATGGAGTTAATGAACTTTTGAAAGGAGACATGATATTGGACCGCTCGTGAAAACTCATGGCAGCTTCACAGAAAGCGATAAATTTTGCCAAATCAGTAATGAGTCTGAGAAGAATACTGTCAGAAGCTACACAGAGGTCATAGAAATCATGACTCATGACGAGGCCAGAGAGCAGGAGAAGCTGCAGAATCTGAGCTGGGCTCTGTCTGGCTCCATGTGGTGCAGCATCGCCCGGAAGTGAGAGAAAACAGAAGGAGCCAAGCCTCAGTGCCTAAGAACAGAGAATGAGTTTTCTCTGGCCTGGAAGCAGCACCATTTTAAGAAAAATATCTTAATAAGTGTAAGAATAATATTTTTTTTTGCTTTTTGAAATATATCAGCTTTGTATTAAGGATAATGTTATACTCAACAAGTAATCACGTCAGCAGCCTAGCTTTAGGAAACCAACAACGATCACAAAGAAAATTTAATACACCAGTTAGTGTGTTTTCTAAATGGTCACAAGGATTACTTTCTAAATATTTCTAAGAGACAAAGAAGGAAAAGAGCTGGAGTTGTCTGCTTGATGAGCAGGAAATTTAAGATGATGAAGTTAAGAAATATGTGGCCACCAGATTAATTTACTTCTTAACCCGTCAAAGCCCCTGAAAGTTCAGGGAGCGTTCTTAAAATTGAATATGAAATTTATCCTGCGGCTGTGATGGCCAGAAGTTAAAAAGGAAGACAATGAGACAGGCCCTGAATGCGCAACACAATGAACCCCATCTTTCTGTCTGCATGCACTGAGGGGGTGTGACCGGTGACACACTGACAGTAACAAGTTCCCTAGCATGTATGCACCCTGTCCCCCACCCCTTCCAAACACACACATTACACCAGAAAGGGAATTCAGGAAACGGTAGAGTATTTGAGATCCTAAGCCTGGAGCTGATATTGAGGTGTTATGTGAGTTCTAGTCAGACCTAGAAGATTCCAGAGTTAACATAAATGAAAGTCACAATCTGTCGTTAGATGGATGCCCATGTATATGCTCACATCTTTAAATTTCATCCTTAAGACCTTTAAGATGGTTAAAGGTCATGCCGTTTACAAAAACAATTTAATATGGGTTGTTCTATTTTTAAAATCAGTCTAAATGCCACAGTCTGGGATTTGTCTCTCTGGATTTCCATATTTAACCGAAGAGGCATCAGCCCTGCAGATGAGCCTAGTACCAGTACCAAATGGTACTGTATCCACAGGAGGTAGGAAACACCCCCTGGGAAATACTTGTCTACTGCTTCAATCAATTTGAGTGACGGAAAGGGGTCCAAATTGACTAGTAGGCCATCCCATCTGTGAATATACTGTGATGTTGGTAAGACATTTACTACATAAATCTCACTGACATAACCTGCTGTTTTAGATGCTTTACCACTTACATCCCTTGGGTCTGCTATTCACATAGATATTTTTCTTGCTTCTTCCTCTCTAGTTTTCTGAATCTATGCCAACAATGTGGTTAAGAAACTTCTGATCTTCATGCACTGAGAGAGCAGCAAGTTAGTCAACTGATTTCAGAATTTTGTGTATGGGGGGGGGGGCTTCTACGAAACATCTGTTTCTTGTGCTTTCTCTTATTTGGGTATACAAACATGGCATTTAGAGTTGAAACACCAAGGTTGTAAAGTATAAAAAGACTGTACTCAAAGTGAAGCCCTGGCCTTCATGAAGGGAATAGCCCTACTTGTTCCTCCTTCTATCATCGTCTCTTTTATAGTGCAAAAGGCGGGCTGAACCCTGTGCGCTGAAATATGCATTGCCTGTTTAAGTACATATTACAAAAACGACACATGAGTCACAGCCTTGTTCAAGGTCAATCAGATCAAGGCAGAACCAAACCCCTATTGAGTGTTCCCACCACCAGCATCAAGAGCTTTGATTTTTTTTTTTTCTCTTCTTAAAGGGCTGCTGAACAGCATCACATGACAGTCAGGTAGAGTCATTCTCCATATCTTCAAAGGCATCCCTGCACTCTCTGAAACACAGTGTTCTACAGCAAGAAGACTAGAAATCAGCTTGAAGGAACAGAGCACAATGGTTTTCACTTGCATCCCTGAATGTCCAACACCCCCAGAATGAAGGACGGTGTCAGTTCAAAGTCACTTACCCAAATCTGAAGCTTGATTCTCTTTTCATTTTTGAAAACAGTTTTGACTTTGAAATCGATGCCAACCGTGCTGACAAACGCAGAGGTAAAGGAGTCGTCCGCATAGCGGAACAGGAAAGATGTTTTTCCCACGCTGCTATTGCCAATGATCAACAACTTGAACATGTAGTCGAAGTTCTGGTCAGAAGAGGAGTCCTTCTGACCAAACCTGGCATCTTGTGCAGAGGACATCTGTGGGGAATCAGGCATGGTCAGTGTCCCATTTGATACGAAGCTAGCAGCACACTCAGTATTGCCCTTGCCAGAAACAGATGTCAGAGACTCAGGAGGCAAATAGAGCGTGCTCCCCAGTCCC